>NC_087142.1:6107131-7514107 GCF_030705265.1 Helicoverpa armigera | reverse complement strand
TTGCAAATTGCCCATCTTTTCAAGCATGCTATTTGACGGTTGGTATAAACATTTCAAAATCACGAGGGAGATGATGAGATGTTCTTACGTAATATATTCATGTTTAATGCCTGAGTTAGTATGTAGATGTTTTTAGGTGTTGCTGGGTTTGTATTTGAGAAGCTATATTGTTAAAATATTGTTTGTGCCTTCATAAAGTAGCTAGTGTACCTTATTGTGATTTACTTACAAAGAAAAATGGAAATACCTATCTGAAGATTTTGCGACATTCACAACAACTTTATGTAACCGGAAAGCATGGAAAGTTCCAGAACGTTTTTACGACAAAAAAATACCAGGTACCTATCCTTTGATCTCTCATGAGATCAGAACAATTAAGGATAAAAACACGTAAGATATGTTGTCGTCTCAAATTGGAACTGGCCAATATTCCGAGCACACATTTGTGCATCCGTCCTTTACGATTAATCTCGAGTTTAGTGACAGTGATTTAAAATAAACACGATTGCCCTTACGATTTTTAATGCCCCTGGAACAGCTGTTGCATGATTCACGCGACATTGGCCCGAGGAACGCCGGGGAACACGAATAATATATTTAAATACAACACGACCATGAATATGATCGCGGATTAACAAAAACTGCGACCGAACTTGTATATCCCACTACTATTCGTTCGCACAACTGACAAAAATCTCAGTGTATAAACTCAAATAAACTTTGGCAATAACACAAGATCGTTTGTTCTTAAGCTATTTTCTGCTGAGATAAACATCATAACAGAATTTGCAGTGTTTCACTTTGTTGCTCTTTTTGCGGATGTAATCGGGGTCAATAGCAACTACAAAGGATGTTTTGAAAGTACTCACATTGTGCTGGTGCAGAGTCAGGACCACGTTGTCGAAGGCTGCTGAATTCGAGAGAGCCTCTGAGCTGCCTCGGAGCAGCTCGGCCAGCAAGTCAGCTCCAGGTTTCACTCCCACCAACTTCGAAGGTGATGATGTAGCTCTGACATGTGTTGGACCACGACCAGTGGCCCGTGGTGACGTCATAGCTCCGACACTGGTCTTACGACAAGGCACTGTTGCGTCAGACAAACTTCGTCTGCCCACTTCTACTGACCGACTGCACGGTGCCTCCAGAGTTTTGCCGTACGGCCTATTAAAGTGTTGTCGTCGCGCCTCTACATCTGAAGTGTCAGATGGACTAAATGGAGAAGGCGAGGCAGTTCTGTCTCTGGAGCACGTGTCGCTGTCGGCTTCAGAAGGCGAGTCGCCATATTTACGCCTCGCTCGAAACGAGTCATCATCTCTCTCGTCCGAACTTTGTTGATAAAACCTTGCCCGCCTCGCTTTTAACTCTTCAGACCTTGGCCACATTGGTGCTACCCCTTCAGACGGACTCGGCGGTCCGTTAGTACAGGAGTCGTCTGATTTGTCACCGAGTAACGATGAGGTACGTGTTTCGGCTGACAAACGCATATCTTGTAGTGATGCCTCACTGCTTTCACGTTTACAGCCGTTTACTGATGGTGGGCCTTCTTCCTCACCACCATCATCGCTCGGCGTTGTGATGTATATTCCTTTCCTTCTTTTAGTTTTATCAAGTGGCCTACGTCTTTCTCTAGCACCTATGGGGGCGGGCGTGCATGGATTCTGCACTGCAGCCAGTAAGTGGGCAACTTGTTCACTTGTTATGGTTTCATCTTCTTTGTCACGATCCAAAGATCCGTCAGACGCAGCGTCTGACCGCTGAGGCTCCTCAGGCGGTAACTCCTTCGACCACTGTTTCACTATACACTCATACACAGGCACAGGGATTAGGTTTTCTTCAGGACACTCTTCTTCTATCGTATTAGGAAAATTCGTACAATCACAGTCCACATTAGCACACGCGTTTGCAGGCGGTTCAGGCAGAGGGGGAAAAGCAAAAGGCTGGGGTTCTAACGGCGAAGTACCTTCACTATGGGCTTGTGCACTATCGGCTTGCGAGCCGTCACTTTCTTCGCGAAGTTCGTGTAAGACGCGCGGTGCCATCAAGGCTGGCAGACTACCACCAGCCTCGGCCGGGCCCTCCTTCCGCACTGGAGGGATACGTCGCGGCAGCGGGTGCGTCAACGAGCGAGCACCTAGCTGCTTGTGTGGGGTTTCAGGCGGCGGTGACCGCGGCGCTGGAGACGCGTGCGCAAGCAACCCCTCGTCCGATCCCACCGCAGAGTCAACCGACGCGACTGAACCACCCTCCGTCGTATTCTCATCGGTTGCAAGACTTACGGTTTCGGCATCACGACGTTTTACACTCGCGGACTCTGACACTGACTTTGCGGGACGTTTCCCAAAATCAAAAATCGACTGATGCCTATTTGGCCCGCGATAATATTTATCTTGCGCGAAATCACCTTGAGAGAACGACGCGCTGCGGTACGGAATAGTTTTTTGGGCGTAAGATCCGACGATAGAACGGGGTTCTACGCGAACGAGGGTGATGTTGTCGGTGTCGAAGTCATCACAGCGGTCCACAGAGACGCCGCGCGGCGGGCTGTGGCGGTGGCGGGCGCGGGGCGGCGGCACCGGCGGCAGCACGGGCGCCGAGTGCGGCGGCGGCGGGGGCGGAGGCGGCGGCGGCGCGGGGTGCGCGCGCGGCAGGAGGCGCTCGGTGAGGGCCTGCAGCCCCTGCAGGCGCTGCTGGCGCGAGGGCCGCTCGTCGCGCGCGCCGCGGCCCAGCCGGCGTTGGATACGATCCAGCGTGCGTCGATCGGGCTTGGCGCGGCCAAGGCACGCCGCCACCGCCTCCTCGGAGCAGCAGCGGCAGGGGCAGGCCCGCGGCGGCGGAGCGCGGCGCACAGCGTACCGCACCGCGCCCAGCGTCACGTACGGGGACCTGCGCACACGACGCTGATATATTTAGATGCGAGAACGACCGCGCGCGCGACTCGCCGAAAAGCTTGGCGGCAAGTGCGACCGATTTAGAGTGCGCGAGCTTCCCCGCGACTCGCCGCTGAATTCCGGGAGGATTCCCCGCGACCCACTCCGCCACGGTTCAACAGTTATATCGGAGCAGATGAGTCGTGTCCAAAGACGTGTTGCTTTGAAGCGAATAACGCTTGGTATAATTGACAGTTGCGCGTTAAAAGATCCACATACTAACGATGTAGTGCAAACATTAGTAAGCGTCTGGGTAAGAGCAGGTGTCGGACAGACAGACGGAAGACGCGTCGACTATAAATAGTTGGACGTTGGCGATTTGGCGACACAGCGACCTCGTAGCAATGTTTACAATTTTCTTGGTTGGTTGCTGTGGGAGATGTTTGAAAATATTCCTGGTGATTTCGTACACTGTTCTAGCTCCAACTTATTGTATAACCATCCCACACACCACCACTCAGTACCTAACAGTAGACTACATAATTTGACAAAAGTACACAGATACATACTCATACCTGGAGTATTCTCTCCGTCTCCTGGCGCCATCTGTGGGCTCTGAGGCGCGCGCGTCTGACGCCATCGCGGTCACGTGATCCCGCGCATCATGCGCACGCGTCACTCCGCTGCAACAATAACATGGAGTAAGCTTCTGGACTTTGGCTGGTGATAAACTTGTGTTTATATTGCGCTTACAATGTTACTCGTAATCATGTCTTCGTATGTCCTAGTTGGTGCAATGATCTTTCTTTTTTGGGATAGTTATGTTTCCTCTACATAAAGCGTAATAAATAAGTAATCTACTGTATGGGTCTTTTCCATGACCCATCTTATTATAGATTGAAAAAGACTAAAAAAGTTCTAGTTTTTACAGCGTTAGGTACTGTTGAATTTATTCAAACAAATAGCAACGAATACGTAAAGGAATATCTAGATTAAGTATTTAAATGGTTATTTTTGCATCTAAACAAATTATTTCTACTGAATTGTAATTTTGCAACAATTTTCGTAAGCGTTAGTGCGACAAAACAGCCTATTTTGAACGAAATATTTGTAGCATAGAAACTTATACACGAGTAACTACAATTAAAAACGTGCAGAACATGCATTACTTATATTTTTTCTCTCAAGATTTTAAACGTACACCAGCTGACATCTGACGGAATTTAAACGTACTATTTTACAGGGCGGGCGGCAAGCGGTTAGCTTTCATCTTTTGTAGTTAACTGGGCGGGCGGTTACATACTGCATTCTTTCATCGATAGAGGTCGCTGGTGTAAGCCGTAGTTTTCAGTAGTTTCAGCTAGTTAAAATACAAACATATAACTAATGTTATTAAAAGGATCATTTTTATATGTCTGTTTTTTTTTAAATCTAATAGCTCCAAAACGACTAAATCGATTTGAAAAATTCTGTCACTTTTTGGAAGCTACACCATCGCTGGGTAACATACTCATACTATCTTTAATCCGAAAACGGGAATAAGTTCCCCTAAACGCGAGTGAATCCACAAGAAACAGCTAGTGTAGAATCTTGTTTATTGAACAAATTGTATTGTCATTATATTGAAGAACAAATGTCTCTTTGTTCTTAACTTTATTGATATTATTTCTCTTCAACGAGGAAGCAAAACAAACAAGAACCCAATAAAACACCGCAGACAAAGTATTCAATAAATAACACCAACATTTATTAATAATTATTTATTTATTAACATTGTTGCACTTTTATAACAAAGTCCTTCAATGCAATTCTCTCTGGTTTATTCTCTGTTGATGTTAAAACGATATTCATTTTTCAATTTAGTAAGATCACAGGACTCGGTGGTTTATTGGCCAATTAATTAGCTTGAGAGGTAATAATAATGCAAATTAAGGAAATATTGAGAGAATTTATTGCGGAATATAAATATTGGAATGTTTTGGTTTGCTTTTGAAAGATTTCTTTGGCAATCTATAATAATTACTTACTAATATTGTTAATGTGTAAGTAATTCTGTCCGACTTTCACGCCAAAAGTACTTTGTAATGCAATTAGGTACTATACATATAATTTAGATTTTTTTTTTACAGTACTTATGGATAATTTCACCTGTTACTGATAGAGTCTCTGATAGTCTGTCAGGAACTTATCTGACAGATAAACTATAACTTGATTTCGAAGGTCTCGGATAGCAATATCTCGCAGAGTTTTTAAGCAGCTTTTTTGTGGCAGACAGCACTAACTATCAGGTAGCTAACTGACACTTTATCAGTAATCACTGATACCTAGCCTAAATATTCTAGATTAAAAAATCTGCGTTTTATTTTAAAGCATCTTTTAAACCAATACACCTGCATTACATCAGTTGACGTAAGCTAACACTGTTCGTTGAACCACCGGCCTTGCGGCTGCGCACCGCATTGTGTAGACAGCTAATTTGTATAGCACACTCGTAGATTATCGACTTGTATTGATGATGTGTATCGAAAATCTAATGGACTAATATTTTGAATACGAAAGTGACTTTGCCGAACACGTTCTTAGCAAAAACACGACTGAATCTATTTTGATGAAGTGAAGTCTGAAGATGGTTTGGACCCCGAAAACATGTTATGGGTTTTTTAGGAGCTGAAAGTCATTTATTTGGAATACATGTGAAATAGCAGTAAAGTGAGAAATAACAATATTTTTTCACATCATTCCAATTTGCAAAACCCATCCATGTCGGTCATCGTAAAAGGTGACTCTAGTATCCCAATTTCGAATTTAACACAGATGAATCATCAGAAAGAACCTACATCATCAAAGTTTTTGATAAAATAAACGATGTAGAAAACCAGTCAATAATCCCAATCTATTTTCAGTAATAAAATAGAGAGGGTTCGTTCTAAAAACTGAAATAACAAAACAACATCAAAGTTACGCTTGCACCAGTTAGAAGCTCGAAGTTTCCGATATTACACTGATGAATGATTTACTTGGTCAGTATTGAACGATAGTTTGGGTTCCGTAGACTTTTTATTGCTTTTTTTCTACATTAGATACTTAGATAATATATGTAAGTTCATAGTACAAAAGAAGATTGTAAATTACTAACGTAACAACAAAATCCTAATTGAAAACCTACTACGTTTTTGGGAAGTCGGTTAAAAATCAATTCTTAACTACTTTATACATGAATGTACATAATAAATATCCATATTAAGAAAACACAAAGTATATTTTATAGACATAAACAAACGTTTCCCGCTAACCATAATACCCGATAGCTTTATAACCACTTTTCTCCCACAAAACTTCAAAAAAACATACAAACTATCAATCACCTAGCTACAAAACCAAAAAGTTTAACTATCATGATACCAACCTATTTAGAACATCATTCTGCTATAATAAATTTAAATACGGAACCACTAAAAGAATTCTCTTTGACGTGTTGTATTTATAAACATGAACCCGAAATGTTAACTGGCCAGTATATTTTGACCTTTTATGTAGTCTATAGAAAGAATTGTATGATAAGACAATTGTATAATAATAGGAAGTATAGTAAACGAACATTGTTTTCGCAGTTTAGTAGGTTATGTGTGGCCAAAAGTAATTCAGAAACTGGCAATTAATAAGTAGTCTTAATTCAACCGCAAGGGCCCTTGCCAAGGACCGAATTACATGGCACATTTTAGGCCAAGACGAGCCTTTATCCAACAGTGAACTACCAAATAGCCAGTTAATGTTTTTTTATGCGTAGGTATAGTTAGTAGTCCTGATTGGATGGATATAAAGCAAGAGGATGATCGAAGAAACGATGCAAGGATTGTGTGAAAGACGATGTGGCAGCAAAGAGAAAAGAAAAGCAAAGTGAAAACATATGCTACCCAAATAATAAAGTGGAATGAAACGTGATGATATACCTATTTAGTTATTGTAATCCATAGTTAATTTAAAGACTAACTCCATCCTTTCTTTTCCCCTATATGTAGTTCAAAATTTACTCAGAGCTAATCTTATGCTGGTCGCACAGTAAAAAGATCACTTCTCGATCTCAGTTTTCAAAGGGAACAAAGATAATAACAACAGAAGTGGCAGCGATCTAGTTTCATTAGAAATGCGTTGAAAAATAAGACAAATTGATATTAGACTGTTGAACTACATAGTTTTCTTTCGACTTTGTTTGATCATTGAATTGTTTTTGACTTAGTAGCAGTACGTACACCTATACTTTTAAGTAGTTAGATGTTATAGTCAGTATAAAATTCTAACAGTCAAAGAATTTTCGAAATCGATGCAGTGGTTTCGGAGCCTACAACCAAACAAACTAAAACTTTGTATATTATCATATTATGTGTCATTAATTAGCTTTACAAGGTAAAACCAGTAGCCTGAGAACTTTTCGGCAGTCCGTTCACCTTTTTCCAATAACCGATGTTATTCTCATAATAAACTACCTAAAAGTTTACTAACACTTCAGTAATTTGTTACCATACATTTTACGCGTATATTCTCAAGAAATTGCTGTTGTATGCGTAATAACACTATCATAATAATGTAATAAGAGATGTTAAGTACATAATCAATAGGTTTAGAGTTACGGAGTACAGTTCTAGTTAAAATTAATGTTGTCGTAGCTTCAAAATGTAGTAACTAATATTAGAGAATTTTGTGCTGGTTAAACTATACGATTTAACTTGATAAGATCTACCTAGACTTTTTCTACACTATAATGGAGTCGGCTTATAGCCTTCACCTCATGTAAGTAGGTGGGAATTAGAGTTTTAGGATTCCTATCTGACATGATAGGTATGTATCTGCCCTCCTCATCGATAAGTAACCCGAAATGCCCCTTGGTAAGACTGTTTGTCCGACTTTTTGGCTCTTAAAGGTACCCATAAAGGGCCTTCCAAAACACGGAAGAACTAACATCAACAACGTCAAACATCCTACTTCAGAGACGCAAAGTTATTTGACGACCTTTGTGAAACATCCACGCTGTAAGTGGGTGCGCACACACAGCAGATAAACGATACGACCCAATTTCTTTTGCAATCTGTCAGCAATTTATCTCAGATAATAACTACAGAAATATATCTTAGCACTAAATCATTCAAATATAAATACCTACTTAACATTTATTTAAATTCAATGTCGTTTCACTTGAGACGCGTGAAAAATCAAAACGATTCGTACTCTTTTATTTATTTATAAAAATATTTAGGCAATCCATTCGAGAGTAGTTAACACATGTCAGCACTTGCGCAAGAGTTTATTACATTTTATTTTGAAGTTTTATTGCGGATTGCTGCTTGTGATGAAGATGAAATATTCACTTCTGCTTTTTCTAGACTTTATTTTTGAATTTAGGTTGTCTACTATTTATATGTGTCAACAAATACTGTAACTACTTAACGCTACAAAAATGCTGTCGGAAATACCTACACACAATCTTTCAGTCGCTTGTTAAGTCGCCTTCGGGTGCAAAAATTGTCGCCGAGTAAACCAAAGAATCAAACTTATCCCAGTACTGGCCCACAACTTTATTCATCACTTATATGTATTTATGTACCTACATAGATTCCTCCAAATCTAAGCTTATCGGAATACAGCACTGCTTCAAACGATATAACAAGGAAGAAGATATCCTGCAAGAATTATCATAGTCTCCACTAGAAAAGTCACTTACCAAAACGCATAAACACTACTTACTAAACTACTCAATTTAAAGAGATAGTTACCAAGAAAAGAGTATAATATTTTAACCGACTTCTCGGAGAAGTTGCAGCTGACTAATAAAGTAGTCTTTCGCGGAAACTAAAACTTGGCAAAACGCCATGATATCGCGACTTGGTGAATTAAGGACCAAATGTATCGTCACCAGGTAGAATTCCGACTGAGCATTTATAGAAATAACTGGTTCGATAAAATATGGGGTTAATAGGACTGATGATTGAACTATGTTGAGGTAAATATTGACAGCTTCATATGGGTAAGTCGTGGTGGCCTAATAAGTAATAGGTAAAGAACCAACCTCTCGAGTATGATAGTGTGGGTTCGATTCCAGTTCAGGCAAGTACCAATGCAACTTGTCTAAGTTTGTATGTACTTTCTAAGTATATCTTGGACACCAATGGCTAATAAAAAGGTGAAGGAAAACATTTATAGTCTGAAATCACCAACCCGGATTGAGCAAACGTGGTGATTAATACTCAATCCTTCTCCGTGTGAGAGGAGGCCGCAGCCCAGCAGTGGGACGATAAAAAGGCTATACTTAACAGTAACAGTACCTATATGGCATATGTCTCAAAAGTTACTAAGTTTCGTAATAAAGGACCAAAAACATGGGAATTTGTACCAAACGACCAGTTGATCTTGGATTCTAATTCCCAATTTAATTTTATACAGAAACAAAGGAAGGAAAACAAGCTCGAAAAATATTAATAGATAGTGTCAAAGTAACCCTGTTAATATAAATTAATCGATTTTCCAAAATTGGTAAAATAGCTTACCTACTTACACTAGTCATTGTTGAATTGGATTTTAGATATAAGAAAAAAGAGTGGATGTTTTAAATAAATCCTTCCATATTAGGTGCATAATAGAAAAACTATGTCAAGATTTCCGCATTCTTTAGCGATTTAGACTAAAAACTTCGAACAATGATCCTATGATATATTTCATTTATGGATTATGCAAATATATAATGCAAAATCACTAGTAAATTACAACTTATTGGCAATTATGAGCCGTAAAGCCTTTTTTGTTATACTTTTGTGAAAGGAGATCATTGGTCGATTATTGTTTTCTATCAGGATTACAATATATTAGGATAGACTCTAAATTAACTTTAGTTAATCTTGACATAAATGTCACACATTTTACTATAAAGACAGTAAAAATATTGCTTGCCTATTTATAGAATTTTATGGGCCGCTTACAACATCATAGGTTATGGAAACTCTACATTAACAGCACTGTTACATTGCCATCTTCATAAGATTAATTTACATTTAAATATTTACATAGATTAATAAAATAAGATGTTTATTATCCACAACTAAAATATATTTAACATTCAAAGCTTACATCAACACACAGTGTGCAATTTCATACGTAAGCCGGACAAAAATGTGACGTTTAAATCCAAAATGGCAGCGTAGACGGCATCACCAGTAGGTACTTACCAAAATATTTTAATTTACACTTTGTTCAGCTTTATTTCTGTACGTAGTAAACCGTGCTCACGTCTAATATTGGCCTCGAAAGGCGTGGGCGCAGATGCATTGCTTTTCTTTTAAAACACGATTATAAAAAGAAATTTTTAGTCTACACTTTCTTTCAAACGAATTTACACCTTATTCTACAGGTTTTATGGAAGAAATTTAAGTAAAGACTGATAATCCATCGACCCACATTGATGAGATACATTTAAGAAAATCTTGTAAATTATTTAATTTACTGAAATAGGTGGGCAGCTTACAATTATATTTTCGTATTAGCGTTTTTTTTATTGTCTTTAGAATTGTAAAATGCACTAAACAAAAGCTTAATTACATATGTCTCAACTCTAGTCAGAAAAATGAAGTATCATAAATAATATCTCGGCAGTCTATTATTAACTCTAAATCAAACCAAGATTTATTACAACTTACAAAAAACATATCTAACAAAACTTGACAAAATAATAGCATTCAATCAATCAAAAAATCTAGTCATAACAATAAACTAGACTGTATCTAGCTACATTTGCTCTCTCATCAATAAACCTAACGTGTAATTGTCGTCTATTTTCGTCGCACGCGCACGTAGCGGAGTAAATGAGTTACAACAGAGCTTGTAGACTGAGTGGCAACCTGTTGATGTCTTGTTTTAGTAACACGTGGGGAAGGGACTACTTTGTTTATAAGTATTGTAAGTTTTTAGGTTTTTTGAGATCTTGCAAAAAGATTATTAGCACAAAATATTGAAGGAATTCTAAGTAGTAATTGGATCAATGCACAATTTTAATAAGAGAATATAATACTTATAAAGTGAAAGATATATGTGTGCAGAGATACTAAGGCTCCCTTTCAATTTACAGCTCAGATTTCTGGCTACAAACAGGGAAAAAACGTAGACTTTTTCACTCTATATATTATCAAAACACTCAAAATCGCTGCGAGCAGAAACTAGTTCTAAACAAAACATAACTTTTTAACCTGACATTTTAATTTAAAAATGCCGCCAAAAGATCAAATCTTTGTATACTTTATTGACACATTCGTAAAAGAAACGAGCCTTTCCGCACATTAATTATTAAAAAACATAAAATTTCCTTTCATATTTTTGTTTAACGATTAAAATAAATTACAATAGATTTTTGCGTGCCGATTAAAATCATATCATAAAGAAACTGGCAATTATGATCTCGTGCGAATATCAACCGTTATCTTGCCGATAATAATGCAAAATACCGTTTTATTGTTTTACGATTGTTACGAAGATAAATGGTATTTTGACCACTAACGTCCTACGGTCCGCCCACTGGGTGTCACTCGCGGCTGTTGTAAAATTGTGAAATATTTACTCGGACTAGAGTAAAGCGGGTATTTGTTGGGTTTTAAACGATTTTCAATCTGTACTAATGTGAGCTTGTATGCCCTAATTTCAGGAAGTACGGTCCAATTAAAAAAAAAAACTGTTTCAGTGTTAGATTGCTAATTTATTCTTGATTCGATTTAGTGTGTTTAAAAACCTCTTTCTTATTTTTTTGTTGATATATGCATAATGTTTACTCATATTTACATTTACATGTTAGAAGTAATTTGAGCCTGCGATTTATTTTCCAATTGATTGCAATTTATTAAAAGATGAACAGAAACAATAACACATTTTGAAGCCAGTTTTTAAAAACAAGAACATTTATTTAAGAATCTCATTTACAATAAATTATTGCACATTTATGTGAACCAAATCATCATGTTTATTGTCTGTGTAACGACGGTTAAGCAGTTATGAACGAGGTCAGTATGCGGATTGGTTGTTTTACATTATAATGATTATTTGGACATGTTATTTAAGGCATTGGGTGAAATGAAAGTTAATCTTAGATTCGGTAAATATATATGATTAAAAGAAACGTTGCCTCAGTCAGACATTATCTGTATTTTTTTCCTCACGTTCATTAAAGACCAAGTCTTCTGGGACTGCGGGTTTGTTCGTAAGTGTTACCGCGATTCTGGTACCCAAGGGATGAACACAAAGTCAGTAAAAGTCACAGTATAAACTCTAAGACATGATTTCCAACCTCAAAAACAAAAGATTTATCTTATGTATGAGACAATAAGTATTTTATATCTTACCATATCTATGTAGGTATATCTTTCAGACTTTTATTTTAAGTTATACATACCTAAATGAAAATCTGTGAAAATCATTCGTCTGTAGTTCTGATTACTGATATATCATAATACAAAGTCGTATCCCGTACATAAATATGACATACTTAAGTTTTATGTGTTAATAAATAAGTCTAAAATTAATATCAATTTCTGGATAAAAGCCAAAACAATAATAACTATCGACAATTTAACAAATAGACGTTATGAAAATGTCGTCGACATCTTTAATTTAAAGACATTTCTTATTTTTAACACTTTCTTATCGTTGACAAAATGTTAACGCTTAACGTTAATTTATTAAAATAATTATACCAATGATTTACGCGTCTTTTGATAAATTATGATTCACGTGGACGTAAATCATGTGTTATTCATATTAATAAATAATTTAGTGGGTGTTTATGAAAGTTAAAATTTTAGTATATCGTTAACATTTGAACAACAAAAGTGTTATTTCTTGTCGACAATAATTTTGAAATGAGTATTTTAAGAAAAACCCTGAATCATTTGTCATCGGGCGGGAAAGGTATTTTTATTTGGCCTTCACCTAACGGTTTGAACTCTGTTATGCAAACTAAAACAGAAATAGATACCCAGGTATCTAATAGTCGGCTGGCACGACTGTTGTGCACGGGGACTTGGGTTCGATTCGATCCGGATCGTGCCGAAATCGCTATATGGGTTTACGAAATTTTCACAAAGCAGCCGGGAGGATTGATACACCCGTGCATAATCTCTCCCTGATCTCTCTCCGGTCATGTTGCATTACCGTCCCATTGGGTTAAGAATAATTCGAGATATGAGAGTGAATGAATACGGAGTGCCTGAGCACTATAACATGTTCTGCGTAACTGGCTAATACTTAAAGAGGATAATTTTTTGTACCATAAAAGCTCTGGAACTATTGAATCGATTTGAAAAATTCTTGCACTGTAGGGAAGCTACACAATCCCCGAGTGACAAACTATTTCATCCGGGTACCGCGGGTGAAATGGCGTGTGCAAACTAGTCCTAAAATAAACGAGTCACTAAAACTATTAAAACGTGTTCATTGAGCATGAAACATTGACGTTTGACACGCTCATAAAGTTCCGAGATTATTGACATCTAAATCTGAACATTTAAATGCGGTACTTAGCGGGTACTTGGACATCAAGTGGAATGCTGGAGTGGTTAAAATTAGACAACAATAACTAAGATTAAGACATAATGTGTGTGTCAAAAACAGACCAATGAAAAAAGAACCTTAAAGTAAGAGTGTTAAAACTCAATTTGTTTTGTAGTTAATACGATATTTTTTGTCACAAATCGTGGTATTAAGAGTGGGCAATATGTAAATGTTTTTTTTAACAATATGAGAACATTGAGAACTGACAATGTTCAATTAATAGATCCTTTTGAGGATTATTGCGCTTTATTATATTTATACTTACCTACTAGATTTAAAAATCGATAGAATAAAATAATTAAGTCAGCGCTTCCTCTCCATAGAGGTAATAAATATCTCTATTCACGATATTCTTGAATGGATGTGTCAAAAAGAAAAAGGTGTTAGAAAAGATAAAGTAAATAATTGAGTAATGATCAACCGCTATGCAAATCTCCATTAACACAAAAAACCCAAATTTATAGATCTAAGATTTATTAGTGTGAAAAATTATCAAAATTCGATTATACGAAATCATCGAATAATTCAATTTAAAACACGATTATCATCGTTTTAACATATAAATATCAATTTTATGTAAAATAATGTCTTGATCACATGTAAATCAGTTTAAGTTATGGGGGGTCTCTCTAATTGATTATAATTTTTATGTTTTTTAGTTAAAGTGATTAATTTAAAATTTCCATATCGATTATTGAGCGGAAACGAATCGAATCGATATAGTTGTCGATTCAAATGATACTTTATACGGTGATCTTGTAATTAGATGACCAATCAGATATTTATCGTTCTCAGTTAATTAACACCAGGTATTTAAATGTCATTGACCTTTCTAGTTTCTCTAAATAGTGGTCACACTCAATAATAGTGCCTATTGGTTGGTTTATTAAGTACCAATTACTTGATTGCTGTTATTGTGCTTAGAGTACCTAAGTACTTACCTACTTGAGCCTAAAAATTACCATAGAGAGAAAACTACTAAATCATAATTCCTATTTACGTCATATACCTACTTATCAAATTTATTGAAACGGACTAACTGTAAAAGGAAGAATTAGGTACACCTACATTTTTTCAAGCTCTTAAATTATCTGAATTAAAGTGCTAAAAAGAAGGTGATTTAGTCCTAAATTTTTTTATTGAATACTGCCCCCACTTTAGTTCCCTGTAACATCATGATGTCCTCCTAGCCAATAGGCTACTGCAGCTGTAAAGACATTAGCCAACTGCGCAGCGCAGGACATATTATAGTGCACGAGCATTTGCGCAGACACAGTAGCACTCACTATTCCTTCACTCTCATAGCCCGATGGGAGGGCAATCCGACACGACCGCGACCGGAGAGAGATCAGGCGCAGGACCGACATTTTCGTGCTCTCCGATGCACAACGTAGGTAGTTATGTCGCGTTTTTTTTTATTACAGCATCAAACTCGATACTTTTCGAGACTCCCGCTAGACTATTTTGACTACGGTTCTATTTTTGACGTGTGAATAATATGTCAAAATGAATCAGAAATCAGTCAGTCAACGCATAAAGTGTATCAATTTTACACAGTTGAGTCACAGCTTAATTAAAAATTATTGAGACGCTCAATTTTTTATGGTTCTATTTTTAAAATGAGAATTTTAGCCGTAACTCCATTCGTCTTCTTTTTTTTTCATTTTCATTTAATTCCATTTTCAAAAAGGTTTTATGCAGCCGATTGTAGGAGAACTTTGAACGCATTTGAAAATAGGATTCAATTCTAATTGGTCAAAAAAATTATTAATAGAACATAGAACTTTAAATAAACTTCCAATGGAAAATGAAATAAACAGTGGAAAATCATAGTACCTATTATTGTTTACTTTTCTTTTACAACCGGAAAATATATTTAAAGAAAATCCGGTAGCCGACACTGTCATAAGTAACATTATCGTCGACAATCAAAACAAAATGATTTATTAAAAGTTTCTTCTACTGCCTATAATATAATTAATGTTTATGTTATAACTTTGATTTTAGCCAATGACCTTTATTTCGATAGCTTTAAAGCTCAAAATCCCCTATCACTATCGTCTTCAAAATACGAAACAACAGTACTGTGACGTTTAGACTTTAAACTGAGTTAAGAGAAATTGAGCCTTACACTTTCAACTTTAGAGTTCAAATTGTCTGTTGCCATATTTCTAGGGCTGTCAGAAACAAGTTTGTAAGCCAAACCACAGACTACGGTGTTAAAAGTTAAACGAACTTGCGGTATGACCTCTGTATAACGTATGAAATACAATTTGTTTTTACTTACTTATTTTATTTATTGATGGTGTGACTGTACCCAAAATAACCAAAGGAAAATCATCACGTTTTCAGGGTTCCGTACGAAAAGGGTAAAACGGGACCCTATTGTTTTCGCTCCTCTGTCCGTCCGTCCGTCCGTCACCAGGCTATATCTCATGAACCGTGATAGTTAGAGAGCGGAAAATTTCACAGATGATGTATTTTGTTGCCGCTATAACAACAAATACGAAAACAAGAATTAAATAAAAAAATTGGGGGCTCCAACAAACGAGATTTTTTTGCTCATTTTATACATAATGGTACGGAACCCTTCGTGCGCGAGTCCGACTCGTACTTGACCCGTTTTTATTTATTATTATTTATTTTGACGGCTACCGTGACGAACTTACGATGTTTGACAGGTTTTTGCGGCTGGCAACACAAACAAAAAACATGCAGCTAAAATTAGTATAGGAACAAAAAAGTAGCCAATAAAATGATTGGTATTAATTGTCGACTCATTTCCCGTGAAATTATAACTGTGTTCTTACTTAAAAATCCTTGCTAAAAATAATAAATGCAAGTGTAGGTAATTCTGTCTATCTGTCGCGCTTTTACGCCAAAAATACTGAACCGATTTACTTGTTTGGTACATAGGTAGTCTAAAGCCTGAGAAAGAACACGGGCTACTTTTATTTTGGATCCGAGAAGTAGTTCCTTCAGTACGCGCGTAGAATCGCGGGGACGAGCTGGTATATTTTTTTTATTATACAGTTACTTTATATGGCTTCCAAATATAACCAAAGCTAATTGCTACCGGATAAGCTTGTTTATTTTATAATACGTTTATGATCTCTTAACTCCAATTACTAACTACAAATTGGCAACTAAATTAGTTTACGACTCAAAGCACCATAAAAGTATTCAAATAGGATTTTCGGGTATAAAATTCTTAGAAACTAATATTAATAAAGGACTTTTTTATACGGCTTTTTATTATGGTGTATAAAATAACTGTCAATACCATAGGCGAAAACTATTTCAAGGTGTAGGTGTTAATCCAAAACTTAATTAATAATAAACCGAAATAGAAGATTTAAGAGGAAACAAGACCTTTTGAACATAGACAAACGGTGACTTTGGTAATGAGATAAAAACTACATAAATAGCCTACATAGAAGTATGACACAAAATTAACATAAATAGCCTAAAAATATCCCAGTTATTCAGGTACCTACATAACCGGAAGGTTGAAGATATCTGTAAGTATAAACTCTAATGCTAGATAATGATAAATGATCCGCAAATGAAGAAATTAATAATTGCTTACACCGCTGTGAACCTGTGGTCATTCAACACCAAAACCTATTATTAACACTCTATTCCAAATAAAATTAGAACGGCACCCAAAAAACAACCATTAAAATCGATTACACCAAATCGATTCAAGATTACCATAATCATTACGCTAATATATGCTAATGACATTATTAAAACCTCTAATAGCACAATAAAAATAATAATATTTGAAGAAAAAATCAACTTAATTTCTTTATTAGAAAAATACCGCGCGGTCACGGATTGAACAGGTTTTCAAATCGATTCATTTCATGGAGAACAAAATGAATAGCGGAGGTGCCATAACGGAAAATCGCCTAAGAAAGTAGCGCGCCAAAATGCGAGGAACGAGGAATGTTACTGTTATTGTAGTGTCGCCCTTATACGCCCTCTTTGGGTGCAACCATTGTTTGTAATACCAAAAATCCTTGACAGATGTCTCAAAGAACCCGAGAGCCTCGTTAGTTCACTCGTAACTGATCGTTTTGGTCAAGCCCACCGTACGAATTTAAACCAGAAGAAGGCGCCTGATCTACCTGCATTATGGCATCTCCGCTCATCTTTCCTTACTCCGTAATTCATTCGAATACATTAGCATCGAATGATGAATCGATTTCTACGATCGAATCATGTCGATGATTCTGTAGTTTATTTCTCACTAGTAGGTACTTATGAAGTCATGTTTCTCAATGATTAATTTAAGGCTTTTAAGTGAACATTTTTTTAAGTACTTTACGCGAAAGATTATTTTTTAAGGAAAGTGTCAGGACGTTATCGTTAAACACTTAAAAACTACTTATGTGAGGTCAAGTTATGTCGGCATAATTTAATTTGAGAGGCTGTACACAACTTAAGTCGCCATAAAAATTAAGAAGAGAGAAAGAATGAGGCACGATTCAAATATATTTTCAACTTTATCCCTAAAAGAATTATGTACAATATTGATTGGATTTTTTTATAGCAGATGGGAGTAAATTGATGTGCTGGAGTTTGTAGGTAAGTACATGACAATGACAATGCTTCTAAATCTAGTTATTACAAGACACCTATCGAGGGACGGTTTGGCCTTGGAACACAAAGGAGTAGGACCCCATTACCTAAAACCAAAACTATAGCTTCCAAGTCTGTAAAAAACTGTTACCTACTGTTTACTTCTCTGCCTTTGGTGTTTCCTCTAAATCAGATTATTATAAATCCAACCTACAACTACTTGAATCTAATACTACGAGCTATCATCTTCTTAATTGTTTTAAACAAATTACATTATAACTCAAGAAAAAAAGCTACTTTACATCAAAAGATTGATTACAGTAAATTAAATAAAACACAGCACATTAAGCTTTTATGTAAAACATGTCTGTTTTAGCTGGGCCGGTTCTTAAGGTAATGTTTTGACATATTGATAAATGTGTTCAGATATAAATGATTTAGGACTTAATCTAATTACAAATAGTTGTTGATTTGAATAGATATTACCTCTTTTAAGAATATTTTTATGTAAATTCTTTGGGCGTAAATAGAGACATTTATTTAGGGTACAAAACGAAAGTATTAACTGTGCGTTTCTATTAAAAAATGAGAGCTGGGAATTTAATATGTCACCCATTCAAGGACCTAAGTTTCTGGACCTTATATATGACCCATGATATTTAGCTGGAAGATCCATACTCTGTGACTACGTTTTAAATGAATTGATAAATAAATTATATTTTAAGGTCAATGTACTTAGAAGAATTGAGCAATTAAATATCAAAACTTTCCAAAACCGATTTCCGAAAGTGATTTTTCTTGTCTTATTAAGAAATAAAGATTGCTTGATTAACCTTAATCGCCATTAAAAGAAACATGCTTATCTGTATCAAATTCCTAATGAGTTCAAAATGATCTAAATTTTATGTAAAAATTAAGTAATAAAACAAATAAAATATTATAATCGTTTCTTCATTAATATAAACCGAAACTAATTCTATAAAATTGCCTATAAATAACATAGAACAAACTAATTTTGAAATATAATGTTGGTATCGAAAATTTATTGAAAAGTTGAATTGATTTACATTTTGACATTAATTTATGTATCGATAAATAACTCTAGCTTTTATGTTATTTATGAGTATTTTTTTCGCTTTATTTTAATTTATTGGTATCGTGACATTTTTACCAGTTTTTAAAGGAAAGGATATTATGGACCTTCCTTGATTTTTTTCTTGTCTACTAAGTTAAATGAAAAAGTATATCATTTTACTTATTTATATAATTTTTGTTACACATTTTTTAATCTACATTTTCATCAGCTTTTTGCTGACACACTTCAGATGCCTTTTGTTTTTTTTCAATGCCTTTTTTCATAGAGAGAAAGAGTGCAATTTAATCACCGAGTTTGTTTAAAGCATTGACATTTAAAGCAGATGCAAACTCAATTTGTAAGTAAACGGTGTGGCTAGTACAAAAATAGTAGCATTTGTAATATTGTTTTTGTTTATTCATGGAAAAATACTAATCCGCACGTGACAAAAACTTCAATAAGTAGGTATATAAGATCAGGCGTAAAAAAAGTGTGACGATAGTGAATTTCACGCTTAAGTTTACTACGAATCATCTTGTCTTTGGCTATAAATAGAGTCGTAAATATTTATCCTCGTGCTATTTCAGTTAGCGTGAAATGTTACTGTAACGATAGTTTGGTAATACTTAAAATTTACTTGTTACTCTATGCTGATGATGTTATAAAGAGTTTTTTGTGAGTTTGTAAGATTCTGGGCAAATTCTGGGATTCTGGCAATTCTTGAAAGGATTTTGAAAAAGCACGTGACGATATAGACTGCAACGTTATTTGTGAGTGTTAGCTTGGGCTATTATTTTCTTATATGAGATTATATAATATATTAGTTTTTTATCTATTTAAATGCGTTAGAAAAGCGGGTAAAACTGCAATAAACATCCTTTTTTTTCAGCTGAGGAAATTTTTTTTTTCTTTTCACTTAACCGTTAAAAGGGTACCCTGCAGCGAAACCACCACTTAATAATTAGGCAAATTAAATTAATGTATTCTTTTTATATGAAAAACACAATAAAGAGACAATAAATTTACATAATCATTATACATAATTGATATTTTTTCTAATATAAATTATTAATGCGTGTCACTATTAATGGAAGTTTTAATTTTATACATGTATTCATCGCTTTAATTAATTGAGACTTTTATTTTATTACCTAAAGCGAGAAAATATTTGAGTTTGGAATTTGTGAATGAGATGCTTTTTTAATGTTTTTAGTTTTTTAAATCGAGTTTAGATTCCTTGTTGTTAATTTACTTTTTTAGCAGAAATCGTATAAATTATTCACCAGTAGTAAATTGCGATATCCTTTGTTGCCGTCGAGTAGAACATGTACCAATTTATCGCAGAAATTAAGGAAAATGCACATGCAACACCTACCCACTGCGCTGACATATCTTAGCAATCCTTAAGTTAGCCGATTAGCTGAGCAGTAGACAACTTCGTTCCTAAAGGACATTTTCGGCAGCCAAAGCTAACTTCAGATTCGTGCTGTTTAAACATTAATTAATAACGTGTAGGTAAATGCTGAGATAATTCCGCTACGTGTGATTTTCTTCTAGTGTAATACGACTAATAGCAGCGATTTGTCAACTTTTTTATGCGTCTGCCAGTTTTTTGTGAGAAACACATTAAATTCGTAGGTATTTTACATTGCTAATTAGTAAAAGGTACGTAGTTGTACATAGGTATAGGTGTAATGTTTTTAAAATCCCAGATGATGTATGATAAATACTTTCTACCTAAGCATTATTTTAAAATTAAGAAAAATAAACAACTGGAATGGTTTTGAAACGAAACTATTCGGTATTAACGCCAGTAACAAAATTGGAAATCCTACATTACATTTCAAAATTACTAATTTAATACTCTTCTGTGCCTAAAATGATATTATCCTCAAAATAATATTAATTCGATCCTTTATCGCAACCATTATTTCCAAATAAGACGTTAGAGACGAATTTTATCTACAAAATAAATAACAAAGATTAATCTGCTGTTGCATTATTATCCTGTTAAGATACATACAGACAAGTAAATAAATTTAAATAAATAAGCCTCAATTTCCTTTTCCCTCACAATTACACAGACTACAGCTTTTCCCCCAAAATAGCCTGTCCTGTTCACCACAGAATGCGGCTGGATACCCTGCCAAGAATATGTAACGTCTCATTTTCTATATAGTGTGACATATTGTAATGCACTTTATAAGTAACTGATATTGGCATATTGTGGATGTGCCAAAATTGTGTTAGAGGCCAAGAGTTTGATTTTGATGTTGTCAACGTTGAGTTTTAGATTGGTGTAATGTTTATAGGACACTACTTTGAAATTATTTGAGACACAATATAAAAAACATCATCATCTCCCGAGCCTTTTTCCCAACTATGTTGGGGTTGGCTTCCAGTCTAACCAGATGCGGCTGAGTACCAGTGTTTTATAAGGAGCGACTGTCTATCTGATCTCCTCAGCCCAGTTACCCGGACAACCCAGTTCCCCTTTGGGACTCCATTATAAAAAACATACTTACATTTTTGCATTATGTAGTGAAAATATAACGACTTCCAGCAAAATTTTATGTATAATAGACTTAATTACGCAAGCCAGAGAGTATATACTTATTTATACTTGACAAAACTTATTCATAAAAAGTTTTCAATCTTCCAACTCCCACCAACTAAAACTACAAGTACCTATTACTTTCTCCCACGTTAACATCAATTAACACAACTGTCGTATATTTATACAAATCATCAAAAGGTACAATTAAGCACCATTCATTGCGCATGCGCACCGCTGACACAGCACATATACCAGTAATTAAACTACAAGCATTCATTCACGTTCTATTGTGTATCTTTTGTATCTTTTTATAAAGATAAATATCTTTTGTTGTGTGAATGTATTAAGGCGTAGCTGTCATTATGTTTTCATTATGTTCTACTGTTGGGTATTGATTTTATCGAGTGATAGTTTTGCAAAAAATCTTTGGTAGTTAGGTCCCACACAAATCAGGAAGGTATGTCCATAATATTCCGTCAAGTCTCTTCAAGTGAAAATGTAATTTGGAGGATTTTTTGACATCATTACGAACTTTACTTTTAGTTCAAATCTAACAATATCTCAAATACACTGTTTTAGGGTTCCATACCCAGAAGGTAAAACGGGTCTACTATTGTTTTCGCTCCTCCTCATCCTCTAAACAATGGTACGGAACCATTCGTGCGCAATTCCGACTCGCACGTGGCCGGTTTTTCTGATATATTCTTAGGTCTGATCCTGAACTAAAACCCAAAATAGCACACACACATTCTTACGTGCAGTCCAAAATGCGAGTAAAACCACGTTAATTTACCAGTCATACCAAAACAACAACAATACTAACCATGACACTACCACGTACAAACAAACACATACTTTATCTCTTATCAGTACCAGTATCAGACAAAGGAATACACCGCGAATACTTTGTAAGTTAAATCATACTTTTTCTTTGTACGGCCGCATTCTTTAATATCGGTCGAACGGTGAGGTTTACTCTCCTTTTAAGCCATGTATTCACTGAGAAACAATTGTTAATAAACACTGTTTCAGAAACAATATATACGTGTTTCTGAAGCAAACAAACAAATAATTTTGTTTCAGAAACATATAATTTTGTTTCTGTGGACGATGTGGTCGGCAGAGTTTCCGAAACATTGTAAACATCTACGTGATGTTTCAGAAACTGTGTATCTGAAATATTGTTTCCCAGTGAATACATGGCTTTAGTATCCGATTGCGGTGTTCAGTAAGTTTCTTTTACTATAAAGTTACTAGACTGTGAAGGTATTTCTTAACACCCCTTTTGGGAGACGGAATTCCTAAAATTTGGGACTCCTAGCACTAGGAGCCTTTATTATTTAGCTACACCAAGTAAACATACATTAATAAATTCAAATCTAGTTTTATATGAGTAGATAAACCACATATTTCGTATTTGGCTTAAGATGCTTCTATGTCCCAACTGGTAGATCGAGAATCTACCAATAGGTACCATTACCTATCCTCTACCAATCCATTAGATACAATCAGGTCTTATTGGTATTAAACAAAGAGATTTTTGAACTTCAAGTCATTGACTAAAAATTACTCAAAATAAGCGAGACATTATTATCTATTTACCTTCATGTCTGGCTTAAAGATTACTGACTAAATAAGTAAGGTAAATCACCCAGTTATCGACCACTTATTAAACGTAGACAATTTATTGATCAATTAAATCGAAAATCAAGTGTTTGCCGAACTTAATTTATGATAATTAAATTAATCGGGTATCGATTTTGGAGTTTTGTTTCTTAAAAATATATTTTTAGTGAACCTTTTAATTAATTTATATGGAAATTGTCATAACTCTTAATTAAAAACTGGCATTGTAATCTTAATGGTTTTTTAATTCCTTGTATTATTTTTATGTCTTTATATGAAAATCAGAGTTATTTAGGAAAGAATTTTAAAACATATGTTTCGAGGTCTTGCCACTTAATAAAAATCTAGTTTTTATTTAAAAAATCTATCTTTATTGCTAGCCGATAACTCATCATCTCACCTTACAAATTACTAGTCTGTGAACAAAATACCGCGAATTCTTAACAAGGTAAATGGCGACAAACCAAAGTAAATGTTAGCTTTTAGCGCAAAATACCAAATACGATGTTTTCTCGTCAACGTGGGTGTCAAAGGTAATAATATGGATATACCGGTATCTATATCTACCTAAAGACTAATATAATGAAAAGGAAAAAATATTTATTTATTTGTTTGTACCCTAAAGGCTCCGAAACTACTGAAACTTTGATTCACTGTTAGATAGCTACACTCTTCCCGAGTAATATAGGCTATATTTTATCCCGGTACGCGCAGAAACTCCCACCGGGCGCGGGTGAAACCGCGGGAAAACAGCTAGTTCGTAATATGGACACACCGCCATAAAATATAAATCTTTTGATATAATTATGTAAATTATAGTTATTATTGTATTAGTACTAAGTAGTTATTATTGGAGTACTGTCACCTTCAGATATCTTGGAAGATTGCTCCATGCCAAAAGATATAATCGTAATATGAATAATCTCTGATTTGGGATAGGAGGTAACTGCCTGATTTACCCTACCAAAATGTCCTATAAATTCCCACTGATCAGCTATTTCTACATAAAAATTTATTTACATTGAATAGGCCACTTTATTCTCAAAAAACCGGCCAAGTGCGATTCGGAAGGGTTCCGTACCATTATTTAGAAAATAAAATCACGTTTGTTGTATGGGGGCCCCCCAAAAGATTTATTTTATTCTAGTTTTCAGTATTTGTTGTTATAGCGGCAACAGAAATACATCATCTGTGAAAATTTCAGCTCTCTAACTATCACGGTTAATGAGATACAGCCTGGTGACAGACGGACGGACGGACGGACAGAGGAGCGAAAACAATAGGGTTCCGTTTTACCCTTTGGGTGCGGAACCCTAAACATTTACAAAAGAGAAGAATTTAAAGCCGACTACAGAATAATTAGTTCAGAATTTATATAATTCTTACTGATGTTATTCAAAACTGGATTTTACCTCCATATAATTTCGATTTAGTACACAAAACATAGATAAGTTGAATGTAAATACCTACTAAACGATAATTACTTAGAATTAAGATAATGTAATTCTGTAGAAATGCAGTGTATTTGGATTTGATGTTAAATAAATTGAACAGAACTTGTTATCAGTAAAGAGATTGTTTGATAACATCACATTCATTGCATTCCATGTTTTATACGAAAGAAAAGTATATTGAGACCAAGTTTCATTGGTTACCGCTAAAGTATCAGTTAGCTATCTAATAGTTAGTGCTATCTGCCAGATATAGGCTGCTTATAATTTCAGCTAGATATTGCTATCCAAGACCTGTGAAATCAAAAGGATTTCAGGCTACATTTATGATAATGATAAAAAGACTCATCTTTTTACATTTTTTTGTCTTATTTCTAGGCATAGGATTTTCAGGGACCTTTTAGTCGAGATTATAGGTACAGCCATTGTCAAAATGACAGTTAAACTGTCTAAAGATAATGTTTCCATACAAAAGAATGTCTACTTGACTGGTTTTCTAACTACAGAACACTTGGTTAGTTTCAAATGTCCAAACATTTGATCTAACAATTAATATACCCACACATAACATATACATAGTATTTGTACAATTTTTTAACTCATTATCAATATGCAAGATGTTTATCTTAAATGATTGTAATAGCTTATAATTTATTCTGTGTACCGTTAGCAAAAACGCGCCCGCGTTACGTCGAACGAGTGTTGGTAATGAGAGTTTTTTGCTGACCGTACTCTACATACGTGAACTATACGCTAATCTGCATATTTGCTGGATGGAATGTAGAGTTAAGAATGTAATAGATAGTCCAGTTCAAAATTACTTGCTCGCTGAATGAGTTCACAAGAGCCACCTATATTGCAAGTAGTAATTTAAAACTTTGGTAGTGTTATTTTTGTGATACGGTGTTTAGTTTTCGTATGTAATCTAAGTAACTAGTTTTGTCGTATTAGGCTAAGTACCTGTAAAGATAAAATTAGCTGTGTTATGATATAAATAAATAAAAGGTAGCTGAATAGTATATTCAGCCATTCTATACATTTATTGTATATCTTTCTAAAATACATTTCCTTAAATTTTTAGCAGAGTCATGAATTCTTCTTCTAAAATACATGAGATGTACACAATAGGTACAAAGATGTCAACTAAACACATTATGTCACCCGATTAATATGTTTAAGAAGCCAAGCATTTTATTACTGTTTAAGTTTTAGACCAAAATCATTGATTAACAAATTCACAAAAATCATAATTTTTTGATCTCGACATCATTATCCTTTGCTTCTCATTTATTTTATGAACAGATTTTTGTTACTCACAACATTTTTTTA
Source organism: Helicoverpa armigera (assembly GCF_030705265.1). Classification (NCBI taxonomy): domain Eukaryota; kingdom Metazoa; phylum Arthropoda; class Insecta; order Lepidoptera; family Noctuidae; genus Helicoverpa; species Helicoverpa armigera. Next base: position 7,488,040 of record NC_087142.1, on the reverse strand, counting down.
TGCCCTCTCTAACATTTCTCAGGTCTACATTCCTGCGTGTCTATTTGTCCATATCGCTGTCACTATAACATTATTTGTGGTAATTATTGTGACAGGCTCAACCGCTCCCACTGTCATGGCCGCCGTGACGTCACAGGTATTTTTTTTATCTAAGCCTAGTCGTGTGTATTCTATGCAGCTATGGACCTTTATGAGAGCAATCCCTTTACTTCAAAATGTTTAATGTTTACTTATTATTTAAAGAGAAATATATTTTGTTTGTTTGCCATAAGCTCCAAAACTACTGAACCGATTTGAAACATTATTTCATTGTTGGAAGGCTTTATAATCCCTGGTCAACTTAGGCTATATTTGGTACGGGTAGTCACAGCTAGTAAAAAAATAATATTTTAAGGGATCATTAAATACACCAACTAATAAGTACTTATTTGATTTTTTTGTTACAAACTTTAAGAAGGCAATATCGACCATTTAACCACTTTATTCTACTTCTCCTATATCCGAATTGAAACAGAACTTCAAGAAGACTAAGCAACCATAGTCACCTACATTTTTCCATACACCTAAGTATAGCATATTAAATAAATGACAGATGGCACATGACCACAGATACTAATTACAATATTGATATACCAGCGGATGCTGCAGCCTATGCATTTGATAAACTTACAGCTGTCTATACAACGCCCACGGAATAGATAGGGCATTTCGTTATGTTACAAAGTACAAATTGTGAGTTGCCGTGTCTATATTTTAATTGGCTACATACGTTGTAAAATTCAATCTATCAAATAACTTGTACAAATCTATTAAAGTGTTTAAAAAACCCGCGCTTTGAAATACATCAGCTAAATATAATAATTAAAAATACAGTCGTAATTTTTAAATTATTCAATTTCAAACATTTTGCGTATCTTGTTAATAAATCAAGGCTTTTTTACACAACCAACCCTAACTACCTACATGAAAATCAATCATGAAGCAATATTCAAAGATTTTTTTTTGTGGTATTCAAAGAATCCAAATTTTTTTAAGTGACATCCTTTCTTGGGTTAGGTTAATACATTAATACAGAACATAGTACCCATACACCTACACCATACACGCAGGCCTCATCAAGTTTAAAAAAACAAACTTTAACAGAGTTATATTTTTTTTCCATTAACCACGCGTGACATAATTATCATTCATCATTTACGTGCCCGCTCGACTCCCACACGCAGCTAATATTTGTTTAGTATAATTACTTATACGGTTTGTTTGTTATCTTACTTATAGAGTATGACAAATTCGTAATAGGTTTTGTGTATAAAGGATTATAGGTACATCTATTAGGTGGCTGGTTGACGCGTGACCAAAACGCTGGCTATTACTTAAGACGAAGGACTAGCATGGTGATCCAAGGAGGATCGAAATTGACGCTTTCTGGTTTTAGTCTGTTTACTATTTTAGTTTTTAATTTATATTGTGTAAATTTTTTTATTCTGTATAATTATGTATATGTATAAAAACATTTGTTGTTTTCTGAGATTTGAGTGAATCTAATTTTTAAGATGAAGAAACTGATTTTAAAATTTTTCCAGTAACAACAAACTTCGAAAATAATTTAAATTAATATCATAGTTTATTTTACAAATTATTATTACGTGAACCTACAATTTCTTTACCCTCGCTACCTTCAATCAGGCACGATTTTAAGTAATGTCACCGTACCACTTAACTCGACTACTGGCATTTAATTGTGATTTACAAGTCCCGTTTTCATTTAACTTTCACTTAATTGTAATTTTTAACTTGAGCCATCAATCTTTTACTTGGACTGGTTATTAATAAATTGAGTAACGTATGAGGAAAAATGTTACGCTTCTCTGGAAGGGATCCGCAAAAATGAGCGGAAATTTATTAAGGATAATACGAACTACAGGAGTAATAACTTCCATTCGAATTTAATCAATCAAGACAGACAGTTTGATTAAAACTGCTGTTATGTAATCTTTGCAAAATATGTTCTAGTCAACTAACCTTGCCTCTCTGAAGTCAGCCATTATTCCATTGCCATTATATTTTGACTGTCCCGAAGTCAGTAGAAAGCTATCATCGGACCAGCAGAATTAATAAACAATAACTAGGCTGCGAAATATTTCAAGTCTCTCTCATCCTTGGTTTGAGTTCGTGTTCGTATTAAGTTATAAATTCTATATAGTTTTAGCTCCTTTGTATACACGTCTACAAAAATCTTGGATGCCCAAAAGTTGTTTCTCTAACTAAGGAATTACATACCATATTACATATTCACAATTTCATACACAGGTGCGAATCGCTTCATTTTTTTACAAAAGAGGTTTATTCAGCAGAAATCGTTTTAGACCTAGGACGATACTCAATGATCAGTCATTGAGTGTCAGAGCTTAGTTTTTATGAAAATGCTACAATATAATTAGTAAACTTCCGAGTAAAACAAATAAACTGAATAGTTCATATTCACTACTGTAACAAGACGCCGTTAATTTTAAACAATTTAATAACAGTCTATTCTGATCTCAACATAAACTAAAGCTATTGTATTAACGCGATATCTTTCCAAGAAGTCTTGAGATTGCAAGTTAAACAATACTAAGAAATAAACCAACGGTTTTGATATCGATTTGTTTTTAGAGATCATTTTTTTCCTTCTTCGAGTGCTCATTGGGTTTCTCTAATTCTTAATTATCCTCAATTATGTCATAACATTAAATATGAAAGTGAATTTGTTCGTTTGTTAGTCTGAGATGGCAAAACAGCTAAACGAATAGAAAACATATTTTTCAAACTACAGGTTACAGGATTTTAAATGGCTGCATTTTAATGGATAAACACGATGTGTTTTTTTTTACATTAAAACTTTTAACAACGTATAAATCAGCACAGCAATATAATATTCTGTCTTATAGATATTTCCTTATAACTTATAAGAGACAATCAGATTCATTGACCACTACAGGTATAAAAATAATAATGTCTCGATGTTTCCTCTTCCTTTTGTAATCAAACACCGTACTTAAACGTTAATTTATGAGTATATCACGAGCTCAGATAGACAGACAAAGAGACATTAATGTCGAATTAAAATATTTTATCAGTAGTTTAAAGTGATAATGAAATGAAAAACTTCCTAAAGGAGTTGCTGGACGATTTTTCTTCGGGGTAACTCATTTCGTTCGAAAAAATTCCATAGTTTAATCTGTGGTTAAGAGTCTGAAGTCCTAAGTTGGGGTCGGCTTCCAATCTAAAGAGATGCAGCTGAGATTTTTCATAGAGCGACAGCCTATCTGACCTCCCCAACCCAGTTACCCGGCCAACCCGATACCCTTGGTAATACTGGTCATCAGTCTTTCCAGCTTCAGAAACACTGAAGAACTCGTCATAGCAAGATGGTTGCTTAACCTTATGATCGATCAACCAGCTGCTTCTTAACCACGAGCTCCTCATATCATATATCACCGAATGTTTGGTTTATATCTGTCTTAATTTGAATCTTTATTATTAAGAGTTTTTGTACGTACAACTAATTGGTCGTTACGATATCTATTTCGATTAGGTTCATTGATGGTCGAACAAGTTTTGTTGTTCCCACGAGTGTAATTAAGGAGGTAGAACTAATTTGATAGTTTTTAACTGATATTTTTACTGTATTTCTTAAGAAGTTTTGGCTATCATTTTGATTGTGGCCCTGAATTCAGACTTGTACCGTGTTGATGACAATGAGAAGTGAACCTTTTTAAATGCAAAAATTTATAGGTGACCCGTTTATCTCCTAGGATATAAAACAAAGTACTAAAACTATATTTAAATTCTTGTTCCACAACAATGCCAAACCAAACTATAATCAACCAAGTAAAGGCAGTAAAGGCATAATGTATTCATCAACAGACTTATACAACAGGAATTCTCTAAATATGGTCTAGATTTTAAGAGTGCTTTTGTAGCCCTTTATCGGTAGTGTCTTCCAAATTATATTTAAGTATTTTTTTTTATTTAAGTAATTTTTAATAAAAATTATAGATTTGACTGTAGTTTTCAACCAAAACTTTTGTACCGGACATCCTAACTACCGAACTACTGTTACAATTAGTAAGCAATATTAAGGCTATCTAAACAAATTCCAAGTAACAAAATCGCGTAGGCGAATACGACAATATGTTTGTGCGTTTGTCTTATAATATATAAATAATTATGAATCACGGATGATCTCAGGAATAAGCCTTTAATCTCCTGTCGTGTTTATAACTCACTCGCTTGATAATATCTAGGCCTCTGAAGGTTTGTGACCTCGGTCATCAGCCGAGTCAATACGACTACAGATTGTAAGTATGCTTACTTCGCATAGTAAGGTTAAACTTGCCAATATGAGTATTTGTGTCTATTATGATTTTGTGAAGGGGCTCGTGGCAAAGTAACAGCTACATGGTCCGGATGGATTATAAGGCTAAGCAACGCCTACCTGGATGGGTGATCATTTTGTATTGACGAGTTTCTCCATTTTTCAAAAGGCAAAATAAATTGGGGGATCCCGGTTGTCATTTGAACATTTTTGGCAGTAGCTACGGGTAGTCAGAAACCTGTTGCAATCCTCGTTAAGTGGGCAATTTAACACTGAAAGTTTTTTTTCAAATCGGACCAGTAACAAGATTAGTCCACTCAAGCAAAAAAAAATAACTCTTCAGCTATTATACTACATACTAGTACCTTAAGAAGTAGGACGTAGGACTTAATATATAGGACATAGGAATCATTCAATCCTTACATTATGTTAGCTCTTATTTATTTTTATTATAATATAGGGCTTTATTGTGGAGCCTAAGCCTCATCTGCAAGCGCATGATGACCATTACTGACATTGTCCAAAGATTTATGTCTTATTATGACTATGTTTACTACGATTTTTATTAGTTGTTTATTGATTACAAAGTTCTTCTATTCTGATAAGTGATTTTAAATGACCAGCTTAAATGATTTTGTTCCAAAGGAGGTATTATAAACTGCCGGGGCTGCAAGAGTGTTCTTTCAAAAAGTTACTGGAGCCTTGGGACACAAAGGGCTCCAAAAGGAATATGATGGGTTTTAGTGATCGCAAGTTTGACACACCCTGCTGTTGCACCCACAGCGGGAGGGGGTCATTTGGTTGCTCTTCCCATCACTTTCTCCAAAATAAGAGTCCTGGATGGTAATTCTGAATTCTCGCTCATAAATTGTTAGGGTTACTTTACAGATTTGTTGCTCATGGCGGTTCCAGCTTTTTACATGCTCTAAGCCTATAGATGTATGGTACTGTTACTCACAACGATTGCATGTCAAAATGCACTTAATTCGTGGAACGTGACTATTCCTAGCGGGACAGCTGTTGATGAGTGTACATTATTTTCACTTGTAACTACTTATCTTAACTAATATTATAAATATGCTCCCATCCCGGCTTCGTATGGGAAAATTACTTACGTAAATATTTTTGTACAATTCTTCAATTTATTACTCTCTGCTATACAGGGTTATAGGTAAAACACTAACAACCTCTCAGGACCATATTACTAATATCATAAACTAAAACTTTTGTTCTATGACTTTTAATAATTCTCAGATTTTAGTTCATCAAAATTTTCACACAAAAATTAAAATATTTCAAGTGTACGCTCTAAAAGTTACGAAGTCTATGTAAACAGTAGTACAAAAGACAGCGGAGGGGAGCTGGGAGCGGGACTCGGGCGGGGGTGAGCGTTTGACCTATTTACGAGCGGCCGTCAGTCGTTTTTATGCGCCCGCGTCGCATCATACGTGTCCTTGTAGGGAAATTCGGTGGTGCGAACGTAATTATCTTTACAGTATGGCGTATCGATATTCAGTAGGTCGAGTACACGGAAATGGTGCGAAAGCTGGCTAGGTGTGATGACAATGTTTCGGAAGCCTGTCGCCAATACGCCATACGATTCCCAAATATCCCTACACCTAGCTGAGTAACAATGCTAGGCGCCACACAGCGGTTACGGGCGTGATAGTGATCGTCCACCGAGGCACACAGTACGTGAAGAAGATATTTTGCTTTTTTATTTTTTATTTGACCTTTTCGTAAAAAGAAATCGTAGCGTAGCGAGTTACCAATTCAAAAGTATGACTAGGTACGAGAATAGTGCTCGGCAGGCGTAGGGTAGACAAAGATCTTGCATTCATTCTAAAAATGCAAACCCTTCACCAAACGAATTTATTGTAATGTGTGATAATCTCGACTCGTCCGCACACTCTAAGGTCGACTAATCGCTCGACTGGTCTCGATCGGGCCTTTTGTTGGTGAAGAAATGGTAGGGGCGTGCTTATCACTACACTATAATATGTATAGCAAAATAGAGTTGAAATGTGTTAGATAGACCAATGATATCTTGTAGGTTTGTTTTTGGCAAATGTATTATGTTTTATAAAAAGTCATAGAACAAAAGTTGTAGTTTATTACGTTAGTAATACAGTCCTGCAAGGTTGTTAGTGATTTACCAATAACCCTGTATAAACCTCGGAATCACAATGAAAACAATACATATAAGTATACTTAAGTAGGTACATATATATCGCTTTAATCGCAAAAAAACTGATAAAATCACGTTTGCTATTTTCAGTTTTTGTTAAAAACACGTCAATTAACTTTGCATCTCCGAAGTCAGCTACTAATGACATCGAAACTGTCCAAATGACAAACAAAACACTCCAGCACATGCGCAAGGCATCAAATAGCTAACTTCCAGAACATCAAAGATAATTGACGACCAAGAAATACGGAGACAAGTTGATTGATTAATAAACTCGTTCACTATAAGCACTTAAAAACGAAAATTGCTTAATCTTATCTAACCTAATATAATTTAGCAAATAGAATCTTGATAGCTACATGGTCATTATAAGCTACAGCAAAATTAATGGCTTCGAAAAAACTAAAAGTTTATTGAATCAGACCGTCTAATCACGGCCTTATATTTGGCATCAGATTAGTATGAATGAATCTGTGTACTTTATGGGTCATTGACCTTTGAATACAGTTGAGGTACATGAAGGATCAAGTCTGTATTCTTCTATATACCTACTTACCACAAGTACGTAACTATAGTTATAACCTACACTGTTCATATTCAATCAAGCAACAAGGTTTTCATTAATCCATTCTTCATTGATTGCTAATCAATCTACTTCGTCTTTATTATAAGAATCAAATCTACCTACAGGATCCACAAAGTTAGCTACAATATCTTCATCAATAATTTTAAGTTTCTCATCATCAAGACTAGTTTCTTCAAAAACATATGCATTGATAATTCTATAGTTTTATCTAGTAACATAACTACGTTTCCAGATAATATTATGTGAAACAATGATAAACAGATTCTAGAAGATAATTTATTTCTGATAACAATTTCACCACAACTTTTTACAATGATTCAAATTAGAATAATATTAGACTTGTGAATTCTAAAACCGAATCATTGTTAATGCTAAATAGTTTAGTTCTATTAAAGGAATTAAATGCTACCTCCATAAAGTCCGCTCAACTTATGATTTGATCTATGAACTAACATTGTTCTTTTTTTGTGTCTCAAAGCGATTGTAGCTCTAACAATGCTTTAAGTTCTACCTCGCTTTATATTTCAAGTATATCCCTACAAACAAGTCTGGTTCCTCAAGCTGCTTTATTATAAAACAGCAAAACAAGAAACCCCAAGAAAGTCTTATTCAACCGCGTTCATATCAGATATGGAAATTAAGCCAGAATTATTCCAATAAAAGAGGTCTTTGCTTCCAACGCCTATATCATTGTAAGTATGCATAATGCTATCCAAGACACAACAGGACTCAAAAAAAACAATAAAGAAAGCGCATACATAAATCGACTTACCAGTTTTTGTTGAATCAAGATAAATCGCTGTACTAATCGACACAAGATGCTGGGACCAGCGCCGATACCAATTTCACCGTACCGAAAACTTAGCACAAACACGGGATGCAAAGTTGCAATGCAAAAAGTCACAGTACGAAAAAACTTAAACTGAAAATTGTAGATACGATTGTGTTAGACCGTAGTTGTTACACTTGTACACTGTTTTATTTATAATACAGAATGTTTTTGTGATTAAAAAACGATGATTCGGTGATGCGTGTAAGGCGAGCCGTCGCCGTGCGTTGCGCGAGCGCAGCCGATCTAAAACTGACCGAACCGGTCTGCGGTGTGAAGTCTCCGAATGAAAGATCGTGACCGACCGCCATTGGAGTCGATACACGCTCACTTCACTATGTACGTGAGTTTTTGTTAACTTTACTCTTATTTTAATCATTGTTTTGTTCATTACATCTTTTAATACGACTGTTCTTTAAATTATTAATGTTACATTCTTCGTTATCACAATCTACTTTGATAGCAATGTCTACTGTATTATCTAGTTTTATGTCGTTCATATTTAGATCCTAATTAGTTGAAATGTCTCCTCCGGTAGATAATGTCTCATTTAACGATATGACGCTTTCAAAATGTAAGATTATACAATCTTTGTAAATGTTTAGAACATTATTTTAATTAAGTAAATGACTCCTAACTTGCATTTTAATAAAACAACATAAATCAGATATAGTATTCATAAATTATAAAAATAAAAACATGCAGCATAGACAGAAAACAAAACGTTTTAGTATGTTTGCTTAATCTTTTCTCACGAACGGCAGATTTGTTTTGTGTAAGAGTTTTATTGGTGTAATTAACGTCTGCATGTTTTGTTATGCTATTGAGGTTTACAATGCGTTTCAAATATAACAAACTGCGATTCATTATAATGATTGTTATGTGGATGTAACGTTAGAAAACTTTCTTGATGAATTAAATAAGAATATTGTTGATACTGAAACTGTGACTTTGATCATAATAATTACCATTACCATTTACCTCATTTTTTCATTTACCATTTATTATCATTTACCTACTTTGTCACATTACTTTGCAGCACAACACATTTGTTGCTTTACTAAAACTTCCATGTTTCATACTCCAAGCTCAACAGCGTTCAAGAATACTCTTTATAGCAATCATCATTAACTTCCTCCTGTCCTTATCCCAATTTTATTTGGGGTCAGCTCAGCATGTCTTCTTTTCTATCTCATGTCATTCCACAAGTTACATTTTTTCAGCCATAACTAACCTGGCATCTCCGAATCTAAAATATATCTCATACTGCTCTCATCAACCCGCATTCCCTAGCTTAGTGAATATGGGCAAATCCTCTCCTCTTTAGGGGAGGTCCTTGTCCAGCAGTGGAGGTTTTTTAGGCTGTAACAGCAATCCATCATCTTTCACAGAACCCATCCATCGTTTCTTTAACCGCCTTACTTAGCATTGTCACACTATAAAACCGATCGAAAAAAATTCGCCAAGTAAATCCCCAACTTCGTAATACTCACATCGATGTATCTGACCGATTACCGCCATATCTCGATATTATCGCTTCGCAATCGTTAACGCGTCTCGGATAAACACGAAAACAGCCGACAATGGCCGATGCAATGTCAACAGATGATAAAATACAATTAAATTGTGCCGTGAAGTAGGTTTTATATCTAATCTGTTCGATAGTAATATGGACTCATTTTTGCAGTAATTATGTTTATATGCCACCTTTTTTTTTCGCTGTTGACAGGTGTGAAATAGGTCGGTTTGTTTGTTTATTTTGGTATTTGCTAGCTATGTTTGCGTAAATATTTCATGATTAGAAGGGACGCTATAGCGTCGGTTTTATTGCGTCTCTTCTTAATCTTAATCCAGTCTCTTCTTAATCCAGGCAAAGCGGTGGCAAAGTACTCTATAGAGTACCCACCCCTTTGCCTAGACTTCAAAATATTGGCCCCGTATTTACGAAAGAAGATGATATTGATGATAATAATCAGTCAACCATTTTTGTAAGTTGGGGAAACAAAAAACGATCCCTTCCATTGTGGGTGCAGCAGAAGAGAGTGCTAAATTCTTATGACTCATACACATAAATTACCTCTTCATAAAACCCTTCGTGTAACAAGACCGAGGTAACTCTTCCTAAAAATCCCACAGTCGCGTATATATAATCTTTTTTTTCAATAAAGATTATATATACAGTCCTGGCAGATTGGGCCAAAAGAGCTTAGCTCCAATAACACTAATCTAAACTACAAATTCATTTTAATGTATTGCGAGTGTACATAAAATTTGATAGGTATCTACACCATGTACCTGTAAAATCTTTCCTTTATCTTGTATTTTTACAGTCTATACAGAAGAATTTGGATTTACGAAAGAATTGGGTTGAGTTGAGAACCAAATGGGTTAATGTAGTGTTTGATAGCGGAATCTCCAAGAATAGCTCGAATTTCCACACAACGATACAAACTCCCACTAAATTGTTAATTGCTATCGTTTGTTTATATTTGATGTGGATTTAAAGATATACTGATTCCAGAACCAATAAATCAATCAGGAATGTTTTCGTAAATAATAGAAATCCCAACGCTCTCCTGCTCTTATCAAAATTTTTATTTGGGGTCAGCGCTGCATGTTTTCTTCATCCATGCTCTTCCGTCTGACATAATTTGTCACAAGTAACTATACCCACATCGACTTTCACATAGTGCATCCATCGTTTCTTTGGTAGTCCCTTTCCTTAATTATCCACGTTCATGCCCAAACCCTTGCAATACCGAAGCTGGTTACTGGTAAATGGTTCATGGTTCATCCATTTGAAATGGATGAAAATCAGCTGCACGCAACCTCAACTTCAGGAAAAGGCTTTGCAGATGTTCCTTTGCTAATGAGGTGCCATTCATAAAGTTATCTATTTATGGTAAGTAGACCAAAATAAGTCAGCAACCCAGCGACGCCCAGCAGGGAAAAGGCCTGCTGGGGCTGCGGGATTGTTCGAAAGAGTTACCGCGGCCCTGGTACATAAAAGGCCTACGACGGAACACGACGGTTTTTAATCAGTAAGAGTCTGACACTCCCTCACCGCTGCTAACCCACAGCGGGAGGGGTCATATGATGATTTTGGAAGTCTTAAAAAATTGTAGCCCAAAATAACATCCGCCATAATGAAATTAGAAAATTGCTTTATCATCTCTTACGCCATTAACAGGTCCTATTGTCACAATAATCTCAAATCCCACTTAAACTTACACAGTTACATTAACTGACTTATAAATGTGACGTAACGGCAAAGAGGAAAAAAATGCAATTTTTAATTGAACCAAAACCGGATTGTTATCCCATTGCGATAACTCACTTTCAAATTAAATCATGCGTAGATTAATATTTGGAACTCGCCATTGTTGATTTTATTTAATACTAGTTGCTGCCCGTGGTTTTGTTCGTACAATTTCTATGCGATACTCCACTTACTTCTATCAAAATTAAACCTAACCTAATCTAACCAGAATATGGTAATGAATATAATTGATGAGTTGATCCCACACACGATCTGTTATATTATTTGCCTTTCATAAAAATCCGTTCAGTTGTTTTTCTTGAGCAAACAAACATAATCAATGAAACAATAATTTGACTAAATTAATTTTAATGCAATGCATGAAAAACGCTCTACTAAATGCTCTAACTAAATCAATGTTATGTATTCCAAATCATAAAGATATCCCAAAATTCAATCTAAGTATTTGATTTTCAAGTTAATAACAGTCAAACAAGAATATATTTAACGCTGATTCCATAATTTATTTGATTGTAATAGTATTGATATTTCACGGATAGTTGTATCAATTTAACGTTGGCGGCACTCATGCGCATTATAAAATGAAATATGGAGTAGAAATCTCGTTCGGTTATATTTTAATGTGTGGTCTCACTGCCAGCTGTGTCGGGGCCGATTATGACCTAATAATCGATTTGAGTGTCGTCGTTTCAATGATTAGTATCGTATAATAGTTATGCAATTAGGATGTTTGAGCCTAAAATAAATAATAATGATTAAAATCCGCAAAACAACAAAAAAAATACCTAGGTACACTTTTTATTACAAAATGCGCCTGCCACGGACCGAATAGCAATACTATTTCCTCACTCCCTAGTTATGTTACAAATTGATCAGGCTATAAATCATTGTGGTTATAAAGTTAAACTATGTAGTTTACCTATCAGGTCTCGTAGAGTAGCTCTCTAGAAGTTGGTTCTTGAGACTTCACGACAGTCAAAAACTCAAGCGCGATTCGCTAAATGACCAATATCAGACAACTAACCTTATTTGACAGCACTGTTTGCACACTGCACTGTAGGTATTCTCTGACCGTTTTTTGGCTATTTTCCCTTGAAAATGGACAACTGACAATAAATACTGCACAAAATATTGGGTCCCCCTTAATACTTGTAACCACTCGCTTTAAATCAGGCCCCACCTTTACGGGAACACCGTAACGGCTCTTCGGTTCTCGGAAACCAGCGAGATGTAGCGTCGTCATTGTTTTTGTGATTTTGTTTTGTTTTAACAGATTACAGTACAGGGCTGGTTGATGAATGTTTCTGCTTGATAGACGGATTGTGACCGAAGTAGTGACGGTCAGGGAATTAATGTGTTCTTTTGTTTTAGTTAGGTGCTGGGTTGGAAAGATGGGCGTACTATTCTGAATTTTGGCTGCAGATTTGGTAAAATTTTATAACACCTCTTATTCCCCCTTCACACGTTACCGCTTATGTACCTACGAACCCTATGTACACGCTAATGTATTTAGGTACTTCCATTATTTAGGTACTTCATTTTGCCTTTCCTTATAGGTACTTACAATCTTCTATTATATAGGTACCTAATACAAAAAAGTGTCTGGTTTAAGTTTAAGGAATTTTTGTTTTAAGCCTCTTTGGATGGGCTTGGTAATAATTGACAAATACAACTTAGATTTGTAATTAAAATCAATTATTAACTTCGAATTACCATCATCCTCCGAGCCTTTTCCCAATCATGTTGGGGTCGGCTTCCAGTCTAACCGGATTCAGCTGAGTACCAGTGCTTTACAAGAAGCGACTGCCTATCTGACCTCCTCAACCCAGTTACCCGGGCAACCCGATACCCCTTGGTTAGACTGGTGTCAGACTTACTGGCTTCTGACTACCCGTAACGACTGCCAAGGATGTTCAATGACAGCCGGGACCTACAGTTTAACGTGCCATCCGAAACACAGCCAATGGTGTCTAAGATATACTTAGAAAGTACATACAAACTTAGAAAATTTGCATTGGTACTTGCCTGACCTGGGATCGAACCCGCGCCCTCATACTTGAGAGGTTGGTCCTTTACCCACTAGGCCACCACGACTTTTTTTTTATTTCCTTCGAATTACCATGATCAAATATTTCACATTCACGAAAAAAAATATACAGCTGTGGCTAACACCCTCGGGCATAACTAAAATATTTTGATCACCTTGTCACATACAATCTTTCCTAGATATTGCCGGTCAATCAACTCTAGACTACTCATAATTAGATACTAGGTGTATCAGACGCCTCCAATAAAAACTTTCTATCTTATTGATAGTAAGTCACGATCATGTCCTATTGAATGCAAATTAATCAATAATAAGCTGCTAAGTGCACTAGTAAACTAGTAATCGCTGTAGACTGTGATTTATGAATTCAATTACATTAATAATACCTAGATACGACATGGACATGTAAAATCTTATCATAGTTTTTATTTCTTTAGTACTTACCTAATTATTAATTAAAAGGGCTTCAAGAGAATTTTTAACCTCCGACCCAAAATAATTAGATTTTAAAATAACATAGGTCCTCAAAGTAACTTCATTCTAAACTATACTTCTGATTTTATTCCAATCACATAATATTTTAGTGAGTTATAATCATTGCATAATTCGAAATTGGCGCACTTTTATATACCATTGGTAAATGACATAAGAAAAAACAGACATTATTTACGTAATTACTACAACAATTATTGAAAATACACAATGTAACTAATTTGCTTAATAAAATTATGAGTTACGGTCTATTTGAATTTGTTTTGACTGTACAGGGTTAGTATGACAATAATTTCCTTAGTTTTTAATTATTTTTGGGATAAAAAATTACCTATTTCTACTGTACACACTATACATATATACAAACTTAAACTACTTATCTATAAACAAAACTAAAAATAAAATACTATATACAAAATAGATATAAACATAAAACATAAAATATAAAAGAGCATCGATCAGGCGTCGAAGTATTCCTCCGCATCACTGTCCTCCGGAAACGTGCCCAGAAGACTGGCTGCATTGCCACGTTGAATGGCAATGCTAATTCTTTGTCCGAAGAATAAGCCAGCCCTCTGGTCACGCGAAGCGTCGACAAGCCTTTTCGCGATGTCCTTATAAAGTAACCGCGAACTCGGGCCCCATGGTCCGAGCGTTTCGACCCCAAACGGCTCAAAAGTATAGTTCCCAATAAGGTTACTATACTTGCGCCGCTTGGTGGTCTCTGCAGAAGCAGCAGCCGCACCAGCATGACCTGCCGTGCAGGGAAGATGCGATGGCGCCAGGGTGTCTACGCACGTTGCATCCCACACCAAGGGCCTACCCAACTTCCATGGCAACAACGTCATACCATCAGGCCTCTTTCCATCGTCACGTACCAGTCCATTAGGCTCTAACACGGCTGGCACGCCGGCGGTGGAAAGAGCACGACGGATAATGTCGTTAATGCTGGCATGCCGTGCAATACGACCAGCACTTCTGCAGCACGACAGACCATGGTGCCCGAGGCTGTCGACGGCTTCACCGCAATGGCAGCGATGCGGAGCAACACAGGGCGCCTAACCGTAAGCATGTAGCGATGCGGAACGTTGTGTCATCCAGCATAGTGCCTATGCTAGATGACGGGATCGCCTGTAACCAGAGGCCCGACTCCCACTCTCCCACAGCCAACAAACGGGCACGCTCAGCAGCACTATTACACGTATTTAATAGATTATTCCGTATAGTGCTACAGAGCGGCCCGTCCCATTGTCTCTGAGAGCAGCGGTTGCCGGGCAAATCCGTATTGGGAGTAGCCATTTTCCAGGCAACCAGCGCATCGGTCAAACACGGTACTTCAACATCAACCAGTGCAGAAGACGACAATATCTTTCTGGTTAATGTATCAGTACTGTGAACCGAGGAGAGGAATGCCGGTAAACTAACACTTGAAATTTTGCGGACGCCAAGACCTCCCATGCGTATTGGGAGTGCAGCTTGCTGCCAGGCTCGATCGTCCAAGGCCACATTGAGGATGGAGGTGAGGGTGCTTCTGATAATTTGGTCAACTTTGTCCAAAACTTGTGGGTGCTTCCATATATGTGAGGAGCGAAGAATATAAGTAAATTTTGGTCCAAAACAACAGTACCGAATCAAAGTGAAGGCCGAATGTTTACTGATTTTGTATAATCTCTCTGAAACATCATTAAAATTTTGAATTTTCTCGTTAATATAACTGGTGAAGGACTCATCGAGAATAGGTGATCCCAGGAGGCGAAGGGAACTTTTTTCTAGTACTGTCAAATTTGGAGCTATGGATTGGAATTTCGAAAAGACTTGTTGGTTGTTATCAGGGATGAAGATTTCACATTTTGATAAATTTAGTTGTAAGCCAATGGAGTCGAATTTTTGTATTAAAATCTAAAGTCGTCAGCTACAGTATCTGCGTCGCCTCCTAGGATCCCATCATCGAGGTACCACACATTAAATTTAGAATTTAGCTGTCGAATAATAGGGTTAATAGCCAAGCTGAAAATGGCAGGCCCCAGAGGATCACCTTGTTGACATCCGACGGCCGAATCTAGAACTTTGTCTTTATAGAGTAATTTAGTTGAATGTCTATAACACTGCCAAAGAAATTTATATAATTTTGGAATTTCATTTTAACTTCCGTCAACAAGGTATCTCTATTTACGGAGTTAAAGGCGTTCCTAATGTCAACCTTAAGGATGACCTCGCCTTTCCGCTATTTACATACGTGGAAAGGGCGTGTACCGCAGCCTCACAACCCCCCTTCGAGCCAAAACCTAGTTGTAAGGGCTGAAATTTGGCGGCCAGGGTGTCTTTGTAGTAGGCACAGCCAAACTTGGCTGCGATACGGCGATATGTGCATCCCACGGCAATGGGACGGATGCCGCCATCTTTTTTACGCAGGGCACATAAATTGGCGCCATACAAAACGTCGATGACGGCTCCGTTCACATTGCCGGAGAGCATTAGGTTAATAAGGGCTGTCAGCTCCTTCAAAAGCGACTCACCAGCTTCCCCGGCGCTTGAGCACGTCAGATCCTTAAGGTGCTGCGGCGTCAAGCCGTCGAGGCCACCGGCAGAGCCGCTCCGGAAGGAGCCGACAGCAGCGCACAATTGGTTGGCTGTAATTGATAGATTATCTGAGTCTGGGGCAGGAGGGTCGGGGAAGGAGAGGTCATCCGATGCTGCCGGGTGTTTACTCTCCAGAGCTGCAACAGTCTCTGGGGAGCACGGCGCAACCACATCACTACTGAAAAGAATTCTAGCGGCACCCCTTATGTCACCTTCCCTAATTTTGACTCTACATGATGCAAGAGTCCTTTGTGGGAAAACTGTGCTGTAAATTTTGGGTCAAAAGAAGTAGAAGGACTATTACAGTTCTCTTTAACTTGGGCTGTTAGGGTTTTTTTGGAGGCCAAATTTTTTTGGACATGTAGTATCTTATAGGAAAGGTAAGTAACCGCTCCCAAGCACGTTCAGAGTTCTCTCGGACGACGAGAGAGACGCATCGTGCCAAACACGCTGCCACGGATGGTCTCGCGCCTCGAGGAACTCTTTTTAAGACGGGTATGGAATTTTTCAATTTACATAGCTGTTGCCAAATGGGGGTGGGATCAGGATTAGATGGGGTACTAGGTAAGGATATGGGGGCCGAAGGCACACCGTGAGGTTTATGAACCTTGCCGCAGTGCACCTTCAAACCCCGTTCACCTTTAAAAAAACGTGCTTGTGAGCAGTGGGGGCATCTCACTGATCCTTCCAGCGATGTGGCAGGCTGACTTCCACCATCACTACATGCGTCACTATATAACATGTAAAAAAACAGTAAACTTACTCTATTAAATTAGAAACAAACGTAAATTAATAAAACACAGAAAAACTGAAAGTCATTTTTGACACCTGGTGTCACTGGTGACGCATCAGGACGCCACCGGAGGCGCCGCCGCGCTGCGCCGTGCATCGTGGCGCAGCTGTTGAATATTTTTAGAGATCCGTGGATATAAATATGAATAACTGGATGAAATTGAAAAACTTTTTATGCAAAATTAATTGCAGATGACAGGAATGACAGGTGGAGCACTATGTCGTTATTCTTGTAATCACCTTGTTCTTGGTGATTTATTTATTTACATTTCACTTTTGTGTTCTCATTGCTGAGCTTTCCTGCAGCAATTTGCGGCATAAGTCTAGGTTTTGCGGTTCAAATTAATATTTATTTATTTATTTATTATATATATTGATGTCCTTGACAGCTCTTCCACTATAAAATTATTGTAATTATTTTATAGTGTTTTTATTCGGCAGGATCCAAAAATATTAGACGTTGAAACAAAACGCAATAATAGCATATCTGTGGTAGACAGACGTCAAAACGCTGTGAAAGCCAGCGCGTTCCATTGCCAACACAGAAAATACTATATTTAGAGCATCGATTAGTTTCCTTTTCGTTTTAAATGGTTATTTAGAATGAGATAGAACACAACAAACACTTTCTGATTTGAAATTCTCGAGAGTCGACAACGGTGAATGGAATTTGTTTGGGGCGTGATTTATTGTTGAAACTATTGTTTTTCACTCAAATTTGTAACAAAATCTATGATAAACCGAGAAGTTCATCAGTTTAGAACTTCAATTGCTCTAAAACATCCAGTAACTATAAAGTTTTCAGTTAACAAAACTAACTTCAACGATTACTGTTACAAGTTAGGCGTGGCTCCTACTGTGAAACTTTCGATATTTACGTGTTGATTCCAAACAAAATAGGACTTTGTGAGTAAACAAAGTGCGAAAATGGCTCCTGTATTGGAATCCTGTTGGTCACCATGCATCTGGTCGTCCGATACGAAGATTGGAAGCCGGGCAGTAGCCGTGTACACAATTGCTATGAGTTTGGTCTTGATTACGTTTGTCGCGTATCAAATGGATGGCGGTGACTCTACGCAACTTTGGAACCCACTGTTTGAAGCTGATGTTAGAGGATGTAAGTGAAAAGTCTAGATTGCCATAACTATTGTCTGCAGTTCAGTACTTTTGCTAAACAGTAAACTTTGTATCTGGTAACTTCAGTCTACGCTCTTAATGCTGTCTCAGTTCTGTTATTAAACACTGTCTAAAGAAGACCAATAATCGTTTTTCATGTTTAATGTTGACTATTGAACTTTTTTGAATAATACTAAAAAGGTATGATGCTCACTCTTGCTATGTCAAGATGAAGATGGAATGTTATACACAAATTGTAATAAATTTTTATAATGTTAATGAAAACATACTTAATGGAAGGCTAGTTTTGATAGGCTGATATGATAATATTACTATAACTTGCAATATTATGTTTCAGCTCTGCAAGTATTTGGGGCAATATTCATCATAATACTGACACTGCTTATTGTGTTCTCCGTGCTCATGGTAAGTTAAGAGATCCTAGTAAAATATGTACTTACTTACTAATAGTATTAAGCTAGAAAATTTGTTTGAATCTCAGAAACTACTGTACAGATTCAAATCACTTATTATTAATTGAGGAAGGCTCTATGCTACTTTTTATCAGGGTATGCAGATTAGTTCCATTGAGATAAGGGTGAAATCGCTGGCAAAAGATTGTACTTAACCAAAAATTATAGATTATAACATATAACATTGTACTCTTACGTCTTTCAGTTTATATAATATTTTAACACTGTTTTATTAACACATTCTTACTATAAAATTCCAGATAGTTGGTGTAAACATCTACATGCGAGGCTTCATTCTGCCATGGCTGCTAACTATGGGGCTGATCATCGTCTTCCAACTGCTGTTTGGACTCTGGCTCCTGGGAGGATACTATATTTATGTAAGTACATGTTCCCACATTAATTTACTGTTTGAGTTAATTTATGTTAAAAAAGATAAGCTAATCGCTAGCCTAGTGCATTTCAGCTGTGAAAAAGTAGAAAAGACGTAAAACACAGTGTTGTAATTCCAATTTATTGTAAGAGTATTTTAAAAAATTATAATATTTTATGACAAAATTAAATAAGAGATAATATACATAGTCGACTTTACTCAGGAGTAAGAAGACTAACAAATCAATCAAAAAACATTTACTTGTACATAATTACTCATTGAAGAACCATGTTAATCATTTTCATATTAATTT
Organism: Helicoverpa armigera; assembly: GCF_030705265.1. Classification (NCBI taxonomy): domain Eukaryota; kingdom Metazoa; phylum Arthropoda; class Insecta; order Lepidoptera; family Noctuidae; genus Helicoverpa; species Helicoverpa armigera. The sequence goes on along the minus strand of NC_087142.1, from coordinate 7,468,611 downwards.
ACAGTTGGATGCTACTTTTGCTGCTCTTGTGGACTTCTTGTGGATGGCCTACAATGTGAGTACAATTTTATCAATAAATAAAACAAAGCAATATACAACCCAAGTTTTTGTTTACTAACACTTCTTCAAGACAACAATGTGATTCTCTGAATCTACACATCTTTTGATTACTAAACATTATGAAAACAACTACAATGAAAAAAAAAAACTACAATAATTGGAGCATTTCATTCATTTGATGTTAATGCTATTTTAGCATACTGAATAATTATTGTCTCTAGGGTTCTGTAATCTTTCCATCTTCATCCCAAACCAATCTTGATTATCCACCAAGCTGTCATCCCAAGGGTTTAGCTGTTTTACATTGAACAGCATAAAAATATTATAAACCCAGTTTACATGATACCTACTAGTCGTTTTACCGCGGTTTCAGCCACGTTCTGTGGGAGCTGCTGCCCATAGTGGGGAAAAATATATATGCCTATTTTACTCGCAGATAATGTAGCTTTCTAATGGTGAATGATTTTTTTAAATCTGTCATGTAGTTTTTATACTTCAAATATAGAGTACAGACAGCATTCCAATAATTAATTATTTTTTATTAATTATAATTATTTCTTCATTTCCTTTACAGTTGTATTGCTGGCTTTGCGTGTTCTCGCAATATCAACTTATATTAGAAATGCAATCGCCGAATATAGAAATTTTAGTGGAGTACTAACCCAGTATGCCAATGTTTATTATAAGGTAAGGTAAGGAAGAAACCATTTTTAGAATAATGAATTTTTCTTATACATATAGACAAATCAGGCAGAGAGAATCAAGTTAACAAAAAATTATGTTTTAATTATTATTTATGTATGTATTGAAATACATGTTACAATGTGTTCAGAAATCATTATAATATGTTTAAACATAGAAGTTATTTTAATTATAATGTGTTATATGAGAGGTGGTATGCAGGTTAATATGGTCTCTTTATATCATTGTAATTTGATGCTAAGAATATTGTATATTTTTCATTACATATTCAATGTGAAAATCGGTTTTAAAATTAAATGTAGATAGATAAATGAAATTATTTTTGTTTTAAAAATATTAGAACTTAGTAGAATGACTTAGTATGCCTTAATAAATGTGCCTAAAGAAATAGAATACTTAATAGTTTGGAAATTTTCAGTGTTTTTCGTACATTGAACACGTTATTTACAATAAAGTAGGTATTGTTATTAATTTGTATAAAGCTCCACTTATGTGTTCGGTTTTCATAGTTGTAACCGTTTGAAATGCTGTAAATGCTGAACCATATAAAAAACAAATATTTATCTCCTGCAATACTTTTTGTATGTTTCTGGCCTTCTATTTAATTGTAATGACACTAACATAAGTAACATAATTAGCTTTAATCTGGATGAAAACGTCCCAGTGTGGTGCAAAGCCAATATTTATCAGATCACATACTTACAAACGATGATGTCCTCCTAGCTGATTATCGGCTACGGCGGCTGTTCCCATTTAAGGACATTATCCAACTGCGCAGGACATATAGTGCACAAGCATTTGCGCAGACACAAGTGCACTCACTATTCCTTCACTCTCTGCGCCCGATGGGACGGCAATCCGACACGACCGGAGAGAGATCAGGCGCAGGACTGACATTTACGTGCTCTCCGAGGCACAGTTGTGTCACCACCAAGAACCACACTCCGGCCTGTCTGTCAGTCTTGCGCTTGATCTCTCTGCAGTCGTGTCGGATTGCCGTCCCATCTGGCTATGAGTATGAGAGAACAGAGAGTAAGCCTGTTTCTTAGTAAACGCAACTGCACTATAATGCCTCATGCAGGGGCACGATTCTGCTAATTTTACTTCAGCGACATATGATTCACATCCGACTGAGATCCAATCACGACTCAATTACGATTGAAGCGTATGTGGCATTCAGCATTTTTTTTTTAAATACTTAAACGTTTTTATCCTTTTGTGATTCATTAATGAATAATTTTATCTGCAAATGATTTCCAATTGCAATATGATTGTAGAGAAAACTGCCGTTCCTATAGGCCAAAATGGCAGACCAATCGCAAACCAATCTAATGTCGTTGGAATACGATTGGTCTTTTATTAGTAGATTCTGCTACTCCTGCCCGATATGGTTATAACTGCTATTGCAATTCAATTTCTATTCAATTTCGACATTATTAACGTATCAGAATCCTGCCCCAGATGAATGATTTTCGAGAACAGCAACTATGGCTATATTTAAATTAGCCAGGATGACAACTATCGTACTATTTACGGCGTTGCATCACACTTCCGTTTTCGTCATTAGTTATAAGAACTGATCGTAACTGTCCGTCCATTTTTATATATTTAAATTTATACAATTGATTGTGACTTTTATTATTTTATATTTACGAAGAACCGGTGAATCTCATAAAATCAAATTTTGCATTTATATTCTTTGTACTTTAAGTATCAAAAAGACATTTTATCATAATTTTATTTGATACAGTTGTAAGTTATTTTATATATGTTTACATAGGTTTTAAATCATTGACAATAAGAAATGTATATTTGTAAATTGCTTCTTTGGGACATATGCGAAGTTGTGAACAATTGAATTCATCTTCTGAGCCTTTTCCCAACTATATTGGGGTCGGCTTCCAGTTTGATTTGTAAATTGAATTATGCCTTGAATATAAGCATTATCGTCAGATTTTTTAATAAATAAAATTCAAATATTAAAAATATCCAGAAGTTAAATAAGGTAAAATAGAGAATAGTCCCATTTTTTCTAATATATCACGCTAACGCATATATTTGCCTCGGATTCTGAAATATGCCTCCAAATTTTACACAAATCTAAATCACTACATACTAATTGTATCAGATCTGAATCATAAAACAATGTTTTTCTTGACTGAATAAATAAATGATGTTATTATAATGTACTGTTTATTTATTCTGTTTGGCTATCCAACGTCAATTAGTAATTTAAAAACACGAATGACCCCCTCAACAAAGAACTCTTATGAACTTTCTTTGTAAACGGATTTATAATAGAATCCCAGTTCACTTGTTACATCTAACTGGCAGTTGTTATGTACTCTCTTATATATTCTCTCATGTACTCCTGTTGTGTACTCTCGGCAAAACAGATAGGTATGCAGGCAACAAAATCATAACATGTTTGTGTGCGTAATTCAAAACGTTTTTACTTCGCCTATTCATTAGTCGCCGGTGGCGCCCCCTCGCGCGGTGTTATTGAGTATATGATTCAACAGTGTTGCTTGCAGTATTGCATTTGTTAGATAAGGTGTTTTATGTTTTGCATTGCAGGTATTTATAAAGCGGGTTTTTATCAACATTTTTTTTTGTACTCAATTTTATATCTTTGTGTCTTATAGTCGGCTGGTTGATTCAGTGACAAAATTAAAACAAATTGATTGAAAATTCTTAATCATTTATTCGGACAAATAAACTTCTTTTTTCATTCATGATTCAAAGAACAAAATACATGATGTTGAAGTTTTGAATTTCCAGAAGAAATATATAAAAAAAAACATAACAGAATAATTGCATGACAAGCCTATCCCAATTTTATTATAATAATTACAACTTTATTACAATTTTAATAATTATTACCTTATATTACGATACATTAACGAAGCCTTATAAAAATTGAAATAAACAACTTTTCCCACTCGTATTGCACAGTTAAAAATAGCATAAATATTACCAATTATTATTAATTGTAATAACACCTAATCGAATTAATATAAAAATTACAATTTTCTATATAAAAATAATAAATTGTATTTGGCTTGAATAAAATTATAAAGAAATCTGGAATGTTCTGAGTATTTCCACTACAATAAATTAATTGTCATGATCAATTAAATGACAATAATGAGATGATAATATATTTTTAATATTGAAATTTTCAAGAATTATTAATGTATGATTAAAATTATAAAATGGCGATGTCGATATCAGCTGTCAAAATATCAAATGTAACAATCGATAAACATTTTTATCGATACTTTAAATCCGATTTAATAACTAGTAATGTAATGACAAGTAATTATTTACAATGGAATCTTATACTGATTAATAAAAATAATATACAATACTTAAATTCTACAATTTACAATGTTAAATGATTATATTATCGCCTAAATACAGTCATGTCGATAAACTATTATACAATAATTTACAAAAAGCTTAACTATAAATGATATGCAAGAAGCTATTGATATAGCTCATGATTTCACTGGGTTATTACCTAAATAAAAATCTATGTATTAAATTTTGTTTTAAGTACGCAACTTTTAAACATACTTTATCGATATACTTTAGATTTTTTTTATATTTCAATCATTCTATTGATGAAGTTTATCGATATCTTTATGTCGATAGAGTATGAAGTTATGAAAACGAATTATTTTAAGGTATGTGAGAGTATGTGATTGATATAAATGCAAGGTCAGTGCCTGAAGCACAATTTTTGGCACATCCCATAAGAGTATTCAAAAACATTCAACTCCAAAAAAATAGAGAACGCCAAGTCGTCTGAGTATTATAGTTTTGGAAGTCTTTTGTTAACCGTATACGTTTTCCGATAATGCATCGGGGATTACCCCGTTAATTCTAATTGAGCCCCGAAACAACAAAATGTGAAAAACTTAACAACGAATGCTGTAACACAAGCTAGCGAACAAAAACGAAGATTACCGAAGATTCGGCTATGATCCTGCCGAGTACCAGTTCGTGTTCGGTGGCGCGGACTTGTCTACGGGCTGATGCGGGTGGGACGCATGCGCAGAGTGCGCCTGAGGGTGATACAGGTGGAACGATGAAGGTGGATGGAAGAACTGCGACTGGTCTAACGATGAAGCGTAATCTAAAGCCCCAGGAACCGCTGAATACGCTTGAGGCTTCAACGGAAGAGGAGCTTCACCTAAATAAGAGTGCCTTAAAGCTTCTGAATAAGCACTATTGTCGTACGGCAAAGCGTATTGTTGCTTATCTCTTGGGGATACTGAACCTGGCGGCGTCATCGCTGAATGATAGTCCGCGTATCCTCCGTAAGCTAAAGATCCTATATCTGTACCCTTATGTCCTAATTGCTCCCCATAACCAGAGCCTTCGCTGCCTGGCGGAGTGGGTAAGGGCCCTGATTGGCCGTCACCGGAGTAATACCCACCAGTTCTACCATCACCCAAGAAGTTGCTACGGATCACACTTTCTCTGTTAGCGTAGAGTTGTCTTAATAAAGCTGACGCTGGCGTGGAAGTGTGGTTCGATGGTATCTGCCTATTCAGAGGGTTTAGGTGATGGTTCTGCGTCCCTATCCATTGTATCGTCGATTTCTGCTGCTGTTGTTTCAAGAGCGCATCTGTGGAAAAGTCTGTTGGTCTGTGAGAGATTTCCTTGCCATCTAACGCTACTGATGGCAGGTGTTTCGACATGGCATTTTCTAGATCTCTCACTGATGTTGCGTCAGAAGCACCTTCGGGTATCGATAAATTAGTTTTAGACATGTCCCGTTCTGCTGGTGATATTGCAGCGCCAGGGTTAGATGAAGTCTTCCGTCTTTCTTCTTCTCGTTCTGCTTCGTCTTCGCAGTCAGTTGTGTGCTTTCGTTTCTTCAGTCTTCTGGCTGGCATTGGTGAAGTTCTTTCAGTGCTTGTGTGAAGAGGTAGAGGTTGTGCGTCACTGAGCCTAGTTAGGTGTGTGACGTCAGAAGTTGGTACAGGAGCTGAGGATGCCGAGTCGGTGTTTGTTGGTGGTTCGGTTCTTTCCGCCTGATGACGTGGTGGAGGGGGCGGCGCTCCTGAGTTGTCGGTGTCTGGTGGCCCGTTCTCCGGATCTCCCGTTGTTTCTTCTCTTTTGACTCCTTGTACACTTTCTTCTAGTTGACAGCAGTCCATTACCGTGTTTGGGTATTCACGACCACTGAAAGAATGAATTCCATGATTAGTTTTGTGTCTTTTAGGAACTTCAAATCAAATTCTATTTTCTCTATTGTGATCATTATTTATCTTACCTAATGACGTAATTGACGCATATAATGTTCTGCTCCTCAGCATTCTTGGAGGAGCAAACGACGGTGGCACAGGTCTGCATCCAGGTGTACCCGCCGAGCTTGTTCATTATCCTATAGTAGTGCGTCAGGACTTGGCCCTTATTCATTACTGAAACAATGAAATTGATAGTTTGTTAGTGATTATTTATTGAAAATATTCATTGTGTTTAGAGCCCTTTTAATTGAATTTACAGATTTATTCGTGGAATTTAAATTTTTAGACAATAATGTACATATAACGATCTAGACCTCTATTTGAGGCTGATATTCCATGTAGAAAATCGATTCATTTTTAAAGAAGTGGAAGTCAAGTCTTGATTGAATATCGTCACCAAGCTAGTCACAGCAAATCAAAACCCATCGGAATGTAATGATCCTGTAGCTACCTAAACGTCTGACCTTGATGATGATCGCTAAACAATAGCTTAATCAACAAATAAAAATGTAAACGCATTTGTATTAGCGTCATTAAATTCAATAGATTTGTTACACAAAGGACATAGTGAACACGTGTTTGTGGTACGTGAGTCATTAATACTAACACGGTTTTTGGCATTGTTGATGTATTGTATTGGCAAGTGATTTTTTAATTATGATGCATTTGATATTGGATGGGAGCCAATAAATGAAACTGATGAAGCAATTGTTTTTGATTTGTTTCAAGTTGGACAGTTAAATTGTATGGGGCAAATGTCATCTAAGGATCCTGACTTTCTACAGAGAGAACGAAAATTGTTTTCAAAATGTTGGCTTGTAATAGTAGTCAGAAAGATAGATATATTCTACCGGTTAACTTAAAAGGATGGATGAGGATGAAAGGTTGACGGAAAAGACAGGCTACGAACAATGAGAATGGTGTCGTTGTAGAAGGAAAGGACCGCTGATATGACGGGTTACATAGATCACGAATAAAATTATTAATATTTGCTGTATATATTCAAGACATAACCGAAAAATTATATAATATAATTTTAGAAAGGCAAGAGAAGAAATAGAATAACCGGGTATGATGGGTTACGCAGTACATTTCCATTAAGTACTTTAAAGATGAAATAAAACAAATCAAAACTTTTGTTAAAACAAAAGCGGTTTATCCTATTATTAGCAGTTGACAACGTCAAAGCTGAGGGTCATTATCTTTAATTGGAGACAATAAATAATAAATCAACTTGTTTTTCAGGCAGCGAACACGAAGTAAATACCAAAGTGTCATAGTTGTCGGAAGTCCCAAACATAATCATTTAATTTTATTGGACGTATGCACAAAATTTGAATATCATACGCTTTGCGATCGTCAATAAAGTCATCTCGTAACCAAACCGCGTATACAGTTGTAACCAAATTACCCGCTTTCTAACAAACACCCGGACTTTTATGCTAATATGTACAATTGTTATTCCAGACCAGGAATGTCCACATTTGACCGGCATCTACATAGATGTACATTTTAAATTCAAATTGATGGTCTCGTAAAGCTATCAAATGGTAAGGTGCTAGAACCGCATGACGTTAACGCTTCACCGTGATTGGCATTCAAAATGTCAGCCATCTTGTTATGTACGATGATTGGTTGAATGATTACGTCAGGATTATGAGTCCTTCCATTCATGTCATCTTTGTTCTTGAAGTCGTGTATTTTTGTGGTGGAGCAATCACATTAGATCGCATTCAGTCCAGATGAATAAGATACATTGAGGTCGTCACGAATTTTCCTCATCGGTCAATTTACATAGGTACCCGATACAACGTTAAAGCATTACAACATGAAGTCGATACTACGGATGTCATAGAGCCAGCTACGTTGAAATAAAGTAAAACAGGACACGCACACAATACTAATGAGTATTATGAAGCAATAAAATTCAATAAGGAAATTGATACTTTAAAAGCTGCAAGAAAAACTTATAAAACCGAGGAAGTTGAGAACAACAAAAACTATGAATCACATAATAATTCAAGTAGGAATAAACATAAAACAAAAAAAAAGCCATCTTAAAGGACATTAAGACATGACATTTCCCACGTATACGTAAAGGGAGAGGAAACCGAAATGGTGGTATAAAAATTATTATTCAAATCACAACTTGAGTAGAGACGGGCCGGCGTGGCGCTAGGCCTAAATTGTATTCCACTGACGGATGTGCAGGAAAGTAATACTGCCATATATGAGATTACATTATTTGAATAGGAATTTCGTACACGATCCTGTGCATACCATGATGAGCATATGAGAACAAAATTATAAAGGAAAAAGACGCTGAAAAGTTCGCTCGAAGATTCCCAATTTTTTCTCATGCTTACGACGAAATAATGAAGATCTTTATTGGCTAGGGAAAAAAATCTAAGGAAACCTAGGCTGCACTTAAAAGGGAGTATTATGAATAGTTACAATTATATTATCAGTGTAAAGTCCCAAATACGTCCTGTAAAATACCGGACCGCAAGTCCACATTATTCTTAAATATACATAAAAATGTCATAAGTGCAATATGAAGTACAAAGGTATTCACAGGTCAACAGCAAGCGATTTTTCACTGTCACTAAAAGAACTGTTCCCACAAGCGGCGGACTCATAAATTTTCCTCGTACCGCTTTGCACCTTGAGTTGCCTGTCTACTTGACATGGATTTCTATAGTCCACAAACTGAATACAAATAGGTAGTTACGACATTAACCTACGAAGGATTTCACCACATATATATTGGGTCATGGGTGGACATCGCATTGCTATAGACAATTTATTGTACTTGCAAGGCTAATTAGAAATAGGAGTGACAATTAACGTTGCCTAACTAGATTGATATATTGATAGGAAGAAATGTTGAAAGCTGTAATTTATAATAGGAAGTCGTAAAGTTAATTTAGGGACTGTTAATGAGTATGGTGAAAACGGTATTGTAGAATATACGACTATATCAAATGTTATTAATAAAATCATTCATAATAAAGGAGATTCACATGACAATAAACATAAAAATACTGTAAAGCTTAACAACTACCACAATAATCTCATATCTGATCAAACAATAGAAAATAACGACAAGAGAAGGTAATGAGATGAAGACATGAAACTTGCTAATGATGGTATATTTACTTACAATCTACGTGACATTTCCTAAGTTTGTTGGCATCTTCTCCGTGGCAGAGAGCGTATAGATTCTTCCCCGTTAATTCTTCAGCTGTGTAGCCTAGCAGTTCTGATACACGGCTGAAATAAAAATACACAGAATGTCAAATCATGAAAAACTTTATTCTGAAGAGATCGAAAACAGTATTTTTGATAACGATAATGATTAAAAGTGGGGACCTATAATTGGCTGCATGTTACATAAATTGTCTTATAATTATTAAATGTTACTGCTGTTGGTTCTCCAAATATTAAATAAATAAATAAATAACAACTTTGGCAAGAAGGATTTCAAGGATGTGAACTAGAAAGCAATATTTTTTAGGCAGTTAAGTAGGTAAACAACTGTATGGTTTAGTTTAGTGAGGTGGTTTCTTACCTAGGCTCGCAATGTGCTATTCGGAAGTCGAAGTTAATCCTTGTGACGAACATGTCAGACTCCAGTCTGATCTCATGGACAGACGGTGGCGGCAATGCTATGGCTAGAGCCACCATACCCAGGAGTACCGTTGGAGATTTCCGACTATGGGAAAAGGAATACTGCGGTCGAAGACGGCATAACATCAGAACCACCTGGAAAGAAGGAGAAAACCATTGAAATTGTGAATAAGAAAAAAATAATGAAAAGTTTAAATTAAAGTCTTCGTCAATGATGTCATGCCTATCTGAAACGATTAAAAAAACAACTGAAACTGTAATAAAACCTAAAATTCTCATTTCCATCATACACTAATAACATTAGAACATTGTTAATAAGACAACTTGACAGCAAAAAAACAAACTCAACAAAAACATAATAAAAAACATCATTAAAACTTTCACATTTACTTCGTTTTCGTAAAATAGAAAATACGGAACGTGTCTCATGTAAGAACATTAAACTTTCAAACATAACGAGAAACTGAAAAGCTATTTGTTACACACCGTAATGTTTCTGAGGCACGTATAATACATATTACCAGGTAATCGAAAACGAAGATCAAATGTAAGGAGGATCGACTAATTTGCAATTTTCCCAATAAAACCGTTGCCTTCGGCGGAACACTGGAAACCGTTCAGTATTAATTGCTTTACTGATTCTAAAACTGAGTTATATTACCCATTAAGATATAGATAAAGCGAATTATAGCTGTTACTTTTACTTACATAACAACCCTTTAAAATATAAATAAAAGAGCAATTGACAAGCTCTAAAGAAATTAACGACTCTCAGTGTATAAAAGGCAAGTGACCAAGAAATTGCTTATAAAATAAAAGAGAAATTTACACCCCGAAAACAATCTACCGGCAATTTCGCTCAGCTATTGCGGTATTCGCAAGTCGCTTCTGATATAATCACGTTTTATGACCTAGCACCGAGTTAAGGCAAAAATTATGGGGCCGTATAATGCCTTGAGGCACCCCAAGCTAACAATAATTCTAACCAATAATATTTGTGATCTAAGACGGATAAAGAGGTCGTTCGAATCCATTTGTTACTCGCTGTGAAGATATGGGGCTATGAGAAGTCACTTTCTTGAATATACGTGGAGGAATAGGCTGATTTATAATGTCAAAGGGTGTCTATAAATCGATATTTCTTCTGTTTCAAATAAGGGAATGTTAACACTGACATAAAAAAGCATTTTATGACACAATTCATACTCCACGTAATAATTTGTCAAAAATCTCTTTCTACAAGATACCCACCCGCCAGTTACCACTCTCGGACCTCGTTGGTTCACCCTCCTTGCCTCTTCCAACCTAGATCGAAAATGAAAATTCAGCTTCCATTTATTTCTCTCTATAAATACTAGATAAGAAAAATGTCCACAAACTTTCATAGTCTTTCATGGTTTACACATAAATTGAAGTTTTTAATGTTATTCATAGTAAGGATTCGATATTTGCTTAGGAAAATTAACTTCTTATTGTATGTATGTAATCATTGTTAGTAGCATAAAGGGAAGATATGGCAGAATTAAATTTTTGGAACGTCAATTTAGAAACTCTTTCATAAAACTCTTGTGAAGAACTATTTTTACTTTATAATATTCTACAATATCTTCGCTTTATGCTCCAAATGAAGTGGTTTCCTTACCCTATATCCTGAGGACTTGAAGTGGCACCCCCTCTTGGTCAGCGTACTCTTCATCCTGATGCAGAACGCTCGGTCCATCCCCCGGTATAGCGACCCGCTTGCCGCTAGGCTCATTTGTGCTGATACTGTTGACAAAATAAAAATAATTTATAATCATAGCTATATATTTTAGATAGAATAGAACTTGAGTTATTTGATTTATTGTGTCATTTCTACCTAAAAGTATAGTTATATCAAGCATATTGTTTGGTGTTTTTTTTTTTTAAGAAATGTAAACATTATTAAAGTACAATGGCTTCCCAAACTAAAAATAGATTGTCATTATTCCATCTTTTTCATAAAATGTCACATCATCTTGTCTTGTTACTATACAAAAGCTTCGCTTCCAATAAACATTTTCTAACAAAAATATATTTTTAACCAAAATTAAATGCAATTCAATTTAAATGGTTTCCTAATAAACACATATCTTGGCCAAAAAAACTTAATAAAGATCCGAGAAATGGACGAAATTTTAACACAAATAGAATCAAATTTTCGTTTAAAAATGAATCAATCAATGGTGGAGTTGATTGATTGGGTGGACGTGGAGCTAATTATAAGATTGGTGCGTCTGGGACCAGGGACGGTCGACACTACGCTGTAATTGATTTTACTGGACCAGCCACTAAGTTATTTGGTTGTGGTTCTAAAAGTTTTGCTGGCGAAGTAGGTAATTTTTTGAGTTGATAGATCAATTTGTAAAAGAAACATTTTTCGTGTCTTAAAGAATCTATTTCATCAACAGTATGTTTACCTACTCTTGATTCCATATCTTTGAAATTATCATTTTCACAATGAACTTTCTTGTTGTAGGTTAAGAAAATTTTCCATACAGTATTTATCAATGTATTGTATTGTGTTTTTTCCATACACAATTGCATCATTTTCACAAAGATAGCGACGCTAGCTTTTTATAAGGTTTTTTTCTAGTCCAATTTCAGAACGTTTTTTTTGCTTTAACTATTAGTCATAGATCGATACGTCAGTTCCTTTATTTCCTCGGGTCAATCTAGCGCAAAAAGTTCTTTACTCATCATTCTATTATTATTGGGATGAACTAATCTTTGCGGTTCTGTTGAGGCCACCCCACCATCGCAGGCCTTTCTTAAAGCTGCCTTTTTTTTTAAGATTCATCATCATAACAGAAAGCCTTTTCCTAGGATACACGTTTTGGTTGCCTACCGGTTCCAAAGAGTCAAGACAGAACTATATCAGTTGACTGGATTTATGATTAACATAATGAATTACCAGTTATATCAGTCACTGATTCAATAAATCTTGAATCAAGCAGACTGACCGTCAACATGACATAGAAGGACCAGTAAAGGATGATACACTAGTAAAAACCCCAGAAGGTGACTCAGAAAATGTATCAAAACATATCAATTTCCTCCTATTATTTCAAAAAACAGCTGTCAACAACTTAAAATTCTTCGAGCATGTTAGTTCTGTTGCAAGTTTAATCTTTGGCAATAGGCACAATGACCATTATGGCGGACAGAAGGTAGGTATGTCGATTTGTATCACGTTGCTGTAATACTTAACCAGATTGACTCAGCGAACAAATATTTGTGTAACCTTGATATATCAGGCTTTTGTTAAGTGTTACAAAAACGTTAGCTTTATTTTTTTGAAGTATATTTTGAAGTATAATAAGTTTTTCAGTGTATGGGGTATAATGTTCTGCTTTGTGTATTGTTTTATTTTTATCTTATGTTTGCTGTCTTAATTTCTCCTGCCTCATTTGTAGCTTACCCTAATGTTTCTTGTTGACACTTATGGATTTTTTCTCAAGTTGTTTTTGTAAACTTATTCAGCTTCAAAAAATGTTAAGAAATCTTCAACAGACAATAAACTCTTATCATCTATTCCCAGGATAAGATCAGGAGTTGTGACGTCACTTCCACCTACGATACAGCCAAGCGGCAGATTATGGCAATATCCCAAGATACTGGTATGTGGGAGAGTCGTTCAGCTAAACGTTTACGACTTGATACTATCTAAACGGGCACAACATTTCTATTACTTCTTTAATATTCATGCTTTATGCAACCATTTCTAGATTTTGAATTCAAACATTTTCTGTTATTTGAATCTTATTTTTCTAGACAGCTGGTGCACATTTGCTTTTAGGACTGTATTATACAAGGCTTTAAGAACATTTAGGTACTTAATATCTACATGACAGACTCAACTTACATTGAAAGTTGTACGATGGCTGTACGTCATTCTTTGTATGTTGTCAGTTCAAAATAGACACAATAAACCGCAAATTACAACATTGGCATCGAGTGTTGTGCCAAAGCTTTGTAGCGGTAAGTGATAGAAGTATACAAGCATCGAGTATTATCACATATTTTGTACATTGCTCAGTATCGCATAATTTAAGGGATGTGTTAAAATTGCCTTCACCTGTGAAAGAATTATGTATCCTGCTACCTTCTGCACTACTTTTAATATAATGGCTACTCTTGCGTTATTTAGATTCCTATAGAAGCAAGGGTGACTTTAAAATGTTCAACTTTATTCATATGAAGTTCCTCCTATGGTGTTGAGAGTGCCTTCTCAACTTCAACTTTTAGATCCACTGGTCCTTCGCTTCAGACAACATCAGTCCATGGCCATCACGGTGACAATGTGGCGATTTCACCATGGACCAGTGTTCTGTGACTCGTTTCACCACGCCCGTCACCACACAATGGCCCACTGTCAAACCATCTCGATCCTGATTGATTTTTTATCGAGTTCTTTAGCATCGCAGTGTAAATTGAAATCGATTCTAGCCCTTCGATGTTACGTGTGAAATTGGTGGGAGATTTCCAAAAAAACTGTAATGTGTTCAGTTTTTTTTTTGAGTTAATGTTGTAATTTTGTTGTGGCGAAAATTTGGGTCTGTTAACCGTTAGTGATTGGGTTGAAAAAAGGGCTTTTGGTAAAAAACTGAACATAGATGTTCGATCTCGATTCCAATAGAGAACAAATGTATCAATAGCGAGCTGACATTTTGATTATTACCTACATGTTCAATATAAATGAAGCTATTTCAATAACTTTAATGGAGTTACAGTAAAAACTTCGATGGATTAATTTATTCCCTTCATCATCTTGCAAGGGCTTACAATAATCTATTTCGTTCCACTTCATTTCATTTATGGAATTCAAAATATTACACAAAACAATCAAAAGAAAATATCGAATCGGAATTGGTTGCATTTAAAGCAAGTTTTTCATCAGTACAACCAAAGCCACAAGTTGTAAAAACTCTAGATCCGTTCGACCGAATAGCATTGACGGAGAAAATTATTATACGAATGAATTTTTTGCCTATCTCCGCGTTTAATTGAAGTCGGCACCCATATCTCTTTAAAAATTAAACAGATGACTGATTTAATGGGCCAGTCATCATCGGCGCCTTGATTTGATGCGCAGTTGTCATCAGCCCACCACATTCCCATAGCATTGGAAATTAAATAATAATTTACGGTATAAAGGTTTGTGCTGACACCCCATTGACCGTTTCATAAGGTCCGAACATGGCGTGAACGCTCCATAATCTAATTTCAATTTGATCCACAACTTATTAGTGCCAGCATTGGACGATTCGACATACCAGGTGAAATTTTTAGATCGGTATTGTCGCCGATTGTCGATGGAGCAACGGCCTCTAAAATAAGTCGACTTTAATTGAATTCCGAAACGATTTTTTTTCTTTCGAAAAGACGATTCGATAATTCTTGTTGCTTCTCGTTTTCTATGTGACACCTGTTTAGAATGAAAAACGGTAAAAAGTCTCCGCTTTACTGTTTTCAGTTGGTTTTTTGAGGAGTTTTTACCACATCGATTCGAATAAATGATGTTAAACGGTATTACAAGTAATCTAAAGTGGAACATTCAACTGATAGACAATTAGGGAAATGGCAGGAAAAAATGTTTATGACAATATTGCATTTCAATATGAACAAGGTATATTTTTCAAAATATGATTGCGTGCTGATGAAACAGCAAATTTAAACAGAATAAGAAATAAGTAGCACAGACGATGCAAATTCAACGATCCCCAAACTTCACTCCATCATCTATTGAAACAATCAACTCACCATCAGGGTTATTAGTTCCATGCTGGCTGCCTTCTTCACTGCCTGACGCAGGACTGTTAAGTCCAGCTTGACCAGGTCTCCCAGTGAGGGACAGGCCCAATTGCTCAGCAATCTCAGCATGATCAGCCTGATGCACGTAGTCGAATATACTGCTACCCGTCATCTCTACCTGGTAGAAGAAATTGAGAATTGGATTAAAGAGGTTATACCTAAAATTTTTTGTGAAGGAAAAAAGGCTTTGAAGAACTAAAATAAGATGGTCAATATTTTCCTTATATTGAATACTGAAATCTATTGTAGTTTTTCCAGCCAGCAAAAAGATCATTCATATTCCTAGAATGACATTCGTAGGCAGTTTTTCATTCAAGTCCAAATTCTACACGTTTACAATTATTAGCTAATAAAAAACCTGTCTTCATAAGGCGAGGAGGTAGGCTGAATGGTGGCCTGTCACGTACGTACTATCGTTATGAATGAAAGAGTTATCTTAGATCGCTTAGCAGGTGGTTTTCATAGAAACGCCTAACGAGACTGTGTTTATACTGGGATTGAAGGGAAGGATGGTAAACGGGACTTCCATGCGATTATATGAGATGTAGATACAGCTGACGTGTGTGATGACAAAAGGCTGTAAAGTTGGTGATAAGGTCTGTCTTATCGTTTGAGTTTATAGCCCTTTGGGTTACCTTGTCTGGGTTGAAGTTGCTTTGCCGCTTGTGTAAAGATAGGAGTAAATAGTCGGGGAAAATAGGAATCATACTGCCTGAAAATGGTTTTAATTGTGAGAGTAAACAGAAACTTGGGATGCGGAAAGGACATTTCGTTAAGATCAAAAATCAAAAAGTCTCAATGATCATGAAGATGATACAAAAGACAAATAAAAAAAAGACAAATAAACAAATTCCAACATCACCACATCATCTAATCAAAAATACACAAAGTAATAAAACTGTCAAAAAACAATAAAGATCCATCCAAAATCTGAACGATGCCAACAAAACTTTCACGGTGACCCTTTCACGGGTTATTCAAATGCATCTTTTAAATAAATTTATCAAATATAATTGTGGGACCCTATTACCTATTCAGGTGGCGTGTATCCGCGCTCAAGGCTTGAATGTAAATAGTTGAAGACAATGGTGACGTTATGGTGGTCGGTTCTCGGAATGATGGTAAGCATTTTATGGTGTTTACTGATTTGCCGATTGATGGAACACAAATTCGGAATGGAATTTTATGGAGGAAATGTTCTGAAATGAGGATGTGGGGAGTTTTGGATGGAAATGATGGCTAGCTGAATTATGGAGTGGTTAGAGATAGCATGGAAAATTCTGATGACTTTATATCCAATTGTGAAAAGAGTGTAGCAGATCTTAGATTTCAATTAACACAACTGAAAAGAGATCTATAAAGAAGTAGTCTTTGGTGTAAAGTATAGAATCTATTCATGATTTATTTACTGAAGTCAGTAAGGTTATTCGGAATTTATAAAGGTGTGATATTTCACGAAGCTAGAAACGTGCAAATTGTTAAAAGGTTTAACAAAATTCCATAAAACCCAACTTACAAGGCAAGCGTAAATGAATAAAAAACTGCGTGCAAAAAGGAAATATGATTTCCCATTGCCATCAGCCTTCAGAGGCAAAGGAGAAAAAGACAGAATTTAATATAGCCGAAACGTCTAACACGGGCTTTACTTATAAGAAAGTTGTATCTACTCTTATTTACCAGGAAGTTTATGTATTTTATGTTACACACACATGAGCGTTTGTATACATACACGCGTATGTGAAGATGTTTCGACGTTTTTTTGGTTATGTGTGCGTGTGTTTGGGGGTGTGTGTGAATTAGAATGAAGAGCACGCGCGCGCCTTGCCAGAGACGTGACCGGCATATCGTATCGTCCCTTTCCCCCCATGTGCCGTCTCGCTCGCACCACCCCCCGCAGCCATTTTGGAAACGAATTTCCCAGTTTTCGGCTCTTTTCGTAGCGCCTTTTAATTTTGGAATGTTATTTAATTTTACTTGTTTTTTTTTTGTAGTCAGTTTCTGTGAATTTATTTTTTGCTTCAGCATATTTTTAAAACATATCACACTTTACGTAGGTAAATTAGATTTTTCATAACGCAACGTCAAAGTGAACTTTTGAAATATATTTTATCTGCTGCTAAGAGAACAAGAGCTTCATAACGGTTTACAGTCGTGAATGGATTATTTCAGTTTTTACCTTAAAAATCTGTATTCTGAAAAAATCTATTACAGTCACAGATGATCTTTTTATGACGAAAATCTGAATTCGCGAAAAAGTACAGTCGACCACAAAAACTTTGGACCACCTAAACTCGAGCGTCCTGTCAACAAAAAAGTTTTCAAACCCTTTAGAGATGGTCTGAAAATAGATAGTAGTGTAAAAAACTAACCACGTATTGGACATAACACAACACATGTAATAGTTATCTTTCATCTAGTGCAGTAACGTCTTTCTAGCGCCGAATATACACAGATTAAATCTACCTACAGTATATGTGTTCACGTGTGAATGAGTCTCTTTACATGTGTGTGTTTGTGTGTGTGTGTTTGTATGCTGTTCCTAAGTGGTGGGTAGAATATCAAGAAGGTTTAAGGTTTGTTGAAGCGGTTAGCTCTATAAACCGTTTTGAGTAATTTTTGGTGTGAATCTAGTGAGGATATTGTGATTCATATTTTTTATATTTGGGCAAAGATGAATGTGATTTGGATGGACTGTGAGTAGCACACCTACTTAGATAAAAGGGATGGTTCAAATAAAGAGGAATGATATTATTGTCTCCTGGAAAGCGATGAGCTAGTCTAGTACATATTGTTACTAAATTGCAACAGTACCTATCTAAATTAAGTCGACTGTTCGAGACCTAATGATACCACAATTAGGTGAGGATAAAAAACTACTGAAAAAAAAAAAATATTATACAGAGAATTAGAAAATTCAGTAGAACTTACTTGTGATAATCCTAAATATATAGAAACAGTTTCAGATATGTACAGGAACCTGCCGTCTGCCGCCACGGAAAGCGCGAACCCATCCAAGGACTGTAAACAAGAAAATGTAACTATTAATAACATTGACATTTAGGATATAACATGAAAAAACTTTTGGTAACTCTATTTTGTGCAACTTTTTCGAATACATTTCTAGACGCTCTTGATTAAGGACCTTATTAAACATTGATGTCAGCAAGATTACCTTCTTCTTCTTTCATGTCGATGACATGTCATATATTGAGACTACACTATGTCAGTCCAATATGCCGCCACAGCGAGAGCACGACTTTAAAATGTAGCTTTAAAGGGGGCTTATATATTATAATACTAAATTAGCCCCATGTGATGAACCTTTGCATACTGCATGCATACTGCATTTTAAAGAAATGATCCATTGAAAAATCTCCATTAGCTTTAGTAGAAGCTTCCGCTTAGGTATATGTCATATCCAATGAAGAGAACGAAAGCTCTCCCAAACGTTGCACTTTTAACATCAACTATTTCATGGCATATTTCAGTGGGTTAACAAATGTACTATTAATGTTTGTTATTTTGATATAGCAAGGAAAAACTTATTGCTGTCAATCGATTGCAGATCACCTGTCATTCACTTAATATGACAGTTGACATTCAATGTAGCAATGTCATTTCAAGCTGCAATATCGTAATATTTGTTAATTTCAACAAATAGTGTGTAATGTATTGAAAAACCACTCTTCATTATGGCTAAACAATACTTTTGTATTAAAAATGGTCACGCTCCGTGCGCAAGCGCAGGCGTGAAACAACTTGACAAGTACAGTCAGCAAACAAATACTATAAGTTAATCATATCTTAACATTTTGTGAAAAGTTGAAATTTTTATTGAGACACACTTAAGTGTAAAATAATAATATTGCAAAAGACTGAATAACTTTTATTTCAATTAATATAAAATAACAAAAACCACTTATTAATTTTCTATTTTATACAAAGTTGCTACCAAATTATGTTTCTAGCTTTCTAGGGAATAAGAACCAATTTAACGTGACGAATTCACGAACGATTCAGTACCTATCTTATATTCCAAAATTTAATTAAGCATAACCTACACCTAAAACCAAAAAGTCTAAACAGCACTCATATTACCAATCAAACGGATTATTCACGCTAAAACGCAAAAAAAAATACCACAGACAATCAAATGATTCTAGAGCGAGCCCATAAGTGTTCTATTTTTAAACTATCGACATGGCACGTTAAAAATAAATTGGTCTAATTTTTTTGCACACTGTACCTTTGAAGTAATAGTTCTACATCAATTTTGTGACGGTCAGCAAAAAAAGTAAACAAACAGAGCTCTGCTGTGTCTGTTGATGAAAAACTACACGAGCCAAAATGTTGATCATAGATTTACTAGATGTGTCACTACATGTTTATCTACTCTTATGACACTTTGACGGCCGTAAGTATCTATCTATCTGAGATTTTTTTCAAAAGTTAGGAATTTGACATTGTTGAAATAGGATCTAACTAATTGAAAGATTTATAAGTGTATTTTAAGTTTAATGAAAAGAAAGAGCACTTGAAACACATTGTTTTTTACACGAAACAAGGACAAGAGAGACCACAGACAACCAGTAGACGTTTTCAAACCATAGATAATAAATTTAACTTATTACATCAGACATTACTTGCAAGGGGCTAATGTCAAAATTATATCTTTCGTAAAGAACAGATACCTAAAGAACAGATATAGATTATTGGGAATGGCGGTTCGTCCCCTAACGTGTGTTCTTATAGGTGAAGAGGACTGCAGAAAGTCACAGTAGCTTATCTAGTTCTATCTAAATCTGGACAAAAACCTTACTAAGCAATTGAATACGAATGGTAATAAAAAGCCGCGAAATATGAACGGTATTTGTTATTATTTTGAGAAGATGACAACAAAAAAAATGACAATTTTAATGCACTTCTGTTTTTCTATGGAATATCGTTAGCTGACCTATCAAAATATTATTTTAAAAAACTTAGTAAAAAATGTCTCATCTAGCACCTCTTATCTATATCTCATCTCAATTGAAGATTAAATTTGATTTTTTTTTTACTTCTTTGATCGTAATGAGATGCACGGTTGACAAAATACATCGAGATGAATTACTTTTTTTTATCATAAATCCGCATCTAAACGGTACTAGCCAGTAAAAAGTATGGATTATAAACTTAATAGACTATTGTCCAACCTTTATTAAAAACTTTTCGAACGTGGTCCTTGTTATTTTAAAGCTTGCTTCTACAAATTATTTTCTTCTAAAAGTTTTTCTTGGTAAAAGTTAATTTCAATTTAGGGCCTTTCGGCAAAAAGTCAATTACTGTTTAGTGAGTTTTTGTTGATTAAACTGATGATGTTATTCAAGTACCTACTCATTACTTGGACAAACTTTTCGATGTTAAAAGAGCCAAGGAAATGGTGTATGTAATGAATCATTTACTTAACTTTGTTATAATAGTTCATGAAATATTTTCAGGCTTGAAAAAAGAAAACTAATTGACCTTTTACATCAACTATAACCATGCGTCTCACCCAATAAAATAAATAATAACAACAAAACAATTCGACGTTTCGCAACAATACATGTTAGAAACCCGAGTTCCTTCATGTCCGTCCTTAATTTTTTTCACAAAAACGTACAAACGGTCCCGCAAAACAGTTGATTTTCTACATAATGTGCGAAAAAAATTGCCAAGGCATCACGTACTGGGCTATTCTACGGCTGGGAGTGGAAACCGCAATGCCCACAATATTATAATGATACAAAATCGATTGCAAAATGATAATTTACGTGGTACAATAGGTAGAATTGAATTTTTAGAGTTCAACACAGCAAAAAATGGACCCAAACATGTTACAGCACTGATTTTCGAAACTGAAATATTATTTTTTCAACCAAATAAAGGAGGCCAAACAAAAGGCGAGCTTTTGATTTTTTAACTATTTACTAGAATTTCAATAGTCAAATGATCGATTCGTCGCGAATTCAACAACAAATATTGTATACGGAACGTGCTTTATTGTATTCTATTCAAACTTGGCCGTATTTTTTTGAGTAACCCTCTCGGCTTGCAACAAAGTATATGTTCAATTAATTCTGTTATGAAATTTTGTGAAACTAGTGAAATATTAAATTGCATTTTTTTCTCCGTCTCGTGTGTCATAGAGTCTATTGTGTGATTTTTCATTGTGTGTTTT
The DNA here is from genome assembly GCF_030705265.1 of Helicoverpa armigera. Lineage (NCBI taxonomy): Eukaryota > Metazoa > Arthropoda > Insecta > Lepidoptera > Noctuidae > Helicoverpa > Helicoverpa armigera. The sequence continues at coordinate 7,446,927 of NC_087142.1, read as the reverse complement.
GTTCGTAAAAAGGCGTTAAGTTGGCCAAGATATTGCTCAATGGAAAGTCAACTTTGTATATGTTGAGGCGTGCATTGAAGTTTTTTTAGCCGTGTTTCGAAATTCGACTGTACGTTATCATAAAGTAGTTGATAGTTGTGTCTTCGGTAGCAAGGTCGCGATGACTAACTTTAATGTATTGTGATCGGTTGTCGAAGGAGTCCTATAATGAGTTAGTTTGTCATTGTTATAAACATCTTTAACGTTAACAATTGGTTGTATGTTTGTATTGTTTGTTTGTTTTAGCTTGTTAGTTACTGCTTTATCTTTATGATCAGTAATTTATTATAGATTTTCTGCTGATTAAGTTTTTTTATTCATGTCTTCTTAATCTTTAGTGTCCTCAACTTTATTGATATTAGTAACTGAAATTACATAATGATGCTTCATTTATTTTAAATTGCATTTGTAATAAAACTTAACCTTTCGATTGACTATCAAAATAAAATTGATAAATTGCTTATAGAGCTTCAATTATTGGAATTATCTAGTCTCTCAGACTGAGGACCTTCAAGTATGATGGAAAACCAATTTGATTAAAGTAACCACAGAAATGTACCTACGTACTAGATCGACATCTGTTATAGCTTAGAATAGTTACTGTAGTCCCCATTGAAATAAATAGTTGGTGATAGTTCAATTGTTTTTCAGCCAGTTTTTACACAAAAGTTTGTTTTGCTTACAGTGTTGTAGTGACTTTACTCCATGAAACTTGTGTCAGAAATCTGGGTACCGTTTCTCAAACTAAATCGTTGTTGTTTATAGAAACTGATAAGAGCATATAAGGCTTGAAGATGACCGGAAATAGGCTTCAGTCGGTAGGTAGTCTGAAACGACCAGCAGAACATGTCCATCGGAATTTTTGACATTTGATGATTTTCCGCCTCCATTAAAATAACTACGTTATCAAATATTTGTGTTTGTTGATTCTTACCTGTAATATATGCGTTCCTTGGTGTTGTTCGAACAGTTCCATGGCCAGACCTATCGCCGTCCGTCTGTTTTGAGCACCTGTAACAATTACACAAACATATTATTATTTATTTCAATTCTTTCTGGCGACGGAAAAAGTAAGTGTGCAAAAAGGTAGTTGGTTTAGTTCTCTCATAGATAAAAATATACTGTCTATATACAAATTCACTATAGCAGATAGGACCTTGAATAATATACAGGAATTTCAGTTTTTTTTTTTTTTTTGTAACAGGGCTATCTCTGAAACCACATAATTATTTCTGAAAATGATGCTTTTCTAGAACCCATTTATAAGCAAAGACTGATTGATGGAATCAAAGATTATTATAACCACATCTAGAACGCATTTATTGTTTTCGATACACGTATTTATTGTGATAGGTAGGTAAAGTTCCCAGAAAAAATCAGTAGCACCCAAAATATCTTATCCTATTTTGAGACTTGATACATTTTACGTCTAAAAAAGCATAGCCTTGTTATCTGGCAATAAAAAAACAAAAGCCTGTCTATTGTCTACCTAACATAAGATACTATGACAACGCACATTTGAACTCTTTTTAGAACCAATAATTGTCTCGATATAAAGTAGCTAGTTTTTTTATCTATTTATACTCTCGTAGGTTAAATCTGGATTAAACTACTTTTTTAGCTAAGCCTGATAGTTTTAATTAACTGTATTTGGTATCTAAAAATAGCGGTGACGAGCTAGGTAAGTAATGTTTTTTCAGGTGATATTGATCAATTGTTCTTAGAACTGTCTAGAAACAATTGACTGCTTCCGAATTTAAATGGAAAACAAAAGCACTACTAAACTAGTCAAAGCTTATTCTATATTTTATACTGAACACCAAATTAATGTTCTAAGTATGTTTACATTAAAACATTTTATTAACCTGCTTCTCAAGAAGGATGAGTTTCTCAATTCCGATGTTTCCATTTTTTATAGGGGAAAAGTGCTAAAATGCTGCAAAAGAATACTTTTGTTCTCAGCTCAAGTTCTTAATTTGTCTGGTCTAAGCGTTTATTGATATTTAACCAAGCTCATCAATTTTTAAATCATTAACATCACAATCACTCAAAAAGCACACACACAGCATACTTAGCTATTTACTTACTCATCCTCCATCATATTCCGAGCCTTTTCCCAACTATGTTGGGGTCGGCTTCCAGTCTAACCGGATGTAGCTGAGTACCAGTGCTTTACAAGGAGCAACCGCCTTATTTTACCTACTATCAAACCTTTATAAACCTATATTCTTCCATTAAAAACTTAAACTTAACCCTAGTTCATACAATATCTTAATACGAACAAACAATAACTTCCACAGAGCTACTGTTGTATAGAGCGTCGCGATCATATCGTGGGTGTCGGGTTGCGCCGGCGCACCGACTGCTTTACGATGACGTACGCGCATGGTTTATTACGTTTATCCGTTTTAAACTTAAACTGGATGAAATGAAGATGTGGAATTATTGTTCTGAGTTTTGAGTCATTCTTTTGGTTTTTGTGAGTCATATTGGCGGGAAATGGGTATAATTTTATTAATTTAGTTACTTTTTTTCTAAGATGGCTACTGTATTTTTAGAATATATTTTGCTTGAACACCATATAAGAGTCAGTCATTACAAACAACGGAAATTCACCCGTGAAAACTGACAGCTGTCAACTGGTAAAAACATTCGATACTTCTAACTTTATCTCTGCTTTACATCATGATGTTGTAAATTTTGAAAACGAAAAATGACTCCTGTTTCTAATCCACTGAATGGACTAGGCTATTTTTTTACAATTCGCCATAGAATATTCCATGTGATTAGGTACGACACGCCCTATTTAGGTAGGTACCAGATAATTTCATGGAAAACGGGAATTTATACCGATGAATACCACCTAGGATTGCCAAAACCCAGCCACAAAGTGGTAACTTAAGTATTTTAAATGTCTAACAAGTAACCTGTAGTCTGTTATCTAGGACAAAAAACAATGTTTGGTCTAGACGCAATGACTCACACAAAAGCGTGACGAATTGCAAAATAAAGATATTGACAATGCGTCGTGTGGTTTCTGTTAACTAAGAACAGAGTTGAGAAATAAGGTGACAAGACAATTATGACGAATTGGAAACTAAAAACTTATTAGCTTTAACTTCTGTGATTTCTGAAAGTTTCCTTGATGGCAAGCTAAATTATGTTATCATAGTAGGATAATTTAAATCGTATACATTATATGTATAAGCACCACAGACACAGAATCCTTGAAATGATTCCCAAAAACTTTTGGTCTATTCGATCCCATAGTTCATGATGGAAAATTACCAAGAGCCTTTGAAGCCAACATGACAGCGACCAAAATAATCTTTTCAAAATGTAAAAAAATGTCTTTTAGTGTTTTTACCATAAACACTAACACCAGCCAAAATATCAACAAACGCTCTAAACTATGAAACGACACAACAGTATTGCGCTTGTGTTCTTTACATCAATGATCATTAATATTTAAATCTGTTTGTAAAACGAAAAGACTTATGTAATTCTCATAACATCCCAAAAATATTACCCAAAACAACGAAAGTGCTCCTCATAGTCCCATGACCGACAAGGACACGAGACCACGTCGTGACGACCACGCGTGACGTCGGCGGACACACAGACAAACGGACAGACACGACTTGTTGAGGAAACTGTCGCATGTACGAGTTTGTTGCGCAAGCGCTTGTGTGATTTTTTGGTGGTCAAACGGTAGTATTGGATGGAAATAGGGGTGTTGATTTTTTCGTAATTGGAGCTACATACATACATGGGTTTGTTAGGTTGCGTCTTTGATTAGAAATAGTGATAGCTACTTGATCAGTACCAAGCTTTTGGAAAATCATGTACCTTTGAGAAATCATGTACCTATTAAGTATGACAAAAAATAATTCTTGATGTAGTTGAATATTATAAGAAAGTGGATATAGGACATTGTTAAAGTAAAGAGGTACATACATCGCATTTAGTCTTAGACATTATTTTTAAAGTGCATCCACACTTTTGGTGGACAATGATTCGAAATGTAAGTCAACATGCAACATCCGATAGCAAAAAGTATGGTTAGTATATACTTACCTATAGTCGCAAAAGTTAAAGAATGTTACCCAAAGTTATCGTATTACATTCTGTTGCTCTTCAAAAAGTAATTGCGGAGTCGATGCACCTTAAGGAAATCAAAGTGACTCTTCTAAAAATCTAAATGTATAATTTTATAAACTGCATTCTTAAAGACCCCAGATGACACAAACCCATTAAAAAACCAAGGAATTCCACCAGCAAAATTCTATAGAAAAATGTTAAGAAGACACGATACACTATGTTCTATGTCGTTCTGATTGACGTTTGATAATTTCTCATTGTAATATGTTTTCTTATAGCGCCGGAAACAGCGGGTCGTGACTGTTAGTACTAGCGGTCGGTTTAACTACCTCGATATTATTGCTCACGATGCTTGTGCAAATTAATGGATTTTCTTTGACTAAGTATATGGGTAAGGTGCCGACTTGATGTTGTGGTATGTCGGCTTTATTACGCTACCTTATTTATATTGATAATTTTAGAATGGTCAATTTATTCAAATGATTTTAGAAAGCTGTCAAATCGGTTCGTTCTTTTAAGAGTGCTACAGTGCCACAGAGAGACAGAGTGGTCAAACTTATAATGCCCTTTTTGCATCGGGGGTTAAAAACTACTTGAGGTTCTAGTTTTTTTTTGTCTGCTCTTTACTATTTTCCGTTTTCAAATATTCTCATAGATTTGTATTACAGCAATAACATTTCTCCATAACAATTCCATATTCTATATTAAGACTAAAAACTAAAAAAAAAATACCTTTGTCATATCCTACGACCATAAGGTAAGTTAAAAACAAAAATAAAAACTATTCCGCTACATCTTTATACGGGTGTAGGGCGACCATGATTCAACGCTTTCAGCGGACTGTCCCGGGTAATGTTACAAAGCTACCGTAAGATAGGGGCTTTGTGATGTACTATGTATGGCAACACTGGCCGCATATTTTTGGCGTGAAATGAGGTAAGGTTTTAAGTATCGTAAAATTTAATCTGAAGTGAAGTATCGGTTTCGTTTATCTGTTTTGGATTAAGATGTCACAGTTGTTTTTTTTATGAGCGGTTTTATTGTATAGGTTTTGAAAAACTACTCGTTTTGAAAAACAGTTTGAAGTTTAAACTTTAAATGGTCGAAATGCGTGAATGTACCTACCAATTGAATAATCACACACGTTTTTGACCACATGTTTGACACATGTTTTTGTCTATGTTTAATACGCATAAATTATTTAACAACAATTTTTAATTATTCAAATAAAACTAACATATCAACTTAAATTTTATTTTAGTACCTAATACTTTGGTAAAATCTTCGTTTTAGTATTACCTATATTAATATATTTAGGTAAGGTTGCATACCACTACTTCCTGTACCACAAACTCCCAACCCACAGTCACCCCACAGTCATGCAGTCGGCATATCAAAGCGGTCTCCAGTCAGTTTTGTTGAATTAAATCGTAATAAAGAACGCGCCGAGGCTATCGCAGCATCGCTAGGGTTAAATATGTCCCACTAGCTAAATCTGACCATGTGAACATACTAGTTTTGTTTTGTGGTCTAAAGTACCAAGTTGTTTGGTATAACAATAAAAGTAAGGAAGTAAAGTAAAATAATTGAGTATTATTTTAATTTTATTTATAGGAAAGGTTGAATATATAGAAAAAAAATCTTAATAGATTTTTTTTTTTAATAAATAGAAACCCGAAGAATATCTAACGAATTAAAGCTTTTACTTGGGAACATAAAGTATACCTTTTAGGGTAACAGGTATTATGTATTTTACAGTTAGAGGTGACACAAATAGGTATCGTAAGGTCGCTGCTGATTCGTCGCTCAAAAATTACAGTATTTTTATAATTGTCGGTAATTTTTTTGAGAGAATAACTATATCCCTATTAATATTCCGGAAAAAGGATGATTAAGATACTTCTTTCACAAAATAAAACAAAAAAAATACTACCTAAGTACAGAAAATAAATCTAAATTGACACCACACCGTGTAACATTCGCCACCATTTATTTGGCTTGATCAACCCCAAGCGAACAAATTTTTATTAACGCCTTTAAGACTTCGTATAATTTTCTCATTACACCGGCCTGCCCTTAAGTCAGATATTGTCGCTATCACGACCGTAATTTGTAAGGCATTAGCAGTTAATAAAGTTACGTTATACCGTTTTAATACTGTTTTTTTTGTTTGGTAATGTGTGTGATATTAAAAATGTATGGTAAGATTATGATCATTCGTTGGTAAAACAATTTTGAGTGACTGCCAAGAAGGGTATTTTTAACTTATGAAGTGGAAATAGGTAACTTTTGAAGTATCATAACTGTAGTTACATATTGAGAAGTTGTCATTGGATAATTGATCGGTGTTCCACTTCTGTAGCTCGACTGCCTAGAAATATTTTTTTTACGAAATATCTCTCTTTTAACGGAGCCACATCTCGATAAATAAAAATAAATTACCATGATTGACAGCCAAAAAAACATGTTTATTTTCCTTTTTTTGTTCAAAAGGAAAAACACCACCCTCTAGTTAATTCTATACAGGGTAGCGTCCAGTTCGGGTAAATTTAATAACCACCCTTAGACGGCCAACACTTACAACAGATCGATTTGATACGAAATAAAGATTTGGCTGTATTTACACCGATGTGTAACGAGCGAAGATTTAGTTTTTTTTTATTTATCCACATTTTTTTAGAGATTATTAAAAAGGAAATTATTTTTATGATATCGAGTGCATGGCGGAATAAATAAAGAATAGGCAATATTGGAAAGTAATAGTGATTTTTCCTGAGGTTTGAGCAGGCAGGTATGTTTTTTTTCAGATCTGTTCCTGCCTTAAATGATGATGTCCAATTTATTTCCTCATTTCATAAAACGTAGAATTTTTTTTTGCAATTCATAAAACAAAAAAAAAAATAGATAAACCATCCCGCCCCTGCACATATTATGCACTCATAGTAAAATAGCAGTATATAATAACTTTCAGTAATTCAAACTAAAATTGTAACAAAAGCGCCAAAATCGTGCCCTTACAAAATCTAACCCGCAAACGCTGATGGCTATATTTATCGATGGCAAGCAATAATTTGGTCTTATTTGCCCGTTTGGACATGTGCGGCCAACCAATAACATTGACACTGTAGTGTTAGCACAGCGCCCAAATTAAATAAAACTCACCACTAATATACGAGGGGACGTAAGGACTTAAAGTGACCTTTAAGGATTTTTTTTTTTTGTATTTTCGTGCGTATGTCAAAATAGCGGCGGCAATTTTTTTTTTCTGTGGGTGTTAAAATATGGTAGATAAATTCAATTATATATATTATTTTTATCTGAGCATTACCACAAAGACCTGTGTCGAATCAAGATTACGTGTAAAATGTTTTTTAAAAAAAGGTATAAACCAATGAAAAAAAAAGTCTCCGAAAAAAATATAATTTTATTTTGTATTAGATGTATCTAATACAAAATCTATCTATGTATAGATATGTATAGATATATATAATATTTAATATAAAATAAAAAAAAACGGAGAATTTTTCGGAAATTTATACCTTCGGTCAACTATTTAAGACTGAAATAAAACCCAAATAGGGCAAAATTTTTTGTCCAGATGTGTTTCACTCTCCCTCAAAAATAACGCAAGTTAGAAGGCGTTGATTACCAACCCCTGGGGGCGCCACTTGACCGGAACTCGGGACCTCTAATGAAGAATAACCGCCCTTTGTGCTTCAGCCTCTTTATTTGACAGCGATCGAGAGGTTTTGAGGAAAAAGTTTAGTTTGCAAGTTTATTCAGTTGGGTAAAGAATGTGGTTTATTAAGTGTCATTGAATAATTATAAAATAGCGATACCTAATAATAAACTTTTACTCGAAAAGTAATCAGCATGTAATTGAGCTGCCGGCTAGACGTTACAATGTAATAATAAATCTCTACCCATTGATTCTACATAATAGTATGGTACAGATAACTGGGTTCAATATTTTTTATGTAAGTTCTTCCAGAAAATGAATAAATGCATCATTTTATATCACCACAATCCCCAATTTTTCACACTGCCATCAAAATCCTTTCACCGAAAATCCGTCCACCCGCAATTTCTGAAAAAAATCACAATTCCGAAACAATAATGAATTGTAACTAGCCAATTACACGGGCGGCCAACCCTTCATCCGCGACGCGGGGTCCAAAAGGCCCGATAGTCCGAAAACGGTCGATACCGAATAAAAATAGCTACAAAATCCCGGAAAACGATCCCGGATTCGGAACACGTACTGTCTATATAGAATAGCATGGTGATGATTGTGATGCACCGGGGAGGGACGCACAAAAATGGCGTTGGTGACTATTATAGATTGAAAGTAATGGCGTATTCGTTCAGTACCGCTTTTGTTATGGTAGTAAAAGTTATGATTCAGTTTTTCGCATTTCGCATTCAATCTAGTAGGTCTCTACGTTTCCGTGTCAAAACAAACTTTTATTTCGTTATATTTCTTAAGACAAAGCCGTAATATGTAGGTATTAACCGCCATTTAAAATCGACTTTCGAGATGTCATGCACGTAAAGCTTAACTAAATCAATTTGTAAAATAACGTTTATTTTTACAAAATAAATTAGTGAGCGTGTTTCTTCACTAAAACAAAGTAATGAAACAATTAGCGGAGATCAGAAAAACAGCTTTCTCTTAGAAAAGTAATTAGTTATTACTCAATATTATCTTCAGAAACCAAAGATGATATTTTTATTTCTTCGTTTGTTTGCTCGTATCATGAAACACATCACGATTTCAATACGAAAGTCTTTAACATATTAATAAGTCGGCGACTTCTTATTTAATTATGCCCGGTTGGGCCGAGCCGGGTGCCCCCGGTTCATTATTGCCCGGATTAGCGGAAGGGTTAGCTTGACCGGGCAAAGATCCCTTATTTCTTAAGGTAAAAGTTCTGTTATTTACTTTTGTGCTGATACGTGGGAGCTTTGACTTTATTAAAATAAGCTTCTTTGTTGTTTATATTGAAAGAGTTCTTTTGTTATATTTTGTGAAGGTGTTGTGTGTTTTCTTGGCGTACGGTCTTGATTCATATGATAAGAATAGATGTTTTTAATGGAGGTCCTACATGAGTATTATGTTAATTTTTCTACTTAATTTTTATATGAAAATGTGACATCAAGCTTTTGAAAAAAACTTAATATCATGCAAAGTATCCTTTCGATTTCAACATAAAGAGGGAAAAAAACATAAAAACTTTGCTAATTTCAGCAAAAACGAAATGACCGAAAACGATTAAAGGCATTTAGCTTAACAGAGATACCACTTTGACACTAACCCCACACAATTAATATAAAATTCTATCTATCTATGATCAGCAAAACAACAGATACAATATTGGAAACGACCGTAATATCAGCAACAAAAATACCAGCACAAAACTAACCCTGTTGTCGCTATGTTCCCTTTATTTATTGTTATTTTTCTATTTCGTTGGCAGATGTGCGCGCTATGATTTACAACCGGCCCGTATTAAGGAACGTGAATTATAACGCCCGGACTGGCCAGGGAAAACTTGTTTTCTATATTTTACAGCGAAAACTAAGGTTTGTGATAAATTTATTGATTTTTGTGAAGTTTTTAGTGCAGGAAAGTTTTCAGTTTTCTTACTCGAAATTTAAGTTCTAAGAATGGGTTAAAAATAGTTACTATTATGAAATTTTTTTTTTTGAGATTTTGTCTATCTTAAATAAATAATAAATAAATTATATCGCGACACCTTCACACACGGTTGATTAGCTCCATGGTAGGTAAGCTATTTATTAGCTTGCGTTATGGATGCTAATTCAACTGATATACTACATATACTTTGCCTATAAATACTTTTAATACTTATATTACATTTTTATATGGCCAGACATATTATTTTGACTGCACTTTTTATGATAAAAATTTGTAAATCAGAAATTCAAAAATTCATATCAAACTGGATAATAATCTCATAACCGCCCATAAAAATTAATAATTCACGAACCCAATTCAAAACTCATAAAACATGAACATCGAAAGGAAACCAGTTACACACGTCTGTTCACCGCGAGATCCGACGCCCTTCTAGCAATAAATCACCGGTGCTGCCACCATACGGCAATATGTGAGACATGTGTTTACACAGAAGTTAATTTGTCGAATTTATCTGCCTTGTCTTATGTTGCTATGGAGAAATATTGCCCCGTGTTTGTGTTTTGGTTCGCCCGTTTTCGGAAACGTAGGTGAAATAAATTGTGTTTGATAAGTTTTGCTCGAAAATTTTTGACGTGAGTAGATGAAGGGTTGCTAATCGGACACAGATTTATTTATTATTTATTAAAATATTTTTTATATTAATTTATTGATTTTATAACAGACACTTGATATTGTTATTAATAAAGATTCAAGAATATTGTTATAGTGACTAGACTTATAAAAAATCTGTATTAAGTCACAGCATTCGTCATAAAACTGTCAGGTCTTACTGCATTTCGGCGCACATATAGCTAGACATATAATAGCTATAATATCTCATAAATCTCAACTCAATTTGTCAAGCGTATCCGGTCGTCAGCGAATGCCTATCACTCAATTACTCCGCATCACCATCAGCTCGAAGTAATTGCCATCAAATTGACATCGTTGACATTTTGTGTCAACAGAATAAATTAGAATGTCACTAGTGGATAATTGTTGAAATTGGTAGGTTTAAATATTTGTGCGTTATTAAATAATGATATAAAAATTAAGCAGAGCTCTGGTAATTAAGTACCTATTAAAAAGATTTAAAAGACCTGTATTAGACAAGTCATATTTTATTTGACAGAAGTTTGATTAAAAAGTGGTCTTTGGCGATGGTGACCACATATTGTCATCGATGGGGTTAACCAAACGGAACCCGTTTCAATACATTTTCGGTAACAATAGACACTAAAAAAGATGACAAATGCAAATTCGTCATCAGTCATCATGAACCAAAGAATAATTCCTAAAGAATTCCGCAATTAAAACCGCAAGACGCACAGTGGTAACACCAATTAAACGGGCCAGACAAAATCGTCAAACGAACCCCACAAAATTTGAATATCCCAGTCACGTTCGCCAAATAAGCAACACTAACAAGCGGTATATCGGTTGCACTGATTGTTAATTGATTAGATTAAAAATTTTGTCCCAATTCGGCGCGTATTGTTACATTGGGGGAATGCCCTAACGAATTAATTAGATATTTTTAATGGTGAAGGTGTATTTCACAATTTGGATGTTGACAGATGGATTATAAGATTAGCCTGTTGGTTTCTTTGGTAAGTAAAACTTTATCTTGTTACTTGATTGTGGGGTAAAGTATTTGATGCTACGGATACTGTGAACTTTTGATCTGATTAAAGAAAAAGTGTAATCAAATTACTTGTAAATGTTAATAAGAAGTTACTAAAATAATACATGGTCAAAAGTATGGAATTTTTACTAAATTTTGTCTTCAAACTGTGGCCCCGAACCTGCTCTCATTGACTGATATTAATGCCACTCACTTTATTACATTCGGAACTCTTATTACTCCCATAAGGGCCCATAAGTGATGTATGTAGCTAATAAATTACGCAATTCAGATGCAACACATGAGACGCACAAATTTTTACGATTCCAAACTACACATTCCTAAATTCCCCAGCAAATCTTTATTGCATACACAAGTGTATTTTGTCTACAGAATTTTACCCTACAATAACATTTTGTAAGACAATTTTGACACCCCTAAACACTCGTGTTTTATTATGTTGAATATTTTTATTTGAATACGCAGTACCCACCTTGGAAATTGAGTTAAAATGACAGTGGCATACGTAGTGATTCGCCCCGTGGTCGCATTAAGCGCATTAGGGGCCAAAATTGGATTTGTCGGGGGCTTTTTATTGGTACACTTGTTACGAAATTTTGGAACTGTGCGTTTAAAAAAGCTGTGTCTATGTGATGGTATGTGTATTGTGTTCATATTGGCATTTTGGACTTTAATAAGTTATATTTATTGGTGGTCTTATTCGATCCAGACCTACTATTTTAAAAAAATCTGCCTGCCTGCCTTTTCCCAACTATATTGGGGTCGGCTTCCAGTCTAACCAGATGCAGCTGAGTAGGTACCAGTGTTTTACAAGGAGCGACTGCCTCATCTATACTAATTTATTTGTATAATTGTATATGATCATTGATCAGTATCGACATATGTAATAAACATAATGACATGTAATTCCTAAGTATTCGATGTACGCACAGATTAGTAGCTCACATCTATTTCTCAGATATTCAAATGTGACCCGCACATATTTTAATATGTCTTACTTTAATTAACTTGTTAATTAAAACCTTCATACGAGTAATTATCTTGAAGTTTTACGCAATTCTAGTACAAACATTTACATAGGCTTTATTTATAGAGCTTAGGTAAGGTCTTAGGATTGCTTACTTAATCATTGTGAAACGATTTAATGAGGTCTGTTATTTGTCTATACATAAAGTTCAAATTTCTTGCATATCTCATAAGTAACGTTCCTTATTCCCAGGAATAAAAAAAATATGAAAAATTTACGAAATCCTTCAATCAGGGTCAGGTAAATAATTTACTTTTGAAAACAACATTTTTATCCCTCTCGTTTATCCACTTTTTAAGACATTTTTTTTATTTTTTACATAAGTTTCATTTCATTTTCTGCCAAATGAATAAAAAAAACAAGGCACAGTATTCCCACTAAAACATGTGCAAGGTAGCTTCCACAAATAAATATTTGTACTTTTACCCGACTGCGCATATTTGACAGATTGCGGTGAATCAGTATCCCTAAGGCGCATTTATTTGTGAACACGCTTCGTTTCACATTGTTTTGATTTACAAGGAGCAGTTTTTTTGTCCAAATTGATTCGATTTTGATGCACTGTGCGAATTTTGGGTGACAGTTTTTCTTTTTATACTCCTTAGCGATTGACTGTAATGGGTGTTTTTTTGTAGATTTATTTATTTATTTATAATTATTGCACATAATGTAAAATGGCAGACTTAGGGTGATGAAAAGAAAGTATTAGTAGGTGCAAAGAAATAGATGAAAAAAGATGTTACTCTTTTTACCGATGTGGTAATGAGTATATTGTTTTTTTTTTCAAAAATATTTTTGGTAGAATTCCGTAAACTGTCACCAATAACAAAATTACTACTCAAATAACCACCAATCACCGTACTATTCTGCTGCCACTACACTACCCACTTGTTTTGCTGTCTGTACAAGGGGTGCTTTAACATAGTTATCTCCACAATGACTTGACGAAGGCAAATCTGATTTGCTAACCCTCCAACGTTATTTTAAACCTAGTCTGTCATTCTGCATAGAGGGTTAAACAATTGGATATTTAAGTTAAGTTTAGAGGTATAAACTTAATGTAAGTTGTTAAGGGTTAGGTATGGTTTATTTAAGACTGTCTTGCGGCTTGGTTTAAATAAGTAATTTGGTGTTTTGAAAATTGTAGTTGATTTGGTTTTTATTTGTTTGAGGAATGTTGTTGTGCTTTCGAGATTAAGTTAGGTTTCGAAAAATAAGATAGATTTGCAAAAGTACAATAATATAATAAAGCGGAAGAGTTTGTTTGCCTCGAATCAATTTTAAGAATATTTCAGTGTTTGATATGCTCATTAATGAGAAGAAGGCTGTAGCTATTCCACTTTTCATATTTTTATAATATGTTTGGTTCCACAAGACGCGGTGCTTTTGTAGCTACAAGCGCTGATGGAAATATGATTATAAGGATTGTTAGAAGGATGATCAAAAAACTATTCTGACAATAGTTACAAGCTACCTTTGTCTATGACTCACAAAACCAAACTTTAAATACCAACTTACTGAGTCGAGTAAGACCGGATGTGTTTCACGGATTGGCGCATGGAAGCCGCATACGTATTGATTCATTTATACAAACAGAAGAAAGTTTATTTTGCATTTGATTGAAATCTATTGGAGAAATCTATCCGGGTGACGCTTAAGAAGTAAGGACTTGTGTTTGACGTATCTATTAATACTATTTCGCGAGCTATGTCTGCAATAGAGAAACTTGTTTGAAATCTGCACATAAAAGCTCCTAGTTCTGTTCAAAATAATAATTAATAAAATTAATTGAATCTACCTATAGTTTTAAAGCTAATCCTTATAATTTCTTTTATTTAAAATCCTAATTAAAACTTTTTACCTAATTCTAATTGAGTATCAACTTTTTCGACCATTCCAATTGGATAACCGCTTATGGAAACATTTGCTTAGTATAGGTACAGAGTAGGTATGGGTTCTTCCAATCCGAAAAACAAGTGACAATCTGCACTTCATACAGGCACTTCCATTCACAAAAACAATTGACAATCTACATATAATATCTTATAAGAACCTTACCTTTAAGCGCCTTGCTAGACGGAGGAGGGTCCCGACTCCACGGCGGATCCCCATGTCCTGAGAAATCCCGTAACTTCAGGTAGCTAATAGTCAGCCTTATAATGGAAGCTTTGTCCAGTTGACTGGTGATGGCAGCCGGGAGAGGTAGCATCTTGGCCAGCTCGTAAAATTCGTAGTTTTCCTTGCCCCGTCTCGAACGGGCGGCGTCCCGGCTTTTCTCTTTCCGAAGTTCGAGGATGCTGTAAGGAAATTTTTGGGTGTTAGATTGGTGTGGTTTTAAGGTGTGAGTATGGCTATGGTTATTAGGTATCTTACAGGTCTTTAAGTATTTAAGATTAAATAAGTGCGTATTTACGTCTTAGTCTACGAGCTTTAAGAAATACCAGTTGGTTGTATAAGACCGTTTTTTTACTCCTTTTACTGAATGAAAGCGTTTGTGTAAAGAAGACTTGGTGATGGTGTTATAAGTTTTCCCAACAACCATGTTGCTTATTTACCTACATTTTATACAAATAGGCAACATGGCACATATTAAAGCTTATTAATTTAAAACGATTTGGTCTCGACATAACCAGTTACTTCTGTAATATTTATCCCTTCAATCCATCACAGTTACCTTTATCTAAACTCCCTCATACAACACCTCATTCTACCTCTAAATAAACCTAAAAAATCTACACAAAATAACAGCAAATTCTTCTAAAATATATAGTACATTAATAAAGAAAAATCCGCCCAGTTTAGCCCAACTGTGGGTGTGTTCAGGACACTCCCAGAGCCCGCCCAGAGGCGGAGCTATACCCAGCTCTTAATACTTACTACACGTATAAAAGTATAAAAGTCAGAAATTTGCATTAGAGTACGAAAGATGTTACTGTATACTTAATTAAATTTTAATTTACATGTTTTTGTATTTTAATGTACAGTAATAAAGTTGAGTTTTTTGTTAATTGGATTTGTAGTAAAGTTGGGTTGGTTTATGTTGGGTTTTAATTTTGTTTTCGTGTTTGAATTTTAAATTTTGATAGTTTATTAGATGTCGTGTTTGAATTTAAGTTCTAAGTGTAGGTTGGTATACAAAATTAACAATTGTTTGAACTGAAAACATTAAAGTTCAATAATTTTACAGTACATTCCACCCGTTAATTGAGTTACTGATTATGATCGTGTTCTTATAAGATTCAATTATTTAATATCCAAAATGCAGCTTTTTACAATGCCCCGAAAATTACATTTCTTTTTCCATTTAATGTGCCCGAATACGAATAACGATTACTTTACCTAGGCACCAATCAATAAAAGAACACGCAAAATTCCTTTACATTTTCTATATTTTTAATGCAATTAAATCTAATAGCGCGCTTTAAAAAAACCGACTCCTAAATGTAGCCTAAAAAGTCCATTTACCTAAAGCACCTAATAATGAGACATTAAGCCGTGTCTACATCAGCACAAACTTTACAGCGTTCTAAACCGAAGGTGCGAAGTAAGCAGTGTCCAGTTTACGATCGTACGATTACGTTACCCGTGAGACCTCCGCTTTATTGGCACCTGAGTAAGGCTATTTCAAAATTGGAAGCCTTTTTTTACGATTTTTTTAAAGGTTTTGCTTGTCTTTTGTTTGGACAGTCTGGATGTTCTGGAATGGTCTCGAATGAGGTTGGATGTTACTTTTGAAAAAAGGAATAGGATTCTACTTTTGAATTCCAGTTTTTAAACTTTCTTTACATTTCTATTATTTTGTTTCAAGTGACTTCTGTGAAATCTGAATTGAGAATAACGTACCTACCTAAATATAACTTAAACCTGAATTAATAGCCACTTTATAAAACTTGTTAGGAATGTTATAACTTAGTGACCAAGCTGTAATCATGAAATTGATCTTTAAAGCTATTACTAAATATTTTGAAGAATTGGGATCTTTTACAATCATCCTTAAAAACCCCTTTTACTCACAAGATAAAGTTTTCAAAACAGCCAATAGGATTTTTTAAAGAAACCTTTTCCAATCAAGATTACGAAAACTAGGTATTTTAAAGCGTAACTTTTCCCTTATCTTAAATAACTGCGCCTAAGGGACTAATAGCGTTTAAAAATATAAAGAAATGCGAAACAACCCCTTCGTAAATCTGATTTCCCGATAAACGTTAGTAAACTGTTACCGGTTAAGGGCGGGTTATATGGACGCAAGTTTTCCTATTTAATGTGAATGATTGGTAAAAAAATGGAATTGGTTAGATATTGCAATGTTGACAAAAAATTATATAATTATTTTGAAACTATTCAAAATGTTTACAATTTTAAGATTTGTAAAGGAATACTTTTACCGCACCTACTTTATTTCTAAATTAAAACTTTAACTATGTATATTC
The DNA here is from genome assembly GCF_030705265.1 of Helicoverpa armigera. Classification (NCBI taxonomy): domain Eukaryota; kingdom Metazoa; phylum Arthropoda; class Insecta; order Lepidoptera; family Noctuidae; genus Helicoverpa; species Helicoverpa armigera. The sequence goes on along the minus strand of NC_087142.1, from coordinate 7,429,984 downwards.
AATTGCTAGGTAAATAAGCCGATACCTACTGGTGAATATGTTTGACCACAATTTGATACAAAAATAGGTAAGCACAGTTGTGGTAGTACAATTACCTAATTAGAAAAGGTAGCCTAAGCCTGAATTGAAAATGACTAGATAGCCAATAGCTATAACGTATTTAAAAAAAAATTACAATCCTTTGTTTGCAATCACAATTTTGCGTATTGTCTAGACAATTCACCATTGTAGTAAAAATGATGTACAAAACAATAAAATCGATATGCAAATCGATTCGCAAATGTGGTCGATTGAATCGAATAATTGACACATAGCGAGGGAGGATTATTGTACTAATATTAGCTACTGAGTCATTATGAGGTCAGTAGGTATGTCAGCTTATGGTGAAACGATGTGTGAGTGTGTGATTGAGTGTCATTTAATTGTGTCGCAGTAAATATCAACTTGAGTTTTGAATAATTTAAGTTTGTTTACCTTTAAAGTAGGATGACATAATAGGTAATTAGGTATTTATTAAATGCAGGCTCTTGGGTCCAACAATGTAGGTATACATATTTTGAGTAAATAGTCTGAAATGCACTATTCTTATTAATTAAAACTATTCTACGAGTATCATTGTTTTTTTTTTTGAATTTTTTTCAACACAAAAAATAAAATTCATAAAGAAGAAATAAATATAAAACTGTCATGTAAACCCACCTTAACTATGTCCGATTTAAACCAAGGGTTAGAATGGTCAGTTAGGGGCATAACATTGTTTAAAATAACTTTACAGTTAGGGCGGCACCCCCTTGTCTTGACCGCCCTAAGATTAGGGTGAATTATGGTTTTTATATAATTATCCTTTTTTAAATTTAATTAATCGAATTATTTTATGATTAGTTAGTTACATTAGTTTTATCAGTTTTGTTTTTTTTTTATTCTGATTATTATAGATCTTATTGCTATTGCCTATGTTTACCCAAGTTGGTTGACCGTTTTTGGGATAAGAAAAATCGTCATTTCTCAAATTCTGATCATTTTCAATTAGCTGTCCAGGGGCTTTAAATTGTTAGTTAAGTTAAAAAAATGTATTTCCCGTCCATTGTGATACATGTCTTTACGAGTATGATTGTACTAAATCCTAAACTTAATCGATCCAATTTATCTCATATAATCAAAATCATTAACGCATTAATATTATCGGATCACGTAAACAAATAAGAAATAAGATAAATCCATAATAATTAAAATATTTACTTTTAAAATAATATTGTAATCTCAGAAAGGTAAAAACTTGAGTCCTCATGATTACCAGTTTCCCATTACAGTATGTAAAAGTAAGAAAAAACGGTACTTTTCACTGACCATATTCAAAATGGTTTTATAACCATATGGAGAAGTTAAAATGGGTCTTATCAGGATAGTAACAGTACATGATATACTTAAAAAAGTAAGGAATGTTAAAAACTTAAAAGAGACATTAAGAAAATTGTTTTGTACTTAAGTAGTTAAAATTGCAAGTCCAGATTTACTTTTACAGAATAAAGAATTAAATTATCAGTGTATTACGTAATGTAGGGAAGAATACTTTTAGTATTTACCTTATTTTTGCATTTGGTCTTAAAGTTATATTTGATGGTTGTCAAATCGATTAAATAGGTAATAATATAATCTTTGTTTCACTGATTTATTTTTAGTTTATTTTCACTCTGACGTATCAAAGAGTAAGTAATAGGTAAATAGGAGGAAATGTATACATTTAGGTAAAAGAAAGGTGACATTGCCCTTACAAAAATAACACACGTATTATTATGATATTTCTCTTCCCAACAAGACTAAAACCAAAAATAAATATAAAAGCAAGACTCTCCAATGCTTTTTGTTCTGTCCAATTTTTATGACGAAACTCCCTTCATCTTAGAAGTGGCCGTCTTTAAGTGTTCGTGTACGTGCCTCAACACCCTGCTCACCTGGGAATCGAACCCACAATACGCCACTAACGCCTTGACCCTCTACAAATACTCCCTTGAAAACTTCAAGCCAAAATCAACCTTGAGACTACAAGCATAAAGTCCAATATCTAAAACAAATGCCAACCGTTCCATTGGTCAGTGATGATTAGTGTGATATTCCAAAAAGGGCTTAACTCCTAAATATGACACACAAAAGTCAACTTTATGACGTTGACATAGGAGTCAAAATCAAATGTTCAGAAAAGAAACAAAAAGAATACTCCTGCAAATTGAAATAGGAGAAACTCGTAGAAAAAAGTCCGGGATTCGAAGCCGGGAGAGGTCGTAAAAAGGCTAGTACGCAACCGTGTCGCAGTAGTTACGGTTAATGTGTCCCGGACAAATTGAGTTGTGCCCGGCTAGGAAAATTAGCTGTCCCCCGGGATTCGGGGATATTTCCCGGAGTCCGGGATAAGTGACGGATATGACATGACTATTTATGAGTTGCATTTTATTGCATCGATTGTATCATCTTACTGTTTGTTTTGATCCATCACTATCTATAAAGATACTTTACTACCAAATGCCCTCATACCTATTAGACATTGGGTACTTACAGCAAAATTACAAGGTAACACCCTAAAAAACCCTAAACTATATTTTGGGAGACATATGCATTAGTATGTCTCTTTGGTCCTAAGATTCATACACTTAGTAATGACGACAGAATCTCTAACAACGCGGAACTTATCAATCTCTTGTACTACGCCACACTGTCAATACACCATGTATTTCCCATCACACCATTAAAAACCACTTACAAAAGGCATTATTCACACTTTATCACTTAATTGGGACCAAATCTTATGTCTCTCATACAATCGGAACCAACCCTAAGCTGCCACCGAAATCTTCTGACAAAAAGATTATCCGAAATATACTAACATGTCAATAGATCGACGCTTGTTAAATTGTCACCCGTCACCTCTTTAGGGTTACCGTTGAAAGGTTAACACCTTCACGATTAACCCTAAACGGGGGTATTTAATACCCGGCTTTTGTGGAGACCCTGGGAATCTCTGAGCATTTTCCCCTTGAATGGTTCCGAGTCTAAACATTGGTGCTTTGTTGCGGTTAAAATGAGTTTATTGGAAATAAAGTTAACGGTTTATAAAGAGATAATGGTGAAGTTTTATTATTCAGATGGATAAAATGAGGTAGTTATTATGTCTTCCGTTTTACTGTGAAGCAGTGTCATCATAGATTTAATGCAGACTTTATATTAGATAAAGTGACAGATAAATTTATGCAGACGTTCTAACTATTCTTTTAAGAGAGTAATGAACATAAAGAATGATGGAATGCAAGTAATATCCATTAAGTATTATAAAGATGTAATATTAAGATTAATCTTGTATAATTTTACCATTTGCTTGAACACAATTCATTTAATTAATAAAATGACAACAATTTTACAGTCATCTGTCATATCGTAAAATGCCATAATAACCCCTAAGAAAATCTTCATGTTTAAGTACCACAATAAGCCCACAAAACCCTCTCATACAAAATATGACACCACATTCAATATCAAGTGGTTTTTGTCACCAAATATGTATGTAAAGTACTTCATATTTCTTTATTCGACGATATGGTTTAAAATTTTACATTGTACATTTTAGGGTTATGAGTGGGTATTGAAGTTTCGGTACCTTGGGAAGATGGGTGCAAGTATTGCTACCCTTGAATTCTGTCTTAATCTTTTTCTTTGCTTTGTAAAAGATTACGTTTGTGGTACAATCGTTTAAGATGTAGCTGTCAATAATGTAAGGGTTGACAAAATTGCGACACATTTTGTGGCGTATCTCAAAGTGGGATAAATAATAATTCTGTAGGTACAGTTCTCGCCAAACTTTTTGTCACCATAGATTGCAATTTTAAAAATTGCACTAAAACTCCATCAAGGGTTAAGCCGTTTTTCAATTTGTAACCAGCAAGTCACTGCAGGCTATAATCGTCTAATCTCCCAGCTACGTCTAGTAAATACCTTTCGACTTTCTTTAGGAAACTTTTCAAAGAGATATTTACACCCTCACTGAGGGTCGGCTAGTTTTCTTTAAAAGCATGGACATTTGAACCCTTGGAATTTAGTCAACCGTTCCGTCCCTAGAGCCTTGAAACCCCTACGGTCAGTCGTAAGAAATTCAAATAAATCGACTGTATTCACACACTTTTGGATGAATTACTTCAAATGACAACTCAAAAAAACAGCTATAAGTAGCAGTTTTCGTTGTAAAATATGCTGTGCCAAATGAAGCTTTAAGTGTAATGCTAGCTGAAGTTAATTGAAATCACGTTTGGCATAATGACGGGTCATTTCAAAGCAATAGAATCGCACACAGTATTGTCACGTTGCCAGCGTATCCACTAATTGAATTCGGAATACATTAGCGTAACAGTTCAGTTGTATCAAAAACTGTTGATGGAGAGACAGAGAAAATAAATGATGAAGATGAAAGAAATGTAGAAGGCTCAATTATTAAGGACTGTAAAGATAATAACGTTATAAATGAAGATTTTAAACCACGCAAGGAACCTATACTTAGCAAAGATAGTACGCGATGTGAATAAAAAGAAAAATCGTAGCTAGTGCATAAAAAGACAGACGCTAATCAGACGTTAGGCGTTAGTCACCGGGGTTATTCCTGGCATTCGAAGTATTTAGCCAGTTTGTTTTCTACTCCATTAATATTCTAATTAGTTTGTAGTAATCAGAGTTTTAAACGGCGATGCTAATGAAGACTTCACCGTAACTGACTTTCTTGGATAGCATCATCGTAGTGGCTTCTCGCTCTCGCAACAGCTTTTAGACTCAGAGTTAAAGTCTCGTGAAATACAGTGATGATATTTGGATGGGATGAATAAAAAAGCTTTAAACTTTAATCACAATCTTGGCCAATGAGATTGATTAATTGAATATTGGCTGAAAACGATGGATATTTTATTAGTAAAGAAGCAACAATAACTCTTTCGCATGTCAAAAAATGTAACTTCAGTTCTAATCATCAACCAATAAATATGGTTGATAATAGTATCCCAACAGATGCCAATAAAATCATCACATACAAAGCTAACACAAAGAACAAAATTAATACCTTTTATCACACTAAAAGTCACACTTCTATACATATTCATACCGAACCCCTAGCAGGGTAATCAGACAATGCAGACAGAATTAATAGAAGTCCACGCGTAATGATATATCTTATTTATACGAACAAATACGACTAGGGGGCGACGTTTGACACCATATTTGATATAGGAAATGAAAATGTCATCGGCTTATTACGCTAAAGATTATTGATATTGCACGATTTATGACAGATAATACAGGAGAAAGATTACAATCAGGATTTGTTGAAAATGATGATGAAGAATATATTTTTGGTGATGGATGCTAAATGGGTTAAGTAAATGAGTACCTAGATTCAGCAATGCGTTGTGTAATCACCGGTCGTGCGTCGGCTTAGCTTTTAATTGTTAATTTATTGCGAGTTTGCCAGGATTTTTAAACACTACAACCACTGCTGGATGGACGTTTCCATAAAAGGAAGGTTACTCACAATTTGTTGGTGTACAAAAACACGCTTAGTAAAATGACAAGCTTCCTTAGCTAGTTCTTTCAAAATCTTGTCTACGTTTTCATCACATCGTTTACATCCATTTTACCATCTTCAATAGCATCCAGTACCACTATTTCCTTCAATTTTTACTCTATAACAGAACATCCAGATTCCTCATTCTCACATGCTTTTTTACTAGCTTTTTTCTTCGCAAATAGTGTCAAGAAGTCGTGGTCCACGCTTGTTGAGGACAGGCGTGTCAAAGGTAAGATCACGAGGTTCTGTAACCCCGAAGTACTTAAGCAAAGTGTAATAAGATTTGGTCGTTGATAAAAAGTGCTTTGTAGTACTTTGTACTTGTTTCTATAATGTATTTAAGGTACGGTGAACCTAAGTTGTTTGAACTCTTTTTTTAAGAAGGCTATCCATTTGAACAAAATTAAGGAATATTTCGATACCTCCCACGTAAGTTGTTGTATCTTCAAAATTGTAATTTTACACTACAGCGTTTTAAAGAGGAACACTCGCGTCAAATTGTCTTGCTTCAATATATTCTTTTCAAATTTTGCATACACATATATTTTAAAGTGCTTTCAATGTTTGCCTACGATTTTTTTGTTCAATAGTTGTAGTTTTTGAGATTTTGTTCATACAACATTCTAGACTGTAGTGTTACCTTACATAAATGTTGTACAGGATACTTACAACCATTTACAGCGGAAAACAATATTTGCATTTAAATGTATGTGCTAAATACTATAGTGTACGTTGATATAAATTTAATATTTTGTGGCAGTATGTGTAGTTCCATATAATTAGGGCTTAGTAAAAAAACATATTTAATCCTCTTAAGTAACTCTGAAATAGTAACAATGCAACATAATTAAAAAATCTAAAAAAAAACAGTTTCTTCTGACATCAAATAACAATCAAGATTCTAGGTTAATTATTAGTAAGATTAATTATTCCAGTCTTTTATTTATTAAAACTTTGATACCTATATTATGTTAAAGTTACTTAAACATAAAAAGAAATAAGGTATCGATGAAATACTGTGTGATACCTCCTGTCACAACAGTCTTTAAACAGTAAAAAATAAATAAATTGAAAACGAAGTATTAAAATAAGAATAGTACTGACTGTAGAGGCGGATGACGGGGAGTAGCGAACCCGCGGGGCTATATATCCGAATGCTCCAGGGAGAGTATACTGTCCACCATCTCCGGCCTGCCGGAGAAGCATGGCGGGGGATAGGTCTCTCGCCTCGCTAGAGCAGGGTTAGCAGCTCTGCTCGGAGGGTAGGTGCCTCGTGGTAAGTGGCGAGTGGGCCGGTGATGCTGGACCCACAGGGAGCGCGTGATCTGCGTTTAAAGTCCGCCGAGGTATCCTCACCCTTCAGCCGCTCATGTAACTGTTGCCCTCTTGTTACCATTTAGCGACTGATTCCCGGGGGCCCAGTAAGTGAGTTGGCGAGTCTGCACCTGCCATTTTTACGTATACAAAACGGCAGGTGCCATAGTTCCCATAGTTATCCCCATTCCCAGTCCATTACATTAGCATCCCATCACAATAGCCCTAGTAGTTTTATTCCATATTTAGCAATAGTTTAGCACAGAACCGGGGATTGTCTTTGGGTACGTTTTTATATAGTATACAGGGATAATCGTCGGTTTTGTGTCGCCATTTCATTAAAGTTGTCTCAAAAGGGCTTCAGCGTGTTGGCTTCGGTCCCACATTCGCCTTCCAAAAATCCGGGACTTTGTAGTCCCGTGGTCGAGTAGAGACATACAAGATAATAATAATACCCGTTGCCCTCTTGTTGCGATTTAGCGACTGATTCCCGGGGGCCCAGTAAGTGAGGTGGCGAGTCTCCACCTGCCATTTTTACATGTATTTAATACATTGTCATCGGCAGGTACCATAGTTCCCGTAGTTTCCCCATTTCTAGTCTATTAGCATCCCATCACAATAGCTCAAGTAGTTTTCATCCATAGTTAGCAATAGTTTAGCACAGAACCGGGGATTGTCCTTGGGTACATTTCTATAGTGTATACAGGGATAATCGTCGGTTTTGTGTCACCATTTCATTAAAGTTGTCTCAAAAGGGCTTCAGCGTGTTGGCTTCGGCCCCACGTTCGCCTCCCAAAAATCCGGGACTCTTTAGTCCCGAGGTCTGGCAAAGACATACATAATACAAAAAAAACTTAAGAAACTCTACTACTCCGAATCAGAAGTTTCACTATCGGAACTCGTTGCTACCACAACTGGCAGACTCCTGAAGAAGTCATGATATGTAGCTGGGATAAGCCCACTGTTACAAAGATCCATCAAGTTTATAGATTGCGGACTATTTGATATTACGGACGGTGGACTATTTGCTTGTGGAGTTGAACAGCTACTTTATGCAAGTAGCTGTTGGTGATAGTTGAGGTACAATATCCAACACTGATGAATTTTCTTTTTCTCGTCGTGTGGTCGGAGTCGTGGTGGCCTAGTGGGTAAAGGACCAACCTCTCAAGTATAAGGGCGCGGGTCAGGCAAGTACCAATGCAACTTTTCTAAGTTTTTATGTACTTTCTAAGTATATCTCAGACACCATGGACTGTGTTTCGGATGGCACGTTAAAACTGTAGGTCCCGGCTGTCATTGAACATCCTTGGCAGTCGTTACGGGTAGTCAGAAGCCAGTAAGTCTGACACCAGTCTAACCAAGGGGTATCGGGTTGCCCGGGTAACTGGGTTGAGGAGGTCAGATAGACAGTCGCTTCTTGTAAAGCACTGGTACTCAGCTGAATCCGGTTAGACTGGAAGCCGACCCCAACATGATTGGGAAAAAGGCTTTTCTTTTTCTATGTAGTACGGGCAGAAGTTATTGTCACAATCATAGTCCAAATGATTAATGCTACAGGTAGGTGAAGGATGAGCTGTTTCAAGAATTACGGAGTCATTAGAATTTGTAGTGTTTGTTATCTCCAGATTTTCAAAAATGTCAACATCTGATATCATATTCGCTTATTCATTCATCTCAGATTCATTAAAAGTAACTGGCAACGGAGAATCTGTAATAAAATGTAATGGTATCAATTTCATAATTATCTATTGATTACTGAACTAAATTCGGCCCATGATCATCAGAACTTTAAATCAAAAATTTTTAGAGCGTGGTACAATCATCAAAAGCATCCAGAGCAGAGTGGGAGGGACTGTCAGACTTGTACTGACTAAAACCCACGGTGTTATTCAATAGCCCTTTACCTATATTGTTGTATGTCATTAAAAAAAGAAATATCTTCGCAACGTAAAATATACTATGTCAACATCCAATAATTATTTGTGTATGTAATTCAGACGTAAACTGTTGTATGTATTACTTCACATATAATTTGTTATTATTTAACAACGTAAAGTGTTGTATGTGATTATACAACGCTGATTTGGTATCTTCTAAGCGACGTAAGTTGTTGTAAGTAATCTTTAAAACAGTTTAGGTTGTTGTCGTTATAAAACTACATAATTCTAAAATATCGTTATAAATTATTAATTACGTAAAAATCGACGATCATAGGCGCGCGACCTCCTCTCTTCATGAAGTCCGGCGTGAACTGTCGTATGTCATACATACACGGTGCGAGCGCGCAACGCACCCCGCGCTCTCGCCCGCGTAAACCGTTGCGGAGGTAGATACAATGTTACACGCCGCCGTTGTAATAATGATACAACTTAATACGTCTGGTAAATATAGTTAAAAAAAAAATTTAATTTTTTTTTTTACTCTTAACGCATATAGTAGGCAAAAATAGGCGGTTTGGTTTAAAAAACGTAAAACATGCATATTGTGGGTTACAACAACTTACGTGGGAGGTATCGATTTGTTTGTAGAGCCCATTTACAAGTGTTGAGTTACATAATTCCATCAACATATTTCGTTGTGAGATCCACCGTAATCTTGATGAATCAAAAATCTTGAAAATTAAGAATCAGACTGCTGCTGATTTTGATACAGACAAAATTAAACATTTTAATATAAATATCGATAAAGAAACTACTATCAAAGATAAAATAAAATAACAAAAAGTATCAAGACCGTTCATAGCCAACCAGAAATAATGACAGGAGGCAATCGTTGGTCCCGAAAGCGTTTACTACCGAACCCCTGGTGATGAGGTTAATATGACTCGGCGAATTTCCGACAATGTCCGACAATCCGACACTATTCCGACAGGTCGGATGGGATAAAGGTTATTTAAGATTGAGAAGTGTCGCTTAATAGATGCTGTTATTTTGAATAGGAAAGAGTTATTTCCAACTTGAAGATTTTATTTAGGGCTGATTTTTCAATTATTAATTGACTTTTATCTTAGGAATAAATATGGCGGTTTGACATATTTTTGTGTATAAACTTCAAACATATTCTTCAGATAAAAATTATTTGGCGATTGAAAAATCGATCCTTAGTCAAATTGAATAATAACTTAACTGTTTAATAGCTGTATATATTTTATTTTTTTTTAATCTTAAAAACATGCATCATCGAAAAACATCCCTAACACCCACTGCACAGTGTTACAATGCCCAATAATTTTCGGACAAAAATAAATAAGGCAGCGTCCCGTCCCGAGCAGGCCCAGTGGGACGGACGATTTGTACGCCGGCCAAATTGCCGCTCTTTAGGCAGACTTTAATAATCACGTCATATCCAATTTTCGTTTGACACGCAACACGAATACAAATTGAGCAACGCGTTCATTGAATATGTCATTTGTTTATTAGTGAATTGACACCTTGTAATTAATGAATGGTTGATTATATTATCAGTTTTATGTTTATAAGTAGTGTAAATAATTTATTTTTTCTGTAAAATGGAGCTTAGGATTGTGTACTTTAGATGGTATATTCTGATGGGCATAAGATAAATAAAATGCCCCGAAAGTCACTTGCATTAGAATACAATGTCTTGGCAAGAATCCATAATAATATAAAATGCATTTTGCAATATATTTCTCATAACGTTTATAAAATAAGCTTCATACTTTCAAAATAAACTGTCACAATGAAAATCCCTAAATCTTGACCATTCAAAATGATAAAAAATCAGATGAATTGCACCCACTATGACAACGCAATGTCGACACAGTGAAAATAATCGTACAATAGATGATATCGCATGCCCACACACCCCAGTGGGCGATATCCCACTTTATAGGGACAAAAAATGACCAATCTGCTAGACGCGTCGATACGGGTATGACTAATGGTGGTCGCCCGCTTAGCAAATTGCCTGCCAAAATCGTAACGAAACTGGAAAATTGTTTCATTCATAAATGCAATACTCGGGATTTGCGTGGATAGCTATTTGATGAATAAAATAGTGAGGATTACGCGCCCCATGTGATAGCGGTTTCAAAACGTCAGATGGACAAATGCTTGTGATAATCGTTTATGTGATTGGATTTTGTTTGTTATTTCTCTTCGTTTTAGTGAGAAAACGTTCGATATCGACCGTTTTCTAAGTAAATAAAACTAGCTAGCTGAATTAGCAATACAAAGAGAGGTTGGGGCCGCATTCGCAGCCAATTGAAAGGAGAAGAAAATAATAGTTATTTGCAATAATCGACTGAAGGGACGGCTGATTGCGCCCGGGGCACGGGTGAGGAAATTTTTCCCGTATTTTTGTCTGCCAACTTACTGTCGAGTGTTCGTTAGTACTTACTATAAATTCCTCGCTTTATTTGCTTTTAGTACGACTTGTAATAAGCATTGCGCTTATCATAGATTAGCTACATACAAGTTCTAAATTGCGCTTCAGTGAGCTCTGTTTCACAATCATCCTAAAGTAGGTAAATAATGATCTATGTATACCGTTGGATTAAATAACAAAGCTTCATATATTATGGAAAAGTTGTGACAGAAAAAAAAAATCATCTATCAATAAGAGCCGTTTCTGAGGAACCCTTCCCAACCAATACCAATTCAACCCTAAAAGAAGGAATTAAAACAACAGGGGTCAGCACAAAAGTACGTTGATGAGGTAAAGGGGGATATAATAGATCATTTTCGGGACACTTGTCCTGCAGTTAATCCGGACTGGTCCAGCTAGTGATCGATTGTAGCCACCCTACTAAAGGAATGTCCATTAAACTTGGCATTTTATGGAGCTAGTTTCTGAAATATTTGTAACCGCATTAAAATGTTCTAAAAGTTTACACAAGTTCTTTTATGAAAAAGAATTATTGCTATAAAAGTTCGTGTTGAATATTTCTATTCGAAAAAATCTTTTGCTGCCGAATAATTATAGTTTCGATCAATATTTACATTTGCTTTCAAAGTATTGAATTCGATTCAAAATCATATTCATCAAAACGCTTTCATATCGACAGTTCCATTATTCAGACAAATTATTAAAGAAAGTGTCAATACGCGATTCGATACGTATTAAAGCTCGCAATTCCGTAGAATATTACATCGATTTTTTTCTCGTAACATTACAAAATTACAAAAAACACCTGCAGTAAGAAGATTCGAGTTGAAACCGCAGACATAAATCGATCGTTGTTTTTGAAAAATCGTTTTTTTTTACTTTTATTCGTTTATGTATGTCTCTCTTTATGATCAATATTTTATTATTTCCTGTCTCAAAAAATACAGGATTGGTTTTGACTGTTTTGTAATTTACTTCTTTTGCAGTTCTTTATAAAATAACGGGGCTATTCAAGATTAAGGCTTTTTCTTTAACCTGTAAAAACTTTTCAATCGCTAGATTCTTCGAAAAGCGCAATTTCGTGCAGCTTTATTTTAAGCAAAACCAAATTCGATCTTTGTGTCTTTCATATTGCTAAACCGTTTTCATTTTAAGTTTTTTTGTCTACAGTTTTAACACATCTAACCTCTGGGCATTGTTTGACACACTTATAAAATGTGTTGCTTGATATATTTTAGAGTCTTGTATCAAACTTCGTCTGTCGGTAGTAAAAACTGGAATGGATAGAGGGCGTGACGAATTGCAGTGAATCAGCAGTTGGTAGCCGATTGAGGCTGCCAGTAGATCTACAGGCTGATTTTAATGTAAAGCTACCTAGTTAGAAATATTTTAGATATTTTGAATAGATTGAATTGAAAGAATAGAGCACTGTGCATTTTTTATACTGACGACAATATTGTTGTAGGCATAAAGATCATAATTGCTTAACAATATGTTTTTTGACTTTTATCTTAGGAATAAATATGGCGGTTTGACATATTTTTGTGTATAAACTTCAAACATATTCTTCAGATAAAAATTATTTGGCGATTGAAAAATCGATCCTTAGTCAAATTGAATAATAACTTAACTGTTTAATAGCTGTATATATTTTATTTTTTTTTAATCTTAAAAACATGCATCATCGAAAAACATCCCTAACACCCACTGCACAGTGTTACAATGCCCAATAATTTTCGGACAAAAATAAATAAGGCAGCGTCCCGTCCCGAGCAGGCCCAGTGGGACGGACGATTTGTACGCCGGCCAAATTGCCGCTCTTTAGGCAGACTTTAATAATCACGTCATATCCAATTTTCGTTTGACACGCAACACGAATACAAATTGAGCAACGCGTTCATTGAATATGTCATTTGTTTATTAGTGAATTGACACCTTGTAATTAATGAATGGTTGATTATATTATCAGTTTTATGTTTATAAGTAGTGTAAATAATTTATTTTTTCTGTAAAATGGAGCTTAGGATTGTGTACTTTAGATGGTATATTCTGATGGGCATAAGATAAATAAAATGCCCCGAAAGTCACTTGCATTAGAATACAATGTCTTGGCAAGAATCCATAATAATATAAAATGCATTTTGCAATATATTTCTCATAACGTTTATAAAATAAGCTTCATACTTTCAAAATAAACTGTCACAATGAAAATCCTAAATCTTGACCATTCAAAATGATAAAAAATCAGATGAATTGCACCCACTATGACAACGCAATGTCGACACAGTGAAAATAATCGTACAATAGATGATATCGCATGCCCACACACCCCAGTGGGCGATATCCCACTTTATAGGGACAAAAAATGACCAATCTGCTAGACGCGTCGATACGGGTATGACTAATGGTGGTCGCCCGCTTAGCAAATTGCCTGCCAAAATCGTAACGAAACTGGAAAATTGTTTCATTCATAAATGCAATACTCGGGATTTGCGTGGATAGCTATTTGATGAATAAAATAGTGAGGATTACGCGCCCCATGTGATAGCGGTTTCAAAACGTCAGATGGACAAATGCTTGTGATAATCGTTTATGTGATTGGATTTTGTTTGTTATTTCTCTTCGTTTTAGTGAGAAAACGTTCGATATCGACCGTTTTCTAAGTAAATAAAACTAGCTAGCTGAATTAGCAATACAAAGAGAGGTTGGGGCCGCATTCGCAGCCAATTGAAAGGAGAAGAAAATAATAGTTATTTGCAATAATCGACTGAAGGGACGGCTGATTGCGCCCGGGGCACGGGTGAGGAAATTTTCCCGTATTTTTGTCTGCCAACTTACTGTCGAGTGTTCGTTAGTACTTACTATAAATTCCTCGCTTTATTTGCTTTTAGTACGACTTGTAATAAGCATTGCGCTTATCATAGATTAGCTACATACAAGTTCTAAATTGCGCTTCAGTGAGCTCTGTTTCACAATCATCCTAAAGTAGGTAAATAATGATCTATGTATACCGTTGGATTAAATAACAAAGCTTCATATATTATGGAAAAGTTGTGACAGAAAAAAAAAATCATCTATCAATAAGAGCCGTTTCTGAGGAACCCTTCCCAACCAATACCAATTCAACCCTAAAAGAAGGAATTAAAACAACAGGGGTCAGCACAAAAGTACGTTGATGAGGTAAAGGGGGATATAATAGATCATTTTCGGGACACTTGTCCTGCAGTTAATCCGGACTGGTCCAGCTAGTGATCGATTGTAGCCACCCTACTAAAGGAATGTCCATTAAACTTGGCATTTTATGGAGCTAGTTTCTGAAATATTTGTAACCGCATTAAAATGTTCTAAAAGTTTACACAAGTTCTTTTATGAAAAAGAATTATTGCTATAAAAGTTCGTGTTGAATATTTCTATTCGAAAAAATCTTTTGCTGCCGAATAATTATAGTTTCGATCAATATTTACATTTGCTTTCAAAGTATTGAATTCGATTCAAAATCATATTCATCAAAACGCTTTCATATCGACAGTTCCATTATTCAGACAAATTATTAAAGAAAGTGTCAATACGCGATTCGATACGTATTAAAGCTCGCAATTCCGTAGAATATTACATCGATTTTTTTCTCGTAACATTACAAAATTACAAAAAACACCTGCAGTAAGAAGATTCGAGTTGAAACCGCAGACATAAATCGATCGTTGTTTTTGAAAAATCGTTTTTTTTTACTTTTATTCGTTTATGTATGTCTCTCTTTATGATCAATATTTTATTATTTCCTGTCTCAAAAAATACAGGATTGGTTTTGACTGTTTTGTAATTTACTTCTTTTGCAGTTCTTTATAAAATAACGGGGCTATTCAAGATTAAGGCTTTTTCTTTAACCTGTAAAAACTTTTCAATCGCTAGATTCTTCGAAAAGCGCAATTTCGTGCAGCTTTATTTTAAGCAAAACCAAATTCGATCTTTGTGTCTTTCATATTTCTAAACCGTTTTTATTTTAAGTTTTTTTGTCTAACGTTTTAACACATCTAACCTCTGGGCATTGTTTGACACACTTATAAAATGTGTTGCTTGATATATTTTAGAGTCTTGTATCAAACTTCGTCTGTCGGTAGTAAAAACTGGAATGGATAGAGGGCGTGACGAATTGCAGTGAATCAGCAGTTGGTAGCCGATTGAGGCTGCCAGTAGATCTACAGGCTGTTCTAATATAAAGCTAGCATATAGCTCTACATAGTTATAAATATGTTGAGTATTTTGAATAGATTTTTATTCATGTTGAACACTGTGCAATATATTTTGTAGAACTGTCGACAATTTTGCTACATGTTTTTTATTGAATATGTTTTCTGATTTTTTTACATGCGTGGATTAAAGCATAATCAAAAATCAGAAAAAAAGTTACCTATATCTTTTTATGAATTTATGAGGTATATGTAGTTAAAACTGTCAAAAAACATCAACCTATATGAAATTTAAAAAAAAACGACACAAACTGTAATAGATCCATACATTCAAAAAGGGCCGGCAGAAATACCAATCTTATTTACCGTTTACCGATTTAAGATTATACCTTAACACATGTACATAAAGACTATAATTGCTTAACAATTCGTTTTTCAGGTGCAAAAAAATATTTTAGCTCATCTAAAATGAGGTAGGAGATAATACTTCATAATATTAACCCGGATATTTGATATTAGGTTTTTGTTGACCATTTTTTCTGTCAACCTATATTGTTAAGTTTGTGTTGAAATATGAAACGGTTAAGATACGAGTTTTACGGACAATTTATGGGCAAGTGATCCGAAAAAATTGGAGATATGTTGTTTTAATGTAAAATAGGTACTTTTGTTTCAGTTAAAACGGTTGATTTACAATTTTTGACGATAATATAGGTATGTATTGAACTAGTGCTGGTAATAATATGTATTATGGTAGCTTGCTCTTTGTGAAATACACTGGATAGCTGATTTGAGGTATTCTTTGAATAATCAATGAACTTAAACGCTGCCAAGACAAACTAGGAAATATGTATCTTTGCCACTAAAAGGTAAAGTTATCAATTAGGCACTTTAGTTTTCAAATATTTTTTACAGGTACAGTTTAAGTTTTGCCCACTGTGAAACCCACAATAACATAATTGTGGTCCCATAACACAAAACTACAAAGGTTACTCTTATGAACCAGAGTAGCTGCGGTTAGTTCCCGTTTTTATATGAAAACAAGTTCAGCTGTTCAGAAATGAGGTTTTACGATAAATGATGGTTATTTTGTTATTGGCTGCCAGTGAGGATTATTATTTTATTTGGATTTTTAAATTGGGAATAATCATAATATTTTTAGTTGGCTTTCTGATGGATGTTTTTCGAGTTTAGTTATTATTTAGAACAAGGCTTTTGACGTTAAATTATTTTTTCAACTTTTTGCAGGTTCATTTTCAACTGTGTTTTTTTTTAACAATCCCACATTAAAAGCCATTTCTCAAATATTTTGCCTTAAATCCTAAACTAAAGCAGCTGAATATGTGCCACTGTTTAGAGCCCCCGCAGACCACAGACTTTTTATCGGCCGATAGTTTAGTCGGGTTGGCCTGCTAGTACGCACACCGAGCCAACTAAACAGTTTAGTCGGTGATGAGAGCGCACACTATCCAACAGTCTGCCGACTATTTGCTAGTTTCTAACCAACTGGTGAAAAGAGTGGTCGCACCGAACAATGAAAATTAATAAAACATTGCATAGAAATGTTATTATTGCTCTCATACACCGGAGTAGGAAAATTAAAAAGAGAGCCCTAGAGTATTGGGTGCATCCTATCTTTAGTGATAAATTATGAAATGGAAAATTTTACACTATGCATTCCAAATTACTCGATTATCCGAAAAAAAATTTCGCCTTTTATCGAATGAGCATAACTAGCTTAGCTACAAAACACGCGCGATCGACCATTCGCTGTTAAAGCTCGGAGCGAACTGAACTATCGGCTTAGTCGGCCGACTAAAAAATCGTCATGTGTGCGCGTGTGGTAGGGAGCCAATACTGATTATACGGTCGGCCGATAGTTTGCCGACAGTTTAGTTTGAATGGAATCGGGAAGCCCATCAAACTTTTTTATCGGCCGATACCAAATCGTCATAGTGTGCGCACTTGCTTACATCTGCGTACTGATTAAGAGCCCGACCAAACTATCGGCCGATAAAAAGTCTGTGGTCTGCGGGGGCTCTTACGGAAACACCTTTTGCCTCCCATATTTTATTATAACAATCAATTATGATTTCAATAAATTATTATTTTTGTGAAATATATCCGAGAGTATATATGTAATAATATGTGAAAATGGTATTATTTTTACTCTCAAAAAGGATACTGAACCTACCAATCTTGATCCTTTTTTTTATTTTTCACCCTTTGCCACTTACATTGACTAGCATATATTTATTACCTACACATATAACAAAAACGCGTGTAACATTATTTAGTAACGCTCTTTATTTTTCAATCAAAATATTTTTGTCTACGGATGTGATTTTTTACATTTTATCTTTCAACAGTTTTTTGGCTTTCTTTAGAAATTTTGATGAAGTGTGAAAGGGTTCCTGTTTTGTGATTGAGACAAAAAAGTTTTTGTTTCGTGAGATAAAAGGTAAATTCTTTGGATAAAAGAGCATTTTATTGTAATAAAGCTCCAGATATGAGATTTTTCTGATATTTTTATAAAGTATTTTTTTTTAATAATATAATTTCACACAATCTTTCTCTACGAAGCTTGTGCCTAGCAGTGGGACGATACCTATACCTACCGAAACATGTGTTGAAAATGATTGCAAAAACCTATAAATAAATTAGTGTCATCTACTTATTAAAATAAAATCTTGATACTTAACACAATTTTGTTTTATAACGCGCATAACAGCCACAACAATTTCTTACCAACTTTTCCTAAAGCATTGTTTACCTAGTTTTTTTGCAATTACATCAACGAAAGTGTAATTATTTCGGACAGTTACCGTTCAAGGTTCAAGTCGAGT
Source organism: Helicoverpa armigera (assembly GCF_030705265.1). Taxonomy (NCBI): domain Eukaryota; kingdom Metazoa; phylum Arthropoda; class Insecta; order Lepidoptera; family Noctuidae; genus Helicoverpa; species Helicoverpa armigera. Next base: position 7,411,697 of record NC_087142.1, on the reverse strand, counting down.
TGCGTATTCAAGTTTATGGTTAAAGATGTGGAGCAAACAACCAGTTAATATAACCGGGTACTCAATTATATTGCTTTGATGTTTCGCGGCGCAGTTAGTCTTGATACTTTTTTATTATATTTTTTTATTAAAATATGTTTTTTGTGTTACAAAGAGATTAGATTAAAACCGCATTCATAAAAATATGTGGCAAAAACTCTTCATAATATCGATAGTAAATATATTTTTTTACTTTCAAAATCGATTTATCGACCGCAAGTGCGCGTAAAAGCATCTAACTTTCATTTTTCTTGTTAATAAAATTAGAAAAAAATGTTACTAAGTAATCACAAACCTACATTTTTCATCGTGAGAATGTCGTAAATTATAATAGGGAAAAGGCTAGGCAGATGATGAATGTAATAAATTATAACAAAGTTAGAGTCTTGTTAGAATATTACCAATTAACTTTTGACTCAAGATGCTCGTGTATTTGTATTATTTTTAAATTCAAGTGCCTCATTACGTCCATATTTCTGGTTTTCTGGGAAAACGACAAATTACGAAGGTGATCTTGATGCGCAGATATGAATGCTGTAATATTGTTCAAATTGTAGAGTTAAGATTTATCTAGATCTGACGAGAAGGAAAAAATAAGTGTACGTATTAAGTTTTTTTTCTTTTGTATGTGTCATGTGTTTGATTTTTTATGGTATTGGTGTGTTTTGTGTTCAGTTAAAATATTAATTTTAATATACACCATATTTCATTAAATGATACTTACACACTTCTTATTTTAGTTTAACATTAAGTAAATCATATGTTAAGAATTAAATCACAAGTATTTTTTAACTTTTTGTCCCTTTTATCGATTTTTTAATTAATTATAATTAAATTACTACAAAAATATCCTCAGCCTTTTTTTCCTACCTCATTAATATAATTCTTACATCACAAAAATTAAAACAATAAATAAATTACTCAATTCCTTACGTTCATAAGCTCAAGTGAGCGAGAGTACGTCATGACAAGATAAAATCTTAATTTGTTTGCCTGTCCTGTCCACGTCAGTTAGTAAACTGCTTTACTTAGCAAAACGTTTTGGAGGCAGCCCACGATTTAATAAAACATTGAACTGGGGAACCATCAACAAATGAGACGCCGAAAAAATACGGTATAGAGGAAAAACAGAAAAAATATATTATCAAACCTCATTTTTTTCTCAAACATAAATACGGACCTTTTTTGCTCATGTTGTTGTGGGTTTTATATAACATTTTTTTTATTAATGTAGTTATGTAAGGAAATCTTTGCTTTTTATTGATAACTAACTGTTTCCCGTGGTTTCATCCGCGTCCCGTGGGTCTAAATAAGTATAGCCCACGAGTGTAGCTTTTCTCAGTGAGTCAATTTTTCAAATCGGTTCAGTAATATCTGAGCCTATAGAGCAGAAATGAAGAATCAAAAAAATGTTTCCTCTCTTTTATATCACTGGGTAATAAGTGCACTGTAAATCTACTTAGATACTTTAACTACAAGAGATTTCATTTCAAACTTTCACGCTATAACCACACCATAAAATTGTTAAATGACTGACAGATTGCCATAATTTGATAGTTTCTTAACGCGATCAGTTCAGCGTCATTATTTTAGAAATCGTTTGCAATATTTTAATTAATTATAACTTTTTATAAGCAATAATCTTGATACTTGGGTGCTTAATTGAAAACTTAAAGGCTCATCTATTGGATGAAAATTCTTGTTAGCTTCGGTCATTTATTTAAACGTTTTTAAATTCGAGGGCTTGATTGAAATTATTTGCTTTTTAAAATTAATGTATAATTTTACGGCTTTATCGATGACAGTTTATCTGACACTTGAATTAACTCAACTTCGGTCTGTACAACTTAAGCGTAGGTAATAAGGACCAGAATGGTTAAATAAAATGGTTCTTAGAGTTTTATAGAGGTAATGCTGACATTAATTTGTGAAATACAAGTAAGACAAGATGGGAAATCTGGTTTTTGAAACTCATGTCATATACGCAAATTACTGTACGATTTTCTATGAAATAGGTACTTTAAGTGAACATAGATGGTCAAAAATACAAAATTACTTCCTGCCCAAATGACGTAAGAGGGCAAAGAATATTATATTCGTGCTAGAAACCAGTACAACAATGCTGTGTAGATATAATCAGGAAATATTCGACAGACATTCTGCTGTCGCGTGGACATTTAAAACATTTTATTATCTTGTTTTATTTCATTACTTAAGTCATTCCACCGCTATAAAACTGACAAGATAATTTTAAACGAAAAAAGTCTGTTGTTTTCTTCTTGTAGTTAGTAAACTTGTAATATTGTATGGGACTTTTAAATAGTTGGGTATACAATATTACACAGATTCGTATTGAATAAGCACAGATAAAGAAGCACATTAAATAAAGGAACTGCAAAAAATAATTAAGGCAATAAAATATTGTTTCAATAACTCATTGATTTTTTAACAATTAATATCGAAAAAAATATTTTTTTTGTTACTACAAAATTTATTAAATATAATATAGGCATCAATGTGTTATTGAATTACAGTACATAACAACTAACTAGAAAATAAAAAAATATAAAGAAAAAAGAAACGTGCCCAGGTTCGAGATGCGATTGGTTGGATGCTTGTTGCTGCCGACAGATATCCGGGCTTGTCTGTACGAACCAGGAATGGGTGAAGGCCGGGTTCAGGCCCGGGTTGAGCCCCGGGCCCGGCCCAGGCAGGCCCATCACGCCGGGCAAGCCCCCGGGCCTCTGGTGGTGGAAACCAGCCGAAGCCACCGCGTAGTCCATAGCTACCGCTTGATATGGCAACATTGTCACTTAACACTGTTATTAATCTAAAACAAGTCCGATACAGTTCCACAACAGAGTTCCCGCGCTTTCTCACACTTCATTTTGAATTAATTGCCAAAAGTATCAAAATCGTTCGGGCGCTGTCTATTTTTTCTCAAGCAACTACCATTGTAACACACACTCGCGTCCACTTTACAAATAAAAATGTCCCTTACATTTGGTTAGTTTCATTTCAAAGTCTGGACCACATTGTTTACAGAGTCTCTGCAGCTGAAATATTCACAAACGCTGCGCCCGTTATTTCAGCGAAGACGTTTCAGTTATCAAACAAACGTTCTATTTTCGGGCGATCATTTACGGGGCGAGCTATTCACAGGGGAAAAGTCACGCACAGCCACCCACTTAATAAATATTCTGGGCATATATCCGTTTTTACGTGGACGTGACTGACGGAGTACTGTCCGATTTTCACGTACGGAACGCGCGGCCGATTATCGAAAACAGTCGCACGCGACCCCCTCCTACGACCTCGGACGTGCAACTGAGACGAGACACGCGCGGTAAACGCGACTCTATCGCACTCGGGACGCCAGCCGACCCGGCGCCGCTCGGGCCTTAGAGCGAGACGTCGCAATACGATGGACCGGCATAGCCATCGATCGGATGTCATCGCCGAGTTAAAAGCCTGCGTCGTTACACGGCTCGTAATAGGCGGTTACGTGATTGGGCGTGGCCTAAGCTATTAAGTTGAATTGTCGCGCGCTGATTGGTTGGAATTGCTAGTAGTAGTGTACGTGATATGTTCAGAAATACGTTTATAGCTGGTGTTCATAGAATATAATAAGTGTGTTGTCGGTTGGATGTCGGCCAGTTGACGCTGTTGGGCCCTGTTGCGGTTTCGTTGCCGATTCGCGTAATGCTTTTTAATTATAACGTCTGGGACCGTTAATAGATGAACATAGCGTGTTTAGTAGTAGAATGAGACATGTGTTGAATATTGTGGGCGTGGCCACACGTGCGATTGATTAGCTCCACAATTACCGCTAAACACGGGTCCGTTGATGATAAGTTATCGGGATTATGTACGACTAGATATTAAAGGTGTAGATCATAATTGAAAATGAGAGGTTTGATCTTAACAGTCTTGCTAGAGATCCCTAACAGACTCTAACAAGAAAATTTCTAATAAATATCAAAGGACCAAAATTAACTGATCCTTTATCCCTATGCCAAAATTCTAACAATAGTAGTAATAAGTACTAACACTCAAAGCAGAAGAGAAACGAAACAAAAGCGAGCTACTTTCAAACCATCCGATTTCTAATCCCTTGCCTCTGCTTCAAGCTTCCTATAAATAGAGTTGGTATAGAATTAATCAATAACTGTTAGGGTTCAAGATCGGGTGGTTTGTATGCTGAGCGCGATCAGCACAGCTGACTGCTTCGGAGCCAAGAATGGGAGGACCATGTAACGTAAACGCTGAAGTTTCATATGGGATGGAAAAGACCAAAAGTAATTGATGCCTCGACTTTCAGGATTTTTTTATGTAGGTAACGTAAGACAATAGATAAGCTTTCTTTGTCAAATGACGGAAAAGGTTTAGGTGGAAGTATGGAGCAAGACTGAGAGTTAGTACCTAAAGGTACCTAAATATGTCGGTATGGTTTAGATAAGAAATATAAAGTTAGTAAATATAGGTAGGTAAGTAATGTTACGGGTATGCAGACGAAACGGTTAAAAATCGAATTTGTTGTTACAAATATTGAACTGATTCCAGAAAATCGTTCAATAATAGAAAGATTCGTTACCGGAGATGAAGTCTAAATGCATAAAACAGAAGCCGTGCGCAGAAATTGTAGATAATTCACTATAAACTGAAGATCTATTGGAGCGTGAAAGCATAAACAATCTCGCTTTTTTATAATCTAATGATCGGTTACACCGTTGTTGGAATTGTAGCGTTTTAAGGTGTAGGATAAATTCAGTACCGTTTTAGCTACCTTCTATAAAAGATGAATGCCGTGATAGACGATAAGTCTTGTTTGAAAGGTAAGGCGTCAGAGAAGTAAGTAAGAAGACCCTGCGTGTACATAAAGTACTTAATGGATAAGTGTTAAGCAATTAACGCAGGTGCCTTAGTACCTAACAGTTATTGAAATGAGAATTAGAAAGGACGAAACAAATAAGAACCTTACATATACAAACCTATGCCTATTTAGGTGTGGTTGCTCTGCAAAGTTTTAACACACGTTATTAAACCTGCAGCTCCCTCGATAAGTTGTTTTCCATAGAAAAACATTTCTTCAGACTGTATCTAAAAGAAACAGATAGGTACCTACTTGATCTACTTCCACCATAAAAAGGGCTAACCAACAACCATCACGTACTGCAACCTTCTTCGTATTCTTTGCCTTTTTTCTATGAAAAACAAACAAATGAAGGTAGATATAAAGTATGTCGAAAGTAGAGTAGCCTCGTGTTTAGCGTAGCAGGTTGAAAGATCATTGAAGTAAAAAACTGTAGGTGATCGGCTGTTGTTTATAGCGGAGAAGAATGTGTTGAGATAGAAGGCCTGCCTTAGATAGTTAGTCTATGTAATCTGTTTTGCAGGTGTCATCATGAGCCATTTTTATATCATTGCAGGGCGGGCACATGCCTCTCGGAACCTAGTCTTAGGTAATATTTAGATAGGTACTGTAGCTAGTTCCACAAGCAGGTCTTAATATTTAGATAGATACTGAAGCGCGTTTCACGCTATACACCAGGACTTTGGGTTTTATTTGAATGAAAATCTTCATGGATTTATCAATTTGTTTATTCGTTTTAGGTCGATGACATAATGGACAAGTCAATATATAAAGACCCTCCTTGCTCTAATAAAAAAAACAATATTAAAATTCTTGCCCCATAATCTCCATCATTTTGAAAACACATTGATACCTATAAAATGTCTACAGTACCTAATCTAAGTGATTTTTTTCCCTGTAACAAATCATCATACCTGATACACGACTTAATCCATTCCATATATTAGCAGGTTCAATATTGAGCAATTTACTATCAAAGCATAACAGAAATAAGCTTGACAGTTCAACCCTAAACCACTGAGCTAAACCGTAACAATACCAAATCGTTCAGTTTAGATAATTCACGACCAAACTCCTAAACATAGGTGTCCAGTTAGATGGCTGCCGGAAGCGGATTGTTGCGGCTTCCGGTCACCCATCCGCCTATTTATGTGCTAATATCTATGGTTGGTCTATGGTTTAGATATTTGTTGACTGATAGCTGTGTAAGTTTAGTGTTATGGTCTGATGGGTTTGCAAAAGTAACATTATGTGTTTGGAAGTAAATATGGATTTGTTTGAGTGGATAGTTTTTCGTTTACTGTAAATTTTGAAGTTTTTGATTAGTGCTATATCGAATACCCTCGTCATCATCTTCCCACCCTTATCCATTTGGGGTTACCACAGCATTTTCTTCCATAATTCTTCAACAATTGATATGGCTTATGTTTAACTGATCACCAGATATAGTAACAAACAGCAGACAAAAATAGTAAATGATCACCAAAATGAAACTCGCATTTTAATGTAAAACTATCACCAAAGTTTTAACACTTTGCTATCCTATTTAAGTGAAATTACTCCAAAATAAATCATGCGTAAGCCAAAAATAGTAAATGATCACCAAAATTAAACCACCATTTTAAAGTAAGATTATAACCAAAGTTTTTAAATTCTGCTATCCTATTTAAGCAAAATGAGTCCAAAAAAATCATTGTTATCCCAAAAGTAGTAAATGATCACCAAAAGTAGTAAATGATCATCAAAAAAGTTTTTACATCTTGCTATCCTGTTTAAGTAAACTGACTCCAAAAAAATAAGTTCGGCCTGATAAAATAAATGTAATAACATTATGGGGACCCTTTTCCTGCACTAGCGTGGAAAATTGTCTATTGCATGCCTCTAAACAGTGCGATAAGAGTGTATTGAGAAACACATTCTTCTTCTTCTTTCTCCTGCCCTGTTCCCAATTTTACTTGGCGTCGGCGCAATATGTCATTTTCTTCCATTTTCCCCTGTCACTCGTCATACTGACACTCACGCATGCATTGCAAGCCGGACACATAACTTAATATGGCATCATAATACTTTATTTGGTAATAATCCTACATTTTATGGCAATCACAGTGACTTATTTAGGCAAAAATAATACATTAATTTGGTCGTCAAGAGTTGGTGATCATTTACTAAATTTGGTGGTCGAATACAATTTAAAGTGAAGTCGTGACTAAAATAGCTGGTACTATTACATTTTTAGACTTTATTTTTCTGGTGTTCAGTAGATATTTCTGGTTGCAAAACTTAGGGTATCAAAGCATTTTATGGTGGTCATTATATTTGTTCCCAATTGATATCATCTCACAAGTAGTAATATCACTTCCAGCCATATCTTCCTTCACAAAATCCAACCATCGTTTAATTTTTCAATATCAATTTAGATTCCCATAGTACCCATAATTTAGTTCATCCATAGTATGCCATGCTCAAAACATTCCTTACAACATGGTCTTCAATCAAACTATTTACGCCCAATTAATATATATACGCCAATATACGGCAGGTTTTCCCCATAATTTTTTTCAGTCACAACATATTACACACATACTCTGTTCTAATATGTATTGTGTCTCACACAAAAAAACATCTGTCTATACTCTATACAAAAGAAAAAAAAAACTAGAAAACAAACCCCCACTCACACTAGACACAAACACCAAAAAAAATCACGTTTACTTTCCACGATCCAAAGCCATTCATGAATCAAAGACTTTGGATTCTTTTAAAAGAATCTAGACTTTGTTCTTTGGATTGTATTACGGTATCAGTTGGGATGGATATAATCAATAAAGTGATTGTTCTGACACGGTCACGATGAGGGGACGCGGAGGTACGCAGGGTGGGGGTGTGGTGATAAGCGGTAGCGGGTAGCGGGTAGCGGAGCGTGGAATGGGAAAGCTATGAGAAATCTGGGAACAAGGCAATGCCCTAGCTAAGTCTCGAGCTTAGAGGGTTTTTATTAGTGGTATGAAAGCAGTCTCTAACAAAATTTATTTTATTATCAAATTCTCTGTAAAAAGTTACTTATGACTAAAAGTTAGTAGGTAAACAATCTGTAAAAAAAAATTTCGGTATCCTTTTGGTATTTTAGCTGATGCAGCGTAAATAATGTCGAATGCAAAAAGTAGCGTTTGGAGATGCTGGGATTTGAACCCAGGACTTTCAGCATGCGAAGCAGACACTCTACCACTGAGTTACATCCCCGATAAGACGAAGATCCAATTTATGCCTTACACCCTTAAGTAAGTAGCTAAACTACCTTTTTATTATAAAAAAAATTCCATTCATTTTTATTCTGCAATGATTATTAAAAAAATAATACCCGCTGTCGCTTATGTCTTCATTCACACCCGAATTCCGTACAAAAGCAGTCAGAAAACTCGCCACTTCTTATTGGATAATTCGTGATTTTCATTTTTTTTCTCTCAGACTCCGTGACAGGTGTTTGAACCTGTTCATGGTCTTGACATTGGGAGACCAGGAGCGCACCAATCGCGAGCCAGTTCAATGAACTCGATTATTTATACACTCGATACTACAGTTACGTGGGTAATCGATTATTTATCGTTCCGAATAATCGATGGTTGTATCTCTATTTCGAGAATTCGCCATAAAATTTCGACACCGATCGATTTGAGCAACAATCGTTTTTTTTTCGAATGAATTTTATTCGATATTGATATTGGTAAAGTTTTCTTATAGACATAGTATATTAGGTATTTGATCGATAGACGTGACAAATGTTGTACAGAAAAAAAACTAGAATGTATTTTAAAATTCTATTTTTTTCTTATATAGTGTATTCTAGTGTTTTCTTTAACTACTGTCAGTTGTCACGTAAAAACCGCAGAAAAACTTCAGTTACAGGTACACTTAAGCATCTATTTTTAGTTCTTTCTGTACGTTCAATTAATCTATGAAAGCATTGGAACTTTTTGCTCAAATTATCGACAAACAGTTGACACGTTGACCCTCTATTTAGGCACTAAATTGGTTCTATTATTAAATTAGAAGAAAAAGTCGTAGCATGCTGTGGACAATTAAATTAGCACGTGATAATTGGATTAGAGATATCTAAAAGGCAAAAATACTTAAATAGATATAACTGAAAATGTTAGAAATAACTTAATTCTGTTACTGAAACGACACGGAAGGACACAAACGATTCATGTCTTTTACTCTAAAACAAAAAGGCCCTAATACTTAAGACCAGCTGTGCCATACCGTGTCTTTATTGTTTCTCTTATATAATATGTTCCTCTTATATAACATTTAAAATGCTTATATAAAATTGAGCATGGAGTATTGACCAGTTCATTACACAGCCATGCATAATAAAAGGAGTTAGGTACTTAGAATAAGCAACATACTTAATTAGCCAAGATCTAAGCCTTCGACACCCACGACATTCGTGCTCAACCATCAAGATTGAAATGCTGATGATGATGAATTCCTAATGAATTCTCCAAGACGTTCTCACTTCGCACGGCCCCAAATGGCCCCGTACTGAGCCAGCGATCTATAGTGAATTTTAAACAATATCGATTGGGCCGCCCCACATACCGGGAGATACGTGCAATGACCGTAGGACGGTTTATTGGTGGCTTGGCGTGGCGTTGTGGGGATAAATCTTCGGCCATATGATTGTGATCGAAGCTGTTGTTGACAGTACTGTTTGGTTGTACGGTCAACTCTTTGATTGTTGATGAATTTGTTGACTTAAAAAACACGAAAAATATTAAAACAAAAATTTGGTAAATTCCGTACAAAAGTGAGAAAAAGTTAAAAGGCGGTGCTCTACATAGAAGTATAATGATAATTCTTGTTCATCTCCTTAGACTCAATTCTCTTCGGAAATGTAGATTACCTACACCAATTTACTTGAATATTGGAACACTCAGTGAATTTTAGGAACATCGCCGTTCTTACAACCAGAAAAGGGGAAAAAAGCTTTTGTTTCTATTAGACGGTCAGTTTTTTATGACATTGAAATCAATGGGATTACATACAAATAAGTAAATAAGTAGATATCTACTTATCAATTTTAAAAAATGATTGACGTTAAAGATTCCTACCATACACAAACCAAAATGTAAATTAACGGCTTACACATATATTAACAAGATAGGAGCCACACAAACAAACAAACACGCTAATACACATTCACTTAAGGCGTATAAACATGTCCAAGTAGCTAAGTTTATCTCCACTTACCCCAGAATTAGGGTACGAACATACATTAAGATGGCAACCCTGATACTTCGATATGAATTAAGATATTCTAATTTTAATTGGTCGAGTTGTATGCTTGGTGTTGCCAGTTTCCTTTGTTTTAGGGAATATTTTGTTTGTTGGTTTGAAGGAAATATCGTTTTCATCTGATGTGTAGTCTAACAATACCTAAATAATAATAATGAAATGACAAAGGACCCTTTAAGAGGATTTAGTAGATCTTGTTTGAAATAAATGGAGAAATGATACCTAAACTACGATATTTTCAGTCGTATTCGCCATCCTCTTAATTTTCAGAGTTAAATAATAAACCCTTGCTTGCTTGGTTGAAAGTTTCAGTAAAATAATCGTCACAGCACTATACCGCTGAAAATGGTTTTCCGCTCATAATTGGCTCAAAAATTACAAAGTATTATAATGGACTTAGTCCATTGTCCGAGTAAAACAATTTAAATCATACAAAAATTAAGCCTTCTAACAACATAACATGACATCTACAAAACAAGGGTTAAAAGATCATAATCTACCCGTTTAAATCTTAACCCTTAACTGGGGGTGGTTTTATTAATTTATTTTCACGTGTATCTCCGTTATTACACGAATACTGTCGTAATTGGCCCCATATGCAAAGTTTAATGTCACCATTTTGATTTTATCTGTGTTTAATACATTTTAAGGGTTGTCTTGGGGTATTTGGGCTTCGAGTTTTGGTGTTTGGTCGTTATTGTGTTATTGTGTGGTATTAATGTTTGCTTTGTTAGTAATCCGTACTCAAGCTAAAACTGATCCGTTTTCAATGTTATTTAGTACTCAGATAATCTAGAGCCTGAAAGAGGACATCAGCTATTTGTTATCCGTGCGCTGAAAATAGTATTTTCGGGCTGCGAGTGAAACTTCTTGCTTGAAAATTGATATAATAATTAGGTCGTATTACTCTCTTCAATAATTTTTCGTTTCAGAAGTTCAACGCAACGCGATTAAGATCCGAGAGATCAGGTGCAGAATTGACTGGTTCAATGTACTCTTCGAAGCACAGGTGTATCAACTTTTGAAGTTTTTTAAAGTTTCTTTAAAAGCACAAAGCTATTTCCAATCCAGAAATGGACCCCGTGACGGCACTTCAGCAGTACTAGAACAACAGTCAAAGTCAGAGCAATTGTGTAGTACACAAAGAAATTAAGCAATCACTAGCTACCTACAACAAACACACAAACAATACACGTGTTCCACACAATAATTTTCCTCATTCTTAGAAACAAACGAAATTACCACATTATTATGTCGGTGTCGGGTAAAAATAATACGGAATAAAGGATATGACTTACAGGCAGTCATCAAGATTCTACGCGCGTTGACGTCCCCTAAACTCTTATGGGCTTTTTGTCAATGTAGCTGTGTCTATGTGTAAGTGTGTGAGTGTTTGGGTTGTTGTGTGTGTGTGTGTGTGAGGTGATGTGTTTTGGGTAGTGATAGGAGTATAAAAATATTATTTAGAGTTGAAGAGTTTGGAGATTCGATGAATTATGTCGTCATTATTTTAGAGAAAAATCTATTTTCCCCCTGAATGGTACTTATTTTCTTTTCATGAAATAGACTAAATAATGTAGAGTTAGGCCTCTTTTTAGGTTCAAATAGTTTGAATAAATTACAATATGAGACGAATTTGAATAAATTCATTTTTAAATATTTATAAGTATAAAAAAAGCTTCATTTGTTCAAGTTAAGCTTGTTTCGCATATTACAGAAATTATCTCGCTAGACTTTAATAAAAATACAAACACCAGTCTGTTTCACGATATTACGACACAAATTCAGTAAATTATTGCCACCCACACTAATATAATATCAAGCGTATGTGTTATTTGCCTTAGGTATAATAAAACGTCTATATACCTTGTACATGTACAATGTGTTTGTATTAACATCGAAATGAATCAATAAATAACTTACTTAAGTATTGTATTTGTTAATTTTATACAAAAGAATAAGTAAGTAGGTAAGTACTATACATATTTTATCACTTTATGGAGGGTTTCTTGATTTCATCCCCACCATTTTACATTGAAAATCTTTGAACAATCATGAAAAAAGTCCTCCATTTTGGAAGTCGGTTGAAAAGAGGCTATCAAGATAATAATATTTTCTGTAAGATTGTTCGAATTCCTCGTAAAGACATAGTATAAACAAAGTTTTTCAGTATTAAAAGTCAAAGTTAAATCATTTATTTCATTTAGGCCTTCACAAGCACATAAGAACGTCAAAAAATATAAATAAAGTTGATTATAGTATTATAAGGGTGCCTATTATTATTTTAAGACTAAGGTCACCCATCAGCGGTTGATCAATTTGCCCTGGCAACTAATGTTTACCAGATAGACCATAAGGACAAAAACTAAAGGAAGCTCCGACTTTCAAGTTTAGATCGTGGAAACCACAACAGAATTCCTAAGTTTAACACTCCATTATATTTCTATAGAAAGATTGCTATCTACAGACAGCTAACAATATGTGAATACTAACCAATTTGCCGCGTTCAATCAACAAACCTAGCATAGAGGAAAAATACCTATCAACCTTTTTTGTTGCCATTTAAAAATAAAAAAGTCCCCTCTCTATTCACACTTTACTTCTTTAACGAATTACTTAAAGCAATTTTGAAATAAGAACTATTAACTACTGTTCTCGCGCCCTTTTTTTCTTTTTTTTCTTGTCGTGAGCACATTTTTTCCAGCCTGTTGTAAGGGCAGGGTGATTCGCGCCAAAACCTAATAACGCGAAGTAATTTTTCAATTGGTCGTGTTAACGTTTTTTGAAAATGTACACCTTGTTTTTGGACGGTGTTATGTTGTAAATGTTTAATCTTTCGACTGTTAGAATAGCTACCGAAAAATAAACATCCCAAAATTTGTCTTTCAAAATACAGTTTTTAATTATTTCAATGAATATTTAAAAAATAATGCTTAACATAAAAAAAAATTTCGTTGAAAATCATAAATCAATGATCAAATGTTTTTTTTTTGTGGGTGCTCTAATATGACTGCAGAGTTAAGTAAGTATTTTGGAACCAAGCGGCCAATGGAAAATATATCTTTCAAATTGCAATGAACAGAAATATGCTGACGTAATTATGATAATAAATGGAATTCTTCATTGCATTTTGCGAAAAAAAAAAACTACCTTTCGCATTTTCGCATAACACCATCCACTTCTGCAATTTGCATACAATTTTTCTCCCGTGCAATACAGTGCCTTTTGTCTGACGTCTGTGAAACTTTTACAAAACGTTCCTTTTTATTTCTTTCCCTTTTTTTTTCTTTTTCATTTTCGTCGGAACTTATTGCAGGTTGATCAGAATTTGAAAATAATTTTTCTTTCAAAAAAGTGGAAGAATCAGTTTATTTATTGCATTTTTGGAAGAAGGTATTTTTTGACTTTGTATGTGACTGTGACTTTGACTTATTATTGTTATATTAAAAAAATACAGTAGAGCAAGCTAGGTGTGTTCTTCAGTATAATTTCATAACTTCACACTATCATATAAAAGGAAATAAAGTATTTAAACAACCAATTTACAACGGGCTATTTACAGGTGTCTCAACTAATTGTACGACTAAATGTGAAAACTATATAAATATTTGAGATATTCTCAGAATATGATCAATCATGAGTGGTAAAATCATAAAATGTTTAACAATGTAAGTAAGTTAAAAACTGCATGTCTTTGACGTGTTGACGGGCGCAGAAATGTAACAGACCCACAATTGCACGATTCAATGATTTGTTACGTAGACTTACAACCCTCGTAGAATTGGCAGGGGGAGGCGAAGGGATTCAAATAGTCAAACGTTCACAGAGGTTAGCAGTATTTTGGTTTTGTAACTTTATAACTTATGAGAACAGTACCTACGGCAGGTCTTATATTGGCAGATAGGAACATTATGAAATGTTTATATTTCCGTATTAGGTATGTACCAAAATACTAATTGAAAAACAAACTTGTAATAATTTTGCAATCGTCACGTATATACTTAATAGGTATCGTACTTATTTAGCAACAACTTTACACAAGTGTTTATAGAAGATATAAATAACTACCTATTATTTTCTGTATTTTTCGTGTGTACTTCAATTAAAAATGTCCTATCTAAACGTTCATAGTCTACTTACCCACCCCTCAGCGAGTAACAAGGGCAATCTTGTGGGTGACTTTTAAATGAACAGAAAAAAATAAAGTTAGAAAAAAATGGCCACTTTTAAAACATGACTTTTGCATTATGCCGTCCGATACGGAGACTGTTAAACACGATAATAGAATTATTGAAATAATTTCTATTTTTGTCACTTCAATAAGAAACATAATCAGGTACTTATATGTAGCTAGCTATTTTCAGATTTGATATTTCTAGTTTAGACACAAAAATATCAGTATAATTGAATAAGTAGGCATGTAATTTTCCGATAGCAAATTCCGGTAACTATCTAATACCTAACTATCGAATGAACTGAAAAATATTTCATATTTTTAACAATCTTTTTTCAGCAAACAAATATGTACTTGTACATAATTTTTCCTGAAAAAGATGTGCATAGGTATTTGTTAACATATGCTTAAGCTAATGGATATATTTATCTGGCAAAAATAATTTGCTTTTCATTTCAGGTTATTTTACTGTTATTTTCTTACAGTTTATTACTATTTAATTCACAATGAAGCCTGTAGATCCAGACCCTTTTAAAAGCTTTTCTTAACAACAAAACACAATTTTTGCAACAACTCCAAGCATCATAATCCTACCCATACTAATTAATTATCAAAGTTGCATCATTTACCCCAAAGTGTGTCAACCAGCATTTCATCAACAATTTTATGGTGTACTTCTAACACACCATAAAATGTTTAAACATAAGAATTGGAACACTTTCTAGGAGCGAATAATTGGTTAATCGAGCGACACCGTGAATTTGAAGTGATGACTTTATTGTTAAATTGTTTTAAGTTTTAGGAAAAGCTTCTGGTAGTTGTCTGTTTATTTACGGTAGAACTTTTATAAATATGTACTTGTTTAGAAGATTTCTGTTTAT
Source organism: Helicoverpa armigera (assembly GCF_030705265.1). NCBI lineage: Eukaryota > Metazoa > Arthropoda > Insecta > Lepidoptera > Noctuidae > Helicoverpa > Helicoverpa armigera. The sequence continues at coordinate 7,396,435 of NC_087142.1, read as the reverse complement.
GCACGAGTAGAGACCGTACATGGTTCTTTTCTTCTCATCAAGTGAGTTGCAGGTTTAACTGTTTATACGACGCTAATTAGAGAACAATATAAAATCAATTGTGTCTCGCGTATAGCTATTAGCGTTCCGGCATTCAAAGGGTTAATCACCTAACAAGCCCTAGTGTCAGCGTTTTCCCAAATCCGCCTGACGGCCTCTGACGTGGTATTGCAACGACAGCTTCAGAGTAACATTAGGGAATGCCAGCTTAAGATGCTTTATCAAGCGCGATGGTATACCATTGCCAACTTCCTGGCGGATCGTCAGGGGGTAAAAAAAGGAATATCAATAATCTGGGTTTATCGATACATCCTACATTTTATTTCCTTATTACACTGTAATTTTCCCAGTTTCTTTCCAGCATCATTAATTAAAGAATCAGTTAATCTAATCTAAAGAGTCTTAATATCAGTTACCTACGTGACATAACACATGTTAGCCAATTAAATAATAATTACTTTTAATTAAAGTGAAGTGTGCCATCGACCTTATTATCCTAGTTAATTAGAAACGTCGTTAACTTAATCGCTTGTGTAAACATGCAGTTTCTCACGATTACACTCTGATTCTCAGGGACATGGAAAAGTTAGGGACATTAGAAAGGTAAAAATTACAAAATCAATAAAAATAATTAAATATCTATGAGAAAAACAGCAAACAAAAGTTACAGTAATATCTCCTCCCAACATACCTCCGAGCCTTTTCCCAATCATGTTGGGGTCGGCGTCCAGTCTAACCGGATTCAACTGAGTACCAGTGCTTTACAAGAAGCGACTGCCTATCTGACCTCCTCAACCCAGTTACCCGGGTAACCCGATACCCCTTGGTTAGACTGGTGTCAGACTTACTGGCTTCTGACTACCCGTAACGACTGCCAAGGATGTTCAATGACAGCCGGGACCTACAGTTTAACGTGCCATCCGAAACACAGCCAATGGTGTCTAAGATATACTTAGAAAGTACATACAAACTTAGAAAAGTTGCATTGGTACTTGCCTGACCTGGGATCGAACCCGCGCCCTCATACTTGAGAGGTTGGTCCTTTACCCACTAGGCCACCACGACTTTTTAATATCTCCTCCCAACATAATAAAAAAAATAACGTCCTAATCATCTGTCATTTAGGAGCAAAATAAGTTACAAAGAAAAATAATTCTTCCAAAAAATGCTGAGCTGACGAAACCTATCATCGAATATGTGGAAAAATGTTTAGGGTTTTCCGACCACAAAGGTCAAATTAGCTTACAACAGCAAAATACCGCTAAAATGAAACAATAAAACTAATACTAGCAGAATCTATACGGTAATAATATCTACTGCTAACACTAAAATACGTTAGTCAAGAAGTCTTGATACTTTTTTAGAAAAAAATATTTAATTCCAAAAAAGAAGACGTTGTCTAAAAATAGATATTATTACAGAAAATAAAAACTTCAGAGAGATCAACTTTACAAGATCGTTGGAGTTGATTAGAAGACGATAATAAACTTAGGCATTATACGCATACTCATACGCATACATTTCTATTCGTATACAAAGTAAACAGCATACATAAACTCCTATATCTAGGTACATTTCTCAACAGTCGCCTATTTACTCCTTCAATCTTAACATTAGCATATTAATACGTCTGATAAAACAATGAATCAATATCGCTTCGTCCCGGAAGCAGACAGTAGGCAAAATACTCCTTTTATACGCCTATAGGAGATTGCAGTAATTTTGATAGTTGAATGATGGTACCGTTAGTGAGACAATGAATGAAGAACGAAGCAACGACTGGGGTAGACAGTAGTCTACTATTGACGGATTATTCACAACTTGGTGCGAGTTATCTTGGTACTTGATAAGATTTATCACGTTTTGAAATTGCTGACTTTGCCAGTCTGTATTTTATTTTACGAATCCGTCGTTTCAACGATGTTAATGTTTTCATCTGAGACGCATTTTGTACATCAAAATAAGTAGGGTACAAACACAAAAGTTATTTAATTTTAGATCCCATTTATTCCTTTTCAAGCTAATCTGTAACTTACGTGAATTTAAAAACACTCATTATTACTAACTATTGAAAATCTACTTTTAGTAATCATATATTTCAAAACACTTTGATCCAGACTATTTAAGTAGTATGTTAACATTAAAATACGAGCCTAAAGCCTAACAAAACCTCAAAAACTTATAAATCCACAAATAAAATACACCCAAGTATCAAAACCATTCACACCACACATTATCTTAGACGAACTCAGAAGTCACGTATCACAGCGGTCGAGACCGCACGTTCACCAATCATCTAAACCAAGCCCGTGACCGTATACCTGACTCTTTCCCCCCCACGGAACTAGGTATAACTATCTCGCTCCCACACGGCGAACCCGTCGGGAAATCTGAATAGTATGAAGTAGAATTAGGTGCTTTGACATTACTTTATAAGGCGTTGATAGATTTTCTTTGAACCTCCTGTGTATGGGGAGTGGAAAGAAAGTTTTCGGTTATGGCAAGCGTGATAGTTTTGATGAGTAGGTATACCTATGTGTTTTATGTAAGTAAGTATTTTTAGCTAGGGAGGGTTTTAGAGTTTCTCAATATGTAGGTTCTTGTTTTGTATCACTATTTCATTAATTTATGTTGTCTCAAAAGGGCTTCAGCATGTTCGCTTCGGACATTCGCCTTCCAAAAATCTGGGACTCTAGACCCGTGGTTTGGTAGAGACTACTACTAGGTATTACTTGATTTACGTACAAGGTTAGAGATCTGATAACAATCATTACTGTTGACCATGAAAACCTGGTAACTGTTAATGATTTTTTTTTCACTTTCCCAGCTTTCAATGCTCATTCTATCGTTCAATACTCCTTCGAATTCTGATCACCCCCTTACAGGAAAAATCAGTTACATTATAAACATCCAAAACATCTTAAGGGCCTCGAAAGCCGTCACTTTCAACAATACAGTCAATCCCATTCCGTTATACGTACGCACGAGTGCTTCGGAGCTATCGAATGCTTTCTCTCTTTCTATCTTGCACAATTTCCTTAAGGGGGACAGAGTAAGTTGCAGTTCGATTTTTGAAATATTTCAAATGTCTCGTTGTCGTTTCAGCGTTTATTGGATTATTTTTTGTTTATAGAATCTCGGTTCGTAAATAGTGATGACGTAATTTATGTCACAAACGAGGTTGATGACTCTGGGAATTATAATAATGACATTGACGTTTCTTTCTGTCAACTTTATTGGATAGATTTCATGGATCATTTTCTTTTGTAAAGCATCAATATATTTCTTAGTTGGTTCATTTCTCATTGGGAGATATGTAGCCAAGTTAAGTCTAAGTTAGCAAGTTAAAGATTTTATATCCAATCAACGTCAAATAACTTAAAATTTAATTATAGTTTACTTCTAGTTTTTTAAAGTCTGAGTTTGATCATAGAAATTGGTATACATTGAACATTCCACCAATGATCATAACTCATTCTGCCTCACTTTTGGTGCCATAATCCTTCAGCTTGCAAAAAAAAGCTTACGACGAAGAAACGCGCAAATAACAAGAAAAAACATAATATCTATTCAAAAATATGCAACAGTTTATTCAGATCGTATGAAACAAATAAACATAAGTAACCATTTCCCTAATGCTGTAGGCAATCAAAGAAAATAAGAGTTAATTACATTCATATAATAAACATTGCTTGCAAATCCGGACGTCTTTTGTTTATGATAAGTTATTGACAGTAGATTTATTAATGATTGTAAACGTGGAAGACTTTTGGCAATACATCCATAGTAGGAATTAATGACGACTAGATTTAGAATTTTAGGAGTATGTTAAGGGATCCTTAATTTAGATCGAGTTAATTGAGTTTCTTTTCTAAAAAATTGTTTATGAATACGTCTCCATATATCACTCTACTTTTGTATTCATAAAATTCCGATTTCTCATAATTTCTCATAAGCTTTAGGGCTTTTTCGTTTTTTATGGTGGGATATCATGAATCCCACCGTGGGTGCAACGTGTTCCCTCACGTGTCAGACTCTTACTGAATAAAACCCAACCATGTTCCTTCTGGAGCCCTTCATGGACCAGGGCCGCGATAACTCTTTCGAACAATCCCGAAGCCCGGCAGGATAATGAATATACTCCTGGTGGTACCTCTGCTCAATATGTGTTTGTATGCACTATGCTATCTTGTGAACATCGATATGCGTGGCGGGTAGCTACAATGCACCTGTTCAAGAGTTTAAAACTTTATATTTATGATCTTAGGAAGAAAAGTAGTAGGTACTTTTCGGTAAATACATATGTTCCACGTTAGTATACAGCCAACATTTTTCTATTTGGGAATTGCTTTTTCATTATATACTTATAAGCATGTGGAACAACACTATCTACTACCTTAAAGTCATTTCCTCAAGATAAAATTCAGAATCCCAAAAGTTCTGCTAAAATTTTAACTGACCCAAATTCTTGGCCATTAAGTGTACCTACTTACAGTAAGTACCTCTCAGGTATCTTTCCACTAGCTAGCTTTTCCAACCAACTTACTCTATCTATATGCGAATAAATGGCTTAAGCTAAAAAATAGTATACCAAGAAAAATCGCGTCCATTCAACCCCCTACATATCGCCGCGCCGGTCTAAGCAACCACGTACTCCGATTTTTCTGGTCAAATGCACTACGAACGAAACGCAACGGGCCACTTCGATCGTCACCGATCTATCAACGAAGTTCGCGTATAGAATATCAAATGTGAAATTCGAAATCACCAATCGTAAACGTCCATTTCAAACAGACTTAAATCTCGTACTTGCGAATATTTTAAATTCGAACGACTGTCTTCTGTTTTACAGATGCGATTTGCGTTTTCTAATTTAGTGTTTGTGGCTTTTGTTTTATTGGAATTTGAGCTTAATTGGCTTGTTTTAAAGTTGTATTTTGGTTGTATATGTTTGTTCAATACGTCAACATTTTACTGCAATTGTTTTAAGCATATAAACTATTTCCTGTTAAATGTCTCTTTCGCCCATTGTTTCGGTTTCTCTCTGAAGTGTCGATGATGTCATGTGAAGTTTTCAAGCGAATCGTTAATATATCTTCAAAAATACATTAAATATATGCAGGGGTATTAAAATGAGTCATACGGAAGCCGAATGCAATAAAAGATTTTAAGACCTTAGATGGAACTTTTATTGATAGTTTATCATATCCTGTAATCTAAAGAGATAGGCATCTATTTTACATAGCGACTCAACGTGAAGATATTATTGTAATAGTATACCGCATCCACTTTATTTCAAAAGCTGAGAATATTTTTCTAAAATAAATTATTGTCATCAAAAAACAACAAAACACTTAATAGGGAACGATATCAAAAATCTCCCATTTTACAGTCAACCATAAATTGTCTTAACAACCCTTCACTGCAGGTGGGTGAAAAATAATTTATTCAAATAAATCTTGCGAATTTTCGCAACACTCGGGCCTAGGAGGCCCCCGGGCGTCGTTCCGCGATTCTTTTAACTGCACCAAGGAGGTGGGTTTTTTGTCCCTTCTCTAATGAAAATGCTAATAAAAAAGCTGGTGATGATGTTTTTAGGTAGACAGAATATTTTTTTGCGAAACCAGGTAATAAGATACGGTGTTTGGTTTGGTACATGTTTTTGTTGGTAAAGAAAAGTTTTTAAATTGACTACTTTTTTGTGGTTTACCTAATTTTTAAGAACATTTGTAGGTAAATAGTAAAATAAATTGGTAGTTTTTTTTTTTGCCACTCTGATATAGATAACATTGCGTTGGTATCTACTTATCTAAAATGAATTATAGTTAAAGAAGAAAATAAGTAAAAATCCAACCTTAAAAATGGTATCATTAACGAGCAAAGTCAAGTATATCGCAGGAAGTCTCGCTTCACGACGCAAAAGTCGTAAATAAAAAACGTGAGATAAAAATTTACATTATCGTACTTATTTTAATTTCATTCGGCATTAATCATCGCGACTGTGAAATGTCGCACTCCCATTTATCTCGGGGTACTTTTTAATTTGGTGCTGCATTCTAAGGGTTGAATCGTTGAATGGTTGATTGCGTGATAGTAGGTGACAGGCCTATTAGCGTTTTGATGTTGTTTTTATTTATTATAAGCATTAAGTATAATTATTATAAAAATGTACCTACTGATATTTGTGTATTAATTTTAGAAAAAAATCCTACTTTATATTGTCCTACCATTTGACTGTAATTTTTTTAGCTGTTTATTTCATTCCATCCTCCGAGCCATTTTCCCAATCATGTTGGGGTCGGCTTCCAGTCTAACCGGATTCAGCTGAGTACCAGAGCTTTACAAGAAGCGACTGCCTATCTGACCTCCTCAACCCAGTTACCCGGGCAACCCGAAACCCCTAGGTTAGACTGGTGTCAGACTTACTGGCTACTGTATTTCATTCCCTATTGTAAATATTAATAAGCTTTTTAACAGTGTATTTTATTTTCTAATGTAAATATTTATAAGCTATACTATCAGATTCAGACAACAAAGTAACATCGTAAAATGACAGGATAATCCTCAAGATATATATCTATTATACTATACTGCATTACTTTCTATGCAGAGTCGAAAATTGTATTCAAGACCGAAGTGCTAGCTAAAACCTTAACTAAAACCTGCAATATATATTTTTCAATAAACACAATGATGTGGGCTCCTTGCCAAAGGTTAAGGGACCCTGTTTAAGGGATATTTGGTCCCTAAACAAATTGTATGTCGTGATATTCTGGGCACGGACAAGACGCGACCTTTTTGCTGCCAAAGAAAAGAGGTGTAAGTACGAAATCGATTTTTTATGTGTGTTTATTTATTACAGAGGTTGGGTTTGGAAAAAGTTGCTTATAGTATGTATGGTTAGATACTGTTAAATGTAAGCCTACTTTACTTGAATATTTATTTTTAATCTTAAATTCTATATCAAAAACATGAAAAAAATTATTCGATCCAAAAATCACAGTTCTATAAATAGCCTTGAACCAGGGGTAAGTCTAAGGCCGCTAGCTAGATTTCAACTTTGATGTTTTTTTTTCAGTTTATTGCATCACATAGGTATTCAAACTTCAATCAACGTAACAAGAACAAAACATTAATTTTAATAGGTATACATATACTAAAACTATTTCGTTTCACCTAACTTAGTGCAGTGTCCTCAAAATCTCTATTTCGCACTTGTTCCATTTTCTTTCGCGCTGCGAGCTAGGGTTGGATGAAAAACGACATAGAAGAAATTAAGTCTCGCTAGTGAAAAATGGTTTAACGTGGACAACGTTTAAGGGACTTTATAAAGTAAACATAGGGTCCCCTGGCTCTGGCTATTATAGAGAGTCAACACGGTTTACAAAACGATTAGTTAATTGATGTGTGAGATAACGTAGATTTTGACAAGACTTAAATATGACTCACTGTGCTGTGCAAATCATAATTTTCAGAAAATTAGATGGTTATTTAACAGGTAAATATTTTTCACCAGGTAAGTAGGAGTTTCTTCCTCGTTCCTTGGGAATTACTCCGTCTGTGCACTTAGATAAATAGCCTTCAGGCTCCTTTGATAAATGAGATAAGTATCTAACAATATTTTTTTTCAAGTCAGTCTGGTAGGTCCTAAGATTAGAGTAGAAGCCAACAAAACAAACCAACTCTTCTGGTCTTATCGACATAGATTTACATGAACTTTAAGTAAGCATGTATGATTCTCTATCCTATTACATTCTTCATAAATATTTCGATTTTATACGATAATATCATAACCATATTTTTGCAAAACTATACAGAAAGATTCAACAGAAAAAAGCCAATAAAAATTTGAAAAAAATCACGTGTGACTACAAAAAAAGGTTTTTATAGTTGACAATGAAAACCTTGATGTTATCGCAAAGCAATTTGCAGTAATATATGACTTAATCTATACAAAACTTACGGACAAACAAATGTTTTATGGCTTAGGAAGGAATATTGTAAATCATAGTTTAAATGTTATCAGCAATTTGTTAACCTTTGTTGTATTTTGATTAATTTTATTGCTGTGTTTTATAGTGTGAAAGTTTGAAAAAATTGTGGGTTACCATGTTTTGATCTATGGCAGTCAGGTGGTGTTTTGTTTTTTATTTTTATTAGATTTTCATAATCGCAAACAATTTAGTTATAATTAACTACCCAAATACTATTTAATTTAAATGCTCTGTAATAAAACAGAAATACAATAAAAATAATTTATTACAATTTTTTTTTAAATTTTTGTAACCATAAAAATAAAATACCTCACTAAAACACAAAATTTTCTTGTTTTAAGCAATAAAACAAACCTCAACAACAAAATAAAAATAAATTACACAAAACAAAACACACGCGATTAAGCAATAAAAATGGCTACTGTTTTTTGACACATCCCCTTTCTAAGAACACATAAAATCCACAACGATTTGTTTATATCGCATTAACAAGAAGGTGCCTTAATAAAGTAATAAAAATCCTAGAAAGGACGGCTAAGGGTATAATTTTGCTATTAATATTCAATTTTAACCCCCAAAACTTCGCTGCCACTTCAAAGAAAAATCTAAGATGACGATCTAAGGAGTATCTACTTACTTACGTAATTTCCGAGTAGGCGTTTGAAGGGTTAACTCGAAAATCGTGCGTGTGTGCGCGCGTTTGGTTGTGTGCGTGCCGTAATTATATGAATGTTAACACTTAAGCGCACGTGTTACACTATTTTATTCGTGAAGTTTTTTTGTATGAATAACTCTTTTTACGAATTTGTATGTTTTCAGCATTTTCTTAACTGTACGTATTAGTAGAATATGTATGTACGAAAATTATTAAAATAAATTAAACTTGCCTTTGTTTTCGTATATTTTGGTATGCCTCCATCAGACCACGGGACTACAATAATCCGGGATTTTTGGAAGGCGAACGCGGGGCTGAAACCAACACGATGAAGCCCTTTTGAGACAACTTTAATATAATGATGACACAATTGCTATTATTATTATGTCACAGAGGTAATTATAATGATGTAGTATTACCTTAAAAAATTAAAAAAAACTGTATGTAGGTGTTTTGTGTAGGTTCAAATTGTCTTCAGATTTAGGGCTGATAAAATGATCTTGTTAAAATAAAAGCAGTGAGTAGGTGTCATCATTATTACGGTTAAGTACCGTGTAGGTTTCATAATTGAGTAATAAAAATAATAGGTATTTTTTTACATTTTAAGACAAAATGGGTTCGTTAATTAAGGCCAAATACTTTTTGTAGTAGCAAACGTTGATTGAAGGAATAATAAAAACAATTGCCTCATTGTTCAAGCCAAGCAAAGCTCTGTAGCTTGGCCGTAATTTTTAGGAAATTTGAGACATCCAAAGGTTTTTTTTCAACTTCTATTATTGTTGTAAAAATAAACTCAAAATATGGAACGTAAATTTAAACTAAAATCATTGCCGAATTTTGTCAATGATTTAAATAATTTATTATTAAACTATAAAACGAAAGCCTTTCCCACTTAAACAAATATAAAACTAGCTACCTAAAAAACTGATTCACAGAAAAATCTTAAACGACATTTTTTTTCTCTCATATCATAACATTTTCTAGTAAAACTACAAAAACACCCCTGGCGTACACCTGAGAGTTTTGACAGTTGACTATCGAGCGATCATAATGCGCGCGCGCAGATTTACGACGTCATAAAGACCGGCGCCCGCGCACCACAATGGCTTGTTGACAAAATAGAGTAGCGCCCTTGGTAGACCCTTCAGTTTATGGCCTGGGATAGATTAATGTGGACCTGCTTATGTAAAATATAGAGGTACTCTTACTCTGAAAGCGGATACTATTGAGTTAAAACTTGGTAAAAAATCTATTATAAGCTGTATATTTTGGATTATAAATTGTGCTGCACTGATATAATTGTGCTTAAAAAAAGAATGGTTAATAGTACATTGAGAGTAAAATAAGCGTACCAAAAATACGTACCTATGTACACCAACATACTCTTACATACCTACATCCTGTAACTGATCATCGATTTTTTTAACTGTCTTCAATAAATGAATCATTAATTTAACCGCCTCACCAAATAAGACGCCACAATGAGCTTCATTTTTTTTTATTAGGCCGTTTCGTGTCCACACTAATCTTTCCATATTACCTTCAAACATAAACTTATGACATTAGCTCACCAAGCTTTGTCTATGCGTTCATAACTAAACAAAATAGCACCCATATTGATGTGGTTAGAACACCATAACTTTGACAGTTTATGGTCTAAAACACAATGAGAACGGTAGCCATATCACATAAAGATTCAGTATTTTGATGGAATTTAAATCAATTTATTTTGTGTCTCCTGAATAGAGGTACCTTAGGATGAAGTCATAAAAATGAAATATTGGGTGTTTTTTTGTTTTAGGGTCAATTCACACTGAAAGAGCAGCGGCCGGCAGCGGCCGGCAGCGGCCGTAATTGCAAGGGATTGAGCGTGCGCATCGCGCCGCGCTCTTACATTTTCCGTGCTCTTACGGCCGCTGCCGGCCGCTGCTCTTTCAGTGGGAATTGACCCTTAATGTGCTGGTCGGAGTAATCTTTTCTTAATAATCTTTGTGCTGAATTATGTGAAAAATTTACAGTTATGAACCTTATAATTGTAGTTTGTATTATAATCATAAATGACTGACTTATGGTTAATTGATTAATTTATGCCTAATGGACCAATTACCGAAAAATATAATTTGACTTGAAAGTAAATGAAAAACAGGTGTATTTTTTTAAGAAAGATGTTTTTTTACATTTGTTTCATACAAGACAGATGATGCCGTAAGCATTCAATGAGGTCTAGTATGCAACGTTAAGAATGTTTAATTACCCGACTTCAAAAAAGGAGATTCTCAGTCTCCCTTATAAGGAGGAACGCCATTAAAAATACAACTAAATGAGACCCAAAAACCCCTGCCTTTAAAACCAAAAATAAAACAAAAACAACAACCTCTTTGATTACAATAAACATGACGACACTCGTTATTACGATTCGCGTCAAATACTCAATTATCGATCATTATACGCGATTCAGTTTGCAATTGCTCTCATTTCCATAGAAAATACCCTGCCCTGGCAAAAAGCCATGGGGAAAAAATTATACGTAGTATAATATATACCTACTGTGGAGTGGCGTAATATTTGTGTGATGAGATTACTGATTTTAAAATTGACATGTGTAGGTATGTAGTATAGCAGAAAACGACAAAAAATATATGTTACACATTTAATTAATATTAGTTATCTTTTGTAATCAAAAAGATAAATATTTCAGCACTATAATGAAATGTGTACCTAATCACAGAAGCATTTTTTACAACAAAATAAACATGCATTCATATGAAAAAAAGATTTTTAGTTCCGTATTCTACCGCTAGGTGTACCTATCTGTCCCAGCCAAAATTTGTTATAATGTTATACGTACGACACATTATTACTAAATTATTAAATAACAGTAACGGTAACTACTCCATACCGTTCTTATTTAACGGGTTAACATAGTACGAAGTAATTATTGTAATGAGCAATAACTTTATTCTAAATACAAATGTTTTTCATTTTCAAAGGATTCTTAGGCCTATTAAGGCCATTCAAAAATTGCCATCGCGGACGGTATTTCACGTCCACACGGCGGGGTATTGGTAAAGTTTTCAACTAGCAATAATCGCACCTCGGATTAACCTCATTGGTTACGATATTGCCTCTGCGCAAAGTTAACTTGAGAGAAGTTCGCGCCCGACCCAACCAAATCGTTGTAACGAAACCATAGCGCGATCTAACTCGATCCCAACGCCATCTAGTTACAAATTTGGAAACTTTGCAAAATGAGATATTTTGTTTAGACGACACGCGAAATTGCATCAAAAGAACACACATTTAAATATTTAAAAAGAGAAACGATGCAAATTTAGAATTCCGCGATTCCGATTGGTCGAGTTAGGTCAGCCGAATTTCTCCGAACGTCAAAATTCGAATTGTAACGCGATCACGCACAGAGGACCGTTACTGCACATTTCAAAAATAGAACACGCCGGCCATACTGAGTAGGTGGACAGTTGACAGTAGCGAATCATGATACGCTTATTAATCAGTCTATTTATTTTATATTGCATATAAAATATTCAGAAGGCGCAGTCGGGGCGCATACATTCCTCAATAAAATGACCATAAAAAACTAATGCAGCACTTGGTGGTTTTATTGCGGTTCTTGGTAATCGTATAAATAATTGTTAAATTTCTATTTTAGGTATTTGTGGAATTGTGCAATGGCATTATCTGTTTCGAGAACAATATAAGTGTTTATAGGTTACTGAAATTATCCACTTGTCCGATAAATATTATTTCTTCAAATCAATTTTAAAATTACTTCTTTTGAAAAGGCAATTTATATCACAAATGACGATCATTTACAGAACAAGAATAACATTATGCTCTAAAAATATTATTTGACTGATATTAATAGTGTACAGTGGCGCCATTACTAACTAGCGGATTTTTTTGACAACTACATTTAACCCTATTACTGCCGGGTGTCTCACTTTTGTTGCCACGAGTAGTACACGGGGGGATCAGTAACATGAATAGTTACTACATACTATTAATCCACAAAATATTTATTATTGCAATAATTACAGCAAAAAGGCTTATTACTAGAGATTAGTTTTTGTTTTTGACTTGACACTTATGTCGAAAAAAATTTTAATATTTTACTGTGATTTCATAAAACTAATGTGAACGGAGAAAATTTTCATGTATCAAGTTCATAATAATTGCTGAGAACCTCTTTTTTATTTTCATACTAACAAAAACCCAATAAAAAAACACCTAAAAGCCAATTTTTCCGACAAAACACGCCGTAAAGTGAAAATAAACCTAAATAAAACAATGAATGAGTTAGCAGCAGTTAGCATGTAACACGGGCGATATAGCGTCGTCATAAACATGCAGTAAGCGTGAACTACTCGGTGCATTCCCGACAATACTGAATGACAAACATATTAGAAACCACATCATATACCGCATATTATTTTAAATACTACACTATGTACATTTAGGCCAGTTCATTAAAATAAAACTTCTGAAATGTTTGGATGAGAGAAATTGTGAAAAAAATAAATAAAGTGCTACTTATTTAGTTCTATCCATAGAAGGACCTAGCCGTTTTCCCGCGTTGGAACTACTGCCGTGCTTGGATAAAATAAAGCCTAAGTTACTCGGGAAGAGTGTACCTTTCCAATAATGAAATAATTTTTCAAACCAGGTCAGTAGTTTCAAAGCCTTTAACAAACAAATCGATGTTTTCTCTTCATTATATCAGTATACATAGATGCATAAAATCCTATGAAAGAAATAATGCAATAAAACAACATTTTAAAACATTCATAACAAAAGATCAAGTTGAAAGCGTTTATCATCCCTACATCCCTTGTTTTAAGACGGATATCATATCACCAATATATCCTGACCTCCTCTTATATTCATCCACTCTCTTAATCCTTCGACTTGTAAAGGGAAAGGGTGGTCAATCGTAACTGGTGGTAGGTTGAAACAATCATTTGTCATGTCTGATGCGGCTGATATAATGTCAGTTTTCTGATGGACACAGATTTGTGAAATGTGTACCTACTATGAATATTTTGTAGTGTTTTGTTGGTTCATGTGAAAAATGCAATTATAATGTTGCTCATGCAATGAACATGATTTGTCGGCTAAGATTATAAACAACCTTTTTCTAATATCTCGTCTTTACAATAACTTAACCCTCTAATTTAAAGCAAAACCAAAACAAAAATTAACACAAAATAAGAATAATATAAAAAAATCAAAACCACTCTTCCCAAGAGAATCATACAACCCAATTTCCATACTCCTAATCTTCAAGATAGACAAATAAATTCGCAAATAAAAAATGATAATTTTATTCAACGAAGTAAAAAGAAAAAATGTATACAACCTTAGCTAAGTGACTAGAGAGAGGTGCGAAGTGGTTTCAAAAAAATCCCGAAGAGAAATGAATAATTTAAGCGTACAAGCACACTGCAGAGAAAAAAGTCGGCTGATAGTTGGCCCATCATCTCATCTCCGGAGCCTTTTCCCAACCATGTTGGGGTCGACTTCCAGTCTAACTGGATGCAGCTGAGAACCAGTGTTTAACAAGGAGCGACTGACCTCCTCAGACCAGTAACCCGGGCAATCCAAATACCCCTTGGTAAAACTGGTGCCAGACTTACTAGCTTCTAACTACTGCCAAGGATGTAAAATGACAGCCGAATGACAGCAGAAAGGCAGTGAAATCAATGAAAGTTTTCAGTCAGTCTAATACCAGACAAATACCTGATCGTTGTAACGTGCGTACTACCATTCGTCTTCATACTAATTTATGAGCCCAAACCAACTATCGGCCGACTAAAAAGTTGCAGTATACGGGTACTTTTAGGCCTTTCTTTGCGGTTGTATTTTTTAATGTTTATTTATGTTACTATATGGGGTTGATACGGGTTAATATTAATGATTGTGCTACTGAGGGGTAGTTGCAGATTTTTTTCGATAGGGAGACTATCGGAAGAACATTTGTTTGTATTAATTTTGACAGGGATTTGTAAGACTTTGCTCTTTGACTTTTTTGTGTAGTGATTTAGGGTTAACTTAATGATAGTGTTATAAAGGCAGTTTTATGTTGTAAATATTTATGTCTTAAAATGATGAAGTTTTAATGGTGTTATTACAAAAAAAGGTCTCAAAAAAAATCGTATACAAAAAAATGAGTACAAAATTTTGTGCCAAACAAAAAATTACTCTTTTTTTAAATTGTTCTTTCAATCAAAACTTGGTCCTTTCACACCCTACCCCACAATTTCCAAGGATGTTTATCACAAACAAATACTTTATTCATTACTCATTGTTTCAACCGACCTCAATAAAATATCTTCATTAGTTACCTACCTACATAGCAACAACCACGGTACCCATTGCCCAACCGTCGGATCGGCAGGAAACGGTAGTGACTTCAAATCCTGAGCTGAATATTTTATTTGATTGATGTCATAGCTGTCGTCATACATTACTATTAAATATGGCACGGAATAGTAAAACCCGTATAAGTAAGCTAAATATATCTTTGGGAGTTTAGTCGGAAAAACAATTGAGATTCGCTCGACGTAAATTTTGAATGAAAAGCAGCGGGTTTTTCCAGGCTGTGGGTTATGGTCTGTCCATGGTGGGTCCTGTTGGGATTATTAATATTGTCCTAGGTAATGCGGGTGTTGGTACTTTTCAGCAGGCTTTTATCATGCCAAATGACAACAATCATACTTCTAACTTATTAAACGCCTTCCTCTCTTCTGACTATTTTGCTGTGCCCATCAGGGTCCATAATTGTGACTACCTCTATTATTTTATATTTTCCACCAAATGTACATTATGGAATGCAATAAATGATATGATATGATATGAACTTAGAAGTGAAGAAAATATTTTCATTTCTTTGAATACTATTTTTTTATTATGTTTATTTTTATTCTTTACGACATATTGCAGAGAAAAAACTACAAAACTTCCACTCACAAATCAACGATTTCAAAAACGTAAAAAAGGAAACAAAAATATCGTCAGTACAAGAAAACATCTGTAGAACACGAAATCAAACATTCGTAAAGCGTCACAACCCCTTAATAGAAGGAAAAAGTTACGGCACTTAAGGGCCCCCGCTTTAAAACGCCCCCACAGATAATAAAAACGCTTGTCTATGTCTTACACAATAAGGGAGTCTGTAAACCAACCAACCAGTATTGGAAGAGCTACAAATTCGGAGCAAATCCAACTATTTTTGCTGTATGGATACAATTTTTTTTACTTTAAAATAAGAGGTATAGACTCTAATGTGGGCTAACAATATGTCATTTGAATAATATAAAATCTATTTTTATACCTAAGTATAACGTACTTAAGGCTTCATCTACCAAGTGAAATGAAATAGCTTAAGTACACAATAAAAAAATTTTAAAACAAACTGCAACTGTCTACATTTTTTAACTTGTGAAACAAGCACCATTTTTTAAACTATAGGTACCTACCTAGCTATTTAGCATCCCAATCATAGGTGCCACTCAAAAACACTTAAAAAGTGCATCCCAAGAAAACTACGAACACCACGAACAGGCCATATTACCCATTACTGACACACACCATAGGCCCAGCCAGTCTAACACATAACACCCTTAAAAATGCATTTCTGTCAGCCATACTCGTTCAATGTCAGAGGTCCAGCTAAACTGGTGAGCTTGCTGAGACAATACGGTGAGGCAAATGGCTCGGAACGGGACTCCAGTTTAAAATTGTCATTACATGGGTTACGGCGTTTTTATACTGAGCTAGCGAGGTGCTTAGATGAACATATTTTTTTTCTAAGGTATTCGTAAGGGTTTTATGTATAGGGTGGTTTGAAAGGTTTAGAATTTTTTTTTTTTTGGTATGACAGTGTGATTGTAAAAATTTATGTTTTTTTTAAGTGAGTTTATTTATAGTTATTCTTTAATAATTTTTTTACACTTTAGTATAGAAGCTGAAATTGAATAAAAAAGCCGGCCAAGTGCGCTTCGGACTCGCACGAAGGTTTCCGTACCAGAGTAAAAATGAGCAAAATAAATCACGTTTGTTGTATGGGGGCCCCCAAAATATTTATTTTTCAGTATTTGTTGTTATAGCGGCAACAGAAATACATCATCTGTGAAAATTTCAACTCTTTAACTATCACGGTTCATGAGACAGCCTGGTGACAGACGGACGGACGGACGGACAGAGGAGCGAAAACAATAGGGTCCCGTTTTAGCCTTTGAGTACGGAACCCTAAAAATGATTGTAAAAACCTAAAATATGCTCAGTAAATCCCAAGTACCTACTTAGTAAAAAGATACATACTTCTTCTGCCTTAAATAATTACGTGCTAAGCTAAGTAAACTACACCAATAGAAAAATTCCTGGCTGTTTACGAAAAAAACCATCATGCTGTACAAAAACATAAGTCTATCAACCAAACAGATTGGCGTGCTAATAAAAATAATAAAGCAAGCAATCCTTTTTTCTTTATGTCGCTAAGGGCGGGTACACACTGTCCCGGGAGCCTCGCTTCCCACCTGGCTGCACTCGGCTTTATTTATTGCGATCATTCAAAACGCCTCAATGGTCCCCGAATTGACAATTTTAAATTGTTTTTATTTTGTTTAAAAGGGGGATGATGCAGAAAATAGGATAATATTTTAACGTGTGATAAATCGTTGTACTTTTGTGTTTTATTTGAAACTAGGTATACCTACTTAAAAAGAAAGTTAAAAAATGTTTTTTTTTTACATTTAAATAATTTGTCTATTAAAACTGATACTTCACCAGTGACTATACCTGGTTTTGTTTTTGAATATAGGTAGTAATTTTTATAAAAACTATAAAAAACTTCTGTAAAAAAATCACAAGAGTATAAAAATAAACGTAGGTATCTGCAATACGCGTCTCCATTAAACTTAATCAAAATTCGTTTACCCACTAAACCTCACTCAATAAATAAGACCATCCAAAAAAATCTTTTAAATCCACCTAATAAACATTAAAAACATATTTTCAATGACTTGTCAAAAGGAAATTTAAACTAATGGTATTTCACCCTCTGGTAAAAAATGGCGAATAAATGCCTGATAAAAATGGACTTATTAACTCCCTAATACCCCCGGTTTGGTCTTTTAGGCCCCCTTCAAGAAGTTTAAAGCACCATTTAAAGTTACTACTTTTGTGTTTTTTATTTTGCGTGGGCAGCGAAAGGGTTGGTTTATGCTCGAATAAGTATCTGCGTAGTTGTCAGTTTAAAGTGCCAAAAATCTTAGCTTAGATGCTATATGGGTACCTATCTAAGAATGAAACTTATTTTGATTAATTAAATAAGTATGTACATTATACTAATACATATTATATAGCTGGATAGCCTGGAGATTTTTTTTTGTTTAAACGTGCTTATTTATCTCAGAAACTACTGAGATGATTGATATGTTTTTTTCAGAGCTCACCTACACTGAAAGACTACTTCAAATCGGTAATCGTCTATCGAAGCTTGTTTATAGGAAACGAATACTTTTACCCGGGTTCGCAGAATAGTTACCTATCAAATCGTTGGAACAAATAAAAATATTGCTTCTTTCAGTCCAAGTTGTCACTTTAAAATTGACTTCAATTCGTCTAAATTGAAGCTGAAAATGTTCGATCAGTATAATTCGGAAACAGGTACACTAGAGGTACGGTGCCCTTATTAACATATAAATTGTTTGGCAAAGTGAGACAGTTTCATTTCTGTTGACGACTGACTGTAAAATCTTAGAAGGTAGGACAAAATCGTACTTTATAAGCTGAATTCAACCTGGAAACTTTTCGATTACACTACGAATTAGCAGGTATTTATATTCATTAGGCTAAAATTTGAAGCCGATCTACCATATTTCTTAACATAGCATTTAAGGAACTAAGAATACAGAATACATTATTCTAGTTTCAGAAAGTTTTCCATCGTCGGTCTTCGAAAAATCACGTAACTTTCGTATATAGAAAATAAGAAAACACAAACACATAAGTAGGGAAACTGTTGGGAAGTCGATTTAAGTTAAAAAGTTGCTTTTTAACTACCATTTTAACTAACTTTTTAACGCGATTTTTCGAAGACCGATGATGAAAAGCTTTCTGAAAGTCGGATAATGTAAAGGAGTACCTATATCAATGCTTGTTGCTATCTATGAGCTAAGTCAAGACTCCGTAGGTATTTCTTCTGACTGTGCTACGGTTGTAGGAAGTTAAAACAATAGACACTCAACTATTACACCTTTTAAGCAAACCACAAAAGTTCAAGATTCCAGATAAGAGGCAGCTTCAATATTTTTACTGGCGCCATATCAACAAGATCATAAGCTTTCAAACAAGTGTGATGTTAAAATTCACAGAGCGCGCGGCAGCCCTCGCTCGCTTTGAAGTTTCGCCGCCTTACGTAATCCGTCTAGCGACAACTGGATTAGGGTTGACACCGCGGAGAATACAATGACTAGCGGAGGTGCTATAACGGAAAATCTGCTAAGAAAGTAGCGCGCCAAAATGCGGGGGGGAGGGCGGGGAACGTTACTGTCTTCGCCCTTATGCGCCTTCTTTTGGACCCGATTATTTTTGTAATCCCGAATATTCTTGACAGGTGCCTCAAAGAAACCGAAAGCATCGTTAGTTCACTGTTTACGGATTCTTTTGATCATGTCCACCGTACCTATTTGACCTAGAAGAAGGCGCCTGACCTACCTGCATTATGGAATCTCCGCTTATCTTTCCTTACTCCGTGGTTGTCACTATACGTTGATATATGTATATAGATATAGCGAAATATTGTAAAGTCACGTTGTTTGCGGTAGATTATCGAGTGTGTTTGAAGATTTAAGTTTAGGAAGCATTTTTGAAGTTTAAACTGTGCTTGTGTCTTTAATGTGTGGGAATTAAGGAACTTCGAGTTGTACAGGTTACTTGAACAAATTTTAATAGTGGACTGAAATAACATCATGACTAGGTATCATTATGATCTATGTTCCCATTCTTTTTCGATTTTAAAATTCAAATGTAGTCGTTAGTCGGATAGTCACAAGCTAGCAAATCTGACAACTAGTCTTACCAAGGGACATCATTTTGCTTAGGTAATTGGACTGAGGGTTTTACATAGGCAGTCGCTCCATCTAAAACATTGGTACTCAGCTGTACCCAATTAGACTAGAAGCCCGGCAAAAATGTGGTAGAACTTTTTCCTAAATCGACCTCTAACATCAAATAAATTGTAACGCCCAAACTCCAATATCTCATGTGCCACGAAAAACAAATAAGAAAGCATTATCAATAAGGCTCGACGCGGACAAATCGACATACAGTCTTATCTAACTATAAATCAACCCCAGTGAGTCTGTCTGAGCAACTAATATGAGCAATGTTGAAGGGTGTATTAGAATAACAAATTGCAAGCAAATGGGGGAACTATGAAGTTAAGCAATTTAGGTCTTTATAAAATAGTTTTGTTAAAGGACTTTTTTAATTTAGTTAGGTAGGTACGTATACCTACGTATGATTGAAACCGGATTCTGACTATCTGTAACGACTGCCAAAGGTGTTCAAATGACTGCTGGATCCTAGTAATTTAACATACTTTCCGAAACACGGAGGAACTCGTCATGATGACGTCAATATGGTCACCCATCCATTGGCTGACCGCGCCAAGCGTTGCTTTATTGAGGTTTATTTGTGTTTATAACTCAAAATATAGACTTAAACCTTAACAAATCACTAAATACATATATCAATAATAACAACTGAGTTAAAGTCCAATAGCCAACCAGTCCATGCCCAAATTCTAAAACAAAACTGCAACGTTCACCTGTATTTTCTAACCCTCAAAATAACCAACAATAAAAAGCATTACACGGTCAATTTGTACCCGGGCATTACATAAAATGTTTAACCCTCCAATACCTACGAATTGTAGTTTTAATTCCTTAAGTGTGGCTCTCATTAGCGACGGTAGGGTTGAGACTTAACGGCCCTTGAAATAAAATTCTTTGGCCTTCTAAGACTGTAAAAGAAATTAGCTTTATTCGGTTTGAAGCCATTATGTTTAAGCAAATTGCAAATTAGATTTAGGTACTGTTTTATTGTGAGCTTTAGGGAGTCTTGAAAGAGGTAGCTGTACCCTCAGATCAATCCTATTTCTTTGATCTGCGGCTGTACCTATAATATCTCTTTTGTAATATATTTTTAGAACTGCCATTTAAAAATGTTGTTGGTCTGTTCACAGATTGATATTAATTTTTCAGAACATTAAAAAGCATTTTTCTACTGGAGAGAGGGTTCTTTCTAAGGGAACAAAATACCTAATTATTTAATATTTTGTAAGCAGTATGAAAATAAAATTTAAATTGCACAATAGCAACATAAAAATTTACAAATTGTCGAAGTTGAAAATTATAATCGAATTACTTAAGTATAATAAATATAAAAAGTTACTTAACCAGTTCTCTTGTGCATAGTATCTGAAACAAGTTATTTAATTCATTAATATAATTATCACATGATTAACTAAAAGTATCTAACTAAAAATGTAAGTTTACAAAATGAACATTAATACCGCCACGCAGCGCCACCTGTGTAAGTATAGTGGAACTACTTGACGTTAGTGTGTGTAGTTGTTCAAGTCGACCACAGATGGCGCTACTTTGTACTGCGCAAAAGGCAACGTACCAAAAGGATACAATATGTGAACTACTATTTACGTTGAAAACAGAAAAGTTAAGTCTAAATTAAGTAAAGCAAAGGTTTTTTTTTTCACTGCAAATACCTCAATTGGTCATGTACCTATAAAATAAGATGTTTTCAATGCATAGTGGTTATGCACAATGAACTTAGAACGTTGTCGAGATTTCAGCCCGTAGGACGATAAGTTCCGTCGCCTATTTGTTATTATATTATTTTCTGATACATCCTATACTCTGAAATGTCTGTGAAGAAAAACAGTAAATTAAAAATTTACGTAATTTTCAGCAATCTATTCTAGTTTTATTTAAATGTCTAATATTCGCGTAAGTGTCAGAAATCAATCTGTTCTATTTACTTTTTAATTACTGGAGTTCTGCAGTACCTACCTATTGCATTGAACTCTAGAGTAAGTATGTACCTATTCATAAGTTTAATTCGACCCTTTATTTAGGTATTATTATGCGGTTTAACATTTAAATAATATCCCAAAGGCCACTAAAAAGCACTATTCGCTCTAAGCATTGATTTATATTCGACAATATTGCGACGCACTGACCCTACAAAATTCATACAATTAATTTTCGACTTAATTTCTTCACTCATAAAGTTTATATTGCCTTGTTTATTAGAAGTCTTAGATTGGGCAATACTGGAACTATTCGATCTACATGTTTAATGAATTTCAACTTAATTATACTAAGAATAAAGTATAATACCTATAATTCCTCAAACAAATGGAGATTAAATGTGAAGGCAGTTGAATTATTTCTAATAGCCATCTATGAACGGGAAAATACTGCTTTATTCCATGGAGTTTGTGAGACAATGCCAAAATACATACCTATGCATACTTATTTAAGTATAAAAAATGCATTATTTTCTTTGACCCTGGAATTTTTCGTGAAACCTAACTCCAAACTTGCTTTGGTAATCACTTACTTCAGGAACATTTCTATAAAATAGTACCTCTACATTTACCTTCAAGTGTTGGAGTTTTTTACTAACGACGAATACCTGTTTTCCTTCACCAGACATTTTCTTTATTTTGGCAAAAAATTGCAAATAATAGAGCAAGTATGTGAGCATAAATTTCAACCAACAGACCCTCAAACATAGGTACCTAATTAGGTACACAATTTCGCAAAGACGCATCCAATACCTATTAGTAAGTAATAGCTTCCCACGATTTCACATAATGCACTGCGACCTTCGCAGTCACACCGCGGCTCGAAATGATGGAGATTATTCGTAAATCCATTCGTACACACTAATATACCTCTATAATTACGAGATGAATCATCATTGTTTCTATGACTTGAAAGATGAGAAGGTTAGCGAGAGTAGGTAGGTAATTAGGTACAAAGGATATTTGCGAAAATGTATTGTGATTTCTAACAAGCCAACATTTTTGCCAATGCAATGTTTGGTTCTAGCTACCTATCTGTCCTTCTGTTTTTTTTGTTGTTTCACTCATACCTAGATACACCTTCCCTTTTTCTATCGTAGGTATTCTACAAAAAAAAAGTAATTTCCAACAAAAAATAAGACATTACACCCCTAAATCACTTCAGCGATCGTCAAACAAAATTAATTTCCGCACATCATTTTCCAATCACGCGACAAAACAAAAAACTCCCCCACATCAAACAAACATTAAGAAATAATAAAACGGAACACCTTAATCTTATTACATTATAATAAGACTGAATAACTTACAGATGTTTTCCTAATCGGATACCCTCGGATCCCCAATTTTTCATCATGGGAAATTACATTATCGAAAATTTGCATTGCCTAAAGCGCCATCTATGAGCGAGTAGCGTTATTAAGAACCACGGTACGTTTACCTTGACGACTTCATAATTACTGCTCATTCCAACCTTAGCGCACTAACTATAAGGTTCATTTTGAAATGGCAGGTGTGTTTTCAAATGAATAAGTAATTTTGTAAATACAGAGTCAAGATTAGGGTTCGATCCGGTTCAGGGCCCTTTGCAAAAACAGTATGAATAATAATGTGATTAGCATAATATCGGGAGCTCATCTAACAAGGTTGTTTACTTTGATAAGTTGCGAGATAATAGTTGACTTGCTTTGAACGAATATTGCAATCAGGTTTTTTTAAACGAAACCGGAGCTAACGTGTGGTCCTTTGCAAGTAACCAGTCAAAAAGCTGTCATTGACAGTTTCATTCAAATTATGTTCTAAACATAGTATGCCGTGGATTTGTAAGTAAATAAGTAAATCGAACAGAAAAGGTGTCACAGAGAACAAAATTACTTACTTCCAGCGTAGTAACTATTATATAATCTGTGCTTCCAGGGCCAAAAAAATATGCCTAACATTTTAGTTGGCGAAGCTACTCAAGCTACTTGGAAACTCGCAAAATCCTAATTTCGTATTGTTATATAGCTTACAAAGTAAAACTTATCAACTGCCAAAATTCCATGTTGTGACTCAGACAGTCAGGACTGATTTAGAATCCAGAATCTAAGGAATTCTACAAAACTTCGAGGTTTTAGAAAACGACATTTTTGCCGGCTTTGGAATTCGACATACGGAATGTCGGCCTCATCGTTGTAACTATAGAAGTCACACTCATCTAGAAAACTACATTTCATTTTCAATCAATAGGATTTGAAATGTAAGTCTTATAGTCCTTAATCAACTCAAAATGCATTTATATTCTTGATCTTACTTTGCAAAATCTCTGTCAGCAAACGGAATACTGACCAAAATTCCAGCACAACAAAAAATACCTCCTCAATACATATGCTATCCATTCAATAACTATCCATCTCCCCCCCCCCTCCCCTCCACCCTTCAGTATTACCATACAGATACACATACGGTAGATACAGATACCTACGGTACGAGTGGTCAGTGTAAATAAATAATTGTAATTCTTAATAAAACTGCCCTCAAACTCCGGTGGCAGTAAATTGCACGCGGTGGATGATACCAATAGTTTTGTTAGGATTGAGATGTTTTGATACTTTATTGAAAGGTTCTTATAAGGATACCATTCGGTTTGCTAATGGAAAGTCTGTTTTGAAATGAGACTTATAGAAGAACTGTAGAAAAAAAACTGTAAAAAAGAGAAAAAGGTTTTTTTAACTGGATTAGTTGAGGAAAATATCTGTATGATAAACTACACCCCTTCTTCTATTGCAGTGTCCCTTAAAATATGTAGGTATAACACTAGGTAAGAATAATACAATGTGCGTGAATATTATTTAGGTACCTTTTAAAATAAGCAAAATAAGTTAAAGGTATCTTTTGTATGTTTATGAGTAAGTACTTTGTGGCCCACATAACTTTGATCTAGATCTTGTACTTTGATCTATGTAACACAATTCAATTTTATGAATACCATAGTCTATGTCTACCTCTGCCAAAGTATCAAGATTTGTAGCCGCACTACAACAAGATAGAGCCGTCAGTGGGTCGCGTAATGACCGGACACTTTGCATAATTTGGTGATCGAGTGACCCCAACCCCCCAGTAATGTTTGTTTTGACCCCCGGCTGTCCAAGTGTTCGGTAATATCTGTAGGTAATGCCGGGATATTGAATTGTGTGTATTGGCTGGATACTTTATGAAAGTTCTTGCAAAATAAACATTGGTACGATTTCATTTTATGTCTTTGGTTGGCAAGTACTCAGAAATAAAGATGTATCGCTGCTATCTGATAAATGGGATAATTATAACCCATCATTTGTGACTTCAATTTATGACGTTCAATTGAATAAACACATGAAACCGTTTCAAGCAATAACACCCATTACAATTTACCCTTGCTTTAATTATTTCTGACTTTTGCATAAACTACAAAAATACGTGATGTACCTAATACTTTTTGATCAATACTCCTAACTATTACATACTTTCTTCCAGAATTTTTCGCTACTTTCAAGAATTTGAAAAAACTCACTATCCAAGTATTCTATGTCATCTACCCATAACATCTCAACAACCAGCTCAAACCGACAATGTCAAAGACCTCCCATTTTTGACACTACCAGAAAAACTACCTCCTTTGCGAGAGTACAAAAACGTCACCACATTTCTACCAGGTGGGTCCCCAACCATACAAGCTTTAACTCCTGTATGAGGAGTATATAAAAATTAATTAAATGCTAAAACGTTTGCTGAGTGGGTAAAAAGTGTGGCTCGAGGGGCCGGCACAGCGGGCGCCGTCAATCAATGTCCTCGATGTATTGAAATTGCACTTTTTATGCGCGTGCGACTGTTGGTGTGGACATGGTGATGGAAGAATAGCGGGTGTCGTTTTTGAGGTGTTTTGGTAGTTGTTGTTGAGTATTCTGCTGCAATTAGAGGTCTAGGAGAACTATTGACCATTTAAAAATGTGTTATTTAAGTATAGCGTATAAGACAAATATATTTACCTAGATTTCTCTGCAATTCTCAGTTAAAATCCTGCCTTCAAAATGTCCATAATTTCTTTATTTGCTACACCGTTTAACTACGATATAATGACCAAAAATCACATACAATAATTTGAAAACTTGTCATCTTTTCATAAATCGCCCCCGCTCCGCTTATGAACAAGTCCACACCCGCTCTTGTACGTATAATAAAGTATTATCAAACGGCCATCGACTCCGATGACATAAAAACCAATCCGACATATAATTGTCGATGGAATTCGCCAAATGAAGGTTTTTACCACAATTCTGACAGTTCGTGCACTTATAAACTTCATGAAACCAATTTTGGGAGTATGGAATTTACGGGAATGTGTAAATTTTTGGGTTTTCATGTCTTAATATTTCACTCTTTCGTACTCCGATATATTTCCCTAATAACTAGTAGTTAAAAAGTTGTTGCAAGAAGAAAGAATTGAGAAATTTCCCTTGCCCTACTGCTGTCAAAAAACTTGAGACATTTTATGATGATAAGAATTTTTGAAAATTGGTGTTTCAAACTAAAGCAAGCATACGAAAAGCATGCTCATTTCCTAGTTTGTAAGTACCTTTACGAAAAACGTTCTAGTTTCGTTACGTTTTTGCACCTTTCTTTATAGACCGATATCTACAATACCTTACCACAAAAAAAAAAACTAGACCCCCACCATAATAGTCGAAGAGCCCGCCAACAAACCATCAGCATAATCCAACAACTTTACAAAAGCCTGTAAGTGGTCTTCTACAATCGAACCTATTTCCATTGACATGATATTACCATTTAATAGTCCCGGATAGCCCGTGGCCACGCAAACGGCTATCGGAATTACCCAGGGACAGTTTATGAGACATTCAGTTGGGCTCTCCGACTATCTGATGCATTTTTAGATGACTCGATTTTGGGTTAAGACAATTCGTGGTTAGGGTCTCGTGACATGTTTAAGAGGAATCGTAAAGCGTAAGAAAGCTGCTGTTTCAAAAATTATTTGGTTGCTGTTTTAATTTTTACCTCTTCTTTTGAGAAAATTGTCGTTTTTATATAAATTAAAACTTTAGACTTCAGTCTTTTTCAGGTTTGCCAAATAACATTTCTCAGTACATTACATTTAGGTACAAATTACATTTGCAAATCAGTAATTTTGGATTGAAATCGCAAATTGCGATCGACAGACTGTGTGACTTTCGCATCTTTGTATTAGGAAGGATATTTTCTTACTTTTCGGTTGCACATATTGTATTCGCGGTAAATAAAACAATACCGTATTGCGTAATGTAATATATTTCAAAAGTGGTTTTCTCTAAAATCGCTTTGGGACACCGTATGCCTATAAAATCGCTTCCGCTTGTAACTTACACCAAACATAGAAAAGCAATTGACTAGGAATTTACTGTTATAAGGATTAGGAGGCATGCTGCCTGCTCTTAAGGGGCAAACAATATCGTTTGAAGGTTTTATTCAATTCCATAAGGGAACTAGATCGAATATACTGAAATATGTTTGTTTCAATCAGTTTTGTATCGTGCGTATGTTTGTACGCCATGTTTGTATGCCATATTCTATTTCGACATGCAAATCATTGTTGTGTTTAGCTATTTCTACCAACTTTGAGAGACTGAAACTTTATCTAATTTTCAGCCCTATTTAAAAGTACTTCTGTCGTAGTAATTTACGTAAATGTGACAGAGATGGTATGATGTTCGTTTGTTAAAATTGAGCAATTTTTCAGTATTCGGCCTTTAATAATTTGGAGAGGAACAATAAGTCAGTATAGTCCTATCTCTGATAAGTACATACCTATATCTTCTCCTAATAAGCAAGAATACTCTAGAAGGCTACAGCTGTGTCCATTTCTCCACAGACTCCCTAAACTTATCATTTTATCAAATTACCCTCAAAGATAGCCCAATAATCCACGACTACCCCCCATAAAACTATGGGCCACGATAAATCGCCATAACATGGTCCCGCTCGTAAAAGTGACCCCTTGGCCATTGGGGCCAAAGGATAACTATTCAATAATTTATACAATTGATAAATAATAAATAGGAAGGGGCAGCCATAGTTTTGTTTTATTTTTCTGTGGGTAGTTTGAAATTTTTATGGCTGGACATGTTTTTGGGAGAAAATGTAGACGAACTCTGGCAATATTTAGTTATACTTGGGATAAAAGAATGCTTCAATTATCGCATAAAAATACGATATTAAAATACAACAATATGCAACAAATCTTTGTTAGGATTATCAAAAAAACAAATATCCACAGGGTGGTTCACAGATAGTTTGGATGACGTAGTAAATACTACCACATAAAAACCATTCAAAATCTTATCCACAAAGTCTAAGAAAATCTATTAACAGCTTCCATTCAATAAATCTAACACGAGAACCATAAATCAATGCTTAACAAAAACTGCTCGAAAATGACATTAAAAATCTTTCGCCACTCAAAGTTACGACTATCTTACACCATAAGAGTCCACCAGCACACTGACAACTTTTAGTCGGCCGATAGTTTCTTTGGGCTCATAAATCAGTATAACGACGAC
The DNA here is from genome assembly GCF_030705265.1 of Helicoverpa armigera. NCBI lineage: Eukaryota > Metazoa > Arthropoda > Insecta > Lepidoptera > Noctuidae > Helicoverpa > Helicoverpa armigera. Next base: position 7,368,046 of record NC_087142.1, on the reverse strand, counting down.
ACTATGAAGACGCATGGTAGAACGCACATTACAACGATCAGATATTTTGTCCGTATGATCCAATTGAAAATTTTGATTGGAATAAATATTTTCTTTAGAAAAAAAATTGCCAACCATCGGGTCCACTGAGTGCTGCTTCCGACTTTTGTAAGTTAATGCGCTCGATACATAATTAGGTATATTATAACTCGGCTGAAATAAAGAGTCATACATCACATCATTGGGATGTTACATCTTCATTCATTTTGCCTGAAAATAACGTTCACTATTTTGAAAGGAGCGCGTTTAGACTACGAGCAAGTCCCGATGAGATCCTTTATTAAATAAACACTTCTAAAATTGATCGTACGAGTTAGTTAACTTTCAAAACTCACTCTAGACACTGTCGTCCGACTGTTTGATCTGCAGTCTACGGGTACAGCAAGTCCATACCGTTCACGGCTCACCCATAAACAATTGTGAGCATCATAATTTTATATTTGATGACGCATTTATACAATAAGTGGCCATATAGACCCTTAATGCGTTATAAAACAAAGTATGTTTAAATCAACGACGCTTTGAACAAGGCGTTAAGTTTTCAACTAATGATCTCGACACTAGGGCTTATAGGGTTGTCAAGAAGACTCTTTATGTATTGGACCCAATACTAAATACTTTTTCTTTTGAAGAAGTTATGTTCGGTTAGCCCCCAAAAGTCGATAAACACATTCTTTCCAAAACTGATGAACATCATAGCTGTAGTTTTTATGGTCTAGGTAGGTTTAAAATTTCTGAATTCCAGAAGCGTAGCTTTTCGACTAGGGGACGAGATTCAGCCAAGCTTCCTTTTATGGACCAACCGCGGTATAGGTATATGCTAGTATATAGAGAGATCATCATCCCTTCAATCTAAACCCAACATGTGTTGTGAGATTCAGAAATACTTAAATAGTAATAAAACAGGAACTGATATAATTTTACAACCCTAACTCCTTCTTAATCAAATTCACTTCCATATTTATAGCACAATTTTCCCACGGCCAGCCCTACTCATCACTAACCGATGCAAAAATCATTCGAGACCAGCGACATCTCGATTCTATAATCGATCAATTAAATCGAATTTCTTACGATAAACCGACGAGAGGACAAACGCGAAATTTTTTCGCACGGAATCGCGCGAACAATCGCGCCCCAGTATAATAACGGATAATACGACCTTTTTTGCTATATCCGTTTTCTATATCAATGCACATTTTGCTAAACAACACGCTTGACACTGACTTTTCAAGGCATTCCTTTGCCTACACTCGAAAACCAACCTTATCTTCAAGCCCCGAAAATTCAAAATCAATTGTACTATATACGGGTACGAGTTCATTAATTTATGTGCTTTATGTCTGAAGGCATAAAGGTGATTGTTGCTCGCGTAATCAAAGTGGATGGAAATAGCTATCTCATATCGAGGAATCAGTTCCTCATAATGGACCGATTGCATTGTCAAGACGTAGGTATTGATGGAAAAATACCTTTTCGGAAAAAAGGCGCTTTCCTATTATTTTGTATGTCTTTGTGATCTGTTGTATTGAGCATTCACGAAGACCCCTTCGTCAAAATAAGTGAAGATGTTTATAGTTATTGAGAGATCGTATCGCCGCTTTTCCGGGTTAAATAGACCCTCCACGAAGGGCATTTAATGATAGTCATAAATGTTTAAAATACCTGTATCTCTTGGTAATGGATATAAAATAGAATGAAACCCTATATCATTGGGCTTTTTATTTTCTAATACATTCTAATACAGCGTTTATAACCAGGTTTGCTTAAGGTGGATTAGCGATTTCAGGCTCTAGACCTATTTTTTTCAAGACGTTTTCTTACACCTTTATTCATTTTACATAGAAAAGTTACTTTTGCCTGCCCCGGAATCGAACGCACACTCGCAGTTAAGAGGCTGCTGCTTTAACCTCTAGGCCACCACTACTTCCTATACCTTCTTAAACATAAAAAAAACATAAATAATATATAACTTACTATACCAAAATACTCATAACAAAGTACACTCAAGTGCAGAAATATCAAACTAATCCTTACCAAACTTAAATCTTGGAACAAAAGGCGAAAAATCCCCAGTGGGTGACTTCGGTAACCCCGAGAGCGTTTTACGAGCGTCTTAATGGCGGCTCTCTGCGTTTTAATAACGTTAAATGAGCGTCAACGAGCTTCTAGTTAACAACTTCCCACTTTCTTGACTTTTGGCTGCAGTTGCGGGGTTAAAAGTTCGCTGTTTTGGGAATATTCCTCTATAGGTGTGAATGTGTTCGTTGTCAAGTTATGACGAGTTTTATGTGGTTTCACAACAGTAGTTTATCAATCAAACTTATTTACTGTTGTTAATCTTTTTAGTAGTATATCATTGTTTTACCATGTCGTATTTATCAGTGAAAACCGTATTATTTAAATTAGCCTATAAATATATAAATAGAAATTCGATAAATAAATCTTATTGAACACTTTAATGTCATTTTTTAAGATTTCATAAAGAAAAATAGTTTTAATTTAATTACAAAGCCGATTTTCAGTGACAAAAACTACAGAATTCAGAACTGACCATTGACCTCAGAAGCAAGCTCAGACAGACCACATCTATCAGAAAGACGGACCGTTGACGTCACATTACACTTCAGTGCAAACAAAATGAGTCCAGAGAATAAAGGTCGTATTACACTTGACTAAGGGACAGCAGTAAAAGCAAATTGGATTTTTTGCAGCGCCCTCTATGGGTGGGATTTAATTATTGTTTTATTGCGTGTTCGAGGGGTTCTCTGTTAATGCTGATGGCGCTACCGATTTGTAAGTAGTCTTGTTTCAAATTAAGTTGGAGAACTTTGTTGATTACTGTAGTTGAAAGTTTAATTTACCTTATTAATATTGTCAATGTGAAAAATATAAGATTCTCAACGTAAGAAAATCTAGAAAAAAAAAGAATTGTGTGTGTGAAACTAAAGAATTAAAAAGCGCAAAAAACGGGAACCCCTTATCTGATTCAATCTTTATGAAAGGGTAACGCCTATTTTTTTACTTGATTTTTCCCTAAAATTGGAAAGTAACATATCTGGGCTTATTCCTACAATAATGCATCATACTCATTACGTCTATATCTCTGCCCATAACACATACATATGTATACATGCACGCATATGCACCACCTGTTCAATAGCATGAACTCTGACACAAATAGTATCAGTTTGAAGTTCCCATTGCGCTCGTGTTCACATGCTGACCTTACACCCACTGAGTTAAGGAGAAGAACTTATGATTTTACTAGTTTTAACTTGGTACGTAATGCCTTTTAAAAATATATATGTTTTTGATACTCATCTTAATGAGAATTCGCCCACATACTTAACCATTTTTTCTACATACTTCAAACATAACTATTATTGCATTTTGCTGATTTTTCCACTCAAAAGATTTTTTTAATATACATATTTGAGAAATAACTGTTTTCTGTATGTAAACAATGATCTATCCTTGTCAAATAAAGCAATTTTCTTTTAAAGGCAACTTTTAGTTATTTTCATACACGGATCAGCGTAGTAAGAACCTAGTACTTAAATTATTTTTATTACAATTCCAGCAAACTAAAAATTTTCTCATTTTATACCCCTTTAGTAGTTTTAAGTTTAACTAGCAATAATATTAGAAAATTAACGTCCTTCGTATAATGTTACCAATTAATATGCATATTTTATTAATAGATAGTAAATATGTAATAGTTTAATGAGGCCGTTCAGGTTATAGGGTAATAAATTGTGTTAATAATAAGGAAAGCTATAAACTTATGCGAATGCCTATTAGCTTTTAAAATCCACGCGTTGTAAAGAAAAATCTTAACTATAAACATGGTTCTGCACTATGAATATACTTCAAAAGACTATACTTCAAACTTAAAATACGGTTTTACAAGTGATAAATAAAGTACTTGGAAAACTATTACTGTACTTAACTACAATTGAGCAATAATGAAAAAGAAGATTATGGCCTACATAGCAGCTTAGAAACGAATTTATCAATATGTTGAAGAAACTTGCATACAGTTTTCGTCATAGAAATACACACCTGTAAAGTCAACCGGTGTAAATTGACAAAACTAAAATGGTAATAGTTATTGGAAATATTAACAGAGATGACCTATCGAAAATTCAAATGAAAATCAAATCACATTTAATTTAACAGTAAAACTTAAAGTTTAAAGACTTTAAAGTAGAACCTTCTCCTTAACAGTATCCCATGAATCATGGTGCGCTCCGGAGCCTCTATGAATAAATGTCGTAACCCTTAGCTCGCTGCCATTACTACAATTCACCCGCCTGATATTATCTAAATACGGAATAACTATATTATTATGAAGGATTTGTTTATAATATTTTGTGTTAAACTTTTATTAATTTTGAGATTTTTGACAGATAAATGAAGTAAGTAGACAAGTACACCATAATCGGCTGATTATAATCGGCTGATTAAGTTTTAACGATTCGTTAAATCTTTTGTCATTATTGTTACTTGCACTGCTAACTTAACTGAATTGACATATTTAACTACAAAAAAAAAACTGTTTTAAAGGTTTATGTAGGTCCAATCCCCAAAAAAAAAAGATAAATTAAAAAAAATATACACATTATGACTAGGCAAAGAGAGATTAATCTACACTAACAAACTCAGAAACTTTAGCCCACAGCAATAAGTATAGTTTTATTCTGAACCATTATTTTTAACGGCAACATACAGCCAAGTAGTCGTAATTAACATTGATGTAGGTATCAGTAATGAGCACGAATAAATTACAACTATTTGCTCCTAGGGCTCGTTGTTTGTCACTAAAAATTATACAGTCATGTATACCTATGCCATTTACTCAAAGTTATAAATTAGTAATTATAGAAGTTAAAAATTATATGAAAGAAAATAAATTATAGATGTAGTACAACTGTTTAATGCAAACGTTTTATTAATCATCAGGCGCTTTAATTAACGGTAATCTTCTTTTAATTTTTGCTAGTTGTCCATGCCATGTTATATCAATGATCTTGACAAAGGCACTTTTTAATATGACAATCATTTAAGTTAAAGTATTGGCACATTGCAGACTAAAAATTCGGCTGACAGTTGAAAAATTTCAAAAAAATCTCTTTTGCTAATTATCGAGTTAAAAACAATATCTTGATTTCAAAGTTTTCAGTCACAATTCTTGATCTTAGTAACGTGCGTGCCACCATTTTCATGAGCCTAAACAAACTATCGGCCGACTAAAAGTTTGCAATGTGCGGTAAGTTTTAGTTGAATAAAAAAACGATGTGCCCAAAAAATACATACCAAGCTTGATAGAAGCTAACCATTCACCAAAGAATTTTTCAAAGAAAATTTCCAAGCTCCATATAACTTAAACAGGCAACAATTTAAGGCAACTAGTTAAATGTAACGGAATAAGTTATCGCTATGCAAATTCGGCAGTTAACTTGGCACTGATTAAAACTGCACGTCATAACTGTAATGGAGCGGTATTTGACGGTCCGTTAAACTTTAGTTAGCTTTTCTTTTGAGTTATGGTGTAACCGGACGTTTTAGGGTATAATATTACTTTATTCCTGTGTTTTATGCCACGTATATTGGTTTTACAAATTTTTTTAAGTATTTGTGTTTATTGTGAGAGAAATAAAAAATCGAGTTATTAACATTTTTTTTTTAATAATGATGTAGGTGAGATAAGAGAATGATGTAAGTATTTTCGTAATCTGTAATCCCCATGTGAACGAGAAAATATTAACCCTACCAGGAAAAAATAAATATTCTGTAGATAAATATTTTAATGTTTTTTTTTTTACCAAACTTGATTAAATTCTACCATATTTGGAAACTTTAATATATTTGTAAAAATAATATAAACAATACTAAATGATAGGCTCATTTGAAACAGGGTGTAAAGCGAGGGGTGAAGATGAAGCATCGAGGAAATGAACAGGAAAACGAAATGTACAACAACTGATAATAAGCTTTTACATATTCAGATTAGAATAAATGTACTGTCTTATTTTGTTTATTTTTCAGATATTTTGGTAATGTCTTGTCGGAAAAAATATGTCAGCTACAGTTTAGTAAAAAGGATTTTTTAAATAATAAAGTTTAAAAAAATAAAACAAAAAAAATATGTTGTAATGTGAAGGTACGTGATATAAAAATACGATTTTCGGGTTCATAATAAAATTATCTTAACTTTTACAGATTTTTTTCTTATTTTTTACCAAAATTACTAACGCAAAAAAAATTAAGAACAATACCTACCTGAAATTATTATTCGTACCTAATTTTTCGGAACAAAAACTTTAATTTTAAAACAAAAGACTTCGTTACACACGTAGTTGACAAATGAGTGCAATAAAACAAGTCAGTATTGGCTGTGCCTCAGTTTATCTGCCGCTACGTGTAACATATTGTGGAGTGCTGCTATCGCTAGCGGGGGCTGCACGGTGTGAAAAATGTAGGAGATATTTTTATTTTTAAGTTAATATTTTAGTAAGTATTAAAATCGCAAAAAAATTTAACTGCCTGAAAATCTGTGCAATAGTTTTTGAGTTTATCGCCAACAGTCAGGCGGACACAATTATGTAGCGAAGGATGTTGTTTCATAATACTAAGTGACTTAAAAATCAAACATGTAAAAAAATTGTGTTTGTTATAGTCACACTACTTATCACTTGAGAATGGCTAAAGCATTTAAGCTGAAAATTGGATGAGAGGTAGCTTAGTTACGGGAGAAGGAGATAAGATACTTTTTGTCACCATCCGGCTACGGGAAGCAGGACGCAGCTAACTTTTAAAAATACTGGAAATACCCTATCTATCTTCATATGTTTATGCATTCAAACAAATACTAAAACAATCAAACTCCAAAAATCCAGAAACCATACAATTCTCAACTGAAAACTTCCCTACCCGATAAGACTAACCCCTCAATAAATAATTTGGCAGTATTAGCATATGTCGATTTATCTCGCGGGTTGGCTAGAATTATTATTTATAGCCAGGCCGACCCCTCGCACTATATACGTTCTACTAAATCCGAGACGGCGAGATTTCTCATAGAGTAGGTGAATTGGGTAGATGGGACATGATTGTTTTTTTTTGTGTGCGTGTGGTTATCAGTTTATCAGTGGTTTATATACGTGTTGGTATAAAGAAAATATGTTGAAAAAAAAAATTAACATAAACATAAGGTATTTCTGCCTACATGCCTACCATGCAAAACTTTGTGCTGAATAAATAAAAAACACTATAAAACCACTTATCTTTACAGTTGTTAGTATATGAAAGTTCACGAACCAAAGATAAATAAAATAACTGAAAATAGTAACAAATGAAATGAGCCTCAAGCCCCTTATGGGTAAATTTTCTCTCTTGATCTCTCTTTTAATTTCGTACATATTTGGCTAAAGTGAGAGAATTTTTTAAACTCCATAACTCGATCCTTACCTAAAAAGTTTAATGTTGGAAAAGTAGACGTCAAAGAGTGATCCCATCTGCAAATAACATGTATATATTCTACTCTATGTCCCGGTACTGTTAAGGATTTCCTGTAGCCCGTCTTAGCGCAGCCGGGGACTCGCTTTGATTATCCAAGTTTGATGTCTTGACTACAATTTCTAGTTTGTATTAGCATTTTCCAATTTGTGTATTTGAATAACAAACGGGAACATACTTATTTAAATTTTAAAGCAGTTTCTAGTACAGGTTTGGTATATGTTTTCGTTATATTTGCAACCATAGGTACCTACCTATATTTTACAAGTAGGTACCTATCTGTCTAGGTACAGGTATCCAGTTAAAAAAATCTTCAGGCATAATATCAGACCGAAAAAAGAAGGTCCAAAAATATAGCTTAAAACTTAACTACACCAAGCCTTATTAATAAAATTAATTTTCCCAACAAGCAACACTGAAGGTGTAAATAAAGGGGCCCATTCACGCCAAGACAAAGTGACTGCGATTACTGCTGACGTGCGACACGACAGCTACAACCAACCTATTAATAAGCCGTATCAACGATGAAGTTAATTAAAATCAAACATTTCGTTTATCAACCCTTGGAGGGGAAGTTTTATTTTGCATGATGAATGCCATTTAGTAAATGGTTGTCGTTGATTGTTGCATGTTCTGTTTAATCGTGTGAATATGATTTGAATGGAGTTATTAATCAAATTGGTAAGTATGCGTAGGGTTTAGCATGTCAAGTCTGCTTTAAGCAATCCTGTTTAGCTAAAGAGGTGAATTTTTAATACTTATATTTGTTTGGGTTAAGACGAAACTTCAAGAACACATATACAATTTCCAATATGATGAAATTTGAATAAAATTGTCGGTTACTCTTATCATGTCAATTCTTATTATTTACGATTGATGAAACATCACAAGCAACGATGACATTAATGACATGGACAGTTATTAAGGTGTTTTTTCTGGATTCTACATTATAATCACATATCCCTCATTGACCAACTTACAAACCTTACTAACAATAGAAACGAGACAACTTTTTATCAATAACCCGTCCAAAAAAAGCCCAAAAGAAAAAAAAACGCCAGTAGCATCTTTTAACACGTTCAAGGGTTAAAACCTCTTAACAAAGAAAAAATAAAGAATCGAACAAACAGAACGACTTCCATTTATTAGTGAGGGTAGGAGACACTTAATCAAAGTATCACAATATACAGACAGACGAGGCTATGAATATTTATAAGTAAATTAGGCGCGGTGACGACAAGTCGCACGATTGGAGGCGGTGCGATTTGTCTTAGCGTGTATAGGAAGCTTTAGATCTGGTTTTTGTGACGTATTGTTTGAGAACAATAGGATTTTTTCAAGATTAATTTGTGTGAAATTGGATTGTGGTCAAGATTTGAGTGAATGAACAGATTTTTTGATGTAAGCTCTTAAAATAAAAAGTTTCAACCAAAGTACACATTACACACTACTTTGTGAAAAGTTACATAAAACGTAACCAAATTTTTTTTTAATTTTGGTCGCTCATTCTCTCTTACAGGCTCACTTTCGTTCTCAAACAGTCGTAGAAGTCTCACGCTCAAAACAAAATCTACTAATTTAAAACATAAACCAAATCTACATAAAATTCAAAATTAATTAACCAGAAAAGTAAACAAGAGAATCCAATCAGTAAAGCTCCAAAACAAACAAAGCAATTCAAAAATCTAAATCAAACCAATCCATTTGAAAACCGCCACAAAAACAAATAGAAATATGAATTGTCCGAGTGTCCAAATCCCGGTTTAATATGACGTTGGTCATCTGATCCCGGATCACTCTGCTAATCCTTCTACTAATAGCCTAGGGTTGCCCTAACTCAGTTTAGAAAACGCTCAAAAAGCTACAGAAATTTCAACCTTACAGCTTCGGTACAAAGTTCAAATTTCAATATCAGAAATGTACGGACATTCTATCCAGTCGAACAAGATGTTGGCAAATAAAATTCAGTCTTGTTATCCTAGTAATAAAGTTTGAATTGCAGTGGAGGCAAAGTTGTTTAGCGAAACAATTTTTAGGGCGCGAAAGTCCTTTCGTTGAAATGTGAAAGCATTCCTGTGTAAGATTATGATATTAGGGAATGTGGTGTAAGCAGTGGTGTTGGAGACATTATATTTTATAGTTTTGGACGATTTATTAAAAAAATCCCCTTGGAAACCACCCCTAGTTGGGAGATACTTTATTGAGCTCAGTACTTTCAGCTAATGGTCTGAGTTATGAACTACATGTAGTGGTACACCACTCAAGATAGAAATGAAAAAATAATGCCGAAATATGATATAAATAGAAGAAAACCGACATATGTTTGTATATTAGGTGTCAAAAAACTTTAGTAAGAAAATCACCCGATTACTGGTCTCATACGAATACTGGAAAATCTTATAAGGGTTTACTCACAAACAAAAATGTGGAAGTCAAAGTATGACATGAATGTTCAGTAGACACCTTTTTGCGACTGACAAAAATAAAATACTTATGCATATTACTGAGTGTAAGACACACATCTCATTAACCGTATGCAGATACACAAATCATAAACCAATTACAAAATACCTAACCACAATTACAAGGGCCATTAATTCAACAACAGAAAACGCAAAAATACCTATTGCCTTAAACATATACAACCAGGATTCCTGTCCCCGCTTCCATTGAGCAAGAGAACCGACATCCTCTTATTAAGACCAAATAAATTACTTCTTCCACCTAATTGGACCCTTAAAGCATTTTTTTTTGTCCAAAGAATTTATGCAAAACACTCGGCGTGGACAAATTAAAAGTGCTGAAGAAAAAAAAGTATAAATTAATGCACCCAGCCAGCATCTGTTTTAATTATGTCAGGGGGGAAAGAATTGTGTAGATGTGATTGTTTTTGAAGGTTGGCTTTTGTTTTGATTAGATGGATTAGAAAACACTAAATAAAATAATAAATACATTCAAAATGAGGCTAAGCTTCTAGTCTAGCATATCCCAAGCACACCTAACTAACCGGTGTGTTAAGCTAGGTAAACTAGGATTAAACTAAACACCTCAAAGTAAGCTAAGCGTTGGCAATCCTTTCTATGGCAATTTCAGACGCATTACAAAGTAAGAAATTAAATGAAATAGAAATAATATTTTTCTCAAAAAACTTGAGAGAAAAAAATAAGGATGATCGAATAGTCAACAAACAGTTCCGTTGAAAAAAATGACTTTTTACACAGCATACGGAAGTAAACTTATGCCAACAAAAGGTAGATCCACACTAACCTAACACCGGGGGCGTCTTAAAATTAAAAGTGAACAGAAGTGGGGTCAAACGGCTTTGTAATCGCCGCCATAAATCTTAACTTTCACTAATTGCTAGCACGTATCAATAATATGGTAATACCTGTATTTATTTATATTGATAATAATGTTAATATATTAGTTTTATAAAGTCCCGACAAGGAAATGAAACTAAAGAATAAATACAATAATAAGTAGAAAAACGAATAGATATTTTAATCAGAGAAAACGAAAAGGCATATACCAGTTAATATTTTTTGACTTTATCATAGGTTTAATTAATGATTGTTTAACATCAACAACATTTTTACCTAGATAACTACTTAGTGCTTAGAAAAGCTTATTAGAGAAAAAATTTAGGCAATTTTTCTAGGAATATATGCGAAGGTAACTAGTATGATATTTCACTTTTTAAACCTATTAACTCCCTAACAAATCAAATCTAAGCTAACCCGACGATCTTCAAAAGAAGTTTTGTCACTTACCCAAACAAGTGGTCACATTCATCACGCTAAAACAAAATGGCGTCGATCAGTCACGCAAAGGAAACATTCAAATAATATTTGGCCCGAAGCCTTTCAAAGATATTCGAAGAAATGAAAGTGAAAAATACATTCTGGACGACAAAAGAACGGTCTTTTCGTATGCAAATGTAGAAGAATGGGGACCGCTGGTATTTTTCAAAACCTTTTCAAAGATATTTTTGATTTTAAAATGGGATTTCTGTTGGCTAGTAAGCGTTTTACGTTGGGATGAAGTTTAAAGGATAAGTTCATTCCTTTTTGTATTGATAAAACATTCTTTGTTTAATGAAAAGAGAAGGTAACTTAAGTTAGCTTTGCAATTTAAAAAATCTACGACATAAGTGTAACCATTGTTATCAACCACCTCATGATATACCTACTTGATTGGATATAAAACCACAACATAATAAACTTTAATGTACTACGTAACTACTACTTAATATTCCGTGCAAATCCTAAAACTAAAATTTTGATAGACAGAAGGATGATGACAAAATATTCAAATGTTATCTTGTAAGGTAACTCAAATAAAGCATAAAGTATTTGATTCGACAACTATCTAAGACATAGTTAGTTCAATTTTAATTAGTGTCCCTTTTCTTGAGTTCCATTTTAGCCACAGAGACCACCACAATATATCAACTACCCATAACCAAAGTAAAACCTAAAATCAAGCAAAACCAGCTACAAGATTCTAATAAATATAAAAGTTATCCATCTTAGCGAGGCGAGAAATATAACATCAATCCATCTCGTTCACTCGCATCACCAGCTCCATACGTCTTCTCCCTTACTCTTAAGAACACGTGACCAGAATACTAGTAGCGAGAAGTTTTCCTGGGTTTATGGCAATTTCCCATGAAAAATCACCTGAAGAGGTACCGCCGGCGGCCAAATTAGTTTCCTAGCTGAGTCAGGATATGAAATTGTTGTTGTAAGTTTTTGAGCTGTGGGATTTTTGTATCGGAATGGTGTTAGTGTGTAAGAGTAGGAAATGGGAGCAAAGTAATTAATGTAGTTCTGACCGGTCTTATATTTTCATTTCTATTTTCCGAGACTCTCAATGCAGTGGTTTGTTCCAACTAAATTGACTAGTTATCTTTAAGTCATGTGCAATGTCAATTGGCGCTAAAAGAACAAAAACTCTATATAATAGGAAACCTTTGTTAAACATAGGCCTCCCACATTGAAGAAGCAGATAGCAATTCTGAGAACTTAATGCTTCCTTAACACTCTTAATTAAAACAATACAAATCTATATTTACCAAAGCCTAGTTATAATTTAACCCAAGGCCAACAAACCCTCATAACAACGCTATGCAAATACAAATTGATTAAAACAATAACAATAAACCAGTGAAATCGAATAAGGCATCGATTCTCGAGATGTATCGATACGATTCGATCTCCGTAACGATTATTGTTCCTTACTAGGTAAGCCGTAATTACTCGATACTATTGTCTGAGCCGATTTATCGGTTGTCGGCGCAACGATTTATAAATTGTTGTTTTAATTGACGATAGAATTAATGATGGATTTTATGAGAGGATTTTGTTATCTAATGTTGAAGTACATAAATTCATAATACTCTAATCTTTACCGTCTATCCGTCAGCGAAGAGTCTAGACTGGCACGGAAATTTCCGTACCAATATTTCATCATCATCATCATCAGCCTATCGTAGTCCACTGCTGGACATGGGCCTCTCCAAGACCACCAATATTTATGTAGATATCATAACTAAAAATCGCGTCTTGTATTTAAAACCCTAAAATATTTATTTCATTCCAGCTTTGAGTTATTGTTACAGCTTCTACTGAAATATATCATCTGTAAAAATTCTTACGGTTCATGAGATATAGCTTGGTGATAGACTGGACAGCGAAGTAATTGCAGTACATGTTAGGCACACCAAATATTCTCTATAATGGCTTTATACATAAGCTGATCAGTTTATTTGTATGGGTATACAATCATAACACCTTACATACCATGTTATTCTAAAAGTAACTCCAAACTAAAACGAAGCAAAATATTTATCCGCAACATTTAATAAGGAGCAACCAATAAGGCGGATGTGGGACAAAAATATGGCTATCAAAGTGTTCCCCGCGCACATCGTTAATAAGCCGATGCTTTATCATTTATTATTATAATTATCATCTCCTGTTGTGTATGAAACATACCTATAAATGAGACTGGGTATTTTGACTCATGATTGCTTGAAATAATTCGATGTTTAAGCGCCAAATTCAGTTAATAAACATTTTCGGGAAATACCTACTACGCCGTGCTTTTCACTTTTACGGAGTTTTCCATTTAAGTTCTCAATAAAACTATCCACCACCCAGGTTTGCCTTCTCAAGAATTCTTTTTTTTTCAGTAGCTCTAAAACTATAATGCTGATGAATTTACAATACCTGACGATGTAGTAGTTCTCTCAAAACGCTGATGGAACCGACGGGACCCACTAGTATTAACCTCTCCTAACCCACTTATTTTGCTGAGCCCGACAGGGTCCATGTGAACTATTTATAAGTTACTACCGCTTACCACCTAAGTATACATGTGGAAAGCAATAAAAGTATTAAGTTTTGAGTATTATGACAAACTTTGAGATAAAGGGGACCGATAGCCTGTGGCCAATACACGGCTCGATATGCCAAATAGTCTCACAGTCCTTTGCTTCTTCAAACCAATCAGGCCCACATTCACACAAATAATCTTGTAACTTACATCATCATCATCATCATCATCATCAGCCTATCGCAGTCCACTGCTGGACATAGGCCTCTCCAAGTGCACGCCACTGAGATCGATTTTCGGCTTCTCATGTAACTTACATACAGAATCTAACTAACCAGCCCGGCCCATGTCCGGTACCGGACGTCGGACACACGCAGCGCAACCGTACCGATCTAATTTGTCCGGGATTAGTCCGAGTGCCGCTTTTTCATTATTTCGCAGAGTGTCTTAAGCCAAGGCTTAGACGTGGCATGAATACTAAGCAACGGCGGCGTCTGCTAAAGATTTTTTGTTTGTATGTTTTTTTGACTTAGTAAGAACTTGTATTTAAAGTAATGGTTGTAATTGCAATGTTTCAGAACCTGATACTGTCAACGAGAGAGAAAAATAATAGTGGAATTATTACTTGATCCTGTGTTCAGCTATTTCTACACATAGATGATACACTTAACTAGCCACACCTTTTCATACATAATATAACTTTTTCATCGCATACTATTTTTAAAAGGAGTCACAGACTCAATAGATCAACATTCTTTAATCATTCACAAAAATCAGGACACACCAAAAAAACTAAATCCTTCCAAATCAATCACCATTACATAATTTTCTGTCATCAAAATACAAAACACTTCATCGTTTTTCTCCCATTAAAATAGATTACGCCTCGACGTTCGGTTAGTGGCCAACTGTCCATATTATTGGTATCAATGACCAAATGTGTTCGCTTGTCTTACCGTAGCGAAGACCGCGCGCCATGTCAAAATTACACGTTCGCTCGCGTAATTGTGATTGGATTTTGTGTCTTTTTTACCATTTTTTTTAGAGTTCCGCAGTTATGTAGGAGTGTTGGGGAATTATTTATAGCTCTATTGAGCGCGATAGTGACCTCTACATAGGGTATATATTTTTTATCAGATGTAATACGTATCAGTGCTATATTTCGCAGGGGTGCAATTAATAAAATTATAGAGTAAAGAAAAAAATGATTAAAATTGAAAACTTTTCAGTTAAAATTGATGTGGAAATTAAATGGCAATTCAGAGTCTATGAATAGTGGGTCATTTGAGCGTACCTACTCGAAAAAGATTAGATTGAAAATTGATAATCTAGAGAAGGTACAAATGCACAAAATTAAAACCTACAGAACCAACAACGTTCAATCCAACTCGATCCAGCCGATCAATGTTTACCTGACTTTTTTCACATCTAAACCCTTTGTTTCGTTCGTGAGAACACTCGATACCGAAATTACCATTTTTAGATATTGGATTATCGACAACCGCACTGGATTTGAGGTTATTTTAAAAACTCCATCGGCAGAATCGATTTGGTATCGAATAACATGGTTAGGGCGGTGTTATGGGATGAAAAAATCGATGTTATTTAGGCGGGTTTTAGATAATTTTGCGAACTTACCGGCTGTTGACTGATGCTGCGTTTGAGACGCCATCTACTGATGGTTTTCTGGAATGAAAAGAAATTCGTGTTTAGAAGTTTGTTAATGAGATGTATCACAGTTTAGAAAATACATTGAAGATGTGATTTGAACAACCATTGATGTGATTCCAACAATGACTTCTGCTGTCTCCGTCTGTGTTTGGTTTGTTCCAGACACAATAAAACGTTTGAAGGATTTCGATGCTCCGGCAAAGAAACTCAGCAGATTAGATACCTACTACTTTATCATAGTAAAGCTTAAAAAAATATTACATGTAAAGACAATGAACTATGGAAGAATAGTAGCGACCATAAATAAAAATTGGTATTAAGATAGGAGGAGGATGATGATATAAATGTCACTTCTTCATCAACTTTGTATACTTACATCCAATAAGGATCTGTGAGGCTCGAACTACCTCCATAATGAGGTCCCAAATGATAGGGACTGACATAATTAACCATTGGTACTGCATACATTTTTACTTTTGATCACTTTTTCAAAGACTAGAGGTTTTACGTCACTATTCCTTTAAGACGTTAGTGTTTTGTTTTCAGGGCATGATGGAGCTATTGGAATTTGAACTTTAAGGTTGTGCTTTTGATTTTTATAATTCAATGTAATTTGAGGTACGGTGATTTTGTGTCTAGTATGTAGTTTTCAGTTATAAGGTATCTGTTGTGGGATTCTCTCATTCGTATTTGACTGATTTTTTAATGAAAATTAATTTCTGGCATATGTTATCAAGTTTTTTTTTTAATTGAAGTTCCTTAATTGCTCCTACCTATATTAATATGATATTGATATATGTGGTAGCTTTGCATTGGAAAATCTTTGCGATAAGTTTACACAGTGATGCAACACCAACTATGTATAATAACAACTCTACATTATGTCTCGTACTACAGATTACAAAACTGCTTATGTAAATAGGCATAATAGTCGACAAATTCAACTCGGAATGGACTCTTTGATGACAAAAACCACCACATTCCTGGTCTTTTGAAAAAGCCGAAACCGTCACTAAATACACTCTAGTTGACAGAAAGCCGACGGGTCCCGAAGTTGACCGAATCGAATCGGACAATAGTTCCACTTAGCGGCCACAGATGTCGTTAGTGCCCGCTGCGCCCGCGTCGCTTGCATGCAGAGATTAGAAATTAGTATTCTAAACAGTTACGTTTGAAAAAAGTTGTTGCTGGTTTTTTTGCGAATGACTTTTTTACATTTTTTTAAAAATAGAAATCTGATGAAACAGTTTTTGAACTTACATTATTTTTGGTTTTAGGTAGGTATATATTTCAATAATTATTATGTCATAAATGATGAAAACAATACACGTATTATTTAAAATTAAAATTGCCCCAAAGAACCAACATTTTAGACATTACAAAAAATTAACACTAAAAAAGTAATGTTCTCAGACATGACTAATTTAAATCGTCGTGTGACATACTACAAGTTACTAAGTACCT
Organism: Helicoverpa armigera; assembly: GCF_030705265.1. Taxonomy (NCBI): domain Eukaryota; kingdom Metazoa; phylum Arthropoda; class Insecta; order Lepidoptera; family Noctuidae; genus Helicoverpa; species Helicoverpa armigera. The sequence continues at coordinate 7,351,015 of NC_087142.1, read as the reverse complement.
TACAGTTAGAGTCATTCCGTTACACGCGGTATAAACTTCAAAGTACTCTAAATCCAAGGGGGGTAAGCAGTGATTGGTGAAAAAAGCTCTCACAAGTAGCGACCGAATGTTTTTTGTTGTACCTATTTAACTTGATTATTTACGCAACGATTCTGAGGATTGACTGTGGTGTACCTATTGTGTATGGGGATTTAGAGGTTTTGATACTTGATGGTGTTTTTAAGGGAGACTGAGTAGTGAGTATAATATATGTAGATACAAGTATTTTTTATATATCGGGTGTGTCGTTCATAATCACATTAAATGAAATGCGTTAATATATGTCGATTAGCACAAAGATAAAAATAAAATATGTAAAAATAAAAAAATGAATTTTTCAAACAAATTAAATGGAATTAAAATGTGCGAAAATTAAAACACCATATAAAAGTCCGTCATTACAAACAAGTGAAATTCTCCCTTGAAAACTGACAGCTGTCAACTGATCAAAACATTCGCTACTCCTAATTTTATCTCTGCTTTACACATGATGTTGTAAATTATAAAAACTAAAAATGACTCCTGTGGTTAAACCACTGAATGGATTAGGTTATTTTTTTACAATTCGCCATAGAATATCATAAAGTATATGCGATAGGATTTAATGTGATTGTGAACGACACACCCCGTGTACACACACATGTTACGTACGCATATTACGTAAGTATGTACCTATGTAAAATTTTCCCGTTGATATGATTTTTTCATCAGAAATATTCTGTAAATAGAGACGAGTGTGTAAGTAAAAATACTATAACTTAACTAAGTTACTACTAGATTCAAAATCAAACACATTTAACACTTAGGTGAGAATAGTTAACGTCGTCTTATTTCTTATTAAAAGTATTAAATGAAAAGTCGTCATTGCCTAGCCTAAATTCCACCAAAATTATAAATAACATTTCGAAAATAACTCATCAACGATCAAAACTGCTCGCACCACAAACAAATTGATCAATCACACCCGATCACAAACCGATGCCGGTAATCGGATCGATTTACTTTTACACGATTCGATTCCTACTTGCTTCTCGATTGTTTCCGAATCGCGGCGAGATCAAACGATCATACATTAGTCATGGAAACCGTAGGGCGGAATTAAAAACTTTTTTGGGACCTATTTAAAATAGTTCCGATAGAAAAAAAATTGTTTACCACTGAAGTTGAATGAGTAATGATATAACTTGCACAAGGAGTGTTAAAGAGATATTGTATCATTTGTCTGCCCGTGTAAAGAAAGATAACAGAGTAATTTTTGACCGTCATATTAATAATTGGATTCCCGGAGGTAGTGGAGCAAAGGGTTATTTATATCAGCGATGTTGTTCGTAAAACTTAAACTTTGTTGCTGCGCTTTGAAACTTAGATAAAGTAAAGTTCAACTCGATTTCCACTCTATTCAAAAGCAAATCTGTTTTCACTCAAAAGAAAAAATGTTTTTAAATTTCATAACCTCTATAGCAGTCTATTATAATCCAACTTTAAAATTAACAGTCAATTACAACTGAAAAACCTCTAATTATGTTTAAACACATTACATACAAGGATATTTCCAAAAATTATTTACTCATTCAACACGTCAATACAAATGTCTTCATTATCGTAATGTCGAACTGACTGAAACAAAAACCAATGAGAACTCCCACATCGAGAGTTTCCAAGAAAACTCAGCGAAAACGTCAAATTCCACCGCTAATCGAATAAGGAGACGACAATCGAAATGTTACGAATAAGTAATCGATCACCGTACGTCACTTTACATTTATAATACGTTAAAAACGAACCTTTCCAAATATTCGGTATATTTTAAGGTTAAAGTTATATCGATTAAAAAAAAAACTTGAAAATCGACTAAACTTACGCACAACTTTGAATCGATTACGACAAAAAAGTTTCGTTTAAAAAGTTACGATCGCGAATGAAGGAAGTTTTCGAATTTGGAACGCATAGGCCTGCGCTCGCCGCGGCGTTCCACGTGCTAGTGAAGTGACATGCACGCACCCCGGGAAAATTCGCAAGTCCCCCTTGCAAGTTTATACGCGTCGATGTGTGTAGGGAAGCCCCTAATCGAATAGCAATCGTAATTGGGGGCGCTATTAATGAATCATTAATGCGTGTTGAGGAATGTTGCGATGACTTCTGACTTGTTGTTCGCGAAGTTTGCAGTCGGATTTTGATGGAATTAAGCCGGGTATTTGAATGTAATTGGACTATGATTGAAACTTAATTATATCTTGTGATTTCCTGTGTCAAACACAGTCACTTAAGTAGCTAATATTAAAGCAATAAAAAGATAAGTAAACTAACTTATACAGATTTCTTATTAGAAATCCAGGGCACGCGCAAAACAATCGTATTTAATAAATTCAAAGAAAAAGCAGAACCAAACGACAAACTACATCAAACTTGATAGCACAAATGCCAACAAAATCTTTCACTAGAATGACAGTCACGGAGCCACTAACTCGCATTTACTGACTAAACAAAGGACCGAACTGACAAAAATTCCCCTCACAACCGGGGAATAATTTTCCAATATGGCAATAATATGACACAACAGTGGCAACACCGCGTGAATAATAAATATGGCGGGGACACGCGCGGCGCGTACGTTCAATTATTTACACGCAAATTATGGAAGTGACATGCGTGTAGTGGTTTTTGGGAAAAGACTTCTTGAAGAAATGGCAATGTAGGGCAATCCTTGGGCAACTTTTGCCGAATGGCTAGTTGGAAAAGACTTTCTCTAGGAATTATAATTTTCAAGCTGTATACCCGTAGTTTCACTGGCGTCCCGCCTGAGGGAACTTCTGCCCTTACCCGGATAAAATATAGCCTTTGTTTCTCAGAAATACTACTTACCATATATTTACCAACAGTGAAAGAATTTTCCAAATCGGTCATGTAATTTAAAAGCCTTTAGGGTAGATACAAATAAACATTCAAATTTTTAATTTCTGACACTTACGCGAATATTAGACATTTAAATAAAACTACTTTTACGGATTTTATCGCGGTTACATTGATATTATTGAAACCCGAAGTTTCGGATCCTTTACAGCATCCATGGTCACGGGTAGACTAAGGTGTCCACCTTACCTTACCTCAGACAAAATTTTCTTCTACATTTTAATTTTATAGATAGAAAGTAACCTTCTAATTTCATCTTCACAACATAAAACCACATGACATAGGTACTATACTCCGTTAATCACCATATTAACCAGACATACAGGCAATATGCAAATTGATACGCGTGTTGCCAGTGAAATGATGAGTTTTTACCACTAAGTAATACATTTATCAGAGCAAACATCTCCGCGCCGAAGGCATATAGTGATTGTATCGCAATGAAGGAAGATGGGATGTGGGAATTTTTCTTACTTTTTAACCAACTTCCCAACAAGGAGAAGGTTCTCAATTCGTCGGATTCTTTTATTTTGCTAGCTTATTATGATGACTGCCAAGTTAAATATAAGTAACTAGCTTCTGCCAGCGGTTTCACCCGCATCCCGTGGGAACTACTTCCCGTACCGGGATAAAAAGTAGCCTATATGGGCGATAAATGGGCTATCTAACACTGAAAGAAATTTTCAAATCGGACCAGTAGTTCCTGAGATTAGCGCGTTCAAACAAACAAACAAACTCTTCAGCTTTATAATATTAGTATAGATTATTTAAATGACAAAGTCAAAGAGATGGGTCACATGCTATCTGTGACAAGTTTGTCTATTATGATAAAAAAAAACATATTAGTTCAAAAGTTCAAATAGATATGAATCAGTAAGTATTTGCATTCTGATAATAAGAGCAAAAAGTGATTCAGCTAAACTGCATTAATATAAGTTTCAACAAACTGTATTTTTATTGAGTATTTTTTTGCTTGAAACAATTACATAATGGACACATCCAAACTTTACTTTCAAGATCCAGTTTTTCATTTTAATGTTATAAAAAAATAATATTATGCAGCGTTACCTCATAACTACATCCACCGTCATTGTATTCCCTCAATACAGCGCAAGCGCATAGATGTTAGATAGCGAAAGGATAGCCAGTTCGATTACTGGAACCGTACCCACTTTTTGTACTAAGATTTAATATTGATGCGTTTTATTACTTGTTGTAACTTTGTTCATCAATTAGCTGTTATGCGGAGTTTTTTCTCGAACATTCTAGAATGTTCTAGATGTTACTGTTTTTGTATATTTATCCGTAACATTGTTGAGAATTAATTGTGGGTTTGTTCGGTTAATTAATGTTAAGTTAACTGCCTTTGGTTGTGGTTAAGGCTACGGTGGGTCTTGGGAAAGATTCCTAGGTGAGGGAAAATGTTGTTAGATTTTCCTATTTGAAAAAAAAATGAGTTGTTTTTCGTTAGGAATTTCTCTTTGCCGTACCTACCTGCGGAGTTTCTGACGGCTCTCATTATTAGGAGTAACTGCACTTATTTACTTTTGCCAAAGCGTCTACCTATCTACCTATCTACCCTAAATATGTAAAACAAAAAGCTTCAATAATTGATCGTGATTTAACCAAGAAGTATACATATAGTGTTTAAAGCCGATACATCTACTAACGATAGGGATCATTATTCATTAATCCAACGAAATTGTGTCTTTATTTTTTTCACAGTTTAAACTAAATATTTCATTTCTGAAAACAAAAGAATTATACAATATTTCCCAAAACCACCAAGCACAGTACACGCCAATCACTTTACTAACATTCCACAATATTCAGAAGTCAGGGGTAATGCAATCGTAATATCCGCGGCCCGCTTTACTAGCGCCGTGGGATCTCATAAACTGAGGGCTCTAATGACGATTTACGAGGTCGCTGAGACGTATGCCAGCCGGGGTGCAAGGCTTTGTAGTTGGGTTGCATTGGTGAAAGGTGTGGTGAAAATTGCTAGAATACTGATGTTTTTTTGATATTTTGGAGGTCAAAAAGACAATTGTAAAGTGTAAAAGACTGATATTTGGTGCACAGATAAAAACTGCTGTAAACTTGCGAATGTTTTTTTTTACATTCTGAAAGAAAGAAAGAAAAAATATTTATTGACACAAACCATACATACACATAGAAATAAAAATAATAATGCACCTATAGTTAACACAAATGATATCACATTTTTTTTAATTCTACAAAAATATTTTTGTAACAACCAATTTATTTTATTATTAATTTTTCCTATTTTTTTATCCAAAGTCTGATTGAGATTTCACGTTGTGTGGTTAACTGAAATGATATTACCATTTTGTATGAATTTTACAAAAAATATTTTTAACCAGCATTTTTTTTATTTTAATTTATCTTTCTTTTTATCCAAAGTTTGCCTACCCCTGGCCCATCAGTACAAAAGGTAACTAAAGTTCTCATTGATGCGAGTGACATTCGACCCTCACACATTTTATATTTTACCTCCTGCCTTTTATAGTGCAAGGGTGACTAATGCCTTTTGTCTTAAACAACAATACCAAAGAAAACAGTCATGTTTCCAAGGAACTGAGTATTTGTGGAAATTCTCTTAAGAGTTAGGTATTTGTGAAAGAATAAAGACAGTTGAAATAAAATCAGTTTCTTTAAAAAACATATTATTATGTCGAACCAAAAAAAATCACATTTGTAGTATGGCAGATAACTAAAATATTTATTTTATTCAAATTGTTATAGCGGAAACAATAGTTTATCATCTGTAAAAATTTCAACTCTTTAAGCTATGACCATTCTTGAAATACAGTCTGGTGACAGACAGACAACAGAAGAATCCCGTTTTACCTTTAGGGCATGAAATACTAAAAAATACATTTTTATTAATAAAACAAAATATCTTATAACTAGGTGCCTATATTCGACTATGTGGTTTCGTCCACCATTCAACGTAATTTTATAACTGATATGAAGAACATTTACATGGGGTATTACCCCATAATGGTGCTTTAGAGATTTAAGACGACATTATAAGGATTTTTGGGTAAAATGTTATGGTGCTTTGTGGTGGCGGCAAGTGTAATGTAAGGAAAAGGATTTGGTTAACTGTCTCGAAGATTTTGTTGAATAATTTGAAGTTAATTGTGGTGAATAAAACTTAGGGGTGCGTTTTCTAAAGAATTTTAGGAATATTATAAGATAAAAAATAACCCTATTATAAGTTTTGCTATTGTTGTGTAACACAAAATTAGAGTCAATAAATTCATAAGTGTTGATTGTTTTTAAAATAAGTTAGCTAAAAAGTCGTTCCTACATGTAAAAGAAAGTAAAGTTAGCACTTACTTAAGAGAACTACCTTTTGAAAGATTCCGAAGCAAAAAAGCCATAAATAAAATTACCATACTTAATGCAAGTTTAAACTTAAATAACTTCACAAGTTAAGTGGCAAGTTGGCTCGCCGTAACTCTTTTGGTTAAGTTAAATAACTTTGCTACTCAAGTTAGACTTAATTGCGGTATGAACCTTGCCTTTATTGCACTGAGAATACTGAGCGTAATTTTAATGATGTTTTAGTTAATATTCAAACTTTATGTCGTATAAAATTTTCTCAAATATACAGTTAATTTTTTGCGTCCTCTAGTCAGCAGTTTTTTTTATTTTTATTTATTATTTCAAAAAATGTACAATTTTACTAAGATACGCTTTAGGAAAGAAAGCCTGTATACCTACTGTTTTAGGTAGAAAATCAACAGTAATCGTCATTGAAATATGGGTGTACAGGTAGGGCAAGGCTTTTGCTGTCAAGAGCCAATCTTTCAAAGCTCTTTCTCTCTTTCTGCCTCAATTTCTTCTTCGCGGTAAAATGAGATCTAGTAGTGATGAGCGGCTGATTTTAGGGGTCCTCTTTTGTAAAATTTACCTTCGGGAAGTGATGTTTTCAGTCTACTTTGTATCAAGGCTCCTTTACCTACAGCACAAAATAGTAGCAAACACAAACATTATTCAAGAGGCCCTTAACCTAGACTTGTGAAGCGTGGCCTAACGGGGTGTATCAGTCACAATTTAAACAAAATACGCATCGAGAGTATTTGATCCAGAATTGAGTAATCATGATTGAACTATGGATGCAGTGATAGGGCAAGACTTTTACTGACTACACCCAATCTTTGTTGCTTCTAGAACTATTTATGTACCAGGGCTGCGGTAACTCTTTCTTTCCTTTCTTTGTTCGTTCCACCATTTCTTCTTCCTAGCGAAAATACATAGGAAGCGGAGAACAGCGGGCGTTTCTGGGGGCTATCTTTTGCAAAATTTACCTACCTTATAAATTAGGTATTACAAAGTGCTGATCTTCAACATACTTTGTATAAATGAGACTTTTTTAAGCACAATCCCGCAGCCTAAGGCTTTACCTACAGCACAAAATAGTACCAAACACAAACATTATTCAGCAGGCCCTTAACCTAGACTGTGAAGCGTGGCCTAACGGGGTGTATCAGTCACAATTTAAACAAAATACGCATCGAGACGATTTGATCCCGCGGTACGGCTTCGTTACTCAACTTGTAGCGTCTGCAGATATGTTTGGGGTAAGTATTTGAAATGTGATATTTAAATTCTTCTAAATTAATAAAAGAATGAGGAAATTATAGACAAGGACACTTGCTTGGCTATACAATTACAAAGCAGAGCTGTAGAGCAACAAACAAATACGTTAAAGACTGCGTTGCCTTACGAAGTATGGATCAGGAGTTTGATAGGCAACAACAAACCAAGAGAAAATCTATGACTTACCCCCGCACACAGAGACATTTAATGATTACTTAAGTCACTCCTTACTGTCAGATTCTCATGGAAATTCTGCACTAAGGAACAGCTTAAGTAACCATTAAATGTCTCTGAGTGTGTCCATTAAATTACTTCCTTTGCTTATTTAGTTATTAGATATGATAATAACTATTATAAGCATAAAATTACATAATTCTAATAAAAGAGTACCACAAAAGATAGTTGCTAATATAACATTTGAGTATCGAGAAAAAAAGTCTGTCTGTTACAGCCTTTTTTTATCGTCCCACTGCTGGGCACAGGCCTCCTCTCACATGGAGAAGGATTGAGCATTAATCACCACGCTTGCTCAATGCGGGTTGGTGATTTCAGACTTTATAGTCCAGGTTTCCTCAAGATGTTTTCCTTCACCTTTTTATCAGCCATTGGTGTCTAAGTATACTTAGAAAGTACATACAAACTTAGAAAAGTTGCATTGGTACTTGCCTGACCCTGGAATCGAACCCACACCCTCATACTCGAAAGGTTGGTTCTTTACCCACTAGGCCACCACGACTTTTTTTTTGCGAACCATATGCGCCCAGATAGAAAGTAATAAGTCGGTAAAAATGTGCATACAATGGGTGCATTTGAAATGCAAAGCGCGCGCATTCAGGGGTCGAGCATAGCTGTCACTCAGTTGGCATTGTGTATCGCACTTGTGCGTGTACGGGGGAAGAGATAGCACGCTTATTTAGGAGGTTTTATAGGTAAATTGTGTTAATTATTTGAGACAGATATGTCGCTAATTAAGAGTTCTTGATCAGCTGTGAAAACCTTAAAATTTTGGTCAGCAGTAAAAGTGGCCATCTCATCATGATCGTAGATTGGAGACCGACCATATTATCTGTTTTAGCACGATAACTTGGGGGGTCATCGCACATCTTTGACAGTCTTCATAGACTGAAATAAAACCCCAGCATTGTTCGAAAAAGGCCAGGCAGATGATGACTTCTTGTTACTTTTATGTAATTTATCGTTTAAATTTTAGGTGATAGTTAAAAGTATGTCTTAATTTTAATTACGTGACTTATCAGTTGAGATAAAAACAACAACATTAAAATCATTACTCCGCTCTTTGTTTCTGAAGATGATAATACACCTCACCATAAACAAAGGACCAAAAATATAAACAAAAAACCACTGAATATTCATACACCTGTTAATCCTTACATTTTAAAGCTCATATCATACACGGAAGTACATCCACAATATTGCAACATAAACAAGAAAAAAAAATGCATTGTTTATCTTCATGCATATGCAAGTCCAAGTCTCCAGAGACAAGACAAGAAAAAAAAAACCGGCCAAGTGCGAGTCGGATTCGCGCACGAAGTGTTCCGTACCAGAGCAAAAATGAACAAAAAAATCACGTTTGTTGTATGGGAGGCCCCCAAAATATTTATTTAATTCTAGTTTTTAGTTTTCAGCTCTTCAACTATCATGGTTCATGAGATACAGCCTGGTGATAGACGGATGGACAGACGGACGGACGGTCGGACGGACGGACAGAGGAGCGAAAACAATATTACTTATATCCTCCGAGCCTTTTTCCCAATCATGTTGGGGTCGGCTTCCAGTCTAACCGGATTCATCTGAGTACCAGTGCTCTACAAGAAGCGACTGCCTATCTGACCTCCTCAACCCAGTTACCCGGGCAACCCGATACCCCTAGGTTAGACTGGTGTCAGACTTACTGGCTTCTGACTCTATAATAACGACTGCCAAGGATGTTCAATGACAGCAATGAAAACAATATGGTCCCGTTTTAGCCTTTGGGTCATCATCCTCCGAGCCTTTTTCCCAAACTATGTTGGGGTCGGCTTCCAGTCTAACCGGATGTAGCTGAGTACCAGTGCTTTACAAGGAGCGACTGCCCTGCCTGACCTCCTCAACCCAGTTACCCAGGCAACCCAATACCCCTTGGTTAGACTGGTGTCAGACTTACTGGCTTCTGACTACCCGTAACGACTGCCAAGGATGTTCAATGACAGCCGGGACCTACAGTTTAATGTGCCATCCGAAACACAGTCATTGGTGTCTAAGATATACTTAGAAAGTACATACAAACTTAGAAAAGTTGCATTGGTACTTGCCTGATCTGGAATCGAACCCGCGCCCTCATACTCGAGAGGTTGGTTCTTTGTCCACTAGGCCACCACGACTTTTTTCGTTTTAGCCTTTGGGTACGGAACCCTAAAAAGTAATCGGCATTAATAATACTTTTGACGTATTGTGTGACAGTTTGAAAGTTTGTAACGTCCCAATCTGCATGTAAAGTGAGGTATAATGGGAATTTACATTTGTACAGAAAACGTCTTTGTGTGCTGGTTGAGTCAGACGGACAGTGTGGAAACGTCGGTCGACGCCCTAAACACAGGTGGTTTCTTGTTGATGTTGGAGGATTAGATGCTGTGGAGATGAATATTTGGACAGTGGAAATTGTAAAAAGAATTGATATCGAAATGTAGTGAGCATGAGCGTTTGACTGAGATACAGCTCTTTTTTTTGTATGATTTTTAAAATTATCAGTATTGGCAAGCAGTAAAGTATAAAATTATCAAAGTCTGTCTCGCTATAATGCAATGAGAGTTTTCGAATTTCATTGAGAAACGAATTTCTGAAGTGTTGACCTATTCCATGGGTAATCATCTTCATCACTCAACTAGTGTACCATGCATCGCTTCCCGTTTACGAAAGAAACGTTTGTAAATAATTTCCTTTTGGGAAATTGTAGTATCAAATACACCGACAGAACAGCGAGTATACACCTGCGGAACTAAACTACTTCTTTCAGCCGCCTAACGACGGTGAAACATAAGTACACAATGACAAATATTGCGAGACAGCTTACGTCTACCATTCTCACTTACAAAGAGTTTATTTAAAAATAACACAAACGCTATTTATGTGGCTAGTGAAATATTGGTGAAATTCGGAGAAAGGAATACCTACTTGAATATTTATTTTTTAGTCAGCTTTTAAAACCATTTTGTCTGTAAGGATTCATTTTCTGTTCGTGAAATACTCAGTGGTCATAAGTCACTTCCGAAAAGATTTTTAAATACCTAACTGCTAAGAAAAATTGTAATTAAGTTGCCATCTCATTACAGTTACCTAAAGAAAAGAGTAATGGAAAGATACGACGCAGATGTTCCAAAAATTTTCACCCGGAAGTAACATCCAAATACCAATACCAAGACTCAACTAAAAAAAGTAACACATCCATTAAAAACTACATCTATTTACACATCTTTATAGTCCACAATGTCAGACCACATAGTTAAAGAAAACAACTATTGACATAGGAATACAATTGATAGTGCGAAGTCTTGGAACCGATGTATTTATAGTAACACCTGCGAAAAACTTGTAGATTTATTATTTTATTCCAACAAAGGACAATATAAATTAGAGTGAACGTTCATATAAGATGCACAGATGTCCGTCCGTCCGAAGACATTGTCTATCTACGACTGACGATATTTTAACAAACTAAGCGATCTTTTCAATAAATTATATTGTAGGCGCACGCGCATCGATGCTGTAGAACTTCATAGAGCTGATAGATACTCACACTTGATTTGTATCATGCCTAAATTATCCTTCAAAGATTATTTCTATCAAAATGATCGATTTTGCTTGGCTTTGATATTATTTATTAACAACTTAATGACAAAAATCATTATGTATCTGGGTACAATTGAAGTCACCATAACAATATTTTAAAATTGCAAAAAAATATAAGTACTCCTTAAACAACGTATGTACCTAATGCAAAATTATACGGCCAAGTCATATTAAAATTGACATTCCTATTTATTTACACTGCACAAGCACGCAAACTAGCGCCTACGAAGTGCATAATTCCAAAATAATTGACGATAATACAAACATCGTTAATATCAGCTACATTCACCCAATCAACTTTATTTCTTTATCATCCACATCTACCTGATTACACGCACTTAAATATAATTATAATAACATCCTAAATAAACATTGCAGCAGCATTACCTACAAATAAAATTTAATCACTCAAAATTATAACACGGGTTAAAAGTCGAGTCGGACTCGAGCACGAAGGGTTCCGTACCAGAGCAAAAATGAGCAAAAAAAGCCCCCCAAAATATTTATTTTATTATAGTTTTCAGTATTTGTTGTTATACCGGCAACAGAAATACATCATCTGTGAAAATTTCAGCTCTCTAACTATCACGGTTCATGAGATTGAGCCTGGTGACAGACGGACGGACGGACGGACAGAGGAGCGAAAACAGTATGATCCCGTTTTACCCTTTGGGTACGGAACCCTAAAAAATAAATGAAAAAAGGTGGTATCATCAGCTTTGTATAAATCCACCTGTCTCGCCGGTCAATCGCGCAGTGCAGTCGATGCAAATGGGTGCGCATGGGCATTGTTACCGCCGATCGCTAACGACGATGTCCGAACGCAGTCATTAAGCTTGACATGACCGGATCACGGCCGTGAGACTATATACTCAGGTTGTTACGTAATTTATAGTCGACCCTTAAGTTCCTTTACTTCCAAGCTTCTCTTGGCACCTGTTCCACCATTGTTTCGCTGGATTAACGGTTTGTTGTACTTGGTATTGTAATAAGGTTCCGTATATGGGTTTAGGGAAATTGGGTTTGAAAGAAAAGGTGTGTGCTTTGGGTAGGTTCAATTGTTGCTGCTTGATCAGGAGAAGGATAAGAAAAATGATGATGAATGGGGACAACCTAAAGAAAAAAGCTCAAATCGATACTTCTTCGCAACGAAAAAAACCGTCTCTGCATAATTTGATGCTAAGCTAAACATATTGGCTCAGTGGCGTGCACTTGGAGAGTCCTATGTCCAGCAGTGGACTGCGATAGGCTGATGATGATGATGATGAAACATATTGATGAAAGTGATGATAAATACAGACAACCTTTTCAAAAAAATCACACGAAAAATTCTTCAGCAACACATTGAAACTTAATACTCTCAAAACCCAAATCCCAAAGTGTCACACCAATTCATTCTAGAGCTAGCCTTCAAAATAACGAAACAGCCGGCTTCCGAGCAAAAACTGTCGCCTGAACAAAATCGAACGTCGAGAATTGCAGTACCGCCAAGAATCTGACGTGGCCCAAAAACTCAGAATGCAACAATGGATGGATACTATCTGACCACTTTGTTATTTGTATGTCCGATGAGGGCTTTCTGAACAGTGTTAGTGACCAGAAAAACGTTTAATTGTCGATTTGTTAAGATTTGGTGTTTGATTCGGAACTGGATGAGGACCGTATATGTGCTAATGTAATTTTGTCTGGTGCGTTGTTATTGAATGTAAGAATGACGTCTGGTTTCACTTGGAGTATGATTCTTGATAAATCTAGACAGGTAACAGATCCAACTTTTAGAGTAGATGAAATTGGTATTTTACTATCAGGAATTATGTTTAATTTTCTCCTAATGAAATCCATCCAAATAAATTACAAAGGAAACAGTGATACTGTCTGTCGAAACAGCGTTAACAAAGTAACAATACCTAAATTATTTCTTCACTTATGTTGTCAAACTCTACAAAAAGCTATCCAATTTCATCATCAAACTTAATTATATTGTGAACATGAACCGCGAACTCTAAAACACTTTTATAGAACAACTTTAGATCAACCCGCACATAGACTGACAGCTAGTGTTTTTTAACTCTGTAACCGATCATTCCAATTTTCCTTCAAACGTATCAAACATCGCATTTTTTGCTCTAGCCATCATTATACCCAAGATCGAAGCACACAGGAAATTTCTATATTTGAAAATGAGGAAAAAATGGATCACAACTTTTCAAACCAGAATGTTACAAGGACATGAAATTAAAATCTTTGCACAACGAGATAAGACCATTCCTGATGCTGACAAAAAAGGTAGTATACCTACTGTCCTATTCCCAACGCATTTCCAATAATTGTGGTAAAAAAATCGATACGTAGAAACCAATCAATTCGACGACAACGGAATAAGGCTTATTATTTTTTTCTTTTCGATAATAGGCACCGTCATGAAGGAGCGAATTAACCACTGCATCTTGCAGTCAATCTCATCCTTATGATTAGAGTCTTAAGGTTGATTTCTGATGTTTTAGTGGTAATTGATAACTTTGTAATATCAGAGGCTTAAAGTATTTTATCCAGTAATTATCCAGAGGATAATTCCTTCGGTTACGGTGACAATTTTCTACGATTGTGTTCCACTGAAACGGGTTCTGTTATTGTTAGTTGATCGCTTATTGATTTTATATTGCAACAAATGTATGTGAGACCTGATTAAGATCATAATTATGATCGATTAAATATTAATAGCTTTGATCCGCGTGTTGATCTGATGCCTTTTTATTGATAACAATATTTAATCGTTCTTTCTTGTGTATAAGTTAGCTAGTCTCCGTAGCATTTCTGCCCTATATCACTTTTTTGTTCAAGTGATATGAAAATGTTATCCCCAACAAATATATTGTTAATTCTGTTTCTTCTTCGATGACAACCAGTAGGAACTGATACAAAGATCTTACAAGAATTGTAGGCATATTTTTAGTCCTCTTTTTGTTTGAGATTGGACATCATCAGATGACTAATTCCACTTTGTGGGTTTCAGACATACCAAGTTCCTTCTGGTTCTCTTTGTGTACCAGGGCCACGGTGGCTTTTTCGGAAAATCCGGTAACCCCGGTGGTAGTAAGGTTTTGGCCTTAGCGAGTCCTGGTTCAATGTTATAAAACTGAAAAAAGTTTTCATCATTTACACAGCAAGATAGACAAAGCCATCTAACCTCCTATAATCCTCAAAAAAAACTATTGAGAAAGAACAAAACAATACTTGCTCATATACAATCAAGTCATAATAACCATATCGTGAGAAATTAATATAATTATTGGTCCTTATGCCTGCACCGACCACGTAAGGGAGATCGATGGGGTGCGAGCGAGAGGACCGACATTTCCCCATAAGAAAGAGTGGGATAGAAATATTAATGTGTTATTACGGTCAGCAAATTGGCTCGTTTATGTAAAAATTCGTCCCGATGCGCATTTGCTCAATATTGTTTTGTTTTAGTTTTTAAATTGAGTTTGATGTCATATTAGATTTTTTTGCGAGAGTTCTCGGCAGACTTTTTGTCGTCTTGCATCATTGTGCGAGTAGAAAGATTTTTTTGGTATCAACAGGTGGCGAGGTGGGGGAGGGGGCAGATTTGTATAACATGCGTTTACTTGTGCTCGGAAGCTAGTTGCGTAGCGCCATTGGATTTTGCCCAAACTGTATGCAATGGTCATAAAAGACAAAGAGAGCAAAAGGATCAGAAGTCTATATGTACCAAGGTCTGTCAAAGAGCTACCAGGTTATATATGCATGAACAGTAATCAAGACATATTTAGTCCAACATCTCCTAAATTAGGATTTGCATTTTGTCCCTCAATACCAGGTGTGTTTCTACTAAACTTCTCGCTTATAGTCTTGGTATTTTGAAAGTATTCTATTAGTTTGATGCCGATTTGTTACTAATTAATTCAATACTGCAACACCAATATTCTATGCTTTAAAAGGAAGTGTAGGTTACCTATAAATCTAAACTCCAAGTTTGAAACATTTGGTATGTATACTAAATTATAGATCTCCTTTTATTTACAAAGCTATGTAGAGTATAATTGCTTTATTAGCAATGAATATTATTGAGACATGAATGTTTTAAATTCATGCCTATGTACTGCAAGGGGTTTCACCCATTTTTAGACGAACTAGTTCCTACGCCCGAATTAAAATCACCCATTATGCAGTTCTGAAGTATCCTTATACTGATTAGTAGTATTCTTGTTAGCTTTACCTTTCTCGCTTTCAAAATATGTTCCGTTGTCAGTTTCAGGCCTTTATTGACCTTCATTCTTCATTGACAGTATAAAACCCATATTTAGTCCCCAACCCTAATATATCTCCTAAACTTGGCGGAGATTTTCAGCCAATTACAATAATATTCTAATCCATCTACACAACACAAATGTATGAATTTTCGAACAGAACAACAATATCTTAATGATACTTCATTACAATAACAATTGCGTATAAACAAAGCCTTGCATAGTTCATCGACATTGCACCTTAGAACACTGAACCCTCCGGAGATGCCTTTGTCATGACTTTCACTCTGCCAAAAGTAAGAAACTTAGCTACCATATACCTACATGTGCGTTAAGTTTATGCTTGTTGGTGACAATCAATATGATCGAAAATGCATGATTGATCATCTACATAGCCTTTTCCCAAATGGGTTGGGGTGGCTTCCAGTCTAACCAGATGCAGTTGACTATCTAGAGTATTTAACATGGATCGACTGGCTATCTGACCAGACTCTTCAAGCCACTTACCTTGGCTTAGACTTTCTGGATTTCTGACTGTACATAACGATTACCAAAGATGTTCAAATGACAGCCGGGACCCACCAATTTAACGTGCCTTCCGAAACACAGAGGAACTCGTCATGCAAACTTTCTATGCTCGTAGCGGTTTGTGTTCGTAGCGGTTCCTGTAGGTTAAAGGCTCTTAATATAGCTCCGATCAACCTGTTTAAGCATAGTGCTAAAGAAACTATAGATAATATTTTATGGGCTATGTAATGGCACCATATAAATACAGGCGATGGGAATTACAAAAAGAAATATTATATTTTATTTTTGCGGTTCCACTACGTCTGGATTGGAGTTTCTGAACTTATTTTTGTAAAATTATTTTGGTGCTTGACTGGTGGTTTAACTGGAACCATCAACATATATCAAAGTTCAGCCCACGGCGTCTGTCTGTCTACTCTCGATAAACTCAAAAACTGTTTCAGTATCTATACCTACTTATATTATAAAGCTGACGAGTTTGTTTGATTGAAAGCGGTAACCTCAGGAATTACTAGACTGATTTGAAAAGTTCTTTCAGTGTAAGAAATGTACTAGATAGCCCATTTATCGAGAAATGCTACATTTTCATCTCCTTGTGTCAAGTACTTAGTACATCACACAGTTGACACCGCGAGGAGTTACTACTTGCAACATAAATACCAATTAATTAACATATCACATTTATCACAAAACTACTTCAGATAAACTAAGAAAAATGCATAAAAATAATTTATTTCGCAAAAAATTGCCACCGGAACATCAAAAGCGTCCATTTCCGAAGAGTAATGGATCACCTGTAACGGTAAATCAAAATGGCGCATACTCTGTCTCTTTCTAACTACAGTGTTGTGTATATGTCTGCCTCACTTACGACGAAGGATGCGCCTGAGATTATGATATTTAGTAGCACTATTTATTTGATTGATGTTTGTCTTACTGAGCGCAATTTAATGCAATTTTTATTAAATAGCCATCGTTTTGGGGATATTTTTTATTTCTAATCTTCTTTCCTGACACTTCTTTGCTTAAACTCAATAAGCCGATAATAAATCCAATATGGTTAAACAATGCTACTGACAAATACCGAGCTTGCATACCGCTCCAGTTAAATTAGATATCTCCACTTTTTACCTACATAGTCACTCATAAGTACCAATATCAATACCCTGAAAAACATTACATACCTTTTTCAACACATCTAAAAATATACAAAAAAATAATTACATGTTGTATACTCGATACAACAGCAATAAAATTATTTGATGGACTTCAAAGCATTCAGAAACATAGCAGGTGACACATAAAAGTTTTAACCGATCACATAGGAAAAGTAATGATTCATTTATATTTTAATGTTATAGTCCACATCACAATACATATGTCCGATGTTATTACGTATTGTAATGAAAACTGAGCAACGCATCCGCCGACAACTCAACAAGAACAGAACATTATAAATTCAAATACAACAAAGTTATTCAAAAATTTAAGATTAACTTCGCAATTAAAAGACAACAACAATTGAAGGTTGAAAATTCAAAAAAAAAGATGGCCGCCAATGCTAAATACCACCTGTCAACTGTCAACCACTTTATTTAGACCTCTAGTCGTCAAACAACACTTAATATTCAAGGGCCATCTCAAGATTGTAATACAATTAACACTAACAATCAAAAAACAGCACTCGCTACCCACCGATTATGAGACATCGATACATGAATCGATTAATTCGCTCGTAAAGGTTACGTAGCAAAAAGAATCGAAACTACACCCATGTTATTAATTACTAAATTGTTTATCAATCATAATTAATGCACACATGATAAATATTCGCGACTCTTTACTGAGAAAGGGGTAATTTGTTATATTTCTACATAATTATGGGGTGTTTTTAAAGGCCATTATTACAATAAATTCGGTTGCAGTAAAACAAATAACAAAATGGCTTCTAGTACATTAAAATGCCATCGTGACACAAGTGGTGCTGTTTTAATGAATACCTGATATTATCCTAGACAAGGTAACAGAGAGTCTAACACCTTGTTACTTAGATAATAGGATTTACACCATAAAATAATTTAATAGATGGAAAAAGAGAAATAGAAGCCAAAGAAAATTGAACGACAATTTTGAGTATCCTGCATAACTTTATTAAAGCTTTGGTATTTTTTTCAAGCTAAACTGGTCAATGTTTACGAAATTACAGACAGAAATACACAGACAAGAGTAGAATGTACTAAAAGTTTTTTTTTTTAATTCTTTCAAACAAGCCCAATTTCTAATAAGGCCACAAAAACTATCAAAAATATTACTCGATCTTAGAAACACCTTAACACAAAATACCAAAAATATACCGTATCTAAAATATATCACCAAAATTCCTACAAGATATCCAAACCTGTGATAGCTAGGTACATAATAACATGCGCTGCGTGCGCGCAGACCTCGCTGTTATGGCCGGCGGTCAGCTAATTTCTTACCATCTGATAACAGCCCGTGATCTGAACGTAATACGATATTCACGACGACCAATGAAGCGGTAGATGGGGACAAATCATGTTGGTATTTAATTTTATAAATATAGTTTTTTGTTTAATACATAGAAGGATTGAAAAGGAAAACTTATTAATAGTAAATTACTTAAAAGAAATAAAATAATAACTGAGCCAAGATAAAAAGCTAACCTTGTGACAGAAAAACTGAATTTATTTATTTATTAAAAATGCTTAATATGAAGTCTAGGAATAATGAACTTTGAACGTCAAGACCTCTTGGTCCAGAAACCTAAAGCAGTTCTTAAACCCAAGAAGAAATAATTTTTGAAACAAAAATTATTATGAGTGTCTATGGCTGATAAGTATTATCTAACTGAATACATAAGGAAACTCAAGGCAAAACCAAGAAATACATAACAAAGAATATCAAAGGAAGATCCATAACTGAATACCACTTAACACCCAGCAAGAATTATTTGAAAAAAAAAAGGTTTTCTCACGGAAAAATTCAAAAGGAGTGAGTGACAGCGTGATACGAGCTGAGCAATATCCAAATATGGTGCAAATGGCGTAAAAACTAGTAATTGAATTCCAAGCTTATTGGTTTCACAGTAAAAACTAATAACACACTATAGGACTTCTTGTTTGTGAGTTTTTTAATGGGGTTCGTGACGTAGGAATAAAATTTGTAACCGAGAGCTCTCTCGGATGGATGATGATTTAAACTAAAACTTATTAGAGGAATCAAGGAGTTATGAATTGAGTGTCGAGATAGAGAGAGCCCTGATCTAAAATGAATCTTTCTTTTTTATTTTTGTAAGTGGACTCCTTCGAACTTTGGAGTTAAAAGATTGTGCAATAGTATCAGAGAATCTTTATTATTAGAGAATAAAGTCTGTCCTGGAGTCCTATTTTGTGAGTTTTTTTTTGGCATTGCGCTTACCTATCTATCTATGTTTACATAAATGCACTTTGCACAACTACACGTTTTGAAATATTCATGTAACGTTCCCCTAAGTTGTGTGGCAAGAAGCTAATTTAACAAGTACATTATTTTTTCTTTATTTGATCGTTAAACTGAATTCAGAGCATAATTGTGGTCTTGATCTTTTGAATTGATACAGACTAAAGCATCAATAATAACGCAGTATAATAGAAAATATTCTTATTAAATGGGGGTAGGTTAATACGATATTAATGCAAATTATAGATTAAAGAGCATATTCCATCAATCAACACAAGAGGCCATGTACCCACTAATAGATTATTAACTCTGTCGAAAAATTGAAGCGTAATGAAAAAATAATTTAACATGATTTATAGCTTACTCAGGGGTCCGCAAATTGCAGCCAGTTTGGGACATTTAACTTAAGTGCTGCGTACGCGCATGATACGTTAATTTTCGAAAAAAGAACGAGGAAATTATTTGCGAGCAAAATGGCGCGATGTATTCCGAGAGCAACCGATAATGATTGATTTTTATAAATACAGGGCGGTTGGCGCCTGCGCAGTAGATGTTAGCTCGGCGGAGATATAATTTATCTTTTCTGTTGTATTGGGTGGCAATAATGTCGAACCGGTGTCAGTTGTCTGCACCTCAATGTGGAACGGGTAGAAACGGCCGCGGGGTAACTTTTAATTTATTGAATTTTAATGTCGCTACATAATTATAGGACAGAGAAAAACAAGCAAGTTGAATCTTAATCATCACTGGAATAATATTGGGTCTATGTATAATGACCACTGCGTTTTACAATCAATACTACATACAAAGTTGCGGAACGATGATATGTTTCAGACTGCACGCAGAATTACAAGAAGGATAAAACTGTGGTAGGGACATAAACGTGCCCCAGATACGAAGAATAGCAGATACAGTATATTCCTAAATCATTAATTCTATTTTATTTTAAGGTTTCCTACATTATCATTTCACACCTACGAAGATTTCATCTCAAACCATCATTAACTTTTAATTATTAAAAAATGGTTAACAACGTGCCATTTAAAAAAGCCTGCTAAAACTCAGATAATAGCAATTATAATATTCAAATCTTAATTAAAAAGCGATGAAGACGGTAATAAGGTAAGTAATTATAAAAATTAAAGAATTTTTTGCTAAAACATTTAAGGAGGAAAGATATATCTCCTCTTCCGTCCTTCAATCACCATTTAAGGAGCTCCTTTTGCACCTTTCCGCGGAGTTTTTACAATTTTCCGCGTTAACATAACTTGACCATAACTTAGCAAATAATTAAGTTATAAAACTTTATAGGCCGTTGATACATAATTCAACGGTTAAGTTATAAAGTTCTAGCACATAATTAACTTTAGTATGGACTTGTTTTATTTTGTGTTAAAAATAAAACGAGTTTTTAAGGGGTAACATTTTTTTGGGTATTCATAAATTGTGTGAAAACTCTTGGAACATTATTAAAGTTATCGTTAATCTTCGAAATAAGCTATCGTTTAAAGAGGAACAAATATCTGATGCATGCAAGGCTTAAAACCAAACTCTTTTGTTGAAAAACCTTAATTCCTTTGAGCCGTACTCCTATTTTATAAAACTTTTCGTAGTCATTTATTTATTTAGAACATATAATTTACATTTTTAAATATTAAATATAAAAATAAAAAACATTTAAAAATATAAAAAATAGGTTGCCACCGATATCGGGCACAGGGTCCAAGGTACCGGTGGTTAGGGTCCCAGAGACAGAAACCTCCTCACAATACGTGCCGTATCAAGGAGTACTGCCTTCTGAATCAGTCCCTTGATCCAGCCGCCCAACGAGAGCCTCCTGAGGTGTTCGTCGAGGCTCTTGGCTATTAAACCATTGGCCGTAACGACAATCGGCACAACAACAGCCGTGTCGACACTCCACATGGCGACAACCTCGTGCGCTAAGTCGAGATACTTTATTTGTTTCTCTTTCTCAGCTTTCACAAGGTTCTCGTCATGCGGAACGGCGACATCGACTATCATCGCGCGGCGCGCTAATCGATCTATCACCACAATATCAGGCTTATTGGCTACAATAGTCCTGTCAGTGATGATAGATCGATCCCAGTACAACGTGATATGGTCCTTTTCGAGAACTGGGTCGGGCGCATACTTGTAGTACGGTACCTCAAGGTCTACAAGGTTGTATTGCAGAGCAAGCTGCTGGTGGATGATCTTGGCCACTTGGTTATGCCTGTGCAAATATTCACCGTTAGCCAAACGAGAACAACCAGATATAATATGTCTGATAGACTCACCCGGATGGTGACATGCCCGACATATGTCAACCGTCCCGTCTTTCATAATATACCTCCGGTAGTTATTCGTCAGGATAACTTCGTCCATAATTGCACATACAAACCCTTCGGTTTCTCCAAATAGGTCACCGAAGCGTAGCCAAGCTACGGACGCATTGAAGTCTACATCGGGGCTATGAAGAGCCCCGAAGAAGCGTCCGTGTAGCTGTTTGCTCTGCCATACCCCCTTGCGATCATGGGTAGATAGTACCACAGGTCTGCGCCAGTTCTCATTTGCCAACGATAGCGGGGTGAGTCCTTTGTCCACTGCTACCATATCACGATGCACACCCACGTCGCTTTTGAGAAGATATTCTCTGAGACTGCACACCTCGCGGTTGTGGAGCGTCTTTGCATTTAAAAAGCCTCGGCCTCCACATTTCCGTGGGATGTACAGTCTCATCACCGACGATCGTGGGTGATGCATTCGTTCTGCGGTCAGCAGTGTGCGGACTCTCCTATCCAAGGCATCCAATTCAGTTTGAGTCCATTTGAGTATGCCGAAGGAGTACATCAGGACTGGCATGACCCAACCATTATAAAACTTATTATTAATATGTATAAAATGCTAATATGAGCTTATTTGTTTAGTTTGTAGGCAAAAATGGATAAACCGATTTATATAAAATTCAAGCTAGGTACAAGCTCTCTTCTCGAGGATGTGCAAAGCATAGTTCCCTCTCCCATATAGCATTTTAAACGAAGTTTCAATAATATTCAAACAACTTCACTTAGTCCCAAGAAAATCGATTTTGAATAAAATATGCAAAATACGCAGATAGCCATATTAATATACCTACACACAACTTGTCTCATGCGGGATTCAAACTCACGACCTCCAGCGTAGTATCCATATACACTACCCACTACACCATTAGGTGGTCATTAAAAAGACAGCTCCAATAGATTAGTACTAATGTTTAACATTAATATTATACAACCTTATTACGTGTGACATTTGTTCCTACGATAGCACCTGCAATGTCTATCAGTAATTGCTATTGATGTCAAACGATTCGTGAAGTGAAATAATTATGAAAGTACATAGTCGATGTAAGGTAATAAGAAAGCTTTTGAATATTCAAAATTAAGCTCACAGAAAGTAGGTAAAGATATTAATATTTTAAGCTGAGTCTGTTTGTTTGGTTGTACTAATATCTGGACCTACTTGTCCGAATGATTGTTGTCATTGTTGTCCTATGAGTCAATCTTAGGATCTATTTATTGGCCCCATTTTAACCGACTTCCCAAAAAGGAGGTTCTCAATTCGACCGTTTTTTTTTGTCAGTGTTCGATACTTAGCTCACTTATCAAGCCCGCCTTTTAGCCCGGTGCGCGAAATAGTTCCCAAATCATTTTTTTCCGCCTCCTCTTTCAGTCAATTTTGCAAAATGCCACATTTGAAATTGAAATGTTACAATTAAAACATTTGTAACATCAGATAACATTCTTTAAAATTAATTGAATTCTAATCATACAAAATTTTAGAATAAATATGCAATAAACTTGATATAGGCGCCACCTGCCTATATTTAGATACGTACAGGTTAGAATTATGTATTTACAATAATATGCGCATTGAAACCATAACACTATGATAATGTAACAAACGTGTGAATATCTGACTACACCTGTTTAATTGATTTTAAAAGGAATCTATTGCATAGATAAACCGAAACAAAAGAAAGCTTCCGAGAAAGTAAGTGACCGTTTTATTTCAGCAGAAGGTTGATTTTTGGTTCGGGGTCGAAAAATAGGGTCGAAGAATTCTTTATAAGATCCGAGTTTTCGTCTCTTGTTCTGGATCAACTGAACCGACCTTGATGACTCTTTTACCAACCGATAGCCACTCTGTCACAGAAAACATAAGAAAGTATAACCCTGTTATAGTAATCTGTGGTATAACAGAGATGGAATTATGTTTGTGCTACCTTTTAAATTGAATGGCGTTTCAGTATTCGATCAAAATATTATATTTACCCCTAGTCCGGAAGTAGAACTTTCAACTCGGAAGTGAAACTCATTGAGTTACTAACCTGAGTAATTAGATTCTTAATCTTACATTGAATAAATCACATCAAAATCAAAACATTCATTTGACAAATAAAAACAGTAGAGATCCTATCATATCAATCACCATACGACTTTGAAAACACAATTTCAAAAGTATGCTACACCAATATTGAAAGTCTTTGTCTCAAATGGGCTTTGGTTGCGCCAACCGTGCGGCTTCACATAATTCCGCGGTGACCCTAACCCTCACTTAACCGGATCCGATGACCATTTTGACCGGCTGTTGTTAGGGTTGAACGGTTATGCAATATTAATTTCAATAATGATACACACTCTGATTTTTTAACTTAGATTTTTATTTTATTTTTATTTATAGTTCATGTACACAGATACACACAGAATACAGAAAAGACGAAAGATAGAACACATAGCACATAGGCACAGCCTTTACCATATTTTTGAAAATAAATATTTTAGCATGTCACGAAGATAAAAATAAAAAATTTATTTATTTATTTGTAGCTAGATTTAAAGTATTAATTTTATTTATCTACAGAAACAAGTAACAACATTTTTTACATATTGCAAACTTCATCTGTATTAATCATAACTTATTCAATTGGTTCTTGTCATACTATTTTACATTTCTGAGTAGTCGAATGTAACTCTATGAGTCTGTCTTACACGCCAAAGTTACTGAACCTGAAAGTACACAGGCGAAACCGTAGGGAACAGCTAGGTTTCTATATATATTTTTTTAAATTTAATCCGTTTGGTGACAGCCCTGAACATCGTTCCCATTGTTATCTAAGCCACAAAGTAAGCTATCCCGTGACCGCGAGGGTTGTCCCCGCAATTGAATATCAATCACCATTTGTGTAATATATTGTGTTCTGATTTTTTATTTCTAAGCAATATAATTTTTAAATCTCTTACCAAAGAAAATCATTTTCAGAAGTTATAAGTGGATATTATTTCCAAATAATAATTGTGTGTGAAGAAAATGGACATGATTCTGAAGAGCAGCCCGAATGACCGATTTTTATAACCTGCATACTTGTTTGTTCTTGAGAACCTTATCCCTCATCATTGCCAGGTTTATATTCAACGTATTTTATTCACTTGATACCTATACTTCCCAGATTCTAAAACTGCAAATCTAATTATCATCCAGAAGTTATATATAGTCCTTGCAATTGCTACTTGGAACCACAATATATTTTAATTCAATAATTGCTAATTAGACGTAGTGTCTAATTACGTAGTATTAATTATCTCACACAAAGAAATTAAAAAGAGTCCAATTAAAAATCCCTATGACATGTATACCTAACTCTACCATATAAATCTATTGTTATCAAACTAAAGGCAAAGGTAGGTTTACCTTATCCAAACTTAATGTTTTAATAGTAAATTGGTCAGCCACACTTAAAGGATTAGTAAGGAAGGATGTATATTTTGCATTTTGACGCCCAGATTATAATATTAAGATATTATAGTGGTCAGTTTAGTTAGCTTTATTGGACATCCCTTCGTTATTTGTTTTGGATTACAATACCTATATTGGATTTGTATAGGTTAAGCTTGATGTAAGATTAAAGCTTCGTCTCTTTGGTCAAAAGGTATAACCTAACTACGTACATAGGCATACAGGCATACTACCTATACCTAGTAATTGACCTGTATTCAAATTCTTCAATTTGAATGAGGTACTTACCGATCAAAATAAACAATAAATAATAAAACCAATAATTTTTCAATTGTAATTAGAAAAGTTATGGGTTATGGTGATTATAGCGAAAAATTGAATTATGGGTTGTTATTTTGGTTTTAATAGTAGGAAGCGTTATGAAACAAATTACCTGTCTGACCAACATAACGCGTCGTCCCGATACCTGAAAACAATAATAATATTTGTTCGTAAATTAAAAACAATAACAAAACTTAAAATCTAAAAATGGTTCTAAGTCCGACAATTTTCATTAATTATTTTGTGCAAAAAGTGTATGGATGAGTTGTATAACGGTATATAACGATAACCAAACCATAACCAGCCACGAAATGGTCGCCCATTGGTCAAATCGGCGACTTGACAACTGAAATTGGTTCAGATATCGTTATAATTTGCATTAAACTGTGCAACTAAGTCCTAAAGATAATCCACGCGTGTTTACTTTCAACGATTTAGAAAATGTTTAGCCCATAGCTATGTTAAACATACATTTACATATACTATGTAAAAACATAGTTGAGTCAGTTGACTCATTATTGATCGAGATATTGACAATACCTAGATGTACTGGCTCACACCTAGACGGTCTAAGAAGTAGAGTAAATGGAAGTGGCCTGTACACTGTACATGAATTAGAGTACACTTCAACCACGCTCAGAAATAATGAAAATTTCTATGCTTGCTCAAGTACCTAGCCAATAGGGGCGTTACAATTACGTAATTTAAATTCTATGACACATTGAAAAACGTATTTAGGTATTAGTAGTGAAGAAAAGGATTTTTTTTTTAATGTTGTTTTCATGTACGCTAATTATGTTGTAATACTAATCGACAAAAACTCCCATTTGTTTCTGATGCACCGTTTATAAGTAAAACTGTCTTGATTCTGCTCCTGTCAAACCGATCTCTCTCCTAAATGACAAATCTCTCTCCTAAATGATGTATTATCTGTACTTTTAAATTCTCCACATTCTACATAACCATTAACGGAGTATCTCTTCCATTCTCAATACATTCTTGAATTAGAGCATTTCCCAGTGATCCGACCTCCCGCGCAAAGTATGAATTATTCACGACGGCGAGTACTCGACGCCTACATTATTAATAACTGACTAGCTTCGGTATGAAGGTTGTAATGGCTGTTATTTCTGACTTTTTCAGGTATAAGGCTTCTAATGTATAGATTGGGTGTTGTTACGAGTTGGTAAGGAACTACTGAAATTGTAAAAATTCAGGCTGAACGAGGACCGAAACTACTTATCTAGTCTAAACGTTTTTGCAAATACCTAAAAAAGACGATAACAAAATAGTTCAACTAATTTGGAAATTAGCTTTCATAAGCAAACAAAAATGGTATTTATTATTCATTCATTTATTTGGTTCATAAATAACAATGTCAATAATGAACAAGAAATAAAAAAAAATAAGTTAAAATCAATTGGGTGACAGCTTTCCTTAAAAAGGAATACATTAAACTGATTTTTGTAAGTTTTCTTCCATTCATATTTAAGACATAGACATTGTCTCCTGAAAGCTGCCAGCAACTTTAATCTCCCTAGCAACTTAAACCATAGACAACAAAACCATTAACTCCACAACCTCGTCTTACCCATTAACTAGAAACTCCTTTGAGTTAAACTATAAAGTTAACAATACTAAGATAACCAGAGAAATCGCTTGTACCAGTTAAATCTGCACAATAAGTTCTGCACCTCACCCATTGAGTGCGCATACGCACAGTTTACGTCAATAGAATATTGTCTATGGTCCATTAGGGGACATTGGACTGTCATGGTAATTATTATGGATGGTGCTAGTGAGGAGAAATATTTAGAACGGAATTTAGTTTCAGCTGAAAATGTTAATTTTAGTATCGTAGGGAAAATTGAAGGCAGTTTTTTTTTAAATATTTAAGCACATGTATGGATGCATATATCTCAAATAGGTTAACAAGTTCTAAAAACAGATAGATGGAAATTAAATAATTGTGAAAGCACCTCAAACATTCAAATTATTATCTTCCACTTCATTGGGAAGTCCGACTTTACCAAATTAAATTATCAAATAATTTTATCACTTTGTATTTGCAAAATTTTAAACAAAATTCGTTTGTCATAAATTACTCCCCCTACCAAAATAAAATCAATGCATCTCTCTTCTTTGCTCATAAAACCATAAATTCACACCAAAAAAACAAATATTTCCACACATACCGTTGTAAAGTTCTCATAAGTTTGTCTATTGCCAATATGGCGCATGTTGTTCCCGCGCTTTTTAATAAAACACGGCTCTGCCCGATATTGCTGACAATAATATAGAAGATGGTTGATCGCACCGCTAAGGCTTATTAAATCGTGATGAAATTTTATATTAAATAGAGATATGCAAGGTATTTTCTTTACTAAAAAAAGTAGATAGGCAATCTTTATGTATTCATATTTTTTGTTAAATCTTCACAGCACCAAATACCGCTAAGACCGGTGTTTTTTGTTCAGCAGTTCCGAATATAACAATCTATTACGATGGATTTCTATAACCGATCTATTCACAGTTTCGGCATTAGAGGTTGAATTTTAACAGTAGCCCCATTCAAGTTATGTCCAATCCCTAACCGCTAACCTTACTTTTTTTCAGATAGGTATACCATAAATAAATGCTTCAATAGGCGTTATCAGAAAATTCGAGAACTAATTCGATATCCTAGGAATCCCAATAACGAATTAATTCATCGAACATAAATTATTTATCTAAATCACCAAACATCTGAAATGCGAGCAACGATATCGCAATTTTCAAATTGAATGTAGAACGAAGTCTCATTCTGCAACCGTTCGGAATCGCATTCAAACTCACAAGGTGTTATTCTACAACGTGTTCCTAAACGAACATAAAAAGTAATAGAATTCGGTTTAGGAACGCTGTATTCAGCCAGGGCTGTCAAAAGGAGAATGATTGAAAAAAGTTTGCTATCACAATGCATCGTGATTTGAAACAATGGATGAACTTAAAATCTGGTCCAATCAAAAATGTTTTTGGTGTAATTAAAAGTTAAATCGATGTTTTAGAAGTTATTTGGTGTAATTAGAGATTATAAGAGAGATTAAGAAAAACATATAGAAGTCAGAATGAGAAAATTAAGTTTTATTCCTTATAGGTATCGGATAAATCGTAAGATAAAGCTAAAATAAAAAAGTCACCTTGCTCATAAAACTGCAAATTATAATCAACTTAGTGAATTAGGTTAATTTGCTCCTACTAATAAGTATATGCAACTGCAACTGGTTGAGACCAACCTGTTTGCAGATATGCAATAATAACTAGTTAATGAGATATTAGATGCAGAATATTTTATAAGTTCTCGAAGCGATAACTGTTGTCTCATTAAACAAATATTATTTGCTATCATTTAATAAATTAAACAGACATATATTACATATACCTATTACCTATAAGGTACGTATTGTGCCAGTTTTCATCATCACCCTCCAACCTTTAAAAATAACCTAACTTAACTCATTTTTTTTCTTTTATATTTCCACACAATCCATCAATTTTCTTCATATTCAAATTCATTCAAATTCAAATAGCCTTTATTACTGATAATGATATTATCACATAAATACATTTAATTTCTACGTAATTTCCTTATTTTATTATAATTTGTATTATAACATTTTCATAGTACAATTAATAAAAACAAAATGCCTTCACAGATTATAAAAGTCATTTCCAACGTTAAAAACTTCAATTCTAAATTCAAATGCTAATTTTCTAAGATGGCGTCCCTATCCCGTGCAATTGTCAACAGCCGTCGAACGCTTTGCATTTTATAACATGTTCCCGAACGTTTTGTCGAGACTGTAATGATGAACATCAATTTTTACTGAGACCTATCAATTTTCGTTCAACAATGTTCAATGGGTTCGCCGTTTTCAGTGTTAGCAGAAGTTTTAGCAGTAAACGACTGCTGTAAAGTTTGGATTCAATTTTTATTGGGTCTGTTTAAATCATAATTTAGGACACAATTTTGAAATGTAGAATTACTTTATCGTGTGTGTTTAATTTATTTATCGTGTAACATTTTATTATATGTATTTAAAAAAGTGTTCAGACAATCTGATTAAACAATTTTATTTTTTAAATCAATTGGGAAATCTGTACATTATAATACGTTCAACAGTGATCGTTCTATGCCCGATATGGTGATGATAACTATAGCATTTTATTTCTGAGACAGACTTTTATAACACTTTCTAAACTTGCCAAATAATTTCACCATTCTTGTAAAAAATACCAAAATTCGTCCACTTCTATCACCATAACTCCTTCAAAAATCATTTTCCCCATCAAAAACCTTCACTAATCCCCGTAACCGACAGAACCGCACTAAAACGGTTAATTACCATTAACCCCTGACCCGAGCCGTCCCGAGCGCCCCCGAAGTTTGTTTGCCGAACAACAAACTCGAAGCTATAGAAGGCACGTGACGTCTAATTCTAAACCCATGAAAATGGTTTGTGGGATATTATTTTGGTGTATATGGGAATATAGGAAGAAAATGTAAATACTTACCTACATTATAAATTACCTAATTAAATAGGCAATTTCAGACTTGCATTGTTGCCAATACTTATAGGACTGAGAATAAGACCTGGGATTATATTTGATTTTACTCGCCATAACAGTTAACTAATAAAAACTGACATTATAACGCAATTGCTGAAAAATTGCGTTTTTCAGGTAGTGTTTTCAAAAACACGACACGAACTACCTAAAAATTGTAGTCCATATCTTACATCTGAACTTCACAAAACAAAACATCCAATTTCACGGCAAACGTAACATCTTAACGTCATCCTATCGTCATGTTCCAAATTTAAATTTTCAAATTCGGAACACGTTTGTCTCGTTGACAACACGCGTGTAGGTTTATTGCATAAAATTACAATAATGTACGACAGAGGGCGCCAATGTCCGCCATTATTGTTACACGTCGTTTTATTAAAACAATTAGGTATGTGTTTAATTGATAAATGGGGGTTATTTGTTGTTTTTTTAAATAGGGGGACCACCTTCCAGGAAAATATTAGGTACCTACCTAGGTTCTTAATTTACTTTATAATCAATTACTTCTTATTTTTTTATAATTAATATTTCCTTGTATTTTGTACCTAACGTGATACGTGAAGAAAAGTCAGGGTTTGCAATCTACTATAGTACTTCAAAATACGACCTATCTATACAATGTTCTCTATGCTTGAGTACTACCGCATAAGTACTTACTAGAAATTCGTTCATTACTTACAAGAACTTTCGATTTTACAGGTCAATTACTTTCCAATTGTAAAATATCTAATCCGGTATATCTTAAACTTTATGATTTATGGATTTGAAATTGAATTTATATCGGTTTGAAAGAAATAGAACGTTTCAGTTTCATATGACGGAAAACTGTGGAAAACTTCAAAAGGAAAAACACTTTCTATTAAAAAAAAACAGGCTGCGATAGTGAATAAAAGGCATTTACTGAATATTTGTAAAAAGTATGTTATGTCATTAAAAAATCTTATTCCCAAGTATCCATAAAACATAACATTTCCCTAGCCATAGACAAGTAAACTGACACATGTAAAACTAAAACAAACATACATTTGCGTCGGCCAACACTCCCGCGCAGCTAAGTGTTACACTCTGTGATTACAACGAAACGCAATTAGCCACCAATTACTGCGCGCGCGCCGATAAGATAAAGATAAATATTCTAAAAGATACCTGACACCTACTTAGTGGACTTGATTTAGCAGTAAGTTGCTAGCTTCGAGGTTTTACTATTGTCTTTGGGCCATATCTTTCTGTATTCTTTTAGGTACTTGAAAAGTTACATTTTATGATTCCTGAATTAAGTAATGTTACTTGGTTTCGATCCCTGTAAAGCTCGTAATATTGAATAAAAATCTACGAATGCGAATAAAAATAAAAATATTTTTTGCAATATCCGTGTATTATTTTACACATACCTAAGTAGATTTCAGTTTCAAGAAAGCATAATATAGACTACATATACTACACTAACATTTTTTGCAGACAAAAGTTTCACGGCAATTTAATTACATGTAATTTGCCTACATCCTACATCCAAATGAAATAATTTATCGAGTCAATAATGCATCTATTCAAACATACTTCTAACGATGGTCATATGTCCTAGCTTGCGACTATAAAAACCACTGCACACATCATATAACAAGCAACCACAATCTAAAAACCAGTAAACAATAAGCTCACTCCAAAACAAAGTTACTGCGGTCAATAGTCATATCATGTACGTACTTACGTAATTTTCAAGCAAAACCACAGGAACATGTATAGTCAATTGTATTACTGAACAACAGTACTGTTCATTGAGAATAAAATTAGTAGCGGAGGTGCCATAACGGAAAATCTCCTAAGAAAAGTAGCGCGCCAAAATGCGGGTGTGCGGGGGACGAGGAACGTTACTGTCACCGCGTTCTTTGAAACCCGCCCATATTCTGTAATACCAAAAATCGTTGACAGATGTCCGAAAGAACCCGAACACCTCGTTTGTTCACTCATAACTGATTGTTTTGCCCACTGTACGTATTTGACCTAGTAGAAGGCGCCTGACCTACCTGCATTGTGATCCTTCCTTACTCCATGGTACTGTTGCTGTTGCAAGATATGATAACGGTAGCTACCGGTTGTTCAGCGATTGCTAAAGGAATGCGTTCTGTGATAGATCTGATTTAAGGGAAACGAAATTTGATTTTTTCGTATTCGTTTTCATTATTTACTGTTTTTTTGATAAATTAGGTTTTATTAATTAGTCTTTCCTTGATCAACCTTCTTCTTTCCTAATTTATATTCAGACTGAAATTGAGAAATACAGATAGTTTAAAGGTGGTACAAAAAGCCCTTGATATTTTTTATTGGGTATTATTACATTACACCTTAAGAACCTACTGTATTCATGTGCAAATAAATACTTTGACTTTGACTTTTGTGATTTTCGGATTTTCGGCCTACTTTGAATAAATTATTGTTTATCTTCATCTTTTTTGTGGTTTCATATTATTTTTCAGACCTGATTGACAGCCACTATAGGTCATTATATAAACAAAAAAATGTATCAACCTGTCCTACAAAGAGACATTCTGTTATTAGTTTATTAGTGTTATTATCCCAGTAGGAAGAGCCTTAGACTCTGCGCCCAAAAAAAGAGGGGAACTTTGGCAGAAAAAAAATGCATATATATATGTACACTTGAAATAATTTTCGAATGATACACCAAAAAAAAAAGTTTTCATACCTTCCTCAGTTTTATGGCTCCTAACCCTATCATTACAAGAACCTAGAAGCTTGAATCTAACAACCGTTTCTCACATCCGCCTTCCATAACAGTGTTAAAACTAAAATAATTCTCTGCTAGATTACCGCGAAGGTGCAATCAATAATTTCGTATCAATGGCCGACCGTCGTAAACCCACGGAGTAAAGAAAGACGAACGGAGATACCCTAATGGAGGTGGGTCAGGCGTCTTCTTCTAGGTCAAATACGTGCCCTGGGCATGACCAAAACGATCAGTTTCGAGTGAACTAACGAGGTGTTCGGGTTCTTTGGGACATCTGTCAACGATTTTTGGTGTTATAAAAAATGGGCGGGTTTCAAAGAAGGCGTAAAAAGGCGGAGACAGTAGCGTTCCTCGTCCCCCGCATTTTGGCGCGCTACTTTCTTAGGAGATTTTCCGTTATGGCACCTCTGGTAGTAATTTTGTTCTCCGTGTATTAACCAGTCGTTATTAGTAAAGAAAAACAATAACTGTACACGTATGATTATATGGTGTCGTTCTTACAAGAATTGTGGGGATAAGGCCATGTTGATACTTTTTTTTCTGTAGTGGTTCGGCCTTTTTTCTTTGGTTATTGGCTTTATGTGTCCTGTTTTCTGTGGCCTACATGAGTGATGCTATTTTTATAGAAAAAATATGTCTCTTGATTTTGAACAGTTTTTTTGTCTATAACAGGAATGAAAATGGACTTTTGGTATTGTTTTTGCCTTTTCAGTATTTAAATTCCAGATTTAAGATTTTATTGTATTAGCTAGGTATACCATAAAACAACGAATTGAGAGTACATAAACATAATCATCTTAAAAATTATTTGTAATACTATAAAAATAAATCCTAAAAAGAAAAGCTAATCCACAATATTCCCAACAGTATCAAGTTTACGCGTTCGCGGCGTAAAATCACAGTCGACGATATAATTCTCATAATCCAGTGCGCGCGCGCACTCAACATAACCTTTCACACCTCGAGTCGTGCGCGCATTGTGAGCGTATCACTTGTGTACGCGACTGTACTTATTAGAGATACCGACGAAATCGTGTGAAGAGTTGTAGCTGTCTGTGATTGTACGGGGAAATGGTAGGTTTTAAAAGCTCAAAAAAAAAAGTGTTATGATCGTCACCTTTTCGGGACGAAAATGTAGGTATATTTCAGAATTAAGTAATTCTGAAATCAGATCCTCTAGAAAAACTAAAAAAAAATAGGGTATCCACACTATAGCCAAAAGCGTAAAATTGCAGTCGACGATATAATTCTCATAATCCGGTGCGCGCGCGCATTCAACATAACCTTTCACACCTCGAGTCGTGCGCACATTGTGAGCATATCACTTGTGTACGCGACTGTACTTATTAGAGATACCGACGAAATATCGTGTGAAAAATGTTGTAGCTGTCTGTGATTGTACTACGAATTGCTAGGATTAATAGATCAAAAAAGTGTTATGGTTGTCATCTTTTCGAGACGAAAATTTAGGTTCATTTCAAAGTTGTGTACTTCTGAAATTATGTCCTTTAAAAATCTAAAAACAAAAGGTAATCCACACTATTGCCAAAAGCGTAAAATCACAGTGGACGATATAATTCTGCGCGCGCGCATTCAACATAACCTTTCACACCTCGAGTTGTGCGCGCATTGTGAGTGTATCACTTGCGTACGCGACTGTACTTATTAGAGATACCGACGAAATGTCGTGTGAAAAATGCTATAGCTGTGTGTGATTGTACCATATTTTGCTCTGTAAGTGTTAAGTATGGTCTAACTTTTCTGGACTAATAACCAAAATCTGACACTTCTTTAGATGTGGTTCCGAATTTGTGTGAAGAAATAGGTCAGTTGGTCCCGTGAGTTCGTCGCTAATGTATTAACTAAACATTAACCCCCTTACTTATAAAATCTCTAATCACCTTCTAAGCAACATTTTAACTAATCACTTCTTAAAGTCTTAAGTAGTGATTAAATGTTAGTTAAGACATGCTTAAGCAACGTTTATAAGTAAGAATTTTCTTAAACATCCCTTAAGTATTACTTATATTTAATTCACGTTTATAAGTAAGGCTGTAGATAGAATTCGCTCTTAGACATTCTAAAGTGAAAGAATTGAGAACCTTTTCCTTTTTGAGAAGTCGGATGAAAAGGTTTTGCAATCTTACGTACATTGACAACTAAAACTGTATTTAAAACTGAATCTAACTTTGTCTGCAGAATTTTATGTAAGCGGAGTTAAAGCTGGGTACTCACTTAGAAGTGTAGCACGTAACGTTCTATTGCGACTGTTAAACGCTTGTAGACTAAAAGTCAGTGACAGAATAACCGTATACTGCAAATTTTTGATTAAGCTTAAGCAGAAATATTTTTTGAAGATTAGTTCTAAAAGCGTTTTCTGCTAATATTGCTATGAGTCATACATTAAATTGGATGTTTATCAATAGTCGTAGGTATCTTTAACCTTCTAGAGTACAACCAGCATAGTGCGAACTATCACACTAACTTTGAAAGTGTAAACTTTGCCCCTAAAACTAAAATTACTGAGAAAGCAGTTCTTATTCACATGTGAACTTTTTTAAATATCCAATACCGTTACGTGTGAGTCAAACAACATAACTTTATTATGAGTTAAGCAAATGACATGGGTTTTTTTTATGGTGACAGAGAAACTTGTAATGAAATGTAACAGTAATGAAACATAGCTATGATCTAGACCTATATTTATCTTCCTAAGGACCTGATACATCTCCTTATCAAATACCTCTCCTATAGGTTAACATTACCTACCTATCTCAATAATTTCAGCAGTAAAGCCATGAGCAAAAATCGCTATGTGAAAAAATCTGACAGACAATCGCAACAAAAACTGTATATATATATTCATTCATTTTCGATCCAAAAATCTCAAACACAGCCGCACACACACGCAGTTAACGCACACATACACATACAAGCACGTATTGGTTGGTTAAATGCTCTAAGATTGCATATCACTTGTAATGTTAGTATGGATTGTTGAAATGTTTAATACTCTTATTGCTCCTTTAGCCTCAGGCATCCTACTGCCGTTTAAGGAAGTTCACTCTTTACCTACATACATACGTATCTAAATAGCAATTTATGTAGGTACATAAAAAGAGTGTGATTTTTATGACTTGATCAAGCTCAATATTATTACATCTCCACATTATCAAAACGAACTATAAAAACAATGAACTCCTAAAATAACTCATTACGCCCAACAAAATACAACAAATAAAATTAGTGACGCGCATAATTTGTGCACACTATTATCGATATCGATAACCATAAAGGTGGTTACATGCTGTCGGTATTTTTAGCCGCGCACAAAACGGCTATAACGCGTCGGTGCAGCCATAAAATAATATTCCTTAATACATTATAATAGTGCTATCCCTGGGTAATGTTCGTAAGTATTGGAATTACAGGGCGGCGAGTTTCTGGCTACATATTGAGTGGGGTGTGGTGCGAGTGACAGGTGAAAGCGTGAATTGAATTGCATTGTTCTTAAAGTTATGCCTCTGGTGAGTTATGTCAGTGTACTGTGGATACACCAATCTAAAATGTTTATTGGGATCAATAGTAGGTAGTCCAGTTAATCTTAAGATGATATAGGAAAATGCAAAGTGTCATTCCCAAATGATGATGTCCTCCTAGCCCATTGACTGGGCATATTATAGTGCACAAGCATTTACGCAGACACAGGTGCACTCACTATTCCTGCACTCTCATAGCCCGATTTGACAAATATAATCTCAATTATAATTAATTGTACCTAAAGTACGACACATTTTTACATTCATCTACCGTTATCGTTAGTTAACTTAACAATAAAGCAAAGTTAAATATATCTTGGTAAAGTATCCAAAGACCCAACATCAAAATCGCTATTTCTTATAACATACACCACTTCCTTACATTGGATCTCATCGGTGCGTCTGATTGGCTGCGTGTGGCGAAATCGTTCGATTATGATTCGATTCATTCGATGACAGATTACGTTCGAAATTATCGATACAGCACTAGCGTACAATTTGTTTTTAAAGTGTACGTATTCACGCTTTGTACTTGGGTACACTATTATTTTAATGTCCTTGGAAATATTTTTTTATGTCGTGTCTTATTTTTTATTAAAATATACTTTGGTTGAGGCTCATTTTAGACCTTCATTTATAAGTTTTCAGCAATGCTAATTTTACACTAAGAACGCCTCCTGAAACAAGACTTATTTTTCTTTCATGTAGATTCATATATTTAATAATAACTTTTAAAATCTAAGAGCTCTATAAAATATCCTCACCTCAATCTTTCAATAGGTTATAAATTACAAATTCCTTATCAAATATTATAATTTATAGATATTGTATTTATAATTATAACTTAACCTCCGCCATTTATAAGAAGGCAAATAACCACATACATAAAGGTAATTATGAACACTAAAAACAGTCGTAATGTCATTTATAGTATTTATTTTACACTTGGCAATAACACTGAAGGTTTTATATTTAAATAACAAGAGTTCTTAAGTTTAAGTATTAATAAAACCACTATTAGGCACTTATAATGATAATTTAAGTTGTTAAATACCGATAAAGAGCAGTTAGAGGTAATAACTAGGTAGTAATTAATATCTGGATATAAATATTCGTGTAAAAATCTTGCTGTTTATTTTATAGGTGTGAGATCAAAGTTGAATCATGGGGTACCTCTAGTCGATCCTGATCATAAATATGTGCTAAAGAGGTACTAGTTGATCTCCGTGGGTTGACTCTCGTCCTGAGAAGACTACTTTCACAGCACCTGAATAAAAAGTAGCCTATAAGGTATACCTAGGTACAATATATTTTTCAAGCTTAGTATGTTCAGACATGACAAATATAGAAGCATCATTCACATCCAAATTTTCAATATATTTCTTTTTCGAGGTTTTTAGCTAAGATTAAGAAGTCTAGACCACAAAATATAAGCTAAATTAATAGTGCCCACGTAATAAGTACACGTTCAAAACCTGTTTAACATCGTCATTGCAACTACATAAAACATTAAAAACGTCAAATCATTGTATTTTTAAGCAAATCTCAGCGTCATTTTGTATGAAAGAAAACGTTTTTACCGTCATTACAAAAACTACGACTGTCGACCAAGAAACGGAATAATAATATTTATATAACATTAATAATTCAGTATAATTAATTATGCAAATATTATCTTATTTAATTGGCAAATATATGAGTGACGATGGAATAACTTAACAGCTAACATTAGGTAAGTACTTATTAGAATAAAATTATTCTAGGTATAGTAATCTTTTTTAATTGCAAATTGTCCGTATTTTTATCTATCTATTCAAATACACAGTTACATTATCTGCCTAGCCTTTTCCCATTATGTTGGTGTCGGCTTCCAATACAACCGGATGCAGCTGAATACCAGTGTACAAGGAGCGACTGCCTATCTGACCTCCTCAACATTTACCGGGGTGAACTAAAGCCTAAAACTGGATGAATCAAATGCATATTATTTCAGCTTTTATGATCACTATTGCATTGACTTTTGTGATTTAATTGAAGATACTTTTTTCTTCTAGAAATGCTTTAAAAGTACAACTTTTCAATGCCTTTCAAACACACCGCTACAATTCATTTATTTCAGGTCCAACATCACATCACATTCCACCATCTTGAAAAAAAAGACGATCTGACGCATCCAATATGTCGTCCATATTCATAAACGCAAAATAAATATTAATTTATCTAATCGGCAAACAAATCGAGAGGACGCCACTTACGGCGGCGGCAACTGAGGACCTATTACCATAGCAATCTGGAACGCATAAAGTTAAGATTGTGCTAATTAAGTGTACAGCGAACGTTCCCAGTTTATCCCACAGATACCAACACGCGATATAAATAAAGCGAATTCTGATACTAACTGATTTTTCTCTTGTTAAGTAATTAACTAGTTTTATAGCGATATAGCACCTTTTTTGATTGCGTTTTGGACGTGTATCCAAACGTTAAAATGAAAATTGATTGGAATGTAGGTATATCGTGTTTCGAAATTGAATCGTTTACTATTTGTAATAAGCTCGCCTTATTTGAATATCAGCTAATCCATTTAAATTAAGACGAACAACCACCGACTAAAAGAGACATCAAAATAATTATTAACAAATAAAACGTTCTCAGAGACAAGGATAAACAAATAAACAACATCGCGGCCGTCGCAGCGTGAATCCGAACGTAATCTATGTGCGTCGTTTTCTGCCGGCGGGCGGCGCGCGCTTATATCTCAAACTTTTGACACATAACCTCAAATTTTAAAACTACAATTAAAATCAACCATAATCCATTGATTTAAGGTTTATTTCGCAATACAATCGCACTTGATTTTAAGCTTTTTAGTATGTAGAGCCAATTTCACACTTACATTTACTACGAATTTGTTTTTCGAATTACAAAATTAGTTATTCGTTTTAAAAATACTTATGCAATTTACATAAGGTTGATTATTGATTGGAAGTCCATATTTGAGTTGTAAAAGAAAGTTTGTATTGTACAAAGGAGCTCGGAAAGCAATGGCGTCGATTAATCAAAGATGGAGTTTTGTTTTTGGAATAATTTTGAATAATTTGTGAATGGAAGCGCTATCGGTCGGCACAGCGAAAGTAATTTATAACTTGTGTATTCAGTTAATTAATGACTGCGATTGTTTTATTCGTGTTCTTTAGTTTATTAAGGTAAAGGTACGATCCGAAGGTGTTGCTACCTTTCGTTGAAGATATTTCGAATTAAAGTTGAAGTGACAAGAGATATTTTTCTTTTGGATTTTTTCAACGAAATAAAAGTGTGCATGTATGCGGTAATATACGTCATGAGCTTTTGTTTCGGACCTAAGATAAGGCTAGCTAAGTCAGATAGGCAGTCGCTTCTTGTAAAGCACTGGTACTCAGCTGAATCCGGTTAGACTGGAAGCCGACCCCAACGTAGTTTGGGAAAAAAGGCTCGGAGGATGATGATGACAACAGAAAACGATTAGTATTGAAAATCTCCACTAGCAAGCATTGCAGCACTGACCTAGAATTCAAATCTAAACCAACTATAAAAATTAAAAAGATTGTAAGTATTTGTAAAAAAAAATATTAAAAATATACGGAACCACTAATGCTTTTCTCCTAATCACCCCCGAACTCATAAATATAATAAATAGAATAGTTAGTAGCATTACAGTATTTATGTCCGTTTTATGGTAATTTAAATGGCCCCTTACTGTTCTATAGTCTATGGTGTTCAAATTTCGATAACAAATTATCGATTCTAATTGAATAAGTATTTATTATTTCCATCACTTATCAATTTGTTTATAAATAAAACGATTTTTCAATGAACAATAGCATTCCGCAACTTTTCTAAGTTTGTATGTAAGTACTTTCTAGTATGTCTTGGGCACCAATGACCGTGTTGCAGAGGGCACGATAAACTGTAGGTCCCGGCTGTCATTTGAACTCCTTTGGCAGTCGTAACGGGTCTTTCCAAAGAGTATTGGGTTGCCCTGGTAACTGGGTCGAGGTGTTCAGATAGGCAGTCGCTTCTTGTAAAGCACTGGTACTCAGCTGAATCCGGTTAGACTGTAAGCCGACCCCAACATAGTTGGGGAAAAGGCAGATGACGAAAAAAGAATTTTGCAATATGCGTTTAAAATATGAATTCTAGAATTCCATTTTCAAAATCACAGAACCCAGCTCCACAGAATACGTTGGACGTTAACACGAGTGCACACAATAAAATTATTTATTCGATAAAACAAATAGGCTTTAATAAAGTGTGACTTTTGTCACGTTGCCTTGTTACAAGTAATGGTGAGCATAAATAACCCGATGTCCTGCACTCGGCTTTACTTTATACGATTTTAGACTTTAAGGTGATGGTAATAAGGTCTCTTTTGTAAAGGGAGGAAAGTTGTTGCTTCATATTTTATGGAGTATGATTGATTTTGGGCTTGTTTTGATATTTTATAGTTTTCAAATAAAACTATGTTTATACAGCTGGATAGAACTTCATATGCTATAGGAACGGTCTTTCTATGACGAAGATTTTAAAGTTGTAGACCTTTCGGGACTAGTGGAATAGTTAATAATTAGTATCTAAATGTTAAAAAGGAATTATTCGTGATCTCATATCTCTTATTTATTACTTAACATAGTTAACATACATAGGAGGTATATATTAAACGCTCACAAAGACTAAGAAAAAGCTGAAAAAAACAATAACTAACCTTCCATAACACCTTAAAAAAAGCAGTACAGGAACTGCGTTTAAAAAATTTGCCTAATTCAGCGTTTAAAAAGCGAGTATAATGGTTTCGACTAATAAAGGCGGGCTCAGACGGCCGACAGCGCGACAAGGCGTTGAGCACCTTTTAATTCTTACACCCCATTTGCTAGCCCATTGCAGTCTGTGCAAATAGGAATATGAAGGGGGGTAGAGAGGTATTATTGTGATATTTTTTGCAATAATTGATGTGTTTTTTCCAAATGTTTGGTACTGTTAGATGTTATTTTTCAGGATTGGCATTGAAATTATCATTACTTAATACTGGCTAACGCTGATGTTGTTCAAGAATACAACAAGTTACGTTTCGATGTAATTTTTTTACATTAATTCTTATCTGTAACTTAAGTATGTAGTTTCTAGCTGTTACTATTTAACACTAGAAAGAACATTAAAAACTAGAAAGAAGAAACAAAATCAAAAATAGTAGTTTCATGTATTGTAAAGAACATTATGACATACCAAATAATATTTTCAAAAAATACTTCAACACGACCTTCTCCGCACCTTTCCCAGTTCTAATGTTTTCCTAATTCCGTCCTCAGTCCGGTGCCCTTTCATTTGTACTCAATTGCCCTGCATCCCTTTAGCACATTTCTTTTATTCGCACTTTTATTTCCACCCTCAAGGAATGTCGCAATGTCGCAAAGTCGCAAAACTGTCCTACGAGTAATTATTGCAAAAGAAATTTATTTCTTAAATTGCCAAAGGGTGGATAATTCAGTTTTCATTTACGGCACCGTAGAGGTAGAATTGTTTAAAAAAAATGGATGACATTGTCTATAGTTGTTAGGACATATATGGAGTGGCTATTACGTTCATATGATCCGTGACAGCTCTATATAATTGTGTCGCTTTTTTTTAACAAAACTTCTTACGTTTGACGCTAAAATTCTGAGAACGTAATTGACGGACAAATCGCAAAAAGTGAGCGTTGTCGCTCCTTTTAAACAAACGCTACATTATATTTGACATCCAAGGAACTTTTAGTAACTTTGTCAATTTCTAGAAATGGATGGTTGTTTTAGTGAACTATTCTTAAAACCATTTTTGTATACTAATTTAAACTTACATTAATAAGTTTTGTATCGCTAATTAATTATCTTTATCTACACTCTTTTTGTGGGGAAAATGTATAACTATGATGTACTCATAGGTAAATAAATAAATAATAAATCTGTCTTGTTTCACAGCAGAGAAACTAAAATCTTTCAGATTAGGAAACAAGTTCAGGATAAAAAAAAAAAAACAATAGGTAAATCCTATCCAAAATAAAATTCTCATCAACATTTCTAATTGCTACAAAATGCAACTTTCCCTCGGAACGACAGTTATTTAGAAAAGACATAAGGTCTACCCGACCACAATGTCAACATCTGACGATTAGCTAAACGGCCGGTTACCACATAATCATCAGTTTTGCGGTAGGTTAAGCAAGGCAAGCTTTCTTGTTTTCCGTGATTTCTGAGAAATTATTCGCAATTTATGTTCGTAGTAGCAGAAGAAATTATTTTTAGTATTGTAGTTGTTTAAAATGTCGTGTTTTTTTCTTGCCTAAATTTAGTAAATGCGTAGTAGGTACCTACCCTTATTCTTTGAATATCTTAACTATTTATAAAATAAATATGATATCTACTATTATTTTGAAAAAGTATTAATAATATAGCAGCAAAAATCTTCCTCAGATAAAATACAATTTTTGGAAATACTATTAGCTTATTACGTATAAGCAACATATTACCAATCACCGTTACTAACAAGCCCAAAAAACTATTACCGTCTCAAAGGAAGTTTGCAATCTCTTTTCCCCTAAAAAAAAACATACCAAAATAAACCTTATAATGAAGGCAAAGTCAAGTGAAACTTACCACCACCGTTACGCTATGAATGGGTAGCCTTATATCTTAACACTAATCGC
The DNA here is from genome assembly GCF_030705265.1 of Helicoverpa armigera. Taxonomy (NCBI): domain Eukaryota; kingdom Metazoa; phylum Arthropoda; class Insecta; order Lepidoptera; family Noctuidae; genus Helicoverpa; species Helicoverpa armigera. The sequence continues at coordinate 7,307,626 of NC_087142.1, read as the reverse complement.
GTCTATTCACTGACAATCTTCCCGACAAGCCCGCGATATAATAACATTAATTTCTATGGGGCAATTAAGCCGTGAACAGAACTGATAGCATGTGGAACCGCCCGTTATAAGCAACTAAAAGTTGCGCGATGAAATGTTGATAAACGTGCGTTCTTTCTTTGAAGTCTCTAGATACATTTTAGTTGTCAATGGTGAATGGTGAACTCATACGTCAGACTAAACCGCGGCAAAATAATCGAATTCGAATTAAGAAACATTTTTGAATTTGGAACAGTTTCAAAATTGAATGGAACTTATGGTAAGGATTGTTTCCATTAGAATTTTGAAATAACTTCTTAAAAAAAACACGGACCACTTTTTACACACACGATCGGTTAGCCCCATAGTAAGCTTTTGATTAGCTTGTGTAATTAATAACTAAAAAGACTTCAAGTCTCATTTTAATATATACTTAATTGCCAGAAAATTGGAACCTAAGCCAAAAACATAATTATAATGACCCAAAAACTACAGTTCCTCTACTCAATAAAACAATAACGTGTCCATAACCTGTAAATCTTCACGTAAGTACGTTATCAAACGGCGCCTGCGCACCCCAGTCTAGCATTTGATTGTGGACTTTTTGTTACAAGATACTTCTCATTTTACTTTGTAAACTATGTAAGTAGCATAATTTCATATTCATTTGGTTTATGAAGCAGAGGGAAATTAATTATTATAAAGACACGGATATAAAATAATTACAGATGACTTGATTAACGTGGTTTTATTTGGGCAGAGTTTCCCCTTACAATTATACAAATCAAATGCAATCACACAATCAACTCTTCTGGCTTTTATATGGCTGGCTGGCGGCTACTTCACCTCCCGCCTCTTGAAATTTGGCGGCAAGGCTTGCGCGGTAGGAGGTGACGTAGCGGCTTGGCGTGGCGGGCTTGACAGCTGACTTAATGGCGGCTAGCGACATCTAGCGTTACATTCGGCCATCCTGTAACAATTGCTCCCGCAATGGGAACAACACAAATTATTACAAGCGAGTTCAGGACAAGTTGAATCAGGGTGGGGATGAACTTCGGCCTAGCTCTCAAGAAGATCCAAAAGATCTTCGGTCTCCAATTGTTCATCCACACTACTGGCACTATCGGACATAGAAGCAACACTATGATAAGGTCGTAGGGAGTCAGCAGAAACTAGGCTTGTAAACTTCTTGTATCCCCTAAGACCTTTTATACTTCTCAATTTATATCGGTCATTTCCTAAAACATTAATTATGACATATGGACCAGAATATAATGCCCCATATGATATTTGGTAAACTATTGTCCCAATTATGAAAAGCCTCGCTAGGTTCCGTAGCCCTCAACGCATCGAGAATAGTGCGATTCGTACGTTCTACTTGACCATTTGACCTAGGACATGCAATAGTCGTTAAAGTGTGTCTGAATTGTTTTTTAAATTCTCAAAACTGGATCTTTGTGATTCGGATTCCTTTATAATGCCCGCTTCTAATAGTTCATTAAGTTTGACTCTAACAGTCTCCTGTTCGTGATGAGCTAATCTATAAGGCTTGCGGTGTACTGGTTCATTATTAGATAATCTTATGCGCATTTGAACTAAATCCGTACATCCTAACTCCTTTGTACAGCTAGCAGACCATTCACTGTATTGGGATAGTAAATCGATCAATTGATTATGATCAGATTTGCTTATCGGGCCTACCCTGATCTTGTCTAAGTCTACTCCACCAATGGCGTTATTATCGACACATGAGGCACTCAATTGTAGAACACATTTGGCAAATGGCATAGTACAAGTATTGGCATGTTGACTGACCTGATTGTTCAATTTTTTTTTTTTTTTTTATCCAGGCGGTAACTGTGCATTCTTCGTTTTCAGGATCAAATTAGAATCAGAATTAACGATGCGGCGCGGTGTTCTTTCCGACGAATAGGCACTTCGTGTTCCAGATCGTTGAATGCTTTTTCCACGTCTAGTGCTAGGGGATTCTTCAATAGTTTCCTTGCAGGCGGTGTGTATCGACCTTCGTCGTTTGAACTTTCGGACAACTGGCTTACTGACGCAGAATCTTCGTCCTCTGGGCAGGGGGACCGTCGACGTTTGTGTGTAGCAGAGCGTCGTTTCATCGTAGGTTTTTCCAATACCACTTCTGAGTATAAAGACACGGATATAAAATAATTACAGATGACTTGATTAACGTGGTTTTATTTGGGCAGAGTTTCCCCTTACAATTATACAAATCAAATGCAATCACACAATCAACTCTTCTGGCTTTTATATGGCTGGCTGGCGGCTACTTCACCTCCCGCCTCTTGAAATTTGGCGGCAAGGCTTGCGCGGTAGGAGGTGACGTAGCGGCTTGGCGTGGCGGGCTTGACAGCTGACTTAATGGCGGCTAGCGACATCTAGCGTTACATTATAATAATTATGGGTAGCATATCTAGTTATGGCAAAAGAAAATGCTAGACCACCACCACTGTATAGGCATTTAAAATATTTGCCTTGGTTTAAAAAGTTTGGTTATTTAACATCTGAAAAAATAGTGACTTCTTTCACACGGTAAGTCACCAACTACTATTTATTCAACAAAGAATAATTCAAAGAAATGAAAACTTAAGCCTTAATTATATTTGCTAATTAATACCTCATTATTTGTTCAGTTAAAGTAAACCTGCATCAGCCCATAGCGTGCAACCTATCTCTCTCTATTTTTTATCATACCTCATTACGAAATATCCTTACCGATAATTAGGCTGAACGCAATCAATTCCATCGGCAAATTGGATTTTAAAAAAGCAAAAATCAACAACGCTCCACCTTTATCTACACGTATAAACCCTCATTTGGAAATAAAATCGGCCCATATATTAGACTCGAATACTTTTTTTCACAAATAAAATCTTTTTTATATGAATAAAGCAAGTCTTTAGCTGACTAATTGTGACGTATTTTACGATCAGTGCACAGTAAGAGGAATTAAAGGGGCAATTGAAGATAGTACAGTTTTTCGTATCGGCCATCGATTTATGACGCTTGTGACTCTTTTGAAGCCCTTTTATGGTGAATGTCAGTCAGTCCTTATGAAGTTTAAGTGCCCCGTGGAATTGCCGCAAATGTGTGGTTACAGGAAGGGGGTAAAAAGTGAAACTGTTGGTTTTCACCGGCACGAGAATGTCATTGTTAGTAGAAGATAGTTTAATAGCCACAAACGATTTGTATTATTATAGATAAATATGGGCAATTATTTTTATTGACAAATTGCGATGGTTGGACGTAATAGGGAGTATTATAGCTTCGATTCCCATGCGAAAAACAGAAGCATTCTTATTTTAAAAATCTTCACGTATCTTTGAAAAAGCAAATGAAAAGATGTCACTTTATTTTCCAATCAAACCAAAATCCAATTCAACGAATTGCAAACTAATCACAAACGCTAATTAGGTAAAAAAGTTTTTTCCACAATCGTTGACAATGTAGAAAATTTGTTCAAATACGCATTATTTAAATGAGGTATATTGGAATCTGTAGTCGGTTTGCCGGAGAAGGTTCATCATTAATTATTGATGATAAGGGGAAAGAGAACGAAACTCACCCGTGGGCCAATCGACACGGGCGCTAATGAAGTGGTCCCAAAAGGAACACGCCAAATACAGCTGTCATTTGAAAAAAGAACCCTTTTGAAATTGTAATGTTCTTATAAATGGTGGCGTACATAGTTTTTTTTTAAGTTTTGATTAATTTTAGTTACTTATGATATGACAACAGTTTCTTTTAAAAATCTTTTGAGAACCAAACAATTTTCGGTCAGGTTTTTAAGATATTGACAATTTTCAAAAAGTGCATTTCTATTTCTATTTTCTAAGTTACGTGTAAGTGTAATCGTGTTCTAGTGTCCAACGTGTATAAGTATTTTGAATCCTCTGGTGCTTCTTATACAAAACCTTAAGGTGAGTATGGACTACAACATTTACTTGTAACAGAACAACGAGCCGCTCTATGAGATGTTCTAGTGTATCATCCTTTTACGAACAAAACGTCGAGTACGCTCGCCTGTTTTTTGTTTGCTTAACAATTGCTTAAATAGAATTTTGACACTAGCCCCATACCTCTACATGTAATATCAAATTCCGATCTATAGCGAAAAAATAGATAGACAGTATATTGGAAGGCGATGAGTACCTTCTACCAACGATCTTTCAATAAATTAACACAGACTTTCCTACTTTACTCAGATATATAAGATTTTACCAAAGTCTACATAATTTATAGGTAGCGCGAACGACGTATACATGTTGTAACTATCGGGGCCTGATTAGCTGAACCTGTTACACTACATCTTAATGCTAGTCTAGTCCGTAATGTGTTAGAATATGTTTACACTAGACTACTGTTGTAAAACTGACAGAGACTGACTGTGTTAATTTTGTATGTACTAATGTTAATAGATAAAAGATTTTCTAAGTTGATCTCTATTCTATGCTAATATTTGACTACCTACTCCAGTACTCCAGAGAGGTTTTCCGAAGTAATAGAGGGTTATCTCGGTCTGCTATAGAGATTTTGAAAATTCTTTAACAAAAAAAGCTACGTCAATATTTTATTCGGAAGCGGGAAATAGTTCGCCCGGGACGTAGGTAAAACTGCTCGAAACTGGTATTTCATAATTCATTCGTATCGTTAAATTACAAAGACTGCTATTTTTAATGGAAGCCATAAATAAAATCTGGCAGTTGTGTTACTTAGGTAACTGGGATGGATAGCTGAGATAGGCAGTCACTCCATATAAAACACTGGTAGGTAGGTAATATAACTTCACAGGTAAGACCACCCATTGTGTAATTACATTAGCGTAAACATAATAAAGAATATACCTATCTATCTATTTAGTTACACAATCTAACAAACCAACCTAAAAATATTTCCTTCACACGGCCATTGAAATGACAAACTCTCTCGCTTCACGATTGAGTTCGGTTTTTCTGTAAACCGGTAAACCGGATTGATTAAGTCAGCAGAAACAATGATCGTTGACTTAAGGCTATCTGCTGTACTGTTCCACGAAGAAACATGTTTCTTTAAATAACTTGATTGTTAATTTTTGATAATTTTTGCGGTTAAAAATGTTGGTGGAAGTGCATTTTGGATGAGGGTAAGTTCAAGGCTCTTCGCAACTTTTCTTAACCGACTTCCCCTAAAAGAAGGATGTTCTCAATTCGGATTTTTTTTAAACGGTTTTATTTAGCTCAACCCGTTTGTTTATTGTACAAAAGAAAAAAAATATATGGATGGACCTATTCCGTGTGTTATGCCAGTCCTTGGCAAATTATTTGTTTGTCGATTTTAAAGTTAAGTTACTTGTATAATTTCTCTAAAATTCGCACCGATAGATAATATTTGTGCAGTTGGGCAAAAAGTCCAAAATAATAATCTAAAAAAAGATTGTATCCTATATAAATCATAGTTTTTTTCCCGACTGCGGCGGATGATGAGTTAGATTTTAGCCCACTATTAGGCAGATCTCTCAAGGCTTAATCAGATGACTAACAACAAAACAAAAAACCGTAACAACAAATACACGGAACCGTATTTTTAAAACAATTAACTTATCCCATCCGAAAAACGACCAAAGGAAGTAAACATCGGAACCTCACTTTACTATACCGCAGTCAATAATTAGCCCTCGCGACTGCAGTCTCGACACGCCAAATGACAACCTTGCCGCCATCTTGGCCCGTAATTTCGGGCTGCGTACGCGCACAGATTATAGTGTGAATGGACATTAGTGGCGACCGACGACACGTGATCACTGTCATTCGATATTCGATTGGGAATCGATATCAAAAAGAAATCGATTTCTTGTGGGACTGCGGTTTAGATGGATTTGCGCCTCGTAGGATAATGTTGGTGAAAAAATTGGTATTGGAAATCGAATGATGTTTTCTGTTGGAGTTTTGTAATTACTTACCTACGTAGAAATAAAATTTCTATATACTAGGGATAACATAAGATAAATGTAGAATTTTATACCAACATCCTTGCTTAGTTACCATAATTTAGACATTGTGTTCCCACAAATAGTTATATTGAAAGTTATTTCAGATGTCATACCGTATATTATCCATGTGCTATAACATAACGTTTCAAGCTGATCTTACCACAAAATATCCTCAAATCGCTAGTTACCATCCAAATGTGCACAGTAAATAGTACCTGGTAACAGAAACTATATGGATCTAACACAAAACCAAGTGACATAATCAACGAACAAACAGACAAATTGGCTCATTAGTTCCTTATGAGCGAAATAGACTAATTCTTAGAAGTAGTGTCTAACTTCATAGATGAAAAGATTCGTTTAAGTCTGTCCAGTCGGAAGTGGGTGATGCAATACCAAGTAAAGAACTGAAAATAAAATGTTCTATGAGAGATCCTCGAAATTTAGACACTGAAGATGGAATTCAAAGGACCTATAACGAAAAGTCCCTTTTATCAGCAGTTTAAATCATGTCCCGTGGGAAATACTTACTGCACCCTGATAAATAGTAGCCCATACGGTATTCTGATTAGTAACTACATAGTTTTACTTTTCATGAACATCCTTTCAGTTGTTTTTACGAGAAAGAAATATCGACTTGTGAAACGTTTTTTAAGAAAGAATTGAACTTGAAAATATATTTCTATGTAATTTTACATATTGCTTTGTCTCAATTTATAATCTGAATTTACCAAAAAATTAGGACAGTCCAAATAAAAATTATTTTACCCCACACATTACAATTGTTACTCCTTGTCCAAATACGCAAGATATATCCCGCAGGAATCGAGTAAACCCACGTCAACCAACTAGTTATTCCCTATTTCAAGATACGATCTGCATTAATAAGTACATTAAGTATGTAATTCTATGTTTATGATGAGTTCCCCATGAAAGGCTTTATGGCATCGGTTTTTACTTAACTATAACTTGTATTATAGTTAAACATGGGGAATTTGCAATTTTGTACCATAAGTATGTACTTCTTTTGGATTTTTTAAAAATCTTGTTTGTTGACTTCGGTCTATGTTTGATGGGCTGCGGGATTGTTCGAAAGAGTTACCGCGGCCCTGGTATATAAAGGCTTTAAGAAGGAACATGGTGGGTTTTAGTCAGTAAGAGTCTGACACTCCCTGACGTTGCACCCACAGTGGGGTAATTTGATGATTTTCCAGGGAAAAATGGTCTACGTTTGACTTGATGAATATGTATTTTGTTTATTAGTCAAACTATTTAAATTTTAAATTACGCTGAGTCTAGATTTGGGAATAGATGTACCTATAGATGTACATAAAACCTACTAAATGGAATTTGATAGAATCTTACAGTAATAAGTATAGCGAATACTTCAGAATAAAATACAGGGTTCGTTGTAAATATAAACCTTATCTTATATTACCTACTTTTTGCCGACAAACTGTAAGGCAGTTCCGAATTAGATATACGATGTAAGGACACTATTGGCGCAGTCAAGTAAAATAAATTCCTTATTTTACTATTACAAAATTATAACTAATTACCCCCATCATAACCCAACTCTAATCAACACAAAACTAAACCAAACCTTAACTTCCCACAAACATCAGAAACCTAACCCCAACTTCCCACTTCCCAAGCATGAGAACAGAACCCACACACAGACATACAAATCCCCAACAATTTCCACCAGCGTGCGTTATGCCGCGTAACTCAAGCGCGCGCAAAAACCGGCGCCCGCGCATCCGACGGCATCCAGCCCTAATAACTAACCATATCTGACTCACCACTTTTTAACCACACACGATTTCAAGCGAAAACCAACCTTATTAACATGTAAATTCCCTATGCTTATTGGATAGTGTTATAATTGTTAATTAAGCTTTAATTGCTGTGCGCTTCAAAAAACGACCAATCCTTGAGCGGAAACTGCTTGTTATGTAGGGGAATGCAGGGGAGGGATTAGCTGGTTCAGTTTTTGTATAAGATTTAAATAGTTTATGACTGACCATCCATGGTGCTTGGTTAAAGCCTAGGAGGAATCTAAGAATCTAAGAGACATTTTCTAAATTTACCGTCGTTAAAATTGCTCCGTATATAGGGAGAATTATAGTAATGACTTACCGGTAATAAGGGAAAGGCTGCGGCACATGCAGATCCATGGGCATCGATGCGTGCGCGTGCGCATGGGAGTACTCGTGCTGCATCATACCATGCATGCCGTGGCCCAACATGGCCGCCCACGGCGAAGACGCGAAACCACCAGGATGCTCCATCATTACTTTATAGTTCCATTTTCAAAATCACTAAAAGTTCCACATTCAAAATCATATTCACTTCACTGTTCCATTTTTTAAATAGAACATTTCGAACGTTTAAACTGGCTACAAAGACTTTCGTGTTCCATTTTTTTAATAGTTTTTGTAATGAAGTACCAAATAGGTTTTGCTGCAAAAAGGTTGTAATAAAATTATGAAGTAATAATTTGTCAGCAACACGGACTAGTGCCAGCAATTAAAATATTTTCGTTGTGGAAAATATGTTTATTGCTTCAAATTCGTGTCAGTTTTTGCTCAAAAATATTTCAGTTCAGTTAATATGTTAATCTAATTGACACTTCTATAAGACATAAGAATGTGAGCATACCTATACCTTGGCATAAAACATATCTATTTGACTTAAAGTACCCTCTCGTACTACCAGAGTATTATGTTAAATGGTTTAAAAATAGATATATCTTTTAATGTGAAATTACCAAATTACATTACTGAAATGAATTATTTTAAGTAATCAAAAAATAAACACGAGATATACACATTCTACAATATCTGATTCTTTGCGGATGCAGAATTCTAGCATTTACCTACCTACGAAGAGCTTTTATGCTCAGATTATACCTCTGCTTTTACCTATGAACTTATTCAAAAATATTTCGACTGCCATGGCTATGTAGGTATGTCCAAATTGATGTGAATAAATGATAGTTGAAAAACATTTGTTCAGTTAATTGTCTATAGATGCGACTCTAAAACAATAGACCATAATATAACTGGTACCCTTAAATAACTACAAAGATATAGCCAATACATTCTCATAATCTTCCTACCTGTCCAAATACACCCAAACCAATTTTTCCAGTCTGTCGCCATCGAAATCGAACAAATGCAATCAAACTATGTGCAAATATAATATTCTGATAACGGACTGATATTTGTCTTAGCGAGTGCCTACAATGACTTGATGAATCTTCGGCAAACTTCGGCAAACCTCGTCTATCTTCGGCAAATATATAAAATGACGTTTGTATGCTGAGCCTAGGAATTTTCGTGACGTTTGTGGGTGTGAGAAAAACTTATTTGGATATGGTAATCTAATTGAATTAAAGTTTTTGGTAGAAAGATAAAATGCTTAGCAACAAATCGCTTAATTCGCAGAAGGCATTGACTTATTTAAATTCGATGATTAGGTACTGTCATGAGGAAGTGCTTAGAGCCCCTGAACACTGCAAACTTTTAGTCGACCGATAGTTTGATCGGGCTTATGCGTCAGTACAGTGATGAATGGCAGTGCGCATATTACAACGTACAGTTATCCGACCGGTACCGAACCGACCAAAAGTTTGATTACATTCATGTTCACTTCAAAATATAGGTACTTTCAGCGACCTATTGGACCAAGTATCGGCCGACAGTGTATGGCGCTTTAAAGTATGAACGCCTAAATGAAAAGAACCACCAAAGAAACGAATGGTTGAACTGTGTTAAAGACGATAGGGCTGGGAATAATGTTACCTGTGAGATGATGTCAAACAGAAAAATACGAAAGACATGCTGCGCTTACATAAACTGAATATTGGAATAAGTGCAGAAGGATACTGATGATGAAATTATATTAGTTAGTCATCAGAATCAGATATCTAAAGATAAATAGAAGTGGTTGATTATCCTTCACTTGAAAACTAGTGCTCAAAAAACACTCAAACACTAATATTAAAATAACTATTTAAAACTACGGAAATCCTTGTACCTACCATTTCTAACGCCAATATTAATCCTCTACAAAATCTAACACTTACAACAAAAGAACGAAAATTTCAAGAATTAGATAATGATGCTAGAAACCTACCATTACTTTTTACTTGCACGGAATTGAACTCTGAACCTAACACCTTCGGTTTGGTACGTGACTGAGTTGTACCTACTATTATACTTATGTAGGTATGTGTTTGAGGTACACTTGGGGTATATTATAACAATGAGTTAATAAGTATTTCATTAGGTATCTTATGTGGATAAGTAATACATCTAAGAGCTTATGAAGCACATATTTATATACCTATTGCGAAAATTAATTGAAATGGTATAATGGAATGGTATGAAGTCATCATCATCATCTTTCTGTCCTTATCTTAATTTAATTTTGGAGTTGGATCAACAAGTCTTGTTCTTGCGTATTATACATATTTCGTGTCTTCTCATATTTCCTTCATCACAGCCATTACTTTTTCGCAACATAATATGACAATTCTAAACCACGTCACGGTATTAAACAAAAAAAAACAATAACTTTAACAATTTGTTACTTCTCTTGCACATTTTGCTCTTGCTCTTGCAATTGAGCACAAAATGCAGGTAAGATAATTTTCACAATCTGTTGCGTGAATTAATTAATTACTATAGGTAATATTATAAGTAAATAAGCACAAGAAAAATAACGCCTAATATATAAAAATAATTTACACAAATATCACGCATCGCAGGTTAGAAAAACCAGATTTGAAACTATAGGATAGATGCAGTATTGCTTTAACTACGCTACTTTCAAGCATAAGGAATTACCTACATATTGACTACCTGCCTATTTATACCAGTTTACCTACGTATACTAACATCTACTTAATCTCTACAAACCTACAAATCCCACTACTTTCACGCAACGATTTGTCCGTTAACAAAGCAAAAACTGCGCACTGAGGCTTGATCTAGGGGTACCTGGGGCGCGTCCGCAGGGGGCCCGCGGGCCGCTGGGCTATGTCGGGGCCCTAATGTGAAGGATAACAAACTAATCAACTCAGATACTAGGAAATGGATGCAATGAAAGATATATTTAAAGAGCAGGAAAGTGTAAAAAGGAATTTTAAGAAACGTTTGACTAAGAATGAAGTTTGTACTGTCCGATTTTGTTTTGCAGAAGAAAATGCTTCAATCTTTTTCAGGAATAAAATTAATGGTGGATCAAAGTATTCTTAAGGTTAAATATATAAAATTAGCTGGAAATAAATTGTAATAGTAATTATGAAGCGGCGAAACAGAGGATATTTTTACTAAAATATTAAAGAGATTAAGGTTACTGAGTAGGTAAGTATCATTTAAGTCAAACAGATAAGATATACTAATACCTAATAGAATAATCTCCATAGCGGTTAAGCCTGAAATCATTTTTCTCGTAAAGAAATAACCAAAAGAATATTCCTATAAAAACCGTAATCTATAAATTATCTTACAATCAAATTCCCATACAACACCACTAGAAATTCCCACATTATGTACACACAGAACATTCGATATATTGACATTGTGCGTACACGCCGCGATTGTTTTCTGTCAAATCTTCACCTATTAGAGACCACTGTGTACACAGAGCCTAAATATTGCGTTAATATTTTGTTAACCTCAAGGGATCTGAGATTAACAGGTTTCTATGTTTGTTAAGTAATAACAGCTGTTTGTATTGGACATGCGCAAGAGACGGTTCTAGTGATTTTTATGATGTTAAGTAGTTAAAAGTAATTTGTGATTAGTTGAAAATTTGTAGAGGAAAATTCCGTAGTGTTAATTTTTAGGCTAAGGTATGCACGCATTCTGCCTCATTGCGAATTAAAAAACAGTTGCATTAACTGGAGGTGTCGATAATTACCGAATTTATTAATATATCCAAAACGGAAATTTATCACAAATTCACAAATAATTCAACGGCTCAACAACACAATTCTAGTTAAATCCACTTTTCACTTTTCAGTACTACCACAGTCACTCATAAACGGCCTACCGCAGCCGCACAGAACACGCAAAAAAAAAAGAAAAAACAAAAAGTCAAAGCGCGCGAATGTCAACTGCCAAACTTTTCCCGCGCGCTAAAACACGATCGGATACACGCGCGGTTGCATGCGTCACTATTTACATGCATTTTGGTAATACGTCGCCGGAGGTAAAAACACGTGTGCCGGGTCTGTCGGTCCAGCGGTCATTGAAGATCTGGTATCAAAACTATACGGCGTGCGGTGGATGTGTGCGCGAACCGGCCCGGCCATACGACGGGCATACGAAACAAGCCCGCCTCGGCTCGGAGCGTGCTGTCGAATATCCGAACGTCACGTCGTTGTAATTGGGTTAGGCTTACGTGACGCGGGAGCGTGGCACGTCTCTAGTCCCGCTGTTATGGGGTGTGCCCAATTACGGGATGAATGTTAGGTGTGCGAAAAAAGAGGTTTTTTTTTGTTTTTCGGATATGGGATGGGGTTTGGGATTTTAATTAGGCGTTAATTTAAACATCATTAGGAGGAAACATTAAAATGAGCAATTGTTTCACCAAAAATATTTCTGAAACTTATATTTCAAAAATATTCAGACAACCAGAACCTTCTAGTAGGTACCTCCCCTTTTCTAGTCGGTTAATACCTAACAGGCTCACACGTATTCTCAGGTACAAAGGTAACATAATAAAACCTCTGAAACTAGCATAAATGCTTTTAACCTGTGCCCTATGAAAAAAACAAATGACGACTTAGTTCTATTTTTAAACATAACGTTCTAATTTTGTTCAGGTATAATGACTATTAGATTTTTTCATAAAATATTAAGCGACTTATTCTATTTTTTTGGCGAGATTACTCGTCTTTTAATTCTAACATTTAAATAGTTATGAGTTATTTTTAAGCTACGTAAGAAAACGCTTAAGAGTGATGACTAAGCGCGTTCCTCATTACGCATAAACTACTTAAACCCGGCGACAAAGTACAAATATTGCGTATACCGTAACATAAAAAATAAAAGTAAGTAAAAGAAATATTCTCACGCTTTACATTCTAACCTGTGAACTTTAAATGTTTTGACGTTTCTAACTGTCGTAGCTATAAGATAGTGCCAGTTTAACTTGAGCTGTTTGACCCCCTCCTTTGTTTAACGAACCGGGTGTCATAGGGGGGTGATTGTGAATGATGTGGGGTCAAAATTAATTGGTTATTGCGATAATAATTGCAGACAGAAATGGCAGAGGTGTGAGTAAGCTGTAACGGTGTTTTGACTTTGTGCCAATGTTGTACGAGTTATTGAGACGGCTTTGTCTTTGCTGTTTTTTTTCGGGTACCTAATTGGCGAGTAATTAGTTTTTTGAAATTGGAACGGCATTTATTGGGCAATTTTCTTTAGTGAGGAAATTAATTGTTTGATAACTATAATCTAATTAAAGTTTTTTTTTTACGGCAATGGTAAATTTTTGTTCAATTTAATTTAATTTGATACTTTACCTTGAACACAAAAAGGTACAGCAAATGGTCAGTTCAAACAAGGATTAAGAATTAATAGAAAGCCAGGTAAAATAAACAAAAAAACATGAACTAAATAATATTTTTTCAAATCTTAACAAGTTACACCACAGTGCAAATATTATGTTATTTTTTCATATTTTCTCACCAAGCAAAACAAGTCTAAGTAAAAAACATAACACTATTCCACCCCTTTCATCCCTGACTATGCATCCACTCAACTACTTAACATATATTTTTTATAAAACTCATTTTCACAAGTATGGGGGGCACCGACCAATTTAGCAAGACCTATCATCATAGAACATTATCGAATACAGTTCTTAACATACAGGGGTCTATGTATATTGGAGATTGTCACCTTAAAAGGTTGTAATTCTGATTTAGTACCTTAAGATGACGTCACAGACCCCCTTTACTAAAAAGGTTATATACCCCTTAACAGCTTTTCTGTATTACAAAAATTAATTAAGCTATAAATAATATAAAAGATGTGTAGTGACAGAAAAATGATTTATTCACCTCATAAAATAATTTAAACTTTAATAACTAGGCGCACAGTGGCTAGATATTTTTTATTAATTTACATATTATCGTAAAGGACATCTACACTAATTTTATAAGATCACGATAAAACAGCAAAATATAACCCTAGTTTTAATGAAAGGTACTTTAATTGAAGCTTTTTAATAGCCATCAATTACGAAACTTATACTAATTTGTAATGATGGACGTCGTGAAAAAAAGCATGTCTGTAAAAAATTTCAACAATAAAAAACAAATTACATTTTACATACAAATAAAACATTATCCAAGTAAAAAAACGTCCGAACCGAGGTGCGAACGGACCGAGAGTGACAGAAACGGGTATACGTCTACAGTGACGTTTTAAATTTCGAACGGCGCGCTCTGATTGGCTGGTTGAGGGGCTCGCGAGGCGTGGGGCGCGGCGATTGGCGGGAAGGCGTGGTGCTAACGGGGCATTCTGGGTCACTGATGCTAATAAATTAGTTTTGAACGTTATAGAATATGCCTGTTTTATGAGCGTAGCTGCTACGGCGTAGCGCTACGAAGTTACGTAGCTAGATAATGTTTTCAATTCTTATTGATATATTGTGGTTTGTAGGCTTATTTTGGCTGTTTAGAGAAAGGAAACATTGGAAATAACACTACATAAGTTTTCTAACATTATTTATGACCTCAAAAATATCATTCTTTATATAAATAACCTCTTAAAACCCTCTATAATTGCCAATTTTATAGTAAAATTTAAAAAATATCTAATACTATTTTTAGTCTCAGTTAGCAGTGCGTTGAAGGTCACGTAAGCCGGTACGTGTGCTACGTGTTCGCCCGTCTTCGGAAGACCGACTCGGAAATTGTCACGTTCGTCAAAATCTAAACAGTTTTGTATTGAATGACAGGTTTTTCAGGCTTGTTTGACCATTAAAATGAAGTAATTTAATTCATATGAAATAGAAACAAGTATGTTTCCATATTTTGTCTAGTGTCTTCAATGTAACAGTTTCTACGATTGAATTTTACTATGTTAAAAATAACTTTTTGATAAATATAATACAATACTTGTATTTTTTTTTATGAGCGTTAAATGGTTTGATTCTCAAAGTCCTCTTCAAGTAGCTACGTTGTTTTTTTGTGTTCGAAATATCAACTTCTCCTGATACAATTTTCGCCGTGACACCTTAAATTATATTATCATCAGTCATTTAGGATTGAAATTATTCAAATAATAAGACTTTACAGTTCAACCCATTGACCAAACAAATTAATTAGCCTGTCAATATCATTCACACATAACCAACCTCCTTATTAGACTACGGCAAACCTTACATGCGTCCTTGACTGGTCTCCGAAGGTCCAATCCTTGGTCACATCACACCAACCCAAATACCACCTTACACTCACAGTTATAAGGTTTATTTTAAAGTGTAGGGTGTTGGTAGAAGATTGAGTACTTCGTATGCAGGCAGCGTATTGGTCGATCGATGGCTTGAGGAAATGGAGCCTCGAAGGCTCGGCGTTATCCTGAAAACTGCAGGCTTCGTACCCATGTGTAGGTTCTGTTTTGTTTTGTAGTACAAAGTGGAGGTTTTAAAGTTATTGGAACTTCTTTTAGAGTAGGATGTCAGTTTTGGAATGTTCTTGTTGAGGTTATTTTTTTGATAATGATATTCATCATAACTTCAGTTTTTTTCAAATAAATTGTGGATAACATTTCTTTGCCTGCAGGACTTAATCAAAAATTGTGATATTTCAGAGGGAGCCGAAACCGAATTATGATATTTCAGATAGGCAGTCGCTCCTTGTAAAGCACTGGTACTCAGCTGAATCCGGTTAGACTGGAAGCCGACCCCAACATGATTGGGAAAAGGCTCGGAGGATGAGAGGGAGCCGAAATAGGAGGTAAAAGAATATCAAGGAGTAGTATTGTTCTATAGGTAGGTACTATGGAGAAACGAGGAGCCTGATGAACAGTTTTATGAAACCAACCAAGCGAGGTTGGACGAAGCAATTTTATTGTTAACGTTAAGTAGTTAGCTTATCTTTTTATAATAATATCGAGTTTATAGAGTTTCTTTACTAGAAGTTACTGTCTAGAACTGCTGGCCCAATTTGAAAAAAAAAACTTTCAGTGTTTGATAGCGTAATCGAAGAAGACTGAAGAGAAGACTGAGAGACTGGAGAGAGAATTTTTATCCGGGTGCCCCAAAGAAGATTCCCACAGTGCTACCGCTACCAAAAGAAAGCTACACGCAGCTATTTCCCCACTAATTTCCACGCACAAAAAGCCAACATTTTCGTAAAATAAAGGCTCTAAACACGGCCACGTTTCAGACGCCTCGGCGGATCGATAGAGGCGCGTGACCCGGGTACCAAAGCGCCGGGCCTCCTTGCGAGCATTGTACCTCTAATTCCTACGTCTTATGCTGTCCTGGTAGCTTGGTACTTTTGTGTTCGGGAAGTGATGGGAGTTTTAAGGTGTTTTGTAATTTCTGTTTTTTTTTTTTTTAATTTCTCGTCAATTTATATCTTAGCTGTAAAGTATGTATATTTACAAAGTTACAAGTTTCGGTTTCGCGACGGTGTAAACTATTTAACGCACCCGACCAGAAAGTGGTTTAAAAAGTTGCCTATAGCCTTCCTTTATAAGTAGAGATCACCGTGATCAAACAAACTCTAAACCATTTTCTAGAGTAAATTCCTTCATGACGCATTTGCCTAACATTAGCGAATGGTATCCAAGATGCTTTATTTTTTTTTGTTCATACACTGGAAATTGAGAAACAGAGCACCTTCAGGCCACTACTAAAGCCATTATTCCTTAAGAAAAGAGCTTAATCCCTTTCATCCCTTTAACTATATCAATTTAATAAAAATGATAGATTGGAGATGCCGGGGATCGAACCCGGGGCCTTTCACATGCAAAGCGAACGCTCTACCACTGAGCTACATCCCCGTGTGATAGAAATAAATAAAATACACTGGTCTTTCGAGGTTCTGTTCTATTCAGCTGTGTAAATAATCTTCTCTATATATGAAAATTAATCCCTATATCCCTTGGTCGCAGCATTACGCGTGGGCTGGTCCGATTAATCTGAAAATTAGCGAGGAGGTAGCTTAGACCCTGGAGAAGGACATAGAGAGATTTGTCATCATCCAGCTACGGGAAGCAGTTACCTCGGAACGGGGGTGAAACCGCTGGCGAAATAAATTGTCAAGAGCTTCATAAAGTATGCGCTAATACTCTAGGCTATAAAGCCATCTATCGATTGTTAATGACTAAGGACTTCACTACCTTAAATAATTATCTGATGAGTATAACCCTAGGAGGAAATGATGGACATTTGTAACTAACTAGCTATACATATATACATCTGTTAAGAAATATAACTCCACTACTTAAATTCAAAGGGGACAAAAATATAAATACCATATAGTCCAGGTAGGTATGTAACTTTTATTCCTATGCCTAAATGGAGACTCCTTGATATGCAATTGAAAGCTGTACTGTATTAGCTAGTGTCTTTTTCGAACATAAAAATATGAACAGAGTAATTAGACCTTGAGTTCATGGTCTTTTAAATATAGTGTGACCCTACTATTATTCTCAAATTCTGCCCTTGCCTTTTACGCTGCCGCTAAATCGATTTAATGTGGCTTAAGATTACAGAAAAGCCTGCAATGAAGTTACCATTCTACTTCAGTCCACACGTCAATCAAGCTAATTTCGTATGCTTTGTAGTAATAAATAATTTGGAGATGCCGGGGATCGAACCCGGGGCCTTTCACATGCAAAGCGAACGCTCTACCACTGAGCTACATCCCCTGTTGTCAGGTTTTCTAATCAGTCCTACTAATTTCACTGATTTCAAGTCTCCAGCTGTGCAAATAAACTGTGATCCACTGATTACGAAATACTAATTGTTTACATTATTTCCACGTAACACCAGTTTTTAATTAAGATCATGACAGCCAACCAAATTCCCTACACATAGATGGGTGTCCCTTTGGCAAAATCATTATTATCTGGGTAGCATTCTTAAACTATGTTGAGTTCGACTTCTAGTCTAGCCACAGGTAGCTGATTACCAGTGTTTTACTTGGAGTTACTGTTTATATGACCTGGGCAACCCAATAACACTTGATAAAACTGGTTGTAGTTCCTGACTTCTGCCTACCCGCAAAGGGTTTAAATGGGCTGAAGTTAAGTAAATTGATAGTATCCTTAACAGTAACTTAAATAATACGCTTAAAGTTACTTATGGAGGCAGGCTATCCAAGTCATCATCTGTCTGATCCCATCCAGTTGGCACCCGAGTAAACGAGTATAATAAGCCAATTAGTATCTATTTCAATCAAACATTAAAATTGGAGATGCCGGGGATCGAACCCGGGGCCTTTCACATGCAAAGCGAACGCTCTACCACTGAGCTACATCCCCATATGATGATGTTTCCAATACAATGTTCTATTTATTTCAATTTAACTACATAACATCTGTATACACACAAATGGAGTAATATTTTTTCTAATACCATAATGAAGTTACATAAGCCCTTATTTCGTGCCTCATCATGTCATCTCCCGAGCCTTTTCCAACTATGTTGGGGTCCCGTAACCCGATGGATGTGGCCTTCGCACTCAGCGAGATATACTCAGGTATATACTCCTCTAAAACGTCGCTGTCTCATGTTCATTCCCTGAGCTTGAAGGGTTTTACGGGAGCGCAAATACCGACCACCGCCCAGAACACCCTATTCTTGGTTCATACGCAAGAAGAGAAATCTTCTCTTATTAGCCAGGGATACGGGTCCGGTGAAGGGTCGCGTACCTTAACCATTCACGAGGCTCAGGGACTGACATACGACAGCGTCGTCATCATAAACACTAAGTCCAGGAAGCTCCAAATTCATGACAGCGTCCCCCACGCGGTAGTGGCAGTGTCGAGACATACGGCTAGCTGCGTCTATTACACAGATGACGCCGACGATGCCACTGGCCGTTTCATAAAGCGAGCGATGGACGCACCAATAAAAACGGTCGTCGAATACAACCTCAAGACGGCCATGCAACATCGAGACTCCACTGTCATGTTAGCCCTACTAGCACTCGCAAAGTCCCTAGTCGCTAGCGGGAAATGAGACCAATCCCCAATCCGTTCCTGTCCCAAAATCGTGTTTAACTAAGTTGCCAAAGTCCATAAATATAGTGTTAAGTAAGTATTGTGTAAGTAATAAAAAATTTCTGTATACATATATATATAAATATTAAAATAAAAACGTAAATACGCGGTGGACTCACATAGTCTTAAGACTAGACATAAGTTGTGAGGCCAAGACGGCAAAAAATTATAATTAAATAAAAATAAAAAAAAATGTAAATAAAAGCGCGGACCCTCAAGTCTGCGGTAAGGCTTTATTAATAAAAAAAAAAAAAAAAAAAACTATGTTGGGGTCGGCTTCCAGTCTAACCGGATCCATCTGAGTACCAGTGCTTTTGCAAGGAGCAACTGCCTATCTGACCCTCAAGGAATGATGCCTGTTAAAGGTGACCACAAAATGCTAGAGACCAATAAAAAATTCTGTATAATTGCATTTTCAAAATAACGTTTGGAGATGCTGGGGATTGAACCCAGGACCTTTCACATGCAAAGCGAACGCTCTACCACTGAGCTACATCCCCATGGTATTGAAGCCAAAATAAAACCTTCTGTGAAAAAAAATACATAAAAAAACTCAAAATAAAAATTGGAGATGCCGGGGATCGAACCCGGGGCCTTTCACATGCAAAGCGAACGCTCTACCACTGAGCTACATCCCCTGTTATCACTTGGTCTAAAATGGCAGACCAAAACAATTATGATCTAAGCATACAAAAACAACTGAATAAACAGAAAATATTAATTACGAGATTTCAACAATACACACTAATTTCATTGACTTAGCAAAGTAGATAAAACAAAACATAACATAATAAGTAACATCTATACAAATGTTTTAGTCGATAACACTTATCTTCATCTACATTATTTAGTTTACTACTTGTAATACAGCATCACCATAGTAACTTTATAAGTGTTACAAGATCTTACGATTGTGTCATCATCAACTATGTTCGAGTATATTGGAATCCCGATAACATTCTTTTAGTTACATGCTGATCTTTATAAACCAGCTTCTTAAACCAGCTTAAATGTAATGAATAGAACCTGTAGATTATATTGCTCAAATCATGATTGGTTATTCTTAAGTCCTAAGGAGATCTTAAAGGACCAACTTGATACCCTCAAGCAAAACCGCATGCCAAACTAAGTTAATCCTCATCTCTCAACCAAATTGATTCACCGCTGCTCTACTTACGCATAACCGAACGTTTTTAACCGTCACAATTTACGTAAATCGACCATAAATCTCTGAAGCAAACTTGCGTAAAATCAAAATTCAAAATGTCGATAAAAAGGAGTTGGAATATATGAAGCGGGGGGCACAGACGGACGGACGGCAAGCCGGACAGACGGACGGACGCAAGAAATCATTATTGCGACGGAATCCATACAAATAATTGGCCCGTAAACATGTCATGGCGGCGTCTCTGCCATGTATATTATATTAGGGTTGCCAGGTAGTGTCAATCATTTTTGATGGGAGAAATATTTGAGTCTGAATTTATCTTGCCTGGTGATGGATTTGAAGCTAAATGAACACTTTAAAGGGCACATACATATGATTTTAAAAGTTGCTTGAATAGTGATACACAGCAATCACATTAAAGTTAACCAACTGTTATATCTTAATCCTACATTATTTTAGACTAGGCAATCCTACTAATCAATAAACAAACCTTAAAATATTCTACGCATCTCTACACCCCAGAGCCTCATGCAAAGTACACCTAATAACGCAAACATAACTAAGCTTAGGTAGGTAATCTAACCATCATTTGCGTAAACCATCCTATAACAATTGCCTTTTTTTTTAAACCACCACAAAAATATCCTGAACTCAAAAATCACAGCTACTATCCCATGACAGCCCTACCCGAGATCCCCCGAATCCGTCAATGTCGTATCAATACTGCTCGACGAAGCGATTTTTTCGTCGCGCGAGCCATGATCGACGTTCGTCGGCAGATGGCGTTGCTTTCTATTGTGCTCCTGCGAACCGACCAATGCAATATTTAACTTTAGAACGACAAGTTTTAGCTTTACTACTGTTTTGATCTCTATAGTTCTAAACTTAAGGGTGATTTTTGAATGATTGCTAGCGTCGTGCAAAATATTAGAACTTTTTAATGCAATTTTTTATTTGCTGTTGTTATAGTTCGTATGGTGAGGTTGTAAGGTTGATTTTGCGATGGGTTGTGTGTTGTTAGGTTTGTGTTTCGCACTGATCGATTGGAGTGTTAATTTTAGAAAATTAAATTCTAATTTTGAGCTGCTGATTTATTAAAAAGTGAATTGTGATGGTGTTAGGTTCAAACCTGTCTATATGGTCATATATAGAAGGGAATTACTGGAAACTTAGATAATCAGCAAAACATCTGTTGATCCTTAATAAGTAAAATACAGCAGAAACTTTCAGTTTTGAATACAAAAACTACAGCAGAAAGTAATTCAGAGTCATACCAGCATAGGCACTTAATATACAAGTTGACCTACATAAGATGTCTCTTAATTAATTATGAAAGGTATTCAAGAATATACAATTAAGTAAACTTATTTTAATTAGACGTCTTAATACCAACCTATTAAGACGTTTTTATATTCTTAATTGTTCGAAATTAATTACATTTCATTAAACGAAAGCTAATCTAATTAAGTCCATTATTTAATTAAAAAAGTAGCCTATTTTAAGACAAAACTGTAGTTAAAAACATGTCCCCGTCTGAAAAAAAATCGCGATATTATAAAAGCATCCAGACACTTTAATCGGGCCTGTATTTAGCTCAGATGCGTCTGCGCACATTTTATACCGATCGATCGATGTATCGATCGTTAGTTTGGCATTCCATCGACAGGTGGCGTCATTGTCCGCCCGTAATTATAATGTAATTAATGTAGGGTTTAATTAAACCCATCAGATAAGTAAGATCTTATTAATGCGCCAATTAAAAACCTATGTATCTGCCGACTGAGTTTGATAGATTGGTTTGGAGTTAGGTCTTGAAGGCATTTAATAGGATTGGGTTATTATTGTAATATTCAGAATATCACAATCGGAAATTATTGAAGAACAATAGTAATATAACCTTATAGCCAGTTTAATAAAGATACGAGTACGAGAGGCTTCCAACCTAATCGGATGTAGCTAGGTTCGAGAGTTTTACATAGACTGCTTCTGACCTCCTCAACCCAGTTGGAAGTTTTATTTGGAAATTGACAAAATATTTTTATGTATATCACAGATTGCTAAGTATTTAAGTATATCTGTATCAAAAAAGGTTGTTCTTTCGCATTGACATTCTTCTGCCTGATCATAAGTTACACACTGAAGTTCAGATATGTTGAGCATTATTACAGTAATTCCCAAGCATATGACATACTCAGCATATCTATATCAACAATAACCATCTCCCTCTTAAGCCCCTATAAAAATCACCAAGTAAAGTCATCCGATACATAAATAAAGTTACAACATCAAGTACCACCGCCTACCGCACTTTATCTCTCCAATCTCAAAGATAACAACGACTATTAAATCAAAACCGCTACTTTTTCCAACTTATTCTTATTCATTAATACTTCAAATAAAATGGGAAAAAACCACAGTAGAATAGGGGGCTGACATAAACCGCTTGAGAGTAAAAACTTGAATTTTAAATCGAACGTAAAGTTGGTAAAAGATCGAGCGTAAGAGATCTAAGATACGCCGATAAGATAGACTTTGAGATAGATCTTTTTAGAGGAAGTCGTTAGGTCCCTATGTTGGGCAAGGCCATAATTCAGTGGCTAAACGGTACTCCACTGTCTATGTATGTGGTAACTGGTCATAGAATCATTATAATACGTTGTAGATGATTGAAGTGACAGATGCTATGATCAAGCTATGATTCAGATTGCTGTGCAGCGTTTAGACATCAAATGATTGATTAATTATTATTATTTATGTGGCTATGATTACATTTGCCTATTAAGTTTAGAAAGTGGGGAGGTGTGTGGACCTCATATTTGAGTTATTAATACATTTTACAATAAATATTTCAAAGGATTTCTGTGCGTTTTTTTTTGGACACGAAGTTAACAAATGGAATGTTCACATAAGTAGGATATGTAAGAGAAACGATACCACATTTTTTCTCAAAGTTTACTAATTCAACGCCTTCGTCAAAGAATTACGAATTAAACTCGCACAAACAAAACCAAATGACGCTATCAGATCAAAATTACCACTTTACACGAGAATTCACACAACACTTTTTGTTTATACCTACCTTAAAATAACCATCGGTACATGTTCACTGACATTTCATACATCGATACAAAATAATCGATTCACCACCGCAAAACAATCGGCGTTTATCAAAGCCGGCTTGCAATGAACACAACTAAAAAAAATAACGCGATTATTTGAGTCAAAGAGTAATTTGGCGTCATTGTTCTTAAGAAATACCAATTATATACAATTACAATGTATATGACAATGTGTTTTCATTCCATTGGTTCGATATAGGATCGATGTAGGATCTCTCGAATGCTCGGCAGTCCGATTCATCGGTGCCTTTGTATCGATAAAAAGTGGAACAATGAGCAGAAATGTCGACCGGGCCGTATGGGGACCTGTGGAGCTAGGTGTCAAATATGTTGGGATATTTCGATATTTGCTCACTGGGTTTTTTTGAGGAGAATTCTAACTAGTTTGCTACTAAAAATCTCTCACTTTTGAATCGGAACCTTTGAACGTTCCCTATAAATATGTAGAGATATAAGCAACCTTTGCAAAGACCTACTGAGGCGATGTATTCTCGTTCGAAATCAAAACGTGTTAAAGTATAACTCAAATTAATTAAGTGTGGGATGTATCATTAAGAATATACGTATAGGAAAGTCGTGGTGGCCTAGTGGGCAAAGAACCAACCTCTCGAGTATGAGGGCGCAGGTTCGAATCCAGGTCAGGCAAGTACCAATGCAAGTTTTCTAAGTTTGTATGTACTTTCTAAGTATATCTTAGACACCAAAGGCTGATTAAAAGGTGAAGGAAAACATCTTGAGGAAACCTGGACTATATAGTCTGAAATCACCAACCCGCATTGAGCAAGCGTGGTGATTAATGCTCAATCCTTCTCCGCGTGAGAGGAGGCCTGTGCCCAGCAGTGGGACGATAAAAAGGCTGTAACTGTAACTGTAACTGTATCATTAAGAATACTATTTTATTACATTAGCTATACTATTGCGAAAATAATAAATAATCCTCCCAACAAATCGCATCCTTTTTTCACGCCATCTCAAGCCTCAACTTGCACTTAGTCCATAAAAGTCTGACTAACGACACGACATGCGACAAAAACGCGCGTTTTATCGTCCGATTTATTTCAATCGCTTTGCAAATGGTCGCGCGATAAACCTTTACAGCCTGTTCTTACTAATTAAATGTGAATTATGTATGAAAATAGCTGTTATGCTATATTTCTGCTTAGGAATAGTGAAGCCGTTATTTAAGATGTGTCAATGATTCTTCTGCATAATATAGTTTTTTTTTATATTGATTTCTGACACTTACGCGAATATTAGACATTTAAATATGACTATTTAAATAGTTTTTTTTTTGTTTTGTAACTTGTGTGTAAATAAATAAGTTTTCTTTCAGGGTTGGTAATAAGGGAACTTATCTTAGATTGAAGTATGATCATGCTTAGTTTTTGACTAGCATCGTCATCAACCTTTTTGATATCCCACTGCAGGTCACAGACCTGTTTCGATAGTGCCTGGAATCCAACCTGCATACTCGTATTTAAAAGGTGCTATCATCTAGTACTTAGGTACGCTTTGACAGTGATTTGGTTATTTTATCCTCGTTAGCTTCAGCTGAAGCTGCTTGGCGTTTAAAAGAGTCCAATTGACACAACTCATAATGCCTAGCGAGAATTCCAAAGATGCTAGGCCTTACTAATACTATCAAACAAAATATGATATTATGACGTACTCAGGAATTTTCAGTAATCCAACAGGGATCCTCTTAAATAAAACAGCAAATAACTACAAAAACCATTTTGAAAGAATGTCCTGGTGTCTCATCACCATTATTTGTGTAAACTGTCAATTATTTACAATATTTTTTGTTTAAGCTTTCCGCCAAGCAATATATTTGCCTTACAAGGCGTTATACCGTGAAAATATACAAAAACTAAATGTTCAATTAAAATATTTCTCATTTACGCCGCTTTGCGTGTGTGCGCACGAGTTATCCAAGTTATGTAATGCTACAAATAAATTCTTGTTTTATTTTATGCCTGTTTGCGGAAGTTCTATTTTTCAGACAGATGTTACTTAATAGTTAGAATTTTTCAAGAAGTATTTTATTCACTAAAAAAACGCAAAGTATGAAAAATTCCCACAAGTTACAGAATTATAGTTATCAGTCAGACATTTGAGGATTGATTTCACCGACCGCCAAATACCTAATCGATCTGCAAAAATATGTTTTTAGATTAAAAATTGTGTGGAATTGTGTGGTATATCTCTCGGAAATAACAGGAAAAGTAGTAAAAAAGTAAGTAGTGAAAAAAGTCAGTTTAAGAGGTCCAAAATTGCCTATAATATCACAAACTGAACCTCTTTATAATATCAGTAAAGATTATATTTATTTACGGTGCTTTTTATTGCTAGATCTCCGTGATAACTAGATGATGCCATAAGGCCACAAATGTACACAATAGATCATCAGAGCTCTGTGCTATACATGATGGATTCACTCACACAACACTATGTTATTGGTATTAGTTGTAGGGCTGTCACAAAACAATCAGGAAAAAGTTTACTGATATAAAAATGTCTTTGACTACCAGCTGTTTTCATTATTTTCACCCGCGATGGAACCACTTCCCGCTCCCGGATAAAAAGTAAACCGGGTGGTACTTCAGGCTCTAGGCTACACCATGTTGCTTATTAAGCCCTTTATGTAACAGAGACGCCGTTTCAAAAAAATGAAATCCCGGGCTTATTGTGTATCTGCCTTCAATTCAATCTGTTCAGTAGTTATTTAATTAAAGCTGGAAAGACAGGCAGTGTTACTTTCGCATTTATAATTAAGAACCTAAACTCATGGCAGTTGGTAATACAGAGGAAAATGTCAGTCGTAGCTCTTCACCTACCGGTTTGACAGATCACAGAAGATGAGAAGAGACCCAGCTTCTACAGTTCGGAACAACATATTTAAGTAGGAAGCTAAGGCAGACACATAATCGGTACAAATTGCAGATAATTATCTAGCAGTGATCACGATCCTCAATCATGAGGGAACGACATCTGAAAAAGAGAGCTAAGTAATGCTATGATATATTAATACACAAGCAGCTTTTAAAACTATTATTATGTTCAAGTTCTACCAACCCTACATCAGCCGTAAGTTTTTACCGCCGAACCGCGAATTCACAGCATACATTGTCTTAGTATGGACAAAATAAGTGAGTCGGAACTACACATAAGAAGCCGTTTCTCCACTCGATCAGCCCTTTGATGTCAACCTTATTCAAACCAAAACCAACCTTGGGACACCACATATAAGATTGAAATCACCTTGTAAGATGTTGAAATTTTCAGCAGATTTCCCACAAGGGAGATTGGACTTTACTGCTGAAGAGTTAAGGTGTAGGTTTCTTTGGAAGATGATCATGTCTAAGTTATAAAAACTCTAGTGATGATGAACAAGTAAGTAGAAACTTATTAAGCGCGTTTGACGAACATGCCAATTGTCGAACGTCTCATTGTAGCATTTTTATTTATAGCCATTTTCGAGATTGGATTTCGTTCGGTTTAGGGAATTCGATCGGTTGTTTTTTTGTTCGAGAAACATTTTTTAAGAGAGGATTATCCGTTCTTGGAATAACGGGATTTTTTCTTTGTTTTAATCTGGAATTGTTCTGAACAACGGTTAATGAATGAAATTGCTTAACGATCAATCATCAGTAACAAAAATTGTATGCGTTGCTTTAAGCTAAACTTAACAACGACTATTCCGAAATATTCTTTCAATGTTAGATAGCCAATTTATCAAGGAAGATTATAGGGTAGCTTTCTATTTTATCCGTGTGGTTTCGGAATATTTTTTTTTGTAGTATTTCACACACCTAGATATGACAGAACATCCGTCTCGAAAAATGTATTTGAATAAAAATCGTTTATTTGTACAGCTGTGCTAAATATTGGGAACCATCAGTTACTTTTATTAGATTTTCTAATCATAGGGGATGTAGCTCAGTGGTAGAGCGTTCGCTTTGCATGTGAAAGGCCCCGGGTTCGATCCCCGGCATCTCCAAATTATTTATTGCTTTATGTATCTTAATTAGCTTGATTGAAGCTCGATCAGGAGTGAAGTTGGATCAGAAGTGTTTATACTCAAGAACAACTGCCTTGAATTTCAACATACCTTCATGTTTCACTAATTTATTATAGTCTACCTACAGTGTGTAGACCGTTCATATATGTACTCTGAACGCGGGCGAAAAATCAGTCCTTACTTTATCAATAGATCTATTTCTACCAGAAAGGACATAATATGTCCATACTATACTATATTATAGTTAAATTGTAAAGAAAACCGTTGTTTGTAAAATGTTCCATAATGCGCAATTTTTTTTTCTTAACTGTGGTCTACGCGGTTCAGTATAAAAACTAGAAGATTACCTACACCTGGATATCTCGGATTTTTGATATGCATAGTTACGATTTTTTTTAACTAGAATACTATATTTCTCTTTATATTTATTATAGAAACATTACCATAAATCTATCAATTGTTTTTATTTGCTTAAACAGCTGGATAGAATGGATACCTCATAAACCTTTGTATTTTATTTGAATCTATTAATATGTGGGGATGTAGCTCAGTGGTAGAGCGTTCGCTTTGCATGTGAAAGGCCCCGGGTTCGATCCCCGGCATCTCCAATTTTTATTGGTATTAATTATTAATTATTGAGCTAGTGTGTTATCTTTTAGGTGTGAGCAATTTTACCATAACTTCTACTATGCCGATACCGAGGTCAGATAAGCATGCGTTAGATGGAAAACTGATACTGAGCTGCATAATATCAAATTCTTAACCGGTCATAACATGGTAAGCAAAGGGATAACAGCATTTTCAGCACGTAGATTTAGCTTGAGCAACAAACGCAAGGAACCAGAGAAAGAACGATCAGAAAATCAGCTAGTGTGACAGCGCTGTAATCTGAGCCTATAGTATCGATGTTGTGTTTTAATTTCCAACTTATTAAACACATACAAAATCACAAGCAACAACAAATGTCCACTATTACAGTGTTTCTCTGAATCAATACTACACTATTTATCATAGGCCACGGGTCGGATTAGCCGTATGATTTACGATGCGACTCTTAAGTCCGGCCGTACGACTTACCTCCCTGCTTTGTTGTACGCCATTAGTGAGGGCTGTGAGAACAGCGGTTTTGATTTCGCTCGCTTATGATCGAACTAATATTCAAGGCTGCCTAGTTTTCTTTCTTCAAAGCGCTAATCAGACAAAGGAACTACATAATTATTGAAGTGCTAATCAGTCCATTCATCTGGAAAGACTATAGGATATTTTTATCTGGGTGCACGGAGTAGTTTCCATGGATGTCGGGTAATTACGTGAAACCGCTGATAGACATAGCTTACACTAAAATAAAATTAAGAAATCGTTCCACATACTAAAAATTCAGTGATTCTGGTTAATTCATGAAATCTTAAAGATATTCATAAGTAAATATGAGCAAATCGACTATGTATGTGACGGTAACGTGTTTTTAGGGCTATATTTACCTAGTTATAGTTAGTTTATTTTATTTTCATTTCTATTTTATGTGTGTGCCGTGTTCACGTAATGTTATTTCCAACATAAATAATATACCTACCTAAAAATAATTATTTGTGATAACAATACAGCAACATTATCCAACATCACAAAATCGCTCTTATCCCGCTGACTTCACGGCCACCACGCATTGTCCACACACATGTCACCTCAATCGTATGGCACTTACTGTGTCGCTTTTTTAATATCACTCCCACAAAAACTGCCCACTTTTGGGCAAAAACAATTTGTGGTCAGGCCTTAGTCACGCCATTTTTTGCTGTCCATATTGTATGGTAAAATAAGATTGCAATGTCGCAAAGAATGTGTCTTTGTATTGTTGGTTTAAGTGAATTCTTGTTGCGAAATGTTTTTGGAAATTAAAAATATAGACAAGTAATAAGTCTAGTAACTGTAATCATGGGGGCTTGAGATCTTTTCTAC
The DNA here is from genome assembly GCF_030705265.1 of Helicoverpa armigera. NCBI lineage: Eukaryota > Metazoa > Arthropoda > Insecta > Lepidoptera > Noctuidae > Helicoverpa > Helicoverpa armigera. The sequence goes on along the minus strand of NC_087142.1, from coordinate 7,278,087 downwards.
ATATTATAAAAACTTATGATAAAACATTTTGTTTGTTTGAGCTCCGAAAAGCTCCGAAGCTACTTCAAAACCTTAATACGTCACAGGTGGTTGTAACGACTAAAGATAAAAAGTATGATGATAATTTTCAAAAACCCAGCTGGTCCCAACATACAAGAGAATAATTAAAATTCTGATTTTCACAGTAAAGATCGATACTCTCATTTTCAAAAAACATCCTTCACCTACAACAAGATCTATACAAAATACACTATCACCTACTTACCGGGGGGTGGTAATGAAATAAAAAATAGGTGCTTCCCTCCCCCCTGGCCTCCTCCCTCCCCCCGCACCTGAGCACGCGGGGCGCATAGTAACACCTGCATTATGGGGTTTTAACCTGAAAGTCGACTTGCAAGAGTTTTTGACTATTTAGCTTAGTTTTGCGATGTTTAATTTTATGGGAAAATTTTGTAATTTTTATGGGGTTTTTTAGGTCTAATTACGTGGTTTTAGGTGTTATTTTCTGAGTCTGCTACATAGGTACTAGCAGTATAGAGCTATAAGTCATCATCATCATCCTCCGAGCTTTTTCCCAATCATGTTGGGGTCGTACCTATACAGCTATAAGTAAGGAGCATAAAAAATAAGTCATCAGTAAGTTATTCAAGCGACTGAAAAGTTTACAGTAAAAAAAATGCGAGTCAAAAAACATACGCAATCAATTTCAATAATCAAAACTGCATTACCGCTTATTCTATACAGCCCAACAATCCTAACATCCAAAAATCCAACACAACAGAAATAAGGCTAACTGCATAGCTACGTTACACCCGTAACACCACGTCTCCGTCCCGTCACGTAGCCGGATCGATCCCGGAGCGTGCCCGCCGACGGCCGACGGTTTATGTCCGTTGAAGTATCGCGTAGACCCCATAAACTTGGCTGAGCATACAAAACCGACCTACTGCTTGTTTATACTAGATACAGTACAGTTTATGGGAAATTAATGGCTTTCTGAATATGTTTGTGTTCTAGACTTGGTAGGAAAGGCTAGGTATGGGAAAAGGTTGAAAATTCAGTTTAAAGAAGGAAGGTTTTTGTCTTTTATTGTAACACCGAAATATGTACTAACCAATGATTATTTTTAAATTTTGAAACCTACTTAGGAACTTTACACTCCCACGAAAAAAAATAACACACAGTAAGACCAGTTAAGTATACATCTTACATCTTCACTAAAAACTACCCCCTTTCTTTAAATTATCAGTCTATTATAAATATAGAGGTCTGGATGGCAATTCAGGTTTAAGAAAGACATGTATAATACATACTTGTTTTGTGGTCACAAAACTTGTTAAACCTACCCCTATACCACCTATATAAAGACCCAAAATTCAAAGGTAAACCCTTATTTGCAGCCCTCAATCATAGTCGTGGTGGCTTGTTTCTTATAAAGTCCGATTCCCGAGGCCCAAGTCCCGGGATCGAGTCTACGCAAGTACCAATGTGATATTCTCGATATCATATGTACTTTCTAAGGTTATCTTAGACACCATCGATTGACGGTGAAGGAAAACATCGTTGAGGAAACCTGGACGTATGTCTGAAATCACCAACCCGCATTGAGCAAGCGTGGTGATTAACGCTCATAACTTCTCTGAGAGAAGTGGCCTTAGCCCCAATGTGGGACACAGAGAAGGCCAACCAAACCCCCTTTTGTTTGTATTTTTAGTAAAATAAAGCAGGGACAATCTAATCGAAAAAAGTTTTCATTTATTTTTGTATGGGTATGTATCTACGGCAACACATAGACTATAAGACAATCTTGTTAAAGTTGGATGTTTTTGACAAGGTGTAAGTTTTACACGCAGGTTGTCATAGCTATTTTTTAAGAAAAACTAACGAGAATATTTTAAGTACGCACAACGCAATTATCATACCTTTTAAACAACTTTCCTAATACCCCATTAATACTGTTATAAAAATAGCCATTTTATAATAAACGGCATATAAAACCCAGCTTCCTTCGTCAGAAAGTTTTTCATTACTAATCACCGCGCCTACTGCCAACATTCGAGTCACGTAGTAGCTACGTGGCGCCATCTATACGGCCCTACGCGTTCACTTTACACGAAAATAATATGTTTTTGCCTATTTCGGAGTTTTCCTGATGAAATTTTGCTTTGCTGTGGAGTGAAATGAGTGAATCAATTGTTGATGGTTTGGAACTATTACTGACTGAAACTTTGTAAATGTAACAGTATATTTTGGGCGTCACTGTACTTAAATTTTAGTGTGTAGGTACAACCTAAGTAGCCATACACGTATGCACATTTTATCTGTTCAATGTGTTAAAAATAAGTACATAGGTACTTTATGAACAGAGGCGGGGGTCAACCTGATTCAAGCACATTCAGGCATAAGGCATAAGTTCAGACTAAATGTTGGAATTGAGGAGCTCGATAACACTTCTACACCCGGAATCGGAACAGTCTCTGTATCTGACTATGAGTTCGATGATTTCAGTTTAGACGAGCTTTAAATAAGTATCTATACAGCCCTTAGAAATCTTATGTGGCCTGAAAGTCTGTAAACTGATTTCTTGAAAACAACCATAATATACACATTTCCTGTCTCCTAATCTCCTCACAGGATCAACATTAATATTCTTCCACATCACAATATTAAGATCAGCTCCGAAAACCTTAGCTTCCGTTCAATATGTAGGGGGTACAGTGATCAACGCAAGTTGTGCAGTATGCTGGTCACGTGCGCCTACGTGCGCGGCTCGCGCTGAATTACAGGGTGTACATATAGCATGGTAGGTATATGTATAAGCGAGATTTAGAAGCCTCTTTGATATTATTTTGGGAGATTGGGAAATATTAACTTGGTTGGGTTGTGAAGTTTTGGTAGATTATTGTTTGAAATATCTTGTGTTATGCCAATATATGAGGTCGCGGATTGAAAGAATTTCTGTATTATTTATGGTCAGTTACCCATCCAAAAACAAGATCCCTGCATATGAACATGCATAACTTAAATTTTACCGATCGGCTTATGTGGCTGTTATCAGTGGCGGCCCTAGGGGTGTGCGAACTGTGCCATCGCACAGGGCCTCGCGCTTGGGGGGGCCTCGCGCTACAACCCACACTAATATAAAAAAATTATAATTAAAAAATATATATCTGATCCAAGAAAAAAAAATTGCATTTATTGACTTTCAAAACTCAAAAATTTTCACGCTCGCTACGCTCGCGACTTCACCTTGCACTGTTGTTTGTTATACAAGTTAAGGCGCTTTAGTGACCTAAACCTCAAAACATTTTTACGCTCGCGGGTGCTTTACTTTCCACTTGTTTTGTTTTTTTTCATCATTTTTTAGCCGGACCTAGAAGGTAGCGCCGCTTTTAAGTCCTTTTATTAACAAAAAAATACCTCCTAGTTTCCGTATGAACTTTCTTAAGACGTCCGAACTACTCAAGTCACAATCTTTCAATACATAGGGGGCTCTTGGGTCATGATTGTACCCGGGCGCTACATGAGCTAAAGACGGCCCTGATTATCTCGGTGCTGAAATATACATAGGTATATAAGAAAAAAAATTAATTGATAAACTATAGAAATAGTCCTTACAATTCGAATAATAAAATAATAATATAGAAAAAGCAGTTTTTGAGGCCTAAAATTATTAAAATATGTTTAAGGAATTCGATGACACAAGATCGACTTTCAGCCCTTGCTATTCTTTCGATCAAAAATGACGTTGCTCATTCATTCGATTATTCTGCTTTAATTAAAGATTTTAGTCTTAAGAAAAGTCGCAAGCATCAGATCATTTTAATTTTTGTGATTTTTTAAATATAAACTGTAGTAAAAATAAAATTTTATTAATTTGTTTAACTTGAGCATTTATTTATTTAACTTTATGCAATCCTAAAATTACAAAGGCGGACTTAATGCCATAGGCATTCTCACTAGTCAACCTTAGGGTGATGCAGAGATAACATGGCAGGTGCATTAATAACTTAAAAAGACATGATATAGGACAAATAAAGAATAACAAAATTGGATACTAAATACACATACTTACAAATAACATACAAATAATTAAAAAAAATAAATAATATTATTCATTTCTCCTCAAACAACGATTAGCTAAATCAAAACACCTGCTTACTCTCGCAACACATACTTTTCACGTAGCAACACAGGACAAGCATTTGCTGCAGAAGTCGAAGGGTCCCAAAACTCAAAAATTTTCGCGCTCGCTTCGCTCGCGGCTTCTGTTCTTGGCACTATTTTTTTTACATTTAGCTACTTAAATATCCCAATATTCAAAAATTAAACCGACTTCCCATAACACTAAAAAGCAAAAAAAAAAGATGTAACGTTGTACGTTATATTTTGAATATTTAAAAATACTAGACTTGCGATATCTCGGCCGCGCGCCGCGAGCCGTGCGCCGTTGACGGGTGACGGAAACCGGTTCGGCGAACTATCCCTCCTATGAGGCGACGCGAGCAGAGCCGGCGGTCAATCGCGAGACGGTCACTAGCACGACGCCGCGAGCCGATACAGTCTACTACTACTACTGGTCTATGTACATTTTTAACTCGCGATTTTATTGCAAATAATTTAACCGTTAATAAACTATTGTGCTTTTAAAATAACTTTTAAAGTCAGTGTATACCCCAGATCGGGTGAGTGTTGCAAAATATTGCTTATTATGTGCATCTAGAAAAGTTATACGTGAGTACGTGACGTGTCGTAGAATGACTTGCTAATTTCATTGTGCATTCATTATGTTATATCATGCTACGATCACGCCTTTGTTGCTGTTCTTGTGGAATATTACCTATGGCCTATGTACTTATTTCCATAACGCTTTTAAAAAAAAATATATCATGTGGTATTTGACCTTACATGACCGGTGCACTTTGACCGTGTCATGAGGGCCACGCCCTACAATTATTTTTCCATATTCTTCTTTTCAAATAATTTCTTATAGTGACTACCTATTTATTAATTTCATTTAAACTAGTGCTTTGCTTTTAAAATCATGCAAATACTTTCATTCTCATCACTTGCATTTAGATTACATTTTGTTAGCTGTAATTATAATTTGTCACGCTGCCTAGGCTGCCTCATCTCGATGCTATCTAGTGCTTGATCACTGCTTTCCATCTAGTTAGGTAGTGAGTAAGTGGAAATCGGGATGTTGCAGTCGTGGCTGGAATATAACCGGACCGTAACTAAGACGGAACATAACGGACATTCCAGGGTTCAAGTACCTGACTACCTCCAGTGCACCTACCGTAGTGCACCTACCCTAAGCGCACCTACCTACGCGCTTGTCTACCTACGTGCCTGTGTCTACCTACGTGCCTGTGTCTACCTACGTGCCTGTGCCTACCTACGTGCCGCGCCTATCTACGCGTCCTGCATCTACCTGCGCGTCCGGCATCTACTAGCGCGCTGCACACTTACCCCGCCTGACCGCTGCCGAGCTGCCTGACTATACAGGGTAGTAGTGTTCTATAGCGGGCCAGAACTTAACGCGTGCTCGATTATTCTAAACCCACTCCCGGCTCTGCCGATCTTTTTGTAAAATATAGACTTTATACCATTTACTAAATTCCTTCTTTTATTATTCACCTTCTAGACTACCTACCACTAAACCTAAACGTTACAGTGGCGCCCAATAAAGGTAGAATATATCGAGCCGTGTTTAGTTCTTGTTTGCTAAGCATTTTGTAGTTGTCCTGGTGTTGGTTGTCTGTCAGTTGTGTTGAATTTAATCACAGCCTACCAAATGTGAATCTACCCACATCTTTTTAATATTTTTATTTTTCTCTCTAATATTTAAATTTAACCGTCCATTTTTTTTTTTACTTGACCTACCGTCAATATTTTTCTACCCCCAAATTTTATTTTTTCTTCACATTTACCTTCAAAGTTTTATTTACATTTACCTTAAATATATTTTCACATATGGTTAGACTGACCACAAACGTGCTGATTTTGCATCTGAATTGTTTTGACTTTATTATTTTTGACTTTATTTTGCAACACACTCCTTCTCTGCGGTTTTAATTTTTTATCATGTCTTACCCTATTAAGTTTTTATTGCTACAAAAAGCTGAACTAGATTATGAAGTTACTGTTCGTGATGGTACTGGGGGAGATGTGGTTAGCAAACTCCGGAAACAGATAGTTAAATTACCTCCTATAGTACAAATAACAAACTTATAATTTTAATCGTAACTATTCTAAACACTATAATCACTACACTAAACCTAAATTTACTTCTAATAGAACCCCACAAGACAGTCACAATTTATACGTTAATAAAATGGTACATAAAGTATTTAAACTATTAAATTAATTAACTAAAAAGTATCACTTAAACTAATTTTATCAGAATGTTACTACGGCTAGGTAAAATAATTAAAATTGTTAATACTTAAACTTCGTTGATTATGGCTAAATATATTTAATTTTAAACAAATTTTAAAAAATCACCTAAAACTAAATGCACTAATACATAATATAAACTAAACTAAATGATAAAAACTAAATTTAATAATATTAACTACAAAGAATAAATTATTAGTTCAACTTAAATTCTATAACTGTAATTAAAATTATATAACAAATTTTAAAAAATCAACTAAAACTAAATGCACTAAATATAACTAAAACATATACATAATATAAACTAAACTAAATAATATAAACTAAAAAACTAAACTAAATAACGTAAACTACACCCACTTACGACTACTACCCATAACTATTCCTTTTCTATTTTTTACCTATTGGTCTACCCCAATGGTGTATATGATGGTGGTCTACCCCATACATCGTATTACTATCATATTAAATATATTATGACTATCGGCCCTACACCGATGGTTATAAACGAAACTTTTGATCGTGGTTCTACCCCATAGATCCCTTCTGTATGCTAAAGGCCCTACACCTTTGGTATTCTACGGAGCGGTGCAACTCCTTAAATAAGCCTTTGCAAGAGCGGTTGATTACTCTTTAAGTAAGCCTTAAAATCACAAGAATAACTTATCTATTTATCCTTTCTAATATTCAATCTATCAATTAATAGTTATGTGTAGTTAGTAATCGCTCGGTTTCAGCCTTATCCTCTTCCAGCCATGACTGAACTGGGTGAGTGTTCTGGGCACTATAGGCAGAATACTCAGGTCGAAAGGACGCTGACGCACAGATGTCTAGTGTGATGTCGGCTATTTAATGTAAGGAAGAATGAAAGGTGAGGGATGATTACATTATGAATGAAGACGAATGAAAGAGAAACTCAGATCAGTTGTTAGCAAGAGCGAAAGCAGCGGATTTTTCCTAGGAAAAATCCTACGCTAAAAAGGGGGGTACTGTAACGTTGTACGTTATATTTTGAATATTTAAAAATACTAGACTTGCGATATCTCGGCCGCGCGCCGCGAGCCGTGCGCCGTTGACGGGTGACGGAAACCGGTTCGGCGAACTATCCCTCCTATGAGGCGACGCGAGCAGAGCCGGCGGTCAATCGCGAGACGGTCACTAGCACGACGCCGCGAGCCGATACAGTCTACTACTACTACTGGTCTATGTACATTTTTAACTCGCGATTTTATTGCAAATAATTTAACCGTTAATAAACTATTGTGCTTTTAAAATAACTTTTAAAGTCAGTGTATACCCCAGATCGGGTGAGTGTTGCAAAATATTGCTTATTATGTGCATCTAGAAAAGTTATACGTGAGTACGTGACGTGTCGTAGAATGACTTGCTAATTTCATTGTGCATTCATTATGTTATATCATGCTACGATCACGCCTTTGTTGCTGTTCTTGTGGAATATTACCTATGGCCTATGTACTTATTTCCATAACGCTTTTAAAAAATATATCATGTGGTATTTGACCTTACATGACCGGTGCACTTTGACCGTGTCATGAGGGCCACGCCCTACAATTATTTTTCCATATTCTTCTTTTCAAATAATTTCTTATAGTGACTACCTATTTATTAATTTCATTTAAACTAGTGCTTTGCTTTTAAAATCATGCAAATACTTTCATTCTCATCACTTGCATTTAGATTACATTTTGTTAGCTGTAATTATAATTTGTCACGCTGCCTAGGCTGCCTCATCTCGATGCTATCTAGTGCTTGATCACTGCTTTCCATCTAGTTAGGTAGTGAGTAAGTGGAAATCGGGATGTTGCAGTCGTGGCTGGAATATAACCGGACCGTAACTAAGACGGAACATAACGGACATTCCAGGGTTCAAGTACCTGACTACCTCCAGTGCACCTACCGTAGTGCACCTACCCACCTACCTACGCGCTTGTCTACCTACGTGCCTGTGTCTACCTACGTGCCTACCTACGTGCCTGTGCCACCTACGTGCCGCGCCTATCTACGCGTCCTGCATCTACCTGCGCGTCCGGCATCTACTAGCGCGCTGCACACTTACCCCGCCTGACCGCTGCCGAGCTGCCTGACTATACAGGGTAGTAGTGTTCTATAGCGGGCCAGAACTTAACGCGAGCTCGATTATTCTAAACCCACTCCCGGCTCTGCCGATCTTTTTGTAGAATATACTTATATACTAATTTACTAAATTCCTTTTTATTTTTCTACCTACTAGGGTACCTACCACCAAACCAAACGTTACAAAGACTATTTTTAGGTGCATCGGCCTAGAATTCGGTGTCTAATGGATGTTACTAAGTTAATTTTGCCACCGACTTCTAGGCCGATGCACCTAAAAATAGTCTTTACTTTTAGTGTTTTGGGAAGTCGGTTTAATTTTTTTGTAAAAAAGTTTTTTATTTAAAGCTTTTTAGTGATGCGTATAGTTGTCACTATCCATACAAGTGGGAAGTTCTCATCAATACAAAGAATATAAGTCCAAATACGAGGTATTTTACATATTCAGTTGTCGAGTTCCCTCGACTTTCTCTGGTCTCCATCATCAGGTCAGCTTCAAACCTTCACTGTTACAAAGGTCTTGTCAATACAAATAATTTAAGCCCAAACACGAGGTAGTTTACATATTCAGTTGTCGAGTTCCCTCGACCCCCTCTGGTTTCCATCATCAGATCAGCTCCAAATCTTCACTGTTGAATAGTGCTTTTAGGCGTACACCTGAGTATCAAGTTTTTACCCTATGTATGCCTACAACTTTCGAAGGTTGCCCTCGATTTCTCAGGATTTCCATCATCAGATCCTGACCTGATGACTATGGGACCAACTGGCAGCTATTCCGAGTCGAACAAAAAAAGAATCACGTAAATCGGTCTACAAACCTCGGAGTAATCGATGTACATACATAGAAAAAAAAAAAAAACATACCGGCCGAATTGATAACCTCCTCCTTTTTGGGAAGTCGGTTAAAAAAAATAGCGCTCGCTTCGCTTGCGGCTTCTTCACTTTGCGGATTTTTTTTTATTACACAAGTTTCGGTGCTTTAGTGATCCAAAACTCAAAAATTTTCGCGCTCGCTACGCTCGCGGCAACTTCACTTTACAGTTATTTGTATTTTTTTGTCTAACTAACCTATCAAAAAAAGGTAGCGCCGTTTTCAAGTCCTATTACTAACTAACAAGAAGGTACCTCCTAGTTTCCATATGAGCATTCTTATTTATGATCTTCGAAATACATTAAGTCACAATCTTTCAATACTAGGTACTACATGAGCTAGGGCCCTGACTTTTCGTGTAAGGAGGCACCTCATTGAATTTAAGTATATGGTAATATTAAAAATTAGGTCTAGTTTTGTTTTAAAAAAAATCGGACTCTCGTCCGGGGAAAAAATGCGATTTACGACAAATGTCCGGGTTTTTTAAATGTTTTTCCGGGTTTGGCGGAATTCGAAATGGCCCTACGTAGGACAAAGGGCCTCGCATAAGACCTTCCGCACGTAGCCTCGCAATGGCTAGGGCCGCCGCTGGCTGTTATGATCAATCCACGCTGAAGTTATATCTACTTAAGTGCCTCTAAAATAAATCAATAATTCATACAAAATGAAGCCAATTTAAGAGCTCAAATCATCCAGGTTTTTATACGATCATTTCATACGCGATTGCCATGGCAAGAACTGTACATAGTAGGTTACGGAAGTTTAATATATTCTCAACGATAGTTTTTCAGATTTCGCCCCACTCTTTTGAAAGTAATTGCAATAACATTCGAACTACAATTACCCCTTTCAAACACCCATACAGCTAAATAGTTACCACAAAAATTCTTCACACCTACCAAACACCCTAACATCTATAACTACGCTATATAACAACTTATATTAAGCCATAATTATCTGGCAAAACCATAGTAAATCATAAACCCGTCAAGGGTGAGAGCTCATGGCATTCTTGGTGCACCATAAAAATATCTACACGCCACAATGAGGGATTTAACCCTGCACCAGATAGCGAGACGATCTTATGGAAATTTCTTATATTAAATGTGGTTTGCGCTTATTAAATAGGCGCCTGTTTCTGTGAGGTCAATGACTTTTTGTGCAAAGAAGGAATAATAAATATGGAGATATAAAATATTGCAATTTTCAAAAGATAATTTGTAGGTACAGTTACCGGCACGGATGTCGAGCCCTGACCTTCACCTGCGCACAAGCGATTTACTGCCTTATTGCCTTATGCGTACGGGTGCGCAAAGCGATCCCCACTCTTCCGCCGAGAGCCCGACATCCGTGCCGGTAACGGTACGTGTCATGTCATTGTAGTACTGATAAAGCCCGTTGCGACTACATCAAGGTTTAACCGACCATATACCTGATCCTAGCTGAATCCTCTTATCTTCGGTCTAAAATAGGCGCAGCCTTCATTATGTATGGTGACCTAGGTGATGCCGCTCACCCGGCCATGGCTTAACTTAGCCTTTGATGCAGTACATCAGGCTTTTATCGTGAACTATGCATGGTATTGATGACTGATGTGTCTATAGAGAAACTATAACACACAGTATTCTCCCATTAAGAGCTATAGAAAAATCAATCATTAAAAACATTGTATGTAGTCTTAATTGAAAAGGCCGTTATCAAATAATAGATTATGTAATTCATCCAAAACAAGTGTTTTATTATTGAATCGCTTTTCATGAATAAGTTGATTAAAGAACTTGAGAAAGACAATGACTATAATTAAATTATTTGATAATTATTTGCTATTGCTTAACATAGTGAGGTTCTATGAATTGCAGCATTTTACAATTCAATCACACGGGGATGTAGCTCAGTGGTAGAGCGTTCGCTTTGCATGTGAAAGGCCCCGGGTTCGATCCCCGGCATCTCCAATTCACTTTATTGCAACTGTTTTAGATTAATTAGCTAAACAATTATTAGTTGAAGATGTCACTGGGTAAGCGGGACCTTACCCTCTTAAGACATATTCTCGCAGCCTACACATTTGTATAAAAAGGATTATCTATCGGGTAAACTGGGTTGAGGAGATCAGATAGGCAGTAGCTCCTTGTAAAACACTGTTACCCACTCAACTATATCCGGTGAGAGTGGAAGCCGACCCTAACATAGTTAGGAAAAGGCTAGGCAGATAATGATGATACTTATATTGAAAAATACACTTTTGAGTGTTACACATGTAAACGGTACGTACGAACGCAAAGAAAACTCCCCATAATAATAATACCATAGGGTATGTCAATCATCATAAGTTTTAAAACCATAAAACGGAAGGTAGATCCAAATAAAAACCCTTCACCGACTTCATATTGGATGCATTTAGTGCATAAAAGGCATAAAGAGGAACAATTTCACGTTTGAAGCCACAGTAGGTAGTTTACTACCATGCTTTGATGAATCAATCAATATAAAACAAATTCGGCATGGTATATTTTTATAGAAATTATATAAGGCAGGTATTTACACAAATGTAACAGGCATTTATTAACTTAACATGTCTAGCAATAGGCTTTATTTTTACTAATCATAACTGGGGATGTAGCTCAGTGGTAGAGCGTTCGCTTTGCATGTGAAAGGCCCCGGGTTCGATCCCCGGCATCTCCAAATCACATTTTTGTCCATCACCACTAAAAATTTACTCTCACTATTTACTTTTTTTCTTGAAATAATTTAACTTTACCACATAAAACAAGAAAAAAAGCAACAAAATAGCCTCATCCCTCGATTAACTTTAAAACAAATCTTGCAAGGAAATAAAAAGGCTAATCAAAAGCAATAAACAGTTTGACAGTAAAACAAAGATGGCGTACATTTGTGGATAGATTGACAATGACGGTGCGTGGCCGTAAAGCGCGGAATTAGTGTTGGAAGCATCCCGAATTAGCTGTAAAAACTTTTTTACAATCGACACTAGGGGCTCGGATAGTGTTGTTCTTGTAAACATCGATAGTTACCTGTTGTTTGTTTTACTGTGTAAGAAATTGCAAATACCTACTATTTGCAATTTCTTAAAGAATAGAAGAAAATAAGGAATTACTGGTGTTTTTACTACATGCTTTTTTTATTAAATGAGTTTATTTATGTTATTATTTCAACAATTTCAAACTACATAATGTATTATGCTCACTGACAATGGTGACCGAAGAATTAGTGGAGATAGTTGCGAGTAAGGAGGTAGGTACCTACCCACGTACTTCTCTTGCATAAACAAATACATAGCTACATGTATTTGCTTCTTTTTATTTTATGAAGGACAATATCGACAAAGACATTATCGTGAGTAACATCCCTATACAGCAGTAACTCTTGGCCGCACCTAATTTGCATTTCTTTATTGGATCGCGGCGGAATTGAGAAAAATTCTCTCGCGTTCCCTTTTAATTACAAATTGTATATTATTTACATTTAATTTACTACGGTTCAACAACTGGTAATTTAGGGTACTTTACTGCCTAGACTGTAAATATACCGATTCATCATCATCATCAGCCTATCGCAGTCCACTGCTGGACATAGGCCTCTCCAAGTGGACGCCACTGAGATCGAAGTATACCTACTGATTAAAGAAAAATAATTAAATCCGTTAAAGTTAAAAAATACTACTACCTACTATGCAACAATAAAATACCAAATCACACATATTAGTAACAATTACAATCTCTAACCACCATTTGGCAGTCATCCGTATTTACAGCCCATTGGCTGGCAATTCTCTGATTAGCCGATAGATCAGTTGTACCGGGCTATACATCCCACTAAGTGCGCCATGCTTCGCGAGCCCACATTAACCTGAATGTTTTATACAAACGCCGCCACTGGATATAAAGTCTTGCTGCGACGATCTATCGCTGTCAATCCTGTGAGAGATTGCGCCCATTTTGATGAAAAAAACGCAATGTTTTTAAGTTACCTGTGTTGTTTATGGTTTTTAGATGTTTTTCGTGAGGTAGACTAAGATAAGGTAGCAATATCTAGGGGACGGTGTAAAGAGGTTAGATTTTCCTGAAAGATTTGATTTGCTATAGTTACATGAATATTGGTAAAAATTGCGTCTAACGGATCTTCTCGGTGGCAATGCAATAAAAAACATAAGTATTCCTGAAACCCGAAAATATGTCACAATAAAGAAACTAAAAACCCCGCTACCGTAACATTTTTCAAAGCGACAATATTTATGGGCGTCCAATTGAATTTCACGCTTGATTTGATTCCGAAGCCGCTTGAAAAATCCTTTACAGTTACCAACCAAAGGAAACGCATCTGTCAAATAATGGCGGGAAAACAGACCACGGCATTGCCAGCTTAAACGAAGGGTCGCCATGTGTCAAATAGAAAATAGTTATTTATGGCCTCCATTCACAAATTGCATTTCGAGGCCGAATTGATATATTGGAATGTTTTATATGTAAATGTGGACCTAAGACGAATGGCTTGGCCCAGAAACGGGTATTGCATGATTTAGATTGTAACTGTGATGCAGGTTACAATTGTTTATACCAGAAATTAGAATAAATGCAGAAAACACTGTCTGGTTCATTACACAAATTAACACGCAAACAAGTTAGCATAGCCAACTTTAAACGCTTCCGGATGATAGATGAGGAACTTATCATATTAGCACAATTCGGCAAATTGCCTGACATTTTACATCAATCTGCTCAAAGCCTGTCTTTATTTTACCGACAAATCAATTTCCTTCTTTCAACAATCTTCAATTCACAGACAGAACAAACGGTCAATATCTCCATTGTAGTAAGGTCCTTGCTCCACATCCTAATACCGGAATAACAATAAAAAAACACTAGAACATTTAAATTTGCATTGCAGCGGCGCTCACGTTTGCGGCCGATAGTTTTGTTTCTGTAAATCATTATGTCAACTGAGGTCAAGCTCGTGGGGCACGGCCCAATCCGTTATTCACGATAATGACAAGATGAATTTATGTATCAATACGAACCTGGATTAGTTGTGGAAATATCCTCGTTGGAGGTCCTGTGTGGTATGTAGGAAGTTGAGTCGTGTTTTGGTTGTCTACCTAGGTATCTACTCTTTGAATGTCTTAGCTGGACATCTGGGTAGGATAGCTTTCAAATAGGATCCAGATAATATTTAAGCTCTTTAAACGTCCACTTTATTATATTAAACCTAGAGATCATAGATGTTGTTTCCTAAAGTTCATACAGGTTTCTAATAATAAGCTCCTATCTGAACTCAATTAACTTACAGAAGTTAATCAAAACCCGAATATACCTATTTCTTCATTTCTACTCAATAACGTTTATAATAAAGTTGTTATGTCCTATCTAAATGACATAATAGTTCCTACCATAAAACTACCAGCAAAATCCTGCTTTGTGAAATTTTCAAAACACTCAAATCGATTTCTGCCCGAACCGGGAATCGAGCCTGAAACCCCATGCTCAGCAGTCGTGCTAGGCTATCAGCCGAATATCACTTTACAGAAAAATGTTTGTCTGTAATAGAAATATTTGCGCCTCATCATGTACACATACAAACATGGACAGGACACAAACGCGATATATTTACATATCGTAAGATCACGTGCCGTGGACGCGGTGTTCAGTCTGCCCGTAGATTAGGCGGGGCTGGGTTGTCAGGTTAAAAATTCACTACGATTTTGGTAGATTCTGAGAAATATAAAATGAAAATTAACGATTTGTTGAGAAAATTGCTTGTCATCATTTGTTAAAAAACACTTGCTTTAATATAACTATGAGGAATTAAATACCAGGGTTCAAACACGGGATTTATTAGATACGCTGACTGCAGAGAAAAAAAACATTGTAACATCGTACGTGGATTCAAATAAGCATTTAATATTTTAATATACGTAGGTACTAATGTTTCAGTAGGACCAACCTACCTGCATATATGTTCAATGTGAAAACGTTCAAATTATAAGTTTATCACAGCGTAACACCATATAAGATTAGGTACTATGTGTCAGGTACCTATTTGATTAATGTTATTATCACTTCTAACAGCCACCCAATACCTTTTTCATTAATAAAAATATCAGGAATACAATGTTTAATTTCCGCTTTACCTCAAATAGATAAAAATACGAATATTTGGAAACTTGTTTTAGGTACAATTTTTCAAATACCTACTGGCAACATTACTCCAAATTGTTAGTTAGCGCAGACGCGTCAACTAGACGCCCCGAAGTTAAACAGCTGTTCGACCTTGAGTTAACAAACACAACCTAAACAAACTATAATCATGGACTTCAACGACAAAGTGGTTCTAATTACCGGTGCCAGTTCCGGCCTCGGAGCTGCAACAGCCATCTACTTGTCAAAACTATCAGCCAAACTCGCACTAGTTGGCCGCAAAGAAGCAAACCTCAAAAGAATAGCCCTATACTGCGAGAAAACTAAAGGAATAAAAGCTCTTTCAATTACCGCTGACGTCACAGAGGACCTTGATGCTGAAAGAATAATTAAGGAAACGGTCGATCACTATGGAAAATTGGACGTTTTAGTGAACAATGCCGGCGTTATTGGCATGGGCGGGATCAAGAACTCGTCTATGGAAACATACGACACAATTATGAATACAAACATGAGAGCTGTTTACCAGTTAACAATGCTTGCTACTCCGCATCTGATACAAAGTAAAGGTTGTATTGTGAATATTTCTTCGATAGCCGGTACTAAACCTAGCACGATGGCTTTAGCTTACAACATTTCGAAGGCAGCGTTAGATCATTTCACAAAATGTGTGGCGTTAGAATTAGCACCTGATGGCGTAAGAGTGAATTCTGTGAACCCAGGTTTTGTGAAAACTAATCTGTTGAAGAATATTGGTTTGAGTGAAGATCAGTTGGCCATGTTTGTGACCAATGTCGTTGGTAATATGCCCATGAAGAAAGCTGTTGAAGGTGACGAGGTTGCAGCCTTGATTGCATTTCTAGCCAGTGATAAAGCTAAAAGTATTACTGGTTCAACCTATGTTATAGATGGCGGTAGTTTATTGAAATAAATTAAATTTAAACATGCAATAACTTTAAAGTAAGATATAATTTATGAGATTTTTTAGTTCGCTAATTATTTATCATTATTATAGCTTACCACTTAATGTATTAGCCATATTATTTTTTTTTAATCCTTACACTGTAAAGAATATAATAAAAAATAGCTTAATAAGAAACATGCGAACAGTCGTAAAATACGTAAGTAATAATTTTACCTTATCTGATCAATCCTTGTTATAAACTTATATCCTATTGTTAAATAAATGTTAACTGTTGATGATCGTTATGTGTAACCTAGTCAAATGCTTTCAGAGTATTATTTATCGATAGTAAATAATATTGTTAAGTATATTATTCTTATAAAAAAGTGTATTTTTGGAAATGATATAAAATAAATATTACGAACATAATTAAACTTTTTATTTACCTGAACCAAGCTCAGCTAGTATCCTGAATAAATTAAAAATAAATAAATAAGTATAAAAACCTTTTTGCTGTAAAGGGGAATATCTACATTTGCGATCGGAAATGTTTTTTGTTCGATACATGTAATATGCAATAGGACGTAAACCAGTATGATTTTCTCGTCAATCCGATCAGCAGGTAAGATTAAGTGGCCAGACCAAAATGGCACGTGCTATTACCTAGTTTAAAACTCAGGATCTTGGGAGAGATTTCAGATAGAAGCCCTGCAGGGAAGGAGCAAAAAGACGCTTGGATATACCCCTACCATTTGCTAAGTTTACATCAACTATTACTACTGTTGTCTTATCACGTCTTTGATCAGGATTCATTGTATTATCGCGTGCTAGGTCATAATAAAAATGAAAGCAACAGACACAGTCTTCAAAATATAAATCCGATTAATTTCTAATATTCACAAGATAATCCTTACAAAAATACACTCAAATGGTTAACAGCATTTGTGTATAAGTCACTTGAAGTTCTTCGAAAACTAAAAGTGAGAAACAAATGAGAACCAGTCGTAGCAGACTTGTAAAACTATCAAGTGAGACCAGTTATCTGTATTCTGAAAACACCAAATAAGGCTTATTGTTTTTCCTATTCAACAATGCCTATCTTTATTGGGGACCGGTCGAAGCTAATTCTAGTTACAAGCCTATCGCATAAATGTGTTTTGTAATTCAATTCCTAGCTTAAGTAGACATCAATGTCGGAATTTACGACTCAAGTCATTTGTTAGTAAATGGTTATGTCATCTGCAAGTCTGATTATAACTTTCCTTATAACATCTCGCCTCACTTAAGATTCCTGAGAAAAGTTGCTTTTTTTCTCCCGTGTTTACATAGCTACAACATATTTTGTAATGGCACTGGTTATAAAAAGCCTAAGCGCATCTCAAGACAAGACTACATGTTTTTTGCTAAATATGTATTTTAATGAATGTTTGAGATGTGGAGATAGTTACGTGAGCGCAGGAGAAAATGCGAATATTTGCAAGTACACTAAAAATACATTTACAAATAGAAGAGATAATAAACATGTTTTCTGTCCATTTTTTAATGCATAAATTAGGTATTGCTTGTACAGCCATTTTTGCCGCCTATACCCAGGTGTACAAACACCAGAATTGCGTCACCAACGATTAGGAAATCTTGTGAAAAGTAAGCCTCTGCATACAAACACATTTTGCATACTATATCGAATGGATTTGGCTACTGTGAAGCCTACTTGAAGTATTGTTAGGTATTTGGCAGTTACAATCACACGGGGATGTAGCTCAGTGGTAGAGCGTTCGCTTTGCATGTGAAAGGCCCCGGGTTCGATCCCCGGCATCTCCAAAGTATCTTTTTAGTTTTCACGTTACCGTCACGTAAACGAATAGCAGTTATATCTTCAGCTATGTGAATTTTAACATTTATATTATTTATATCTATAGTTTACGTGGTTATTTTTTATGTGTATGTGTAGTATTTCAATCAGTGTTATTAGTTTAAGTTTTCTTTGTCGATAGTCCCAACTCAAAAAATAATAAATAAAAAAACAAATTAAGAAAACAATGTCACATTTCGATGTATTTGTCCGAGCAGTACAAAAGAGTAAAAAAAATCAAATACTTTTAAAAAAGACATCGTCATCATACGTATAAAATAATAAAAATCCAACGAAAGGAGATCGCAATCAAATAATTGAGAAGTGTCAACCGATTTATTGTTACACTGAAAATAATTTAGTAATTACAATAACTTGTATTTGTAAAGAAACAACTAATTTATGAAGTCAAAAAAATACACTGGTTACGTTTCATAATCGTCAATGGGAATAATGTTATATAAACTTTTCTTAAAAAGGAATGGAAATATAATCGTGACTACTCACAAATCGATTACAATAAAAGATTATATACATCAAATTTCATCGATTCTTTATTACTTTGAACACGACTCGAAGACGGTACGAGCTTTTACGCGCTAAACTAGCAAACTCTAGGTATACAATGAACACATTGTAAATAGGGAATTACCTACATTACTTAAAGAATTCTCCATTAACGTTATTTACGTTAATCTTAGGAGGAACGTTCGTGATGATCGGCTATATACACGCAGGATAAACTGATCAAGCAGACCATTCAAGCCTTGAGAATTTATTTTTTGTTTAATTTTATACAATTCAATTTTTAAATCAATATGTTTTACAAAGTTTACCTGGGCGTACACAGCTGTAAGACTGATAGAACGTACAAAGTTAAATAGATCATTAAAACAAAATTAAAATATGAATTAACACTAAAGATTTCTATCAGTCTCGGAATACTGACTAAAATATAGTTTCTGAATGCTTTGGTTATCACGTAAAACCCCAATATTCAGAAGTAAGCTTGGCGATACGAATAAATGTTATTCGTGATATTTACCGCCCCATTTATTGCATGCAACATTACAATTTGTACTGAATAAGCATATCAGAAATTTTATTTCAATCATCCTAAAACAAATAGGTAGATAAGGCTACATTTTCTTATAAATACTTAAAATTTTCTCCGCTATCCTTTTCACCCACTAATGTAGACATTCAAATTGAGCCCGTCTTACGCAGACTTCATTCTTAAAACTATAATTACGTAAATATTAGCCAACTATAAATGCCTACAGTTCACGGGCTTGTAATTTTGAACACTGATATTTTTATCACTGCTGTCCAAAATTTTACAACAAGTTTTTCTATATTTTTCAGATTTAGTAACTTGCAACTTTTTTTTTAAATTAGGTATATACCATAATTAGTGAAAAGGTCATGAGCAGGAATGTGATTTGAGTAATATCGAGTCAAGAATACGACGACAAAGACTGGAGAACTAACACATATCGGTCGACAACTCTGAGCGGACCGCCGGCCCCCGGCCGACTCCAGATGGTCGTCGCGCGTCCGTCGAACATTAAATATAATCTTCACTACGACAAACGGTCGAGCACCAACTCATCTACACAAAGCGACAGCATCAAAGTTGTCGAAACACATCGGTCACACTCTATAACGGCAACTATAGGACGACAAGGTTCGAGTCGCGGAGCTAGCGCGGGCCGGAGCACACGATCAGCAGCGCGGCGCGGCGGCGCTAGGCGCGGGGCTCGAGCGCGGGCGCGGGCGCGGGGCTGCAGGCGGGCGCCAGGCTGCAGGCGGAGGCGCCGTGCTCCAGCGACGCCACGGACGGCACGGACGCGCGCTCCGACGCGGCCGGCGACGGCGCGTCCACGTCATTCTGCAACCATCCAACGCGCTCAGCTGCTGCGCCGGCAGGGGGGGCGGGAGGGGGACCAGGCGGGAGGGGGACACCGTTACTCACTCGCATACCGTGACGCCACGCAGCTGCCGGCCCACTGTCTCACACACGCGTCTTATCGCCACGCAGAAGTAAGCAAAGGAGTATCCACAACCATACATATCAACACGTCAAGTATACTACAAGATCTAGTTTCAAAATTATTATTAATATCGATTAAAATAATCACTCGATTTGCTTACTGATCCGTGGCCGTCACTGCAGACAGTGGACAGACATTTGAGAAGCATCACGCGTCACTATATTACTGTGCTGTTCATGATACTGATGAACTAAACTATGATATGTACTATGGAAACAAAAAGTCGTGTCAACAAATATAATGTATTTTGAATAAACTGCTTTACATTATGACAATGGACTAGAATTACTGCTAAATCTTATAGTACTTGGATTTTAGTAGCAAAAGCCTGCGGTGTGATATTCTTTAGTTAATGTTTGTCAAACTGCTTCTAATTTCGATCTGCTATTGATCTGAGTTTTGAATTGAAGCAGCGTATAAGCGCTTGATTAATGACGTTAGATGATGGATAATATTCTAAATCCATAAAATATTTTTAATACTTAAAGTCTTCCTTGACAGTAAGCATTAGACTTGCAACTTCGAATGTTCATCAGCAAAGAGCCAGATCACTTATGGAAAAATTGTTTTGGTCTCTTTTTTTTCAAAATTTCTTAGATATAGGTATATTTTTTGGTCGTAATGGATTTAAAATACATAGGTAAATGGTATAGACAGCACACGTAGCGAGTGACAGGTGCGTACAGGTGATTCCCACCGGAGATGACAAAGCGTGACAAACAGGAGTTAAGCAAGGATTTGTGTCACTACTAGCAGTTTTATTTATGATTTTTTTATAAAAATATATTTTCAAAAATCATAAGGAACAACGTTTTAGGTAAATACAACACGACTTGTTATTAATGACTAGAATATTAGTAAAATTATGAGCTTATACTAAATATGATTGTTACCTTGTTAGTCGAGATTCTCTTGTGTTAGAAAGCAGTAAGCGTAATTAGGTATGAAAATAGACTGAAATATAAGTTAAACATGCAAATATGGAGGTTGTAATTAATTGTAATGATAGATATAATAGCAAATAGCAATAAGATAAATAAATTAAATATACATAAATCTAAATACAAAATCATTACAAATACATAAAATAAAATTAAGTACAAATATACCTAAAATTACCTAATTATTTCAGTACAAAAATATGCCAACATTATTCTAGCGATATACTGTGATTAACAAATGTATGTATCGATCGTGGTCTATTAAAAAATAAACATGATCTAAAGAAATCGATAAAAATACCTAAGGATTTTATCGATATTTTTTGGTAACGACTACCTCTCTAATAATACATGATTTTTACAATGATAATAAATTCATAGCTTTTACTTTTTCTTACTGAGGATATACGGGTCTATATAATAATACTTCTACATAAATAACATTCTAGCACATAATTATTCAAATGTTCGTACATATAAAACTTACAAATACCTGTGGTTCGAAGACGAAACCTAGATAATAAAATTCATATCAAATGTAGTGGTTTTTCTATCATCCTTAATATCACGCCAATAAATATAAAAAATCTACCTACTTAACAATTAATAACAATAACAATACAACATTTATTTATACCTATTCGTATAAATTTTAACGATACAAAAGTACCAACTTTTTATTACGAAAATAATTTTCAATTTATAAAAATCTAGCATTAACATCGGCTTCATGCGATTTTTTAAATATTTACATTTAGTTTCACATAAAGGTATTTACTTTCCTTACAACTCTACTCTAGAGTAAATAACGAGGACTTGACACATACATTAAAAAAACTATTCCCTTGATATCCCCACAGTACAAAAATCTAGCGCTATTTTCATTGCACATACATAGACATACTGGTAGCACATAAAACCTTCTAGCTTGTTAACTTTTTTAAACGGCTATTGTTTCATCTATATTGTCTATAGCATCGTGGAGGTCGGAACACTATGACCGAGGAGGTTCGTACACTATATCGGGACAGTCGGTAGCCACACTATAGAGTACAGTTCTGCCTCAGATTGTCTACGCACTTACTGTGGGCGACGCTCTTACAACCCAAGTATGCTCTCCTGAGCGCACTTGTCACTTTGCCCTGACAACCAGCCACAATCCGACACTTTAATATAACGCAACAGACTTTTCACAACAAATAAATGCTTCCTTCAACTAAAATATAAAATGCAATAAGTTTTTGAACAAAAATATCAGTTGGACAGCACATAACAGCCATATGAATAGCCACTCAAAACTAATTTTGAAATTGCGATGTATTAAATCAGCAGTTTGATCAGCAGAACGATTTAAATTGCCGAAAGATCAGTAAGAAAATTACAGAAGCTCAAAAGATTATATAAAAAGATTAATGAGATAATTTTTGTATGAGAAAAAATCTTAAAATGGTTACGAATTAGATTGTAAATGATAAATCTTAGTGACTAGAGAAGAAATGTCATGCTTAGCACAAAATGTTCTCACCACGCTTATCCCAGGCTTTGCCTGCAATAACAACACGCGTTGACTAACAACCTAATAATAATATTTCCTATATATTTACCCTATTCACATATTGGCAGTGGAAATCCGACTTATCGTAACTTACAACTAGTTAATAAATAGTTCTCAGTAAGTAATAATATAAATAGGTATGCTTAAATAAAATATGGAAGACAAACACAAAATATATACACGATATAATGAAATAACTGTGGGTGATGTTCACATGTTGTTAAGATTTTCTATACAAATACTTTTTATTTTATTTTCACGTTACTTTAAAGTTAAAATAGAGAATAGCACCGTTACTTGCAGTTGGAAGACTCATAATGAATTTGCGCAAACTCAGCAACA
This sequence comes from Helicoverpa armigera, assembly GCF_030705265.1. Taxonomy (NCBI): domain Eukaryota; kingdom Metazoa; phylum Arthropoda; class Insecta; order Lepidoptera; family Noctuidae; genus Helicoverpa; species Helicoverpa armigera. Next base: position 7,254,923 of record NC_087142.1, on the reverse strand, counting down.
CGTTGCGCAAATTGCGCAAAATAAGGGTACAATGCACAAAATAGACCATCATATTAAAATCCTGACTAGTTCATCACAGGTACAGCTTTTAACTACGAGTAGTTTGGACTAAACTAGTTTCAAGCTAACTTTAGTCTGAACTTGGACGGTTGGCGTTTATCGGAGAAAGCCTGTACGTTTAGCTAGGTGGGATTTACTTTCTTTATACGATTGTACCCCATAAAATTTATCCAAAATACACGTTTTCAGAGAGACCCAAAATCCATACAAAACCCTATAATTTCCTTCGTAACAACATGTGAACACGACATTAAGGGCACAGATCACCAGAGTGTGAAGAGAGTGAGCAGTAGCGAGGTGAGAGCGAGTATGTAGTGTATCGCGCGGGGACGCGTTACCTTGAGCGGCACGGGCGGCACCTCCAGGTGGTAGCCGATGTCGCACAGGTTGCGCAGCAGCTCCAGGCCTGGAACAGATACATCATCATCAGCGTTATCATCATCATCATCATCGTCATCATCATCCTCCGGCCCTTATCCTAATTCCATCCAAAATTACTCAAACAAAATTAAAATTCGTTTATTCAAAATTGCTGCAAAAAGCTGCAAAACAGCACTTTTCGAACGTCAGAAATTTACAAAAGCCCCCCAAAACGGCCACCCTTGACCACTTTTTATGTGTTTTTGGTTGGAAGAAGTGGCGCAACAAAACTCACCAGCAAAGCTGGCGTTTGGCTACCCATGACGAATGCCACAGATATTCAAAGGACAGCCACCACAAGGACACACGAGTGTATCGTGCCATCCGAAATACGGAAGAACTCGTTATGCCATGATGGCTCCCATTTACGGACCGACCGCGCCAATCGTTGCTTAACCTTATGATTGATCAATCCGGTTTGCTTTGACTTAGCCACGAGCTCTTCGCTCTAGAAAAATACTCAAAAATAATATTCAAAAGCTCACCAGGGTCCCTATTCTTTCCATACCGCGACTCCCAGGCATCGAACAGGCGATTATAATACCGGGGCCCCGCTAGAAACCCGAGGTACTTGTGTGTCTCAGGCGTCGGGAATATGCGTTCCATGTCACCCGACTGCGTCAACTCGTCCTCCGATTGTATGAGGTGACGGACATCGTCGGGCGTCAATGTTGAGAGGATGTCGCGAAGATACTGGAATGGAATGTTGGTAGGATTCATAAGATTGGCCTGGTATAATATGGTTGTCTAAATTGTCAAATGAGGAAAGCTAAAACAGTTACATGAGAAGAATTTTCAGTAACCCCGTATGTATCTCAATTCATGTCCGATTTATATCCAATGAGGGTTTTGTAAAATGGCGTCCACGAGGTGGCAGCACCGAGTCGTCAGGTCCAGATAACTGTCAAAGTGCTTATCTTTACTATGAATAGTGAACGATTTTAGTGTTTTTTTTATTTTATAATTAAAGCACTGCATTATTGTTTTACTATTGAGGTTGAGTAAATAAAAAAAACTAAATCATATTGTGTTAAAAAAATTTTCAACAAGCTTTTCCTTAGTACCAGTGACTTTTGCACCCTCTCTCTTAGCTCAATTTTTAGTTCGGAAACCTTATTCTGACCGTAGTCCATAATAAAATCAATAACACTTCCAATATAACAGAATTTCAATAAACAATAAGTTCGGCACCTACAATTCCATACTATTTGACAGCTGTTTGGACCAGACGCATACGTGGCGCCACCCGGTGGCAGAAAAAATTTCAAAAACCCTCATTGTCCCTGGAGTGTATCATTTGAAGGGCATCACATATCTTGAGAATCAGATAAAAAAGTAAGATACAAAAATACACCAAAAGATAAAAACCAAAAAATATGAATTTTGCATATAACTGATTTTTATTAGATATTCATATTACATTTCATAGTATATGTAGATTTGCAAAATCTTACCATATCCCGTTCTTCCATATTAGTATAAATGATATGTTTATCCCTTTCTTCTTTAGACAGGTACACAGTGTATAACCGACTGTCGTATGGCAACCCGGCCTGTAATTAAAATAAAGTAAATTAAGCAAGGCACACCAAAGTATATATAGCACATCAAAAAAAAAACTTAACGCTTAGACAATGTCACACAATGTTACTGACAAAGTAATACATAGGCATTATTGAGCCTAATGTCAAAAAACTACTTAGAGATACTCTAACTTATAACAACCCAACGATACGAAAACGCCTAAAAGTCTCAAATTTCATATGCAACATAGCTTTAATATCAGGAAATTTCGTTTCACAGATCTATATTTATCAACACTATCGTTTATTGTTAGTACTCTAAAGACTCCGAAACTACTGGAGTGATATGGAAAAATCTTTTACTGTTGAAAAGTGTCCCCTGTCTCCACGACTGTCGTAGGCTACTGCAGTAATATTTTAGCCATATGATATTATTATTATAACCCACTATATACACAAAAAACTACATCGTAATAAGGACAGTAAAATCACCAGTTTCTTAGGATTCTGCTTGACAAGCGAGTCCATATCAGTGTGGCCTGGCACCTGAAACTGTCAGCTAGGTTGAACACTAACGGAGCTATTTGGCTCTATGTACTTTACTAAGCTACTAAATTAGACCATTTTTTAATTTGAGTCCAATAACTAGCCTGTGACCTTCATTCAGGTATTAGGTTATTCAGGTTATTCAGGTATTTTGTTTTTTTTTTATTCTGGTAAGTGGACCAGAAGATTTCCGGGAGATTAGTTCCGTTCACAACTTTACACATATTGGGATCAGTTATGCTACAGTTTGTAATAAATCCAATGTTATAAAATAACAGAAGTAACAGATTTTAAAAAAGGTCCTGGCAAAACTGCTACATCGAGGTTACTGCTACATTTGGGAAGGATATAAGGTAAAGCAAGGTCACAGTGCCTCTACCACAAGACATTTTTTGCGCTAACATTCAAAACTATCTTTTTCACACCCACAGCTTTTTTTACTCTAAAACAGTGAGGTATGTAACGTACGAGTTTCTGCGGCTTCTCCTTGCTGAGCATGTCGAGGTTGGTCTTGAGCGGCACCTGGAACTGCGCGATGTTGAGCACGGTGGCCACCAGCGGGCCCTTCACGTGGATGTCCAGCGGCGACGCGCTGTGCAGGCTCGGGGAGATGTTCACCTGGGGACATGCATATTAACTCTTTGGTTTCAAAACTTCAATGTTAAAAAATATATATTTTGTATATCAGTTGTTGATGTTATTTTGTACAGAGTTCTGAAGGCATTGTTAATATTATATTTTAATAATAAAGCTTAATATCATTCATATTTTTTATCGTCTGCCTAGTCTTTTCCCCATTATTCATATTTTATCTGTGTTTATAAAGGCTTATAAAACTTTTTATTTTATGTTAATTTATGAAAATATATTTTATATTTATTGCAAATATAGCGATGCACAATTTAGACATAATAATAAAAACGAAGAATAGTCGTTACTTATTTGCCATTAGATATAATATGTGCCTGATGATGTTCATTATTGAGAATATTTTTAAATAGTTTGTAAAACATGCATCCAAAATTACAAAAGATTCAAATATACAAGTCAGTTCAAATATAATAAGTATTACTACAAACTTTAACCTTACCTCCAACAACCAAGGCTTAAGATCTTCATCCAACAGAACATCTATTCCGAACAACTCGTAACAGTTATACCGGGAAGTTATATTCGCTTTAGTTAACGAACTGATGCTGGCCTCGCCGGAGATGATAGTCTTAATGACAAGGTCCTTCATGGCCTCCCATAGGCTGTCTATGTCCACGCGCTTCTCTGATTTCAGGTATTGTAATAGAGTTTGTAGCGTCCTGAAAACATGATACGATTTTATTTACTTGCTAGACTTTTATTGAGGAGTCAAAGATTAAAATTGTTTTTGCGATGTGAAATTTTAACTATTACAGCTTGTAAATTATTAAACTGACGACTAGAAAACAATGACAAAATAATTAAATCTAGAGTCGATGAAAAATGATGATTTGGACATTTAGTGGGTCTTACATGATCGTCATCAATTTATAATAAATTATTCTTTGTAATTAATAATAAGTATTCTAAATAATAATAATATATTATTATGCTCACCATTTATGTCCCTCGCAAGCTGCGAAGTCTTCATTGGGCGTGTAATTCTTCGACAATCTATTGATTGAGTAGTTTGTCAAGTGCATATACCTATCGTTCAAAAATGCTAACTCATCGTTGTACTTCACTGAAATTAAAAGTTAAAAATTAATTAGTTTGGTTGCGCTAAAGTTGCGCAAAAACAGTTGTCTTAGCGCTAGCTCTGCGCTAAAATTTTGTGTTTCGAGTATGTAATTTCTTTAGTTTAATGAAGAAGTTTAAATTACATACAGTTAACAAATTAATGTACAGAAATAAAGGTTTCAAAAATAGATGTCTTGTTTCTAACTAACTAAACGAGAAAGGGCCTCCATCGGCACAGTTATAGATTACCATCCCACACACAACACCAAAACTTAACAAATAAGTACCCAACTAAATAAAATAAAATTACCTGAAGCAAATCTGGCCAATCCATCCTTATACAGATATATCCTGAGCGGGTGTACCGACGTGACGAGCACATACAGCCTGAGATCGAACTTGTTGCCGTTTATAAGGTACGGCTTGGACACATACCGTTGAACAACCACCGGCCGCTTCTTGGGTATCTGCGTCCATTTCGAGACTACCTTTATGCCTGTGCCGCGGGCTGAGGCTGGCTGGAATTGGGTAGTAAGGAATTAATTGAATATTTGTCTACATATTACAAAATGGAAACATTGAAAAATATATAAAATGGAGTGATCATCATCTCTCATCATTACGGCATCGTAATTATGGTCATAAGCTTAAAAAGGGCTTTGCCTTTGGCTTCAATGTTTGGAAGGATAAGTCTAAAATGCATTTTACGCTGAAATATTAATCTCATAAAAAATGAAGTATACAGTTATTTTTCTATGATAGAAAATAGGACAATTCCAAGTACACAAAACTAAAATACAACTTAAATCAAATCGATAATCAGATTTCCATATCAAGCTCTCGACAAGCACATTCCCCAACTATTATTGAATTAACTACGCAGTAACTTAGAAACTATCTTCAACAACAAAAATGCACTGTATCATAACATTCAACAACTGTCCTTGATACGAGAAGGGTCAATTATTTAAAGCGATGTATTTATGCACCCCACTTTTATGTAGTCTAGACGTACGTAAATAAAAATGCGACATTGACATTCGGATATACTCGTAAAGTTGTCGTCAATATTGACTTGACGTGGTAGATAAGTATTGGATTTTACATGCAATGCATTCTTCGAGTTTTTTGGGCAAGCTTTTTTTGTATTAGATCCATAAGAACCAAGATTTTCTGGAAATTAAGCGTATAAAATTTGACGGGGTTTGTAAGGTACCATTCTAGTTTTTAAGCTTTATCGCCAAATTGACACACGAAATGGCAACAGAGCTTTCAATCAATAATAACAACGCCTTCTATTTCCATCATCATCATCAGCCTTTTTATCGTCCCACTGGTGGCAACAGACCTCTCACACAGACGAGTTAAAAATATCAGGATTCAATAAATACATACCGGTTTAATAATCCACCGTTCATTATTAGCTGCATACTTCTCCCAGTCGTGTTTCAGCAGCTTCAGATCATGAGGCAAAACATACGTCTTCGGCATTATACCAAACTCATTGATACCGTATTTCGATACCAATTTCTGTAAATTCCTCCATAACCGGTCTTTCCTACCGATTTGAAACGTGCCCGGGAAATGGTTCATTTTCTGTCCGTCCTTGATCGCTCTGAACATTATTGATTTCATATGCTTGCCCCATATGCCAATCCATTCTATTGTTTCTGTAATTAGATAAAAGGGATCTATTTTGAATTTTTATAGGAACAGTCGTGTAATTTAAAAGCGTTAAACCGCAAATCAGTTTGTTTTTTTTTTTTATAAAACCCGATTAAAACTTTACTCCTATCTACAAACTCAAAATTTTTAACGTTGATTTTAGAGGCAGCCAATCATTACTTGGGTCGATAGTGATTTTTTTTTCCCTGTATGTAGGTTAAGTTTCATACATACATTATTCATAATATAACCAAAAAAAAGGGTCTTGACAGACAGACAGACGGACAACAAAGTGATCCTATAAGGGTTCCGTTTTTTACTTTTGAGGTACGGAACCCTAAAAAACAGTCGAATTACAACAATCTCCTCTTTTTTGAGAAATCAGTAAAAACCACATACCTTCCTGAGGACACTCAGCCGTATCACACTCGCTCTTAACCAGCCGAAATCCAGAGTTAGTCAGGGTTTTCTTCACAACAATCGGGGTGATGGCAGTCAGTTTCCACTTGAGATGCTTCTGTATGGGCAGAGGTATTTTTAGACAGGGGCTCTCGTCGTGTCCTATGAACTTGAGGTACGGAGGCACGCGAGGGAAGAGGGACGGCCGGAGACAGTTCGTTACTGATTCCGGGAGGTGAATTGGTGAATCTGAAATTGAGATTTTTGGTGGTTAGAAGGTTAAAATAATAGTTGTGTGTTGATAAATATTGAAAACTTTTACAGCAAATAATAGGTAAAATATTGTTTTGATCCTACCTATCTATCTATCTACAATAGTTAATGTATGATTACTAAAGAAAGAATTGTAAAGTTTAATCCTTAGGGCAAGTAAGCTATTAACTGGAGCATAAATATTAATTTCGTAGTGAAGGCTACGTAAGTATCAACAAAAAAGTGCTTACGCAATAAAAGTGAGATAAAACAAATGTGCAAACAATGACAGATAAAATACTGACGTGCTGAAAAACTGAATCAGTGCCAAAGATTTTGTTGAAAAAAATATCCGCATACTGCGTATATTGTTTATAACACGACACAAAACTACAACGACGTTACAGAACCAAAAATAAAACTTCTAAATTTATACAAAAAAAAGTCTATTGTATTAAGATAATGGTGGATAAAAAGTTTTGTGAAGTAAAATTAAAGTTACGTTACTATAATTGGTAGTTATTGCTAGATGGCGTGTCTAGATGTTGGTAACTCTATGGATATAATGACGTGAACACAAGGAGGCTTGCCTTTGCGTGTCGGCATGGATTTGAACGGGTTGGTTGTATGCAAAGCTGTCAGAAACATTTGCTCCTTCGATACTTTCTCTGCAAACAATTGTAGATGTGTTTCAAAGATGGATTTGTAGTTAAAACGCTTTTAATTGTTGCCGTGAAGAATCTGTCTACGGTGATACAAAGTAATTCTATGTAAAAATATCCACTATAAATGTAGGTGGTAAATCAAGTAGTGATGAAGTGCAATTGACATATTTCATTCGCTATACCAAACTAAGGGCGAATTAGTGGATGTCATGTCTTGATGAAGTTTATTATCAGGTTTTTAGTACATCAGTGCTAAGGCGATAAAATATTGTCCTGCCTACTGTGAATAATCCAGACTAAATCATATGCTTAATTTTGCTAGATAAACTAAAATAGTGACTACAGTACCGTACGGAGATCTACAACAGTTTTAAGTTTCGCATTGCACGACAAACATTAATACTTTAATTAGAACTTTGCAGTAGTAGACATCAATTAAAAGACTAGTGTTGCCGTTTGTAAAAAAAAATCCCGCGTCAGACAGAGACGGGTACAAACTCGTATGTACTCGTATAACATCGACTGATATCCGCAAATGAAACTCGTCTACACTCTTCGGAAACCGTAAACTCGACCGGACTGCCAAAAAATACTCGTCCAAAAAGTTTGATACTATCATAAGACTACTTGTTGAATCAGAACATACCTTTCAAAGGGATTTTCTTAGCAGCAGTAACGGCCGTCCCATTGAGTTTGGTGGTCAGTTTCGTGACCAGCACGTGGTTTTCCTCCTCTTTCTTAGACAAGGTGGAGGGGAGGGCCGGCTTTTCCTGTTTCTCCATTTCGGCTAATGCTGCATCCGTTTCCATTTGCCAGTAGTCTGTTAAGGCATCTGGCGACGGTGATCTGCTGTGAGCACTGGGAAACAAACATTTGAGAGAAAATTAATTATGGTATTACATAAAAAAATTAATTCGACTAGAGAGCTATGATTAGTAGATATAATACTTATAGAGAAATTAAAGAAGAGCGGTTTACGTTAATACAGGTAGAAGGTAAAGTAACAAACAAAATAGGCTTGAAAACGTAAAATATCCAGAAAGCAAGCCATTAAACCCGTTGGAAGGATGTCGCAATCCGCAATGCGGGGAACTAGGCGAATAAATATGGAACAAAACTACCAACTAACTATCAATAATAAATGTAGAAAGACTTAAACTGTAATTACTGTTCTTTACTTTGTTTCTGTTCTACTCGTTAGTTCTAGACAGCATGTGGACGTTTTTCGTTGATTTATTTCGAACGTTTTCAGTCATACATGAAGTTTATTAGCACAATTTTATTCTGATGACGTCTGTACGATTTTATTGCGTTCATGATTAATCCTAAATTGTGACGTCATTGTGCAAAGTTTCAAAATTTGAACTAACATAAATATTTTTTGTGTTTTGCGATGTTTTTGATAAATGTAAATACAAGTGTTTGCAATTCAGAATCTGAACAACAACTGATGTTTTAATTCAAGGATGTGGTGCAGGAAAGCAGGTCACTCTTGTAAAAAACTTGTTGATAGAATATTATAAATCGACAAAACACGTGTTGTTTCTACAAATACTTATAAAAAATGACATGTCTGGCTATCGCTCCTGTATCGCTTTTATGTTAGTTCCAAATAACTTATATTTTGAAATATCGGCATTAAAGTTTTTTACATGGCGTTGGATATTATACCTACTGCAGCCGCAACCGTGCTAAATGACCATTTGAATCTGTGACTTTAAGTTATTTCGCCGGAAACCTAATGGTAAAGCTGGCTGGATATTAAAGGTTTTTTTTATTGTAAAGATAGCTGTTTCCCACCAGTTTTTTGGTACAAACAAACAACAAATCCTCTTTACAATATTAATTAAGACAATTTAGAAATAAGTATACATATAAAGCTACTTACTCCTCAGTCTCCAACTCAACGCCACAGCAATCAGTCTGGCTCCCCGACTTCATCTTGGCTTTTGTCTTGGTGGTAACTTTGATTTTCTTCTTGATCTTCACAGCTTTCTTGGGTACGGGTATCGTGGTACCCGAACTGACTGGGAGGGCCGGACTCACCGCTGGGCATGTGGGTGTGAGCGTGTCTTGGCGAGGCTATGCGGAAATAAGATCGCACTTTACATTTTTGTAGGTGATTTGTGATTTGTTAATGGGTTGGGTGTGGGTAAATACTTCCTGAAGTAATTGTTTTTTTTTTGGGTTTAAAGAGCGTAGGTATTGGGTGTTTGAACTTGGGAAACATTTGAAGATCGTAAGCCACCAATTCATCGTACGGATTTTTGTAAGTATGTTGGTGCTCGGTAGCTACGTAATTTCACATTATGTAAAAAAAACAATGAAAAATACATATAAACGCCTCGTAAAAACCAATCTAACTCCCTCAAAGAAATTCGTATGATAATGAGCCAAATGGCCGCATGCCTTGAATATAACGTACATACATTCAACAACTTTAAGAATTCCAGATGGCTGTGTTTTCAAATATTTAGAGATGAGCACATACAGTTTTACACGAAGATTACATTCGGCTATAATATTGAATATTCTATTAGAAAGTAGATATACGGAAACTTCTTAAATATTTTAGTAACGGGATGTATGATACTTAAGAAAAACAAAACACGACCAGTGGGTCAAGGATGTGAAGAAATATTTTAGATTTAGAACACATGTAGACGCAACATGGCCGTCATAAGTGGATTTAAGAATAGCTAAGTCTTCACCGTGTTAGCGAGGCTAGGTTAACTTAGATTAGGGTCAGAGTAATTCTTAAGGGTTCATCGAGGTTAGGATTATCATCTGCCTAGCCTTTTCTCAATTATGTTGGTGTCGGTTGCCACTCTTGCCGTATGCAGCTTAGTTCTAGTATTTTACATGAAGCTACTGCCTATCTGACATCCACTGCCCAGTTACCTGGGCAACTCAATACCAATTGGCAAGACTGATTGTCAGATTTTCTGGCTTCCGACTACCAAAGATGTTCAAATGGCAGCTGAGACCCTCCAGTTTATGGTGCCTTCCGAAACACGGAAGAACTCGTTATGACAAGATTCAGGTATCGAACACAAAAATTTCGAATAGTGTCAAAAGAAATAATTTTAAGGGTTCTTACAATTTGGCCGTTTCGGGTCGGTTCGACATGTCCAGCGGGCGCGCTATTGACACGACACGTCCGGGGCCCGGACGACAAGCGCGCCGTTGTCGTCCCGGAGCCGCACCGACTCGAAATGTCCAATTGGCAAGAACCCTAATAAATATAGTACGTTAATTTCATATTTTGATTTAATAAATAGTATTTAAATTTAATAAAATCCAAAGGGCATGCAATATTTTAGAGGGGAGGTCATGTGACGTTATGTTTTAAATCTATTCCGACGTGTTATAAAGAAAGAGGTAGACTTTGTATGATAGTTTATCTCTGGAACCACTGGACCGATTCCAGAAATTCTTTCATTAGAAGTTACATTGCGTGTGAGAGCAAAACGAATGAACTTCGAGACATTAATACTTATATCGGTCATCTTGTATGTGTCTGCGCGATATGACCGGTCACCGGGTGTTCCACGCGGTTTCAACCACGTGCCAAAAGAACCACTTCTCGCAACCGGGTAAAAGTCGCCTATGCCATTTTCTCGGGCTAGCACCTGGCTAAAGTTACTTAATTTTATTTAAAAACAATTTAGAAAGATCAGAGTGTAAGCGCGATGGACTGATAGAGTTACTTTCGCATTTAATTATAATATTAATAAGGATTATACGGCAACAAAACTTTCAACTTGAGCTTTTAGTATATAGTTCATATCTTTAATAGCAATCCTCAAAACTTTTGTTATAACATTTTAAAAAGGATTTAGATCGTTCGTTTGATTGTAAATTACATTCGAAATAACACTTCAGGAAATTGCATGGAAACGGCCAAAGTTTCGGGAAACAAATCAACGTGCTTTATTGTATCGTGTAGCGTTTTATGGAGCAGAAAATTAAGTAGAAGAGTGTAATCGGGAAAATTGCAGTTGCATGTCAGTATTAGGTACAAGAGTATATCTGGCTTATACCTAAATATTAGTAGTAAATAAGCATAATCAAGTCATAGAAATAGGTCGACAGAAATATAGAGGAATTCAGAGATTTACCGGCACCAACACTCTCCAGTACTTTCGCAAATCGTTTTGGCAAGCATCACTTGTATCTTACAAGCCCACACTTATTGTAATTTCTTCTTCGTTCTAGCGAACGGATCGCTTTCAAATATAACTGCACAAAACATGTCAAGGTTGAAAATACAAAGGTCAATTTCTAACTGAAAACTTTCAACTATTTACATCTCCCGAACCATGATTAAAACTCGCGAACTGTTATTTATAATGGACAATTAATTGGCTAATTAGCATGTACAAAATTGACAGGAGGTGGAATCAGCACGGTAGTAACAGCGATAATGCATCGTATTGACATTTTGTACACTTTTGGCAAGCGGCCAGGTCGCGTGAACCGATGCCACAATAAAATCTAAAGTGTACAGAATTAAACAGACAATAAAACAAGACTAGTCGAGATGTAACCAGTCATAATGAAACGGTTCACACCACACCTACGCGTACCACGACCGGTGTTAATATTAATTATTCAATTTTTACAATCACTCTATGGTTTAACACATCCTAAAACTAATCAAAATATTTATTGCTAGCATTTTTATTGTCCTTACATGAAAACTTGTGATAAACATTTTTGTCCGCGTCCGCCAAGTTTTGATGAAAATCGCGCCAAAAGCAACAGACGCCCGGGCGCCACCTTCAAGCAGTGAAGATCAATAACTGATCGTAAACTTCAAAAGATTAGCATTCCGTGAATGAAAAGTTTTTTATTAACGTTCGTGTTGTTTGGTGATTTTGTGTAGAACATAACAATTATGTTTCAGGGGGTTTTATCCACCTTTACTGCACGATTTATGACTTTGTATTTCAATAACGATGAATTAAACTAGAAATAATTCCGTTGAAATGCGCGTTATTTACAAACTATGACTTACATTGTGTGAGAATTTCTTGAAAACTTTTCCTATGAAACCCATGCTAGACTTGCAGATGCACGCGCGTCTACCACAAGGCTACGTCAGCGACTAGCCACTGCGTTCCCGTACAACTTGCATACCGGGCGGCTTGGTCACGTCTTGCATAACCCCAACCAGTACACATCACAAGAAAAACTTCGTCATTTAACCGAAAATATCTTCAGAAAAATTCCGCCACTTCCGCGAACTCTGACGAATGTAAACAATCGTTTTTATTTGAACGATGTCCACCATTTGGTTGTAAAGCAATTTTATTGTCGTCACGTTAATTATGATATTTGATTTTACTCTATGTTCAACACGACACGAGTGATAAAGGGTGACAGAGTTATAGTTTTGGTAGTATATTAGTGTTGTGTGAAGTTTGGTTTATGTAGTGTGTTATAAAACTGTAAAAGTGTTTTTATGATACGCCGAAGTTTCACTCAAAGATAGATTGGAAGACTGAAAAGCTCAGCAAAAAAAATCGTAACAAGATTTACACATGTCCTAAGTAGCGTAAAATTTTCACAATTGCTTTATAAAACACTCCACAATAATCAATTTAACATGCGACTATACCGGGTCGCGTGCGGCCGTTCATAACAAAAACTCCGAACTCCGCAATGAACCGCGGAAAGCACTCCTTTGACACATTTCCAAGTCAATTTCAGATTTAACACAGTATAAAATGGTTCAGGTAGAACGCAAGAATTCTTCTATACATTTATAACACGGCGGAATTTCGTCCATGACTCATTTGAAGCGAAATAAACAATCCCGTGAGCCTGAATAATCACTTCAGGCAAATATGAATAGATTTTGAATGGTGATGACAGATGAATAGTCTAGGAAACAATCTTTCTATGACGTCAAGAATAAATAAATGACGTGGATAACCAAAAGCGATACAGCGCTGGAAAATATTCCATGTTTCAGGTTAATGTTTGAACGTAAATGTTTTCAGCGCTTTCTTGTTTAAATTAAGACGTGTTGCTACTAAAATAACATAACGACATCATGCGATAATCGCACGCAATTTATTTACGTGATCATTATGATTATGATAGAGATACTCGCTTTCTAATTTTGCTATTCAGTTTTTTATATAACTGAAGATAATCATTATGTAGAAATCATGGGAGATAAATAGGTAGTTCTGTTTTATTATTTTTAAGTGCTCTAGTCGAATGTATTTCAGATAGATCATTCTACTCGTTGGTTTTAACCTGGCTATAAGGCTGGTATTTTTTTAGGACCAGATCACGTTTTATAATAAGATGAGAAAAGTTCAGAACTTTTATGGTCATCGAAAAAAAATGTGATCGAAAGCAGTCACAACTGACTCTTCCTCTACTTACATTTTACAACCTATCTCAAACTCATTAAGTCTATTAATATTCCTTCGGTCTTTAAACTGGCACAAAATCCGCAGACGCATCATGCACTCATAACATATTTTTGTACTATATTCAGAAGTACTTAACAAGATGCACAGAGTATGGAAGTATGAGCGGAGATGCCGTAAGGCAGGTAGGTCAGACGCCTTCTTCTTGGTCAAATACGTACGGTGGGCGTGACCAAAATTATCAGTTATGAGTGAACTAACGAGGCATTCACGTTCTTTGAGAACGATTTTTGGTATTACGATAAGTGGGCGGATTCCAAAGGCGTATAAGGGCGGAGACAGTGACGTTCCTCGTCCCCCGCACACCCGCATTTTGGCGCGCTACTTTCTTAGGAGATTTTCCGTAATGGCATCTCCGCTTATCATTTAGTTCTCACTTCGGTCACGCATAGCGGACGCCGCGGCGCCGACGCTTTGCAATATCATATGACGCCGTGGATACGTAGTAGAGCATCATACGGTATTAATATACATAGTTGACTAGCTCATTAATGTGGGTTCACACGAATGTTATCTTATTTCGTTAAAGCCATTTTTGAGTTTTTGCCTTTCGAGTCTGATGTAAATAATTTGGCCTTAGTGGTTGTGACCACTACACACACTGTGCTACACGCTATTTTTAAAGTTAGAATAAGTAGTCTGTCGACTATTTATTACTTTAATAATAAGATAGATTGATACCAGAGGGCAAGACCTACATAGTGGATAGAAAAACGCAATAAGTCAGTCTAGTTTTTCTCTTCTATTCCGGACTTATAAGGGCTGAAGAAAATGCGTATCTCAAACCCATACAACAGGTACTCATCCGCGGAAACTTGCGTTAAATCGTAAGACTAATAGTTTACCATAAAAAAAATACAGAATCACTCACCAAATCCATCATAGGCTCAACATGTACAGTCTCATTGATAGCTGTCGTCCTCAACAAATGCATATCATGGTCATTATTGTCCTTTATCACGAGTATATCCTTCCGTTGCCTCGACTTGGAGCTGGCAGTGGAAGAAGTTCTGGTGGGGCTCTTACAAGCTGTGTTCCCGAGGCTGGCGACTGCTGAACCGTAGGAGTAGCCAATGCCTGAGTTGTCTTTGGCACGTTTTGTTGTCGCCGATAAGTAGTTCAGACGGCTAGAAGTTAATTAAACGTATACGTTAATTATTAAATTAGGTATCACTTATTGTTGCTAATTTGGGGTACTATTACGGCATTCGATAAATCAACACTACGGCCCATATTCAAAGACAACTTATTAGAAAATTGAACTGGTTAATTAGAAAATTAATGTGAAAATTACTAGTCTTGTAAGTTGTTTTGACAAAACTGATGTTTATGTTGTTGGGGAACTTGAATCTAAAAGCTATTAATTTATTCGAAATAGCTCTATCTAGGCACTGTTATTAACTGTGTGAATCACAGACAGACATTTCGCATGTATGTAATATAGATAGAAAATGTCATAATATTAAAATATCACAGTTGAGTGGGAGTTAGTGCATGTAAATAGTGACATCACAGTTTGTTATTTTTAGGTACATAATTAGGTAAATGCTGTGGAAATCCTATGATTGATGGGCTCATGTGCGCCATAGCTATGTTTAAATACCTCAACATGCAAATAACTCAAACATGATTTATCTGTACTGAAGAGGTATTTTTGGCAAAATGTTTGTATGCATGTCACAGCAAACTGGTTAAAATACCTGTTTAGTCAAACAGCTAGCCTAAAAATATTTTTACTAATAGCAATCCCACTATAATATAGAACATGCATTTATTAATTAGCATAAAAAAATATATAATAATTAATTATTTCATGCGTCAACTAGTACAATACTGTGCATTCGTTGACTATGACAAAATCTATTATTTCTGTTCCATCATTAGACCTATTGTCACTATTTGACAATTTAATAGAATAGAATTTTCAATTACTGTTATTTGTAATGCAAGCAACGTAATGAATACTGCATTCTTTTTAAAGAGTACTTAACTATACAATAGAAGAATGTATATCTATCATAATCCTTTTAGCATACTGACCTACTTTCTGGCTAATAATAGCCTTTGACCTGCGTGGGCATTTTTATCTTAAAATATATTGTCTATGACTATAGCACATCATAATATAAAAGAACCTACATAAAGATTGCACTCAAAAGAGAACAAATTTTAATTTAATTATAAACTTCCTACTTAGATAAGTAGGTATCTCAGAAATCAGTCATCCCGTTTTGATAAGAACTGTTTACAAAATGTCTACCCTTCTTATATGGACAAAGGTTTTAATATAAATAATACATAATTCATTTCTTTTTAATATGACCAATTATGAAAATAGAAGAATGTTTTAAATGTGTTTCTAGAGACTATCAAACCAACTAGATTCAAGGGAATATACTGTGATTACATTACATAACACAATGAAATAATTATAAAACATTGTGTTAGCAAAAGACAATAATCTCACATCTAATTCGATAGAATAAAACAATTATGAGTAATGTTTCAAGTCATATGAGCATGTGTATAACCTAAAAAAAACATTGACATTGCCAAATAAATACACACACTTCCTCATTGTAACATTCCAGTGTCTAATAACCATTTAAATAAAGCCTGCAATAAATATTTACCTAAAGTCCTCTAGTTCCACAACCAATATACCACTTAAATCATTAATCACAAAACAAATAGCATTCTAACATGCACAGAATTGTGTAAAACAAATCAATTAATTCAATTGTATTGTCAAGTATAACATTACATGCAAAAGACAAGTTATTGAATAGACCAATAGCTATTCAAATAACTGATTACATAGTTTTGTAATGATAACAGATAATAAACAACTCACTTATCATATCCCGGTACTGGAGAACCAAAACTATAGTTGCAGTATAAGTTGTCAGACTCGCTGGCTGCTCGCTGTCTTCTGCGGCCCTCTAAGGCAGCTTTAGGGTCCAGGTGTGGTTTGTTCTTGGGCTTTTTGAGTATTCCATGCAGAGGTGAACTTGGTAAGGGGTTATTGAGTATTGATTTCAAAGGCTGTTTTGTTGCTTGCACCTCCATCATCTCATGATCAACTTTCTCTAGTAGTTCCTCAACTTTTGGCAAACGGTCATCCACTTTAGTATTGGATAATGTTGTAACTAATAAAGGTCTAGTTGGGCTTTTCCGGTATAATTTTGATCTTCCTGGCTGGTAACTGAGGATAAACAAAACAATTTGTACTAGTGTTTTTA
The DNA here is from genome assembly GCF_030705265.1 of Helicoverpa armigera. NCBI lineage: Eukaryota > Metazoa > Arthropoda > Insecta > Lepidoptera > Noctuidae > Helicoverpa > Helicoverpa armigera. The sequence continues at coordinate 7,237,992 of NC_087142.1, read as the reverse complement.
TTGATAATTGAATTGAATTCGGGTCTGAATAATATATTTCTATTCTAAAGACAAGGATGAGATATAAATAGCATGTCTAGTTGTGACCTACTAGTGACAATAGGTTAGGTAACTGTGCAGTGTCGAGGCAGTACAAGCGTATAGGTTATGTTTATGAGCTCACCCATGGTACCTGTCCTGCTCGTGGGCCATGACGTAGTCGCCGTTCTCGGCGGCGGGCAGCAGGCACTCGTGGCGAAACCGCGCGGCCGTGTAATGCGGCTCGCTGGTATTCAGCGTGAAATGGCTCTTGTTGGGCAGGGCACGGTGATATCGACAGTTACCATCCGCGGAGCGGTTCGCCTCGCGACTCACATCCTCGTACGGCGAGCGGTCTACGCCTTCGCTGCGACAGCGACGACGCAGTATGCGCGCTGGCTCCCGACCAGACCAATCCAGCACCGACCCCAAGGGATCACATACGTCTAACCCGGCTTCGTAGCTTGGGCACGCTCGCCTACTATCCATATCCGACCCGCCTAATCGCGACGCATCGTCGAATGTCCACATGGATTGCGCACCAGGAATTTCACTATTGCACTGCTAATTTTACTGAGAACCACTGAAACATGAACTTATATCGGCGTCGACGAGGCCAGGGGGCGACAGGTGACAGATCGTCACCATTCGACAACCGCGATACAACGTGCCAGGACTCCCGCCAAAATTGAAAGAAAATGATGTTCTTTTTACAAATAAATTAGCAAACCTTTAAGATGGGATACTCCTACACGAATTACTCATTGACACAGTCACACACTTTGCACCGTTAATTTAATAATGCCCATAGTAATGGCGATCGTGGTAGGTACGCTCAAATCATCCAGTTTTTTCAGTTGTTGTTTACCTAATTCGATAAACAAAAGCGTTTAAGATCTACTATGAGGCAGCTTGTTAATTTCGTTACTTGTGATACGAATTTTTTGATTCTATGTCGCCAGTATATCGATCTGTAGAAAGGGATATTGAAAAGAAATTTAAAACACTTGATAATTTAGTTCTTTCTCTGTACACACATAATTATAGCTTTACTAGTAAATATGGTTGCTCTTCAATTCATGTTGTCACTTTCTCGTCAAACGTTTATTCAATGGGAGTGAAAGAGAGAACCTGTTAGTTCATTGTACTGCCACAAGTATTTTAAATTTGTTTGGTTGGCAAATACGAGATTTCATTGAAGATTTTGGGGGATTGATGCGCATGGTTACAATATTTATTAGATAGTAAGCTTGTTATACATAACAAAGTAATAAGTAGCAGTTTCAAAAATACATAAAATATTTTTTAAACATTTATTTGATCATGATTTCGGTGTTAATATGGTCTAATTTATATAAAAGATTTCAATAGTATTCAGTCCTTGAATGAAACGCAGTTTACAAACAATAGATTCATGTCATTCAAATTTCACGAAATCACAGATAATCAATCCAGACTTTAACATTCGGACCAGTCTTTAGTAGTAGGTATGCACGTATGCATAACTTGCATGCACATTGATTTTTTATTTTAAAATCATGCTCCGAAATGAAAAAATCATATTTATAAATTTTATTAAAAAATTGCTAGAATACAGAGTCTCCTGGTGGCTACGTGATGAACTAACGTCGGCGACCATCTTGAATTGCGGTTTTTAACAGAAGGTCATTGTAAATATTACCAAGTAAGTGTAGTTTTCCGAATTACATGGATATGAATGCTTTACGTATCTATATTAATATCGGAGAGCAAAACAAGACAAAAAAAATCTTTACACAGATGCAACCTCGAAAGATAGACTTCTGTAAAGAGCTCTATAGGGAAAAATTGTAGAAAACATACTTTTCGCTTTTCCGTGTTTTATAGAAGTTGGTTTTCTTAAATGTAGGATTTCATACCTACGTAAAATGTATATAATTTAATCTGATTGATTCAGAAACCATAGCGTTACATATGAATTACCAATTAATCTCATACATTCAGGTCAGATACCTTTAGCCTTTGTCAAAGAGATCAACATTGTTTTTTAAAAATGGCCCTGACAAGCGTTCTGAATCTTAAAAAAAAATAAGCTCTCTATACATTCCTAACAGACAACAAACGCAAGAGAAAATGGAATAAAAATCAGTCTATTTGAATATTCGCTGTGAATGAATTCTACTTCCAAAATTAATTATCTCATCCAGAAAGACATTACGACTCTATGAGGCCGGTAAGTACCTATTATTCAAGTTTAGTTTTAATTATTTGATGAAAGTTTATGGTAGAGATGTAGAGAATTTTGATTTATTTTCCGCAAAACGACGTGTTATCGGGGAATCCGGACAATGAACTTTGGCAACATTGCACTCAGTGCTCTCTGAGCGAGCTGTCTCCTTTCTCGCTCCCTCCTCAGTGTGTGAATTGCATCCCTAGAATATACACGTATTCTCATCTTCACTTCAGTACAGTCAAGTTCACAATAGTTTGGAGTCCTTCATTATTTATTGGCCAAGTCGTTTTTGTTTTTATTGCTTCATTTGTTTGTCAACTTTTACTTGTTGTATGTACATTGGTCTGAAAAATGCCTCGCGGACGTTACAGCGTTTTAAGTGGTCAAGCCCGGAAAATGGTGCATGCTGTCCTTCAATTTATGAAAAAAGAGCACGAAGAAGGCTTACTAATACCTTTAAATCTAGTTCAGAAACGTACGGCGGCTGCTACGGGTATATCTACGAGAACTGTTCAAAGAATAGCTGCAACAGCAAGTGAAGCTGAAGCCAGACCCGTCTTCCGCACACCTGGTAAAAAACGTAGGGGAGTCAAGAGAGTGACAGGCATTGATGGGTTCAATCAAGGAGTCATCAAAAGGTGCGTCCATAACTTTCATTTAACTGAAAAAAAATTGCCAACAGTCCAAGCACTCCAAAAGAAATTGAAAGCCGATATAAATTATCAGGGTTCTATGACCAGCTTAAGTCGAATTCTTAAGCAATCGGGTTTTCAGTGGAAGAAAACCCAATATGAGAAAAGAGTAATAATAGAACAAACCAGTATTCGATTACAGCGCATCGAATATTTGGAAAGTATTTTCAAGTATCGCTCGGAAGGTAGGCCCATTGTATACGCTGGAGAATCATATGTCGATTCTTCCCAAAGTAAGCAATCGGGCGACGGTGTCAAAATAGTAAAGGGTCAAGGAGTGGTTATCGTTCATGCGGGTTCAGAAGCGGGCTTCGTATCCGATGGTCTTTTAATGCTTAAGGGGAATCCAAAAAACACCGATTATCATGATAATTTGAACCCTGACATTTATGAAAGATGGGTTAGAACTCAACTATTACCAGGTTTACCAGAAAACTCTGTTGTTGTGGTGGATAATGTATCCTACCACAATAAAGAAGAAGATCCGGCACCATCTTCCAATGCACGAAAAGCAGAAATGCAATCTTGGCTTCATAAAAAGCAAATACCTTATGATGATAGCATGCTGAAGCCACAGCTTTACAAGTTAATTGCTCAAAGTAAAGACAGATGTAAAAAGTACAATTTAGATAAAATTCTTAAACACCATAACCACGATGTATTACGACTGCCCCCTCACCATCCAGATTTGAACCCGATCGAGATGGCATGGGCAGCCATAAAACAGCATGTTGCGAACAAAATTGTTACTTGGAACGTGAACACCGTGATGGAATTGATAGAAGAAAAAGCTAATCAAATGGGAGAAAATGAATGGGGCGAATATTGCGCAAAAGCAATGGAAATAGAAGATGATTATAGAAAAAGCGACGTTGTCATCGACAATTTGACAGAAGAATTCGTCGCTCAGGCAAATGATAGCACTGATAATAGTGATAATTACTCAGATTCCAACTCTGAGGGAGATTCGAGTGAAGAGGAATACTTCGGTGTAAATAGTGAAGATATTAGAAATGTTGATTAAATGAAAGCCCCAATAATTCAGACAGAATGTTTATTAGCGTTATACTTATTTTACTGCACATTATAATGATCCACTACGCACGCCATTATCAAAGCTCACCGGAAGAAGGAAGGATGACAGATACTTCCTGTCATAGTGACGGGACAACCACAGACAAAATAGTAACTTAATCTATGGTAGTATTCCAATACCCCCGCTCAAGATCAAGTCTAATTTTTTTCTTACAATCTTATACAAAACAATAAAAATTTACTTGATATTGAACACATCCTTATTTTATAAAAATGGCAACATTACAATCTGTCATTATGACGTTTGACATTTAAAATGGTTAACTTGACATTGACAGAAAAATATAACCTCTCTATATCTTACATCCATATTTAAAGAATTTAAAGAAAATGTTTACTAAAACATGTTACAAATATCCAAGTAATACAAAACATGCTAAATTAACAACAAATACAAACAATGTTTGAACATCTTATAATCTACGTTTCGTACAAACCAAGTGTTTCACAAAAATAGTTATGTTTAACTTGAGACAATGATTTGGTAAGTATATCAGCTTTATTTTCATTAGTACACACATATTTCAATGTAATTAAACCTTTGTTTACTATGTCTTTTATAAAATGAACTTTTATATCAATATGTTTGGATCTTTTACTGTTTTCATAGCTTTCTATCATTTTAATTGTACTTTGATTGTCAATAAACAAAGAACAGGTTAAGTCTTTATCACAATGTAAGTCTTTTAACACTTCTCTAATGTAGACAATTTCACTTACAGATAGAGCTGCTGCAATATATTCGGATTCTGCTGTTGACAATGCGACTGAAGTCTGCTTCTTGGAAGTCCAGCTGACCAGGCTGCCTCGATGAAATATTGCAACTCCACTGACGCTCTTACGATCCATTTGTTCACTTCCCCAATCAGAATCTGAAAAGGCTAGTAATGTATTGTTAGTTTCTCTTCTGTATACTAATCCTTTGTGCTTTGTTTGTTTCAGGTATCTCAAGATTCTCTTGGGCTGTCCACAGTGTTGAAGTTGGATGATTCATATATCTACTAAGGAATCCTGTTGCATAGGCTATGTCAGGACGACTAATTGTAGCCAAATACATGAGTGACCGATGAGTTCTCTATATGGAATGTTATTCAGTACTTCTTCATTTTGATTTATTTTAAGTTAACTTCCATAGGTGTATTACATCCTTTACAGTCTTGCATATGAAACTTCAATAAAATTTTCTCTATAATTTGTGTTTGTTTTATTTTTATTCCATCTTTGGTTTTAGTTATTTCCATTCCCAAGAATTTATTTATATTTCCCATATGCTTAGCTTGAAATTGTTCTTTTAGCTTCTGTATAATATTTTGTCCATTTCAATTATTAATATATCGTCCACAAATATAAGTATATAAACATCTTGTCCTGTATATAAGCAGAAATCACTCTGAGATTGTTTTAGTCCATTTTGTGTTAAGAACTTGCTTAATTTTTCATTCCAACAACGTGGAGCTTCTTTCAGTCCATATAAAGCTTTCTTTAACTTTAAAACTTTTCCTTCTGTTTTATTCTGTAGTCCTTCAGGGTACTTTATATATATGTTTGAGTTTAATTCTCCATTTAAAAACGCTGTAGGTATGTCAAGCTGTTTGATAGGTAATTCCTCCTGAACTGCTTTATTTAAAAATAACCTTACTGTAGTCATTCTTGCTACTGGTGCGTATACATTTTGAGTAGTTTCCTCCTGAAAACCTTTTGCGACTAATCTGGCTTTCTTGGTGTTGTCTGCTTTAGTCCGAAATACCCATTTTGTGTCGATAGCCTTGTGTCCTTCTGGTAGATCACTTTCTTCCCATGTCTTTAATTTTTTATGTGCTTCTAACTCTTTTTGTATTGCTTCTTTCCATTCTTCTTGTTTAATGGCCTCATTGTAGCTGACTGGGTCTTCAGACATTAGTGCATATGCTATGTTTGACATATCATAGTCATCATACTTTGCCGGTAATTTCACATGTCTTCTTGTGTGTCTGATTTCCTCTGTATTCTGATCAGTTTCTGTCTCTTGAGTGTTTTCCATATCTGTTGATTCTTCATCATCTATATAATGGTAAGTATTTGTCTCATTTTCTTCATATTTGTAGTTTGATTCATCAAAACGTACATCTCGCGATTCAATTATATCATTTGTTTTTGGGTCCCATAATCTATATCCTGAACCACAGTATCCTACCATTCTCACTGATTTTGCTCTGGGTTCCAACTTGTTGGGTCTTGGTAATATGGTACACCATGCTTTTGCACCAAACACTCTTAGTTTATCCAAATTGTTTTTGCCATACCACAATTTAGCTGGTGTGTCTCCTTTGAGAGCTTTTGTAGGTGACCTATTTATAGTATAAGCCGCACATCTTATAGCTTCACCCCATAGGTATTTAGGTAAGTTTGTTTCCAAAAGCATTGCTCTCACCTTATCTGCCAGTGTCCTATTCATGCGTTCACATACTGAAACTTGTTGTGGGGTATATGCACATGATGTTTCTTGTTTAATGCCATATTCTTCATAAAATGACTTGAGTTCCTCATTTACAAATTCTGTTCCTCTGTCAGTCCATTATTCTCTGTACATTATTTCCATTGTTCTTCATAACTTTTATATAATTCATAATGTAGTATTTTGCTTCATCTTTGGAATGTAGTAAATGAACTTCAAGAAAATGGGAGTAGTCATCTATGATTGTTAAGTAATATCTTTCTTCTTTATGAGTGATGGGAGTGACAGGTCCTCCTATATCACAGTATATTAGCTGACCAATTTTTCTAGTTCTTGGCAAAGGAATTGGCTTGAATGGACATCTTGTAGCTTTAGCTTCCATGCAAATGCTGCATCGTACCTTGGATAGTGGTAGATCAAGGACTCTCAACCCTCCATAGTTTAAATGTCCTAATCTTCTGTGCCAAAGATTCTCGTCTTCTGATATCAATGCATGTGTCTTTCTTACATTTAAATCTAATTTCATTGTATATAATTTTCCATTGCTTTGCCCTTGCACATGTATGTTACCTTTGCTTATTAATGCTGTTTCTTTTCTAAATGTCACTTGTAAACCTTTTTCATTAAGTTTTCTCACTGACAATAGGTTGTGAGACAATTTCTCCAAAATAAGGCAATCTGAATTGATATTTCTAGTCCTTCTTTTGAAGTTCCTTTTAATTTTCCTTTTAGAGTTGTTCCTATTGTATTTCCATCTGCTACTTTAATGTTTATGCGAGGAATCTTCTGTATGTCTGTCATATATTTCTGGAAATTGTGAGATATCATATGGTGTGATGCACCAGAGTCTATCACAAATTCTATTTCTTCTTTTATGTGATTTTGTGTGTTTTCTGCCGAGTTGGCCTGCTGCTACAAATGATACTTCCTTGTTAGTGGTATGCTCTTCTCCAATATTTGCAGTTTGTTTTCTAGTCTGCCTCATGCCTCTGCCTCGTGATCTGAAGCTTCCGCGGCCTCTCTGATGAAAATTTCTTTTGGGCAATTTCGAGCAAAATGGTTGGGTTCTCCACAACTATAGCATTTTATTTGAGAAGTGCTTTCAAAAACATACTCATTGGTTTTTCTCGTAACACCTTGATTGGATTTCTCTTTCATTTCCGCGTCCAGTAATTTGCTTTTTACAAAATCTAAAGTTAATTCACTGTTTGACATTTCAAGAGCTGTGACTAAGGGTTGATAAGCTTGTTCGATACTTAATAGAAATTGACATACTTTCTCTTTCTCATCTATGACGATTCCATGATTGGCGATATCTTGAACTAGTTTTTCGAATTTATTTATATGATCCTGAACACTTTGATTCTTACTGCATTTCAAGTTTATCAGTTGTTTTTTGAGACATAAGCTGCTGAGTGTAGATTTTCTTTGAAACGTACTCTTGAGCTTGGTAATCATGTCATATGCGGTTGATGCATTTTAACATAGTCTAGATACTTATCTGGTATTCCTTGTATTATTATATTGCGTGCTTTCGAGTCTTGTTTGATGAACTCTTCCTCTTTTGCTTTCTTCTCGTTCCCGCTTTCTATTACCTTTCTCAATCCCTTTTCATCTAGTAGAATCTCGATTCTAAAGAGCCAATTCTCAAAATTGTCTTCCAGTTTCGGTATATGGGAACACGACGCTGTCATTATTTTGGCTTTCTTCTCTTCGTTTCTGGCTGAAAAATAAGCCTACCCCTTTTACCCTTTTACACGTGTTTGACCGTAACCTTACTTGTTGATTAGGTACTTTCCTACGCTATCCTGTGTCATCTGACTGAATTATGGGCCTGGGCCCATAACCTATTAGAAATGTTGATTAAATGAAAGCCCCAATAATTCAGACAGAATGTTTATTAGCGTTATACTTATTTTACTGCACATTATAATGATCCACTACGCACGCCATTATCAAAGCTCACCGGAAGAAGGAAGGATGACAGATACTTCCTGTCATAGTGACGGGACAACCACAGACAAAATAGTAACTTAATCTATGGTAGTATTCCAATAGAAGACATGCCTTCCACAAGCGAATATATTTTTATCGAGGAATTGAGGGCTGTGCCATAAAATAATTCTTCTCAATTAAGTTTGTAATATATTAATCAGTATTAACGCAATCTTTCATTGTTCCTCAATAACCAATGCACATGTTATTGACTCTTAGGAGTTATAAAATAAAAATATTATATGGTGTTTAACATTTATCGACTCGACTGTACCTGCGCGCAGCTGTGAACTTGTGAAGTTCGTTGCGGGTCGCCATTATGGTCGAAAACTATAACTGTACATAGACGATGTTTTATAATTAGGTCTTATTACTTAGAGGATTTGTTATTAATAACAAAACTAATTTTAATTCATAGTGATTAAAATTGGGCCATAGCGGTGGCTTGTAGACGAAGTGTAGGGTAGGGTGGTAGCCAATGAACCACCAAAAGTTTGGAGATCTCTAGCGCGCTCGTTTTTACAGTCTAAGAAAATATTTTTGTCTCAAATGACAGGTTATTTAATAAGCTGCCAAATTGTGTTGAAATAAGTGGAAAACATTTGCTGTTGCCTAATTTATACATGTTTTTTTAAAACATGAGAAATGGTTCATAGCGTACTCCTAGGGGTACACAAAGAACCGGGGGGGGGTGGTACTAAATGAACCATGTGGTACACAATGAATCACGGTAATATAAAAAAAAACAATATTGTTTGTTTTAAAGAAAAATTAATACACTATTTATAACTTTTTTTAACTTTTAACGCTAGGTTGGGCAAGAAAAGCGGTGATGAGTTGAGAGTGGGGCAATTTGGATATGGGCATCGGAACCCTAGGGGACAGAGGCTGGCTGACTTTCTGGAGAAAGAGGAACTCTTCATGATGAACTCTTTCTTCCAGAAGCCGCCTCACAGGAAATGGACCTGGTTGAGTCCCGATGGTTTCACGAGAAACGAGATAGACTTCTTCATGACCGACAAGAGACGGATATTCAGTGATGTCTCTGTGATCAACAGGGTAAAAACCGGAAGCGATCACCGAATCGTAAGAGCCTCACTGAATATCAATGTTAAACTTGAAAGGTCCAGTCTGATGAAGTCTACGCTCCGACCTACTCGGTCCCATATTCAAAACCCGGAAAGCTTTCAACTCGAGCTCTCTAATCGCTTTGCTTGCCTTGAGAACTTAGTGTCAGTGGACGAGATCAACGACGGACTAGTGGAAACTGTCCGCACGGTAGGATCTAAGTTTTTTAGACCCTGCCGTAAAATAGACCTCAAAACTAACCGAGCAAACCTTAAACCTCATGGCTGAACGACGCTTGCTACAGTTGCAGTCTTCCCATGATGCGAAGTCATATAGGCAGCTCAATAGACGAATATCCAAGTCCTTGCGACACGATCTGCGTCTCTTTAATACAAATCGTGTTAAAGAGACCATACAGCGAAACCAAGGCTCCAAAGTGTTCGCAAAGGACAAGTCTATTGGGCAAAGCCAGATGACTAAGCTGAAACGGGAGGATGGCAGCATAGCGTCGACCAAGGCAGAGGTTTTAGGCGAGATCGAGAGGTTCTATGGACAGTTATACACTTCGGTCGCAAAGTCCGTTGACAGCTTGGCAGGAGATCCAAGAGCCAAGCTGTCCCGACATTATACCGAAGATATCCCGGACATCAGTCTGTACGAGATTAGGATGGCCCTGAAGCAGCTTAAGAACAACAAGGCGCCGGGTGAGGACGGAATCACTTCAGAGTTTCTGAGAGCGGGTGGAACACCGGTACTTAAAGTCCTCCAGAAGCTCTTTAACTCCGTCCTGTCCGAGGGCAAAACGCCTGAAGCATGGAGCAGGGGTGTGGTGGTGTTGTTCTTCAAAAAAGGTGACAACAGCCTATTGAAGAACTACAGACCCATCACACTTCTAAGCCATGTTTATAAGCTGTTTTCAAGGGTTATCACGAACCGTCTCGAGCACAGGCTTGATGACTTCCAGCCTCCCGAACAAGCCGGTTTCCGAAGAGGCTTTAGTACCATAGACCACATCCATACGCTGCGGCAAGTTATACAGAAGACCGAGGAGTATAACTTGCCATTATGCTTAGCGTTTGTGGACTATGAGAAAGCCTTCGATTCGGTGGAAACATGGGCGGTACTTGAGTCACTCCAACGATGCCATATTGACTATCGGTACATCGAGGTGTTGAAGTGTTTGTATTATAACGCCACCATGTCGGTCCGAGTACAGGAGCATAGCACGAAGCCGATTCCATTGAGAAGAGGCGTAAGACAGGGGGACGTAATCTCCCCGAAACTGTTTACCGCCGCAATGGAAGACGCCTTCAAGCTCCTGGAATGGCAAGGACTTGGCATCAACATCAACGGCGAATACATCACTCACCTTCGGTTTGCCGACGACATCGTAGTCATGGCAAAGTCGATGGAGGAACTCAGTATGATGCTCGAGGGCCTCGACCGAGTTTCACAACGGTGGGCCTGAAAATGAACATGGACAAGACGAAAATTATGTCAAATGTCCATGTTCAGCCCACCCCAGTCTCTGTTGGAAGCTCGGTACTCGAAGTTGTTGACTCATATATCTACCTAGGACAAGTAGTCCAATTAGGTAGGTCCAACTTCGAGAAAGAGGTCAACCGCCGAATCCAACTCGGCTGGGCAGCGTTCGGGAAACTACGCAATGTCTTTTCGTCCGACATACCTCAGTGCCTCAAGACGAAAGTCTTTAACCAATGTGTGTTACCAGTGATGACTTACGGCACCGAAACGTGGTCTCTCACTATCGGCCTCATCTCAAAGCTCAAAGTCGCTCAACGAGCTATGGAGAGGGCTATGCTCGGTGTTTCTCTACGTGATCGAATCCGAAACGAGGAGATCCGTAGACGAACCAAAGTGACCGATATAGCCCACCGGATTAGCAAGTTGAAGTGGCAATGGGCAGGCCATATTGCTCGCAGAGCAGATGGCAGATGGGGCCGAAAAGTGCTGGAGTGGAGACCACGGACTAGCAAGCGCAGCGTAGGACGTCCACCAACGAGGTGGACAGACGACCTTATAAAGGTCGCCGGAAGACGCTGGATGCAGGTCGCTTCCAACAGGTATCTGTGGAGATCAAAGGGGGAGGCCTATGTTCAGCAGTGGACGTCCTATGGCTGAGATGATGATGATGATGATGATGATATAACTTTTTATAATTATTAAGTTTCGGGTTATACATACGTTTAAGAACCAACAAATCAGCCTTAAAACTTAATTTTTAACAATAATTATGAACATCTTAAAAGTTACGCACAAACTCATTCCGGGAAAAAAGAAAAAACATTTTGTACTTGTATATTTATATTAATTAAAATGCTCTTAGCATTATAAAGTCGACGTGTTTTTATCACATTCAGACTTATGTTTTTTTTATTGTCCAAATCACAAATTGTAACAATCAACATTTCTTTATGCTGTCTTCATGTTGGGCAGTAAGAAATTTACTTGCATCATAATGGGGCTCTAGTCTACAAGACGGATTGTTCCTGTAGGTACTTTGTTTGTGACATATCTCCGCACAAACACTTCGTCTGTCGCAATACTGGATAGAGAAGGTTGCAGTTTTTGCTGCTTTTAGAATGCTTAATCCCGACAAGTTTTTTTTTCTATACCTCTTTGTGTAGCTTCCGCGGTGTGATACCCTTTTTTACGTGCTTTCCACCCTACCGTGTTTCGCCCCATGCTGAAATAGACGAATAATGGTAATTAATTATAGGTACTCACATTAACACTTAGAGGTTAACTGTCTAATAATACTTCCCAAATCATCATATATCATACAAAGCACTAAGATGTGGTACACAATACACAATGAACCGTGGTTCATTGCTTACCCAGTATAAATGGCTCACAGCGTACCCACCCCCTCTTAGGAAATGTTAGGTCATGTTTTATACAAAAACCGTTGAGAATTAATTCCAAAAAATAGTCTCAGATAAGCCTAATGATCTACATTACACATACAATTCACACATAGTTAAGTAAGAGTTAGATTATTAAAGTAACAACAAAAAGAAACTCACCTTTTTTTGTCGTTTTTGCTTGAGTAGAAGACTAAGACGCGGCTCATAGGTGAGTATATCGCGACAGACCCACGGCGAATAGACCAAACTTCTTGACGTGGCAAGGGAGTCTCGACATAATTTTTGCGCGAGCTAGCAACGTTAGGTATGGCCGGTAGGTACTATGGTTCATAGTGTACACGCGGTTCATTGGCTACCACCCTACCCTACGGCCCATGGGGGGTTATGATCAAGACTGTTGGATGTTTTGCTTATTCGTGCATGATTTTGAAAATCTATATCATTGTCTCAAATATGGGTTTAATTAGAATTTTCGCTAGGATTGTGGTAAGGAGGATAGGTGTACTTACCGTCATAGATAAAAGTAAAACCTAACGTAGTCAAAAGGGAAGTCCTGTCTAACAACTATATAGGTACTTGAATTCAAGTTTAGGGTACTTACCTAAAAAAAAAATAAGCATTCTCTGACAAGAGGATAAAATAAAACACATTGTTTAGAGAATCAGTATTCTTTTTACACAGCTTTATTAAACCTAAACCTTACAACTGACGCCGTTATACTTAAAATATAATACGAATCTGACTCTTTTGCTAAGCTATAATTATGTTCAATAAAAATTTCTATCTGAGAGATATATCGCTTCCCCAATTTATAAAATGAATACTACTATAACACATGAGTGCTCTTGCCACTAAACTTGGAATTTTATAACTTATATCTATCTAATATTAATATTCAAATATTACACGAGGGCAATAATAATTCCATTTATCCTGGCACTGAGGAACATAAAGCTCAGGCTGCCAATTATTACATTAATGAGAATGTTATCACACATTTACTTTCGAAAGAATACAAAATGATTCTTATTCGCTTGGCGTATTTACAAATTTTAAACCATACCAATAAAAGAATTAGACTCTCCACTACATCAGCGTAAGATAGTGTTAAAATAATATAATTGAATAATTGTGATAAATAAATCAATAGTGTATTAACGATACCACTAGTACCATTATCTGTACATGAATAAAACAGTCCCGCACAGAAACTTATAGCTAAAACATTGCAACATTATAAAAAAGTAATCTAATATAAACTATTTATTTAAAATTAATGTTCGCCGTCCGTTACGCAGACTGATATACAAAGTAGAAAAAATATACATGTCACCACGTGTACAACAACAGATTTCGATAATGTTAGGTGCGTTTGGGCGGCAGTGACGGCATGTGACGTCACCGGGGGCCGGCGGCCGCTAATGTCCGGTAAATAAAGGCTGTAGGACCGTGCCAGTGATTCGCATCGTATTGCTGCATTAGTTTCAAAGCCGCTTGCAGACTCGATGTGTAATCTGAAAGGAGAAGAAATTTATTGAAGAAAGGATAACTTAGAACCTGAAGATTATTTTGACTGCTGGAAAGAGACATAATTTCAACAGTGACAAGTGAAATAAACCTAGTTTCGAGAAGTCACCAGAAAGTATTAGGCTTCTAAAGATAGGAGTCTAAGCTGAAATGACGCGTCCCGCAACCATGTTTGGTAGCGCCATTTCATCATAGACCAACTAAAATACATTATATTATTTCATTTACAACACAAAACGACTGTAATTACTTTTTCTTCACAATCTGATATTCTTTAGTGTTTCTTTGGCTGACCTTAGCTAGTGAGTAGCGCGATGTTGATCTCCTTGACCATCTTGACGCGGTGCAGCATCTTGGCGAGCGCCTGTCGGCTGAGCGCCTGCGTGGAGTACCACACGGGCGAGTCGGGCACGCACGACCGCTCCGGCTGCAGGTAGAACACGTCGTTGCGGGTCCGCACCGACTCGGGACTGTTGGACAACACGCTACACTGTTAGTGGTAGAGAGTGGACGGTTGGGATGCCCTACTTAGGTCTACTGAGTGCACCTATGTACATAGCTATATCGTTTTGTGTTAGCTCTGTATTTTTGCACAAGTTAAGTTTACCTTCCTTCTCCATGTGAGAGGAGGCCTGTGTCCAGCAGTGTGAAGATAAAAAGGCTGTAACTTTAAGTTTACACCTATACGCCATCTTACATACATATCATCTTAGTCCATTTTTAATGCTAGTTGATTATGTCGTTAATGTACAGACCTAGTCGTCACTTGGATGGATGGTAAAGCGCAGGGCTAAGACAAAATGGATACTAACTCCCTCACAATAGGTGCACTCCAACCGTCTTACCAACTTCCCTGGACCGTATATCTAGAATAAACACGCCTCGATGGATGTTTCGGAAGGCACATTAAATAAGGATCCTTTCAGATACTTGTTTTGTGTTGCCATGGTAACTGGGTTGGGAAGACAGTCGTTCTATATACTCAATTGCATTGGATAAATAATCAGTAGAGTCAGATGCACAATCTTTCACAAATCTGCTACAAATAAGAAGTTGACATACCATTTGGAAATATAGAATTCATATAGTTTCACAGGACACCTCAGTGGGTTCTCCTCGTTTTCTTGTTGTTCATATACTTTCTTCTTTCTTGAATTTGCTTCTGCAATAAAATAACAGTTTGGGATTACTGTAGGAACTTACATATGCACCTAAATAATTTATCATAAAAAACAACAATAAAATTACACATTTGGGGTCAATTAATTTGTAGAATGTTTCCTACTGTAGTACCTGTAGATAGACATCCTATGCACCCAAATGTCTTATTAATAACACAGTAGAAACTGCAGGAATCTTTATTTTTTAATTTTTGTAGTGAAAAGAAAAGTGTCAGATTCGTAACACTTACCTAACGCAGATTGTGGAGGATAAAACCTTAGCAGAACATTCCTAGAGCCGGGTATTTTGGCCTGGCCCGGCTGGTTGGGATTCCTCTTCCAATGTTTCATTATGTGAGAGAATGATAGCTGCATATGCTCTTCTACCGTCTGGAAGTTTAAAACATATTTTATGAACATTTATTCACATTTCAGGTGCTGCAATAGCTAACCTAAGGTACTTAGAATAACCAGTTTATATGTTCAATGGACTCAAATAACGGGGGATTTGCATTTATATAACGTTAGGTGTGTATTGAGTGTGTAATGGATTTTTAATATCTTGACTTAGGTACATGAAATTGTGGAGTGCACAAACATTGTGTTGATACTCGATAGTAGTTACAGCCAACGGCCTATAAGCTAAGAGCCTGGACTTATATCTAAAAAGCTTTCGTTCGACGGTTGGGTCAAGCGTTTGATGCGGAAAGCTGTTTTTCTAGGCACGGCATGCATCGACAGGATGATTCTCTCTATGCAGCCCTGACTACCAGTAGTACCGGTACGTTGTAATGTACAACACTATGTACTGTACGGGGCACATGGTATACGTACGACGAGGTTGAAGTGCTTGGTGTTGAAGAACATGAGCGTGGAGAGCAGCACGTGCGGCGAGTGCGCGCCCAGCTGCTTGCTCTCCCACAGGTGCTCCTCCTCCACGCGCGTCACTATGTACTCTGTGGAGATATACACATGTTAGATACGTGATACTACTTCAAAATAATAATAACGGGACCTAGCAGATTGCGGGCCATGACGACTGTTCTCACACAAGGAGATCAGCCAGCTGCACAAGACATATTATAGTGCACAAGCATTTGGGAACACACACATGGGGAAACACAGTTGCGCTCACTATTCCTTCACTCTCATAGCACGGCGGGACGGAATTCAGACACGACCGGAGAGGAATCGGACGCATTGACGTGCTCTTCGATGAAAATAGCAAAAAAAAATCGTCTTAACCAATTTTCAGCCACGGCGGCTGATCTCAAAAGGGAAACAAAAATTATAAGAACTTATCCTGAATATGTAAAATTAAGTACATAAAATAATACTTACGTGAGTCATTATATAAAACTGAGAACTTCCTCGCGACCTCGTCCAAGCAGTCGGTGAATTTCTCGTAATATGGGTCCGTAAATATATTGTCTATCCTACCGTTTTCAAACAGATATTGCTGTATACCTGAAACCAAACATTAAATTCTATGCCTTCAATAATGCTATCATTTTTGGTTAATCAATTACTGTTTTTTTTATTATGCTATAAGATGAAATTCTCTAAATTAGCTATTGCATAGCAATTTATTATTGCTATATTTAAAACTTTTAATCATCATCATCAAAGTCCGCCCCCCATAGATTGAGGATCGTGAACATCATTAAACTTTTAATAAACACAGAAAATAATAACCGAAGCTAATTTTGACAACTATTTCTGTGAGAAAAATCAACCATATAAAGATTTAAGGTTAATTATGAATGGCTAAATACGGCTGTTAAGAATTTACTTTAATAAACTCACCTAAAACCAAATAATAAATAGTATCGGGGGCGTATTCGCTGCCGTTAGGTTTCCTCACTTCCTTGACGAACAAACAGAGCGAGTAGTTAAGTTCATCCGCAGTTAGTTGTAATATCTCCGACTTGAACGGTTTCCGTCGTATCGAACTCTTTTCGATTTCCGCGTTCTTCGTCATCACCCACTGCTTCCACGCGTTCACGCCGAAAGTGTACTAGAAATGTAAAGGTAATGATTAGTTCAAGGTTGAAATAAGTGATAAAAGTGCATTTTCAGAGATTAAATAGTCATGTCAAAGCACATGTGTTGGCAATTGACGGCAGTTTCATCAACATTTTAGAAATATTCGTGCTTTTGTTCTTGTTTGCAAGACCGAGTAGATTAAACGAACTCAATATGTAAACCGAATCATGCGGTTTATCGTGCAGCACGACTAAGGAGCATTGAAAGGGTGTATTGTAAGCTGGCGGGCCGTTTGCGAGATGTCCGCGAACTGCACGAGTGCATTTTTGTTCTCGCCTTGTTTGAGTTTGCGCTAAAGGGAGCAGCGCGGGGTGACAGAGCACTACATGCAGTATACCTTGAGACACATGTTGGCGTCAGGCTTCTCGGCGGGCTCGCGCGGCGGGTCGGGCAGCGGCGCGGGCGGCGGCTCGGCGCGGCGGCGCTTGGAGGCGCGGGCCGGGCGGGCGGCGGGGAGCGGCGCGGGGGCTCGCTTGCGCGGCGCGGCGGACGCGCGCAGGGCGGCCACGGCGCGCTGCTGCTCCAGCACCATCATGTGGTGGTGGTGCAAGTTCTCGCCTTCCAGACCTGACAAATGAGACACAAGTTATGACATAACTTTCGTCATCTCTGTTCAAGTTACCACTAAACCAAGGCCTCCGCTAAGCTATACACCGGGACCCAGGGCATTTTTTATATCCATAAAAATTGAAATAAATATTTAGAATTTTTTGAATATTTTCTTTCGACGATAAAATTAAACTTAGATCCCACCATTTCGATTTATAAACATTTTTAAAGTTTCACACTGTATAACTTACGCAAGCATGAGACATTCAACAAGGTGCAACAAGTAGTTCCCACAAGACACAAATGAATTCACAAGCATAACCAAATAAACATAATACACAGTGACTCACCAGGCATACCGGGATGTGAGCTAGGAGTGATAGTATTCGCCGTCATAGCTGACTCCAGATCCACCGGCTGGTCTTCATATTCCGTGGCCATCTTCAGTGCCATCTGTAGCATGTCCTCCCCGAAGGCATTGTTGCCGTCTATACCGGCCACTGGGCTGAAGGTCTCCTCTGTAAAAAACGAAATTTTTTAAAGGAATTGGTGTTAAAAATTTGTCACGTTGTATACCTACGTTAAAAATACCTAGAGGTATGAATTGAAAAAATTTGCTGCATTATGTATGGGAATTGTGTTGATAATGTATTCCTGCATTATTTCGGTTGAACCTATGACAAGTTTATCTGATGAATCTAAAGGTGACGGATCCATTCGAGTCTCGATTTTTTTATATCGTTTGCCACGGCTTGGCAAGCGTGTAAACGTACCATAAACGTTCCATGAGAAATTCGAATTACCAGCTTTAAAAAAAAATGGGTTAGTACACTTTAAGACAGATAAACTTGTCTGACCAGCGTAAGACTGACTTAAAAGTAACAAATGAAAATATGCGACCGAAACATGTCTCGTTCCCATAAATTGACTTTATAAAGGGCGACAGCGACACGCTTGTTTTTGAATTCACGAAGTAGCATTAATAATGTTTTTTATTTGTGTACTTGAAATGAAAGTATTGGCGAGACGCTTCAATATCGCGTGTCAACACCGTTCTGTCTAACATCGATGCTTATCACGATACCGAAAGTTCTTTCAAATTGGACGAATTCGAATTGATTCAGTCATTGAAGACTGCGGTGTGACAACAGTCACTGCGTTTATGCTTCAGAGTACGGCGACGATTATGCGTGTTTTCATACAAAAAGCTCTACCGTGGAAACCGTACGACTTGTAGAGCGGTTGCGCCACCACCGGGCCATAAACGCGATAAGTCTGTAAATAAGTCACAAGCTCCTCTCAATATCCCTACACAAGTTCTGTTATAATCATAACGACATCAACTCATATTGACGTAGAATTTATATACACGTTTGTTTACATACCATTCTCCTCATCCGTATCAGAATCGCTTTGATCCTTCTTCTTATCCCCGGCCACCATTTCTGCCATCATCAGCAATTCAGCTTCAAACGGATCCGTGGGCATCTTATCATGAATTTTATTGATTTCCTTCATGATGCCTTTAGCCGAATTCCTAGTCGTAGGTATGAAGACCGGCGTAGGTATAGGTATGGGGATAGGTACGGGTACTGGGAAGGGTAACGACCACATCGCGCAGGGTACAGGAACATAAATAGGGACGGGAACAGGGATAAGTACTCGTCGTTCTAAACTAGGGTCTGTTTGGCATTCCTTCGTGCAGGGGTGAGGTCGACAGGAGACGCCTTTGGAAACCATCATGGGTTTGGACATGGTTGCCTTGTTTGCTACTTCTCTTGGAGGTAAAGTTTTGACGATAACGTGGTTGTATATTTTTGGGGGAGGTGGAGGAGGGGGCGTTGGGGGTTTAGGGGGAGGTGGAGGTGTTTTGGGGGCGGCTGGGGGCTCGGGTTCGGGGGTAGGTTGTACTTGTAAGCGCTTGGACTTCTGCCGCGTCATGGAAGGCATGAGAGGCGGTGGCGCGGCTAGGGACTGTACGCTTGATATCACTGGCATGCCACCTGCGCGTTGCTGCTGGCCTTTCGCCGCCGCTGAAAAACAGAAGAAAAGTAAACTTATAATATGGTATATGCATAAAAATATATATAAATATTTTCTGTCGATAATCTCTAAAACGGCTGCAGCTATTTTGCGGCGAATATAGGCCTATTTGAAACATACTTTTTTAATGGTGTTGTATTTATCTTGTGTTGTAGTGATACATGTTTTATCTATCCTTACCATTATTTTTAGCTGCCCCAGGGTATGTCCGCCGCGGCGCCCCAGTAGGAACAGCTTTCTGCTGGTCGATGGACTCGCCCGGCAGTAAGGGAGGTGCGTGTTTTGAGTATTGACCCTGTATTGTAATAAGAGCTTTAAATACATAATTTTGTAAAAATGAATGATTATGTCATCAGAGTTATTTATTTATACATTATTTATTTTTATTAAATATTATTTTAATTAAATTGTAATATTGGGTATATGTAATTTGTTAACAAAATTATAATTGACTACATTTGTACCAAAATATATTTATAAATAAAGTTTGGATGTTTGAAATGTTGATTACTAGAAAAAACTACTGAGTCGATTTTGATGAAATATTTAGGCTACTTTACATCAAGCTGCGAGAAGTAATGAAACAGTGTCTTGGGTGAAACTGTTGCAAAGTGCTAATCAATAATTCAATATAAGTTAGTACATACTATAATTAACTTGTTTGCATTCTCGTTTTACAAACTTTGTAATTTGATTCAAAAGTGTAATAAGATAGTAATCTCACCTGGAATGTCATGACACACTGGTAGGAGCAGAAATTCCTCACTGTTGCATCGGACATCGTCAAATGGTATTGCGCCAACGACGACCGTTTGCACATATCACATTTTGTTCTGAAAATATATAAAATTGCATTAGACTTTGTCATAGTCTTATAAGTTTGCTTACAGTGCAAATAGACGGTACTTTTTTCCGAAAATTATTACGCTTTTTCTAAAGCACACAAATAGTTTTTTTGAGTGAACTCTGCTGACAGTAAATGTGGCGGGACAAAGAGTCGCTTACTTTTACCTGAATCATTAAAGATATGAATGATGGTTGAGAATACTTAATTCAGTAAACTAGAAAAATAAAAGCCAACTTCAACTAACCTTCTGGAAGACACAGCATTAACAGAAACCTGGTAGAGATTCAAGCAGTTGAGCGAGCACATCATGATAGCCTGTCCATTGGGCTGCACTTTCCTTATCATATCGAAGTTATACTTCTTGACTTTACACCAGTTACACGGAACTATATGCCTTGAGTTGCTTATGTACACATTCATACAGGACTTTGAACAGAAACAGTGGGCGTTTGCACCTTCATAGATTGTAAAGCATTTACTTTGTTTGCGTTCGAAGTATTTTTTGCACCAGCGGCATTGGTCTGTGAAAGAAAATATATTTTTTATTTTTGTGATAAAGTTTTAGGAACATATTCTACAAAAGGGGATAAAGACCAGATTATGTTATTGCAAGACAAGACCTACGTATGTAAGAAATAACGCAAAAAAAAAAACTGGTCTAAGCTGAGTATAAGATTATTTCACTGGATAATTTTGTGAAACTTCCGACGACGTAAAAAGCATAAATTGAGAAAATAATTAATAGCTCATTTAAAACTCCAACTTACCAGGAAAAATATTGTTGACGAACTTAAACGCCGCAAAGCAAGGATCAGAACACAACCTTTGCGACGCATCCTCACTAACTTCGACTTCGATAGCCGTCGCCTTTTCTAACGAGCATACTGCACACTTCGCCCACACCGGCTGAGGTATCGGGTTTTTACTCATCTGGTCGAACTTCTCCATACAAGCTTGAGAACAAAAGTCTTTAAACTGCCCTTTATCACCAACAGGAGCCAGAAAACCTTGGTGCCCAACAGATATATCCCTCTGACAATAACAACATATCTTCAGGCCTTTCTTAAATTCCTCTAAACACGCCCAATTGCAAAACTGACGAATATCAAAGCCGAATCTTACGCAATATTTTCCTAAACTAGTGTGTTGTACAGCATTCTTACAATTCGCGCATCTCGCGCCGATTTTGTTCTGATATCTGCCTAAACACATTCCATCACAGAAGTCCATGGTTTCCCACGTCAGTATTTTCTCGTCTGAAGCAAGTACAAGCGAACATTGGTTACATTTCCGTATAAAAGTCCGTTCTCTCTCTTCTCTCGCGGCTTGCACCATTGCGGGAGTCTTCGCCTGTATTTTGTAAGCTTCGTCTAAATATTTATCCGTGGCATTGCTAATAACTTTTAATTTCAATAATGGAGGATTTTGCGGTTGTGTGGGCTGTTGTTTTCTGGGCATTCGCTTCTTTTTGATCAAGTACCTACCATTTTCTAAGCCATTTAAACTCTTTATACACGAATTTTCGCAAACAAAGCGTACCTCCCCATACCTGGCCAATGAGTAAGCGCATTTTTTATGCTCGTCACAAACGAAACATACAGCTTCCTTAGCATTCATCAATTCGTCGACGATGATTCTTCGTCTCTTGAAGACGTACTTTTCCGCTTCATCGGCCATCATGCTGTTGAGGCAGGTCATGGAGCAGTAGTTGGTATCTTCTCCATCGTAATTGTAGTAGAAATAGCAGATTTTTTTTTCTTCACACTCTGAGCATGTCAGGGTTTTGGGTGGTATTTCTTCTATTAAATATTTTTTGTGCGTGATTGTGTACTGTCCCGGGTGAGCTGTTTGGAAGTCCTTGACGCAGGTTTCGCTGCAGATGTAAGACATTTCGTTTTCCTTCATGGAGACGCGGTAGGTGCAGGGCTGGTCTTCTTTGTTACACTGAGCGCACGTGCTATCGAAGGAACTGATCTCTTGTATAATGTGCGTCACATTTTCGTCGGCTTCAACCGAGTCGTCGTGTTCATTTTCATTTTCTTTGTCTGAAAAATTTAAAGGTATGTTAAATTGAAGAAATCTTTGCAGACACAGATATAGATTCTATAGTAGGTATTAGATAGTGGAAACATTAGAGACAAAATTACTTTCGTATTTCCTATATTATTCTTAGTTTGAGGACTACTGTCGTCATACCCTTACCTCCACCATTTTCCTGCGAGGCATCCTCATGAGCGACATCCGTCTCGGCATGCTCTTCCTCAGGCACCTCACAGTTAGCTTGCTCCTCGGTACTGACTTCCGCATCAGGTTCCTTCTCCTCTTTAGGTATAGCCGCCTCTGCTGCTGATGCTGCTTCTGTGAAAATTCAATGTGTAGTCATTATAATAATCATCTCAGCCTTCAGACAAACGTAACTATACCAGTTTCTGACAGGACCACCTTTTGTCTGTGTAAAGAGCTGTTTTTGAGGACAGAGTAAACAATTTTATGATATTAAATATTTTACAAATAGCTGCCCTAGAGTCCACAAAGCAAAGATACAAATCATCAAGTGATTTATCCCCCTATACTACACCATTCTCCAGATAAGTACTAGAATAATACTGCCTAGTGTCTTAGTTTTTTGTTATACTGCCATTGTCTAGGTTTTTTAAGGCATTTATCAGAACCTATATACAGTAGGTATATAGTTTGTGACTATGTGTTAGCACCTGTAAGAATATAAACTACCTTCAGCCAGTTTCCTCTTCTCAGCTAAAGCCTTCTCTGCTTCAGCCTTGTCAGCCTCAGATATCTCCCTCTCAATGTCCGGCAGGAGGCACACTTCCTCATCAGCACCGGGCTCTTCCTCCAATTCTGTTACTCCACTCTCGTCTATAGGGTGATCTGTAATGTAGATAATTGGGGAGTTAAAAATGCTACTGATTTGATTTGTTGCATAATTTAGATAGAAATAAGTAATGGAATGAAATCTATGACCTAAACATGTTTTTGCAAATTAGTGAATTGGGATTAGGAAACTTTTTTAAGCATGGAGATAAAAAATACCTCATCTATTCCATCTACAACATACTTACATATCAAGCATGTCAGTTGAGTTCTTTTACTGTAGAAATTCATCAAACAAATTGATATGTATAAGAATGTCAATAGCTTTATGACTTAATGTATGAAATTCGTAGAATCAGCTTACAATAGAGTGCTTTAACTTCAATGAAATAAAAGTAAAATGTTAAATATTACCTGCATGATGTTCATCATCATCATCATGCACATCACCCTCAGCATGATGATCATCACCGTCAGCGTTGTGATCATCATCGTCATCATCCAAGTTGACTGTTACTGACATATCTGACTTCTCCCCCGTTTCGTTCACTTGACTAGAGTCTGTTGTGTCTTTTAGAAGGGCATCGAAAGGATCTAAAGCCTGGAAATAAAAGTAATTTGATAAAAATCAAATCATTTTTGTTATTTTGAACCTTATAATTTAATATGTAAGGCTTAAGTTACATTTACATTTAAGAATTATTTTTGTATGCATTTAAGCATAGATAAAATAGTAATTTCCATAATCATTTACTGAATTCAAGGTAATCAATTCTTTTATTACCTGTGTATGATCCTCTTGACTTTCATCAACTGAAACATGAGGTGCAGTCTCAAACTCAGGCTTTCCCACCTCATCATTGTCCTTTTTATCTTCACTATCAATTATTTCTACTTTATCATCATCATTATTGATCTTTTCTAACTTTTGTTCCTTGTCTAAAACCTCAACTTTGTCATTATCATCATCAATTTTTATGGTATCTGCTTTCTCAGAACCCTCATCAACTTTTACAGTACTTTCATCAACTTTTGCAGTATCTTCATCAATTTTTACACTAGCATTGTCAATAGCTGCCTCTTGACTACTTTCTTGGCTGACTTCCGTTGTTTCCTGGCTGACTTCCGTTGTTTCTTGACTAACTTCAGTTGTTTCCTGGCTGACCTCAGTTGTTTCTTGGCTGTTTTCTGGTTTATCTTGGGTGGCTTCCGCCTCGCTAATATCTTGACTGGTAGATTCTTGACTGGGTACATCTGGGGAGGTTGATTCTGTTGGTAACTCATCTTTTAATTTATCCTCCTCTGTATTTGTTTCACTGTCTTGTGATTCTTCTATTTTATCAGCTATGTCTGCTGTAATTAAGAAAATATGTGTTTAAGTTGATGGAAAAGCTATATTCTAATTTGTTTTGTAAGTATGGACTGTTTCATAGTCAAATGTGAAATTGAAATCTAGGAACAGATTGAAAAGACTAACTTGTTAGGAAAAAACATAATAGTGTTTACATTTTAGAGATTTTAGTTACCATGTATAAACATTTTATATTGCATTATCATGAAAATCAACTTGATTTCAATGATAATAACACTACTGATAGGTCCTTGCATTCTTTAATAATGCATATAAATAACTTGTTATGTCTAGTAACAACACTTAAAATACTGAAGAAATATTGTAATTTAAATACCATAATGATATGTAATGAGGTAGAACTGTAGACATAATATAGACATAGTTTTCTTACAAAGTTACATGGGGAAGTCCCAAGATAAAATCACCAAAACAATGTAGTTTTTTCACTGTGAAAAAATATTGACATAAAGCTAAGAGGTCAGATAAGCAGTCAGACTGGTAATTTAATGTTATTTGGTTAGCTATAGTAATAAAACCAGTTTAGACTGGCACTTTGTTCAAATATCATTGCAGTTTACTATGAGAATTCTAGTTTGGATAAAAAAACAACATTGCTGTTTAATTTTTATTTTTATTTGAAGAAGAAGAAGTAAACTTAAGGTTTGTTGTTGAGAATGAATTATTAAATGGTTAATGATTTATGCAAAGATTGTTACTTGTGAATTAAATTAGATAGAAAATAATTATGTCAGGAGGCAAGCTATACCAGCCAATAATAATTGGGGTAAAGGCAGAGGTTTGATGTTGTGATGAATTACATGTACAAAATATGTAAACATTGAATAAAAACAGTTTGTTGTAAGAGACAAAAAAGGGAGTAGAAATAAAGATAGTAAACACTAATAGCTGGACAAAAAAAGCTCCATTTCTCAGAACCTTAATATTACTAAAAACATTAAAATATGATAAAAAGCACTTGAACTTACCATCATCCTTTACATCCTCTTGGCTCTCAGCATCAGTAGTATCTGTCACATCCTTCTTACAGTCACCAATATCACTTTTAACACTACTACTGTCCTCAGTAGTCACATCATGGTCTACATGGTTCTGTAACTCACTGTCACCTTCACCAACTGGTTCTGTCACACTTTTCGTTACATCACTGTCAATTTTCACATCACTAGTCGAGTCTTTCGCTTCACTGACGTCGGCACCAGCGTCTCCACTCCCTGACACCTCGCCAGCCTCAGCAACATCAGGTTTTTCAACTGCCGCATTGTCACCAGACCCCTGGCTTACGTCTTCACTTGGTTTCTCTGGCAAACTCTCTTTTTCATCCATTTTTCCAATCCAATTGGAAATATATCGTCAAATTAACCTCCAAAGGTCATCTGAAATCATCGTAATGCAAAATGAGGGCACTAAACCAGAATTCTCAGTCAATAATAATCGCCGCACCCGGCAGAATAGTTTTTAGGTTATGATGCTATACGGGACAAGCTCAAGCATACAAAATAATATTAGTAAAATATTACTTCAAGTTACAAGTAAGCACAACACGTACTACTATAACAAAATGTTGTTCTAGGAGATTAATTATCGAGACAAGAGCAGTAATACATGCTATATGACTGATATGACGCCAATCATTAGGCAAGCCACACGTCCCGCGCTTATTTCGACTTGGAATACAGAACAGTAGAAATTACCATTAGGTAAGGTAATAAGCTACATGTAAAGTACATGAAAAAAAAGACATAAGCATCACAGCGGCTACACTGTAATATGTGTAAAATTAATTGATATTACTTCAATCAACTACAACAAGGCTGTCAGGGAAGTTTCTTTGTACAGAAAAATGAAAGGTCATTCGGGTGCTAGTAAATTAAAACAGACAACATATGAATGGCAAGAAAATATTGAATCATACTTAGATATACATAATTCAATAGAATAAATTTAAACGACTTACTTATTAAAAAATCGTTCACAATTCACGTAAAAGCACAACAAACGGCCACCATTTTGGAATCAACTTGCCCCTGCCAAATTGTTGCGGAAATGCATTAACTGTCAGAGTGAGCCCTAATAAAATATCTCATCGTCAGTTATACAATTGCTTCAATAATTCAATTTTATAAATTAATTGTTGCTTTTCAAAATTAGATACTGAAATTATAATCTAAGAAAACGTCTAAACATGTTAATAAGTAATTTAACCATAATTACGTTTGTATTGTTATATTGGTACAAGGTGACGCTTACTTTAGTGATGGGATATGGGACCACGGTGTTTATCGTTGTTTTGTTTTTTACTTTTTCTCGAATCACAGTACGGCAAGTTAGCATTTGTTTTACCCCTTACGTCATCAATATTCCATGTTCAAAATAATAACGTTTTTTGTTTAACTTATAAAGATTTTCATATTCATGAATACAATCTTTCATAAGAAAACAATTTTTAGCTTTGTTTCGATGGGACTAAAAGATACAGAACAATGTAGAATTGAGTGGTTTTGTCATGATCATTGATCATACTTGGAAATCACCATATTAAATGAATAATAATAATGATCAAGCAGGTTGTGGTAGTTATTTTGGTGAACCGATCGATATCGACAAAACTTCGGCACGAAACTAACACTATCATGAAATCGAGGCCCATTAAGGCCCTTGACGACTAGCAAACTGAAATGGCCAAATCTCCTAAATCTATATAAACGCACAGACTAATGAAATGTATAGTACTTATAAAAATTCTTGAAATAAATACTGAGAATCATCAATTTGCAGCTTGCTTTCTACAAGTTATAAAACCCTGACTTAATAACCAACAACAAATCGTAGAATCGTGATCAAATTACAACACTATTATTCTAACAATGGTTTCTTTATAGGAACAGGCCAGGCTCAGACAGGCCGTACTTAATACACTGAACCACTAAAGCTGTTGAATAGCTTCACCTGCAGTAAGTGCTGCCCCTGCTGGGTGATCTATATCTACTGTTTGTTGCCTATTTGACCAGTATATGGAAGGGCCATGTATCGTATGCCTGGTGCAGAGTATGTGAAGTCTTAGGGTGTCACATCGCGAATTATAAGACCTCTGGATTTAACGTTAGGTAAAAAAGCCATAATGTGAATGTCTACCTTTCTAGGGAATCGAACCCGAACCAAATAATGGTCTCTGCACACAGCGGGCGCGGCGTGGTGGGACGGGACGGCGACGCGACACTGAGCAGTTGTAATGTACTAGATATTACGGAGGCCGCCACACACAGCCGTCCCGCTCGGCGCGACGTGACGCGACGATCTAGTACATTGTGTCGCGTCGCCGTCCCGTCCCGCCGCGCCGCGCCCACTGTGTTCAGAGACCATAAAGTTACATGATCGTAGTCACTTTGTAGATTGAGCAAGAAAAAACTGAACGCGTCTAAATTTGACAGCTAATTCTGGGTCTGTTCAGTTCTCAGTTACAACTTCCATAATTTGAAGAATAAATTGTCTTTCATTGGCTAAAAATCCGAGCATACATTTTTTCATTGGCCAATATACTGCTACAACGATTATCAGCCAATAGCGATTAAGAAATGTAGTTCAGTTAGTTGTTCAACTTCGTCAATTATGGCGGGTTCGTGTTTTTTCAAGCTCAAATACGAAATGAGTAGTTATTTGCGCCGCTCGGGCGGCGACATTGACAGCGATTTGTCGAATATTCTCGTGCGCCATTTTGTGAATGCTATGGAATTTTATGTTAAGTAATCGACGCGAGGAAATTAAAATTCGTGTAAGTTCAACTTTGCGCCAAGTGCCCTTCACGTATGAAATGATATTCGATATATTCGCGATTCGTGTGTGATAGCTGCAGTGCGGTCACGTTTATCGTTTATTCGTTTCTGTTTTGTTTCTTTTTGCAAGCGAAAAAATGCGATTTGGTGATATTTAAGTGCGCTTACTCATCGGGCAATTTGGTACATGGAATCGGTGTTTATTTTCAGGATTCACAATAATGTCTGAGAAGTTGGTGGGGAAAACGGTGCTGAAACGACATGAGGTTGCTAAGCCCGTTCATATCCAGAGGCTGGAGGCCTCCTTAGACGTCCGTCCATTCGTGAGTCAAGTGGAGAGGATCCTGAACTCTGATGTGGCATCCGACAGTGACGATGACTCCGATGCTAAGTCGTTCGGCAATGAGATGTCTAAAGGGGACCGAATGATCCATGGAGTAGTGACCACCAAGCAGGGTAAGTGGCTGATAAGCTGCACCATCAAACCAGCATAGTAGATAACATAATCTCAACATTGTGTACTTTAGATCTACGTACTCCAGTTTGAATTGACAATACATGGTTTTGAAAACATCTATATTTAGCTAAATATTTGTACCTATAATGTGTAACAAGTTTTCAATAGTGTATTAGTATATAAAAATCCATATACAACAAATTCAGTGCAGAGCTTTTGGCTGTTAGAATGTACATCAATTAAACCATTTATCAAGAACATCCTGTTTGCAATCATTTCTGAGGCCTTTTGTCCTTGTTATCTAAAGAGTATTATTCAAATTCCTTATCAATGAACAATATATAAAAATAACAAGAGTTACTGAAAAATCAATTCAAAAGAAACCGGTAAACATTCTAATATGAATGAAAAAAGATTCCATCAGGAGACTCAACTTACTATTCATTCTATTTATTAATTTTTATTTTCACAGACTACATCACATCACAAATATGCACTGTATCTTTTGGCTAATAATTATTACCATTTTGAAGTGAATTTTTTAAACTCGGCCCAGTACTTTTGAGTTTATCTCTTACAAACAAACAGAAATACAAACTTTTTCTCTTTATAATATTAGTATAGATATGCTTTTTCCATTTCTTCCTTCAGAACGTCAGAGTGATCGTCTCAGACTATACAACTTCAGTTCAGTCGGTGAAGAGCGAGAGTGGCTCCGAGATGTCCTTCTATCTTCCGGCTCAGAAACCAGCAGTGAGGATGACTCGCCCAACTATAAGGAAATCAGGATACAAAGGCTTTTGAAGGAGCGTAGACATCATAATAAATATGCTAAGAAGTATTATAAAGATCAAGGGGTGAGTTAAAGGTTATTGAATATATTCTTTACTAGCTTTTGCCCGCAACTTCGTTCGCGTGGAATAGTGACTACCAGCAGATTTTTTATTTGACCAATAGATGGCGCTATATGTCCGGAATAATTTTATTTTTATTTTTTTTTGTAACAAAAACTATCCTATGTCCTTTCTCAAGTTTCAAACTATGTCTGTACCAAATTTCACACAAATCGGTTCAGTAGTTTCGGCGTGAAGAAAAGACAGACAGACAGACAGAGTTACTTTCGCATTTATAATATTAGTTTGGATGTTGTGTAATTATGAAACAAATTACTTAGTTCAATTTATTATTATCCAAACATGCTGCTCTAACAAGACATGACATACATGTATTTTTCTGTTCATTTTATTTGTTATGTCCCAAACTTTGTTCCACATCTTCCTACATTTTAGCCTTTCTATAGCCACTACCCCCACCTACCTGCCATAACCTACCCATGTTGTACCTGTAATTCTTCCGATGCGGTCTCATAAAATTTTTTATCACATTAAATATTGAATTACGTTTAACTTCTTTCAAAATGTGATTTCATGTTATCTGACAGAATTTTTTTTAAATATATCAGATACAGTTATCAGACACATTTTATTCTAATATTTATATTTTGTAGCAACATCTTAGTGCCAATAAATAACCAGTTTAAGGGTCATTGACATCATAACCAACATACAAGTTTGGTACAAGCTTCTCTAAGCTGTAGTGATGATCTCCCCTATACCATTGTCACATTTATTCATATAAGCTAATAAACATAATATGCTGTGGTGGGATGTATCATTTCAGCTTGGACTGGCTACAGTATACATATATATAAATAGTTTTATATACCAAACTATACATATACATAATATACATATAGATATGTACAGTTGCTTGTGTTGTTATTAAATTGCTAAAGTACTGTATCACCTACAGAACTCCCGCTACATGTACTATGGCGCTGGTCTACTATCCACCGTGGACCGTTACCCAGAGCGTCGGATCAGCCGGCCGGTGCCTCCGCCACCGTCCACCAGGGGGCGCAGAGGCAGGCCTGCGGAACGAGGCTCCTCGACTAGAGGCTTACATAAAGCGAGGCGAGGGAGGGTTAGAGATGCTCGGATGAATGAGGGTGGTGATATGGTAAGGATAATTCGTGTTATAGAACTGAAAAAGATCTGTATGAAAACTATTAAAGACCCTTATACCATTGTTGCATTATTCAATTGGTTACATCAATATGTATAAGATATAAGTCTAAGGTAATTACTTTCTGCACCTGCACAAAAAGTAGCCTTAGTTACTCCTTGTTATGCCAATGACGGTCCCGTCGAAATGCAGCAGAGATTACAGAGATTGGCCAAAACAAACAGACTGACTAAAAATTATAATTTTATCGATTATTGAATAAAACTCCGTGATATTATTTTAGCCTGATGGTGTTGATTGGGAAGAGCAGTTACGTAATCTGAAAGAAGAACCTGATAACGATGAATATGGAATGTCTACTGAAAAACCAGGAGTCAGGTTAGTAAAAATAAGTACAGTTAGCGCTTAGTTTGCGCAAATACGTTGTTTTGATAATACCATTCAGAAATTGTTGCGCATATTCTACAGTTTGTCACTTGCGCAAAAATCCAATGTTTATTTATGTGTACCACCATATAATACGAATTCTTGCACCCACCAGAGGCCGCAAGAAACTCTCGACCCTCAAAAGCCCAGAAGCTCTTACGGCTCGGAGAAGACGTCATTGGCTGCTCCTCGTCAAGAAGGAGTTGGGCAAGGTGCAGAGAGCCCGCACAGCTACGCATAGGGAGGTGATGCTGCAGAGGAAACGGCTAGCCACTTTGTGTTGTAAGCATTGGCGGCATATTGCTATGCAGGTAATAATGCGTATTCTTAAAAGATATACATAAATGATATTATCATTTAAAACAAGGGTGCCATGTGTGCCTAATCTGAGCCCAATTTGTTTATCATAATTCGATGGTGTATTCTGCTATTGGCTAAGCCCTTAGACGATCATACTCGACTAGCCCAAGGTTTCATCCGCATACTGGGGGAACTATTATACTCCCACATTAAATGATTAATCCTTAGTAAAGGAATTTTCAAAGGAAGTTCAGTAGACCCAAAGTTTACAGCGTCAAAAACTCATTTTTTTTAAAAAAAACAATCTCTATTAAATATGCTCTTTTTTCAGTCTCAGAAAAACATGAAAGAAACAGTATGGAGATGCAAGCGATTGAGTCGTGAAATGCAGGCGTATTGGAGACGATACGATCGCGCCGAGAGAGAGACTCGACGGCGAATGGAGAGAGAGGCTGAAGAACAGAGAAAGGTAAACACTATCTCTATTACTAATAAACAGGCATTAATGTTGCACCCAAATTCTTATCAAAAAAACTTATTGCACTGCAATGTATATAAAAAAAATTAAGTACAACTTCAGTTCGGCTACTTACGGCTGTTTGAACTTTGTTCTTGTCAAGCTTTGCCAATTTTAGGCAAAAGTCCAGAATTTTCGGTCAATCGGAGCTACAGCCATTATATTTTTCTGGCCACCTTGACTTGAAAGAAACCAGAAAATACCCTTTAATGTTCTTAAACATATTGATTATCATCTACCACGCATCAAATACTTTATTGATAATCCAAAGCCTTACCCCAGATGGACGTGGAACTAATGGAAGCTAAACGCCAACGTCGCAAGCTGAACTTCCTCATCACGCAGACAGAGCTATATGCTCACTTTATGCAGAAGAAGCTGAATTCTACTGATGATGGGGACGGTGGAGCTGATAGGATTCTGAGGCAGCTGGATGAGGATCGAGACCCTAGATTGGCTGCTATTGATCATTATGATAGGTAAGTTAAAAATATATGTGGCTGAAAGAGGCATATTGATGTCCTTGTCTATGCATTAGCAAAGTATACAAAAAAGAAGTTATAAAATACGAGGGCTACTTTTACTTTTGTAACTTTCTGAAACTTTGTATTTTCTGCACTATCACACAAGAGATTTTTTGGCCTCAAAACTCCCTTGAAATAAAACACCCCAGTTCTTAAAACATAATTCACTGTAATAGCGTTTTTACACTGGCGGAGTTTACGCTCGGTTTTTTGTCTCATTTTTTTTTGGAAAACCAAAAGCTATACAAAAGACTACCAACTTATAAGTGGCAAAATCTGTCTTATGAATTTGTATGTATTTTTTGTAGCGAGAGTTGTCAATTCTTTTCAATATACTTACTTGCTTTTACTTTGTTGAGGTCACCTCAATATACTTTTTCACATAAACTTACATAATCCTTTTTACTTCCACCAGCGAAGCAATGAAAGCTCGTGCCTCCCGCAACGCCCGCGAAGCGTTCAGAGCCGAACGCGCTCGCACACAACTCTTCGACTCAGCCGCCGGCGCCTCTGACGTCACGGACGCCGACGGGTCCGGTGACGTCACGGACGCGCACGAGCGACGCGGCGGCGACCATGAGCAGCCCTCCATATTTAGAGGCACGCTGAAGGGGTATCAGCTGAAGGGCATGAATTGGCTCGCTAATTTGTATGATCAGGTGAGGCGGCTGTTAATTCCTACTGTGTGATTCTGACTATAACTGATCTGACCAACTATGACCGACTCTGACTTCTAACTGACTCTGCCCGACTATGGCCAACAATGACTGACTTTAATAGACTTCGACTGACTTTGAGTTACTCTGACTGACTCTGAATACCCTCACTGACAGACTCTTAAGTAATGCCTGTGTGGCATTCTTGTTGATTGATTACTTTATATGGCTCGGCGATCGGGGTCAGTGGTGTGACCCATAACTTGAATAACTAAATATGTCCAACACTCTATGACCAACAATTTCTCAATAACTATTTTTACCAACTAATTTATTTATTTCCTCAGGGTATCTCCGGTATCCTAGCAGACGAGATGGGTCTCGGCAAGACGGTGCAATGCATAGCGTTTCTATGCCACGTGG
The DNA here is from genome assembly GCF_030705265.1 of Helicoverpa armigera. Lineage (NCBI taxonomy): Eukaryota > Metazoa > Arthropoda > Insecta > Lepidoptera > Noctuidae > Helicoverpa > Helicoverpa armigera. The sequence continues at coordinate 7,204,113 of NC_087142.1, read as the reverse complement.
CTGAAAGGCTCGGCGTTTGGGGACCGTTCCTAGTGGTATCGCCTGCATCTACGCTACATAACTGGCAGCAGGAGATGCAGAGATTTGTGCCCGATTTTAAAGTGGTGAGTTTCAGTCGATTTATTTGAAGCAAAATCAAAAAGCATTTCAAAAGGTATTTATTCCTAGTATACTGTAAAACAGCACTTTTTGTATGTCAAATATTACATCAGACAGCCCCCAAAAATGTCCGTCCTTCACATTCTTTATGTGTTTTCGCTGGCGCAACAAACTCCTGTCCAAATGTCTTTATATATTATCACCTGAATAGTATATTTTTTCATTTCGAATAGACTTTGTTGACCTCTGTATATTAAACTCTTACAAATGTATGTATCAAACAAAAATTAGTTCGCCGGCCTGGGGACTATTATCTTATACTAGCTGGTGCCCGCGACTTCGTCTGCGCAGGTTTAGTATTTCGAACAATATGTTTACAAATTGTAGCCTATGTGTTATTCTGATGTATAAGCTATATTATTGTAAAGTTTCATTAAAATCCATTCAGTAGTTTTTGCGTGAAAGAGTAACAAACATCCATACATACAAACTTTCGCGTTTATAATATTAGTAGGATTTATACTTCTCAACTCTTTTTAGGTACCATACTGGGGCAGTCCAAGCGAGCGCAAAATCCTCCGTCAATTCTGGGAACGTAAAGACCTACACACTCGTCAAGCGGCCTTCCACGTGGTAGTGACGTCATATCAGATCGTAGTCTCCGATCTCAAGTACTTGAACCGCGTGTCGTGGCAGTACATGATACTGGACGAAGCTCAGGCTATCAAGAGTTCTGCCAGTATGCGGTGGAAGCTACTGCTCGGGTTCAGCTGTAGGAATCGATTGTTGTTGTCTGGTAAGTTGTAAAGAGTATCAATATGTTTATGTGTAATATCGATATAGTTTTGTTGGTAATTCTTGTACAGGTTATTGAGTCCTTTTGGTGTGGTTTTAATGTGATATTTCTATATTTTGATGGAACTAGGTATCGATAAAATTGAACATAAGATCGTTAAAAATATCGATATTTTGAAAGAGACATGGATATCGAAATGTGGAAGCTCTATTATCATCTCGTCTTTAGTGATGTTCTTTTAGGTTTGACTTACTTATTTTCCTATATGCAAGATTTATTTATTTACTCTTGTTTTAGGTACTCCAATCCAAAACAGTATGGCGGAATTATGGGCTTTATTACATTTTATTATGCCAACGTTGTTTGATTCGCACGAGGAGTTTAACGAATGGTTTTCCAAGGATATCGAAAGTCACGCTGAAAACAAAAGCACTATTGATGAAAGTAAGTATAGAATGGTACATTATTTAGAAAAGAATAGTTTTCCTGGAACTATTTGAATTATATACTGCAATAAAGACTGTTTCCCATCTTACAGTTGAGTTTCCATTCTTCAATTGAAATGTTTGCTTATTTTCAGAACATCTTTCGCGTTTGCATATGATTTTGAAGCCGTTCATGTTGAGAAGAATAAAAAAGGATGTAGAAAATGAATTGTCGGATAAAATTGAGATTATGGTGCACTGTCCATTAACTATAAGACAGAAATTATTGTATATAGGTAAGTTTGTAATGTGATATGACAAAACCATCTTAAAATATAATTCTCCGTTCAGTTAACTGGTAACACTTAATTTTGATCGTGTTGCCAGATATTTAAACTCGAAATCTACCTTTTTACAAAAGATATTTAAAAACTTTTTATTTTGTTTTCAGCTTTAAAAAAGAAAATAAAAATAGAAGAATTGCTCCACTACTCTGTTGGAGCAGAGTCAGGTCACAATGTAGATAAGAATTTTACGTCCAATCTTATGAATTTAGTTATGCAGTTTAGAAAGGTAAGTTTCAATCTTAGCAGTTTTATATCGGGTGTGTCGTTCACAATCACATTAAATCATATCACATATACTTTATGGTATTCTATGGCGAATTGTAAAAAAAATAACCTAATCCATTCAGTGGTTTAGCCACAGGAGTCATTTTTCGTTTTTATAATTTACAACATCATGTGTAAAGCAGAGATAAAGTTAGGAGTATCGTATGTTTTGATCAGTTGGCAGCTGTCAGTTTTCAAGGGAGAATTTCAGTTGTTTGTAATGACTTACTTTTATATGGTGTTCTAATTTTTGCACATTTTTATTCCATTTACTTTGTTTGAAAAAATCATTTTTTTATTTTTACGTATTTTTCTTTTATCTTTGTGTTAATCGACATATATTAACCAGTATATTAACTCATTTAATTTAATGTGATTATGAACGACACACCCGATATACTACATAAATAATGAATCGTTTATTGCTTCATTTTGTTTTGTACATAATTTTACAACAATGGGTTTAATTCTTAACAAGTGTTGCCAGAAGTTTTCTTTAACTTTGCTTGTATAATAAAATAATATTTTTTAACATTTTCACTAGCGAGCTAATTGTTGGCCATTTTATTTGTATTCTCAAAAATAACCCAATTTATTTACTCCCCAGGTATGCAATCACCCTGAACTTTTCGAGCGTCGAGACGTTAGATCCCCATTTTCAATGCTCGTAGAAGATTACCACATACCAAAAATAGTTGCCGAAGACTGCTACTTAATCCGTTCTATGCCTTCAAAACGCCATTTATTATACAATAAGTTATCTATACTATCCCCTGAGTATGTACAAAGGTGTGTGAATGGGGGGAGTTATGATGATAGTGTGTTTGCGTTCACGAGGTTCATGGATTTGTCACCTATGGAGCTGTTTAGAGTTATGCTGTGTGGCTGGTTTTGTGCGTGAGTATTATTGTTTTATGTAATTTTAGAATATATAAGAAAAGTTATCTGGTTCTTGAGCAACATTTTACAAAGTCCTTAGTAAATTTAGTCTAAGGTATGTGAGTCATAAGAGAAGAGGTTTAGGCCCACTTTCACTGACGACATGAACTTGTATTGTTAGTGTAACAGCTATTCACTTTAAAAATTGAACGTAAAAATTTGTAGTGAACAGTTGTTTTGAGGAAACTGACGTATATGTTGTCCGTGAATAAGGGTATTGGAAACCCAAATATGATCTGACTTTATGTGACCTTTAAAAACATAGTTAAATAATAATTGATTGAATTACCAAAGCACGTAGTTCAATTAACTAGTCACTAGTGTATATCAAGCATAAATCTCAGTTTATATTGTTCTGAAATCACCCAAAAATTTTCAGAATGCAACACATAGAGTATTGCCTAGAAAAATACGAGAAGCTCCGTCACCGTCACTACTGGTGGTACTCCTCGTCAACCAGTGACGTCAAACAGGAGGAGAGTGAGACGGACTTATGTGGTGACTACTACGATAGAGTGAGCAGCAAGGATATGCTGTTGATATGTCCTGATGGTGACGTGTTGAGGAGGAGGAAGGAGGATAGTCTGATGTGGAGGGAGCTGCTGTTTACTGATGCGCTGTGGATACAAGGTAAAGGATTTAAAGAAAATTATTAATCGTAGGTGCTTTTTGGTTGACTTTGGTTTTATTTGTTAGGGTACATAAAAACAAAAAAAAAAATTTCTATTTCAAACCTATATACTTTTTGTCTCTGAGATATCTCTGAACTGAAGAAAGGAGACACGATGAAGTAGCATTATTTATTTCAGAAGATTATTTGTTGTACTTTAAAATATTTGAATCTGTCTAGTGTTTTCGAAATAATATAATATTTTAAATAAAAATATATACATCCAAACCAACAATGATTATGATGTACTTATGTGTATATTTTTTGTGTCAAGGTGGTCCATTCTACACGCACACGGAACACACAATACACTACACGCCGGAAACCATCGAGCACAAAGCTTTGAGAATAAGGAATATACGCGAGAGAGATGGACAGGTATGTGTTTAATTGTTTCCGTCGTACCACATAAACTTTTAAACGTCTGTTGAACACTTGTCAAAAAAAAATCTGATTATGACGTTGAAATAAGGTCTGTTTTGCAGCCACATTTATTTAGACAAGTGTTCAACAGATGTTTAAGTTTTTGTAGTAAGTCTTTTTATGTCTTGTTAACCCAGTTACCGGAAACAATTCGAGAATGGGAACAATAGCAATGTCTCTAGTTGAAATTAGAGTTGATATCAGTAATGTTTCAAAGTTACCATGTCCTTCCTATTGTCTTATTAAAAAAAGTTTCAGGGGAATTTGTTGCGCCACTTCTTCACAACAAATAAACATGTATTTAATTAGGAAGCTGCGAAAAAAATGTCATTCCAATTTGATGTCCTCCAAACTGAATTTCCGCCTTATTTGAAAATTTAAAACACTGAATTAAAACTTTGTAACCAATGTTATTTACCACTATTGTTATTTTTGTTAATGATGCAAATGTCATATTTTTTTTTTTGTTTTCTAGTCGGAAATGCTAAGTGAGATAAAGACTGAAGAAGGCGGGGTGATCCCAGTGCCCCCGCTAGAGATAGCGGATGTACCCTTCGTGGAACGTCCACCCATCTCCTACCCAGAGATGCCGACCCCGCTGCCCAGCTTCCTGTACTTTGCTCAGCAGAAGGTAAGAAATAATGGTTCCTTGGATACCTAGTTATGGTTCGTGTGGCATATATTAGCGGTACCATTTTTAGGTAACAGCATGTGTCGAAAAGTACTTGCACCGAGTAAGGAAATAAGAACGGAGATGCCATACGCTTCTAGGTCATGAACATGAACGATGGGCGTGACCAAAACAATCAGTTACGAGTGATACGTTCGGGTTCCTTTCAAAAGAACTTTGTCAATAATTTTTGGTTTAACAAAATGGGCCGGTCAGCAAAAAGATGAGTGTATAAAGCCACGTATCGAGTGCGCGCGGTAAGCTATCGAACATTGGCGCGGCGGAGTCTTACTCAAATTTCGCGGCCGCCAAACACTGGCGTTTTGGCGACGCTACTTTCTGAGCAGATGAGCGTCATGACATCTCCACTCCGTCGGTCTACGGTTCGTTCTTCATGGCGGGGCCACAGGAGCCGACATTAAGTTTGACGAGAACTTTATATAGCAGTTTTTTTAATTTTTTTTATCTCCATAGGTGTGCACGTGTACTCGAGCAGCGTTCGCGGTATCGCGCAGCTTCGCATACCACATGCGGCGGCACGAGCAGGCGGAGTGCGGCGCCGCGTGGCGCTGCGTGTGGCGCCTCGCCGCCGCCGCCCGCCCGCCCTGGGGCTGGCCAGAGCTGCAAGTGCCAGGTACATATACACATGCGGCTGTAAGAAGGACAATATGGCGCCGTAAGGTCGAGTGTCTCGTCGCGAGAGGGGACTGCAACGGCATCGACGGCAAATCAAAATCGTAGCACTTCAACCACATCGACTATGACGCCGCAAGCAAGTACAGCTGCGCCTTATGCTGAATATGGCACCGCGATGGGGATGGGGTGCTATGTATGATGAGTGTAACATCACACTTTATGGGTGCTTCGATAGATATTTTTCTTTCCATTTGGAGGAGGTTTTCAACTTTTGTCCTAATTTTTATATCTTATGTCTGTGGTATTCTTTTTCTTAGAAAAATACTCATAAAAATAATTATTTCACAGATAAAAATCAGCTAGTCAGTGATGCGGGTAAATTGACAGCGTTGGACTCACTGCTCAAGAGACTGAAGGAGCGCGGACATAGGGTGCTCATATACAGCCAGATGACCAAGATGATTGACTTGTTAGAGGTACGAAACTATCAAAACTATCAAAAAACTAAATATAAACCAAAAGCCATAAAATTCATACATTTGACATGATTACAGTGATTTGAGACACGTTTTTTTAATTAGTAAATAATTTTTCGGTATATAATAAGTAACTAATGTCATAAAATTTAACAGGAATATATGTGGCATAGGAAACACAAGTACATGCGGTTAGATGGGTCCAGTAAAATCTCCGCTCGACGTGACATGGTCGCTGATTTTCAGGTATGTTAACACATTTAAAAGACAATATTGAAAAACAAAACATCTGAATTGATAAAAAAAAGTAGTTTTTGACTATCAACTTTCCTCCACAGGCCCGCACAGACATATTCGTATTCCTCCTGTCAACACGAGCTGGTGGCCTAGGCATCAACCTCACAGCTGCCGACACAGTGATCTTCTACGATTCCGACTGGAACCCCACAGTGGACCAGCAGGCGATGGACCGAGCACATCGGCTGGGGCAGACCAAGCAGGTCACCGTGTACCGGCTCATCTGCAAGGGCACCATCGAGGAGAGGATCATGCAGAGGGCCAGGGAGAAGAGTGAGGTAGGATATATATACTCGTCAAATAACTCTGCCGGTGTGAAGTTAATGAGTGGAGTCATTAGTAGCCAACTTCGGTAGAAAGCCCGGTTAGTGAAGTAGGTCATGACTTCATGCAAACTCGTCAAGTAACTTTGCCGGTATGAAGTTAGTGATGAGGCGAGTGGTGCAGGCGTCGTGTTTTAACTACCGTGAAGTCATTAATAGCCAACTTCGGAGTCGTAGAACTGTATGAAATAACAAAAATTTGCACAGTGCTGAAGTTTAATGGAGTAGGGAGACATTGGGTTTAACGAGTTTTGGAAAATAATTCAGGTCAATGGCCTAGTTTTCGTAAGTTATAAATGATAAGAATGTCGTTATTATGAGTGAAGTAATGAATTAAACGTTTTTATGTCCAGATCCAAAGAATGGTGATCAGCGGCGGTAACTTTAAACCAGACACGTTGAAACCTAAGGAAGTTGTGTCCTTACTTTTGGACGACGAAGAAATTGAACAGAAATGTAAGTAAACATCTATACTAATATTATAAAGCTGAACAGTTTGTCTATTTGAACGCACTAATCCTAGGGACTACTATTTATTTTTTAATACATACTATTGTAATATAAATATTGTTTTCATCAAATGAACAGATCGCCAAAAGTCTGAAGAGAAGAAACTTATGGAAGAAAGAGAACGTAAACGAAAATTGGGATTGCTGCCTCAAGTTGTAAGTATCGGTCTATAAAAATTTAACGTAGGTTAAAAATAAATATGAGTTGTGATCTTATCATTAGCGGTAATTACATACTCCCCAAGTATATTTTGATATCTTTGTTTAACTCTAAAAGTTTATAGAATTCAAATGTAATTCGATACACTATTACACTTCGCTTTAAAAAGTTTATTTATTACATTTGAATTTTATTTACGTTTTCCATAATAAATGTAGGAATATTGTCGTTCAAATTGCAAAATAAAGTATTTATCCGGAAAACGGACGTTTATATCTATACTAATATTATAAAGCTGAAGAGTTTGTTTGTTTGTTTGTTTGAACGCGCTAATCTCAGGAACTACTGGTCCGATTTGAAAATTTCTTTCAGTGTTAGATGGCCCATTTACCGAGGAAGGCTATAGGCTTTTTATCCCGGTACGGGAAGTAGTTCCCACGGGATGCGGGTGAAACCGCTGGCAGAAGCTAGTTGCCTATAAACGGGCTTGTATATTTTAGTGATTAATTATTTTTTACCAGCAACCGCCAGCGACAGTGGAAGCGAAACGGCCACGCGACTCGGCGTCGGAGCCCGGCAGTCCGCTGCAAGTGGACGATGACGGAGACAAACTAGTTGTGGACATACCGCCCTCGCCCGCGCCCATACGTGAGTACTGTGACACGTGTATAATATTAGTCATCTATTTCCAAATTTTTCTTACAATTATATTGATAAACTATATGAATTGGGTACTTAAATCTGGCCGAAGGAATATTGTTTGTGTTTTGGATAAGTTAATGATATTGTACGACATAACAAAAACAAGACATAAAAGTTCAAGAGACGGGAGGCTTTTTACGTAACTGTACTGTGAAGTTCGTAGGATTCTAGGCATTCACAAGGAAAAGACTGGTTAAGTAGTACACGGCCACCTAGGCTGAACTGCGAGATGCCATACAAAAAAAAAAGTTCGTGCGAGACAGTTACGTTATGCAAAACTGTCCAATACATTTTATTAATCAACATCCATTTATGCGTAGAATTTTTAATCGTCGGTAAAAGTCTACCATTTGATGCTTCTCTATTATATTGTGTAAATCTATCTAACGTCACTCGTATGTTTTCCCCCAGCGTCGTACTCAGGCGCGGTCCGGGCGGGTGCGTGGGGCGTGTCTCGCGGCGGTCGCGGCGCCCGGCGGGGCAGGCCGCGCGGCTCCCGGCACGCGCTGTCACGTCGCCCCGAGCCGCAGCCTGCTGATAATGCCAGTGCTGTTGCTGCTGGTAAGCTATGGAGTTATATGATTCTGGTATATATTAACCAAGGGCAATCTTTTGACAAAGGGTTGTTTCTATTGACCAAGATACCATAAACATAAACTATATCTAAACTTGACCAAGAGTCTGCTGAGTTTAAAGGACGGAAAAAAAATACTGAAATCTGAATTTTGTTAACTAACGATTAATTTATGATACATGGTTTATGGGAACATGTGCTTAGTAAAGTATATTAAGTTAGGCTAAAATACTTTTTTTTTATTTTCTAGCTACCAAAATAGTAATGTGCTTATTCTTTCTTAGGTGCTGCTTTACTCGAATCAGATGCCCCACTAGAAATAATAGAATCAGTAGCGCCACCCGAAGGTGCAGGAGCCGCAGGTCGCGGTCGGCGGGGCCCGGGCCGGCCGCGCCTGCGGGCTGCCGGGGCCCCGCGCGCTGGGGGCCCGCGTGCCGGCGGCCGCCGACCTCGTCGTGCACGCGAGCCGTTATTGGTACCGCTGGCACCGCCACCATAGCATATGCCTGTGATTAGTGGATCACATGATACTGGATAAATTATTGTTCACCTGTTACCAGGTTAGTAATTTTATTTTTATATGCTTTTTCACTCTACACTGTAACATTCTTTCAGATACAAGACTGAAATCAATTCTTATTAGGGTTGATTTATATTAGGCCGGGCCGTGCCGTGTCCAGGCTTTTACGAAATTCTAAAGACGAGCGTCGTTTATGGCCCGGACGGGCCACGGATCATGCACGGTGTAATATAAACTGCTTTATACAAAATGTATGTAATGTTTCACGTGCGTGCCCCGTACGAGCCACGTTCACGGCACGCCCCGGACACGGCCCGGCCTAATATAAATCATCCCTTAATCTCACCTTAATTTTACCAACATTGCGTTAAATATATGTATTTTTGATGTAAGTAAAAAGAAAAAAAAACGGTCAATGAAACTCATAAAAACAATATTGTTTCAGAAGCCATACAAAAGCGGAGCAGCACATGCAGTTAACAACAAAGTTCCCACCTCTAGTGCAATTATTTTAACTACAGAATGACCAGTATATCATGACAGACGGCAAAATAACGAACTAAAATAAAATGTTCCAAACTCCTCACACCATTTCCTTAGACAGTGGCGCCATCACCAAGTATCAAGATATACTAGTCAGTCTGTTCTCGCCAAACTAATAATAACAATAACACAGAAAATGTACAAAATAATGCTTTTAGTTACAAGTATTAACAAAGTTTAACTTTGAACGATAAGTCGCGTTAACTATGTAAATAGACAGAATTAAAATATTAATTTTTAATAAATATTTAAAAATAATTGTGTAATTTAATGAATTGAATGGTTGTGTTGTAGTCCGCTAAATGTTACTAAATCGGGGATGTGTAATGTCACTAGTTATATAACTAATTTACATGTATATTTAACTTGTCCGGATTTTACTGAGCTTGTAAATAGCTTAAATTTCAAACGGGCTCCGTGATAGTAATTACAAGGCATTAGTATTGACAATGAAAATATAAGCAATATTTACGCAGCTTGAACGAAGAAATGCATCATGTTAGTAAAGTTTCTATGTAGCTAAAATATTGTCGCATGCAAAACTAGACTATTAAATCCATGTTTTATATACAGTAAGTATCAAATTTGGTATAATCATCGGCACGAATCTTGAGCGCTGACCTTCACCTGCGCAGAAGTGATTTATTAGCAAAGAACGAATCCCGAGTGACGGCTATGACGCGATGCACTGCGGGCCAATTACCGCTTTAGCCCGCCCCCGCGCCTCACTTCATACCACAAAAGGGACCCAATAAATCATTTCTGCGCAGGTGAAGGTCAGCGCTCAAGATTCGTGCCGATGATTATAATATTATAAGTTTCACTTAAACAAGCTTTACAAGCAACAAAATAGTATTAAATAATAATTATGAGCTGCCAACCCGAAATATTATGTAACAATGATTGGAATTCTAAAGAACAAACTCACAAGTGTTCAATGTAATAGACTGGACTTATTATAGAACTGTTTATTTGACGAGAGAAAACGAATAAATGTTTTAAATTAATTTATTTTCATGTTTTATTTTGTCCATATTCCTATTATTTCATCTTTGCTTGGAAAAGTCTGTCAACCAGTTTTGCCAAATGGTATAGGGTTGCCCGGGTACCTGGGTTGAGGAGGTCAGATAGGCAGTCGCTCCAACCCAACATAGGTCCACCAGAAAGATGATGACATTGTAAGTATTGACTAATGGAAGCAAAAAAATGGAATCACCCCCTTGCGCTATACAAATCCAACGATTGCCAATGATACAATATTTACAGTTAAATGTTTATGGTCTCGTTTGAAAGCCTATCTACGGAATAAGTGTAAAAAAATATACCAGTTGTCTCATTGGGATTTTAACATACATACCTATATACACGGAAAATAATGTCATGCCTTGAAAGACATAAATCCCGCTATATGTAATAAGTAATAATACAGCAAGACTGTTATATATTTTAGGTCATACGTGTGAACAGTCGTTGCGATATACTCGTTCGTAAGTATGATAATCTGTCAATCTTAGCGATCGGATGAATCACGCCGCTAATGTGCCTATTAGACATACATGTAGAAATGCCAACATCTAGTAATCTAGATCGAACGAATTAACCTGTGGCTTGACTGAGAAAGGAAGACGGTAACGGGATATTTTGATGTTCTGAATATAAGATAAAACTAATTTATAATTAAGTATCTTGAAGTGTAAGAAAGAGTCCACACCTTATTTTCGTGAACTAGGTACTCAATTACGGTAGCATCTGTTGGGTGTGATTTAGCGGTTTATTTGCTAATAAAAAAAACTGTATGAGGTCTGTAATGTATGTTATGTAAGGGTGATATCTATGTGCCCTGATAAACATTACCCTCCTTTGAATTGCGAAGTCGGGTAACAAAGAGGCGCTTCATAAGTTTTGCACATAGGCGCTTTGAGGAGACGGCTCGACCCTGGTCCTGCTCTATATTTTACTTTCACCAAATTCTGCAAAGTTTATATGTGTTACATAGCCCTATTATAAAGAGGCACATTCGCATTAATATAAAAGTACCTACTACTAAAAATAAACATGAGCTTTTAATATAATAAAGTTGGCATAACGGCATCAATAAAGCTTCGTATATGGCGTTATGGTGACATGTTGGTAATTGTCCAGTAATACGCTCGTAAAGTACGCACTTTATTTTGTTGAACTACAGGCAGGTAAGATGGTAGGTCAGTCGCTTTACTACCTACATATGCCTGAGTTCACCAATAAGATATTTTCTTAAGCAACTGTTTACTTAGAACGTGGAAATCTATAGAAAATAGTAGTTGAAAAAACGGACGTTGTTGTCGGTGAACCTGCAAAAATTCAGCAAAATTATTGTGAAAATCGGTGGAACCGGGAAAAGATCCAGATTCGATTTCACAATTTTTGTTATACAGTGATTGATGTTTGTGTCTTTTGGTACCTGCCTTATATTAGTTACCTCTAGAATATGATAGGAAATTCAATACGTCTTTGTCGTTGTTTTTCACAGCTACAGCTACCTCTACTAAACCACCACTAATTCTTCATCTACAATAGACACTTACAACCAAAATCAACCAGCATTTCTGATGTCATACTAGTCAGTGATCGTCCTCGACCTTTAAATATTGTGTACGCCATAAACCCCCATAACAGTACGACATAATGCAGAGTGCGACAGTATCAATTACGCGTCGTGCGTCGCATACGAATGTGAACGCAGCGAATGCTCACAAATGTTTGTTTTGCGCCATTTTTGCGCATTTTTATGAGCTGCGCTAAAAATAATACGGACTCTTGGAAAGGTGTGGTTTATGTTAAATATTGTGAATGTTTCTAGAATTTTTAGAGGGAGCTTAAGTGTGAAACTCTTGATGCAAATGGATATTTATAGGCGCATGCAAATAGTGTAATAATTTAGTGAATATGTTCCTGCATTCATAGATTCATTTTGCTCGTTATTACCATTCGCAAAGAAACTATAATTTCTAGAGGTTCCATTAGCAAATAAAATGAATTTCTAGTAAAAAAATAATGCATTCACTGCACAGGTAAACCTTAGCTATACAAAATTATGTGGGTACCTACTTAAGTTTTTTATTGACTTATTTAAGTTGATATTCTGATAAGTGTTTAACCGCAACTGCATTAGGGATTTATTGACGAAACGAGCGTTTTATACAAATGCATTCACTGAGGTGTAGGTATGAGTGGTCGGTTTCTTAACTTTATGTGACAGAGATTTATTGTTTTGTTTTTTGGACATTTTGGAGTTTTTTGGTATTTCTGTGGAACACTGTGTAATTATAAGCAGGTATACCTACTTATGTACTTATTATTTTATGCTGCTTGACAGACACCGAGACTGCAATTTTCTTCCAAAATTGGTATTATTTTCACATACATTTTTTTAAATCTGGTAAATAATAAAAACAAGTACCTACCTTTTTTAATAAGAAGTGACGAAACTGCCCGTTACAGCGTTAAACATGTGTGTCAACTCTCCAAATCCGAGCTTTTTGTTTAGATAAAATCTTTCTCCGCCTTTTATAGACAATAATGAGAAACAGACTACACATTGAATAATTTAACAGTTTATCAAAGTTCACACGCACGATTTGAATGATAATATGTATATTATTATAAAGCTCGTTGTTCACGGTACCTAAGTAGAAATATTTAATCAAGGCATCTTCGATAGTTGGCTTGCAGTTCCACCGGTAATGTGTACGTGCCTTACATTACACGTAGCGCTATATATTTTCTCTTTTTCCCACGACATTATCCATTATATGTTATAATACAACTTTCTCAATATCTTTACATACATCCGGACAGTTTAATCTGTAGCAGTCGCACTAATATATGTAGATTGTTTCCGATGTTGCTTTGGGAAAATACTTGAGTTAAAAATTGTGGAAAGTTTCGTGTTGATTTTCAAAAGTGTTGAACTTCATTTTTCAATTTAAATCGACTGCTATTCAAAAGCAATTCATTCGTCGTCGTTCATCATTAATTGAACATAATGTTTTCTGCCAAAAATACACCATTTTTAATTATGAATATTGTAATGAATAATTTCCTAGTTGGAAAATAGCCGGCATAAATACTTGAGACCATTCTTCCGTTCCCAAGAATGTGTTTAGGGTGCAGCGTCCATTCCGTACTAGTTCCTGTTACAAATAAAAAGCACGCCATTTTATGAATATCTACGGCTGTGGTCACGCGATCGGCAATTAGTTAAGTAGTTTCAACAGAGTGCAACGCGCTTTTAGATAATAACTGCTTTATGATCTAAAGGTGGGCTTTTGAAAACTTTGGCTGCATTTATATTAAGATTATAACTTTCATAAGTTTGTTTCAGTAATCATTCAATAATTTAAATTAGGTATCTCTAAGGTGGAGTGGAAATGGAGATGGAACTAGTTCGTGTAACTATTCATATTTAGAGTGTGACATTTCATATACCTAGCTTGCGTTGGCGGAATTTATATGAAATCCTTATTTACTTTTTCATTAGAATGTAAATAACTTGTTAGGTACACATTATTTGTTCCCCTTTTACTTAATAGGGCTTAAAATGACCAACAGTTAATTGCCTCCCTGGAAAATATAACGGTTCTCAAATAGCTGGAGTAAGAGCATTTCCCTGAAATACCAATTCCCAATTAAGTATCCTTACAGTTCTTTTAACAAATCACATTACCTAATTAATTATTTCTTGTCTGTCAGTCACGTGACACCGTCAGTCAGGGCGGTCCGTCACGGCTGGACGCTAAACTATGCAATTAGTGACGCGGTGATCTTGTGAGCTGCGCTTGCGCATTGCACTCAGCTGTTAAAGTAATGAATGAGACGGTGTTGTAGAGTTTTTTTGTATGGTTGGGGAAAGATTGAGATTTGTCTTTTGTTAGGGGTATTTATTGGAGCTGCAAAAGGCTAGTTTTATTTTTAGAGCTCTTATTTGGGTTATTTGGTTTGATTAATTGGCTCAAAAATCACATCTTACCCATGTATGTAGTTGATATTTCGCAACGTGATTTACCTATTAGTAAAACAGGTCACGTTGCTCTTTATCCTGGTATTCAAGTCATTCTAGTCTGCAAAGCATTTTATTTATCAAACACAGGACTAAGAACAAAATACACCTATTTGTATGAAACCTTTGTAAACCGTGACACATTCCTTGCAATTCAAAATGGCGGTTTTCCACCATTTTGTTAAGCAGCCATTAAGATCTAGATATGCAAGCGCCCGCGCAGGCATACGGTAAACCGTCCCAGAATCGGTACGGTTTGAAATAAATCGGTTGTCACGAACATTACCGATTAGAATTTCACTCACACACACACTCGCACAGATAGTTCTCATAACACAAGTGAGTCATCGTGTGAATGGTAACTTTTCCTCAAAACGCGACGTGGAGTCATTTGCCAGTCGTCTCAAGTTTTGTCTTCGGTGTAAGGTATAAGCGGATTGTCAGCGGTGTTGTGTATTGCGGATTTTATGACCACACACTGACGGCTGGCTTTGCTTTGTACATTTTAAAGATTTGAAGTCAACTATTACATCTGCCGAGTCAATCAATCAGATATTTTACAAAGTCCTGAAGCTATAATAAGCAAACACAAATTAGAAAAAGAGTTGATTGGAAAAGGTTTTAGAGAATGGCAAAGTGTCTCTTTTCAATTAAACATTTTAATTAGGTAGGTACTCGTAGGTATAGGTACTACTTGATTGGTTAGCTAGTAGTGAAATAAATAATTTATTGCACACAAATACAGTGACATGTAAACTCTACCGCTATCAGCGTATAACTTGCGCTTTGCTCTAATAAGTGCGTAAGCGGTTGTGATGCCGCTCGCATGCGGGCGCTACCACGAAACTAAGTTAAACGTTGCTTCCGTACAACATTGTTACTGAGATTCTGGAATTATTGTTTACTATATTTGTTTATTTATATCTTAACTAGCTTCCACCAGCAGTTAAATTCGCGTCCCGTGGAAACTCCTTCGCGGACCCGGATAAAAAGAATCCTTCGATCAGAGAGCCACGTTTATGGAAATCAAAAATTCTACCTTTAGTGTTTGTTATAAATTTTCTATCTAATATTAAAAAAAACAAAACTTCTACATACATTCATAGTAGTGCAAAATTATGAATGTTAGTTATGAGAATGATTTTCTATGCAATAATCTATAGGTAACATAGACATTAGTTCACACTAAAGACATCACTGACAACTTACCATGTGATAAGTTCACAAAAACTAGTTCAATGTAGATTTCATTCATTCTTTAGATGCTGTGTCCAACCTGAGTGAATGAAACCAGTTAACCATGTAATGTAAGTTTCCTTGTCTGGTTATGTAGGTGCTCAGATTGTTTTCATTTTCTTTTCAATGTTGTGGGAATCACTACTTTTTCTTACAAAAATTGGCCATCTCAATATCACGAGTAAGCTATTTTCGCGAACAAAACTTACTTATTCCCAAAAACCCAACATTAAATTCCTTATTTTGTACCGAAAACAATATATTCACCTACTTAGTCACATAATTTCATACAACACCGTATCATTGAGGTATTAGGCGTGATCACACGATCAGTATCGAGGTCAGCGGCTCCAGCCGTGTGCACTGCGCTTCAGTTCACTGAAATGACTCCACGAGCTGCGCTAATGACGTTAAACTATTCATGTGGTGTGCAACTGGCTCAATGCTGGGGAGATGTAAAGATGGGTCAGATGCATCTAGGGGAAACTATTATCATGCTTAGAGATAATAGGGCTTTTTACTAAAGGGACGATCATCCGATTAAGGAAAACAGCCCTTTAATCATAAATTAAAACATGCAATAGTTAAATGCAAACATTTTATAACAGTTTTCCGACGATTCCACGTCTCGCCTCATACTCATTTTCTTGGATCTAAACTATCAGTGAATCAAATTTTGAATTAAATAGGTTCAATAGTGTTGACGTGAAAACCGGACTTGACTTACGGACAGACATAGTTACAATTTGGTATTTCTTAGTAACGATAGATGGATCAATGCGATTCAGAACGTCACTTGCATCGTATTTTTTGGGTCTAGGACAAGGTGATTTCCATGCCAAAGGCTGTTTTCCTTTATCGTTTTTGAAACGTGGTTAAACTATTGCAGAATAATAAGTGTAGATAGATTTTGATAAAACTTCGCAGTAACATACCTAAAGATAGGCTACTTTTTATCCATTTGCGGGAAGCGGTTCGCTCCTTGTGCGGATGAAACCATATGCTGAAGCATATTTGTGAAATAGTATGAATACTAATTAGATATTAAATCAATATCGCTTTTGACACGTCTTAAATCATATCCTACTATTTTTACCAACCCCTATTGGTATAAATCAAATGATCTCATTTACTACCTCCGCTCTCTTCACCATTCATCTCCCGTTGACAGCCGCTAACTGGTGATATGCCAGTTTTTCTGATCGTTCATCATCACAGACCGCCCTGACACTCCCCGGGGTACAAACCTGGGATTTCCGGGAGTTTTTGCAAGAATCTGTGAAATAGCTAAGATTTTTCAAGCGTGTAGGCAATTAGTAGTGTTCATTTAGATGAGCTTAAGATATTTTGAGGAATGTTAACATGCAAAGATTAATGACAATCCTTACTAATACAAGGCTTAATAGATTAGTTTCTATACTTATTTTAATTTTATACTGAAATAAGTGTAGGTCTCATGGAAGCTTTCACTAAGTGTGATGAAAATTGTGTAGCTTGAGTTTGTAGGTAGGTATTCGAGACATCTTGTTTGAGCTTTTTATTTTTATTGAAGTGCAGAAGCAAAACAAACAATGCATGACCAGTGTCTCATTGAAATACGCGAGTAGTCCCAAATATATTTTTATAAATCGAACAAGACATACACCCTAGAAGCTTACCCCATAAAAAAACCTCACAAAAATATTAAAATCTTTATCGGAAATGGCATATTACACCCCTATGATACATCCCCAATATAACCTGACCTCCGTCCCTTGTACAGTTTTCTACAAAAGTGTTTGAGATTGGGAGGTCTAATAAAATTGGTGGATTATAAGTAGCGAAGTTTAAAACACAAGGGTGTGTAAATAGTAGTGTAGTGTGGAATGACGGATGTCTTTACAAGCTAGACGACTTGTCAGTAGGGGATAGATTGTCTGAGGTAGCCAAATTTTACGTGGAACATCCAGACTAATAGAATCAACTGCTGGATGTAAGTATCAATTTGACAAGCTGTGGGAAAACACTAGCATCCCTTATGCGTCAATTTAATACCCAGCCATTTTTTAAATATTAACTTCATCGTTGTTCTTCACATAACGAACGTAATGTTATTGACTTGCAAAAAAAGATTAGTATGGGATTTTAACTGAGTTTTCAATTCCTTTTCAGTTTTCTATTTACATTAAGTACTTTTTCCCATTAACAACTTCCGAAAAATGCAGTTCACTTGCTAAGCAATCACACCTATTCTAAATTGCCTTTCTACCATATTTTAACTTTGAGAACCACATTTCCATAAGCGATAACATATCGTTCGCGCGAAAGATAAGTGTATCCTCTCACTTTTTACGGTGAAATCAAATAGTTAGGGGTGCCTCGAGGCAAAAGGCACAAAAAAGGCACGAGGCACAAAAAGCCTCGTGTCAAATGTCAGTACCACGTGCCGTGCACTAAAATAACGCGAAACGTGTGTTTCATTTACGTGATGATTTTGTTATGACAAACATACGTTTTTTGATTTTTTTTCCAAAGGGAGATTATTGTGAGAGCGACTTTGTCACGGATATAGGAAAAAACTAGGAACTGTGTAACGCAACGTTTGTGTTTTGTTTTTTTAAGCCTGTGCGGTTTAATCTGTCACTAATGTTGTATGTAAAGGCAGTTCCTTTCTGTCGCTTGATTACCTTAATTGCTATTTCAATATCACCTACAACAGAGTGAGTATATACTCTAAATGAAAAGAACAACGATACATGTTTATGTGCCCCGTATATTATAGACCAGCTTCCGCCCGCGTCTAGTTTGGTTATACCGCGTTTCCAAGAGAACTCTTCAAAAGTCCGGGATAAAAACTATCCTATGTTCTTTCTCAAGGTCAACTCTATCTCTGTACCAAATTTTATTAAAATCAGTTCAGTGGTTTAGACGTGAAAGCGTAACAGACAGACAGAGTTACTTTCGCATTTATAATATTAGTAGGGATTGATATATCAGACCAGACAGCTTACTTATTCGCATTTACAAATAAATGATAAAACTGA
Source organism: Helicoverpa armigera (assembly GCF_030705265.1). NCBI lineage: Eukaryota > Metazoa > Arthropoda > Insecta > Lepidoptera > Noctuidae > Helicoverpa > Helicoverpa armigera. The sequence continues at coordinate 7,185,443 of NC_087142.1, read as the reverse complement.
GACTTTGTATCGGATACAAGGTTAAGTAATCTTGTATTACTGTGGCTTCAGCAATTTCTCTCAGAAGTCCTTCAAGTCTGTCTGTTAACCTAGTTCCTTTGTCTCTGGTGAGTAAGTAGGTGACGATGTGTTGAGCTTGTACGAGTAATAATTGTAAGTGCAAACATAAAGAAAGTATGCTTAGACTTTACGGTGTAGGTACTTAAGGGCAACGGTTTTTCAAGTAAACTCGTAACTGGTTGGGAGTTAAGTTGGGAACTATATATACTAGGAAATTTCGTGTAAAGATAATGTAGACTGAAACCTGGGAAAGCTCGTAGTTTTTCTTTCAGGCTGTAAGTTAACTGGAACACGACTAATAATGTCAGTAGGTATAGCATACATACCTCAAAGAATTTCATTTAACCGTGGACCGTGTTTTGCTTGACACATTTTATGTTACATCAATCAATACCCATTTTCAGACTGTCATAACCACCATTCCTTTTCAATTGCAAGTTAAATTCCAAAACACCACATTTCTCATCCCATCACCACCATATCCATTACACTCGAACACCATAAAACTGACTTCCAAAGCCCATTGTCCACTTTACCCGGGCAATAACCGGGTATAGTGCCATAACTCACGGTTATTATCCGAACTGGCCGGTAATTAATTTGAATGCTGTTATTAATTAAAGTACGGTGCATGCCAGACAATCGCTTGTACCTGAAATATTGTTTTATGTACTGTGGGTGAGAAAAGTTATTTGGTATATTGATTTGTAGAGTTTCAGCTATTCGTTCAAGTAGTGCGATTTTATATTTGCTTACCTTTTCTAGCTTTCCTTTTCATCTTTTATCTTTCCAAATTTTTTTATTCAAGATTTTTTTAAAACTGTCCCAGCATCAAGAATTCGTCCCCATCGCTGTCGACTGGGAGCAAACCCAAGAAGCCAAGTTGGCAGCATTACTGCGTTGGATCGCCATGTCCTTTCTTACTTTCAATATTCTATTTACCTAAAGTTACACTAGTAACACTAACAGACAACTTTTCGCTATATCCTTTTAGCAATGTCCTAACTGAACAACCACATCCTCCTATAAAAATAGTGGACCATTCTACCCTGAAAATTTTACACGGACATTTTACAAAAAAATACAACTTTTGTTGTCGCCTGTTAAAAAGCTTTCAGCGTAAAACCTGGAAGTCTAGCGTTAAAAGGTTGGTGAATATTTAATTGTATTAACTTTAGTCGGTGTACGCGACTGTATAAGCCATTAGCCAGACAGACTCCGGGCTATTGATCTGGCTAAATTTACATTCGCCGCCAGATAATTGAGCAGTTTGGCTCAATGGGAAAGCTAGTGGACACCATGGCTTTTGTGAGTATGATATCGGTAGGTATATGGATCTATATCGGTTGTTTTAGAGCATTTATGATGTAACTGTTCAGAAGTTTTCTTTTCTACCTTATCTACGATTGTTACTGAATACTGCAAACGAGGCACGTGATACAAATCAACAATAAAATGTAACTGGGTACCGAATACAGAATAAGCTTTAACTTTTATTTAGCTTTTTAAGGAGTCATAAAACATGTTCTACTAGGCACTATCTGGCCAGCTTGATCATTTTTTATTTAACGTAAAAGACCTGTGATGCTTTAGAATAAATCCTTACTAGTCCTTACTAATATTATAAATCGGAAAGTGAGTTTGTTTGTTTGTTTGTTTGTTCCGCTTTCACGCCGTAACTACTGAACCGATTGCTTTGAAATTTTGCAGACGTAAAGTTAGAAGTCCGGATTAAATAATAGGGTACTTTTTATACCGAAAAAATAGATATTCCCGAGGGAAAACAAAAATATTGTTTGCTTGATGGGTGGATTGTAGATGGCGCTGTGTGTCGTTTAAAACAAGGTAATATATTGCAAACGAATATAAACATGTAAATTTAGAAGCTAAATGATACGATAATGAGTCCCCGAATATGAGGAATTCCCGAGGGATGATGTACAATTTGCTTATACACCAAATACAATACAATACAATATTAGCACCAAAAAATGAAACGGTCACTAAAATAAATGAAAATATTTTGAATGAAGTTATGGGAGAAAATACTGAATATTTATCTGTAGACACAGTGATAGAAACAGAACATAGTGCCTCATATCCTGTGGAGTTTTTTAATTCTTTGGAATTATCTGAGGTGCCTTCTCATAAATTAAAACTAAAAGTAGGTGTTCCGGTGATACTCATGCGTAATCTCGATGCCCCTAGACTGTGTAATGGTACCAGGCTGCGTGTCACTCAGCTTGGGCGGAACATTATTACAGCCACTATTTTAACTGGCGCAGCAAAGGGTGAAAGTGTACTCATTCCTCGGATTCCGATTATTCCAACAGACCTCCCATTTCAATTTAAAAGACTACAATTTCCTATAAGGGTTTCATTTGCAATGACCATTAATAAAGCACAAGGCCAAACTCTAAGGATTGCTGGAGTACACTTAGAAAAACATTGTTTTTCGCATGGTCAGCTCTATGTAGCGTGTTCCCGGGTTTCCAGTGCCCAAAATCTGCATGTTTTTGCTCCACAAGGGAAAACGTATAATATAGTGTACCATTCAGTTTTGGTTTAACAACTAATCGTATCCAGCGTTACATCGCGCTTCTTAGATTTTTCCGTGGGAATGAGAAGTTTTCTTATAGTTGTGATTTATACCGCAATATAACCGAATTCCACGCGGGCGAAGCCGCGGGCGAAAAGCTAGTATTCTATATTCTATAAAATAATCATGATTTCATTCATCTGGTGTATTGCTGCTTAATATCCAACCCCAAAACATTATCAATTGCTTTCGCCAACGTTGAAAATGGCATTTGTCGACAATATTAGTGGTCATTATAGTGCTTGCCAAATTATCCTTCATACGAGGATATCGCAGGACTTGTTATGTTAGCCATAACGTCCTCATGGTGTTGGCACCATGACAATATTGTTTTGTTTGTTGGTCTAGCCATATTAATTAAGTCAGCACATGGGTACTGACAAAATGCAAATGAATTTTACTCGACTGTAGAGAAGGGTTATGATTTTCGAGGAGTACTTGTTGAATTGTCGTATGTGTAGTTTGCGAAAATAATGATGACTTTGAACAAAAAAATTTGGTTTACTAAGTCATAATCTGCTTAGCCTTTTCCCAAGTATGTTGAAGTCTATGCGGAACAAGCTGAGTACCAGTGTTTTACAAGGAGGGACCGCCTATCTGACCACCTCAACCCAGTTACATGGGCAAGTATAACAAGTCCAGTTATCTATTTATAACTTGCTATTTTTCCCATAACAAAATAGGAGGAACTTCCTCTATTTTTCTAACCTTTCCGTAAAAATCACGCGATCATTAAGCGTATCGACAAAAAAAGACATCCATCGTCATACGTCAATTTATCTTCAGGAATATTTGGCACCCCATTGACGATGTTAAAAATATAATCGTAGGATATGTCTGTCGTTGTCTACCGAATTAGGTAAGGGATATGCCGGGGAATTTGGATACGGATACTGAGGAGAATTTCGTAAAACATCGAATTTCTAGAAAAAAACTTACAAAGGAGAATACTTAATAAGGTAAGAGTTACTTTGGGCTTTATACGTTTCAACACGTGAAATTCAGGAACTACTGCATCGATTTGAAAATTCTTCGGTGTTAGATACTTAGTCCATTTACGGGGGAAGGCTATTTTTATCAGGGTGAGTGAAACCGCTGGCTTGAGCTAGTTGCATATAAAAATATAAAATGAGTGTTTTGACTAAATAACTTATAATGCATATTCATTACAACTGCAAATAATACGCATACTTCTGAAAAATCTAACAATCGATATGGATTAAAAATCCGATTCCTCATAATCTTCAATAACGAGGTAGAACATATCAATGTAGCCATTCTTTAACAATTTCATTAAAAATTATGTACTTATATCATGAGCAGCAAAGTTCAATGGCCATTTTATGAGCTTTTCAGCATAAAGTTTCGTGAAACCAAGTTATATTGCATTCAGCCTCCGTTTGTTTTGAATTATGCGATTTTTATTTACTTTTGCAAATAAATTGCTATCGTAGACGAGTAATGGAGCTTTTGCAGTCCGTTTGTTGGTCGTGAATCATTTGTTATTGTGGCTGGAAGACTGTTTTTTTCTGGGTTCTTTTGATGCATTGTAATGTTAGGTAACCGGTTTGCTGAAAGAGGGATGAGAAGAGAGTGCATGTAGCTGATATGAGAATGTTGAGATGGATGTGTGGTGTGACAAGAATACCTGCATAAGGTAAAGAAGGAACACTATAACAAGTTTGAAAGTAGCACCAGTTACAGAAAATATAAGAGGTTGTCATGGTATGGGTATGTATTAAACAGGGATGAAACTCATGCAACAAAATGTAAATAGATAGATTGGGAGAAGAAGACTTGAAGATTTTCTGAAAAATGACCCGAATAAAAAAAATGTGTAGGTACCTTTCACGGCTGAAAGAGAGACTCTTTAGAATATAAGTGGGTACAGATTCCGAGCTTATTTTTACACGCCAGATTCGACCAGTCAAATAATTTCTAATAAGAAGTATGATCTCTAGTCTATACTTAAAAATCATAATCATCACAGAACCCGCAATACAAACCTAGCAAATAAAACTAAACGAGAAGTAAAAACTCTTCCGAAGTTTTCAGACGACAGTACAATTCGCGTGACTCCACAAATACTGAACGAATGCCAGTTGACAGAAATAAATGGCTTTTTCAATGTTGCTACAACAAATAAACTGGTTTTGATGATATTTCAAAAGGGAAATTAGATTTGCGGCAAATAAATGTAGTTTTGTATAAGTTGTGGTTTATGTGAATATTTTGTACAAGGATATCTGTTGTGTATTTTATGTGAAGAGTAATGTGGATGATATATTTTATTGTTTATATTTTTATTTAAACTTTATTGTGTGCATTGAAAACTGAGGAAAGATAATTATATTTCAGAGTTACGGATTTGTTAAAACAAAGTTTGAGGTTGTACAAGTAATTTTTCATCCCACCATCTCGGAAAGAGTAGTTTTGCTCTTCGATATCTGAGCTCTGAGATATCTTTGCCGCTCTAGAAGATGAATATGTCTTTTGCACTTAGATATCGAAGGGTAAAACTACTATTTTCGATATGGTGGGATGAAAAATCTATTTCCTCGCACTCGCTACGATCCTTCATAGTATAAAATTAACGGGTTCCACAACACCATTTTTTCTGATGATGTACAAGATGTCACATGACTGCTTTGCTTAATTCCGTAGTTCTTCTAATCTTACCCCTTAGTCAAAAGGGAAATACAATTTTCCAGATGTGAGGCTGGTTAATCATAAGACTTTCTTAAAGTACCTATTACACCATCCCATATAAGACAATACCATAGTTTAGCAAGCTTATAAATCCGGCATAACAGGCTCGCATAATTCACGATAGCTACAGGCAAATTGAGAGCAATTGTGCGCGGGTGGGTACAGGCTTAGAACATTTAACTAACAGGAGAGGCCAATGCTTTCCCTTCTCCTAAAGACCCACACTTTTCATACTCGTATGTCTGCATGGATTCAAGTCAGCTTTTTATTTCACATAGTAGGTCATAAGTCACTATATAAAATATACACTTTTTATAAGTTCTTACGAGACATCAATAGCTGGGTGCACCGTTCAAAGGAGGAGGTGTTATGGAGAAGAACCGGTGGGAAACTCCAAAGACACTCTTTTCTCTTGACAATATTTGACTTAGAAATGCGTCTAGTTAATGCTTATTGTTAGATTTTTTTTTCAAAAACAAGAGCGAGCTAAAACGAGAAAGCGTAATTTGGGATTTACATATTGACATTATATTCTTGGCGTCTCCAGTTTGTTAAACGCTCTAAGTGCCCAGCCCTCGCAATGCAGGTCCGATGCGCGGAGAAAGTGCATCGTGGGCAGATATGAACGTTGACGGCAACTTGTAGATATGATTGTGGGAAATCTTTAATTGGGTCAGCTTATTTGTAACAAGTGTAGTCTCAGTGATAAGGAAATTGGTTGCTTTTGCTTTTGATTGAAATAATTGGAGGCTGAACAGTTTTGCTTAGTTCCGTTCCGTAACTGATAAAGACTTTTTGGCAGATATTCTCGTTGATGCAGAGAACTAATTAATAGATTTTCTTATAGTATAAGATCCCGCCATAGAACGACCTTCACCGGGCTGGTTATTGGATTAAAAGTAATTTTTAGTTAATAAAATATGCCAATAAAGAGATTGCAAATGGGTTGCCAAAAAAATTCCTGTCCAGAATTAATTAATTGATAATCAATGAATAAATGACTTTTGATTTTGATTTTGACTCATACGTAACACCGTCCTATTTTACAAAGCACAACATAATGAGTCATTGGTATCGCAATCTGCATATCTGCGACGTAACGCGCAGGCGCGGGGTGCATCACTTGCGCAAGAGTGCTTGCAGGTCCCACGTGTATTAGCGTGCCGAGGTGGTTGTGTGTGTGAGATGAAAACAATTTTACCATAAAACAGTTTTCTATCTAAAATAGACATACATACACTATAGTAACATACTTAATTTGAATCATCGGCACGAATCTTGAGCGCTGACCTTCACCTGCGCAGAAATGATTTATTAGCAAAGAACCAATCCCGAATGACGGCTATGACGTGATGCACTGCGGGCCAATCACCGCTTTAGCCCGCCCCCGCGCCCCACTTCATACCACCAAAGGGACCCAATAAATTACTTCTGCGCAGGTGAAGGTCAGTGCTCAAGATTCGTGCCGATGATTATAACATACTTAATTACCTACTTATACTTGCTTGATATCGTCCTAATTGACAAAGCCCTATATAATGAGTCATTGGTATCGCAATCTGCATATCTGTGAGGTAACGCGCAGGCGCGGGGTGCATCACTTGCGCAAGAGTGCTTGCAGGTCCCACGTGTATTGGCGTACCGAGGTGTTTGTGTGCTTTAGTTTTGTTATTAGTATTTTTAGATCAAAACTATTTTACCATAAAACAGTTTTCTACCTAAAACAGACGATACATACACTTTAGTAGAATCATCGGCACGAATCTTGAGCGCTGACCTTCACCTGCGCAGAAGTGATTTATCAGCAAAGAACCAATCCCGAGTGACGGCTATGCCGCGATGCGTTGCGGGCCAATCACCGCTTTAGCCCGCCTCCGCGCCCCACTTCATACCACAAAAGGGACCCAATAAATTACTTCTGTGCAGGTGAAGGTCAGCGCTCAAGATTCGTGCCGATGGTTATAACATACTTAATTACCTACTTATACATACTACCCTCCTTATTGATAAAGCACAACATACTGAGTCATCCGTATCGCAATCTGCATATCTGTGAGGTAACGCGCAGGCGCGGGGTGCATCACTTGCGCAAGAGTGCTTGCAGGTCCCGCGTGTATTGGCGTACCGAGGTGTTTGTGTGTTTTAGTTTTGTTATTAGCGTTTTGTATATGAAACTATTTATGTTTATAATGATATCCAGCTCATCTGTATAGTCGAAAGATAACTGGACATGGTCACCTACCTAATCTGTTTTTAAGTAATGAAGTTATGAAGAACAATTATTTTCGTTGAGGATTGTCGAGGAATGTTAGAAAAAAATAAAGGTTAACATACAAAATTATCCAAATTCTTTATTTGTGTACTTACTATTAATTTACAATCTATATCGTCGCAGAATTTAATCTTACATCTAGTAAACTAAAACTCACTGGTAAATACATACGAAATTGATTTTGTTCAAAAATATAAAATAATGAAAAAAGTAAATTAAAAATCCTGGTTCTTAATACTATCTACTTATTAATTCTAAATCCTAATTATATTAAATTTTAAATATTATCACAAAACATGTACTTTTTCAATTGAACATGTTACTAAAACCACATACAAACTATCGCATTGCTAATATAAAATTTCGTTAAAAAAATAAACAAAAAAAGTAATATGATTGATTTTAAAATTAGAACTCCGCTATATTTTATTTTTCATCAAATTTTCTTTCAAATGTAAACACAATTTTCAACATTTGAATTTCGAAATGGAGTCTTATTCTGGATAATCAATCGGTTAATCACTGTTTTGGTAACTTTACAATCTCATTCAATCTAAGTTTTTTTTTTCTTTTTGTAGAAATGGGATTTTTTATTTTAATGCTTTTCTTCTTTTTCAAAGAAATCTTCAGTTAAAGGTACGTGTGATATTTGGTCGTAAGTGTACGCGTCGAAGAATTTCTGTGTCACATTCATGGCGTAATCAATGGCATAGTCCAGAATAGGGCCGCCGAAGTCCTTCGCTAGCGCTTGAGAATCCGCATTTAGGACTTGAAGCACGTTTGCACCTGAGAAAAAAATTGTAATGAGGAGTTGACAACAAAATTCTTTCATGGCAAAATTAGCATTTTAAATATCAAAATGACTAAAGAACCAATGTATTTTCCGACCGACCTATTCCTATTTTGTTTGAGGTACATTTTATTAAAAATAAAAAATTGATCTCAAAACGTGAACTGCCAACATATTAAAAGAAATTGATGGTGTATTTTTGACAAGTCATAAAAACACCATTTGGACTAGAACTCTGAGAAAAAATAATAATATCTGTTTGCGAATAAATACACATACACACCATATATTTATTATGTGCCGTACGTGCCCAATTATTTTACCTATAGAAAAAACCCCATAGCGATTTAACATTGACTTTGCCATAACACGGCATTGAACATTGGTCAATATTTGGGAGTTCGTTCGTTGAAAGCGGTCAAGGGCGATATTTGACCGTAATATGTACGCATCAAGCGTACATACAAGGGTAGACAGACCTTATGGTGTGGAAGGAAATTATTTTCGCGAAGAATCTATGTATGTACCGTGATTTTATTTTTAGAAACGATTGAAAAGTCGACGAGACTGTTAAGTAATTTTGTGATTCGTGAAATGGTTTTATCTTATTTTTTAACACGCTCTTTATAGGTACTAGTTTTACCTATCAGTGGATGAGAACTACTTCACGCAACCGGATATAGGACCTTCTTAGCCTAAGTCGATAAACGGGCTATTTAACACTTAAATAATTTTTCAAATAAGAGCCGATAGTTTCTGATATTAGCGGGTTTCAGCATAAATATGTAAAAAACCCTAAGTTTTTATCTAATATCAGTGTAAAGCTGAAACTATGTCACTAGAATAAAGCTACATAAGTTACACTGACAGGTATTTATGCAAGAACGACTATAAATGAAAATTAAGATAAGTATTGAAGGCCAAATATATTACTTGTCTTTCTCTGTCGTGTTCATAATACATAACCTACAATATTATCATATTTTACGTTATTGTACTATGATCTAAGTAAATACGCAATTTCTGCACAAACACGAGTTTTTCTACTTACTGGAATTTTGATAGGATGACAATGAAAAAAGATTATAAAAACAAACAAATAGTTTTTTGTTTAATTTAAACATTATTGCAGTTGTAATATTTATTATGTTATTACTTATGTATGATATATTGCTTGAAGAATTTAACAAACTAGCCTTTTCAATGCAATATTTAATAGTTGCTACGAGCATGATCGATACGATTTCACAAGACTTTGGCATTAATAGTCAAGTTCATCGGATGCAATTTGAATTCATATGTATCATGCGAAGGTATTTAGTTATTTTAGTTTAGTCGTTAAGGGCTGATTGTTCACGACAGTTACCGAGGCCCTGGTTCAAATCAAATCAAATCATTTATTTCATGTAGGCCTTTACAAGCACTTATGAACGTCAAAAATTATAAATAAGTTTGATTCTAGTTGCCCATTCCAAAAGTAGCTTCCTATGGAGAAGAACGGGCAAGAAACTCCATGGTTACTCTTTTTAAGACGGGTTTGCAAAGGGAGGTACCTACAAAGCTGAGTTTTAGTCTGAACAAATCTGACAGCCTGCCAGTTCCTCCTAGATCCCTCACCCACAGAGGGAGACTCTCGAACAATTCTGCAGCTCCAAGAGAGAGCTCATTTGATGATTTCCCACAAATATTCATAAAGTGGATCCAAGAATGTGATCTGTCAGTTCTGCTGTTACTTTGTTTAGGTATCCTACTGAAGGTACTTGAAAGATAAATTAAGTATTGCTACTTACTGATCTGCGGGTTTCCTCTGATAAGGTTGGTCAGGTTCAGCTTGAGGTCAGTTCCGTAGTCAGCCTTGTACTTGTAGGAGTTGATCTTGTAGTGACCCTCGCCCTGGTCGTTCAGCAGCACTCGCTCCACCACCTCTAGACGAATGCGCTGGTTATCTGTGTAGGTTAATAGTGCGATAAATAGATGGAAAAGCATAAGATTTTGGGTGTATAGACTTAAAATGATCGAAAGAGGGAATAATTTATGCAAGCATATGTTTGAACTATTCAAAAGTAATAAAAGGACAGGAACACAAAACTTATGAAATAGTCAAGGTCAAGTGTGAAACGATAGCTGAAGGAAACCTTAACGTTAACCATTTTCCTACATCGGGAAATACATACCTACGTATAGCATTTATTCCTTTTTTTAAAAACAAGTTTAAGAGCGCTTTCATAGCACCAGCTTTTGGTTCATTCTGTTCTTACGAGCCATAACAGAGAACATAACCTGAAATCTTTGCGCGCAGAAAAATTGAGCATAAACACTGGTGACATTTGGGGGGTAAACTTACAGATCTTAATCTTGGCCTGTCCCTCAGTGTCAAGGTTGAAGAGTAGCAGCCTCCCCAGCAGGCTGTACTGACCGCTCACTGTGAAGTTGCAGTGCATGTCGAATACGAATGTGCGCTTCTTACGACGGGATCTGTTACCAAGGAAAAATAAATGAATGCAGACTAAAGTAAAATATAGGATTACAACATCCTAAAAGGGCCAGTTCAGGAAATATTTAAAGACTTGAATACTTTTACTTTATACTGTGACATGAAAATAAATATTCAGCTCCTTTATCCACTTAAGTTAAAGGGAAAATATCAGTCTTGTTACTAATTAAGACAGAACAGAAGACAAGTGTGTTTAGGGTCACCTGTTTAGCATTTTCCGAGAATAATTGAATCATATTTTTTTTCAAATCTTAGTAAACTCAGACTAGAATGTTCAAGTAGGGTGACACGACTAATTGTTAGTCAACGGACATCACAGATTTCCACCTCCGTGTAATTAAAACTAGATGAGACAACTACATAATTAGATTTTAGTACTTCTGCTAGTTTTCATACTCAGTTGACGACTTTATTGTTGAATTATGAGTTTCCAGTTTATGATGGTGAATATCTTATAACTCCTACGTGTCTCATCTGTCAACAAGTCTACAATCCAAGATATCACTAACATATAGATAATATCATAAAACATGGGAATGATTGTCGGCTATATTCTTGAATCTTTGACAGTAATTGGGTCAAATAAGTGAAGAAGTAATTAGTTGGGCGACGCAAAATAAAAAAACTTTAAATAAAATGAAAGATTTTCACGATAAATCCATTTTTAGGGTTCCGTACCCAAAGGGTAAAACGGGACCCTATTGTTTTTGCTCCTCTGTCCGTCCGTCCGTCTGTCACCAGGCTGTATCTTATGTACCGTGATAGTTAGAGTTGAAATGTTCACGATGCATTTTTATTGCCATTATAACAACAAATACTAAAAACTAGAATAAAATAAATATTTTGGGTTGCTCGCGTACGACACACGTAGGGCTTTCAAATACCGGATTTTTTCAATTCCGGTATCAATACCGGTATTAGAAATTTCAATACCGTGATCACGTGATCACGGTATTGTCGGTCATGCAAATATTGCAATACTCCAGATAGCTCGTTTATGCGTCTTCGAAGTGCTTTTGCAAGATTTTGGCTTAAGTCATTATCTCCATTAGCTTGACCATCTAACTTCGTCAACAAAAATTTTAGCGCAATATCCGCTTTTAGTAAATTGGCATCCCGTTTACAAATTTCTAATACAGTTACTTTGACTACAGAAAGGCTGTTGTAAATATTTTTTTATATTGTCAAATCGAATTCGTCTAATTCGAAATCGGAGTTTAATTTAGATCGATTAAAACTTTTAAAACACAATCCTTTAGTTTCAAAAAGCTTTAATCATCTTTTATAGATGTTATCAGGCCATAGTAGTAAGAGACTTGTCCGAGGTGACTTCATCATGACGAACAAGAAGCACATAGTCTGAGACGTCTCCGTGATCAATAGGTTTAATACCGACTAAGAGACTTGTCCGAGGTGACTTCATCATGACGAACAAGAAGCACATAGTCTGAGACGTCTCCGTGATCAATAGGTTTAATACCGACTAAGAGACTTGTCCGAGGTGACTTCATCATGACGAACAAGAAGCACATAGTCTGAGACGTCTCCGTGATCAATAGGTTTAATACCGACTAAGAGACTTGTCCGAGGTGACTTCATCATGACGAACAAGAAGCACATAGTCTGAGACGTCTCCGTGATCAATAGGTTTAATACCGACTAAGAGACTTGTCCGAGGTGACTTCATCATGACGAACAAGAAGCACATAGTCTGAGACGTCTCCGTGATCAATAGGTTTAATACCGACTAAGAGACTTGTCCGAGGCTCTCTGAATATCAACTTCAAGGCCAAACGTTTCCGTCTGATGAAGGCCAGGCTCCGACCAACACTGCTCCAAACCATTTCAGGATCTGAAACGTTCCAGTCAAAGGAAAACCGATTTGCCGCCGTGGAAGCCACAACAGACGTTAACCAGAACCACAAATATATATTTCGGATCCTCAGGGAAGAAGGTTCGAGATTCTGTAACATGCAGCGTAAGCGCAAGAAATCAAAGCTTTTGGAAGAGACATTAGAGCTTATGAAGAAACGACGTGAAAACCCGCCTGTCACTTCGTCAGCTAAGCGGGCTCTAAACCAAGAACAAGCACGTACGATGCGACCTCCGGTGCTCCAATACTCTTGACATTGAAAGAGCAATTGAGCTGAATCGGGGATCAAAGGTGTTCGTACAATCTCTTGGAAGAAGCCACTTGACGAAGCTGACCACAACAAGTGGAGAAGTCATTTCTTCGGTGCCGGCAGTCCTTTCGGAAGTGGAAAACTTCTATGGCCGGTTATACGCATCGCATGCATCTAGACCTGATCCAGGAAATGAGGATTCTAGAGCCACATTAACGCGCCATTTCACCGAAGACCTGCCAGAAGTCAGCAGTGGCGAAATCGAGATCGCTCTGAGACAGCTCAAAAATGGAAAGGCCCTGGCGAGGATGGCATTACAACAGAGCTATTAAAAGCAGGAGGTAAGCCCGTACTGGGGGAGCTCCAGAAGCTTTTAACGCGCGCCGTCCTGTTTGAAGGGAGAACTCCAGAGGCGTGGAGTAGGAGTGTTGTCGTCCTGTTCTTCAAAAAGGGAGACAAAACCCTGCTGAAGAACTATCGACCCTCCCTCCTAAGCCAGGTATATAAGCTGTTCTCAAGAGTGATCACGAACCGACTTGCGGGAAGACTCGACGAATTCCAACCACCGGAGCAGGCTGGGTTTCGGAGCGGATACGGCATCACAGACCACATCCACACGGTGCGGCAGATTATACAGAAGACCGAAGAGTATAATCAGCCCATGTGTCTAGGATTTGTGGTAGATTGGCGGAAAAAGGCTCGGAGGATGATGATGACATCTTACGAGTACCTACGTAGTTATTTATCTTATTTAATACTACTCTGATACTTATTACAACAAACCACAATAATTAAAATTATAAAAAGATTGTAATACCGTAATCACGGTATTGGCTCGTCAATACCGGTATTGACAAAAGACCAAAATATATCCGTGATCACGGTATTACGGGATCCCGTAATACCGGTATTGAAAGCCCTAGACACACGTAATTTATTTGCTCATTTTAAAATATGCTACGGAACCCTTCTTGCGCGAGTCCGACTCGCACTTGGCCGGTTTTCATATAGATACATAAAAAATATATAAAAAAATGGATCTGTAGGTATAGTATCTATCAATATTACTGCTGATTGAACGGCAAGTAATTTTCTTTTCCTGTTTATTAAAATCAAATGAGCATCAAACAATGACTCATTGTGTTATAAGTATTCAGACGTTTATTATAAGTACCCTATTGTATCACAATTTAGGATGAACCTTGCGATAATGACGCTTTATACTTTAGAACGTATACTTATGATGGCATTATTACGCACCATGCTGTATTATGTAGCTAGCAAGTAAATAATATATTCGTCTTTGCATGTTCCTTATATAAATATCTTCTATATATCGTTATAAGTATAGAAAAGCAATACAAACGCTTCTTTAATATTTACCATGTTTTTCACAGTAGCTCTAATAGACTCCACACAGGTCGTTAAAAATGGAGATCAGATTTTATTTTTCTCCAAAACCCCATGCTAATGAAAAAAGAAACTTAGGTATATGCATTTGATAATAAAGAATATTTCACACTTAGCTGGGTCAACATTACAACAATTTTAAACCTCATAATAATACCTAAATACCTAAATTGCATTACAATACCAACACAAGATTATGTCAATTTATTCGCGAAAATAATTGACGTGTTCTGACGATGATATCTCTAAGTATTGAATATTTCAGAGTGTTGCAACTTACTTGCATCATTGACTATGTATGGTAGGGGTCAGCTTGTAACTTCTAGAATATGGTAGAATATCTATATTTAATGTTATACTGCTTTTGTGTGAAATTGGATATCTTATAGCTTAAAAGTTGATCAGATTTACAGTTAATTATGTCATTTAGAAAAGATACTGCATTTGATAAAAACAAATAGCGTAGAACCCGAGAAAAGTCATAGGCTACTTTTTACCCGACTGCGGGAAGTGGTTCTCCTAGGACGTGGGAGATACCACAAGGAACAGATGACAGGGAAAATACTTTATATATTTCTTAAAATGTCCATTAAAAATCATTACATTTAGGAACTTTTATATCTATTTTCTTTGCCGATCCTATCGAACTCAAATCACACAAATACTGATTTTGTAAAAGCGATCGAATTAAACCTTGTGGAGAATTTGCTCTACAATCATTGGTAAATGGCCTACCACCCGATTCGTATTAAGCTAGTTATTTGGCTTTTCAAATACCTTAAACCTGTCATTACCATACAAGTTAAGTCGCCAAAAATCACAGGAATTAGGTAGGTTTACCCAATATGTTTTAAAACACCGTGTTTTAGCTGAATCTGAGTGTCGGTTAGCTTGGTACGACCTCCGCTCACTATATTTTGCAATAGGTGAAGAAACTCTAAAGCCTATGTATGTGTTGTATGAAATATTTGTCGTGTCTTATGTTATGTTTATTTTATAATAGATGTTTCTCGCTTACACCCGGGAATATATTCCTGTACCCGGATAAAATATAGCATCTATTGTGGCTGTCTAGCATTTCTTGCTATTTCTCTAGGGTCTCGGGGATTTTTTTCCCGTAACGGGTTGAAATACTCGTATAGCCTATGTCACACGATATTAGGTAATATAGCTTTTCAACAGTGATCGATTTTTTCCAAGTCGGTCCTGTGTTTTGGAGCCTGTTTAATGCAAACAAACTAACAACGAAATCTTTCCTTTATAAATATGAATTATTGTGTATTTATAGTGTTTTGATATTAATATGGATCTAGGTTGATTTTTAAACGAGTTTGCAATCTGATCTAGGTATTGATAGATTGCTTGAGCAAGTATCATTAAGAAATGAATACCTACTTGTATGTATAAATTGTAAAAAATATAACAATATAATTTTTATAGCAACTATTAAACTTTTTCGTGCATATTTTTTTTCCAACTTTAGTATTTTATTATTTTCGGCCTGGTCATGTAGTCTCTCAATTTTAATGTAAGTGTACATTTGCATGTTTTTTACGATTGCATAAATTCAAAAATGGTTTTATGATACTAATTAGCTTGCAGTTAGAAAAAACTTAAACATTAATTTTGAGTTAATTTTCAAGGTTAGGCCTAAGTGTGACCTTGACCGTTCTGCACCCGGTTTTGCATTATTTTTTGTTTTCGTAAATGTACTGACAATTTATGATTTCCGTACTTGTCTGTAATGTTCCGTCCAGGTTTTTTAATAATCTAATTTATGTTTTAAGTAGGTATCTATTTATTTATTTAAATGTATGTATTTCTTTGAAATAAAAGCGTCGATATCTGAGTAAATATACGGAGAGAATATTAATACCTGGTTTTTATTTAATAGGTCAAATCAATAATAGTAATTTGGAAAAGTGAAACAAGCAACCTGTCCTGTATGTTGGCCTTGATTTTCAAAAAGGTTAGATTTTGAATTTGTTGGCCTTTACGTGATTTTGAGTTTTACATAAGTGGTCATTTATACTCAAAAGTTACTTGACGGTTTTCATAGTCGTCTAAGTAAAGAGCGACATTATTTTTGCTGATAGTCAAAATTTTTGTAGTTTCAGGAATTTTATCGAAAGGTCGAATTTACATCATAGAAAGATATACCATGATATGACCACGTTTTTTTTTTAAACAAGTTGCACAGAAAATAGCAAGTATACCTACCTACAGAAAAGGTAAACCCTTTTAAACATAAAAGATACTTACGAAACTTTATCAGGAATACACGAACTAAGTCCCTGTAACTTGGCATTATGGAAGGTCATCTTCAGATTCCCGGGGAGGGTCATACTGATGTTCTTGTCCAAGTACAACGGATCCAAGGGCGGGATCCCGGCCTCCGGGATTCCTTGCACGATTCCCGGGATTGCGTCCAGGGTGGCTTTTGTGAAGCACTCATCGCTTAGCTCGGAACAGGGGTGGATGTAGTCAGCTGTGAAAGGAATTAAAAAAATATATGTAGGGCAATCTGCTTTTATAGTTGGGGTTGTTATTACTAGTAAATATATCTGGGAGCTTAATTTAATATATGGAGATAGAATGACAAAGAAAATGGTTATTTTCGATCTTAAAATGACTTATGTATCATTATTTCAAAACACAAAATTTCATGAATTTTCATTTGTGCTTAGGTGATAATTCCTTCAAAAACTTTTGTAGGAATAAAAAATTCTAATAAATCATAAGTAACATAGATGGAAGCTATTGTTTTCGCAGATTTATTGTTTCAACTTAAGTAACGATGCACATTATCTCATTACAATCAAAACAACACGTTAAAATTGTCGGTAGTTATCAAATCCAAATTCAAACAATGAATAACGCCAGTTACATTCAAAATTCGAACGCAATTCAAAAACCGAACTTACGCAAAGGAATCAACTGGAAGCTGCCATAGATACAAACACTTAACACCACAAACACAAGATGGCTGAACTTCGACATAGTTTTTTTTTAAATATTAATTATTGATCACTTTTTTCTTCACTAATTTACGCAATACACACTTCTGTTGCACACGAGGCCTGTTACACGAATGTTCGCTGGCTTGTCTAAATGATCTTTAATTTCGTAGTGATTAAACAACACTTCAAGGATTTAAGGTGTGATTTCATTGGTGCGACTTAGTCGAAGAAGGCCGCAGACAGCGGCGGCGTTCGCGCGTTTGTCTCACAGTCTTTCTACACGCGCACGACGTTAGGTGTCGTAAGTTTGTTGTGACATAATTATGCAAATTGTTTTATTGTGGAATGCCAATATGGGGGCGATACACCGATTTTTGTGTTAAAAATAAACTACAAAATTTATTGTGACTTTATAAAAATAAACTCAATAAATATAGCCATTTTTATGAGCTTATTAATAAATCTAAAGTACCTTTTAACAGCTATTGTCACCATACCCTTGACCGAGGTTGTCATAAAGTTGAACATCAATATGCAACATTACTTCATGCGCATAAAAATCGCAGTTAACTAGGAAACTGCTAGACCGTTGCAATCGCGACCTTTATTCCAATCTGTGTCATAAGAGTTAAGTAACGCATACTATAGTAATAGTACACAAGAGTTAGCCACAAACTACATACTAAAAAGTCGGCCGACAGTGGCAGACCTAATGGTTGGCAATTAAAAAAAAAAAAAACTAAGTCTTCATTCAAAATAAAATAAGAAATCGTTTATTCAAACTTGGCTGCAAAACAGCACTTTTCGAACGTCAGAAAACAAAAGACAGCCCCCAAAACGCCCGAGTTGTGAAGGACAACTTCCTGTGTTTTTGTTGGGAAGAAGTGCAAACTCCCCAGCAAGTCAGGCAGATATTTGCTAAATACCTGATCTTTGTAATGTGCGCACTTCCATTCATCTTCGTACTGATTTATGAGCCCAAACAAACTATCGGCCGACTAAAAGTTTACAGTGTGCTGGTAGGTATTCTTAATGCGACAAGAAGATTGCCGGACGGGGAATGCAATTTAAATCTGATTGTGAACGGAAAATCCGCAGCAAGTCATTTGAAATGCATTCCAAATGCATTATTAATTACTTGGGATGCTGCAAAAACGGTATAGTTAGGTAATTCAATGGCTTGCATGTCTATTTCCAGCTGTTAACAGTTTAATGGGTTTATTTGTCATAACGAACACAAATACTTAAATGTAAAAAATATTAAAGGCAATTTTAGGGACATGATGTTTCAGTATTTTTGTACCCAATTTCCATTTTCATCTTCAGTTGGAAATGCGTAAAAGAAGAATAGATATATTATACTGAAGAAACGGTACCTTAAATTTTTGACAGCACTATTAATACTTACACAATTATTCAAAAAACATAAATAACTATAGTTTGACATTATGTCTATGTATAATTTGTAAAAAAACACGTTTTTTAACCTTTGGATCCACTTAAAACAGGAATAACCCGGAAATTAAAGTACAAAGTTTATTTTACCTATACCCTTTGTACCTTAATTTAATAAATGGAATATTAATTAACGGATCAAAGCTCAAACATTTTTTTTAGTTTTCAAAAAAACTCCAAAAATCTCTAATTTAAAATACCACATAATTCGTTTTGGAGTTGTTATTTTCCAGAGTACGCAGACGATTTCATAGAACTTGGATTAAACCATATTAAACTATGATCAAAGATAAGATAGAATTAAATTGTTATGTAGTCTATTTAACTATTCTTCATTCAGGTCAGAGATCACTAAATTGTAACATTGTAATATTTTTTATTGAAATAAATTGTAGGTGCCAAGTTTCTGCTTACACGCACGTACGTACCTAGTATTTCGATTTTCTCTTAAATCGTTCGTTTCTGAAAGTCTGTACGGGTGCTCCGAAGCCAGAAAGTCTGCCAACTACCTAGTCTTACCAACGGGTATTGGGTTGCCCGGCTAACTGGGTTGAGGAGGTCAGATAGGCAGTCCCTCCTTGTAAAGCACTGGTACTCAGCTACATCCAGCTAGACTGGAAGCCGACCCCAACATTGTTAGGAAAAGACTCAGGAGATGAAGAGATGACTATTTTTAGCCTTAATCAACAGTTTTAGGGATATTTTTATCCAATTTTGAGTTAACTGTACAGGACATTATTTTGGTTAAATCTCTTCTACTATCATACTAAGAAATGATTCCCCAATTAATTAAATACCAGCTAAGAAAATGATTCTCGTATGTTCACGCCACCCTAGGGAGCGTTGCACCACAGTACAGGCAAGCGCACAAAGTAAATAGTGCAGCAAGTGTTAGGTAAGCGGTTGCGAAGTGCAGGAAACTCGTTTGTTTACGACTGTACTTGTTTGTGACCAGCCAGAGATGGTGGTGTAATTCTAAGATGATTGAATGTGCTAATGAATGGTGGGGTGTATTAGTTTGTACTGAAAATAGAATAGATCTGACGGTATTTTTAAGTTAACTTTAAAGTTAGAAAGGATTTGATTTTTTTACGAGTACTAAGGGGTTTTCCATGAGAGGAAAATACAGATTCCAGGGGAATACAGTCAATTTTATTGTTTTTTTTTTACTAGGCAATACATTAGGTAGAAACTTCAAAAAGGAATTATGTTTTAGTAATTCATATAGCAAGAGATATATGCAGTTACCTTAATATTATAATGAAAAAAAAAAGAAGATTGATATAAAAAAACAGGTTTTTAAACCGCAGGTTTGCTATTTTGCAAGCCATTTACTATATTATTTAAGTTTACAATAATTTTCATAAAAACTTACTTCAAAATACATGACGTGCAAAAATATAAGGCGTATTCATCATAAAAATCTTTGCAAAATCATAACGCACAGTGGTCCAATACCTCTCCATACGCGGACACAGAGCGGGTAGGTACAGCGGGCGTGAGAAAGTAGTTTCACGGTCGATTACGCGGACGATATGGCGCCTCGCCCACCGTGCACTTCTACATAAACAGCCACAATTAGCCTGAACATATCGCTGATTGTAATTGTTACTGGAGAGAGTGATTGGGTGACTCGATTTTAGTTGTTATATGAGGATAGTGCTATTTATGAATTGGTATTCATTGTAAGATATGATGTATTTTTAGATCCTTATACATATTTAGATCAAGATACAGTTGTAATAATTTTGAAAATATAACATTTAAATGTTGCTGCTGTTGACGAAAAATTAACTGACACTTGTCACACTAACACACTTGACACGAAATTTTCCACTTTTTTTTTGTAACAGCGTGTAAAATTAGACGGTAAACATATATGAACACTGTACAAAATGTATGTAAGTACATATATTGCACAGCCCAACCTTCATTTGAGATTTTGAAACTATAAATTTTATTAATGTACATGCCCATAAAGAATATTTTTAAACGTTGCTGTTGCCACATGAAACATGGTGCTTACCATCATTCATTTTAAAAATATCGTAATAAATATGAATAAACTCTGTTTGAAATAGACACAGCTATTTACATACAAATTAGAGTAACAAACTGCAGCTTTTAGTTTTGAAAGTCATTTTACAAAAAAAAAAATTGCCAACAGTAATCAGTGGTTCTCATGCGCAACCCATCAAACATAAATTACACTATCAAACGAGACCATACAATATTGGGACCAGACTTATTTATCAGATCACTGGTCACCAACAAATAAATAAAAGAGCTTTGTGTCCACAAACGACTTAATTCGGCAACACTGGTACAATCGGCACTGGTACAATCGCATATGTTTACTTTGTCCACGTTTTTCGCTAAGTTGAACACCGTGCGAAAAGCCTTTCTGTATTGTTGGCGAATCATCGATTTAAAGGTAAATGCAATTTATTTTGAATTATATCCATTACCATGATCGATTCCTTTGTTGTTTTCAGGGCTGCTAAAAATGGGAATTAAGCAGTCTGACTATGATTTGTCTTAAAAAATGATTTTCAAAAAATGACTTTTTTGAGTATGTAATTAATGGAGTAGAAAGCCATTTTTTTTTCTAGAGACACAAAAGAGACATGGAAAAGCATTTTTACTTTTTTAGTCCCCAATTGTACGTACGTGAGATTACTGACTAAATTATTATCAAAAATGTCATACAATAACCATATCAGCCTTTCTCAAAGACATCCAAAATTGTTCACCTATTACCTATGTCATTGTGATCAAGTATTTTAAGAAGTTAATTTAATAATGGCGCTGGCTACTACAATTGGTCTTCAGTGTACAATGAGAGCACATTATAATAATGAGTCACTGTGTGAACTGGGCGCCGGTAGTTCCCACAAGGTAGCCATAAGTCTCTTTAGATCAGGACATTATAGAAAAAATATGGGGTTCATACAGATAAATGAAATGGTGTAACGAATGCACTGGTTTTCAAGCAATTTTAAGTCGGGAGAGATCTAAGTATTTCTAATTTATTATTAGGTATTGGTTAGAATGTTTACTTGTTTTATTTAAACATCTCGTCATCACCTACGAAATCTCCAATTGCTCCATTTCATCAAAAAGAGGATAATGTTTTTTCTTTACTTTTGTCTCTGACCTATCGTAAGAAAAATGAGGTTTATGAAGGTATTGCTTTTTAATTTACGCATTTTCATTCCTTTGGGAAAGAAACTGTCAGTTTTTGGAAATATATCCTACCTCATCACGCTATGTGTGGTCACCTTGACACTCATGAGTGGGCGCGTAGTCTGACTGGCTGTCTGTCACAAACGGATCAATTGAGCTTTGTGAGTGACACGGACAATTTATACACAACTAATAATGTCGCTGCGGTGAGATTTTGGCGATTTCAAATTAACCTGATGACAAAAGATGAAAGGTATTGTTGCTTTTGTCGTGTTCAGGTCAACACTCATGAAAGTGATTGGGTTTTTTTTTACTATCTCGAACTTACATGGAAACTTATTTCCTCTTCTTCTTATCGAATGAGCTGCACCTTTAATCACTTACCTAACAAGGTCTGGTATCTTTCCCAAATCCGCCTGACGGCCGCTGGCGTAGAATTATTGAGTACTGCTAAGTATACTGCATAGCATTTGGTGATGCTAGCTTTAAAAGCCCAATACAATTACGACGGTATAACACCACCAACTTCCAAACTTCAGGCTGCTTTGTGACAGTTTCCTTGGACCACTAAGCGAATTCGTCTCGACGCAGGAATTGAATCCAGAACTCTCTGCACGACAGTTAGCACTTGTGACCAACAGCTTTATGATTTGCCAACCTACAAATAAGAGTACCTACCTAACAGCTCTGCCTACCTACATAGCGCAAAGTGTGAAGGCTCTAGGGTCGTCTCCTCGTCGCGAGATGCACGGCGCTGTAACAGTAAATCTCGGTCGTGCGCCCGCGCCGCCTCTAGCATACTAATGCAGATTTTGTGCGAGTATCCATTGTTCTACAAGAAATTATTCACTAAACTTTTCAGATGTTGTTGAAATAACTTTACCGGTCCGACATTGGATAAGAGGATTAAGAGGGATTTCCGTAAGGTCAAAATGGACTGGGAAAATCTTTCCGCGTATGCATAAGGCGTCAAATGACTGGCTTCAGACAGGCACAATTATTTGAATACTTCTTAACTTTAAGAAGTTGTGGTATCAGGTAGTGGTTACAGCAAAAAGCTCTCAAATAGGTGTGCAGCTTGGAAACCAGGACTACAAAGTCTGACATTTTTAATTCACCTTGACTAAGAGAGGGAATATTAACACTCAATCTGCCGTCCGTTTTTCAGATATTTGAGGCAATCAATTAAATGACTTGAAAGTAGTTGAATCCCGGTTAAAGTAAAATGAAAACACACACCAATCTAGGCAAACTTTAAGACATATGGGTTAAAGTTATAGTAAAAAATACTCTTGGAAACTTATAAAATAACTTGAGACTTGCGAAACTGCCGTAACTATGAACATACAACCTACATGATTCAGATGTAAGTTGCAATTTTTGTACAAGACAAGACTCCTTGGTTTAACAAGCGGTGATTCATAGATTTTGTGTTCTTTTTTCGAAAGTTATGCATCATATATTTCTGGCTGACTTTTTTTCCTTGTTAAACTTTTTTTTAGGTTGGATGTGTGAAGTTGGGTCCTGGTTTTGAAAATGGAATGTCTCTAACGTATAGGTACAGAGAAGGTAAGTTAGGAATTGAAGAATAAATAAAATCAGATTATAAAGGCCCTATTTACCTAGTGATCATGTTAGGAAAAGCGTGTACTATGATTATTTTTAATGAAATTCTACTCGAGTACCAGCGTCAGAGTTTGCTGTATTTTTTAAATGCAAAATGTATAGGTACAGTTATAGAAATGCATTACTGGATGATATCCTATACTTTACCCTATTAGGGTGCAGCTGATTAGCTTCAAACTAGATTCTGCCACCGAGCCAGTATGGCTGAGCATTTAACAAATTATATTTTAAGTAATAATAAATTGATACATATACATATGTACATAGATGGAAAGTTGGCTAGAATATGTCATCTCAGAATGGCAGATAAATAACGGGAAATAGCTCGTACCTGTATATATATACTTATATTATTCGCAATTGTTGCACACATTATAACAATGTCTACGCAACAAAGATTTTAATGATTAGAGGACAATCTAAAAAACATTTGCATAGTTATAATAGTTTGTATTATATCGAAAATGATGCAACCGGCCTTCATAATGGCAAGCGTGGTAACTGTGTTGTATCGTAGAAATACGACTTAGAAGTCTCACATACAAATTGATTGACTAACAAATGTTATTATCTATTTAAATAAGAATATGTACACAATATTTACAAACTTAGACTACTTTACTAAATATAAAATACTATATACAAAAAATAAAAACTAACAAATTGATGTTGAATTTGAAAAGAAAAGGTAATGCTGCCAGCCTTTTGGGTACGCTCCCAGTCGACAGCGATGGGAATGATTTTTTATGCTTTTTAGTTTTAGTTTTGTTTTTACTAGGATAGTTTTTTATATCTATTGTAAATATGTAAAAATCACTTTTCCTGAATAAATAAACATACTGGAGTTGATCGAAAAAACAAGATATGTTAAATGAATATTAAGTTAAATATGTCAAAGTTCGCAATAAAACCACGTATTTCCTTTTATTAGATTCCTTTTAATTTGAAAAGTATTGTGAAGTATTTCAGGGCTAAGAAAACTATTCCTAACATAATAAGTATCAGGGTTTTTACATACCACGAAATAAGGTAACTAGAGCATACTCCCACAACACAGAAAAACAAAAAAAAACGGAAAATCATAAAAAAGCTACTAGTCATGAAATAAAATTAAAAACAAATTAGCATTTGTATCCTTCAAAACATTTCTGAAATGAATACTCTGGACAGACTAGACCTTCTGACACCTACCTACTCTTTGACACAAATACTTAGTGCACCGATGCGCCTGGGCATGTTGTGTATCTCGTTATTGCGTCATGTGATTCAGGTGCTTTTCATTTATTTGCGGAACTCGAGTTGCAATGGATTTGTATTTAACTTGGTCTCTCCCGCGGTTTTACCTGCACTTTTCACACAAAAAGATAAAAAATAATTTATCTTCATCGTTTGCCAGAGTTAGGGGCAAATCTGGGGGGTTTTATCCTAAAACTGTTACTCTACAATTTGCCATAGAAAATAAAGAACTCTATTTAAAATTAAGCAAAAAAAAAACAAGAGACATCTCCAAAAAGTTTTTATATTATGCTAAACCTTCTTCATTCATGCATATATCTAAACATTCACTATAAAATCATCCCATAACATTCTAACTCCAAATAAAGCAATTTCTACGCCACTATTTATACTTAGCAAATCTAATAAAAAACGATTGTGTACAAAAAAAGACTTGGCGCCAACGCTGTACTTACTATACCACCAGTTTAAATAGACCCGTGGCGGAATTTGGAACTACACATTGTTCCATACAAAATGTTCCTTTTGGCGAAGACAGTGGCGCCACCCCAATGGGTCAACTTATGCTAGACGTGTTACACGGAGCTATTTTACAGACAAACGCAGGCATGTTCCTATTCCTGTACTATTTTAGTTGCAAAGATGACTCTTAGATTATTAATAGTTTAAGTGATCCTATAATGTTTGTGATTGCATTTGTTTTGTAGTTGTTGTTTTTAAAGGGTGGAAATTGATGGTGAAAATTTTCCAAGTTGTTTTTTTGGGATTTTTGATGGGAATGTAAAGTTATATTGTAAAAAAATAGCTATAAAACAAGCTAATTATTGAATCTTAATTTTACCCCGGTACCCAATATATTATTATTTACAAGCATGACAACAAGACGTAAATAAAATTCTTAACTATCACAATTTGAAAAATGTGGTAACCATTTAATTAAATTAATTTGTTCAAACATAAATTGACATTCCAAATTCGAAAACGACAGAAATTCTATATTTAAACAAGCTGGACTAAGAAAATACATCCATGTTTGGAATTTGTTCTAAATTTAAAGCGACAGTTCATCTACTCGCTACAAGATGGCGCCACACACATCGTTGCTTCAACGTTCTTATTTGTCGGATTACTGTATTCTAAACGATGTTATTTGTGGATTATTATTACAAGAGTAATTCATCTGTCTAGAGAGCTTAGTATTTCATAATATTATGAATAGGCACACGTATTGAATATAGAAGTTGTAGTATATATTCTAGGACGAATTTCTCCGATAATCCCTTCCTTGTATGTTAGTCTGTATGAATTCTGAGTATTATCACGGACCCGATTGGTTTGGCGGTTCGTACAATTTATTAGGGCAGCTATTATGCAGTATTTGCATGTAAATACTTCCTGCATTAGTAACGTAACTATCTCAGATTGGACTGAATAGAAATCAGTCTCAATTCTCAATGTTCTTTGTGTCTTGTAAATTCTGGGAGAGATTGTCTGTTTTCTTGTCTGAGTGTTTATGAATTGAATTGGAGCTGTAGCTTCCATGAGTGTGTTGTGCTTTAGGAAAACAGAGGTTCGTACCTTCCGTGATTTCATTAACTTCTTTTGGCAACACAGCAGAAAAATCTTGCTGATTTGAAGTACCTAGATAATATCTACTGATTATGTTTCATTAAACGTATTGTGTAAATGCATCTTTCAGTTTTTATGTAAAAACGTTCTAAGATGATTATGAAAATGATAAATGTTATGTCGAATCAAAACCATACCACCTAAGACAATTCAATATTCAATTGATTCAATATTGAATGTGGTAGCGAAAAAGTTTAAATACAACTTTTATCTAAAAATAGAGTAGGAATCTTAAATTACAGCTGTTTCTTTTTCAGGTACACCACTTACCTCACTTTGATGTTTCGTCTGAAATTGTGAACAGAAGTTCGGTGACCGCATTAGCATTTTTGATTTCGTTTCGATAGTCGCGTTGTTTTCAAGTGATTTATTGAAGCCATTACCGAAAGCTGTAACATTGTATTTCATTGAACTTTTAGTAGTGTTTAGGAAAGTATGTACCTAGTGTTTTAAGTTGTTACAGAATCTGTGTGGGTAATTTTTGTTGTTTTTTATCTGGGTAGATAGGAACTGTGCAAGATTGGATTGGTTGGCGCTGACTGGGGGAAGCCTAAGTTTCGCAGTACACAGCAATAGACTGACATGATGATTATGATTTTTTGTTGCTATTTTTCCATTCGCGTTAATAATTAGACATTGGCTTAGTTAGATTAACCTCTTGAATGCTGCTAATTAGAGAACAATAAAAAAACCATTGTGTCTCGCGTAGATCTGCGCACAGGCACACACCTTGTTAAAACCGAGACTTGTCTTTGTGTTTGTAAGCAAAGTGAAGGATTACTTTACAGAACAGTTTGGCCATATTATTAGCGTATAAAACATGAGTACCTACAATCGATAGAGAAGAGACTCTTAATTACCAAACACAACCTAATTAACCCACCAAAACAAAAACACATATATTTACCCAAAAAATCAGTGGAGGTCCGTTTCAGTACCGATAGACTTCGTAAAAAAAAATGGCGGACACCCGTGATTGGTCGGCGCGCCTCCCGCGGACCGTGGGAGCGTCACCACGTGCCGACCACCGCGGTCCTGCGCCCGCGCATGTCACAACACGTCTAGTTGCTCCAGATATCAGACAGGGCTGGGATGGTGAGAAATTTAGATTTTATTAATAGATTTTTTTAAGGAGGTTAAATAGGTAATTGAGGTTAAGATTAGTATTGCTAATTATGTAGGTAATTAATTAATTACTAAGTTCTGGATTCGATTTAGAAGCTGGATACATTCATCGGGTATTTTATATCTATAGAAAATACTTAATGATTATTTTTTATATAGAAAATACTTAATTAATGTTGTGAAGTCAAGGATGGTTAAAAAATCCGGGCAGGTACACAAGTTTTGTAGCTTGGAGAAATTACAATTTCTAGTTTTCAAAGTAGTTTAAAGTTTACAATTTCTCATCAATTCTTCTGTAAAATCTTAATAGCTATTTAAAGCTCCAAGTTTACAATGTCAGCCATATAGCATTGAATTCTTCTTTAAAATCTTAATAGCTATTTAAAGCTCCAAGTTTACAATGTCAGCCATATAGCATTGAATTCTTCTATAAAATCTTAACAGCTATTTAAAGCTTCTTCAAACCAATGGTACGGTAGCAATATCAACCCTATAGATAGATTCCTGGCGTCCCATTTAGGAATAACATGTTTTTGTTCTACGGGAGTGACTGACCTGATATTGTTGATAACTAACAGATCAGACTGTTTATCAATATCAAAATTACTTCGCGGAAATATAATAAGTAAATATAATGATGAAAGTGAACTAGTTTTCGTGTCTGTTTGGTGAAAATTTCCGGAGTTTTCTGAAATTCTGTTTTTGGAAATTCGCGGTTTCACCCATACCTAATCCTTGGAAACTACTCCCCGTGCTCAAAATATAGCATATGTCACCAGAGGATATTATACCTTCCAAACAGCGAAAGCTCTCTTTAATCGGTTAAGCAGTTTGGAGCCTTACGTTACAAACAAATAAACGAAGAAAATCCTCTTAACGGGGAAAAAATATAGAAAATCTTATTTACGGGTAATATTACTTCAGAAGTAATATCCTAAAACTACTCTAAGCTTATAATTAGGTCTCGTCTCACTGTCTCGACATTACCGTCCACATATGGGGAAAAGCATGCGATCACCTATATCTTTCAACATGGTGCGCCGGCGCCGGTTTGACGCGCACACCGTTCCACTACACGCTGACTTACTAAATCATTGTTTCAGGAGATGCATCTATTTGTAGGTGTTTTAAAGGTTTAAAGCATATACTTAGGTATGGTGAAATAGGTTCTATAGTTGCAAATGGTAAATAAATAAAAAGGAAGTATTTGTCCCGGTGCCAAAGAAAAGTACATATATGTAGAGTAAAGAAAGTTTTCTTTCAAACAATGAACTGAAAAGTATCCTGTAGTAATCATATATAAGTGCATGAAAATATAATTTAGTCTTTCACGTAAATAGTTTTATTTTTCGCTTACAACACTTCCTTAAAAAAAACTTCTAAAGTGCGTACAGCGAGAAAAATAATAGACAAACAAAATTTTTATTTTAAAAGTTTAATAGAATTTGTTTTGTCTATTCCCTTAGGAAGTATTTATTCCAGACTTGGGCGTGGACTATTGAGGGTAAGTAATTACGTGTTGTCCCAAAAACTAACATAAACTGAATTGTTTTTGTCCGAGTTCATAAAAATAAACCAAATATACAAAAGTATATACAAAGTAGGTATCTTTACATTTATAGAACGAATATTATGTAGTTGCTGGAAGGAAGAAAAATCAAACTGAAATTGGATGATACAGTCTAGATCGCAAAAAGACTTGATACCAATCGAAATCTTCAAACAAAAAAACAAAAGACGATTTACCAATAACCATCCATCACCTTCCAATTTCAAACGTACCAATCTCATACTTTAGACTGACTCCACTCAACTCCGTTTAACCAACCACGCGGAGGTAAACGGGCCACTAAACGGTCAAGGTTGCCTATTTCAGGCAGGGTCAATGGCCCCCATGGCAAATATGGCCGCTATGTGTTTTTGTCACGCGAACTAAGAACATGTGTGTGGCCGTCGGTACTTTTGACTTATGGACGAAAATTCTAATTAATGTAAGCTTTTTTGGGAGTTTGTGTATATTAAATAGGTATTGTTTTGGATTAGGTTGGTTCGATGTTTTGGTGTCTTTTAGGCTTCGAAGATAGGTATGGAAAAACCAATAGCTAACTATTGCTTTTTTATGAAATCATAGGTACTTATCTGTTTTTCAGTAGGTAAACTTGCCTCAAATCTCGTAACCAAAATTTAAACTGAAATTGATTCTTCACAGTAAATGATAGATTTTCTGCGTAATTGACGATATCCAACCGTATATTATATAAATTATAACAAAACAAGTACAACCTAACCATAAATCAAGAATCAGATAGCCAATAGACAATTTCAAGTCAACTCTAACCTTCTTACATGCTATCAGATCATAGATAAGAACTTAAAATTACCCCTTTCATTTTACCCTTACGAAATGTTACGATGCCTTAAATCAATTTCAAGTATACCAATATATGGAATTAGAACAAGTTTTTTATCATGTAATAAAGTACCTAGTCGGGACTGTAGCGTGATTTCAGACTGTATTCATAAAATCGAAAAGGTATAAACTATACCTTTTGGACGGACCGTACGTATTGTTAGTAGAGTGGATAAATGAAATTGTTATCAGATTTCAGCGAACATATGATGTTTGTGTAAATTAAAAAAAAAAAGTGGTGGAAGTCATAGATTTTGTTATGTCCTTAATTTGGGACTAAAAACAGTGATATCCTAAGGTAAATCATATAAATTGGTATTGGGATCAATTAAGTATACCTAATTTCAGCCGGCTGAAAAAGAAGAGTCTTACGATTTCACCAAATGCCTAATGGGTTTGCGTTTAAAGTTTTCATAGACTCTCTCACTTTAGTCTATAACGGTATCGAAGACTCATATTACAATTAGTGAAAAAAGTGTTTTGATATGGCAATTGTGAATAACGTACAAGTATACCAGCCAAGTCTTCTACAACAGTTTCCCACTAACTTTCATATTAGTAGGTTATCTGAAACATCATACCTACAAACATTACAACACAAAAAGTTTCTCTCAACCATAGAAAGAATAACATTACCAAATATTTCATCACACATCTTGTCATACGTTTTGCCTATACGGAATACAAATGTGCATATTAAAAGCATATTTTGAAAACATCTGCCTTACATAGTTTTATTGTATAATCTTCTAGTATTCACAAACTGCAGACTAAACGGTCGGCCGACAGTTGACACATCATCATCCTCCTGCCTTTATCCCAATTTTATTTTGGGTCGACGCAGCATGTTTTCTCCTTCCATACTCTTCTATCTGCCGTCATCTCACAAGTAACATAAAGAATGTTACTTGTGAGATGACGGCAGATAGATACCATATCTACATTCACACAATCCATCCATCGTTTCTTTGGTCTTCCTCTTCCACTATATCCGTCCACATTCATACTCATCATCTTCCTGGTTGACACAATGGTTACCAAATTTTTTTTTTTTAAGAATATGTTAATCCCAATCAAAGTTTCCAGTCGGTCTGATACCTTCTAAATACCTGATCTTTTAATGTGTGCACTACCACTCCTCTTCATACTGATTTATGAGCCCAAACAAACTATCGGCCGACTAAAAGTTTGCAGTGTGTTTACTCTAAAGCTGCGTTGTAAGCTTATATTTCTGTTATCGCAATAGAAGGGCATAACATCCTGTAGTTTTGGACTATTGTGCAAATTGTGTTAATCGTTACTTAGTCATTGTTGAGCACGTTTGATGTCTCTATTACGGAATTAATATGGGCTTTGTATGTGTGTGCGTGATGGGTTTTGAAGACTACGATTTTGCATAGTTGGTTGGGAAGACTAGCTTTATCTATCTAAGTATATATATAAAAATGAGACCCGCTTTCCGTTGTCACCACATAACATGAAAACGGCTTAACCGATTTGGCTGAAAATTAGAGAGGAGGTAACTTAGACCCGGGAGAAGTTTTTGTCACCATCTGGCTACGAGACGCGGGTGAAGCCGCGGGTGAAAGGTAGTTTTTAATAATTATGTTTATTGTACATATGCCCATGTAACTTAGTAAATACATTTTAGAGTCTATGAAGTATTAGTTTCTGACTTATTCGGTTGTTACACGAAAGTTTCCTATAAATTGCACAATGAAATCGAAAACATAGGTATGTACCTACTTTTGTTAATGAAGCTAATATAAGCGTGTTAAAAAGTTAGGTGTTCACAGGTATTTAACCGAATAATGAAAGATACAGCATATCTTGTGTCACAGCTTAAGACCAACCAATTTGATGAATATTTACGATACTCTTATAACTGTCAAATCAAAAGATTAACACACTATAAACCATATTTATTAAACAAAATAAAAATAATCTTCTATTTCTATCCATTTATAGTTCTTTGTTATAAATAACAATATAATATCTAAATTCGGATCTGTCACCGTTGTATTGCGTACTAAGGCGTTAATCTCTGCGCTTGCGCATACGTCACGAACATAGCCCCCTTTCGCGTAACTTTGACGAAATTTTATTGATAGTTAAACAATTTTATGTCACATTTTTACAATCCTATTTAGTGTTCAATGTAAGGAATTTTGGCATTAAAAGTACTTTTGTACAAAGTACGTTAATAAATTGTTAATAGCCGTGCCTTGGATTTTGTATGATTTTATTGGCTATTTCATGCTGCGGGGATAGTTCTAGGATTTTATTGTATTTTTCTCTCTATTGTAGATCCATTGAAAGAAGGTGTTCCCCGCGATGCCAACCGCCTCCCGAGGAAACTGTTTCTCGCAACCGAATAAATGAAAAGTTTAGCCTTTTTAAGGCTCTAGAAAGACTATCACACACAACCAAATATTGAAATCGGGTCACTACAATTAGGGTGAAAAAACGACAACCAGACAGAGTTGTTTTCGCATTTATAATATACGAGTAAGTAAAGAGCAAGTTTGATCTTGAACTTTTTAAGAAAACTAGTTTTCCCGGAGGTTCTAAGTAAAAGCCATATTTCCACATTAATGAGAAATTGACAGTTAATATAGATGCTCGTCGTTACCTCCCGCAACTATTCGATTAAGACATTGATTACACGCATTCCAAAAACCAAGTAAATACCTCATTTATCATAACACATGCATAATAAAAAGATAACCATTAACACAAACTTGTAAGTTTTTCAATTAGACACAGTAAAGAGGTTTAATTAACTCTCAAAATGATAAATTTCATAATTATTATTTGAATTTACATAGCAATATTTGATTCAGGCGTCTGGCAACATCGGTGGCTTTTTTTTCTTTTTTGAGCTGGCAATGTGTTCGATTAATAAATTATAAGAAGTTTTATTTAGAAGGATGTTGAATGAGTTTTTCTTTGTTTGTCAAGTTTAAGTTTTTTTAGGTTTTGAACGGTACATGGCGTTTATATACGACTGATATGCGTGTGCTTCGAAATGTTCAGATAACATTGTTGCATTTGCGTGTTTAATTAGTATTTAATTCAAGAACTGAAGTAATTTTAAGGTGGTTAAGTATAAAAAATAGGATGTTTTAGAAATTCACTGTCGAGAATTTGAATTCGTACTTTGTTGTTCATTGTATGTTTGGTGCATTTGATATTTTTATTATGCACAATTTTAGGACAAAGATGGTTTTAAAGTAGAAAACTATATTTTTAGTTACCTATAGGTTCATTTATCTTCAATTAGCCAAGTACTCTTACATCATACTGGTACACCACCAAGTCTGCCAGTAAATGTCGTCCCACTCATTATGCAACGACAATACGGAACCAACTTAGCCATAGTTTATTAATTCATTTGTCATCGGCGCGGGCGCAGGCGTTTTCAATAACACGACTTACTCCTCTTTATTTATTAAATGTTTATTTATTAAGCATTACACAAATGCTGGCTGGAAAACCATAAATAATGCTGGCAACACCGACACTCTAATACTGTGTCTATGGTATTTATTTATCGTGCATAGACAATTATTAATTGATGTTTTGTTGCGTAGTTGCAGCATGCTGCGAGTTCGAATGAGATGTATTTTTTTTCAATAATTATTTCTTGATAATTATGTGATGAATGCATAACTTATTATCACTATTACTTTTTTCAATTCATAACTTTCAAGCGGCGTGTTTAAAATAAGCTTATTTGGAATTCAATGAGAGGAGAGAAAACTCTTCACAATATCAATTGCCTACGTTCAATTTATTAACTTAAGTTAGCCTTTTCAATATATTAACTGAACTATAATAGATATAAACAAATAGCTTCACGCTCTCATCCAACTTATATTATAAGTTGTTAGTTTGTAGGTAAGCATGTAAAAATGTTTATTCTTTTTTTTTACACGACACTACTGCATAGATTCGATGAAACCTGGCAGTAATGTAGTTTATAACATATCAGAATAACACATACTTACTTACTTTTCATCGGGAAGAAGTTTACTCAGGATGCTGGTGAATTTTTTTTTTTTTATTTATTTATCTTATATCACAAAGGTAGCCATCTTATATGCTAAGCCCCACAAAACCGTTGTAATGGTTTGACTGTGGGGTCAGTGAGTATCTTTAAGAACAATTAAATTTACTTATAACTAAACACTATACAGATAATGACAAAGAACTTGCAATTACAAATATAAAACTTAAATAATATCTAAATAATATAATTTTAATTTACGCTTGAATTTTTTTATATTAGTTTCACTCCTTATGTCTGCCGGCAGACTATTCAATAGATAAGGTATTCTCTTTTTTAATGTTCTGTCACCACGGGTGGAAGCTAGTTTATTAAGATACTTCTAAATATACATACTTCAAATCAAACATCAGACACAAACAGTAGGTAATATAACCGCAAATACCTCAAAAACCAGCAACCATAAACAAGAATTGGCAGTATAAAAACCTCCAGCACAGCAATTACTCTGTGGTACACTAGTACCATAGACTGTACGGTGTACAGTGTAAGGAGACCTCGTGTCGCATCGGGACGTTGCTGTCGATGCTATCTCTACCGCTAGGGATTACACTCAAGTGGGTATTGAGAGGATTGGCCATTGTTTAATAAAGTTTCGAGAAAATAACGTGATTTTATTCTTTCTGAATAAGATAGATAGATAGATTTACTTTATTGTACACTAAGAAAATTAAAAACACAGGACATCACAATACACAAAGAAGAGTACAAATGGTGGTCTTATCGCAAGGTTTAAGGTGGTCACTATTGGCTTCAAAACGGCCAAAATGATGAGGATAATGATGACATCCTGTTATCGATCATCAGGGACTTATGGCTCTCAGAAAGTTTTTTCCAGTTCTTTCGATTTTGACCAAACTTTATGTCCTTTCAACCGATACCAGTTGAGCTAGTTTCCTTCTGAGACGTTATCAGAAGAACTCACAAAAAACTATAATGGGCAAGCACAAGGCGACAGATTACGGATTTCAGAAGGGTGTTAAGATTTAATTATTTGGCAAAACTCTTTCGGTTTTTGGATGTACCTAATGGACATTTTATACATTGGTCAGGTTTTTTTTGCAAAACTGCATCTTCAATCAATAGGTACGCCAAATCTTTAGTATCCTATTGTTACAAAGTCAGTTTTTTTTTGTATAGTATCTTCTGTAAAATTAATAGTATACTTAAGAAAAAAAATGCGTTTAAAAATCAACAACCATAGCACACCATCCTCATTACTTTTCCCGCGCGGCCGCAGGATTTATTTCACGAAATTGTTTATAGCGAATCGCTTAACATTATTCCGCCAACAATAGTGTTCTTAGATTATTTAACCAACTAGATGCGCCATTGCCGTGCTATGCTTTATTTATGTTAAAAAGGAGACCGCCGCGCATACTTACGTAAAAATATCAATGTGTGCGATAAGTTTATGCTTATTTTTGACAATTTTGTCGAGTGCGTGCATAAAAATGTTATTCAAAATGCATGAATGGGCTATTACTTACAACCTTTTCACATTGGTTGATTTTCCGAGCAGAACACTCCAGCGGAAATCCTCTAATGTGTAAGCGCTGTATTTTTTGCATTGCCTAACCCTACACAGCGCCCAAATTGGCAATCATTGCCGCGTAGATATTTGTACTTAAAGCGTGTCTGGTTCGTTAAATGCTCCAACAATAGTGGTCGATACTCCGCTCCTAGAGTCACGCGTTCCTAAGGACATCTGCATAATACTACATGCATAATAGAGTGATTAGAATGCCTGTTAAAACTAACATTATTGCTAGAAATATGCTATTTATTCTATTGATTGCCTTTTGTTTTGAGGAATTGTGATTTTATTTTTGGAGATGATTAAACTTGTGAAGACAGTATGAACCATGATAGGTAAATGCAAAGAAATCTTCAATATATTTTACTAATTGGTATACTTTATAGACTTTCACTTAATATTCCTTGATACCAATAATACTATAGTGTTGAAATACTCAACTATAGTAGGAGTGTAAAAACATGCTACAACTATTTCTAGAAATAAATCACAAAAATATGAATTCCTTTTTTCCATTTTTGAACGTCTAATCATGGCAATTCGTAAAACGCGTTCGAATTTCAAAAGGAACGCTGTCAGCCGATCACCTTTCACGTTCGGATACCTTTTCAAAATACCACAAATAGAACACTAATATGAATTAATAGCTATTCACAGTAGCCGTGAAAAAATAACAGTTCTTACGCCCCACATATTTGTTTTTGGAGTGTGAAAAATCGCGTTTTTCGACGGTTTGTGGTTGGTTTTTAAGTAATATGAATGTTTTGGCATTACGCCTGAGTAATTTTCTGTCTCTGGCTAATATGCAGCTGCGGTGCATGTGATTTTATTTAGTTTTGTTGTAAGTTAGTTGAACGAATTGTGTTTTAATGCGTGGATTATGCAAGCTGTTTTTGGAGCCAAAATGTGTTTGTTGGTTTACGTTAATTATTATGTTTTTTGCTCAGTTTATTTTCAACGTCAACCCAAGTTTTAATTTTCTATACCTATTTGTAATTTTACAGTTACAGCTTAGCCTAAATCGCTACGAATAGAACCATAAATATTAATCAACGAAACTCAAGCGCATCTTCTACGCCATCTTGAAGCATAGACAACCCCATTGTTCAATTTGAACTTTTGCCTCCATAACTGTGTCACAGATTCACAATGTGAAAGCGATTTACCACAGACTGCATCCCATATTTTTGCGCTTTTCTTATGTAATTGCTTCCTGACGTAATAAATACGATGTGTGAACGGTTTATTGGTTGTAAACTCGTAAATATTGTCAAAACTTGGTGAATGCTACGAGATTTAGGAGTTTAGTGTGTAATGTTGTTTTGGAAAGATTTATATTCGGCTGACGTAATTAGGTCCGTTGTAATTTATTAATTTTAATTTTAGAATGGAATGTTTTCGAATGATAAAAATAATATAAGTAATTGATTTTATTTATTTTTCAAATACCTTGTTGATTATTGAACAACAGTTCAAACAAAAGTCACCTGCTGGTGATTAAAATACGAAATTCGTTAATAATTTTGCAGGTTAGGGATTTTCACTTTTATTTCCTGCTCTCTCAAAACCACATAAAGCATATTTAACACTTATTTTACCACAATTCGCCCATTAAAAGTCATGTTCTCGCCTCCTCACGACCCCCTCACCATTGAATCACTCCACATCACGGTGATGACACCTAACACATGCTGAGCCATCCTGATTGATGCCACACCTAATTATCTTTGAAATTTAACATCCATTCCTGCAAACTTACCACATACCATCACCCTACCTAAGAAAAAAAACACTCTATCTTTACTCGACTAAGATGCAAATTACAATACCACAAACATACCAGGACCACCTACCCTTCATTCGAAACACAACTCTATCTTCCCACAGCTAAGGTTGTAATTCCAATAGCACAAATATACCAAAAACAGCCAACCTTCATTTAAAACTCATCTCTATCTTCACACAGCTAAGGTTGATATTTCAATGGTGATGTTCCTCAGGGGATGGTAAACCTATGTTGGTAAAATTTCGTAGCTCTAAAGGGATGAAGAGATTGATGATGGCTTTCGTCTGTGTAGAATTGGTTTTACCTGGAATTGTGGATGTGAGGTTGAACTTAGACCTTAGTTGTCATTTAGTTGACGTCCTTAAGTTTTAAGATACCACATTGCCTTGAAGGCTGGTAGCACTTTTGACAAGCATAATCATAGATGCTCTAGTTTGTTAAAGTGCTAATGATCCTGAGGAATCTGTCCCTCTAAAAGATAGACTTGCTGAACTTATTACATATGTTTAATCTTACGAAAGCGGTTGAGCTGTATTTGTATATTTATGTACTTAAGTGCACATTATTGTCTTTGTATGTAAAAAGTTAGCAGCGCTCAGTAGTGGCCTAGGCGTCACTACAAACAACAGGCGCGCTTACAAAGAAACAAGTATGAAAGTTTAATGTTGCTGTAGTAGGTCCTGGCTTTCATTTGCCGTTGGTACTTTGACGGAAATTGACGTAATTTGGAAAAAGTTATCAAGCACCTCCTTACAAACAATCATGAGTGTTGGCTACTCGTTGTGACTGAGAAAGGTGTGTATTTAATAACGTTCTCATGTATTCCAGTGTAATCCTGTTCAAGTAACTAGGCTGTTGAAAATGCACCTGTTACATATTCGATTAGGCGTGAACACCTAAACACCAAATTGGGGAAAAAGGTCCGTAGTATTCTTACACTAGGTATTTGTTGACCTTTAGTGGCCATTCATTTATTTCAGTGTTAAATGTTTGTACGATCTGTTTTAGCTTTTCGAAGAAGCATATTAGAGCATTCGGCAATCCAGGTCATATACTCCTTCCTTTATTCGTGCAAATACCTAGAAGGTTCCGAAAGCATCATCCGTTGATGTGATAGTGATGTCAACCTATAATCTGTCCCTTTAATTTAAACTCTTCTCTGATCCTTTAGCTGCCCTAACCTTATTTACACTATCGAGAGACTTCCACAACACTAGAAGGACCTAGTTGTCTCATTGATACTGTCCAAAATTCTCACCTTGTCATCAATCATCCCCAATAAAACTAAGATAGCCGCCAAAGTCGGCGACATTAAAAGCTTCCCTTTCCCAAACACGACAAATCTATTTTTTCCTCTAATCACAATAACACGCAATAAAATAATATGGAAACAATACAACATAAATAGTTGTAAGGTCACGCACACACCGCACGACATAAAGCCACGAGCACATTTGTCGTGATGCCTTGCGTTTGTCGCGTGCCTTATACCGTCCGTGACTGGGAACGCGTTTGGACGAATATCAAAATGTTAATGCTCGTGTTTTCATTTAAATAAAATCTGTATTGGTTTTCGGCGGTTTTGGGTGAAAGGTTGGTTTATATGGAGTGGGAATTTGTTTGGGTGATTTTTAGGGTTAGGTGATATTTTAGTGTTTGTCGATTCATCTGATTCTTTTGCTTGAATTGTACTGAAATAACTTTGGAAAACCATGGAGATGGATGGAGAAAGCTCATGGATGAAACGGTCGCGGAAAATCTAGACTAGATTGAGTTTAAACGTAAATTGACTGTATTTTATCCGATCCTCTTTATGTCGTATATTTATATGACCTAGGGCCAATTTTTCAATCATCAGTTACCTAACTTGTATCTGAGGAATAACAATTTTCTATGCAAAAGCTGTCAAACATATTTTTTTGATAAAAGTTATCTTTCGATTGAACAATCGGCCGAAGTCATAACAAGTATCTTAAAGACTGATATAGTTTGATATTTTTTATTAAAAAAAATGCAAAAGCGTGAATAATTCTGTAACCCTCAACAATTCCCTTAAAACCACAAGCCACCACAACCTCAAAAATTAACATAAAAAAATAATAACACTTCTTAATGAAAAATGCATAACGCCACGTTTCCATGTAGTCGCACGCGCCGCCCACATGTGCGCACGCGCATCGCCGACCACACTCGCATTCTAATCACCTGCTTTCGTAATCAGCGGATCTTTAGTGATTGAGCTGTTTAATTATTTTATTGTATACTAGCTTTTGGCTGCGGCTTCGCTCCCGTCAACTGACTTCTCTACTTTACCCTATTTTTTCATAAGAACCTTCTCCTGACAATAACAAACACAACAAAAAAGAATTAGCCAAATTGGTCCAGGCGTTGTTGAGTTATGCGCTTACCAACACATTTTGCGATTCATTTTTATATTATAGATTTAAGCTAGTTATTTGTCTCGGTTTCACTTGGGTTTTTAAGAGAGCATTTTTTAGTTGATAGTTAGGTAATGTAATGCAAAGTCTGTCTGTTAAGTCGTTTCCAGCATTTAGAGTCCTCATGATAAGTTTAATTTTCAGCAGTTTCAAACAGGTAGTTGTACCTATGTTGTGAACGTTTTAAATATTTTTTTCTACAATATGTTACGCAGAATAATGAGGAAACGAAATGTTTCCCTGGCTGGGTTTTGCATTTTCAGATAATTAACTTTATTTCACCCGCTCTTTAGCTTTTAGTTCTTTTGCTTTCAGGGCTATGTTATCTTTCACAAGGTTACTTATATTTTTTTTATATAACATGTTAAAATATTTTTTTATCATTAGTTTATTGAGTGTAATATAGCAAAAAAAACTTAAAGGTACTTGAATAAATATTGCTTGGATTAGCAAACACTTGGTATTTTTAATTGTTCTCTAAGACTATCTTAAACAAACATGATTTTAGTTCGATACTCATAATAATGAAGTAATGTAATACAATGACTTATAGAAATATCTCAATCAAAGTTGATTACAAAACAAATGTCACCAAGATGATTTCTATCAGTTTTTAAATTATCATATAAAGATGCATCAATTCATTCTAATCGAACATCTTTAAGTAATTTCGAAGTTTGATCACAATCTCTTGTATTGATTATTTGTTTTATATTTAAAAAAATATTCATGATTTTCATAGTAAGTATTTTGTCTTTTGAATTCGTATGATGTAAGAATTTGTTCTTCTTATATTTTTGCCTTAACAAGATACTATTGGCGATTTAGAGTTATATTTTTATTGAGTTTGTGAATAACTGCTCTTAATTATAAGTTGATCTTATCTTATAATTAAGAGCAATATTTGAGTAAAAAGAAAGAGGCAGGTTATTTATGCTCCACAATTTTAAATACTTATCTCATTGTTTTTTTTCTAAATTGTAACGGCCATTCCAGAATCCTTCAATGCATTTCTTCAAAAACCATTTCAGTCCATATTTCCATAAAAATACATCTTACTTAGTTAAAACAACCACACTATAACATCTCATAGTGTAGCCTCGCCTTTATAAGTAAGGCGAGGAAGTGGTCAACAATAATTCCATAACCGGCACGCGCATCTAAGGCGCCAAAAGGGGTCGGAGCGTCTGAGCGGGGCGAGGATAACAATACGCGCGCTAGCTTATAACTAAAAGTCGTAAGCGGCAAAATGGTTTTGTAATTTTATTATTTAGAAATGATAATTTGATAAAAATTCCTTCTACAATTTTAAAGAGTATGTATATACTCAACTACTAAAAAAGTTAAGAGGCTTAAATCGGTCCCGTATGCCCATAATATGTGAATCTCTTTTTAAAAAGAGGTATGTTTGATATATTTTTCTCTGTTATAAAAGTTACCTAATCATGTTTCTACAACTAAC
This sequence comes from Helicoverpa armigera, assembly GCF_030705265.1. Classification (NCBI taxonomy): domain Eukaryota; kingdom Metazoa; phylum Arthropoda; class Insecta; order Lepidoptera; family Noctuidae; genus Helicoverpa; species Helicoverpa armigera. Next base: position 7,144,067 of record NC_087142.1, on the reverse strand, counting down.
AAAATAAGGTTTATATCATGAACTTTCAGGTAACCAAGTTGTATTTTGATCCGTTTTGTATTTACTGAGAAAAATTGAAATCCTTGGCGCCAAAAATTCCAATTCGTCCTCTTAAGACTCAGTAACGAGCTAGTCCATTAGACGGTGTGCACTCGGCCTAATGCTTGGTGCTTCACGAGTGAACGATATGGGAACCGAGTCCATTTTGAAAATTATGAGTTTTAAGAGTCATTCGATGGAGTTTGATTTGATGATGTAACTTTCAAAATAATTTAGGCACTTTTAGATTCTTGATTATCTTCTTAGAAATTGATAATTAGTTTGTTAAATCTTCAATTGTTCAAATCTTTTATATAAAGTATACCTATAATGATTGTACAAATGTTCGAAATTTTGTATAGGACAAAATGGACCACGAAAAGTCATAGACTGCAGCTTCATTTACGAACCAGCCTATTCTACTACACGACATAAGTACACATTGTATCTTCAACAAAACATAGCACATTGCCTACAAATTAAACCCAAAATATGCACAATTCCAAAACTCCAAAAAAAACAACACATGGCCATGGCCATCGACAATCAATCAATCCTTTACAACCACAATTTCCTGGATTCATTCACAACACCGAAAGTCGGTCATACAATACGAATAATTGTGCTAAAATGTGCGCCGGCGCAGATTTGTCGCGAGTGACGTCAGTTGCACATTTGACGTGCACCTTTAGCGGCAGAATGATATGCACCGTTGCACAAAGGTAAGGACAGTTTGTCTGTTTGTGTTAATGCTACATTGAAGTTTTGGTATTTTGAAATAGCGAATGTGTTCAAAAGATGGACGGTTTTGGTGAAGTTTTGTATTGAATAATTATAATAAGTAGGATGGGTATTTATCATTTCATTATAATTTAAGTTAAAAAATATTTTTTTTGACATATGCAAAATATATTTAATATAATTCAGTTTTTTATGAAAGTTTAAAAAAAATAGCGAAATTAGACTAATTCCTTCAGCAACTTGAAGTACCTAACGTGAAATATAAAAAATAAAACATTTACCAAATAACTCCCAAGTGCCCTATTAAAATAGAAATCCCTATCAAAGAGACTCACAATCATTTACAAAACTCCCTACTAATTACCACTCGCACATGCGTGGTTTTGAAGGCGCATGCGCCCGCGCAGTCGGAAGCGGCATATGTCGGCCATTGCATCGGCTAGATAAAGGGTTGTCTAACACCTTCGGTTCCGTTCTATTGTAGTTAGCATAGTTTGTGGAAATAATGCCGCCCGCTGGTTGCCCGTTGGTTTGGGAACGTGGGCCGGATTTGGGGGGAAGACCCTTGTAGTTTTTTTGTTGGCTCTGTAATTTTGTGTTAGGGAGGGAAATATTTTGGCTTAATAATATAAAATCTCGTGACTTTCAAGAATAATTATGTATCAAACACCTAATTAAAATTTGGTGTATAATCGAGGTCTTTAGGTGCCTATCGTTGCCGTTGATGCCTAATGAGTTCCTTTTTTTCATTAATTAGGCAGGCACACAATAACACCTACATTATAAGTTGTTTATAATTTAGTTGGAAATATCTATGTAAATAAAGTACATTGAAAATAATTGATGATTACTTCAAAAAACATACCACCCCAACTCCACCCCTGTCACGTCTATCGTCTCGCTGCGCAATCGCATACGTTATTATTTTATTAGCCGCACGACACGGCGCGGGCGGCGCGGGCGCAGGCCATACGCAGCCGTGAGCACGTGCCCACGACAAGCGATGGCGCGTGGTACACCTTACCTCTGGAGAGATAATAAGGGTGTTGTGAATGTTGAGAGAGGATACAGGACGATGTTTTTGGGAACTCTGAAATAAATATTAGCCTCATAGAAAACAATAACAATTTTTTTTTAGCTGAATAGTATTTTAAGACTGAGCCCTAATTGCAAAAGCCCGCTTTATTCTAGTGTTACTGTATTAAATTATAAATCCTGAAACACAAACCGTGAGCACGTGCCCACGACAAGCGATGGCGCGTGGTGGAACACCTTACCTCTGAAGAGAAAATAAGGGTGTTGGTAATATTGAGAGAGGATACAGGGCGATGTTTTTGGGGATTTTTTAAACTTCGAAATTAACTTATTAGAGAGCATTAAAAACATTAATGACTTTTTTCAGCTGAATGGTATTTTAAGGCTGAGGCTAAATGCTGTTCTGGTGTAACTGAAATAAAATATAGACCGAGAAATATAAGCACGTGCCCACGACAAAATATAGTGGCGCGTGGTAGAACAACACCTTATCTCTGATTTTGTAATAGAAACTAACTTTTTCGAGAAAAATAATAAAACGATTGACTTTTTTCAGCTGAATGGTATTTTTAAGCTGAGGCTAATGGCGTAATTACGCTATATTCAAGCGTTATTGAAATAAAATATAAACCATGAAATATAAATTTAATTTTAAAATTAAGTATAGATATTAAAAAAATATAAGTGAATGTTTTTAAAAGAGGTTTAGTGAAAGATTAAGAGAAGCCAGAAAATTAGTTCATGGAATTGGAATAAAATATAAACTTCATCAAAAAGGTGTGCGAGTGGTAATTGCTTTTATATTACCTAACTACACTACATGTTTATCAAGATATTTAGTAAATACAAAAAAGCTGCTCAATAAGCTATGTGATAAATGTAAAGTTGATTGCTTCTTAAATATCAGGTGTTATCAAAATCGCCATATGTTTAGTAAAAAATAGAGGTCTGTCAAAATAACATGCTACTGTCCGTTACAAGTGACAAAAAGAAAAGATTCGATCTACCTGTCAAATGTGGATGGGGTTATGCAGTAGGGAACTATTATGGATTTAAATGATGAAGTCTAAAGTTGGAAATAACTCGATAAAATGTGTAGTAAATTCGATCGAATTTAACTGTCACATAAGTGCGAATTGCGACTTTTAAGAATTATATTTTTTTGTGTATGAAATTCGCACGAATATAATTGATGATGATGATGTCCTCCTAGACGTTTCCGTCGACGGCGACACCCTGGCATAGTTCGGCAGTTTGGTTTCGTTCATGGGCTCGTACATGACTCGCGAAACCAAACTTTGCCTTGAACTCGCGGTCACAAATAGCGCAGTAGAGTTGCCCTTTATAATTATAAAGTGGGCGAATAGACAAAGTTCTAAAATGTGTAGTAGGCAATTCATATTTAAATAGTAATCTCATCTACACAGCGTAAAAGGGATTTTATAAAGTTTAATTTTCATAAAAGAACACAACAAACAAGTAACAACAGTATGCATTTAATGCATATGAACACTTTTATACTCAGTCGATTATAGGAAGAGTATTATAGATTTATTGCAAATAACTGGCCAGCTAAATAGTGGCCAGCGCACAACATCCCGTCATAAATTATAAGAAAATATGCAAAAACCTTTAATAGCTATAATCAAAACAAATAGCTGATATAAACCTTTCGATGCTCGTTAAAGTTGCCAGCGTAAAATAAACAAATGTAGTAATAAAAGTAAAAATTTTACGGCAAGCCCGCATTTTGTGACTTGCACCTTTTCGCATAACTCAGTTTGGTCACCGAATTTTTGAAGGGTTAACGTAATTTGGTCATCTACCCCTTTGGAAAACAGCCGTCTTTTATGACATAACGACTGTGAGACACACTGGACACTTTTAGTCGGCCGATAGTCTGTTTGATCTCACAAATCAGTATACCTAAAGGTGAACGTATGTACGTACAGATTTACGTTACACATATCAAATATTTATCTATCAGATCGACTGAAAACTTTGTCTGGAGTGAATATTTTCAACTGTGTTCTGTTTGTTGGTCAACTGTGATTTTCACTAAAAATAAATTTGTCTACTGTCGGCCGACTATTTAGTCTTCAGTGTGCGGGTACTCTAAATTAACAATTTGTCGTAAAAAAGACCGTTGGTAATGGTCAGATGAGTTTATGATTTTGTTGTTTTTCTTTTTTTTTTTAAATGGAATAATTTTTAAAACGTCTTGAAGGGTTGTAACGATTTTAAAGTGTTATCGAAAAATGTGCTTTTATTTTTACTGTTCACTGTTGCAAGGGGACTTTTATGATGGATTTGTTTTATATTATACTGGTTTATTTGTAATTTTTTTAGATTAAAGGACAATGCTCAAAAAAAACCCAAGCCCGGAACAAACGAAAAGTAACTCAAATTATAGGTAATAATAAATAATGAAATACTGCATAGGAGGCATCATCAAAATCAATGGCTAAATGTATGAAATTGCTATTCGATTTTTTAAAGGGGTAACATGAGCAGCTGGGGCTTATAGTTTAATTAAAGTGCTATCTGAAAAAACAAACAAGTAATATGGCAAGTAATAAGCTTCTCCAAAAAGATAAATCAATACCGAAGTACAGGCTGCAGCGCCCACGTCATCGCGTCATGAGCGTTTTACATTACTTAGGGTGGGCTAGACATGAGGAACAGTTCGCGCATCCCGCAACATTTTTGGATCTCGTCGTGCTGGAAATAAAGAATCGATGACTTTTAAGCGTTATTATTAAAATGAAAAGTACATTCATATCCTGTTTTAGTTCTATCATCCTATTATCTTGTAAAAGTAGGTAGAATAGTGGAGAAGTTGCTATAAACATGTCATTATGTACACTCTTAAACCACAACTGTATCTGTTTGCTGTTCCTTTTACTAATACATTATGTTACCTCTAAAATCTTGAGTAGCAATGTACCGCAGATGTTAAAATTCGAATAGCAATTTCACACATATAGCCACTGATTTCGATAATGCCCCCTATGTAATATTTAGTTACATATTTTTACCTATATTTTGAGTTACATTTCTTTTGCGCCGGGCCTGGGTTTTTTTCTCATACTTCATGAGCATTGTCCTTTATAGATAAGTGTACTAGGAAGTGTCAAATGTATTCTTTACCACAAAGTTAAAGGCCAGAATTACTTATACCCGTTTTCACCAACAATCTCTTAACGTTTCCCTAAGTGTCACTTAGAATAAGGGCTCTCCCAATAATAACGGTTATAAGGGACACTTAAACTTTGGTGAAAACGAAATTTGTATTAAGTGTTCCCTAAATGCTCTTAGGGAATCCCTAAATTTAGGTATTTGTTGGTGAAAATAGGCACAAGTAACTTAACTATAGAGTAGGTATGTTCCGTGGTTTATGACAACAACCATAGGCAATTTATCACGCAACAGGTAACTTCCCCCTTACACAAATATATCAGTTACAGCATAAGATTTACATTTCCACCGCGAATTACTCCGACGTAACCCTTTCATGCCAACATTTCGTTGTAAACATGCGTGCATTTATATCGACCCCGTGACTTAGAGCGTTTAACCTACAGGAACCGCCATATTCATAAATCTCTGTGTGAAACAGTCCGCCAATTCATACGGGAGTGGCGAGGCAACAAATAGTAACCTATAGCTCACTATGCATTTTCCATCACATCGTTTCGTATGCATACTTCATTATCTGCCTAGCTTTTTCCTAACTATGTTGGGGTCGGCTTCCAGTCCAACCGGACGAAGCTGAGTACAGTGTTTTATACAGGGCGAACATCTATCTGACCTCCTCAACCCGGGTTAATAACTTACTGGCTTCTGACTGCCTGTAACAACTGCCAAAGATATTCAATGACAGTCGGGATCTATAGTTTAACGTGCCCTCCGAAACACAGAATACATACTTAGACGACGAAATTGACTAAAAGAATCATAAAAATTATCAGACATGTAATGTATGAGTGTGAGCGTCGCTCTCAAACTTTTCGTCTCCATTTGGTTTAACTCTCTAAGCGCCATGCGTACACTTCACCTGGCCAGATTGCACGCAGGTGCGTCACTGCAAGCGATTCTTACGCATGCACGCAATCGCATCAATAAACGACGTATTCCACTAATAAAACTGACTTAATAGAAATTGGGACGTAAATATTTACGTACAAGACAGTTTAGTAGGATTTTATGGACTTTACTCTAGTTTGCGCGTTTGTTTTTTGTTTTAGATATATGTCAGTAGGTAGGTGATTTTTTTTGCATTGTTGTGTAATGGGTCCTACAAATATTGTAGCGTATTTCCCCATAAAGTTCTTTTTTGATTAGTTTTTCTTTTGCCTTCTGTAGAAGGAGAATGTGCACCAGTTTAACTAGGCTATTTTTATATTTCTAGCTCATAAAGCTGGGCGCCAGAATGCTATTGATGTTAATAACAGCCCTTGCAAACCACTAAACTTGCAATCGTTGTTTTTAGATACTCACTTAGTCATTTGTAGATTAATTGTGTATTTCTGTTAATATTTCAAAGACAATCCGGAATGGTTACAATTTAGAGAACGCTGAAATTCAGGCATTTCTGTCAAAAGCATTTAATCCTGTAAACCCAGATAGAAAGTTAATTTGTTTAATTAACTTTATCTACATACACACATCATCATCATCATCATCATCATCTCAGCCATAGGACGTCTACTGCTGAACATAGGCCTCCCCCTTAGATCTCCACATACATACATAGTTTGTATATAATAATTCCTAATAGTATATGATAGATATTAATCCCTACTAATATTATAAATGCGAAAGTAACTCTGTCTGTCTGTTGAACTGATTTTAATAAAATTTGGTACAGAGATAGAGGTGATCTTGAGAAAGAACATAGGATAGTTTTTATCCAGGACTTTTGAAGAGTTCTCTTGGAAACCCGATGTACCGGACTGGACGCGGGCAAAGTCGAGGGAGGAAGCTAGTAATTTGTATAAAATGTTCTTTGTACCTATTGAAAACTACACTTGATTTCGTAATTCGCAAATATGTATGTATATGTATTACCTATTCATAAACTTCACCCTTTGACCAAGAATTACGTCAGTTTACCTAATTACGTAATGTATGTAAATATATTGATGGCATAAACTAAAATAGAGAGGTCCTATTAATATATTGTCTAGACTGTTATTGCATATTCAATCACCATCCTACGTAAATGATGTTTATTGATCTATCAAGTGGTTAAAGTTGTCATCATAATGTTTAATAGTTAAGTTATGTTACTTAATTACCTCCGATTGACTAGACTTTCCCGCGGTTTCGCGGTGGGAACTACTGCCCGTATCGGGATAAAATGTAGCCTATCTTACTTTGGAAGAGTGTAGGTTTCCAACAGTGAAAGAAATTTTCAAATCGGTTCGGTAGTTTCAGAGCCTTTAAGGAATGGAAGAGGAATGTTTCTTCTTTTTCACATTAGTATAGACTGTAACATTGAGTTGGCGAAAAATTTACTAGGTACGCACCGCTATAAGATAAAAAAATACTTTCATTTAATAAATTTTTAATTGACGAATGTCGGTGCAAATACATAGGTAGCTGTGTTATTTCTTAACTTATTTTGTTGAACTGTAACTTTTTGTAATAACACCAGAGATATTTATTAACATAAATCGATTAAAACAATTTTATTCAACTTAAAAGTTCCAAATTCGATTAATAATTCAGTACAAGAAGTGCTTCCAGATCATAGTTTCGGCTACTCGCCGCTAGATGGCAGCACACGGTTCCAAAACTTGTACTATTATAGTTAAAAGATTATACACTACACAGTATTTCTTCAAATTAATATTCTATTACAAGATTATTCGAGTATTTTCTTGCGGTACATAATTAATATTATAGTAAAAAATATAATGCTCTGAGTTGCGCAAATAAGCGTAGGTACTTTGAACTTAGAAGCGTGAATAAAAATAAAATAAAAAATACATTGTTACAGCATGAGATTTTGTTTCTATTGTTCACAGAAAGAAATTTGATATTGCCAAAATGGTAACAGGTCCCGTACCTACTGTTTCTCTTTCATAAGTTTTGTTCACATTTTACGGTGCTTTATTTTATTTTATTTTGTCACTAGAGTTCAACACTTGGAAATTACATTCAGCCGCGTTCAGTTTTTTTTATCTAGTATTATAAAATTAGTAGGTCTTATACCTATTGTCAGCCATTATGACAGTCTTTTACTGTTAATACTAAAAAAAAATCTGGAAGTTTCGGTACACGGTCACCCATCCAAACTATGACCGTGACAAGCGATGCTTACCCTACATCAATAAACTCATAACTAAAGACTTCATAACAATATTAAATTAGTGCGTTGTTATTTTTTTGTGTTTATCAAAAAAATATTCTTCGCATGTTAGAATAAAGTTCAAGGTTTTTAAGTAACAAAGTTGGTACTAAGTGTGTTCTAATAGAATAACATATTTTTTGTGTCTATCTTATCTCGAATCTGAATCTAATCAGGCAATTACTTGTGAAGCGTTCCGGGATTTTTCCTGATACTTATTGATTTTAAGTTACCTATATAAGTACATGACTTCTGTTAAGTAAGACTTGAGTTAATTAACAGAATAAATGGAACTATACAATTAAGGGCAAAATTTAATTATGATAATGTAGTTCTATGTCCAAATTAATAAATATCTATACCTGCATTTCAGTTAATTTGATTAGAATTGTATAAAATGGGGTTATGACGTTAGTCTCAGCTGAATCCGGTTAGACTGGAAGCCGACCCCAACATGATTGGGAAAAGGCTCGGAGGATGATGACGTTAATCAAAATAATAAACTAATGTACCTATTAACCACCCATTTGAGCTTCGGTTTACACCTTTAGTTTTAAAAGATTGAAATCTCATATAAACGGCCTAGCAAACAGACATAAATACTTATAGATAAATTAAGACGCAAGCGCGTTAAGAAGCAACACAAAACACCAAAATCATATCACGTCTCCCCAAACTTTCTTTCTTTAAATCAACAGCAGATAAGAAAATAAAAATCTTATCATCTTCACAAGTTGTTCGTAATTAAACATGCTGCTACCAACCGGAACTGATAACAGTGTAAGGATACCGGATACCACGCCCCCTATCGGCAGACGCCTCAAACTTGGGGTGCCAGAACATATTTTTAATGATTTTAATATTCTTTTTTACAATTTTTGAACAAGGAGATCGGTATCGCTACACAACCTCTAATTAGTGCTCGCACAATTTTATGACAGTTAATTGTGTATTTAAAATGAGAATTCTAGATTATCTGTGATCTGTGGGAAGGCGTTGATTTTTTTGCAAAGTTTGAGGGCTGTTGAAAATTTTAAAAAGGATTTTTAATGCCTTGTTAAAAATATTACCATTAATTTCTGCATTTTTAGCGCCAACGCATTAAAACGTGTGATTAAAATAAGTACCTTATGAATTGTAGATTATCTGTGGAAAGCCGTTGAATTTTGCGATGAGAGTTTTGTCATAAATACTAAATGAAAAACGTTTTACTGGTTTGTTATGAGTATTATCGCTAATGGGTGCAATTTTTAGCACCAACGCACATTAAAACACGTCATAAAAATGGGTAGCTTATGACCTAAATATTATTATCTAGGATTGTTATTACTGTACTCATATATTTTAATAACACTTCGGTACTTAATTAAAGAAGAAGTTATTGTATATGTAGATAGCCAGGATCGTATGCAGCCATTACAAAAAAAAATAGCGACGCAGAAGCCATGTTTAATCAAAAATATTGTAAAAAGGTTTTCTTTCGTAAGGCATTAAGTAATCTTTATTAGAACTAATCTTATTTTCATTTTAAAATTATATAATGAAAATTAAATCAGAGCATATATTTTTTTATATAGTGCACTAATTAAAGAAGAAAAAACTCATTCGTCAACCTTGACATTCAATTCTTCACGAAAATTCTAGAAAAACAGAAAAAGGCACTTGCACTTAGAGATAGTTCTAACACGTGCCCATTAATGTGTAATACCAGTAGCTAATTTAAACCTAGCTGGTTCTAGATTATACCATGGCATTATAGAAGGTTAAGGCTAGGAATCAAGGCTACGGTGTACGAAAATGGCTATAGGAACAAGTATTTCGTATGGGATTTTAAAGCCTATAGGGGTGAGTAATTCGGCCTAGGTTATGTGTAGAAATCTGGTCTATGAAAGTGTGTCGGTTTGGCTGTATAGAAAAGCATAAATAGTACGTCAAAACCGACTATTTTAGAGAGCGTTATTTACTTAATTCTTCCAGATATTTTTGTGTTCAAATGAATTTCAAGGAATTGTCTCCTTAACTGTTTTTGGTATGTCGTGAAGATGCTGTTAGTAACCACATAAACCACAGCAAAAATTGCCGTCTATAAAAAGGCAAAGCCTACCCTAATTTACTTCAAAAGTGAAAAAAAAAACAGCAACAAAAAGTTATTAAGCTATTTTAAAACCACGGGCACCGTGACGAAAAAACTCTAAATTCAAAATAAGTGGTGTTTAATCTATAAATAAGAGCATAATGAGGTAAAGTGAGTTTCGCAAAGGTCAGCCATTTTGATTGATCGCCGTGAAGAGATGGGATTCCAGGAGTTAGTGCACTGTTCCTTGAATGTGATGGTTAATTTACTTTATGCTTTGAATAAGGACATCAGTCTTCGTGTTAATGTTAGGGTAATTTGGAATTAAGAACTTGGTTAATAAAGATTATTTTGAAACTCAAGAACATGTCTGAATTTTTGCAATATCTGTTTGCTCCCTAGCTTTTGGGTTGAAATCTAGAGGAAGCGTAGATTTATACAAAGTTCTTATTGAATCTGTAGTCTGCTTAGAAAAAGTTTGATCAATTTTTGTTGACTACTCTATGGTAATGGTTAAAAAGTTGATTTTATCCCTGTTATAGAATATGATGGAAACTATGATAAAACAAAACTACATACGTCAAAGCTGTTTGATAGTAATGTAGGTACCGATTCATCGGAACAAACAAATTATATGCTATTTTTATCCCGGTGAGGCAAGTAATTCCCATGAGACACCACGGGAAATAGCCTACTAGATATAGAACGCTTTAACCGGATTCAAAAGTTAGAAATAAGAAGAACTAAACAAGTAATATACCCAAGGATTAGTATTAACAAAGTTGCAAACATATTGAAATTGAATATTAATAGCAAAATACCTTTGTTAATTCTCTTAATCTTATGTATGGGCTTATTCTTAATAGTCTCGGCGTAACTTTGTAATGATAATTTGGCCGCTCTGGGTGGTCTAGTCAGATGCATTGTTGGTGCACTTGCAGTAATGTGCTGCAGCTGTTTGACAGGCACTCGAAAATGAGACCTTTTTAGAAGTGGTGGATGTTTTGGTGTTATTAGATACTGTAGATGAACAGAATATGATATCACGGCTGAGGAAATTAAAGCTGAATATGGAGTTGCTATGACTTCACCTATCGCCGACATACAGATCGTGTCACGAATTTCAATGCAACATGACAGGGTTTTCACAGGGTATAATGTGACTGTAAAAAATTATAGTTTTAAAAACTAAAAACACGCTAGTCATATATTGTCATCAGAACTCAGAGCGTTTGCAAAATTTCATCCTAATCGAAGACCGGGAAGTGGGTCAAATTAAGATTCCAAGATTTTCTTACATACATATAGTTAGTTGCAAGTGTTAAAAAAATATCATGTCTATGCTTAGCATTCATTAAAAATATATACCTACCTGTCGAATTAGAAGTCACAAAACAGACTCTAAATACTTCATCTTTCGCGGTCAGGTAGTTACAGCATTTCACCAACATATCAACGATCGGTCAGCAACCTGTCTCAGCTAAGCCTAAATAATCTACTCCACACATTTCCTAGAATTTCATAATAATATCTCAATATTGCCAAATAAATAATAATTGTCAAAACACGTTTAAGTAGCATGTCCGCAAATACTGATGTTTGGTTTATGATACGTTTATCTGATAGGTAGACTTGAATGTATCGAGTTTTGGTATCGGGCGAACAACCTGCGTCGAATTATCGTGGTCTTAAACTTTGGGGTTTTGGAGTATTTTTTAAATGTATGTAGATTGGTATGTGCCTTGTTGTCTAGTGAGTTCTGAGTAGGAGTTAGTTTATTTAAGTAAATGCACTCAGATATAATTTTGTGTCCCTGTCCTCGCAGCCTAAAAACGTCCACTGGAATCCGTCCGGAAAACCGTCTGGATAAAGGCCTCCTGTAAGCTGGGGGGAATTACCAATAAACTCATCGTGGGCATGCTTTTTGGTGAGTTCCCTGAGGGGTCACCTTTTAGTTTCGTTTCCATTCGTGCTTTTGATATCAGTTTTGTATTATATCTGCTACTTACATGCAACACATCTTCATAGCAACAAGCAAGAGTGGAACAGAACATCACATCCGTATGGTACGTTTAAACACTTTTCGTTTAGATTTAAGACCGATAACATCTCTCATATCGCTGAAAATCCAACTTCTCTCCACAGCTTCTTTTACTTGTCCCATTTCCCAGAGAACGCAACATAAAGTTTCAAATAAATGTTACCACTTAATTTACTAAGCGCTTAAATAGAAAGTGGCAACTTCCCGATTATTGTGACTGCTTCACTTCAAGTTAGCAATTTAACTTTTTCACTTTCTCCCTAACCCGGAGGCCCTGGGAACCTAATTAGGAGAATAATAATTATGCACGTGAATGAGGGTTAAAGTAGACTAAAAGCCAATTGTATGATGAATTTACAATAATTAATTACACACTTATATGGAAATGTAGGGAAATTGCTACCGTTAAGATTATTAATGGGAGGAAATAAGATAAGTTTACGTATTGTGTCTTAAAAGGCATGTGATTGCCTTTGGGTCATATTTTGAGCTCATTAATTTTGTTGTAAAGTTTAACCTATGTCTTATAGTACATCTGCTTCCCTTTTTTGGTAGGGAACTTATACAACTATTCCTAACTGTTGCAAGTTTTGAAAGTAAGAATTTGAAACGATGCCCAGTTTTCAACAATTAAGAATTATCCTCAAATAATGGAGTTTCTTGCCGTCTCTTCTCCATGAGACCAACTTTTTGGAACCGTGCAACTAGTGTGACGTTTCATAGGTGCCTGCAAAGACCTAAGTGAAATAAAAAGATTTAGATTTAATTTGAATCAAAGGTCTGTACAAATTCCATAACTTAAAAAGAGGGAAACAGCTGATGAGCAGAAAAATATAGGTACTTACTTTCGCTTTTTCAATTGGTTTCTTGTTACTAGGTAAGTTGCTTTTATGAATTTTGCAAAATCAAAGTAAATTCTTTCCAAGCAACTTCATTGTAGCAGTAATTATAACAAGCATTGTGTGAAACGGTCCGTTCCCAGCAGATGTCGCGATAATCGCCACGGCAGCGATCGCGTCCGCAAGCGCCGATGATCTGCACGTAGCGGGACAATTAGTCGCTTTGGATTTATACTGAAAGTGGTTTCGTTATTTTGTACGTGTTGTAAATATGAGTTTTCATGTTGCTTTGAGGCTTTTTTGTTTTATTAGGTATCTAGTTTTTAAGAAATCGTTTGAATCGAATAAGGATGGGTTTTACTGCACATTTATTTACTGAGCTGTTTAGGTATTAACGGTTCAATTGTTTCTTTGTCAGCTAAGATACAATATTTCTTTAGATTCATGTATTTTCAGTACCTACGATTGTTGCATTTTTCGTACTTTCGACATTTCTTGCGAACTTGACTAAAAAGTTTTCTCTTTCGAAATTCCTAGCAGTAGATAGTCATTTGTTTTTCAATCTTATCAACTCATTAAATTACGATATGTATTGCTAAGTCCAATACCCAGTTTTCTATCGTAACAAATTAACCATCTAATAAAAACTTTTTAGAGCCAAATTTTCTCATATCAGTTCTGGATAATCTGGTGTTACCTGTTGCACTCTGTTAAGTAGCAAACGTACCTTGAATGCAATGCAAGTGCATTCTTTGCTTAATTAGTGTCTTCCTTTTGAACGCTAAATTACGTTTTATAGCTGTTATTGAGTATGTTTATGTTTCAAATTGATGCTTTTGACGTGTTTGTTATCTTTGGTTACGTCGGTTAAGGTTGGGGTGTTTTTAATGCTGTTTTGGTTAAGATGTCTATTTTTTTATCACTACATAGTATAAAACAAAGTCGCTTATTCTGTCAATATGTCCCTTTGTACACTTAAATCTTCAAAACTACGCAATACTTAATAGATATTAAAAAAAAACTGCTTCAAAATCGGAGTGATTAAAGAGGAAGGTTTATATGTATGATAACATACATTAAATAGAGGGGAAATACTGTTATCCCGTGCGGAGCCGGAGCGGGTCGCTAGTTGTGAATATTTCAGGGTACCCCAAGATAGAGAGAAGTGAAGAAGTAGCTTATTTTTATATTTTCATTAGGCACCTAAGGTCCATAGAATATATGTACTATTACGTAAATATAATAAAATAAAATCATATACAAAGCAATTAATATCTTATACAAATACTTAAATATTAATGCGTCGTGTTACGCTGCGAGGTGTCTCGTAGCCTTCCTCGGAATCTCCGATAGACAACACCCTTTGACCAAAACTCTTGCTTGCTGGTCTAGAAGTGACGAGTTGGAACTCGCACCACTAACTTAATATAGTACAGCGTATTAATTAATTAAATATTGTAAAGCAGATTCCATGAGTTTTAAAATAAGACATGACATAGCAATACAAGTCAAGCATTTGACAATTCCGAGTTCATTCAGGCAGGAAAAATAAAACAAATTAACATTGAATAATTAAAAAATGTATCCGCTAAACTGTCATTGGTAAAAAGAAAGGAACCCAGACTAATGAGTGTAATAAATATCGAATTTGCCTTGAGTAATTACTTACTAGTATTAATTAGGAATAATATGTTCGTTTCGCATTTATATGGAGCATAAAAGTCAGAGAGAACACAGATATGTAGAGTTGTGGGTTTACCCTTAGGTTGTATGAAGTACAGTCATGATGTAAAGAGATTTGTGTGCTTTTGAGGACTTTAGAAAGGATATATTTAATGTAATGAGGAGGGATGATACGCATGCAACAAAGTGTGTGCTTAGTATGAATGATGGATGGAGGGGAAGAGGAAGACCTAAGAAAAGATGGATGGCTTGCCTGAAAGATGACATGAATAGGAAGAGAGTGAGTGTCAGTATGACGAGAGACAGGGGAAACTGGAAGAGGATGACTGTTCCGACCCGTATTAAAATTGGGAACAGGGCAGGAGGAAGAAGAAGAGAAAGGGTATATTTAGCATTGCTGTTTAGCTTATGAAGATATGTGAAGGTAACTGGTTTGAGGTGGTCAGATAGCTACATCCAGTTTAACTGGAAGCCGACCCCAACATAGTTGGGAAAAGGCTAGGCAGATGAGCTAGAAAACGAGCAGTAAATTTATGTTTGTGTTCTTCCTTTTGAAGATAAACAGTATTCAAATTCTAAAGGAATTATATTTAAACTATCCGAATACAATAAATGGCTTTAATATTTTACACATTATTTTGAACCCGACGATACATAAATGAATAAGAAAATTTGTTTCCCATACCCACTCACTTACTAAGCACAAAATTCATTTTTATACACATACTTAAGTTTACGACAAGACACAATAATTATGTTTCAGTGTAAAACTATAATGTTTGTCTTCGGGCTTCACTTGCAGTTATTAATATTACTAGTAGTAAAGTATCCAGTATGTAAATTCGAGATGTAAATTATATATGTCTGGCCCGTTTCCTTTCATCGTGGGACAAATTGACAAAAATAAAAATGTCGCATTGGTCTAGTTGTTTTATGTGCTACTGTATTTGGTGTATACTGTATATTAATATATTCCTTGTATTGTCTCATAGAAAGGATGTATGACCTTTGTCTTGTATAAGTTCAGAGTTTAAATTAGTTTTTTTTTTCAATATTAAACCAATTTCTTTTGGAGGCAGTTGTGCCCCGAAAATTGGCATTGGAAAATATACCAATAGGTAGATAAAATATCAATAATCATTTGTTTATTTATTACCTGCACTTTCAATATCGTATTACAGTTTATACAAATGCAATTTCCTATGTAGATAATGTGAATGGAAAAGTTATAGTGGAGAAAATCTGAAAAATCTGAAAAATTGACTGGAGTCTCAACTATTCCTTCCAGGATTAAATGAAGCTGCTAATGTCATATACGACTTATAAAATGTGACAAAATATCAGCCAGACTTCTTAGAACTTCTAGCTGATAACTTAGATAAAGTAATCAGTATTTGAACGTACCGGGACTATCATTGACGTCACATCCGATGTCTACCATCATCCGATATTTGCCGTGCAATATAATTGGGCCAACGATTGGCCGCCAACCTTATCAGTACAGTCAAGTTAATATATGATAATTGTTATTTTATTACCATTCATTTGCATAAGTACTAATGTGCTTAAAAAGTGACGGTATTTAGTCTTAATCAACGGTATTTTGGTTAATTCATAAGGATAAGAAGAGACAGGTATGAAGTACTTTTTTGAGACAATTTTGTTTGAATACAATTTTGAGATTTATTGTAGTTGCTATTTACTGTTGATTATGATTTTGAAGAAACTGGATATATTTGTTGCTGAAACATTTTCTGCAATCAATTCTAAACTTTCATGTAATCATACACACTTCTGACATCTTGTTAAATATGAGGACTGCGTTAAGGCCTATCTCACCTACACATTGCATTTATAATTGTACAACATATACCGACGAATGATGCAAATATTTACACAGATTTTGACGTACAAACCGACGTTTGTCAACGACTGTACTATTGACACCAAACTTCAGATAAGTTTGTAATTTATGAACGTGAGTGTACTCATGTATAGCTTGATTCAATAAATTCGTAGTAAAATATCTGAAATACGCTGAAGTTGTAAAGATAAGCGTCCCTGTCGGTTTTGGCAGTTGGTATACAAAGTTATTAATTCATATAAGATAGAAAATATACTCCGGTGTAAGAAGTACATAATTTTAAGTCTTTCGTTTTTAATTTCAGAAAACCGACATGAAAACAGGCTCTATTTTTACGTGGCTGTTATCAATTATAGTTCTTTACCAAAGTAGAGGCGTAAAATAATGAATACGATTATACCATTTTCAAAACATTGGTGTAATTTATCAATTTTGTGGCTAAGTGTCTCATGGTCTTCTAGAGTTGTTCCTAATATTTAAAATTTAGCGTCTACTATTTATAAACTATATACAATTTTTTATATACTACCGGTGCTTTCAACCAATATCATAAATTATCAAAATTAATTCAGTAGATCTAGAGATTATCTCGTACAACTTAACATCTCTATAATATTATCTCTATAATATTAGTGTAGAAATATGGATCAAGACAGTACAAAAACTTAGTTTTGCTCAGCAATTTAGCGACACTACAAGTGACAGACAGCCCGGAAGAGAAAAACTCGCAGTTTAACCAAGGAATGCAGCAGCTGGTCTAAATGTTAACGATGTCTCATATTCAAGACTGTTCATTGAATAAACTTGTTTATGGATTACGTTGTTAACTCTTTTACATATTAAGTACCGTTTCTTAAGGATTCAATAAGGGATTGATATTGGGTATAGAAATCTAAATTATTTTCAATATTACCTAATTCATTTATTAATCACTTTTCACAATTAATCACAGGATCTACTGGACCAATTTGAAAAAAATACTTCAGTGTTATATAGAAACCTCTGGTGGGACCTCGTTATGGCTTAAGAGAATTTCGATGAGCATACTTGTAATTTTGACAGGAATAACGATAAATCAACTAAGCAAAACCTCCCTGTAATCGTTATAAAGAAGTTCTTAAACCAATTAAGCTTTCTTTAAACAACATAATTTTAAAAGAAATTTTGTATCATTAAATAGCTGTCGAAACCCAGCCTAGTTCAATACCACTTCAATTAACCAATGACGTGATAACAGAACATTAAAAATTAACAGATTAACACAATTATAAAACTGGTCTAGTCTAGTCTACCATAGACATAGGGGTTACACGCTATCAACCATGGAGAACAAAATGACTAGCGGAGGTGCCATAATGGAAAATCTCCTAAGAAAGTAGCGCGTCAAAAAGCGAGTGTACGGGAGACGAGGAAATTTACTGTCTTCGCCGATTTTTGCAATACCAAAAATCCTTGACAAATGGCTCAAAGAACCCAAACGCCTCGTTGGTTTACTCGTAACTGATCGTTTTGATCATACCCATCGTATAGTTATCGGCACGAATCTTGAGCTCTGACCTTCACCTGCGCAGAAGTAATTTATCTTTTGTAGTATGAATTTGTGAGGCGTGGGAGCGGTGATTGGCCCGCAGTGCATCGCGTCATAGCCGTCACTCGGGATTGGTTCTTTGCTAATAAATCAGCTCTGCTCATCTTTCTTACTTCGTGGTACTAACCTATTTATAAGTACTATGTATTCATAACCCGATGTGACACGGTAGGCATTCGGCTGCACTCGGAATATGCGCTAGATCTAGGCAATATTATCCTGTTTGTTTTTATACACCCTGTAGAAGTAATTATAACTCAACCTGTAGGTCAAGTGGGGTGGTGCCATGTATACTAATCTATACTACTTATTTTGTCTATTATTATCAATACTATATCGTGGTTACGGGTAGTCAGAAGCCAGTAAGTCTGACACCAGTCTAATCAAAGGGTATTGGGTTGCCCGGGTAACTGGGTTGAGGAGGTTAGGCAAGGCAGTCGCTCCTTGTAAAGCACTGGTACTCAGCTACATCCGGTTAGACTGGAAGCCGACCCCAACATAGTTGGGAAAAACGCTCGGAGGAAGATGATGATTATCAATACTATATTGTAAAACTGAAGAGTTAGTATGAACGCGGTAATCTCAAGAACCACTATACCGACTTGAAGAATTCTTTCAGTTTTAGATAGCTCGTTTGTTGAGGAAGGCTATAGTTTACATTTTTATCAAAGTGCGCTGTGTATTTCCCACTTGCCGCGGGTAAAACCACTTTTAGAAGTGAGTATTTTTATAGGTCACATAACACGCCAAACTTAACATAACTTTTTAAACACTTAATATAACCAAGTATCTCCCATCTATAAAAGATGGGCATAAAATTTATAATTATTTTACCCATCTAATAAATGTTTCACATAATAATTTAATACAATATTCGCCATATTAGGCGTGGCTACACAACTTTGTAAGGCTATTACCATGCACGTTGCGTCTGCGCACACGATTCTCATACTAATAATGGACTAAAATACTTGTGTGCAAAGTAAATTAAAATATGCAATATATTCGATGAAAAAATTGTATCGGATGTTATGTCGTGTTTTGTAATGGCCAAGTGTGAGTTGGGCCGTGAACGCGATAAGCTGTCCTTCTTAGTTGACACATGAACATCTTTGAAAGTCTATAACGAAAACTTATGATGTTTTGACTTTCTGGATGATGTATGGCAGTTGTTTCATGTAAAAATTAATAACACTGTCCGTAACATAACAGGGTCCAAGTAAAAATATCTGGGAAAGGTTAGTTCATATGGGCTAAAAGCTCAATCATGATAACCATTTTAAATTAAATACTAGTCTAGTCTATATTTGACATCAAAAATTGTTTCACATCAAAAATAAAATAATGCAGTATATTATTTAGGTTTTTTTATTTATTACTTATATATTAATTGAGCATTAATGCTCAATCCTTCTCCGTGTGAGAGGAGGCCTGTGCCCAGCAGTGGGACGATAATGAGGCTGTAACATTAACAATTATTTATAATATTGAGTTATTTATTAATTTAAAAACACACACACAGCTGTCATCTCAGGCTTAGTTTAATACAATAGTGTATTTCTACCTAGATTATTTTATCTGGCAAGGCAAAACAAGGATTCTACTATTTCCTCAACTATCTCTAAACCTAGAGCATCGATAGCAGCAATCAATAAAAATATAAATAGTCAAACATTCGTAACTGTCTTGACAATGTATACCTTAAAACAATTACCTCTTGCATTCAGTGTGTAGGTCAATTAATCAATCGTTGTGTAATAAAGCGGCTGCATCGCTTTACTGATGCCTATCGTCGAGTCGACGTAATAATTAGGCTAGTTGTGCAGCGTAAAGCGCATTCGTCAAGTGCTGAGATGTGTGAGAGAAGTTCTGTAGTGGTGGGAGCTGTCGATGGTTTTTTGTCGATAGTTTAATAGATTATCAAAGAAGAAATCGATTTTTATCTTAAAATTATTTACGTATATATTAGTGTAGATAGATATGAAAAACAAAAATACTAAATTGAGTTTTAAATGCATTTAAAACATGGTTGTTTTACCCTTCATGTGACTTATTGTATTATAGCGCAATAGTCTATTGCACATGATTTTAGCATAAATACTAACAAAATAAAAATCCTTCAATATTCTTAGAACAACATGCAAATAAGCTGACTTATTTATTGTTTGTCCTTAAGACTAGGCATGAATGGTTGACATTTATGTAAATCAAAGATTTAAATCAGTAACAACGCATTTTTTCCTCGAAACTACTATTTAAGTAGGGTCACGTAAAATTGTACTCTGTTTACATACACAATTACTTCCCTTGTCTACTTGAGTTTTTGTTAAATGTATTTTTTTCTGTAATTTATGTGGGTACTAAATTTTATAATGTTCTTTTATTCTTATTCATGAATTTATTTTTATAGTGCGTGGATCCATTGTTCTAATAAATAATGTCCAGACAATTAACCAGTATGGATTTACTTGCGATTTCTCAATATGCTACTTTATTCGTTGCATATACATTTTTGATTCTATTTCATTTTCAACATTAAGAAAACTCATATATCACAAATCTGTTAAAACTACTGTGCATATTCAATTATCACAATTATCGACAAAATAATTTCTATCGACACCACCACTGTCCCTTCACTAGTCTGCATCTGTGTCAGATGTGCGGCAGGTGGCGCGCGCGCAGGTGAACGCCATACTAGGCGCGCAGCCTTGCACGCTCCCGCCAAAATCTTGCGGTGGCCTTACACCATACTATTGTTTACTAGACTGGCCAGTTCAATTCATCTTGAGTCCAGTCCTGGCTGACTTAAGTCCAGGCCCTGTAAGAATGGTGAGTGGTGTCTGATCTTGCCTTCTTTGTATGAGAAGAGGGTGTACCTGCACACTGTGGTAGAAAACAATTTGATGATGACATAGATATCATGCAATATTATAAAGTAGTCTCCGGTGTAATCCGGCTTGTGACATCAGTCATTGTGGTGGCTTTGTATGAGGAGAGGGTATTCCTCAGGTTTGGCAAGGTCAATATTATGCAATATCATAAGGTTGACATTCTATTGGTTATTTAACCAGTCTTTGGTTAGGAATAACGTATCTTAGCTCTATACTTACTTACTGAACATGTATTCTGGATATGTTACGTAATTTGGTATTTTAAAGCCAATTTCATAAAGCTAATTTTACTCAAGCTTATATTTTAAAGAATGATTCTATGTGTATTGATGTTGAAAGCCTCCTTGTTTTTGATATAATTATTGAACCAGTGACTCATGCTAAATATGTGTCGTTCTCTTATCACACTCAAATAAAATTAAAGAATCTGGTTTAAGTAGAGGCATAATTACAAAAACAAGATCTTTGATTTTATCTCCGGAACGGAGTTTAGACTGAAGATTACATTTAGAGCAGAATTTGAAATTTTGAAAACTTGTCACGTGGGTCCAAAAAACTGGTGTTCTTTGACATTTTGGTGACATAAACAGTCGGATTTTGATAAACATAAAACTTAAAATGACAATTGCTATTAATTTCATTATTATTATTGAAAAATTTGCAATCTTGGATAACCTTTTGCAACCACGTGTTTGCAATCCACGTGGAGATTAAACGGTATAAGACTTTTTCAAACAATCCTGTTTATTACAAAAACCTATTTCTAATGGAACTAAAGGAAACATTAAAAAATAATTACTTATATCATAATGTGTAAGTGGACCTTCAAAATTTTTTGATAAATATCTCCCAAAAAAGTCATGATTTGGACCACTTCGATGCAGAAACTCTCCTATATTTTAAACTTTAGGCACTGTTAAACATTTGTTAATTTTTCAATATTAGTTTCTATACCCAGATAAAAGATATTTAAAGCAAAATGCTGTAACTAATAGTCGCTAACGTGGTCTCATCTAAAAATAGCGCTAAGTAAGGGCGCCCTATTGGAGAGCCGGGGGATTACATCAGGTGCTTAGAACACCTGTGTCATAAATAAATACATTTATACCAGAATTACTGATTTCTGTACTAACTTTAGACCTAAATTGTGTTATTATATAATGTTAAATAGACTTTTGGCACGTGGGTAAAGAAACTTTGCGTAAGTTTTTTGGAAGCACGTGCCAAAATATATCGTGCTAAGTAGGTACATATTTTGGTGATAACACCAAAAAAGCTAAAGTTAATAAAAGCAAAGGTGCATTGGAATGATGCTAGTTGAAAACTACTGAATTAGAAATTGGATATAAATTAATTTGTAATATTCTTAATCAATTTACATGCATGTGTTTGAGCCATAGTCTAGTGAATTATTTGATTTTTTGCCTATATCTTTAGAAATCTACCGATTTACACAATAAAAAACTATAACCCAACTCGAAACGTAAGATAAAATAAAATAATTACTCAACAATATAAAACCAATTGTCAAGAGGAAGTAATTACATCAATCAGGTTTAATTTCCTGCAATTTTACGATTATTGGCGAAACTCGTCATCATCGGCCACAGTCTCTTGTATCGACAGGATGCTTTAGGCCTTTATTCGATATGAAATATCGATTTTATTTTCGGACTTTGAATCGATTATTTGATCACTTCCCACGGCTGTTTATTGGGGTATCTTTACTTACAAAGTTACGTGAGTTAAAGTTCAGTAGGTATATAGTCTTTGATACGGGTGATAAGGAGACAGGGTGTAAAAAGTTAAGGGAAATGTAAATTATATGGCAAAACAAGGCCAATATTTACCTAAGGATGCTTTAAGTGATTTCTGAAGTCTTTGATTACAGTTTAATACGTGGTAGAGGTCAGATACCTAGATACCTAGCTGCCAATAAGACAACACATTGTTTTATTAGAAAACATAATTTTCTTACAAGTACGCAGTTCAAATGAACCAAAAAATCTTACAGGAAACGGACGTATAAATTATAAAAAAATATTTGTATTTTTTCACCTTGACCCAATAAAAATTAACCGTTTCACAAACAACACGAACTTGGTAACATAGCAACATTAATTAAGTATAATAAATTTGCGAGCACGCGAAAGTAAAAACCCGCCTAGTAAAAGTATCCATCATATGTTTTCACTGCGCGGGCGCACGTCGTCCTCGGGAGTAACGGGACGAAGCAGATGGCGCTGTACGAACATTGTAAACAACACGTTTGTAACAGCTATATTATTATCGCAATATATTCGTGTACATACTTTTTAGACCAATATGGTATGTTTTTTAAAGTGTAAGAAATTCAGAAGATACAATTTTGTCTACGATGAAAAAAAAAATAAACACAAATAATAATGCACAATTTTATTTGGCATGTAAATTCATTTCAAAGGATATGCCGTGATAAAATCAATCGATGATATTAAGAAAAAAATTTCAACAAAAGTCATATTTTTATCAAAAAAAAAGTAAGTCCAACAAGACTAAAAGTATTAGAAGCCATTTTCTCTGAAATAATTGAGTATTGAAGATTAGTAAGTTTACATTCCTTAATGTAATTTCTTTACATAATATTTTGAACTTCTCTGTAAGTAGCCAAATCAGACTTCTGGTATTATCCTATATTGTGTTTCGAGGTAGATTTTAATAACTAGCACTTTTATTATTATTGAAGAGTGAATTAATACCTCGCTGTAGGGAACAATTTAGTTATAATAATGTGTTGTATGGTGACCGCTGAAACTTATTGATTGATTGGTTCAGTTCGTAACTAGAGGGCGGTCTTTATCGATACTTTTTATTTTGTAACGAGTACAGCCCTAGTGTTTGCAGAGTTGCGATAAATACTGTCATTTTTGTAAAATTATAATATTATTTTATAACTCTTCTTTAAATAGGAGCGAATAGAGAATTTATGTTGGTATACTTATTTTTCTGATTAGAAATATTTTTAGGAGTTTCTGTAACTACTACTAATAAGAACAATGAATTTAAAAAATAATGCCATTAAACAAAGAACTTAAAATTGTCGAACTATTAACATAAATACTAAGTGCATCTGTCACTCTTATTAAAATAAAATGTACTAAATTACGTACGGAGACAGAGAATTTCTTTCGAGAATAAATGTCATTTGGAGACCTTCGTAAATTAAGGGCTAGAGGACAATTAAAGGCGGTGTATAACGGAGCGGTTTTTCAGTAACGGTTTCAACTCAGAATAGGAACCAACTAAAATAAGCCTCATATAAGTAAGATTTCAGATAAACTTACATAAGTCAAAATAGATTCATCTCTTTCACTTCAAAACTAGTAGTCATATTTTGATCAAACTTAACACTAATATAGCTTATACATTATAATAACAAATATGCTATTTACATTACATAGGTACCATACAAACGAAACCATTTTAACAACACAATACAAATAAGTAAATAGATAGCCAGCAATTTTCTATATTTATATAAGGTTTTTGTATATTTTTTACAGTATGAAAATGTTTTAATAATGTAAACTAATAAATACCTAAATGAGAATAAAAATGTAAAAAAAAAATATTGAAATAAATGAATGTGAATAATAATATCATTCAATAGTACGTTCGTTTATCCCCCGCCTAACCCGCGTCGGTAACATTTCATCGAGCTTCTCTGTACAACTGACAAGATAACAATCGCGGTAATTAAGTAAGCTGACGTCATTAATATTACTTATTTCATGTTCGCCACTCGTCAATGTTGCCAGTTCATTAAATTTAAAGTTCGACACAAGTTCTCCGTTGACAAATTAAGTAGTGGCTTCGGAGCTAGTTTGATTCTTAATTTTAATTGATATTGTAGTGGGACCTACACTAATTGTTGACGCATCAATATTGTTCATACTGTACTTGCATTGTGTTCGCCTCCCCAGTTGTCCCGTATACCGCACTACTAACGCACGCTACTAAATATTGTGACCGTACCAAATCGTATGTAACCTAATTGGAGTCAGATAATAAAAGTGTATTAATTAGTATTCGGTTTATTTACTTATCTCTGAACACGACAACCCACCATCTAAAATATTGTAGAATATTTATATTTAACTAAAGGTTTCGTTATTTTGTATATTAATTTACATTCTTAATTAGTAGACAGAAATAAAATAGGTTGCTTGAATACAATTCCAGCAATCATATAAGACGGAACTGTAAATGTTAAATCTAATTAGTCTTCCTATAACTTAAGGGTGCATATTCCAATTTCAATTTACTCATTACACTTTTATTCTGAATCCAATATACAAATAATAAATATGGGTACGTAAGGTAACTCTAACTCCTGAAAATAACTTGTATCCTACACTCGCAAACTTCAAACAATTATGCAAACCTATCCCATCCCACCTTTCCTACTAACCACCCAACCATTAGAGGGTTATAAATTAAGCAGCTCCTACTAAAAGATAGTAGTTAGACTCCCATTTAACCCTTTAAACACGATAATTGAAAACAATGGGCGGCATAACGGTGAAATGCGATAGAGCACCGGGCTCTGCGGTTTTTGCGACGCCCGCCAAATGTCACGGCCTCGTCATTTTCAAGATGTCGTTTAAGACGACTGGCGGGCGCTTACACCGGACTGTAATTTGTGGAATGAAATTGCATTTTTGTGTGGTTTTGAATTTGTTTGCTAAAGTCATCTTTGGCTGATAAGTTGCTCATATACTGTCAATGCTTCAGTTTCTGGAGGCTGACGAATATTATATTGTCAGCAAGGAGATTCGCCGTCAGCTCAGATAATTTATTAAAATCTTATGCCAAGAAAATTGATCTACAAAGATCATTGCAATCGCGACAACGATTTTTTTCGCCTGATTTTACCATTCATTTTGCCCATTTATATTTTTTATTTATCAAAAGATAATGAAGGGTACATAGTAGTGTATTTAATGTCTTCATACCCGGTGGTTCAAGTCTAACTTTAGTAAACCTAGAATACTTTGAGTGACAGAGAAGTTATCCTTTCTAAACTTCTGAGATTTACACTTACAGATTTTAATTTTGATCAAAGTTGACATTCACCAATTTCTGCATTGCAATACGGTGTAAGACACGGCCCAATATAGCCGATCACTTTACGAATTCACATCGGAATGCAAACACCAACTGTTTTACTGTTGTACGAGCAAATTGCACTTTTATTTAATATTATTTGTTTAGCGGTCAATATATGGCAACACTGATGATGAAATAACGGTATACTGGCAACATCGAGAGTTTGTTCCAGTTTTATGGCGATGTTATGGAGCTTTTGTTTGTGAAATAACAAATAATGTCGCGTCTTTTATTATTATGCGTGTTTCGTACTTTTGGTGCAAATTACATTTATTAACCCATAATTGCCTACTTGTTTCCAATTAGGTGTTAACAATATTGTTTCAAGATTTGTCAGTTCGCATCTCCACCAATAATCAGCCTACTTCAAGGCACGTTAATCAATTTAAAACAGATATTCAGTTAGTTGACATAAAATAGATAGTCAGAAGTTAGTTCTCAATAAATAGAATTCTTCTAGTTCTCATCTTATCAATGTACCCTTATTTTACATGTTCAATATCAATCTTATTCGTCAAAACAAAACGCACAAGCAGTTCTAAATTTAAATACGCTCTGCATTCGAAACTCAAAAATATCGATAGGGGCGTGGGAAAAAGGCCTTCTGTTCCAAACTCTTTTTTTCAAATCCTCATTGTGGATTACACCTGCTAGCCGTTCGCAGCTTTCGATAAAAAAATCACAGCGTTCTTTTTTCGAATGGACCTATCGTTCGGCCGATATTCTTATGAGTAGGCCTGATTGGTTCGTTGATGGTCTTGTTTATATTCGAACAATTATTGTTTTAAATCATGGCGGGCCTATACCACCGTATCATTTTTAAGGCGCCAATAAATATAAGTCAAAGAAAATCAATATCATTGCCAATTGCGTTTTAATAAAATTGAAATTGATAACTGTATTTAACTTATAAAATAATTTATTTTTAGCGATTAAAAACTTCTCACGTTAGCTAACTCGGGCGTCTGATGCCTTCTCTCAGATACTTCGTATCTTAATTATGTTACCATTTAATGATGGCTCACAACTGGTTATTTCACCCCACATTTTTTATTTTTAAAGTAGTCGTGAGATACTGTGTATACTACGATTATTAAGTGGTAGAATCACGACGCGGTAATTTGTTTTTTTTTTTCAGTCCGTTGCATCACGATCGATGAAGGGTTATTGATCATTATAGACATCATAACGCGATGCCCCATTTTTTACCTCTCCAAAGAATCTTATTACATTTATTTCTCGAATTAAAACCCGACGTGTAATTTAAAATGTAGCCTAGAGACTTATTTGAATAGAAAAACCACCTACTGCGTACCTAAAATCTTATAATGTCTACAAAAACAGTTGAATCCCACAGAAAAAACGATGAAAAAATCACACAACGTAATTCATTCAAATTAACCTTAACTCTGTCACGTACTGAGCGATTGACTTCAAAGTAAAAAAGCAGATCACAAAACCTGTTATTTTGAATATTCCCTTCATCGGGGACTATGATAGTCGATTTTGTCGCTTTTCGATTTAGTCGAGTAGTGGCCGACCACCAATGAATCTGTGCTACGTGTAAGTTTATTTGAGACAAAAAAAAACAATCACCTGTACTTCCGGTCGTTCGCTTTTCAAATCGGCGGCGATGACAGCGATTTAAATATTTAATTTTGGAACGATATTAATAAAGTGAGGATGTCACGACTGTGTTTTGTCGAAATAGTTTTAAATTCTGTGTCTATTGTTTTGCTTATTTTTTTTCTCGTGTGATGTATGCCGAATTCTATGGCGCATAAACATAGCAATGTCGGTTCTTATGAAAGTCGTAAACTGACGGATATTCCCACATAAATATTTTAGGTCTTAGTAACCGTTTCTATACTTGATGTAATTATTTAGGTTTACTGACTATTGCTGATTCAGAATAAAGGCTTTACTTGAACGTAAAACGTGGTTTCAGTTTTAAGGCATAGGTACTTAAGCATATACCAGAACATTTTATTGTGGGCTATTCAAGCAGCCCTAAAGTCCGATTTAAAACATAACTGTTCAGCAGAGAGAATTAATAAACACACCACTACACAACGCAGGTGGAATTTTATTAACTCTCTACAAAATCCTCAACACATTGCAATGGCTTCCCAATTCATTTAAAAATTTCGCATTACGATATCGATCAGACATTTCCCTTAATAACGATTGGGTACTCCCATAAGAATTAGGTGTCGATCATTCACGAAGTCTTGTTCGGCCACCTTCGGCTATCTTCGGCCATATATGGACACGGCGCGTGCGCACCGGTCTTCATTACTGAGACGATCACATTCCATTTTTAAGAGGTCCGCTGTTGGATAGAAAAACCATGAACTTTGGCTGTCAATCATATCGAACTGAAATGGAGTAAAATTGATAAATAGGAACCACTGTTTTTATTAAATTGAAGATGGGTGTATGCACGCAGATGAAGCCTTGTTTTTGTACATAAATAGATGTATAAAATATTGCTCTAAGTTGCTCACTGATTAGCTGCAACAAAGTTCGGGATCTTGCACGCCTTGCAAAACCAGAACCACTGTGAAAAGATTCATAGTATATCATTTATAAATAGCAACTTACACATATAGTTGCAGTTACTTTTAAAGATTGTTCTCTACATGCTACAAAATCCTAGTCTCCATCTTTCCACAACAGTTGTCCAAATGACTTATAAATCTCCGCAATTTCGTGATCTTCATACCGCAAAGACCATTAAAAGCGTCGTGATTAGCGACGGTACGTCAACACTGCGGTAGACACATTCATTGACCGGCTACAAGGACGTGGGCTATATCGAAGGTCAACACTCACTGTTGACCTTGGAGTATGAAGTGGAGAAGTGGATTGCGAAATTATTGTGGCCTTGAATGGATTGCTGAAAGGTTGAAGGAATAGGGAAATTATAAATAAATAATAAAATGAATTTAGTTGCCTATTCGTAAAGTAGCTTCCTATGAAGAAGAACGGGCAAGATACATATGGTAAGTTAAATATGTGATGAATTTTTGAGTGCACCTTGGAAGGCACGAAATTATACTGATGTAGTTGTTGGAAGAAGACATCATGCTCTTAATATTTATCTATTAAGGTAAAGCAGTATATACTGATTCTTATAACAGCAAAAGGCTAATGATAATATAAGAAAGATTGTTAAAAATAACAGACAGAACCACACCAAAACACTTCCATCTCACATTACACCATCATTTATGAAATTGCAGCTTAATGTAAACGACGTTTGTTTTTAGTTGTGGCGACATTGTCGCACATTCATACGTGGGTAATGTTTTTGACATTTCGCAGTTGGTACCCCTGTCCCGTAGTGATGTGCTCGCCTTATATTTGTTTTTAATTAATCGATATTAATTGTCGGTTTTATAGGCCTAATTACATGGTTGGCCTGTTGAGGACAAGGACGATATTTTAAAGGGAGTCCTTTTATGTAGTTTTGAGCAGGTCTTGTTTTGAAGTTAACAAGCTTGCCGATAGTTTTCGTTGTAAAACAAATGTGAGCTAATTGTATGAGCATTCTTTATTGGCATTAAATAAATGGAAATAATTTGTAGGTTCAATCTACACCAAATTTTTGCGAAATTTTAGAAATCTTCAAACTCTTGAAGACGCGAAATATGGCTTACACAAATAAACTCAAAATCTAAAATTACAAACATCTCGAACTTCCTAAAAACATTCACTTGAAAACATCATCACCTGCAATACACAAGTACTCGACATTCAAACGGACCACAGACAAAGAGCCAGCGCACTACAACCTGCGCAGACGCATAAGTTTTTGCGCTTCACTCGCAAGCGTTTCCGTATCCTGCGGAAGTGCGCAGATGAGATTGGGAGGGTATTTGCGCAAAGCTTTGTGACATTTCCTGTTTCTTCAGGTAGAAGGTGCATGCTGACCTTGGGATCATGTTTCGTGGATGGGGATGGGATGGGACTGGTTTCCTGGCGAGACTAAGTGCTTGTATTTCCGTTGGTGTTTGTTTTTAGATCTTTTAGATGGGTTGTAGGTAGTTGTAATGTTCAGATTTGACTAAAATGAAATGTATTAATATTGTGAACTTTGGTAAGCAGTTACCTTATCTAAAATTGTCCTAGGAATTGGATTACAGAGATAGGTAGTTTTTAAATAAAAAACTAGGATGATATCTTCCAAAGTTTTGGTGTACAATAAAAGAGTAAATCTTTTGATCTATCTATGGTTGGAAAACACATGAACAAGGCGCTCAAATTTCAGTTTGTTACAAATCGATTGCTGCGTAAAGAACAGTACAAGTAAAAACTAAAAAAGACCAATCTTTTGTCGTCTAACCAAATCTAAGGTCTTACAAAAATCTCTTTGAAATATCACACTGCACTAAAAAAGCACGTACTGTATACACCTTTGTTTTTTTATTACAAAGAAGTCTTAGTGCGTACATACCTTACATTATTCCTTTACCTGTTTTAAGATCTGGTCCGATTACTTGATCTGCCTTTGTAAATCAATGTTTATCAGAACTCCACAATAAGGTGCAAGCAGATGGCAAACGCTCTAACAAAGCACTTGTGCCGAACGATTTATTTTTTCAAACACCATGTGCTCCTCACGAATTAAATCCCAAAGGTTTTTTTCCACCAAAAACGTCATATTTGCATCCCAGCATCTACGACACATGTCGGAAAATCACAAAAAAATCCCAAAGATTAAGAAAAAAAGGTCGAAGAAACGACAGATGTACGAAAAGAAACATAGGCCAGCACGTGCCATCTGCCAAATCTTAGAGACGCTCACACAAAGGGATAGATTCCTGCTCACACACAAAAAAATCTATAAGGAGCACGCACACACGCGCAAAAGTGCGCGATCGATCAAAGATCGGCGCACGCGCCGTTCGCGGCAGATGGTCCGACGTGATTGGTCGATGGTGTTTGAATTCCGAACTTCCGCACAATAGCGTGATAAGGAATATGACTTATGTCGGCTCTAAGACGGACAGTTTGATTTATTTTCTTGGAGTAGCCATTTGCAATTGTCGCGATCAATGTATAGCAACAATTGGTCCGTTTGAAGCAATTTCTTTTGTAGTTGACTGATGGACTGACATAGAAAGTGTCTCGATTGATCACCGATGATTTCTACTTTCTCGATATCAATCATTTATTGTAATTATTCCTTTTATATATGTTCCCATGGTCTAATTTACAGACAATAATTGATATCGTTTAGTTGTAAAACGGTTATAATTTATATTGACTTGTATCGATTAATTTCCGATGAAAGAAATATGCTTCCTTGCTTTAATATCTGTTCTAGGAAGCAAAATGCGCACTCTTCAAATATTGTGATAAAATTAATCATTGTAAACGAAGTGGTGCGTTATCTATCAGCAGAGTATTTATTGCAGTTTTCATGGAAATATCTGAAAAATACGGATGTTATTATCAATTTGTTTTGAAAAAAAAAACCCAGTAAGTTTATTGACATTTAGTCCTGTTTTCGGTGAAACATTGTTGAAGTAGCCATAGGTGACAAATAAGTACAGTGAAACTCTTCTACTGAAAACGTTGTCTATAAGAAATCTTAATAAGACAATAATAATATTTGATCCTCATTAAGTCTTACCCGATTGTTAAGATATAGCCCAAAATCTTTGATATATCACTTGGCCGCTATGTCACCAATTTATCGGATCCTTTCCCAATTTATTGATCAGATAAACTATCATATGGCTCATCGAAATTGTAACTATTTTATCTTATTCTAAATAACCCCATCTGCCAATGGCACCGCCATTCTTTATCCTACCCTTTCTCAATATTATCATAAGTATTCCCGAATTTCATTAATCTAAAAAGTACCTCAAAAAATAAATAGACTTAGTTTCTTCAAGGATGCTACCTGAAAAACAGCAGCTGCATCATTTAAATCGATCATATCTGTGTCTCTTTCTAATCCTATACAAAAAGGTTTTTCTCTCTCTCTAGATAAAGTGTCAGAAAAAAATAAGAAACGTCTGATTGTTGTGTCTAAGAAGGTCTGTTGAAAGAGTCTTTGTGTATAATGTTTATTCAGATTGTCTAGGTATATTTATGGACGAATTGCTGTGTTATTTACGGTTAGATTCGCCTGGGATTGTTTTGGTTAGGTTTTGGTTCATTACATCTAGGAAAGGACCTACAGAGTATCAATGTTTCGTTAGACAAATAAACAAACCAATGTAAGAACTAGTTCACCAAAAATATATATATATTTTTTTAACAAGTCACACATTCGCTACTTTGCGCACTCGGGTAAAAAGTAGCATATAGACTTCCTCGAACTCGAGCTATTTAAAACTGAAATATTTTGTCAAATTGACCTATCGGTTCCTAAGATTAGTCCTAGTCTGGAATAGGTCTGGTTGAAACTATTCCAGAGTTGTATCAAATACTTTTTGTCAACAGATCATCTAGTAAAAATACGAGTAGTATAATTCCTGATGTACTAACAGTATAAACTAAAACTAAGAACTCACTGGTGATTTTAACCACTAAATGGGATTTAAAGCAAGCAGCATTAGTTCCTAATATCCTAGTTTATTCCCTTGACGAGGTAAGTAGAACTCTAACTAACCAAACTGCAGTACCTAAGTGTTCTTTGGCAGTTTGCGACTAATGTTATACGGAAGTTTAACTTTCACAGTTAACTTTGGGACCTTTGGGAGTGCTAAACTCAGAGTTTCATGAACTAAAGTTAGGTGAGAAGTTTGACCGTACGTGATAATAATAGTTTTAAGGTAATTAGTGCTTTGTATGGGGAGTTAATCTGATTTAATGGGTAAAAATGTGTTTAGGCTCTTAAAGTGAGGAAAATAGGAAAAAGAGCGAAGTAGACAATAGGGTCCCGTTTTACCCTTTGGGTATGGAACCCTAAAAAAGAATAAATCATTTATTAGTTATATTTCTCATCAAATAACTTTGAAGTTGCTCACTAGACTGACTGTGCAACTGTCAAAATGTACGAACAAAAGATGTGCAGAAATGTCAAATGGCAATAACAGAAATTGTTATTTGACGAGAACCATAAGTTATAGAAGTCTTATTTTAATAAAAAGGAGTTTCTGCAAGTTTTATTTTTTTGCAATAGTTTCAGAAATTAAGTGCTAACATTAGATCACGACCGACAAAATCGATTAGATTTAACGCATTTGTAAAACGTTCATCAAAAAGCCATTTTCATATCGTGGTGTTTAATTCGCGAATATGTTATTATTATTGATTGCTATTTACTTTATATACTATATCTAAATTATTGTTTTAAAGTTAAAATAAATAAATAAAAATAAATAAATTACTTTTATTCATCCAAGAAACAGCAAAGACCGCTAAATATAACTATGTAGTACATGACTTAGTGAGTGGAAAAGATCACCTGTAGCAAAATATAAATCTATATATAAAATCTCTGACTGTATTATTTTTGTTGTTATTTAATAATGTCACTTATTTTTCATGACTTGAACTGGTCATTTTGGATTTAATTTCATTACTCTTTTCGTCCTATCAATAAAACATTTTTTTAAAAAAGCTTACTAACATTAACAATTCTTCTATGCATCTGGGAAATCCCATGTTTTCAGAATAGACTCAACGAAGGTTTTGTATTTCACGCAGCGACTTTCGATCAGCTGTGTGTATTAACCATATCGTAATAATATATTTGCACGTGCATTTACTTTCATAGGACAGAGCATTAAATGTTACTTCAAGAAATATTTTTACACGGGATTTCCAATCCGAAATTCAGAGGACTATCGACCTTGTATCCTAAAAATAAAGTTCATTTTTTCTTGTAGACCTAAATGGATCAAATCAGCTGATTCCCAAGGCTTCGCACACGTGTTAAGGTTGTATTTGCATTTTTTTTTAAGGATTATCTTAAAAAAAAATCTTTTCTGCGCTTGCGCAAAGAGCGTGGGAGCGAAATCTTCGTAACACGTGCTGCTTTACCTGAGTTACGCAAAAAACTTTCGAAAAGCATTTATGAAGGTAAAGAATAAGTACTAGGATTGTATCATAAAGAAAAATGTCTCTACAATGAGGGTTTTTGACAGTTGTATACAGTTTTGATTGGCGTCCAGCGGCGACAATGCTCTTTGATATCAAGTATTAGGAGACTGAATGCATACAATTTCTTGTCAGTAGGAAGTTCCTATAGTTAGGAACTCAGGAAGGTCACAATTGAAGTGATTGCTTGCACGTGCAAGAATATATTAGAGTAAAGTTGGTAGATCAGAATATTACATACATGTGAGATTCTTTAGTGAAAAAGAAGGCTCCATTTTGGCCCGCGTATATTGAACAAAATCGCATATCTTCTATGAAAAAGTTTTGATTGAGACTTATTTGAAGTGTGGTAAACATCTGTCATCTAGCTGTCTATCTACGTGCCTAAAACTTATTTGCACGAAAGTAAAATCTTGTAAAATTATAACCAAGTACCACAAACCCAAGAATGCCATTACTTCTTCTACACGAATGACACAACTTAAACTACAATCTATAACACATATAACACGTTATGTTGTAACTATAGAACGTAAAATCGATTCACTACACATCACACTCCAATAGCGATAAATGAGGAAAATACTGGATTGTTTAGAAATAACGTTACCTATGACCGTTAAAAAACTTTTAATAAAATCTGTAACAATTGCCGTGGTTAATCTGTAAAGTTGCGGTAAGCGTGATTTGGGAATTAGAAGAATGGTTCTGTAGAAATATTTTTGATAACATCATCATCATTTATCTAGCCTTTTCTCAACTATGTTAGAGTCGGCTTCCACTCTAACCGAATGTAGCTGAGTAACAGTGTTTTACAAGGAGCGACTGCCTATCTGAACTCCATAACCCAGTTATTCGGGAAATCCATAAAAAAACATTATTATTAATTGACTTTTTTGGTAACAAAATACGGTATATTGCAGAAATATTTTTCTGATAATGGTAGGGTAGATACATGATTGGATTTTTTAAGATTTACCTGTAAGGGAAAGCTTTAATCTCTGCCCTGTCTAAAAACATAACTTCTGACTAAGTTGGTTAACATCATAATTTTTCTCACATCCAACCTAATAAAGCAATTTCAATTCAACAAAGATCAAATTGATGATCCGTGATATGCAGCAATTCAAAAAAAACAGGAAAGTTTGCAGGAAACTCTCAAGATTTTCAATATGATTAGAATTTTTGGACCCATGCTTAGGAAGTCTGATCATTACTTTTAGGAGGTCTTATTTAAAATGGCAGATGGAAAGATAACCCGACATTTGTAAAGGTTTGCAAAATATCTTCGGTACGTTAATTTGAATGTGTACTAGTGAAATAAAATGTCATTGTAAGCCTCGTTATTGTAATATCTGCAGCTTAATTATGTAAACGGAGATTAGGTAATATCCTGCTCGCTTTAATCCTTACAAATTGTGGGAAAAAACGATGTTTTGCAATGCGTAGCTGGGAAGTGATTGTGCGGGCCTTTATAAATAATACGTTCGGAAATAAAACCTGCCTTCGTTAGCTATAGTTTGTTTCGTGGATTTTTTTATTGTAATTGGATTTAGTGTTGCAATTCTCTTGCTTTGTCTGAAAGTATTCTGTACTGCCAGGTTTTGTATCTGAGTTGGTTTTGTAATTCTACTTCTAAATTTTCACTTTTGTCAAGGCTAGCTGATCTCTCGGTCAGCGTCCCGAAGAAACTATTTCCCGCATAGGGATGAAAAATATGGGCTTTAGCTAAAGCGCAGAAAAACTGTCCTTGTACCTACCCATTTAAATTCTCCGCCTTGCAGTTTTGGCATGGAAGTGCGATGGACACATAGACAGACTTGGGTAAGACTGGCTTAAATTATATTCGGACATTTTTTAAGTGAAAAAAAACCTAAGGAACCCTAATTTAAGAGCGTTCTGTCGCGTGCCATACTAATGAATGACATGGTGTGTGTTACATCGTTAAATAGCGTTAGCTTTTAACGCTTAATTCCTGAAGAAATGCCTGTAGTCACGATATCTTCCTGGATTTACTGCTAAAGGATTATCACCCTTATGTGTTTAGAGTTAGGGTTGATTTATATGATGGCAAATCGATAGAATGTGCGAGATAAATGGTCTATTGAGACTCTTAAATCAGCGAGTATTTTAAATAAAAGCTGCGTCTAAATTATTTTACACGAAGAATTATCTAAAAATATTATGTGAATACAACATTTACAAGTAATACTTATTTCAAAAAGTAATAAAAAGAGATAAATATTATAACAATTAAAAGGAAGTACCTTTAGAATAAAACAGATACGTAGTTAACTATGGTCGCTTGATTCGTGGCATCCATAAAATTGTATAAAAAATGCTCAAATTGATTGATGAATTTGATGAAAATAAATAAATTACTTCATTCTATAAATTATTATTCAATATATAAAACGAAACCAATTATATTTTAAAAGTACGTCTTCTTTAAAATTAAAATGTCATTTTAATTTTAATAAAACTGTCAAACTTAAAATATATATTTTAATAATTGAAAATGTATCAATACAGGTATGGATAGTTCAACTCAGATTTGCGCGCGGCCCTATGTGTGCGTCGGCTTGTAAATATACAACTTTCGTTCGTGTGACAGTGACGTCGTCCGAGCATGACGTGTTCTTATCGCTTTTTGTTATGGGTACAGTCGTTTACGAAAATACTAGTTATTCACGGAGAAATTATTAAGGAGTCAGGTAAAGCGTTTCAAAAAATGAAACAACATTCAAAGCTTCTTATTAAATTAAATATAATTTTCTCATACGTTTTTTCAAATTGACATTGACATTATCTAGGAAATAAATAAGGTGAAATATCTAAAAGATGAATTAAATACTCCTTACATATTTTCTAGCTCGGGGTACGCGCACAATAAATAAAAGTGTGGACTAAGAATATAAAAAGAGGTATAATCTAGTATAATAATGTAAACAAAATGTGTGGGGAATTTAAAAAAATTATATTGCTTTGCATAATGTCGACCAAAATAAGACGAAAATAATGAAACTCATAAATGAACGTTTAAGTCAAATTGATGAAGGGATGTGGGGTAATACTTGTCGACATATATAAAAGAAAAAAGAAGATTACTATAGACATTTTGACATGGTGTCAGAATTTATAATTCACCTTGGAGAGTAGCGAATCCGAAAATTCATCATTTGATTTTTCAAGTAGCGATTCATAATCATTATAAATAAATAAACATTAAATTACGTAATAACTGTTTTTCTTTAAACACCCGTATACAACCCCTAAATAACTGTATTGTACCCGACTGTACCTCTTGTCACGCACACAAAGTCACTGTATATGTACAAGGGTTACCCACACATAGGGCCGCGCGCACGACTGAGTTGAACTTACTATAAATTGATATAATTATTTAGACATTGACAGATTATAAAGTAGGTACTTTTATACATCGCCACATACTGTGAACAATTTTTGAGATGATCAAAAAAAAATATCTTGCATTTAAAATTCCTGTCTTTATTGAGATTAAGCCATAAATATTTATTCTGTAGTTTTTAATATGAAAGGTGACTGCGATTAAAATTCTTTACATATTTTTTAAAAGTTATGGGAAATATGAAACATGATTAATAGGGACCTGTGACCATTGACGGACAGGGTCATTATTTTTTTAACCGCGGAGCCATAGCGTATTGCTATATTAAAATAGCAATTTGTAGAATTACCTATATAGTATTTAATGTTAATTTTACAAATTTTTAATCAAATAAAAGAAACGGTTTATGAAGTACGTATTTAACAGACACTTAAAGAGTCATAATCACTCTGTTCTATTAAAGATATACATAAGTATTATTATGAATAGTATATAATCATCTATCCATTATTCATATAAATGCATTATTTTTTTCCCAACCTTACATTTAAAGAATGAGATCTTTAGCTGCAAATGGTCAATTACTGAGTCTTATAAAATATATACTAAAGCATATAAATTACACTAAAAGGAACATAATGGGAACAGCTGGCGACCCAATATATCAAAAACTTCAAGGGAAGCCAGAGCAAATCTTTGAGAAATAGAATGCAATCCATTGTATGGCTATCATTCAGACAATGAGACAACGCAAGGACGACTTTACTTCACTCTATTAAAATGCTATTACGTTACAAAACCATTTTATATACAACCTTAAACATTACATACTCTTCCTTATTCTTATGGCGGTAAAGTCGAATATATGACGTTGTCAACTTTGACAACTGTCAAAAGTAAAGTTGGGCGCACACCAAAGGTATTGTGCGTATACTCAATAGCTCTAGTTTGTGGTATGAAACCTCATTTCGTGTAACGGAATAATTTTATCATCTTTTTTATGACATGTTAAACAATACTATAGGGTTGTTTGTTTGCAATTTTAATTTATTCATATGGATCAAATATGTTGGCTTGTTCTTAAAAGGGAGTTTTATTGTTGTTCTCTCTTAACTTAATAAATGCATGACTTGACATGAAAAATTATTCCCGAGTGAAAAAATCTCTTAGTAAACCATAAATGCAAGTTAAGTATTTTGATAGGATTCTCTAAAGACTACCCTTGTAGAAAAGCTCCTGTTTAATATGTAAAAATGAACAATGACATATTGATTCAACAATGACAGATATAATATTCTACTTATTCAAAATAGTTTTTATCCTTGATATATTTAGATAATTTCCAAAGTTCTGTATCTATGCTTAAAACTAATATTCTCTATATTATAAAAATAATATTCTCTATATAACTAATGTTCTCTATATTTCTTGTATCAATAACTTAACTGGTAGTGTTAACTAATAACAGAGTTTTCTCAGCGTCAGTAACCATCTTCGTACTTCATACCATTTCAATAGCTCGGTCTAGGATCACAGAATCAACGAAGATATGACTTTATTATATTTTAAAACTACTACTTAGTTTTAAAGTTCGCAGTTTCACAGGCCTTAAGTAGGAACTATTTCTTGCACTCTGAAAACAAAACCATATCTGCTGTGTTTCTTCATGATCTGTTCAGCAGTTTTTGCGTGAAATCATCATCATCATCATCATCAGCCTACCGCAGTCCACTGCTGGAAGAAAGACGTGAAAGAGTGGCAAATATTCACACTTCAGACTTTCCTGAAGGTATGTTTTGGAAATGATACCTATTTTGTTAGTTTCAGTCTAAGTATTTACCCGCAGCTTTTACAAGATTTCGAAATGTTTTTTATTAGTAAACTTCACCATAACCGTAACCAGATGAAAGCATCGATTGGTCGCCATATTGGATAGCAAGACAAAACAGCTGACGACCACTAGTCAAAGACACATCAAACCATTTCATCATACTCCTTGATCGACATCTTCAACGAAGAATCCCACCATTATACTCCGAACAAGGTAAAAACTAATCTAATATGGCATTACAATCGCCTATATTCATTCAACTTGAACTCGATCAATGTCTCTGAATCGATTTGTTTTTTTCTCGATATAACTTCGATTGATATCTCGATGGGACAATGGCGACCACAACAAGCATTTGTCGAAGATCATATCGTTTTCACGTGATCTTTATGGGCTATTGTGCATCCCAGGATGCGTTTGAAAAAATTGTATGGGTGCGTAACGGTTTAGCTTAATATTTGTGGCATTGTTATGATAGTTACTAGGTTTAGAGATGGTAATTTTAATGGTTTTGCTTGAAGGGGAAGTGATTGGTTCTTCATATGAAATTATGAGTAGATATATTAATAAGATTTTTTTGATAGAAGCAGTAGGATCAAGACAGCTGAGTAGGTTCCAATGATCAAAGATTTTGCTAAAACTGAAGTTTAATAATAA
Source organism: Helicoverpa armigera (assembly GCF_030705265.1). Classification (NCBI taxonomy): domain Eukaryota; kingdom Metazoa; phylum Arthropoda; class Insecta; order Lepidoptera; family Noctuidae; genus Helicoverpa; species Helicoverpa armigera. The sequence goes on along the minus strand of NC_087142.1, from coordinate 7,103,844 downwards.
GGCCGAGGAATAAGTTGTGTCAAGATTACAATAATTAAGATTTGTTCAATATTTTAAAAAGTAAAAGAGCTACCAATCATGAAATAATATATGTATGTATTATTATACTTACTGTAAATGTCTTCCCACATACACGAAGCTTAGCTTTTTTGTCAAGTGGACGCTTCACCTAAAGAGGCGGCCATCTTGTTACGAGATTGATGGATTGACGTGAATAATACTTATCTATACAAGATCATTATATCTGTGTGTATAAAACGGTAAAATTCCCCCCTGAATTACCTCTGAGATTTGATAGCTAACATAAAGACATACTTTCTTGATTTAACCAATAAAAGACGAATAAATATACCAATTATATTATAATAGTATTATAACTATTGATTGATCAATAACAATAATTACATTGATTAACTTCTTGTATTTAATATGCGTGAAAGTTTTATTGTATATTAGTTTTTTGTCATTTTATTTGCATTAGGTATTATTATGGCGCCTATCTTATTAATAACTGATTTTTAATAAGGCTGTAAAATAAAATAGTCAATCTTTTGGAATTTTCGTCACCTTTTTAATGGACCTCATCATAAAAACTGTCTGTTTAATTTTAACTTTTTTTACATAAATACAGCGGCAATAACATATTGCTATCCCAAAGCGGTATTTCCATAAACACAACGAAAAACGAACAAAACATTCGCTGTAATCCTGTTATTTCTGCCTCCCGAAGCTACCAAAATTATCAGCATGCAAATAAGGCCCTAAGAAAACACCAGTTGGCGGAAATACGTGCCAAATCTACAAGGAGGCCGCAAGTCACCGGCTGCAACATTTTAACATTAGCGTTCTATTTTTGATGCACCAAAAACCACCAGATGCATGGCAGGTACGGCAAACAGCATCATGTTGCAAGTTGCAAATTACTGCACCTAACCAAATTGAGAGGGCAACATTCCTGGTGGTAAACTACAGTTTGGGTTGCGTTCTTAATTTTGCCGGTTTATACCCAAAACCACAGCTTGGTACGACAGATGCAGGCACCAGCGAGGAAGCCGACAAAAACACGCACGTGCTTGTTTGAAAAAAAAATCGCAAGCGCGCACAAGTAGACATGCGACACCTTTTTGGAAAAAAACGACGGCCGTAGCACGTGATTTCTAAGAATAACCGCGTGAAATGAAATATTTTTGATGATAGTATGCAGCTGCTAAAGACCTAGGATTATGGAGTGAGCTTATTTTGTGCTTTTTTGGCCTTGTGTTAATTCTTGGGTAGGTTGCAAGATGTTTGTGGCTTTTTGTGACCTATATAGTTGAATATGGGTTTTACTTTTAAGACTTGTAAATGAAATATACAGTTACACCTCTATTTTCTTTCTTTATTTTTTCATTTAAAACAATGTGAAGACAAAATGTTGCGTTTCTTTTAATTTCCTTATAATAATACTATTATGATTCAATTATTGATAAGGCGCTGCTCTTTTCAAATTAGTCAGGAGCCATGAGAAATATTAGTTGGTGCAATCGGAGAAATGGCGCTTTCTAAGTCATTTTATATTTGCCAAAAAACTCGTAACTATCCCTCAATTTCCTTAAACTTAATTTGGAACTCACCACAAAACATTTACAACCAACTTAAACTTACTATCTGATGCTCTTTATCATAATCAAATCTTCCGATCCATCTTCGTAAAAGCTGATTAGATTCCTCAAAATAATTTATTATATTATCAAGTGTTACCACAAAATGTTCCCGGAAGCTAAGGGTTGTCAGCACGTGCTTTGGACCACCCACAAATGTTGGCCATAGCGATGTGGTGTTGGTAAACAATATGTTGGTTGTTGGTGGTATCATACGGGTGATTGGTATCTTTGAGTGGCTCAATCCTGGTTTTGGTAATTTGAAGTAGCGCTGTTGATAGTCATTTGTTTTTTGATTGGCGTGAAAATGCTGAACTAAAGAGAAGTGAAATAGTTTTACAGAAATGTAAAAAAATATTTTTGGTGTTTTGTTATGATTTTCAAACTCGTTATAAGTTGATGGACATCTGAACCTGATTTGGATGGAATATTGTATGAGTCATGAGTCATCATTATCATTGGACAAAACTGCAGTAAACGAGAAACTACACTCTATATTTTTATACAAGCAATAATTATATATTATTAATTTAAAATTATAACTCGAAACCCATACTCTACTTATCTTAAAACTACCTACTAAATGAACAATATATTACATGCAACAGCTAGCTTAAGATGCATTTTTATCAAAAACTTTCATCACATTTTGACAATAACTTAACCGTTTCTCTGCAGCAGATGTGTCACACTCACCTTCCCATAAAGCATACAAGGTGCATTAAGGTGCATCTTGTAGGTGCAACTTGTAGGTGCATCATAGCTCAAAGACAAGATATCAATAACGCATTGTCTAGCCGTCAGTGGCATGAGCACTGACAGGTTGACGCCTGACCTATATATTGTGAGAAGCCTTTTACGGGTTAAAACGCGTAAGGAGTATTCTAATTATGGAGATGGTTTTATGTAGTAGTGTTTTGGTATTTTTTCAGGTAAAAATATGTTGTTCAAAGTTGTTAGATTAGCTGTAAAATAATCTTGTAAGTTGTGCTCACGAAATCGACTTACGATAAAGGAGTCGCTTGTAGTAATTTTTCGAGCTTTTTACAAGGTCGGGATAAGTCTTTATTAATGTAACTTCTGCTGCATAGCACCTAGCTTTCTTATTTGCAATTATCCCTAATGCACTCTTTCTGAAAAAGTGCATACAAAAATTCCATTCTTATGAATTATTTTAACACTAATTCATAGTTTCAATAACTCAAATGATAAAAACAGTGCAGCTGTAAAGTCTAAGGAATTATTTCGTCATTACAATAAAGCCTTAAAAGTACATATAATATCGTAAATTAAGACGCCTATAGAATAGTAATAATATAAGTTACATGATCTATTGGAAAGATAATAAGAAAACTTACTACATACATATGATACCGGCTGCCATTAAACATCCTTGACAGTAGTAGTCAGAAGCCAGTAAGTCTGACACCAGTCTAACCAAGGGGTATTGGGTTGCCCGGGTAACTGGGTTGAGGTGGTCAGTCGGGCAGTCGCTTCTTGTAAAGCACTGGTACTCAGCTACATTCGGTTAGTCTGGTAGCCAACCCCAACATAGTTGGAAAAAAGGCTATAAGGAGGATGATACACATGATAGTAGATCCCGTCAACAAAGAAAATTGCAAAGCTACTATAGACCTCATCAATGTTTGTTTTTCTTGACATTGCTTTTAAGTATTTTGTGGGTTTAATATTAGTTGAGAAGGTAGAGTTTTTATCAACCGTTGCTCATCACATAAGTTTTAAAATTAGTTCTTCAAAAACGTTATGAAGGGTCAGTAGGCACTCTGGGTAACTTTAACTAACAGATTTGGTTGATTAGTGCTATGCGTAAAGTCCATAAGTTAGTGTGTCCTCAAGCCAATTATAGCGTTTAAAAATAGAATGACAAAAAGCATAAATTAAAGAGGCTAATATATTTCAAACCTCCTTACTATAGCTATCCAAGATCTTTTTAATTTTACAGTTGAAGACTACATAGGCCATATATTTTTAGTAGTAAGATAGTAATCTATTTATTTCTATTTTCACATAAAGTTCTGTTACGTGTCGATAAACGTAATTAAGTGTCATTATATTTTACTTGTAGATTATCTAATAAAATCTGATGCCTATATAAGCCGAATTAAGGATGCTGCTATTTTTGGAATAGCCTATATATTTTACAGATATACATATTTATAAGTTAAATACCTACCGCAGCCCTGGTACACTGGGCTGCGGGATTGTTCGCAACCCTGTAAAAAGGAACCTGGTAGGTTTTAGTCAGCAAGAACTGTCCGACACTTCATCACGCTGCATACTCAGCGGGAGGGGTCGTCATCCTTTTAACGTTTTCATCTATATTATTAGCAAGATATAGGAGACGGACTACACGAATAGAGGAGCAATCATCATTTATCTGCTCCACTTTTAAAACAGACCTTTTTTAAACCTCACAGAAACTAAGAGTTGCCATCCATCCCATCAGTACATTATCAGGTACCAAATAACTTATCAGAAACTCAACCCATATCACTTAGTACTTGATTAATTTAACAGGACTGTTTTGAAGTTGTTTCTTTTCGCGTTTAATTATTGCACGTTGGAACTACATGAGGTCCCGTTATATTGGGTACAGGTGCAGCGCACGCGCATTAATGTACTGTATTATGGGTTTTGACGCCGCATTCTTGGTGGCTGGTGATTAATATTTTCGAAGTGATAATTTATTTAAATTGGCTCGGTTGGTACTTGATTTGGATTGCGTTTTTTTGTCTTTTGATGCCTAGGTTATTTACTTTGTCTTTAGTTTTGCAAGTTTGTTGCAAGTTGGATATTTTTTTGTTTATTTTTCATTTGTGTTAACCGTTTGGTATATTAAAAATTGCTAGGTACTACTTAAATTGAGAAACAAGTAAACAATTGTTTCTCCACGTGGTTAGATTAAAATGAGACCATATTTACCAAATTATTCGGTTAGAGAGAGAATTGAATCTGAGACAGCTTAGAGCATAAGTTTCATTCATCCGTAAATACCATAGAATATCAAACAATTTTTTTATAATAATTTAATTATCATGTTTTACCCATTATGTAAACAATATATTATATGTTTGTATCTGTAAAAGGCGCTGTATTTAATATTGACACATGTTTAATGTTAATCTTGAGAGACTTGGTTTCTCACATCACTGCCGCATACCAGATAATAATATGTTGGATCCATATAATACATATTTATTTAATATATGACAAGATTTATTTATTTAGCCACATATTTTTAATAAAAAGTAACGATCTATACCTAAGTATTATTAAATACTAGCTGGTGCCCGCGACTTCGTCTGCGCAGGTTTAGTATTTCGAACAATATGTTTACAAATTGTAGCCTATGTGTTATTCTGATGTATAAGCTATATTATTGTAAAGTTTCATTAAAATCCATTCAGTAGTTTTTGCGTGAAAGAGTTACAAACATCCATACATCCATACATACTTACAAACTTTCGCGTTTATAATATTAGTAGGATATTTTGGCTTGTTGCTTCGTAAATATTGTAATTAAAATTTCATAAAAATTGTACTTATTTTATACAGAATACATGGCATACTTACTTGCTAAAAGAGTAATTTCAGACAGAAAAACAAAAAAGAAACATTCAAATAAAATATGTTAGACATTTAAATAAAACTTCTTTTACGGATTTCATCGCGGATATACTTATTAATACTATTTAATCCCGACGTTTCGGATCCTTTATAGTCATAATAATTAAATATTAAACAAAAGCGTGATGGAATCTAAGCACAATTTCTGGTATAAACAATAACTTACAGAATTTCTCTTTACCGTATCTACTAAGTATTTAATAATAGGTAATTGATTCAATATACTCACTTATAATTGAATTTGATTACAATATCTTCTAATACGGGAATGTTATTGATACTTAGTTTCTAGTCGTAAAATAATTTCTAACATTGATTTACTAAGTATGTCTCATTGACTGTTTGTAATTACGGGTGGTTTAGCTAGACGCGTGCCTATTGATTATAAAATCCGTTGATCCGAACAGTGTTGTTTTCTGAGTTTCCTAGTCAAAGAAGCAACTTTTAGATTATCATGTATAAATGGCTGGAGTTCCGTTAATGTTCAACAATGTATCTTGCTAACAACTTGTTAATTAACCATTTAAGCTGGCTTAAAGTATATTTTAAGAAGAAAAGAAAGATGAAGTATCAGATATTTAAGAATCTCTTTTCTTTTAGTTATCTTTTTATCTATCTATTTTTTTTAATATCAGATATTTCATCTTTCTTTTCTTTTAAAGAAAGATAAAAAATTATACAATCTCTTAGACTGAACTTCCCAAGTTACAAAAGGCGAATTACAGTCAACTCAAAAAGATTTATAACTTCTACAAGTACGTGGTTCTTTAAGCCATCAACGGCATTAACAATATTATTAATAATTTCACAAAAATAACCAGTTTACCTACATTAAGTACAGAAGCTAAGTCATTAATCGTTTTCTTTACATCTGCAGAACACATCTGCTCGAACCCTTCCGTGTAAAGGATTGAGGATAAAAAAAATCTTTTTATGTGTAACCATTTTCTTAAGACGGTTACAATTTTTGACATTAGAAGTTACTGAAGCCTGTCTTTAGAAGGTTTACGAGCTGTGAAATTTGTCTGTCTGTAGGTACTTTAAGTTTACAGTTGGGTAGTTCAAGTTTTGGCGGTGTTGTGACAAAAAATCGGTATGCTAATTTCGAAGTAATTTTCAGATTTTATGGCATGTAAAGTTTTAAGAAAGATTAACTCTATTTTTACTGTTAACCCTTTCAATGCAAAAAAAAACAGTTCGTAAGGATATTAGGTATATAATCGTCATTTTTGCCATATGAATATTTTCTTTTGAACAGCGCATTCATTGATTTTTTTTCAATTTATAAGTATACTATTCTAAGTATGGGTAATATAGACAATATATTCTGAAGTACCGTTACCTCATAGGCTAAACTAAAGGATATACTAATTTTAACCAGCAAACCCTACTGTTAGAGACCCCCTCCACTTACTAATTAATTAACTAAGCCCACCTGTTTCAAACAAAATGCGCTGACACTTGCCATATAACTTGTAACTTAGCAACAGAGTATAAAACTTTATCAAATTATAATCTAATTACTGTTAAACAAGGTGTGCGATTTACCAATTAAGTTTAACGACAACGATGTTCGTATACTATAATGATATGACTAATGTTATAAAGCTAAATCGCTCATCTCGAGAACTACCGAATCAATTTCAACGTCAAAAGTCAAGTCATTTATTTTATTTCATTTAGGCCTTCACAAGCACTTATGAACGCTTCAAACGTTCAAAAATACAAGTAAGTAGGTTTGATTCTAGTAGAAGTTGAAAAGAAAACTATTTCAGTATTACTTACTCAACTTTCACAAAGTAGCCTGTAGTCTGGAAGTTGACGGTGTTACACCCTCGTGCCTGGGAGGGCACGTTAAGCCAGCGTCCTCGAATGCTACTCAGCAGTAGTCGTTGTTACAATTCCACGTCAGAGGCATTGAGGATTTGAGAAAACTTTGACTTCATCAGGGCTTGCTAGGTGATTAAACCTGCAGCTCACTTTATAAAAAGGAGTATTAGATAGCCCAATTATCGAAGTAGGATAAGAGCGATTCTTTATAATGATGCGCGGAGGATCCTGCTCGCTCGAGTAAAACCGCTGGCATAGGCTAGTCCAAATATAATACTTAATTCACATTATTAACACCATTAATCACGACGATTAACAAGAATATCGATTAATCATAAGATTAAAAAAATGTGTGTTTGTATTCGGAACTCTTCAGTTCGGAAATGCCGGACACGAATAGTTTATGTAACAGATTTTTAAGAATTTCCGGGAAAATTGATGATAAAATTATATTTCGTGGGAAAAGAAGGAATGCAATGTGAGTCAGTGACTAATTTTTGACATTCGTGTGTCATGGAGTTTAAAGGAACACATTTTGATAACAGTACGTAAATACACCAATATACTTACCTACCAAAGTTTTGACTCGTATTCGGGTGCTGCCAATTTAATAAAACAGCGTATGAGTTTACTCAAAGATATGTAATTCCAACACTTTTTATAGATGTGCAATGAAGAGAAATACGTACGGGCAACGTGAACAGCAAACTTTTAAACATCATGCTGAAATAATTATAAAGCTGAAGAGTTTGTTTGTTTGTTTGAACGCGATAATCTCAGGAACTACTGGTCCGATTTGAAAATTTCTTTCAGTGTTAGATAGCCCATTTATCGAGGAAGGCTACTTTTTATCCCAGTACGGGAAGTAGTTCCTACGGGATGCGGGTGAAACCGCTGGCAGAAGCTGGTGCTGATATAAAGCTCTTTGCTTCAGTTATAGTGGTACTCTTATGGTGGTAGTTTACTAAACAATGATTTAGTTTAAAACTTCCTCATAAAGTTTATTAAGCACTGAACAAGCTTAATGCCCTAACTTGTTCTCTAGAGTTATTTTATACTAAACCAGCAATTAAGCTCTTAAGAGTTTCAGCAAGTTTTAACAGCTTTAAAAGAGCCGCAATGAGCCCCTATGGAATTCAAACTTTACAGCTATTTCCAGCCTTCTCGCCATAGAAATCGCGTGATGAAAGATATTTTTACCGCTTAAATACCGAATGAAAATATTCAGTAAACGATCAAATGTATCATCAGAATTTCCGCTTCAAACAAACTAATGGTTTTCATGAAAATATCTAACAAGCATGCGGTATATTTTACGACTGAACACATAAAAAAGTTGCAAACTATAAATGTCAATCTTTATTGCGAAATTAATTAAATACTCTTTTGATGAACTCTGCTTTATGGTAGGTATAGAAACTCCTTGCATCGGTATTTCAATTGGTTGATAGATTTAAAATTGGAATCGAGAAACGATACTGTCATATACAACAATTCTATTTTTAAATGTCGTATATTATACATGTATTTTTAAATAAATATGCCGATTTCGAACTTCGAACGTTTGATCTTGAAAACTTGAATTGTCAATATTCAATGTTTTATCGATTTGATGTTATCGGTAAAACATACATAGATCAAAATAGATATGCATCTAAATATATAAATATTTAAAATTTATATTAGGTATGTCATTAATATGTATTGAATTTTGTAATTCTATCCTGGGAAATTGACTGTTAAATGTAGTTTTTATTTAATGAATTGTCTATGGGACTAAAATTGCAACCTTGATGGGTGTCACTCGAGGTCTGAGGTTCGAAGTTCATATTTTCTTTCTAATCGAACTTTTTAATGGATAAAGCTTAGTATAGGACCTGGTCTAATAACACTTTTACTAATAAGTACATTTGCTCGAGTTAGAAGTCTTATGCATGTAGCTTATCATTCATGAACCAAGAAGACATTCTGAGTGAAAATAAATTTAAAATTAAGAGACAATAAATGTTTTATTACATTCTCATTTCGTAGCAATTAATTGTGTCACTTAATTTCTACTCTTTTATAAACTGTCATAAAATATCAGTTATTTTCTTCAATCGAATTTTGTCTCAAAAATAACTTATATCGGGAGTAAAACGAGTATTTCGTTGTTAATCTCAATTTTAATTCGTCTGTCGGAATCGCGGCCATGCTTAAAGTTATTAACTGAAAACACACCTGTCTTTTGCATTAGCCGTATTTTTTGTGGCTGGCAAGGTGTATATTGTCGATTTGAATTTGGAACATTAGATTTTTGACGTTTGGTAGCATCGTCCGATTTTTTTTTAACTTTGCAAAGTGTTATTTTGTAATTAGTTTTATTTGAATTTCGAATGCGTGCAATGTGATTGAGGTATTTTCGTGTAATCTGAGTGAATTCGAAATAGTTTGAATGAATATTGTTAGTTATGTTTAATAGTTTGTATATATTTTATTAAGTTATTTTTAAGTAAGTAACTGCTATTGCGTTTGGTACATCCCGTAATGATAGCATGTAAATAAATATTTCTATTTTATATAATAAAATTGTCATTAATAACTTGAAAGTAAGTTTTTATTTTAAACAAAAATGGAGTTAAACATAAAATAGTGTTGTGGAATGTTGTCGACGACGTCAATAAAATACCAAAAAAATAACGACATTGACATTTTGATAATGGTTATTTTTCAATTGTTATCAGCATCTATTTTGGTTTATCGAAGATTTATGCATTTATATAATAGTGCATTCTTGATTTAATCGATAACAAAACTGCCTGATGCATTTAAGGTGCACAAAGTTTTATGAATTTGTATTTTTTAATTAAAATTTGAACTTAAATATTTCTTCTACTAATTGTTTAATAAAAATAACGATACGGTCGTTACTTTAAGTTTATATGTACGAGGTACTTATCATGTTTTAGGAATTCACATTCAGTTTGGATTGCCTATATATTAAATGAATCCTATTACAAAAGCACATATAAAACATTGGAAAAAAATCTATCGAAGATAAAATTACCATTCAAAAACGAGACACACTAAAGAACGAATCAATAAATGTCAGAAAATGAACTTTAAAATGAAATTGTCGAAATTTTTATGAATACAAAAAAAGTCGTGAATGTTTTGCGTTGTGTGTACTTGTTTGAAGGCAATATGGCGGCTGGAGGCAGGTGATCATTGAGCAGCTGCGCGCGCGCATCCAAGGTTACCCCTCTCCGCGTGTTTACCCTATCCCCCCGGCGTATCGATAACTGATAGTGATGTACCCCACCATATTTATGTTATGTTTTTTATTAATTAGCTAGATATTATAATTTTAGTAGGTAATTAACATTTGTGTGTAGGTACTTTATAGACGTCTGTAATGTCGGTAATTAAAGGTGTGTTTAAGTACATAAAGTTAGTTTTATTTATGTATATAGAAAATATGTTTTATTGCGATTTCTAATCAGACGACGTTCATTGATAAATTAAACGATATAAAATTATTGTTGTGCCAGTTTATATGTAAGGTAATAAATTGCACAAACCTTAATTATGACATTAACTCCGCAATAGTGTTTGTAGTAATAAATAAATAAAACTGCACTTAAAGACGTAATTACTTATTTTATTATACATATTATGTACACTTAGTATTAAACCTAAAATAAATTACTTAATAACTTAATTTTACACTTTCAAAACGAACAACACAATACTCAAAAATAAAACAAAACAACACAAAATTGACATCCCAAAATGTCGATATAAAAATTGCGCCCTATCCCCTCACTACTCATAGGTCGATTGTCCACGTGCTGTGCGCACGCGCCGTCGCCTCGTGCGAGATAACATGGCACCCTTCGCACGAGCCCGTCCGAGCGGACCCGATCTTACACGAGGTCAATCCGACACCAAAAAATATGTAATGAGTAAAAAATGGCACGAATTTTTTGTTAACACACTTTTATTAGGTCGACTTGTATGTAACATCATGCCCTTGTCCCAATAATTATTTATTTTACATTTTTGTACTCACACAAAATAAAGAAAGAAAACAGAAAAGAAAGAATTTACAAAGGTAAAGCTTATTTCTAAAGAAAACTCTGCCAGCATACGTCTGCGAAAGGAAAATGAGAATAAAAGAGATGTAGACAGACAGTGTGTAGAGAGCAATGGAAACACAAATTAAAATGAAAGAAAACAGCTGTATACCTACATAAACAATACGTAAATAATTAATATATACCTAGATACATAATATATTCATAAATAAAATAACTATGATGCAATGGACTGATAATGTTCTTTTACTTTTCTCTTAAAAAGTCCAACAGTAAAAGTATATTTAGGGTTTGCGCAGCATGTATTCTTCTTCCATACTCTTCTGTCTGCCGTTATCTCAAACGCAACGTTCTTTCTAGCTATGTCGACTTTCACACAATCCATCCATAGTTTCTATATGTGACTTACTATGTAATGGTATCTTAGGGTAACACTAATTTAATCATCTTCCAAGGATAAAAATATTAATATTATTAGGATAAGGATATGTTTTAAAATTTTCTAAAGTTAGTTTGACCCACGGAAAAAATGCATTGTTTACCGACTAAGCTTCGGAAGGCATATAAGGGCATAGAAAAATATTCAATTTTATTAGAACTACTTATTTATATTAAACAGACTTTGGAATATTTTTCTAAACATTCGCCTAAGCTGTAGGAAATTACCTACATTGAAAATTTTATTTTGACTCTAATTCTGCAGACTTACACAATAAATCTTCACTTTAAGCTAGTTGATATTTCAACTACACCTTAAACTCTAATTTATTAATTTAATCTAAGCTTAGTCATTAAAAAAATCAAGGCATTCACACCAAATCAGCTGTTTATGACGCACAAAATAAATAAACAAACAAATAACAGTATCAACATAATTAATTGCATAATATTTGCATATATATATATATGCAAAAAAAAAAACTAGTTGTGCCAATTTACGTCATAACCAAAGCCTATCTGAGTTACGATCTCCTAAAACTATAAATGCATGTAATATTGATAAGAATGTATCCGCATAAAAGAGATATGTACAGGTCAAGGTAAGTTTAGCTCTATTTTGACTGTATTTCCAACCTGACTGGATTATATTTACATAATGAAGTGGGTTTGTTAATGATTCGTTTGTTTATCGAGTGACAATAGGACTTTGGAGGCCGTTTTATTAGAAATTTTAATGCTTAATGAGATGACGTTGGTGAATGGTGATGAATGGAGATGTCGCGAAAAATATCCAGTCTTAAGAAAGGATCTTGTATAAGCATCCTTTCTTATATTCTAGATCCGAAAGTACCTAACTTTATCTGTCCATCCGTCTCACTCCAAAATTATTGACCCAGGGTCTAAGTCACTAAGTACAAAAGAACGTGGGCTACTTCTTATCGAGAAAGGACGTATATTTTGGACTCACGTCCACCCGTGACCACGATCTGTGCAATTCAGCCGAAACTTCGTTAAAATAAAAAGGTATCTTGCCTTTATATTAATTGCATTTAAGTCTAATAATACCTATGTTTAAAATCGAGAACGGACGTCTATAGGCTACATCCTCTCCCATTTCGGGAGTTACCTTCTAGTTCCCTTAGGACGCGGTTTTGAGTTTTAACTGCAAGGAACGCTTAGTACATAAATTCGATGACGTTACAATTATTCGGTAATACAGTAAGAGTAATGTAAGAAAGACAGTGGGCAGTAACCGACAGACAGTGCCAACTCGAGCTTCTTGGAGCGTGTATCAAAGATCGCCGCCCGTGACCGCGGGTGCTGGCGAGTAACGTGGACACTTCACACTTAAATAAATAGGTTTTTTTTGAGCTCTTAATATATACTGCATTGTGTTTTTTATGGCAACAATAATATCATTAGATATTGTAAGTCATCATACTCATTAAATATTATTTATTTATTATTAACTCACAAATTGACATGAATTTAGCAAGGAGAGAGGCGGTAGAGACCCTAAAGACGGTACGGGACGGTGAAGAAGATGCGGGACGTCGCATCCTCAGGCCGATATTCGTGAGTGAAATCTAGTATAAATTAGACTGTATTAATGAGACCAGTGCCTAGACTTATATTGAACGTAACGTCTTAAATAACTTAAAAACAAATTCAACTTTATTTTCATACATGTAAACATTTAAATATTGAACAAAACAATATTCTTCACCACCAAAAAGAAAAAGAAACCTGGCTCAAAAATTGCCCATCCATCACCACCCAATTCCCCCAACATCAACGTCCACTTCACTTGCCAGCACACAGCCGCAGCTAAGCGTTGACTTCCTACATCGCGTTCTGGCGGGTGACCGCGCTAACGACGTGCTTTATGGGAACCCCCCTCCCCCCTCTACCAGGGGGAAGAAAGAATTCACGGGTAATGTGATGTATGGGAGTTTTGCTGATCATGGGACCTTAGATGCCCAGGACCATAGAATATTGGAAACAGACGTAAGTCCCTGGTGGATGCAGAATATGAAGTTTCTTACCGCTTCTTCTCCTTAAAACCCACTCTTTTTAACATTTTCGTAAGAACCCGTAATTGGTCTATCATCACTATATAGTATAAAACAAAGTCGCTTTTTCTGTCCCTATATCCCTTTGTACGCTTAAATCTTCAAAACTACGCAATTGATTTGAGTTAATAGTAAGTAGATAGGCAGGTTTATATGTATGTATAATAATACACATTAAATAGTGGGGAAATACTGTTATTCCGTGCGAAGCCGGGGTGGGTCCTAGTATGAAATAAAAACCTTTGACTTTGAATCGGCCGATAGTTGGCCTACAATTTAGTTTGAAGGTAATAAATGTGAATGTCAATAAACTTTTCCGTCAGCCGAATGTAATGTGTCCATACTGATTAAAAGGCGACAATTTGTAGAGTTCACACAAAAGGTGTAAAAACACAGCTTTGGTTTTATTTAAATTCATGTCACAATATTCGACAAGTGTTCTCTGTAATCTATAAGAATAAGGATGACTGCACATTACAATGAACTATTTACGCCAGGTCATCTACCCTAAGTCTAGGCGGTATTTTAAGAACTGATTGAAAGCATGCCAGTTGTTTTAGATAATTTATTGTTTGTTGAACTGAAGATTAAGAGCATTCCTTTTTGGATACTGTAATGTTGTATGTGGTAATGACATAAGTATTTTAGAATAGTGGTTGAATGCGGTTTTACACGCGTCGCGAAAACCATCTTCTTATAGCTATCGTCATCAACAGCCTTTTTATCGTGCCACTGTTGGGCACAGGCCTCTTCTCACAGAGAGAAGGGTTGAGCGTTAATCATCAGTTACATAGCTGATATTTTTATAGCATTAGTATAGCTAATATTCATGCAAAATTGTATTCAAAATGCGTTTAGTCCGTGAATGAGAGACAGATATTCGTATGTCCTTATATAATATCCGAACAGTTTATAATATAGAAGGGATGTGATAAGATAACTAACGATACTGATACATATAGTATTATAGGACTTTATTAAAATATCTGTAAACATAATGTAGGTAAGTAAACTTTCACCGTTTTCAGCTTTGTACCAATTTGTGGATCGATCACTCAGATTATAGAATGCACATTTCGCATGCATTCCTGGTTAAAACGTTGCACCGATATAGATCAAATTGTTAACAAGATAAATTCTCAAACCATCAACATCAAAATAACTTAATTTACAAAATAATATCGATTAATTATAACGTTATAGAGACAAGCTGTTAGCACCTCAATAAGTTTGTAAAGCCTCGGAACTCTCCCCTATTTTGGCCGAAAAGCCCATCATGTGATAACTATCTTCCAAAATAATGCTATCAGTTCAGCAGCTGGTTGTCATAACAACCTTTGTTCAGTATAAAGGTGTTTACAGACAAAAGTGCGTTTGTGGCGATCTGTCGGTATCTAATTGTACCATCTTTTTATCTGTTTGGTTAAAGAATTATGTTCATCGCCTATTGTTGGGTACTGGTGCGTGGAGAAGTGTTTAATGTGTTTCGTTAATTTTAATTAGGGATAGTAAATTAAGAGATACTGAACTTTGCTTTTTTATTTAAATTAGGAAATAATTTTTAAAAGACCTCGTATAAAATTGTTGATCCATGCTGCCTTAGGTTAGGTATCTAGCTTATAAAAAATTACAAAAACAACAAAAGTAATAAAGATACATACAGAAAAAGAGACTCATTCATATTTTTTCTAATCCTCAAAAAATTTAATTATATTTGAGAACCAAATGAGATTAAAACTGTCTATATGTGTTTATGATTATTTACCTTCATGACACTGCAACAATGACGTAAATAAAATTGCATTAAATACTTTGACTTTTACACAAATAATTTTAATATTCAATTTAATTATCAATTAGATTTTATAGATAACTTAATCTTTGTTTCTAAATGTTGCAATATGCATGAGTTAATAATCAACAATGATTTCATCTTAATGAAATTAATTATGCGGTTCTAAAAATACTACCAAGGACTTTGTTTTCTTATTATTTTTAGATACTAAGTTAGGTTTTAATCGTACGTATCCATTACCAAAACTTCGTGGCAAAATAAAAAGCCATTACCTACACAAAATATCTATGTAAATATACAATGTATATTGGTGTGTGCTGATTGTGCTTAATTTATGTAAACTAGACTACATAACAAGAAATAAAATAAAATACGAGTTTTACTTTTCTTTCGTTGTTTCAGTTTTATTAAGTGAATTAAATTTCGTTTTAGTTTTTAAGAAAATGTTCCCTTATTTGTTTTCTCTTCCGTTTAGTATTGTTATAAATTAATATTTGAGATTATCAGCCAAATAAGTACTTAAGCAAAATATATAGTTTAGTAACAATTTTCATCGCGATTGTACCCACAGTAGTGTAGTATTTTCTAATAAAGTTCTCACATTTTAAACGCAGGCGCATGATTTGCGAAACTTCAACTTCTACGGATCAACGGCTTTATAAACGACTTCCAATTTATGAAGTCGTTAAAGACTTCACTAATAAAAACTCTATCCAATTATCTGGATAATTTAAAATTTATTACATAAAAAATTAAAGTAGATAATTATATGATCACAATGATCTTTAAGACACCGTTTTTTAATTAAATTAGGTACTGAAAATTAATCCGGCAGATGTTTTTAAAATTACTTTATAGGGCATGAAATTAGGTGGTATATAACACTTTTATCATATTGGATTAAAGAATTAATTAAATAAGGCTTTAACATAATTAATATTTCTAAAAAAAAATTGGTTTTCCAGTTTATAACTCTCGAGTCAGATACATAATCAAACCATACTATAATTTCTATTGGTCAGTAACACGTTTAGTCACTTATTCTATCCTTAAAAATGAAAGTATCATTCAAAATATCATCTAGTTATTTCACATTCATAAACTGTACCAATAATCTTAGTATATAACTAACAAAAAAAACCGTTATTAAAAACTAACAAATGATATATCATGTCAACGTCAAAACGTCACACTAAAATGTACAAACAAAAAATATCATTAAGGAAAAACTTACACAAAAATAAAAACCCCTATATCTCTCAAAATCTATTTAATTCTAAGAGTTTGACATTAGTCATAGTTACAAATAATGAATCAATTTACAGTCACATTTTTTCCGATCTAAATATACGAAAACATTAATCTTTCAGCTGCGCACGCGTCGCTTTCAAAACACGAAAGTGTACGGGGAATATGACGTCACGGGTTTACGTCATTGCGCGGCAAACGCCATCTTGGAACGCCATGTTTTGTAAACAACAACCAGAGACAATAGCATTCGGATGTGGACAAACAAACCCGACAAATATGTGTACGTCACACATTTTGTAATAATAAATGTGCAAGATGATTGTCCGGATAAAGATAATGGAGGTATTCTTTGAAAAGTCGGAGATTCATGCCAGTTACTGTACCGGACGCAAATACAGAGAATACTTGACGTAGATACAAGTTGCTCTTATTGTGCATCTGTATTCTACAGAATTGACTTTCCAGACTAATAGCTCTTTCAAGATAGTCGAGAGTAGCCAGTTCTCCTGCGATCCTTTCCTCTCTGCCTGCTATGGCCTAAATGTCTTCTATTAACAAATCAGAACTTCAGGCATACGTACCTATTTAATTCCGTAAAAAGGCCTAATAAATAAGGCGATTCAGAATCTGAAAATGGAACTCCAGAAATCCTTGCTTATCAATTTGATAAAGACTTAAACTATTCAAAAAGTATCGTCACGCAGAAAGCTCATTCATATCATAACATCCAAGTCCTGCTTTCAATCCTTTAACAAATACATAAATCCCATTTGGTATTAGAGGAACGTTTTCCAGTATTTGAGGTACGTTTACCAGTATTTTGTAGTTTATGTATTACGAGTAGGTATGTACCGGTCAGGAAATCACGATCTTCCTTATTTATTGGTTCGTGGATCTGATAGCCGATACGCTAAGTGCCGATGATGGGTTGCAAAAACAAATGCTTTGTGTTTCGTCCTTGATTGTACATTGGAAAAAATGTGGTGAAAAAACGACGTGTTGAGTTGATTTTCGGTTTGTAATCTGTCAGTTATTAGATTCATATTAATAGTACTAAGATGTATCTTTAATATGCTATTTTGAATGTAGTATTTCCCGTCTCGTTGTCAAATCCTTCTGGTCAGCTGCCTCTCTGAAGGGAGGATTTGCCCACAGTCATCGACCTGGGCATGCTTTATGGTAAGCTCAGTGCAGTAATATATTCTTTTAGCTTCGGTGATAATGCTGGCTTCTTAGACGATTTTCTGACTTACTACAACAATACCTGACTGTGTAGCGAAATGATTTTGGAAAACTATCTGAAACATAAGCTATAATTGCGATTTTAACAGCACTTTAATAAAACCCTTGTATATGAAATCATCATTACCTTCACAGGTAAGTAAGCAACGCTTCTAGTTTCTCACACATAACTTGTATGATTAACTAGCATATTATCATATCGGTTTACCTAGAAACAGCACTTATTATTACTTATCGAGGAAAATGAAGAAGCATTATAAGAATGTAAACACGGATGATATATAATCAACAACAACATAGATTGCATATCTGTATGTAATGCATAATACATAGGTTATGTTTACGTTATTCATAAAACAATAATAAATTGATCGAAGAAGGTATTTCTCTATGAAATTCCATGAAGTTCTGCTAGGATACAACATTCATCATATTCCCAGCCTGCCTCTTAGTAATACTGGCTGTCAGATTTTCTAGCCTCTGCCTATGTACCTAACGACTGCCAAACTTGTTTAAATCACAGCTGAACGAACCAATTTAACGGCTCCTCTTTCCTAATATCCTGATAGAATACATTATTGGTGCTGTAATATACCTACCCAGGTTCTTCTAGACAGTCGTCTAAAATGCAGGGCATACGGCAGACAACCTATCAAAAATGGATTTTCAAACTTCAAAACATAAGAAGTCTTCAAGGAAATCGCACATTTTTGGATCAAAACATCAAAACAACACTAATACACGTGTTGACCCCGAAAAGAAATAGCCTACTCACATTTAAACAGCTCTGATTAATCAACAGCTGACTAAAATACCAGATTTAGATTCCATCATAATTTATACACAAATAACTAATTAAAAACCACTGCAGATTCTTAAGACACAATCAATTAATTACAAAGCGGATTGAACGCCCCAAATCACGTCATTCGCGCAGATGGCATTCTTTAAATGTCACCTTAGGATTTGACCATTCCGCATAATCAAATTGTATCTCATAATTATATGGTTTGTAATGTTACATATAAGTTATTGTATCTGAAGTAGTAATTCTCAAACATAAGGATCTACCTACTTATCTAAAATAAAAGAGTTTCTTCAGAATAGATTGTGAACAGCAAAAAGAATATGCATTTTGGTTACCAAATATCATATCTATGGAAAAAAATAATAAATTTATATAAAGCTTACAAAGTCAGTGATTTTTATATTTTTGTACGACCCATGCCAGTTATTTGGAGTGTCCAAATTGGAAGTGTTTAATCCAATGTTGATAACCACTGTTCTAAAGTTATCTGCTAAAGGATTCAGGCCAAATCTTGGGTCAATCCTTTTACAATATCAAAATTATTTAGTTTTATTTTTGTACTACCCGTTTTCCCGTAGGAACTACTGTCCGTACCGGGATAAATATACCTATGTATGTTACTCTAATCGAAAAGTGTAGCTTTGCAACAGTGAAGGAATTTTTCAATTCGATACCAACATACAAACGACCAAATATTATTTTTCCTCTTTATTAGAGTAGTATAGATTATCGCATTTAATAAACGACAGAGAAGTACTGTGTAGGGAATATTGAAATTCCCCGAACGAGGGATGCTAGCATCCCCATTTGACGAAGTTAGATTGACCAATGGGGATTTGAAACTGACAGATGTCCAGATAATCATAATTAAAGTGAACTCTTTGATTTAGGGGTTGTTATTGTAACATGTGTCATTGGGACGACCATGGTATCTTTGGGGAGGTCTTTACATGTACCTAGGTATTTGTTGGTAAAGAAATAATTTAGGCAGATTAGACAGTCATCCTCCGAGCCTTTTTCCCTTGAATTGTATATAACTATACTTATATGTACTTGCATTTTTACAAGCTCATTATTTTGTACGTACTCGGATACATTTTGAGGATAGTATTATACAATTTTTATCATCATATTTTTGAATCACGTCTATACCTATTCCTAAAATAATATTTTCTACATAGAATTATAATCTTCATTTGGTGTTTTTAATCATTTTTAAATATTGAATATAAATACTTATTGAATAAAACTACACAGTCTTCCTCACACATTCAAAGACTGCTCCAGATCAAAATCATTTAATAAGTTAATGTTTTTTGTTGTACCAATCTGTCACTGTAGTCTTTAATTATACGTTGTGCCGTCTAGCCGTGGTACACTGTACCAATGACTCGTGTAGGTCAGGGTTAGGGCTGTCACTTAGTGGTACATACATGTTTGGACTTGTTTGAGGTGCTGGTGGCTAGTAACAGCCTCCTGGGTCGATTGATCATAAGGTTTAAGCAACGTTTGACGTAGTGGGTATCTTGACATGAAGAGTTCTTCTGTGTTTCTGAAGGAACGTTAAATTATTTGGTCCCAGCTTTCATTTGAATACCTGTGTCAGTTATTTAGATAGAAATCTGACAATCAATTTTACCAAGGAGTGTTAAGTTGCCAGGGTTGAGGAGATCAGATAGAGAGTAAATCACGTAAAACACTTGTGCTCAGCTACGTCCAGTTGGGCTGGAAGCCAACCCCAACATAGTTGGGAAAATGGTTAGGCATATAAAGATTGATCATACAACACACAAAGCTGATTAGGACATTAGTCAGAATTTTCATAACATGTGATAGTCTAGAGAACCGGTTGATTGGCAAACGTTAGGGGTAGTTGACATTGAATGAATATCAAATAACAAATGTCAGAGTTAGACTGTCTCTGGGACATGTTCTAATTAGAACATTTGCAGGCCCTTTTGGATTGACAAAATGTGGTCAGTTCTTATTATTTTTATTTTGAATTGAATCGTAGTGTTTTAGTATTTACAACATTTAGTTTAGTTAAATTAATTTTCTCAACTGACAACCCTTAAAAATACAGGATTCTTCATATACTTAACTTTTTATACACATTAAAGATTTAGGATCCGTGCCAAAGTTATAATAATATTTATGTTATACATCGAATAAAACAAGCGCAATAAAATCTTTATCGTTGTAATTAAAACATATTTTTTGTCAAAAGAAAATATAACTTATAAATATTCACGATGTTTTAAAATAATAAACAGAAGGCTGCAAAACAAATTATTTTATGTTTGATTGATAAAATCAAATGAAACAAGTGAGAATGAATAATTACTGTTGAATAATATAAAAACTAAAAAGCAACGTTATTAACAAACACAATATTAAAATGAATTGAGACACTTGGACAATGGTTTTACATACAGTGACTGCATAATCTGATCACTTCAACCCAGTTATCATCGAAACCTAATACGCCCTAGTAAGATTGGTTGTCAGATTTTCTAGCTTTAAGACGGTCAAAGATGTTCTAGTGACAAGACCCACCAATCCAAAGTACCTTCTGAAACACATCCCACGTCCGTCCCCTAAAAGCAAGATTGCAAAGAAAAGCCACAACAAATCCAAAAAGAAAATCATCCAAAGTGAAAACTCTTTTTTACCAAAAGACCATTAACAAACCACATTGACAGCGACATTTTTACAATAGTTATTGAACAAACAGGCACAGGTAACGAGCCCGCATCTGTTCAACCCGGCATCGAACCCGCTACCCCTAGCTCCCCCATCGTTGTCACCTGTCGGTACTGTTGTGATTTTATTTTGCGATTTGATTATATAATGGGTGGTTTAATCAAAGGGTGGTTTGAAAATGTATTTTCTTTTGAAGGTTTCGAATTGAGGTACAATGGTGTAGGAAGCATATTGATTGTCTTTATTTATTTCAAAAAATCTTATAGTGTATCAATAAATTATTTTAGAAATACTTTCTGCCCATGTTTAGTTAGACACAGAAATTGTAGCTTATCATCTTCACCTAAATGTGTTAGTCTTTAGATTTTCTTTACATTAGGTCCCTCTATATTTTTTCAATTCTATGATTCTTCCCTTCCTTCCTTCTTAGAAGTTTCCTCATAATACCAACAACTATCATTCTTCTTAATCTTAAACGACTTTTTATATAAGTATTCCCACACAATGACATCACATGATATCCTTGCAATACCTTTTAAAATCTAAAGGATCCCCTTAATCTTTGACATTTTTAATCACATCTTTTATTAAAATAGTTGAATGACCATAAAGAACAGACTTATGCTAAACAATGCTACCGTGCAAAATACGACTTCAACTGAAATTCTATTATCTATGCTTAGAAGACGAACTTCGAACCCTTGACAAACTTATAATGCAGTTACGAAAGTAAATAACCACCCTTATTATAAGGCATTAAGGGTAAATTTATCAGTGGATTAATGTTGACCCTTGACAAACTTACAGTGCAGTTACGAAACTAAATATTCACCTTTATTACAAGGCGTTAAGGGTGAATTTATCAGTAGATAGGTGAAGGTTGCATGATTAATTTTGTCGGATAGAATTCCCATTGTGATATTCTGAATAGTTGGAGATTATGTTAAAACGAGTCGGATGACAAATGAATAAAAAGATTCCTTTTGGCAAAGGGAGAGGTTTATAAGTCGTTGCTACCAATTCAATTGAAAATTAATGATATAAAAATAAGTATTAGATCCTTTTCACAGACAGTAGAAAATTATATTCTTTATGGGAATCGTGAATTAAAGTTGATTTCTGTATTTGTTTGTATTTTATTTTGTGGAGAGTAATAACAAGCGGCCCCATCATCTACAAAATCTATCATAGACGATTTTCCTAATAAGTACCTAGATAAACTTATTTATGATGAATTATTTGATGATTCATTTTGATGTTAAATACCCTTTGAGGCTATCACACTCTAGACGTATTACACCCATAGACTCTACAAGTAAAAACAACAAATTAAAATATATAATTTAAGCCAAAAACACCATCAGAAAGAATTTAAAAACAATTTCCACCAATCTATGTAGAACAGAAGCCAAATATTTTTTCACCGCACAGTGCGGGGGATGCATCGATAAAGTCGATGTCGATAGCGTGATGAGAGCGCACGTCGATAGCTATAGTCGTGCCAACTGTAGCAGCCGGGATTTATTGCGGACTCCGCTCCGGGATGATACTGTTGGAATAGGGAGGATATTACCGGAATATTTTTGATTTCATAGAGGAATTTTAAGAAATATGCTTTTGGAGTACGATCCGTTATAAAGTTAACAATAGCTGAGTTACAGTTTTGAAAGATACTCGAAAAACACACCTGAAATATTAAAGCCAGTAGTTATTAATAGTTATTGCAATATAATAATAACATGAAACATAATAATTTAATAAAAAATCCTTTATAAGCTTTTATTTTATAATTTGAAATTATTATATAGATACCTTTAGTCTGTCGTAAGTTTGCTCATTTTTAAATGCATATTCCTATGTGAACCAATTAATCACAGTCGTGATAGGTAAAAAAACTTAGGTATATTTTATTTAGCCACTAATTCAGAAAAAAGATATTCAAACAAAAACCACATCCATACAAATCTTTAGTTCCTGAAAAATGAAGGCACCGTCACCACGGAAGGCACAATAGCTCGATGTTAGAGTTCAACGTCCCAAGTTTTGTTTATTTCTGCCATAACATGGACTATTCTTCCCATATCTACGTAACGGGGAGTCATATTCCCATTCCCATTCCCTTGTGTGTAACTAGCTACTGTAAGACTTGCAAGGTATGCAGATGAAATAGATAATGGGATCATTGTAGTTGAGGGAATTGCTGAATTTTGACCTATACTTACTATAATATTTATTTATTTATTATACATTTTGCACATTTTACAATGGCAGTCTTAACGCCTTAGGTGTTCTCTGCCAGTCTACCTTAGGGCGGTGGTGAAATAGAAGTGGTAGGTGCAACACTGTTGTAAAAAACATTATAAAGTCTATACATAAATTATATAATACCTATAAATAAATTATAATATTTTAAATCTGAAGAGTGAATGTTTCTTTTTTTTCTTAAACTTTTATGAAAAATTATTTCAGTATCAGACAGCCCATTTTACGAGAGTGGATATACTTTTTATCCGCGTGTGCGAACTAATTACCACGGGATGTAGGTAAAAGGCTGGCGAAACCTTGTATGAAACAAAGGCATTTTGATGAGAAAGCCTAGTAATATGAGTTTACAAATATTCTCAGTTACTATTAATATTAGTTGCACACATTCACTTGACCCAGTAATAATTCCTCAAAACTTTCAGTATCGTAAAAACTAATGTAGCAACAGTTAACCACTAACTTTGCCACTATAACTAATCGTATTTGTTTTGGTTAAAATATAACGATTCGTTTTAATGTCATATTGTTTATTGAGAGAAATCTTATTTTGTACGCAGATTTCGTTTATATCGCTTTCTCTATTGTTTGAAAATTAAATATTGGGCGTGACAAAGTTGAGTGTTGAAATATAACTTAAGTTTAACCTGTTACTTGGTATCTTTGCACAGTTTAATCTTATACCCACTGATATTAGTGTTTCGAAATTTAGAAAAGATAGCAAATGATTTCTTGTAATATGGCGTGCACTTTCATTTTTGTTTGTGAAAATTGATTGTGTTTTGTTTCATTTCCAATAGACAATGATATGTTTTAAAAGTAAAAGTTTGCAATACCTATAAAAAAAGAAAATTTTCAGTCTTGCCAAATTGTATGATAACGTTTATTTCTATAGGTAATGTCCGATTAAAATTACTTATATCTATCTGAACTGTCCACATAGCCCGATTATAGTCACTTAGATACATATGTCTATTTAATTCTGCTCATAGCGTATCATAAAATTGTCTATCAGTCTGCCTAAATTACCCTTTACATACAAACTTTACGTATTACGTTACGTATTACTATACGTTATTATAAATTAGTATAGACACTTTACGTCTTACACAGTACTTATTAGGCTACGGAAGATTTATCCAATAACCTACTAAAGTCCTAAATAAGACATAATATTACGAAAATCCAGCGGAACGGTACAAAGTGGAATAATCGTGAGAAACAATCCGCACTAATAAAAATGTCACACGTTGATCCGTACAGCATAGTACAGGAATGCAATGAGTTCTTATGTGGCATGAAACGCTTTTATTGCAAGGAGTTAAGGTCTATTTTGGTATGACATGTGTGATTGATTGTGAAGTAGTGTAGGGTCACCATGCGGTTGAATTAAATTTGTTTATGAAAAAACAACGTGTTTTGGAAAACGTCCAAATTGTGGTCAATGCAATTTTCTTTCTCTTAGTCCTGTAAAGTTATAACAGACTTTGTCTTGATAATTTAATGGATATTTTTGAAATAGTAAAAAATATGCAGCCAGAGTGATCCATTAATAAAGGCTTGATTCCCTTTATGCAATTATTTTATAACCATAAAGAATATTTTGAATTCTTCGAAACCATGGCCACCCTTCTGACCACTAGTGAGGGATTGCAGATTTAATATGGTCCGTCATTATCGATAAGTAACGCGCTAATTTACTTGTCGTTGCCTTGTCGGCACGTCGGCATTCCTAGGGATGGGACGTTGTCGATAAAATTACTTTGACCTTATCGCAAATCCAATTTTGGATGTTATAGACAAGGATGATCGATCAATCTATTGTAATTGTAGTGTCATGCTTAGTCGATTATGTGTATCTATGGTTTATACTAATATTAGATTATGGTGATTGAGTTACGATAGGTCTGTGAAGGTTTTTGTTTTAGAGCAATCTTGTTAACGTTTGACGGACGAAACCAATCTTGTCGACTTGTTGCGTTATCCATCTAAACTGAGGGATACAAAATAAGGGATCTAAAATCGATACAATTATTATTTACTCTAGCACAATGTGTAAGTAAACCACTATACAATCATAGAAACAGTTCAATGACAGTACCTACTATTAAAAAACAAAAGGAAATCATCAAAATCTTTGTAGCCCTTTGTTAAAAAAAGAACATAACGTAACAAAAATTAAGAGCTACCGCAAAACGTTCAACTCTCAACAAAATGTTCTCATTATTGTCACCCGTGGCTACCACTTCATTTGTCAGCCATGATTGTTTTATAATGCACATTTTTATTGCTTACATATTATATTGTAATCAAAATGGACGCCCGCCCGGAGCGGCGTAAACGGTGCATTGCCCATTATGTAGACAGTGGCACATATTCGCTGGAATATGGAAAAAAGGTATAGAAGATTCTATGTATAATAGAAAAAATAAAGTGTACATAGAAAGTGGTAAGGTTCTCTCGATTTGGGTAAAATGTTTGATTATTTGCAATAAGTTTACTTGAATGTTGGTCAGTATAGTAAACGGAACTTAAAAATATTGTGAATGACATTTCACCTAGATTTTGATTTAAGTATACATATAGGAACAATTTTCTCGTGAATTGCAGAAGCGTAAAATCACCCTTTCTGAGTAACAAATGCAGGACTTTTAACATTAACAGTAAGTGAAACGCATAAAGTTAAGTTAAATTACTTAATTGATTTTTGACATCGATAAAAAAATTGTCGTTATCGTTACGACACCACAGAAAAAGTTGTTTTAGGGATAATTGCAGGCTCATTTATTGCCATTTTTTGAAACCCTATTGTCTCTCAACCATATCGATTTCCTGTTAACGCCATATTTTTTCGACGTCCTAATCACACGTTGATTTATCACCGACATTGTCCTTCAAACTTGTCAAATTGGTCAATTTGATCAAATTGGCCAATTAGGCCGCATTGCCAACTAGTTGGCATATAATTTCGTCTAAATAGTTGTAGAAATATATTTTTGTATCTAGTGTGCACACTGCAGACGTTTAGTCGGCCGATAGTTTGTTCGGGCTCATAAATAAGTCATCATCATCCTCCTGCCCTTATCACAATTTTTATTAGGGGTCGGCGCAGCATGTTTTCTTCTTTCATACTCTTCATGAGCTCATCGCGGCAACGATAAGGTATTTGCCCAGTATCAGACCAACCGGGATGTAAATGAAGATTGTCATTAAAAGAAATGTTTGCCAACCATCGGGCCGACTGTGGGACAACTAAAAGTTTGCAGTGTGCTCTTAATAGTTGTAGAAATATATTTTTGGATCTTAAGTAGGTATTTAAGGTTGGTAATCATCAGGTCATTTGGTGATTTTTATCGCACTGAATCTTGACATTAGGAGAGTAATTGACGTACCTAAATTACTTAAGCGCATACACTTCTCAAGGGTATCAGGTCAAAGGTTTGCTTTGCTTAATGTTTTTAACCTTACTATAGTTAAGTAGACTCTTAATCGTATCTTTAAAGAGTAATCTGTTTCCAGCTTCCTGTGTAGTGTTAATGACACCAAAAATATTTTTAGGTTTTGACGTCATTGAACACTAATTAATTAAAAAAAGCTGTCAATTTTAACTAATTTAATACATTTTACCTAATAAATTCTATGGCATTATATAGTGCAATGACACGACTTAATCCATCTTCTATCTGCACCCGGAAATATAAAAACACTTATCACCAACAATACTATAATATTTTAGACTTAATTATATTTAATTAAAACACGTTGATACTTTACACGGCTATTTGGGCCATAAAAATAACTGTAATGTGTAATAAGCGCAGCTTCCCACAATAATAGTTTTAGAATTTAAACAGAATCATAAAAAACAACTGTAGTATATTTTATATTAGATTTTATATAAACGCCTTTAGCGTAGTCTCGACAAAATAATATAATGATTGGCGAAAAGTAATTAAAATCTTTTCAATATAATCATTTTTTAATCAGAATGACAGTTGAGTGTACTTTTTAATGAATGCCGCAAGCTATGGCAGATGCAACTTGATTTATGGATCCACTTTTTAATGGTTTTTCGAAAAATATTCAACACAAAAATATTTTGTTAAAAAAATCAAAACATGTGGGATTCTGTCGTACTGTCACTGCAGGCTGTGTAGTAGGATGCGATGGTTTTGATACTTGACACTTTTCATTTAAACGAGTGCAACTTAAAAGCACAAATCAACAAAGTAACGTTAACTTCTTACATAAATACATACCCATAGGTATATCTACTATAGAAGTTTGAAATGTTTTTAGACAAAACACACCTTTTGCACAAATAGTTACAGATAATATTTTGGCTGAAATATATTTCACTTCTTCATTTTTATAAATTCATGACATTTTATTTTATAACGTTATACTTTCCTAATGAATCTATTTAAACAAAGAAATAAAAAAAAACAACATGAATATGTTAGTCAAAATATTATTTATTTACCACAAAAGTATCAAGATCACTCCATCCCCGTACACCCACCTATAACAAACTGGAAAGGTATCTGATGTCCATGTGTTCAGTTTTTTGGTGAACCGATAGGTTTTCATGCATTTTTTACTAAAAAAGCATCGCGTGCGCTTTGTTTATCGCGAAAATTGGAATAGAGGAGAGCCCGTATAAATGTGTTTTTGAAATAAAAGCTGATATCTGTCTGCCGGCAAACAGATTTTGTGATTTTTTGCTGTACGTAGAAATGACTAAGTATTTGTTTGCATTTTGTCATAGGTTTCTATATGAATATAATTGGGTATTAAGACCTTCGTTTATGTATCTATACTACAACTTTGTTACTTCAACCTCTCCAGTAACCTAAAATGATTTCTTTTTAATATCCCCCCTTTACAAAGAAGGGTCATCCTTTTACCTAAATAGTATCACAAACAACTCTTTTGTTTTTTCCTTTCAAGTAATAAGTAATCAGATCGTTAAACTATCAAAAAATCCAGTCAATATTAACAGGAAGTATTGCACTAACCACACGTCAACACGTTCTAACAAATTGATACGGAATCCTAGTTAATATATCTGAACCATTTTATATTAATCTTTGGACCATAAACTGTGTAATTTCTCAGTAAAGCCAGTATTAACTTCGTTATGAGATATTTGAAATTAATTAATATATAAGTAAGTATAGAGGTGGTGACGACATCTGTCTAGCGATGGTGTAATAGTGAACTGTGGCTTTCATAAAAATATCTCGGATGGTCTTACTTAATATGTCATGAGGATTTGTAAGAACTTATTCAAGTACATATATTCCACAAAAGCCTTTGCTAAGGAAAGTTTTTATATCGGGTGTGTCGTTCACAATCACATTAAATCATATCGCATATACTTTATGATATTCTATGGCGAATTGTAAAAAAAATAACCTAATCCATTTAGTGGTTTAACCACAGGAGTCATTTTTCGTTTTTATAATTTACAACATCATGTGTAAAGCAGAGATAAAGTTAGGAGTATCAAATGTTTTCACCAGTTGACAGATGTCAGTTTTCAAGGGAGAATTTCAGTTGTTTGTAATAACTGACTTTTATATGGTGTTCTAATTTTTGCACATTTTCATTCCATTTACTTTGTTTGAAAAAATCATTTTTTTATTTTTACGTATTTTTTTTTTTATCTTTGTGTTAATCGACATATATTAACCAGTATATTAACGCATTTCATTTAATGTGATTATGAACGACACACCCGATATAAGTATGTATTTACTAGCATAAATAAGCCCATTATACCTACCTCATATGCTTATAACCATATTTCTGGTTTCGGTAGGCTTCAAAAATGTTAATTACTGAAGGAATTTAGCTGAGATTTGTGACATAAGAATAGAAAATATGTCGAACAAAAGGCGGGAAAAAATTGGGACAAGCTCTTTTTATCAGAATTGATTATGACATATGATCACAAATACGTACTTTAATGTAACTCTTGAAATAGAAATTTCAGAACTTATTTACCTAAATTCGTGTGCCAATTTAACACCTCGTAACAACTAAATGGTTAATTAAGACATAAATGAAGCAATTGTTACAAAGTAAACAGTCTATTTAGAATTACTTCGACCAGCCTTGACGAGGTTCCCATGGCATAGTTTAATTTGAAGATAGTTAGTTAACTTCTTTGTAATAGTTGCAAACTTTTCCGTGAAATTGTTGAAACAATGAAAGAAAACACTCTTCATTTTAGCTGTTGCAAGATAACTAAATTGTTAAAATCTTTCACCCGCAACTTTGTCTGCGTCTCTTGGGGAAACTTCCTACCTATATCCGGATAAAAAGTAGGTATCTCAAAACAATATCCGTTTTCAGAGTACCTAGTATGTCCATTGTCCATGCTTTTATCTTAATCATTAGCCTTTTTGACATGAAATATAAAATGACAAACTCACTTTGACAAGTAAGCATTCTTTAGCACTACTGTTTCCATAGCCAGTTGTCTTTTTCAAAATCAGCAATACCAACAACATTTTCTAATAATTGGACGATACTCAAAAATACAGAAATGTCTAATATTGAACCACTTCTAAGATGGAATCACACAAAGATATCAAAACACTAAAAATCATTTATTAAACGTTTGATAAAGCAATTTCTGCGATGCGCTACCCATATAACGTGAAAGGACCTACCAAGACTGCACCTAAAGTTTACTCAACGCTGTTCCACTTATTAAGTTACATTAGAGCAACCATTAACTTTATACGCGTGTTAATGTATGTAGCAATCCATATTAATAACTATCATAAAGCAATATTTTGTACCTATGTTTGTTTGTGAGTGAATATCTCGGAAACCGATTCTGAAAATTCTTCCTGCAGTACAAAGCTAAACTATACGTTAATGTTACCTATAGGTTAATTACACGCGGTTGTGATGTCAAATTATTGAGATATGAATACTTTTGTGATTTAAGTCGGAGTAAAAAGGAGTATTTTTTAAAGGTGAAGTGGCACCGCGAAATAATAGCTAATTAGTTTGATATATTGATGACTTTATGTGTAATGAAAGGCACATAATGTTGATATTAACTGATGGGTAATCCAAACTATGTCGATGTAGTTATTTCCTAGAAATTGATAGGAATTAATAGGCTTTAATAAATAGTGAAATTAATTAGTTTTTACTCGACTACAATAGAAGTAGAGGAAGGATTATGGCCAGACTGTTGAAGCATGTAAAATATCGATATTCGGCTATCTTTAGTTACATTGGCAGACTGACCCAGTTCACCAGACAAAGATTCTAAGATAGATCTAAAACTGGAAATCAAAATTGTCGACATTAGGTGTACTAGGTTATTATTTATTATTACTGGATAAATCTTGAAATAATCTATGTATTCAAACTCTTTCAAATTACATTTAAATTATTTTCAGAGGTCTTGTGTGCAAATATACGCTATATGAAGCGACCTAACGTGTATTCATCATCATCATTTTTCTTCTGTACTTGAGCTTAACAAGGGACGATCTTTCGAACCAACTACTTACTGGTTTTAAATAAAAGATTCGAAAATCAAATCCTCAAAGAATACAAAAAAATGCAGTAAATAAGTAGGTAAAATCTACAACGCTTGCATTCCCAGCCCCCTCGGCTTGACCCTGAAGGTACACCCGCGACTTACAAACAGTCTTTATCAAGCAGACGTATGTAGCAACTGTCGCTATTCGCTTATCATTGAACAAATAGCATGGAGGTTTGAGTATAGAGGGATATAGAGCGCTTTAGCCGACGTGAAAAATAGGTGGATTATTATTATCCTTTATTGCACATACAAATATATACAGTTGATAGTACATTTGTTAAAATAAAAGGGTAAGGAGGTCAGATAGACAGTCGCTCCTTATAAAACATTGGTACATAACTGCATCAGGTGAGACTGGAACCTGACCAAAACATAGTTGGGATAAGGCTGGGCAGACGAGTATTTGTTATAATGAAACGCCTTATATTTATGTTTATCGAAAGATTAAAAACATAAGTAGGTAAGAATTAAATGATTTGCACAATAATGTAAACAGACATAGAGTCCATTATTTTAGAGATTATCGTGGGTGTCATGGACGCGACAACAGCTGATATGCATAAGCTCTGCCAATGAGGACGATGTTAATTAAGCTCAGGGATTAAATAATTGTTGATGCAAATCCTTCCATCTACGCGTGTAATTTGACTAAACAACGTCTGCGCTGTTACCTAAGCGTCATTCGGAAAAGCTTCATAGAATTTCACATATTTTCGGCTGTCAGTGCTGCTGATCAGTACGCTTAGAGATCGCATATTACGCATAAATACGGGCGTAAATAATATATAAAAAAACTATTTATTTCTTTATCTAGTCTATCTATTTACCAATATAAAAAATAGGTGGTACCTATAATTTTTATTATTACCTTTAAATACTAGGTCCGAAAGTAGGTAACTCGTTTTAGCCTAATCATAATACTTATCTATTCAACATACTAACAACCACCTGCTTAACCAAAGCTTGTCTAATAAATACCCCTCACTCAGCATGTCCTGTGTGGTCTACCCGTATGCAGCACGTGCTACTTCAGCTGCCTTCACAAAAACGAGGAAGTGTGCTCGTTCCGTGCGGTGCAAGTGCAGCCAGTGGGACAACACATGTATGCTAGTAAGAACTAGTAGTGGAGAGGATGTGGAGGCATTTTTGGGAGGTTGAAAGTGACAGTGGACAATGTTAAGTTTCATTTTGAATGTCGCTTGATTTCGCACACGATATGCCAGTCTCGATAGAACGTCCTGCTCAAGGATAGTTAGCTTACTGTCATCTCTAGGGTACCCTCTAGATCGGTTCTGTAGTATCAGCGTCAAAGCTTGTCACACTTTCTTTAGCATTTTATAATATGTATTAGCATATAGCGGCCACTATTTCACATGATGGTAGGGATGATGTGGTCTAAAATGAAGCTTGATTGTTTGGAAGTAACGAATGCACTGTCATGTTGTTGTTATCAAGACAATATTTAGAAGTCTTTCATACAGTTGAGCATTTATAAAATTTGTTTTCTTTCTTTCTTCTTTCTTTCTTTATATTTGAAATGCTACAATAAAATACATACAGGACTTTCTTTAGTAAAGAAAATAACACACAAAGAAATAACGCACACTTTCTATTTAACCAAAAAGAAATCGAATTCATATCCCCCAAACATCACCATGAATGAAAAATCACCATAATCAAATCAGAATCAGAAGTTAGAAAAACACGCAATCCTGCGCACGTGTTCAAATGTTCGAAGCACATGTGCATTAAAAGGACCAGTTTTTGAATCAAAAGGAAGAATCGGAAGTTCCAACATTCTAATAAAAAAAAATTGAAAAAAAAAGCCACGCCTATTTACAAGTAGGTTCCCAAAAACCAGCGTAACTTGACCCCTCGTGTAGTTCAATATGAAAGTGGAGACAGGTCTTGCTAAGCTGGTTTTGAGTTCATGATTTCGTGAATGAACTGGTGAATGAAAAAGGAGTTTCCGGTACATTTGATATATTATATTAAGTTATTAGATCTCTCTATTGAAAGGTCCAATTTATGAATGTAGGCGGACACGTAAAGAATTCTGTTGTGAAGGATTTGATAAACTCGAGTGCGATCAAGTGATATTTTTTGGTATCGATTTTGAACTACGGTGAAAGGTTATTTGTTTTTTTTTGTAGTTTTTAGTACGAATATTAAGTATCACCATCATCATCCTCCTACCCTTAAGTATCCCTTTTATTGGGGTCGGGCACAATTGTCGCTTCTTCCACACCCTTCTATCTGTTGTCGTCTCACAAGTAGCAACATTTGTAGCCATATTACAGATTACTCATGGCCATATTAAGTATTTCTAATATTCTACAAGATAATTTTGCACTTGTTTCTTGTATTTAAACATTTTATCTCTATATTTTTTAGATTTCCCTCGATTCGTTTCAACCTCTAGCAGGTAAATCGATCTAATAATTACACACACACAATTAAAACAAAACAACATAATGCAACCACAAAATCGTGCAGCGCACATCAAAACAAACAGCCTCTCACTTCGAATCAACTCTTGCGCATAAAAACCTACAATAAAGAATTCGTCCATTAATCATTTGTATAGTAAAATAAATGCACGTTTAATAATATTGACAGATGTGGTATCTTCACGCCGTTGGGTTAGAGGTCAGGCTGAGAGCGAGCATTAATCTGCACTAACTGTACTTCGGCTTATGTCTGCGCGCGCGCATCGGGTGATGGAATTTGGGAACATTTTTGTAGCGGGGATTTTTGGTATTGGAGTTTAATATTATTACTTAATCTTGATATTACAATGAGGATTCTCCAAAAAAAAAAAATTGTTTCCATATCTAACCTTTTTACGAAAACTATGCTACTTTTATTTTCTTTAGTTTAGAATCATATAATGCAAAAGTAGCTGTTATTTGCAATACCACGGATCTTACGAGAAATTTAAATACCCATTCAAAAACCTGCTAACAATTGAACCGATGATAAAATTAGATTTACTTTTAAAAAACTTTCTAGGCATTCAATAAATGTAAATACCTATGATCTGTGTCTTCTAGGTAAACAGGCCATATTTTATTGTTAAAATTCGCTATAACAAATAACTAACACCATAAAATATGTGGGTATGTGTGTTTATTGAGTCTCAGTCTATTAAGATGATTTAAATTTTACGTTTAGTACAAATATACTGTTCAATTTCTTTAGTGCATTGAGATTCGTTTTAGTTTGTATTAAAAATTAATAGCTTAACTGAAATTGTTGAAAGTAGGTAATGATGATTGTGGAAAACGTTGAGATGTAAAAATAATTTTCGGTTCCGTATAGCTTCCGGTACCGTTATGACCCGCGTCCTTCGAGCCTTCTCCGCGAACCCGGACAATAATAGGTCATAGACTTCCTCGCTAAATGTCATTATAGGTAAAAAGAAACTCTTCAGCTTTCCAATATTAAGCAGATATACATAGAATTCTACGGAGGTTCTTTTTTTTAATATTCTCAATTTCCGTTTCGCGCTAAAATAGTCTAGATAACATATTTTTCGTCCTGATAAAGTTAAGAATAAAAAAAAAAGAATATTTGTAGCAGACAACAGGAAAATCGTACCTAATCCATTTAGAGAACCCAAAATCATTTTTTTGTTGATTGATTTAACAAAGTGTGGAATGTATTATAATGGTTAGTATAACTGCACTTTGTATCCGCGAGAAAACGATCGGTTAATTCATTTGACAGCCTTATTCTGAATATTGTTATAGTACCGTAATAAAATAGGAGCAAAAGCAATACAGTTTTTCTCTTTTCAATATTCCTGTACTTTTCCTGACATTTTCTTTCTTCTGGCGTTTCATGATCCATATCTTCTTGGCGCCTAGCATACCTGACGACATTATATTTATTTAAATAAATTCCAATAATCAGGCAATTAGAACTACCCCTATATCTTTGAACAGGAAAAGTCCACGCAGATCACGGCTCAAAAGTAACGGTGGTGAAACGATGTTGACAATTTCCTTTTTACCTAGCAGTGAGATATCAAAGGCTAAAAAAGTAATAAAAATATACGTCACCCGCATCAAAACGAGGCCAACAACTACTAAACACTAAAACTCTTCAAAATACTCCAAAAAATCCACTTCAATTCACTATACACAGAATCAGGCGCCGAGACTAGGTCAGGTCGGAGTGCAAAACGCAGCATCACTTTCACCGTCAGATATCCATTAGACCGACAAGCACATCTGTCTCAGTCAAATTAACCATAAACACGATTCTTTACCTTTTAAAAATAACTTCTAAATGCATTATGGCATGTCTTTATACCTCTTTTGTTCGTCATTTGATTTTGATTGTGACTAAGAGAGTTGAGAATGAATGGTAATGCTGAGTAATATGTATGGGTTTTGTTTATTACGGTTTTATAGGAAAACTGATGAAATTATTGAGGTAGAAATTGGTATTTGGTTAGAGTGAACCCTAATGAAGATTTAATGGGTTTAAAGTCTAGGGCGGTTAAAGTCCATTCGGCAAAGAAAAATAAACTAAAAATAATAATCTTGGTCCTTTAATAGAAATATATTGATATGAATATTACGACACATCCTTATAAGGGATGTTTGTTATTTAACGTTTTTTTTATATTATAATTTTATACATGTGTCGTTTACTCTATTTGTAAAATTTAAGAGCCGAAATGTATGTGTTGAATGTGAATGTGTTTTAAATGCAAATTTTTTGGTGCAGACAGACATGCACAGTCATGATTTATAATTAGGTATCTTATGAGCGCTTATGCAAATTTTCAATACGCAATTACTTTATGATATTTAATCTACCCAGATAGATTTTTATGTTCATTTAGATAATACATGTACCAATAACATCCTAAGGTATAATAATCCAAGTTGGGCTGCGTTAACAGTTGCGTTAAGAAAACTGAGGTTTCTGTTGTACTGCACTTGGGTTTCTTTCAATATTCTGGACATAAGAACATAATTTAAGTAGTACACTTGATAATAAAGATAAAAACTCTGATAAGTATTTACAATTAATGTTTTCAAACTGTTTAATTTATTAACTTGTTTTCAGGTCATGCATCATAACGTTTTTTGTTTGAAGTATAAATTATATTTTTGGATCTCTGATTTATGTTTTGAAGCAGATTTCTGCTAAGTACTTGTCAAAACAGACATCGGGTTTCCTTTTTAACTAAAAAGTGATCCGTTTCCGATGTTTTCTTTAAAGTGAATAAAAAATCAATTACCAAAGTTATGATTTGAAAATCAATACATAAAAAATACCTTCACGTTATAAAATGGTTGGCCACTTAGATGTAAATTGATTTTTCTAATTAACTTTTTTCAAAAATAAGCACTTGACTGGTTCTTACAGTTAATACCTATCAGATTATTCTTGGTACTAAAACTGACACACTGACCTAATTTTACATCCAAAACACTAGAAATAAACATCAAAGTCGTTTGCAATAAACCATTAAAACAAACAGCATGACTCATCAACATCAAACATACATACATACAAACACACATGAAACCTTAATCATGCACACATTGCATTAGCAAAAACTTAACCCTTCGCTGCCTAAACAACCAAAAATAACCGTATGACATCACCGTCTGTCGCCAATGCCACTGGCACATGCCAAACCGAAAATAACCAATCTGCCATATGCACTAAATTAAAAAAAAGCACAAAAAAGGTAACAAACTTAACAAACACACGTTAACCTCATTTCTAATTCTAAGATGGCGGTAAAGTGTTGCGATATTTGAAAATAGAACAGCCTGCTTGAAACGGAACGCAACCGACCGAATAATTAAAAGGGATGTGCAACTAGTGTGTCCCGTGGATTTGGTTGCGGTAACTCTAGAATTTATTTGGCCTTATGTTGGATGTTTGTAAAAAAGGAAATTAATACTTTTAAATAAACGTCAATTCATTTAATCCTTGCTACGGATATGTAATTCCGCATTTTTCACTGCAATAAAATACCATCCTCATTTTTATAGGCATCAGGCTAATTTGTTGAGTAATTATTATGAAGTTTGGTTATAAAATAATAATTAACCATACAAAACATGTTATGAATCAAACGCAAAGACAGACAAGCAAACAAAATTTCAATATAAACCAAACAGATATAAAGAAAGGGGTAAAGATTCTTCCCTTGAATTTTGAAGGGGTTTTTAATGTGGCACAAAAAGTTAGGGGTCTTTGCGACCAGGTGCCCATAGCTTTACCGGAAATCTGTGAGCCAACCCGTTCGTGGCGGAAACAGCGGCGCATCCCTCACCTTCGACGTTCTTATTTTAAAAAACCATCCCTAAGTTTCGGTTATTTTATTACCATTTTCTTTGAGAGGCTCCTAAAATAATTTTTGGTTGCAGCGGTAGGGTTTGGGCTTGTGTTCGGAGTTTGAATTTTAAAGTTTTGTAGGTTGAAATTAAATCTTTTTGTTTTCCAGATAGCTTACATAACTAATGTATGTTTTGTAAAATAATTGTTTTTACCCACTCACCAAGCTCTCTGAAAATTGGTTCCGTTAAAGTTACACTTTTTCACATGTAATATTATCTGATATTAAGTAGGTTTTTAAAATGATTAATCATCAGCTATCAATAACTATAGTACCTATACATATTTTTTTTTTTGTGTTAATGATGTGCCTACTATTTGTACTATTCTGTACTGGTAGGTATCTTCCCATTAACTCCATAATTTGCCTATACATAACTATGTAACTGACTTCAATAAATCTGTGTAAAGCCGGCTATACACCTGCCAATCGCCTCGCGAGATCGATCACCGGAAAATCTGACAGCACCAATTGCATACAATTAGTCCAGTGACGATCGTGATTCACTGATGATTTGGAAATCGAGTGTTGCGAGATGGTTGCTTCGTTTGTAGTTGGCCTATAATTTTATTACTGAAATTGGAATATTAATTTATCTTTCTAGACCTTGTTAATTGTAATTTATATTGAATTTGCCGTTAACTTTCTACTGTGTAGTAAAATATTATGGGCACTTAACACTGAAGTTTCATTTCCTTTAAGTGTCATCCTAGGCAGGCTTATTAAGTTCATTAATTGCAAGAACATAATACTTACCTACTCAATTCTTTACTAGTAATTCCCAAAGTAATTTCCTATTGACTAATTACATGTATAAAGCAAGACTTTCTATTTCAAAAAATATTCAGGCATTTGCTTTCAACTGAAAATCACCTGTAAACCACTACCAAAAAAGTATAAGAACAAAACAAAATACGAACACAACTTGCGAGCCGACTAATAATATGGCGGACTCCGATTTCCATACACCATGGGGCACCATAAAATCACATCGGCCAACAGGTGGGTTTGCAAAACGAAGGGGCCAGAAACATGTATTAACATGTGTACTACAAACTATAGAATGGACTTTTTAACCTGTCCAGGCTTTTTTTATTTATTTGTTTGAATAATTCCACGATCAGACTTGGCAGTTGTTCTGTCACTTTGGTAGGTACAGTAAACTGCACATCAGTGGTAACTGTCACGCACCTTAACTCAATAGTAATAAGTACGATTTTCCTTTAAACTATTACCACTGACCTGAAGTTGACTGTACGTATAATATTAATTTATGCTACTTCATTATTGAGTTCTGTTTAAGGCCTTAAATTAATTTATGAATACCATTAAAACAATATGCAAAACTAAAGCAAATAACACCTTTATTTTAAAATTAAGCAAGATGGTTTTATAATAAATATCATATAATTCTTCATTAATCTGTCTATTATTTTAAAATTAATTATTAATTTATATACAGCTTACCTTAAAACATAATGTGGTATTACCAAATTCATAATTTTACAGTAAATTATTATTTATTATGTTGACCTTTTTTAAAACAATACCATAAAAATGGGTTATTTATTTCATATTTATTCTAAAAAGTGACCTCTCTAAAAAAATATCGCGAATGTCGTCATAGAGTTATTATTTATAGATCTAGACGCCTTCCTTATAGGCTTAACCCAATTACATTACATATGTATTTTAATGTATTTCGCAATACTACAAATTTTTACATTAGCACAAGACATCTCATCTGCCTAGCCTTTTCCCAACTATGTTGGGGTCGACTTCCAATCTAACCTTATGCAGCTGAGTACAAGCATTTTACAAGGAGCGACTGCCTATCTGACCTCCTCAACCCAGCTACCCGGGCAACCCATGCCCCTAGCTAAGACTGGTTGTCAGACTACTGGCTTATGACTACCCGTAACGATTGCTAAAGATGTTCAATAACAGCTGGGATATATAGTTTATAGTGCCCTCCCGAAACACGATCATTGGTGTCCAAGATATACTTAGAAAGTACCCAAACAATTGCTTAGATTCTGATAATACATGACATAAAAACCAATATTTTAAGAAGCTACAGCTGCCAACAAGTCCTATTAATAGTCGTTTACGCCTGATTTATTCAAAAAACTTATAAATCATAACATAATCCTCACCCTTTTTATTTTATGATTTACATATGGAAGGGTACAACTGTCAGAGTATTTTCAGCTCACGATATCATATGGTATTAATAACGTTAATTAATATTTTGTTTTATACTGTACATTATTGTTTTTGACTTTAAACGTACTTAGTTATTTTTCAAATTACCAACAAAGATATGAGGTTTTAATCGCATTGTTACACGTATTTTAAAGTCCAAATTAAAATAAAATAACAATAATTTTGTAAACGGCTAAGATTAGCCTAAAATTATAAACTAAAGAGGACTCATTTATTTGTTGTTTGCACCCGAGAGGCTCCGAAACTATTGAATTGATATGAAAAATTCTTTCACTGTTTGAAAGCTACTCTATCCTCGGATGGCTATATTTTACCCCAGTACGAGAAGTAGTTTCCACGGAACGCGGTTAAAACTTTGTCAACCATCAAATCGCGTATAAAAAAGGACCAAAAAATATTTGACGAGTATGTCAGGACCAAAAACGGGAGTTCGCTCCCGGCATCTCAAAGCGATCAATCTAAAGGTCGTTGACATCGGTGATCTATCACTATGATAATGCTTAGACAACACTATGATCACTGTTTGCTCTGCTCGCTCCCACGAGATTGTGAGACTATTCAGGATTATGAATTGACTGAAATGAATAATGTGAAGAATGTTGGCGTATACCAAGAAGTTAAATTCAACTATTGAATATAGAGGTGCAAACTTATATGTAGGTACAATCAAACCAGTGTCCCGTGGTAACTACTCTGCGTATCCGGATAAAAGTATCTTATTTACTATGATACATAGGCTATCTAACATTGAAAGTTTTTCAAATGGGTCCTGTAGATCACGAGACGAGCGTTCAAGCAATCATACAAACAAAAAAATACAAGATTTATAGCATTAGTACAGATTACGTTAAAATTAATATGTTCAGTAAACACTCCATCTACTTTAAATTTACTTCTGTTTTTATTTACCATTACATTTCTAAATTCCGCTAGAAAAATATAAGTCAGTAATCCCACACTAAACACATTATAACGTGGGTGCCATTACATAAACAAAGAAAACAAACATCTTACGACAAACTTAACTACAGGTCACACAAATATTTGCACCGACACGGGAATTGAACCCGTGACCACGAGGTTATTTTTGCTTCTTACGGCGCCATTGGGGTCACTGTACAGTGCCTGTATTTTTCTTTTAATTATAAATCAATAAAAGACCGGTATTTTAGCTGTTCATTTTGCTTGAGGCTTTATTTTCATGGGAAATATTAAAAATTGTATGTTAAGAAAATATTATCAAATATCACCACTAGAGTTAGACAAGAGTTAATTAATAATGGTGAATTCATAAACAATACGCAAATATATATTTAATTTCATCATCCTCTACTTAATATTTATAAAGGAATTAAACTTGGACACAATCCTGAGATATCAACTATGTATTTGACACTAAAAATAACATAAATTAAGTTGTAAGTTGATCAAGATAATACACCAATGCAATAAGAACGTATAGACCATAGATTCAAAGCCAATAATAATTTGCCTGCGACAAACAAACATCCTGTGCAGATTGACAGGCAGCTGATCTACCCAGTTTTTCTTACATTTCCTGATGAGCGTGGGAAGAAGAAGCATTTATTTAAATAATGAACAAATACATATTTTAGTATCATATAATTTTTTTCACAGTCCATTTAAATGCTATATACAAACTTATTTCTATAATTATACACAAAAAAAAAAACGAAAAAATAAAAAACAATTTGGTCACGCCGCGGACGATTTTTTTTATACATAGTAGTAATTTCTTTCTTTTATTTATTTGTAAATATTTATTGGTAATCGTAGATTGATTTCATTTATACATAAATATACAAAATAAAAAAGCAAATTGAAACTACGCGTCAAAAAACTCATTCGTATCGCAATCAGCGTGAATCGCTCCCAAAAGGACCAAAAATGATTGCTAAAATATACTCAAGCAATCTGTTCGAGTACCAAAGAACCAAACCTGCAATATTTTCTTCGCACCATATGATAGTCAGTTGTTTAACCGAAGCAGGTGGCCAACGGCTTCCAATCTGTGCACGAAAAACCTCAAACGATATTACAAACTACCCCAAAAAAATATAGGAAGACGTAGACGGAGATAGATGCAAGTTAGAGGGAGACAGAGCATATGTCTTTCCGTTTCCGTTTTATTGTAAAAAGTGGAACATCTGCTCTGACAGATTTGTGCTGTGGGAAGATTGGTGAGTAGGCAAAATTTTAGATCATCATGTGTTTTGTATTTTGAATGATTTTGATATTGAGGATGTTGTTGTATGCCTTATGGTGCCTTTGCAGTTTAAGACATTTAATATAAGCCTTATGGGCACAGATGAGTCCAATATGGACCAAAGAACCAATCACTAAGTAACCCAAGTTATCAGCCTCTCATTAAAAACCAAAATTGATAAATCAACCCATTATTTTCCCTCAATATTATCTGATAATCTGTGTTCAAGATAGGTTGTTGTGTAAAAATCTCTCCATCGTCTTCACAGAAGACAATAATAACCCTTTCCCTCTTCCGCTTTTTAACGTGAAACATAAATAAGAGAAAACAATATCGTTTAAAGAACACTTAAATACCTGGGTATAGTGACAGGAATAGCCCGGGACACACTGAAACCATTCATCATATCAACTGTACTTATGAAATGACGAGCTTATTCTGTTTAAAGAGAGAATTACGATATAATTTCGATGAGATTATGGATTCATTTGAATGCAGAAAACTAAGTTCTATGCCTAAGAAAAAACAGTTTTCTTGACTACGATATTGAATAGGTTCAGGACTGCATCACGTTTATTTCAAGATATTTCGAGTAGCCATTCTTGTATGAAAGTATTATTAAAATTTATTTTAAACGCAGACGTTGATTCTATCCACATGAGTAATGTATTTTGACTTTCGCGTATGTATGCAATTGATAAAGATCCATTTATTTATATATCATCATATATTCATGTATCTATTTAGTTGTAAAAAAAAACCTAAGGTAAGATATTCCTCATTGAGAAAAATTCATCTTATTTAATATCGAAAAAATATCGTTCACCAGAATACTCTCCCGAGCCCGATTTATTTTAAGTAACCCTTTTTATACAGGAATTATGTTCATTAAAGAGAGTTTTTTATATGTTTCTATTTATATTCAGTTTCAAGCATGTGGTCCTACCCTCATTGTTGAAGAGATTTGTGGTTAACCCTTCAGGAAGTAGAAAAACTAAGTCAACTGATTCCTGAAACTTATTGTTAAAAAACTGGGTCTAATTTTGTTTTGACAGCATGTTACCGAAATAGTACTTATTGAGTTTCGTTTTGACACATTTTTTAGAATATTATTCCGGTTATTCAAGCCATTACGATGAAGCTTTAAAATTGCTTATAAACTTATATCACCTACTTTTTATTTTATTTCTTTATTTATTCATTTGTTTATCACCTACTATGCGAAAACGATCTGCGAAAACGATGTGACTTTTTCCACAAAAAAAATTGGACCAATAAGGTTCTTTGTCAAAAACAACCAAATCAGACAGGTGATTTAATGATTGTACACAAAAAACTGTATCCAACAAAGTTTCTCACACGTTATATCATCGCTTGTAATCTGAAACGTTTTCTAAAAGTGAACTGAGTCAATATCCACCATTTCTACTTCCGATCTTCACATCCGCTACCATATCCGCAGGTATCCGAAGATTGTACAAATATTCGCACGGCGGATATCCTTTTTATATCGAGTTACACTTTCTTTTACATCCTTTATAACATCGCATAACTTGACATACACTGCTTACTTAGTACTAAGTATGTCTCGAAGGACCAATAGGTTCCCAGCAATGATTTTACATAACAATAATGATCGTTGACAATGTTATGAAGTTCGATTGTATGCACAAGTGTGTCAGAAAGTAGATCAAATGTATTATTTTCAATAGTTATAGAGAATTTGATATTTTGATTGAGAATGACAAATGATGTTACAAAGGTAGGAAGTAGGTGGGAATCGGTATATCCTTCGATTTAAGAGTAGGTACAGTAATTTTTATCAGGTAACTTATGCACTTTAGTTGAAATCTGAGAACGTCAATTTAGACTAGTGTTATCAGCCCCGGCTTTTGCACGGGCTTAAAATACATATATCGTAAATCTTCCTCATCAATCATTTTACAGATTTTAAACGTACCTACAGACAGACTTTGTTTTATAATATGTATTGCTAGAGATACTTTAAAATTGCTCTCAAACCATCTTCCCATCACGATCAGCAAAGGTCAACGCTCAAATAATTAGAAATAATTAGTTCACAACGATACGAGCATACGAAATGTAACAAACTCGCTTCAGAACCTTAACTTATTGTACCAACAACTTGGGAATTTATTACCTAAGTACCGGCCAAAGATTATGTGAGAACAGATAGGAATGGGTGAAAGTATTCTGCCTATT
Source organism: Helicoverpa armigera (assembly GCF_030705265.1). Lineage (NCBI taxonomy): Eukaryota > Metazoa > Arthropoda > Insecta > Lepidoptera > Noctuidae > Helicoverpa > Helicoverpa armigera. The sequence goes on along the minus strand of NC_087142.1, from coordinate 7,059,454 downwards.
TTGAAGAAGTAGATATTTTTTTTAATACTGTAGACATAATATTATTTTTTATCTAACTGCTATTAAAAATATTTTCCTTAATTATGAACTACATTGTATTTTTTGTAACTAGCACAAAATGTTTCGTGGAAGTTGAAAATACGTCAAATTCCTAAAAATAACTTTATGTTTAACATTCTTTAATACATAAACATAAGTAATATGAAATAGCTATGATAATTTCTGTCACCAAAAACAAATAAACTCATAACTTTCGAACTTAAAAACCTTATTTACGAAATAAATAACCTTTCATCCCAAACAAATGTAGGCTTAACATTATGCATATGAAAGAAATATCAGAATAAATTACAGATCAAAGTAAAATAATTTTATATTGAAAGTTACTTACTATCTATGTATAATGACAGTTTCATTCCATTCACAATGATTTTGTTTCGCAATATCAATTTATAATAAAGTATTCACAGTTTATGCTAAGTTATTTAATCTATGCCTCTTCGACGAATTTTAAGTTGAAAACATACTTAGCATACGCCACTTTAAAAAGTTTTACCAAGAAAAGTGTTTTTTTTTAGTTTTTTTTTTAATATAATTGTGTTCAAACTGTTTAAATTATCGTCATTATAGAGATAATGGTAGTTTATTTGTAAATAAATATATGCAATTAATATCGACACATTACTTCATCTTTAAATTGCGCATGAATACATTACAAATCGTGTGAAATAAGTCCTTTGAGTTACAAAACACGAGTCCTCCCGTTACTTATTGCGATACCAATTATTGAGAACACGAGTTTTTGCGTCCAACACTCATTCTTATGCATTAAAAATCACCATAGCTTATTTTCTCGTCCACATATTAAATAATTGAAGATGATTGTAAGTTATTATAAAGCCTCATATATAATTCTTCTCTAATTTGGGTACAAAACTGTCGTTGAATCATTAGGTAATGCTAATATTTGCATTTTGTACCTAATTTATGACCTAAAGGTGTGCTGGAAATACCATTTAGTTTAATATTTTTGTATGAATTAATAAGTACTTAATAAATATTTCAACACATCTGCAGTTTTTCAAGTTAATCTAAATTTAAAACAATAAACAGGATCTTATGACTTTCTTGAAATTGAAAAATGTAATTAGGTATTGTTTTTTGGCCTTATTCTGTAAGCAACAAAAACTAAACAAAAAGCCTTTACCAATTTCAATTTTGTAAATAAAGAAAAATGAACAAAAAATCTATCTTACCATGGATTTTACATCTACCTACAAAAGTCCAAGTTGTAACTTTAAAAGTTACATAACGTAATCTAAGTATATTCTAAGTTGCGGTGCTAAGTGATTGCTTATTGAGGCAGCCACAGATTCCTAAGCAATGCGGAAGTTAGAAATTTCCTTTGTTAATTATGTTAAAAGTTTTATAGCCTACGTTTACTGTGTTCAGTTAATCTGTTTGCCTTTGATACGGATTTTGGGGTTTTCATACTTAAGTCATAATTGTACGTAATTGCGCTCTAATGGTTGAGAAGTACGCCAAACTCATTGAGTGTTTTGTTTGTAAATTTTATAGAACGAATCGGGAAAAAACTAACTTAGTTAATTCGCGGATAAGTTAAAATATTTGATGCAAGCATTACTTACAATTCAGAAAATTTCTTACTTAAAACAAGCAAAAAGCAAACAACACACATGACCGTGAAAAAAACAATTACACAACTTATTCTTACTCAAACTTGCGCAGTGCGCACGCGCAATTGACGTAACATTGAAATATTACGCTAAAAATTGATTATCGATTGTAGGTATCTATTTATAAATATTATTGAAGTACTCAAAACATAATAGAAAGTAAGGAAAAAAGTTAAAAAATGTTTTTGTCGCTAAGTTGTACGTAAGTAGTAAAAATAAAATATAAGCTAAACTAATATAATAATAAACTCCACGCTTTACTTAAATAACCACGTGCTAAAAGTCAGTCATTAAAAATCCATTAAAAAAAAGAACAAAACAATATCGATTTTTATATCCAAATTGACATTTAAAACTTAATCAATATGTAGCAGCGTAAACTTATAATAAATGAAAATGTCTCATAAATAAAGGACCTAGTAATAAAATTTTATTTTCTTGATTAAACACCGAAGAAAGGCGTGGACATATAAAATGGATTAATATAACTAATTAGGTTTTGAACCTTAGTGCTGATACTCCATTAAACAATTAATATTGATTTCACGCGCTGATAGTTTAATGTCAATTATTAACGACTCAAAAAGGGTTCGTATGTGAAAATATACGAGGTGAAATTGGTCCTTTGGGTGTTACAAACATAGTCAAGTACAATTTTTATTGGTCCCGGTAAGTGCTACCTCACTAGCACTCCTGATGAAATTTAAAAATTAATACAGTTTTGCAAAAAAACAACTTCATTTATTCATGCACCTGGACATTTTGACCTATTTAACATCGTTTCAAAAATAGGTTGTCTAACACGGAAATATTTTTTACAATCGGTCTTCTATTTTCTGAGAATGACGCGTTTAAATAAACTAGCATGTACGGCACAAATACTGGGGTTAACTGTATTTTTAATTCTTCTTCTTCTGCCCTGTTCCCAATTTTCCATTCTTCCCTGTCACTCGTCATATTGACACTCACTCCCTTCTTATGCATGTCATCTTTCAGGCAATCCATCCATCTTTTCTTAGGTCTTCCTCTTCGTGTCCATCCATCTTCATTCATACTTAGCACACACTTCGTTGTATGCGTATCATCCCTTCTCATTACATAGGTATCCATACCATGACAACTTTTTCTGTAACTGGCGCTACTTTCAGACTTCCTCTAATGTAATCATTCCTCACTTTATCCATTCTTGTCACACCACTCATCCATCTCAACATTCTCATTTCTGCTACATGAACTCTTTTCTCATCCCTCTTTTTGAGTGCCCAGTAATAAACCCCGTTTATATATTAGTTTTATTTACGTAGGTATTTACAACACAAAAAAAAACTATCCTAGTAAAACAATAAAAAAAAAATTCATTCCCATCGCTGTCAACTGGGAGCGTACCCAAGAGGCTGGCAGCATTACCTCGTTAGATGGCCATGCTGATCCTTTGTCCGAGGCCAAATAATAGCCAGCCTTTTGGTCACGCGAAGCGTCAACCAGCAGCCTAGACAGATCTTTAAATAGGGTGTGGGCATTCGGACCCATATTCCAAAAAATAATTTAATGATTACTCAACTAATCACCCAACTTAGATTACAAACTCAAAAAGCACCTAAAACAGCTAATTTCCAATTACGAACTAATGAACGGATTACATAAAAGCAATGTAACCCGTGGTTGAGGCGAGTCACCTGCCATCCTCTGTAACCCCGAGAGAAAGTAGATATGATAATTGGATGAGCAGCGATGTGCGACCGGACTGGCTTGCGAGTGGATGTGAGAAATGTGTGGATAACAGGAAAATTTAGTTTTGGAGGGGGTATGTGGGTTGTTGGTGTGTGAGGTGCTGGGTTAAGTAGGTATGGTGCGGTGTGTGGATGTTAGTAGTTTTTTTTTTCTTTTGATAAATTAAATTTAAAATAAAATGATACAGTCTTGTACTTAGTGCTTAGGAAATTATTGATTAAAGCTATAGCAATTTTAATTTAAAGTTGAATTAATAATTCGACCTACACAAATATGTACGTCAATATACGTAAAAGTGTATTTTTAACCTCTTGAACTGTCAATTATTTAGCGAATTTAAATATCTAATTCAATAAAACTTCTATCCACTCATCTCCCTATAAAGTTACTTAAGAAAAGTAAAGTTCCTTAAAAATAATCAAGGTTTTTTAAAGCTACATTATATTAGATTACCAAACTTCTCTGTGAGAGAGGAGGCCTGTACCCAGCATTGGGACGATAAAAAGGCTTTAACAGTAACAGTTATACATTATTTCAGTCAATTTTCTACTGTTACTATAATAAATTAACTGTCACATCCACATTATTGCTACCACTCGCATCCTCCAAGCACGCGACGTTGTTTCTGCCGCGTTATCAATCATGTAGTTTACTATTTGAACGCTCACATTTTATGCAACGTTTACTTGCCTACATTATACACCAATATATTACTTATTATGTATATTCAAAACTTGTTTACTAACGTGAAAGATACAGTAGTTATTTGCATGCCTTTCCGCTAATAATGTCGTTTTTATGCCATGTTATGGTTGAACAAATATGGTATACGTACAACTTGTTAGATAGTCATATAAAGCAGGTATAAATGAAATGTTAATCGTTTATGTAATGCGGTCATTGACCTTTACAAAAAAGATCTCTGGCCCAGAAAAATAAATAGCAATAAAACAAAATGTTATACAATTCCGAATCTAGGTTTAAAAGTAGCCAAAATGTCAATTCATATTACTCATCCTTTTAAACAGTCACACATTAGTGATGTGATCGTGACGTATCGATAAATCGATATAATCAGAACTCGTCACTTGCTTACCATTAACATGTGATTAAGTTACCAAACAAAGTTTAATCACCACTTAATGAAATATCAAAGGTGTTGATTCTATTGATAAACAAAAAGATAATGGATAACAGTGTTATTTTACGGACATGAATAAGAATGCGAATTGTGAATCGTGTGAATTTACGAATATTGCCATAAAAATATACAAATACTATAATGTGACCGATAAATAATGCATCGAGGTTGAGACGTGTCGCAAGATATTGCAGAAAGTCAAATTCAAACAAAGTATAATTTAAAGGTGGAAACAAAAAAAAATATGTTAATATCTATGCCAAGTTTTGAAATGTTGAGGTGCAGATAGATAGAACCTTGCATGTGACCTTGAAATGACATAATAGAATACCATTTCGGATAAATCTCCTCACCTTTTGAGAAAATTGAAATAAAGACTATCTCGAAACATTAGGATAGCAAAATCGGTACAGCCTTTACAACCTGAAAACCTAACTAACCAACGGATAATTGAAAAAGCGTGGTGATTACACCTTATTTTTTTTTTGCGTGAGAGGAGGCTTTTCCCAGACGTGGAATGACGAAATAATTTATTTCTCAGTGAACCTTTTGTTTCATCTTTATATCGATATTTTGGTTGCATCCCTAGTTTCGCAACATTATCTAAGAGACCGTCAGTTCGATGCTGCGCGAGTCACTGTACCGTGGGAAACATATCAATAACAAAATTATAATCATGCTAAAAATATTAGTTGATTTATTTCATGATTAGTATTCGCAATATGAATATCTATGCAATATTTTAATGAAATATTTTTAGTCTGTATTTAAATGTTAGTTTCTTCTTTAAACTTTCCAATTTTATAGATATTTGTTATTTATGGCTTGTAAATATTGATTCAAGTCTGAACAATTTTAACTTGGACTAATTTAGCACAGGAAACTAAGAAAGTCATTTTCTGAAAATGCCTTGAGAGCTCACATCTCCCTTTTCACATATTTGGATTGCTGCCCTTCTTTACAACAAAGTAAGATAAGAATTAGTCCAGTGTAAGTCGAACTAAAGAAGGAATGTTTCGTGTGAGATGACGGCAGATAGAAGAGTATGGAAGAAGAAAACATGCTGCGCCGACCACGAATAAAAATTGGGAAAAGTACAGGAGAATAATGATGATGATGACGTAAAACTCTAGAAGTGATAACCCCACAACTGTAGCCTCCACGGAAAGCCTAGATTTCGCCATAATGCCTATAACGTTTCAATCCAGTCCTATTCCAATAAACCAGTTATACAATCCTCATCATGAATCCTGACTGACTGGCTGATGAAAAAAAAATAACACTTTGCCCCCATGGGAAATCAAACCAGCTCTGATAACAAAGCCACAAAATATGATGCACTAGATATTTTAAATTAATATCGTGTCATAAAATAGAGCTTCTAATACGTAGGAATTAAAGCTTAGAACAGACTTGAAATCTCAATTAATTTATATACTTTAGCAATTTAATTTTATTACATAATTTATGTGGGTAACCGTACATTTGATGATCGTCAGTTGTTATTCAAGAGTAGGGTGAGCGCACACGTATGTAGCTAGTAATAATAATTAGAATTTTGCGAAACTTTTTTGTATGAACTATTTATGATGTGATCTGAATTAGAATCGATTTGACACTGATTTATATCGATTTTTGAGGAATATTTTGCAGGTATAGAGCATGGGAATATTACGTCTAGATCCAGTTTTGTAGCGAAACTAATTGAATTTATAACAATCTAGAATGAAAAATTAAATTCTTAATACAGCATGACGGATTAGTTAGTATTATATTTTGATTGCGGCTTAATAAAGGCAGCTAAAAATTAATTAGGTATTGTATAATCGGAATTGCATAAAAATAATTTGAAACATCGCGAACGTTTTGCATATACATACATACGTAGCGTTAAACAATTTACTGTGCGCACGAAATCGTGACGATCAATTGAAAGATTCGAAAGGTTTACATGAAGCTATACATGACCACTTATAAAATACCAGGAATCGTCTACAAATGCGTGCTAATTATTCAACGTTTCTTTATTTTCTTTACGTCACGTCCGAGCTTTAAAAGTGAAAAAAAAAACTGGTCAAGTGCCTGTTGGATTCGCACACTAAGAGTTCCGTACATTTATAGAACGAGTAAAAAAATCGCGTTTGTTATTATGTCTGCTAAAACGTTTATTTTATTCTAGTTTTCAGTATTTGTTGTTATTATAGGGACAACAGAAATAAATAAGTACATTATCTATGAAATTTTCCACTATCTAACTATCACCATGTAGCATTCAGCCTAGAAGACAAAGAAGTCTTAGAAATATAATAGGGTCCCGTTTTACCTTTCGGGCACGGAATCCTACAAACTAGTTCGGTTAGCACCGGAAATAGTCTTTTTTTTAAAAGCTCCTCAGAAATATTTAGCTATAAAGGAGTGATCTCATTATTTACGCAACATTGATCGCATAAAAACTAGTCGTGTAGACTGCGCTTAATGAGCCACGAGGGTGTGGGCCAAGGGGAAGAAATAACCATTTTGGTAATGATACAAAATGTAACGAAATTGAAGTGTTTCAAACATTACGATTACGACGTTATTTAGTGGAGCTAGAGAGGTTTTCAAAGAAATCTCTAAGTATAAGCAACAGGAATACTAATCCGAAAGCAGATTGTACCTAGGTTTAAGTAAAATGTTATGAAGCTAGTAATAGAATGACAGAATTTGAATTTAGAGATCATAACCTATTTTCAGTTGTCATTTGCATTCAATATTATATCGACGGTTCTCTGCAAAGTACCTTAATTATCGAGTAAATCGCTATTTTATCACCACCACTGTACTATTCTGTCACTCCCTCAATATCAATCTTTTTAAACCTCTTACGTAAATTCTCTTATTACAAGCTGCTTAGGTATAAGTATAACCTTTAACTCACACTAAAAATTTACCTAGACCTAACCAAAAATACAGCCAGTACTCCTTCCAACATCGTATAACTTATACCACCCGCATAACAAAGGGGGCATGGAGTAAATTTGAATATTTCACGCATTTAGTTGGCGACGCGTGGCGGTCGCAGGAAGTCAGGATCCTTTATTCAACGCGATGCGCCGGCGCAGCGGTCGGTCAAGGTCCTTGCTTCAAGGGATTTATGACTACTGTTCATGCAGTTTTTTGAGAAAAAAAAACATGGAGTGGTCAAGTTTTGAGGTGAACAAGAAAGAAATGAGTGTACTTCGTTTAGTGATTGTTGTTAATTGGATTCGTTATTTTTGTGTGAAAATTAAGTAACGACAATTAATTAAGGATTTTTGTAGTTTTATATAATTATAACTTACTTTATATGTACCTACTTATGTAGTTATTAGAACCAACAATACTCAAAATTAAAAGACAATTTCTGAAGGTAAAGTTGTATGATAGACTAAGCAAACTATTCAAATCACTTTTATTTTACTGGCACTTCTAGTTCAGATGATTTTAATACCTGTATCTACTGTTTTTTTTTTTTTTTTAGTTTATCTTTAATCTATTTAACAGCAAAACCATTACCCCCATCAAGTTCATCTATTAACACTAAAAACTCCAACGTAACGACACAAGCATTATTTCCGAACTAATTCCTAACAGTCATCGTGACCAACTAACCCAAAAAAACCTAACCCTGTCAAACATCAAGCCGTAAAATTACTAATGGGGGTATAAATTACCCCTTGATCACGACACACCGAAACTAGCACCTGCCACCGAATAATACAATAATTAGAATTGGCTTCGCTTGATGTTTCCATTATTTGGAGCTATAAATTTTTATTTTTTTAAATTTCGAAGCCAAGTCCGGAACCAGCATTTGTTTTATTGCATATATTTATCGCAGCGGGGTAATTATTTAACTAAATTGGGAATAATATTGCATGCGGCAGCGGAGGGTTGTGTAACTGTCTTGTTGTATGGTATTTCCTTGCAGATGCTTGCGTTGTTTCCAAAGTTTACGTGAAATGAGCTTAAAGATAAAAATAATGAAAAATATATCCCAGTTTAGAATGGTTGTTTAATCACACACAATAATTTGTAGCCCCTGTTGTCATTTGAATATCCTAGGCTGTCGTTATGGGCAACAAGAAGTCAGAAAGTCCAACCGTTCTTACCAATGGGTACCTACTGAGTGGCCCGGGTACACTATGTCAAACACTGGTACTCAGCTGCATCCAGTTAAGTCAGAAGCGGATCCAGACATTATTGGGAAGGCTAGGTAGACGATGACACACAATCCCACACTAAAACAATTAATATACAAACAGTAGAACATCATTTCCTTTGAAGAAACACTCATAAACATTAACAAATGAACCACGTAACAAAACCATAGCATTGATCAACATTTCATTAAACAATTAAAGAGAAAATGGCGGGACACTTACAACGCTGAACACGGAACAACCACCAATGAATTCCGCAAATACTTACGTATGCCATTTCAATTTATTACCATCTCAATTGAAAGAAGGTTATGTACTTTTGGTACTAGATAACATGAACAAACTATTGTGTAACTTAATGAACCTTCTGAAAACTTCTTTGCAAACCCGAATAAAAAGTAGCCTATATTTATATTATTTGATGTACAACCTGTAGGCCTGCAAAATTTATCAAAATCCGTTCAGCCGTTTTTGGGTGAAACAGCAAAGAAATATTTATGCTGAGGAAACATTGAATAGATAAGAGCTAATTTTCACCCACTTCTAACTTTCTCTCTCTCTCATCTGGTCATTCTTTTCGATCATTCCTAATATTATAACAAGCAGTTTTCTTGCGGAAAGGATGACGCTGTGAATATTTCACCCTTTTCTTTTTTCCATCAAAAACTGATCATAATCCTATAACTACTAATTTTTCCAGGACCTTCACAGCAAATTGTTCACACTGGAACTTCTCCCCTTATCCTCTATCACTAATATATTCTAATCGTGTTTTAGAACAGGCATGGGACATGAGGCGCCACCTAGCAAGTTTGGCATCAATCGTCGCTCAGCAGTGCTGGCGAATGTTAAGTACTTACTGGGCATGCATAATCGTGTACTAGTCACGGTTGTGATTACAGACTGGTCAGTATATCGGTCGTCCTTAGAACTACCATAGAGTGTGCTAAAAAAAACATAATACCTAAAAGGTAATTAGGTCTTAAAAACATAGGTTTATAAGTCTTTATTATACAACCTCATTTGCGGAAGTTTAGTAACTAAGCTGTATGTATACCAACAACGAAGTCGATATAGGTATGGTACTAGTGAAATGGCACGAGAGTCATTTCAGATATACGTCTGGGATATCAAACAACTGCTATGTTTTATATCTAATTAATTATTAAGAACCACTTATCATGAGATGAACAATATGCTTCCATCTTACAAAAGCTAATTTACTATCGAGAGATGCATCGATTCATCCTACAAGAGTACCAAAATCAAAATTCACTAAACTTCCCAAATACCCTGTTTCGAAAAAAACCCTCTCTTCCAAAAACACAAACGGTTAAACCTGCAAACAAAACAATTCGAGAAATACTCCCAGATGTGAGTTCAGGAATTCTTTTAACAATATTCTTTACTAATTCACACTTAGAAAATTAAATTAACTCAGAAATCGGCTTCAAGCAGATCGCCCGGTCAGGGCAGGGCTGCCTCATGGTGTAAAGAACACTTTAATTTAAGCTATTTAATCAATATCTTTAGGTATAACTAAAAATGTAGTGTAATGTCCATGAGGCGTCCTTCCATTTTGAAAAAGGCACGTTAAATTGGTGGATTGCGGCTGTCATGTGGTGAACATTTTTGGCCCTCGTTACGGGTAGTTAGAAGCCAGAAAATCTGACAAGTCGTTTTACCAAGTGGTATCAAGTTTCCCGGAGTGGAGGAGTTCAGATAGGCAGTCGCTCCATATAAAACACAGCATTTGGTGACACTGGAAGTCAACATTAACATAGTCAAGAAAAGGCTATCCAGACGATGATACTACCATTGCCATTCTACACTCAGACTAACCAAGCACAAGACCACACTAATTAATAAATTTCCTACAACCAGATCCGCACAGCCTCTCGAACCATTCACGCATCTAAGCAAGTTTTCAAACGAGCTCGGTACAAGATGACCTTTTGGAAAACGTCCTAAGAACATCCTGCTGCCGAGCCGGATACAAAACGGATCCAATTGTAAGGCCTTGAGTGTTTGCGGACATAAACTGTGGAATAGTATGGATTTGTAGTTAATGAAAGGACTTGTAGTTAAGGATTGGTAGTGAAAGTGTGTAAAACAATTGAACTACGTATATGTTTCTTTGCTATCCAAGACAGAAATCATTCCCTTTTAGCTTTTGAACGTATACGAGATTAGGTAGGCTCTTTACAGATGTTTACATTTTTTGATGGTTTTTTTACCTAAAACTTTTAAAGTATCTAAGTTAGAAGACAGGTCCATTTTCATGTTCTCTACTTTTTATCCTTCTTGCTTCAGTAAAAATATAAAAATATTATTAGATAACACAAGGAAAACCAAGTATTGTTTCGATACTAAACTCAAAAAATAATATAACTGGCAACCCTAAATTCAACTGTTTGCTTGCTCATTACTGCTTGCGCTCGCGCACCGTAACGGTAGGGTTGGTCTAGCCCCTTATTATGCTTACCTTTATACTTACCATTCAATTTCAGACTCTATACATTGGAGATAAGGTTGAATTTTGCATGTGGTTAGAGAAATGCTTTTTATTCCATATAGCGAATGGTTTGAAGATCTCGGTAAGTGGAGATATTGTTAAAAGTGTTTGTTTGTCTGCTTATTTGAGTTTAGATATACAGAGTATACGTAATTGAATATTTACAATGTATGTTTTAAAATGATAAGAGAAAAATTAAGAACTAAGTTGCTATGCAAATAAAGTGGCCTAATATCTACTGAAAAAAAACGATAATATTTTTTTCAAAACTACATGCAATAAGTAGTTCTATGTCGTGCGCAACAACATTGCCTAGTTAACAAATTATTAGTAGACCTACTCTCTATTTGATAAACCAAATCTTATTAGAAGCATTGCAAACACCCCAGAGGCGTTAAAAAACACTTGGGCTTTACTTACAGACCGCCAACTATCTACTAATCTCCTTATTCCTTCATCACTAAACCCCACTGACATACTGCGATCAGCCAACCAATGAACCAAATCCAACACGAAAAATAACAATTATAACTACAAAAAGCGACATCAACTTCGCATAATTTCTAACTTAAAAAATACGATCAGAAAATTCCCCTGTTCTGACCCTATCTTACAGCATTCACTGTAATTTCATCCCTATACCTTAGACATTAAAGTCTAGTTTTCATCGATGCGGTGGTAAGTCACTGTTGTAATAGACAGTCTAATTTCAGTCTTAAGTGTAGGTGTGAAGGTCTGTTTTTGCTTGTAACGGTCATAGGTCAAGTTCTGCATGGGTTATCACGGTATAGTGTTGGGGCTGACCGCAAGGTTCCAGGTTCTTTTCTTAAAGGGAAGGAAGTAACGTATCGTTGGTTTTTATTATACTTTATTGACGGCTGTCTGTTTGGGGAAGTGGTATTTTATTTTTTAGGTTGGAATAAAATTACATGAAATAGAAAAAAATATTTTAAAAAATTTAGATACTAAAAAGACGTTATCTAATTAAATGGCAACATTGACATTCAAAATACATGTTTTTATGTTCACAAAATACATAGGCATGATACACCACAAAATTTCAGAATCAGATTCAGAATACATTAATGCATATTGAATTTCCAAGTAAGTATCTGGGGAGCATTATTCGTACCCTTGTATGTACAATCGTATATAAAATGTATTACAAGCAAAATATATGATAATCACAAAATTTTAAAAAAAGGTTGAACGTGACGTTATCTCAAACAATAAACACGTGATAGCAACCATAGACAATTCATAAAGGTGCAACCACCTCTTTCGAGGCCTACGACCATATTTCAGAGCAGACAATAAAAAAATTACACATTTTTCTCGCTCCAATTACTATATAGACCGTTAATGTCTTTATACGTCTAAAACATGCGTTTTGCGTAAATCTCACGAAATTGAACGACTATAGGAATAATTTTCTTGATATGCATTACGCAACTTCGATATAGCTATTGCATATGATATGCAATAGGTCCAATGTGTTTTTAATTGCATATAGGTACAATAAGCGAGCGTTTTCTGTGCGGGTAAAAAATTTAGAGCGACGTAGAGTAAACGATTTTTGCATGTATACTGTCGTTCTACATTATTATAAATGATCTATACCTGATATACTTTATATTAACATTATAAAGCTGAAGAGTTTTTCTTTACGCGCTGTTCGCAACGACTACTGGAAAGATCTGAAAAAAATTTCAGTGTTAGATAGCCCACTTATCAAGAAAGACTTTTTATCTAGGTGCACGAAGTGGTTCCCACAGGCTGCGGGTGAAATCGCTAGCATAAACCAGTTACATAACATTTCGCGAAAGTGTTCACAGCAATATTGGTTATGATTGATTTTAATTCATAGTTAGAATCACAGAAGAACTATTATCAAATTCTAAATCAATGATTTGTTTTCTAAACATTGGCTCTTACCAATAATTTCCTTGTTTAAAGTGGGTGAGTTAATAGACATAAATCACACAAACAAAACCACCATTTATTAGATAACTATGACCGTTTCACTATTGCTAATTAACTACTGTGACTAAGATATTGGTATTTTTCCATTAAACCAATATGTAACGTATCCACTAATTTCTATCCTAAACCTTTCATTATCTAAAGGTCAGCTACCAGTACCTAATTTCAATCATAACTTACTAACCTAGTTCCAATTTTACCATCACTTGTACATAATTTATACATGAACCCATTAAGTAATAAATCAAGGGATCCACTAGTCTTGACATTTGACCTGCTATTACATAAAAATCTTCAATACCTGCTATTAAAACAAATTGATTCTCAAACAAACATGCAGACTAACCCAGTTTACTTTCTATACAAACGTCATTAACATATTAATAAGGTTATAAATTAACCCATCCGATAGTAACACTTTCAAGTTAGCCTTCACTTGAATATTTATGTAATAGTTGCTTTAGCACGATCATCTTCACTTTTGCTTAATTTTGTGTTGTATTTTTAAATGTCTGGTGTCTAGTAATTTTAATTAGCGTGCTAGATTATTTCGAGTGCATGTAAGCACAGTTGTATGATACCTTAATTATCTTCGAATATGGATAGTATATTTTGAGTTCGATCTACAAAATGTTTATCTATTTTCTAGATGTTCGCCTACATCTTTCTGCGGTAAAAAATTATGTTCTAACTTTACAAACAAGTCTTCCTTCTTCATAATTATCTTTCTTGTCCTTTGTTTGCTGTCTTCATCATCTGAAACAACATTCCCAATTACATTATGACCTTCCACTCCAAAAAGGACACCTTCCCCAACAGTGGGAACCGTTGACTATCTCCTTAAGCCATCACTACACACACATCCCTAACGAACATCAATTAAACCAATGAATATTCATTTGCCATCCCTTCAGAACTCATTATATCATAAATTCGTTTATATGAAACCATCCATCAAGGCATAAAAGATAAGAGCCTGAGACTAACTTTGTAACTTTGAACTTACTATCCGTGAAGATTATGGAGTTTTAAAGCGTTGCTACTGAAGTTATAATTGGATTGTGAGAAAATAGATAACACTCGAAGGAGAGAGATAAACCTACTTAGTAGAAAATTATAATTCTAAAAACAAATTCAATATACCCGAAAGGTCGTCAGTGAAATAAATTACAACAACACTTAGCTTAAACTACGATATAATATTTGTAAGACACGATATAAGATTTCATGAACCATACATCATTAGTACATGTACTGGTTTTGGCAAACATCCCTATGCTCAATCTCTTTTCTCTTTCTTCTTTCTCTGGCTCTAGACAATATATCTATGTCCCAAACATTTCAATTGGTCTAGTAGTTTTCGCGTGAAAGTGCAACAAAAAATCACTAGCTACTTTCGCATTTGAAATATAAGTAAGGATATAGATAAAAAACACTTGGGCTTTACTTACAGACCGCCAACTATCTACTAATCTCCTTATTCCTTCATCACTAAACCCCACTGACATACTGCGATCAGCCAACCAATGAACCAAATCCAACACGAAAAATAACAATTATAACTACAAAAAGCGACATCAACTTCGCATAATTTCTAACTTAAAAAATACGATCAGAAAATTCCCCTGTTCTGACCCTATCTTACAGCATTCACTGTAATTTCATCCCTATACCTTAGACATTAAAGTCTAGTTTTCATCGATGCGGTGGTAAGTCACTGTTGTAATAGACAGTCTAATTTCAGTCTTAAGTGTAGGTGTGAAGGTCTGTTTTTGCTTGTAACGGTCATAGGTCAAGTTCTGCATGGGTTATCACGGTATAGTGTTGGGGCTGACCGCAAGGTTCCAGGTTCTTTTCTTAAAGGGAAGGAAGTAACGTATCGTTGGTTTTTATTATACTTTATTGACGGCTGTCTGTTTGGGGAAGTGGTATTTTATTTTTTAGGTTGGAATAAAATTACATGAAATAGAAAAAAATATTTTAAAAAATTTAGATACTAAAAAGACGTTATCTAATTAAATGGCAACATTGACATTCAAAATACATGTTTTTATGTTCACAAAATACATAGGCATGATACACCACAAAATTTCAGAATCAGATTCAGAATACATTAATGTAATAATGAGTTTTAAAGCGTTGCTACTGAAGTTATAATTGGATTGTGAGAAAATAGATAACACTCGAAGGAGAGAGATAAACCTACTTAGTAGAAAATTATAATTCTAAAAACAAATTCAATATACCCGAAAGGTCGTCAGTGAAATAAATTACAACAACACTTAGCTTAAACTACGATATAATATTTGTAAGACACGATATAAGATTTCATGAACCATACATCATTAGTACATGTACTGGTTTTGGCAAACATCCCTATGCTCAATCTCTTTTCTCTTTCTTCTTTCTCTGGCTCTAGACAATATATCTATGTCCCAAACATTTCAATTGGTCTAGTAGTTTTCGCGTGAAAGTGCAACAAAAAATCACTAGCTACTTTCGCATTTGAAATATAAGTAAGGATATAGATATTCGAAAGTCACCTGCCAAACAAAACTGACAATCATACACCTAATATTCATACAGAATTCATATTCATTGTCAGAATTGCAATACTTAAGTTAAAAGCACTTTAGACAATGAGTGTTCTTGACCAAGAGGTCAACACTCAACAATTTGGAAACATTAGTATAGCTTGCAAAGTTATTAAGTTGCAATTGTGGGTTTGTGTTTCTTTTCATATCAAGTGTATTATAACGGTTGTATCGTTTTGTTTGTTTGTTCATTATGAATTATTTTTGTGTTCTTCTTTTTCCTGCCTATGTTGTTTGTGGTCGTCGAAATATTGTTTCCGCTTCCATTCCTCTCTGTTAGTCGTCATACTAACATCCACTCCCTTCTTATTCATGTCCTCTTTCAGGCAATCAATCCATCTTTTCCTCGGTCTACCTGATCATGATTAACCACCTGTCATACTTGTGTGTTATATCAAAAGCTAAGCTATATCTCTATCTGACAATAAGCCTAAATATGTGCATCTTAATGGAAAATATGTTACAAGACAAAATAATTTCTAATTATGTTCTACAAAATACCCAAGTGATGCCGCAGGATAATGCTAGCAATTTCTTAATGTGATAGTAACAGTTTGTGTGCATGTAAGTGATATATTATATGTTGGTATAATAGTTTCATATCTACGGTTTCCTGGTTGGGTAATAATTTTAATTATATGTTACTGAAAGCGTTTTGTTAATACGATAGTCTTGTGTGTATTTTTCGTAATGGTATGTATTATTGTATATGTATAAATTAGGTAAGGCACTAGAATAAGGTCTATTATAATTGATTCTTTGTGTAGTGAGTATAGGTAAGAAATAAGTATAGATAAAAGCTAAGTATCTGATGAAAGCGTGTGATACATACTTGTGTGCTTTTGCATAGAAATATAATGTGGAATGTGCGGAAGCGCTCAGTAGTTACCGAGTCAAACATTATACCATGATGTCCTACTGTTGACAGGTTTCGTTACATGCATCGGATGTCAAACCTACCATAGGTAAGCTAGGGTAAATATGGCTCTCAGTAGGTACTAACATCGTTCTACTCTTGATTATGTTGCTGAGAAGTTTGTTCTTCACCACTTCTTCTTCCCAGCCATGACACTAGGAAGTGGTAAAAGGGGGGCGTTTTGGGGGTCCTTTTGAAAATTTGACGTGAAAAAGTACTAAAAACTAGCCGTTTTTGACTTTGACTTTGACATTATATCAAAGAATAAGAAACCAAAACTCCCATCGAATCGAATACAAATACATGAATGTACTACAATTTGACAGTTGGAGTGCACCGTCCATTTCTCTTATAGAGGTTGGCGCATGCGCTCACGCTCCGGAACAGCGCACACGTCACGCCGGTACGCCACGCCCGTCGCGTGCGCACCACACACATACACAAACCGTGTGTGCACACACTCACACATGCACACTTTGTTACCCCTTTGAGGAAGTGTCTTATTCTTCAAGTATAGAAGGGTAATTTAGGAGCATGTGTTGTAATTTTGTGTTCGTGATTATTCATTATGGAAATTGATTATTGGTTGCTTAATTAGAGAGTTGATTTTGTTGTATTATCTTTTGTATCGACTTATGTATATTTATATTATATTTTTTAAAAGTTACACTTGCAAGGTATTCTCCCGAAAGGAGTTACTTTCCGCACCAGTGCACCACAAAAAGTAGCCTATAGACCATATAGGCTACTTTATCTAGACTATCTGTGGACCAAATTTCATTTTAATTGATTCATTAGTTTTGTCGTGAAAGCGTTCCTTTCCCATTTATAATATAACATGAATAAATAATAGTAACTCCAGTAGTATAAGTTATCGAAGTAATTTATACATGCACATTAAGTCCATTTAATTGCTTTCAGGCGCATTCCTGACAATTTTCATTAATATCCGAAGGTATGTCCTAATCAGCTTTCTTTATTAATGTCACTGTAAAGGTTAGAGAGTGTTGTAAGTTTAATTAGACCGATTGTAAGATAAGTAAACGCAAAAAGATCTAAGAAATTGATTGTGGAGTTTGCTTGTTGACAAGGCATGCTATTATCCTTATCTGGCTGAATATACTATTAAAAGTCTAACTGTAAAACCTATAAAAATACAGGGCTTTTTATTCTTGCGTATATTGTGAACTAGCTTCCGTCCGCGGTTTCACTCGCCTTTCTATGGCACCCGGTTAAAACTAACCTCTTTTTCCGTCGGAGGTTATAAAACTATATTTTATTCTGATTGGTATATACGCTTTAATAGTACCAAGGGAGACCAAAATCTATCCAGCATTACCCACATACATACATACTTTCAAAGTTTCTGTTTAATATTTGTAAGATGCACTCATTTAATATAATCAGTGCGGCTTAGCCACACTAGCAAAAGTAATTTTACAACCGCTCATCAGACATCAAACAAAAGCCGTCAACTTAGATTTATAGCATTAAATCCAGGAACAATAACACTTCAGATATTCCCAGACAAAACAACAAATCCCATTAAACCCCCAAAGACATGGAAAAGAAAAAATATAAAAAAAACAACCACAAAGAAAACTAAAAACATAAAATTCCCCGATCAAAGCGTATTCTATCAAAGGTGACAATAAACTAGCGTGACGTAGAAAGTATTAGAAATATTTTATTATCTTCAATGATAGGATCGGCGCCTTTCACCTCAAGCATGACTTATGTAGACAATACATATGCTGCTTCGGTTTCCAACGAACATAGACGTAATAATGTTACCTCAATTGTACCTCGATTTTACCCCGAAAAGATATAAAAGGTATAAAAGAAACAAAGCTGACTTTGTTGCCGCGACTCATAAAGGATATAAAGATTTTTTAAAGGCACTGAAAGGATGTACTAAGTTTATTGATTGACTTACCTTTTCCTTTGAAAAGCTTTGACAAGAAAATTCCAAAACAGTTTGAATACAAGTTTCTAGAATGGTCTTGAGAATTACCTATAAAGAATAGTAATTAAACTCTCGTGATCGTTAAATAATAAACATATATAATAACATATATAACAGTAATATAATGTTCCTTATAGATTCACACAACGTCGTCTTGTATACATTTCTTTTGTATATACATATACGGTAACCGAACCCGCCACCTCTGCAGTAGCAAACAGATTCACTTACTATTAAAGAAACTCTTGAGCTTCATAATACATATTACCTCTAATTTCCATTCACTTACTGACAAAACCTATGCATAAGTTACTATCAAACAGTAACTGGGTAAAAATATGATGAACTTAATCCCTTAGATCGTAAAAACCTGACATCCATAAACACTTCATAAGTCACAACGATCATTGTCATCTCCTTTCAATAAAACTTAAAGAGCTTTTGAGTTATAGGACCCATAAAATTTTATGAATAAGAGATTTGCCCTTTAGCATATTGAAATAATGACATGTCATAAGACGCCTTTCTCCATAAGTTCTGATAATAAGGTGTTAAGAATTTCTTCAGTTATATAGCGGTAGTTGAAAATAAATTAATTCTTGAGGTGTTACTCAGGGGGCAATATTAGGACCTGCATAGATTTGAATAAAATCGGGTCAGAGTTTAACTTGTACAATTACCTGTTAGTTTAACTTGCACAATTTGGAAATTAATCATTTTTAGATCAATATTACATTTAAGGAAACCAAAGTAGGTTATATTCAATTGATCCAAAAATTATAGAAACGAAGATGACAAATACATATCTTTTAATTTTTCATGACAAAGATTTGGGTTCAATTCAAAAAAGTTGCTCTGCATTCCGGTGCTCCTAAATCTACTTTACTTTGCCTCGTACAATATCTTCAACCCACTAAGCCAAAATGAACACCATAAGCAAAAAAATATCTAGAACATCAATCAAAACCGTATCATATGAACTTACATAAGAAAACGCCATAAAAATCAAAATGTCGATCTTCTTTAAATGAGTTTCTTTCAATCGGGTGGTCATCATCCGAGGTGATTTAATTAAACAACTTCTGCTCAAGTGATAAATCATTTTGGACTTTCAATTGTTTATTTATAGAACAATCTGGGCTTGGAATTGCTTGAAGGTTTTTGATATGATACTGACTTAGAGCGTTTAATTACTGGAGGCGCCAAAGCCGTAGGTACCTTCCCCTATGCCAAATGCCATGGCCGTCGATCATAATCGTACATGTCTACGTCAAATTCATGCATATTTTTTGATGATTTGGTCGTGTGCTTGTAAGAAGATCTAATGAAAAATGTACGATCGAAAATGCATGACTGAACTGTCACCATTTGTAGCATTGCCTAGCACCCCGCGTGGAAATTGGCAGACTTTTGCGTGTAGAAATTTTGCCCAGGGCGTATCCAGTTGATTAAGTGCTCTAAGAATACTGATGATGATACTGGTGTAGTAAAAAATGTATGAAGAAAACTGTTTTGAGTTTTAGGGAATTTGGTGGCTTAGATTGCTTAGTAAATGATCTGGGTTTTTGAGAAAGGTGAAACAAAGGTAGGCTGGATTAATTGCAGAGCAGAAATAATGTTGTTTTTGTAAATTCTCAGATCAAAAAGGACATTTTAATGGCCTTTACTCAAAAAGAATGAAATAGTAAGTACTTACATAATAAGGTACAGAACAACACAAGTAAATAGACTATTTTTATCCGGGTGAGGGAAAAAGCTAGTCTCAAAGTAAACATAATTTGGATGGTGGTACAATACAAGCAATCTGCGTTTTTAAATTGTTTTCAATTACTTAAATAGCACTTTCATTAATTGGCGTAGCGTTAAAATTATTGCGAAGTTACATGATATTAAATTGGTAGAAATTAAGAAACATATTTTTTGCACATGAAACTAGCAAATTCATAGCACCCTTTTTAAAACTATATCAAAAATTACGGTTACAAATTTTTATTAGTTTTGCTAATTACAAGTCACGCTAGGCTGACATTTAAGCAACAACAAACTTAATTATGAAAGTAATAAAGTTCAAAACAAATTGCCTATAGTTCCTAGCAATAATTGTTGAAACACCCCTTTATTGAAATAATTGCAACTACCTTTGATAGCGAACTAAAATAAACTTGCTTTAATGAAAAAATAAAAATATTATTAATCCAATTGTTATGCCAATTAATTTTATTAATAATCCGTGTTAGTGAATGATTCTTCCATTTGATTCTTCCCAGGCTTTATTAATTAAAGTCGTGAGTAAATTACTTTACATGTAAATGACACTTGTAATAATAGGTGTACGATTAAGCTGCGCATACGACGTTAATTGAGTCAGTGGAGCAATGGATCAAGTGGACTTCGTTTTATCTTCGTTCTTTTTCTGAAGGTGATCCGTGTAAGAGAAATAAAGCATTCATTCAGTTATGATATTGTAAATCGTCTGAGGATATTTTGAGTTTTAATGTATGGTTCTGGAGAATAAGTTTATGTTTGGTTTGTTTTTTAGTTAATACTTAGTTATCCAAATTATAGTTCTCATCAAATAACTTTGGTAGTCCGAAGTTAGCTGCTAGTCTTCACCAGAGTCAAAATGTATGAACGAAAGAACTGACAAACGACACGTTAAATGCCTAACTTCGAAGCGAAACAGATGGACAACGACTAACTATTAATAATCAACTAAGGCCAATATATTGCTTGGGTAATGAGACATATTGCTTCTCCTAGATAACATGAATATTCGCAATCTAGTCCAAAAATAGAAATGAATTCTTCAATTACAATTGAAACTAACCCAGCAACAGATTGACAAGTTAAAGTGATATATTTAACCTAATTACTGAATCAATATCATTTGTCACTGACGTTTGGCCAAGGGCAATGTACGCTTCGAATCGCTCTACATTTGAAATGAATATACAGCCTCCTAATACAGCCTTTTTTACGTCATATCTGAATTAGTGTAGCTATTTATAGGACTGTAATTAAATATCTGGTTTGTAATAGAATTCTATGTCTACATTACTACTATAAAGAGGAACGAAACTCACAAAACTAATGGACTCACAAAAAATATTTCAGCGTCAGAGTGGTTAACATAGGTTATATTTGGTTCGAATATGGGAAGTAATTCCCTCTGAAAGCGAGACACTTTACGAGATCGTGAAAAGTTCCCAAAACTGATTGTGTCTTCAATCAAAATCGTCGTTCTAAATTGAAATCCAGCAACTACTATTGTCATTTGTCTTATAAAACCACAGATTCCTCTCCATCAAATAAAAGTTACTTACTAAACTTTTTTCGAAAGGCCCCTCCAAAACATACACAGACAGACAGACACAATTACAATCTTTTATTCTTACTTATTCGTAGGTCAAGCGGAGTACAAAAACGGGCTCATATATCATGGGATCCCACCGGAACGGACAAACCACGGTCACCACAGTATGCTTACATTACCACTACATCACCAACATAAGAAGACACCCCATACCGAAGAACTCTTACAACTTAGTGAAGGATAGCAGAGGTCAAGTTAAGCTGGGTGTAATATGCACGTGTTATCTATTAAGGCACATAGAAAAGGATGTTATGTGGTCGTTTGTTCGTAATGGTGCCTCCGAGGCTTTTATTACACTTATGAAATTGAATTAAATGTTGGGTTTTTGTTTGTTGTTTTTAGTGTTTACCCAATTATCTGGTAACTTTAATGTCATCTTTTTGGTATAGTCAGGATAGTTCATCGGGCCTATATTTCGGGCCTTAGTTCAACATAGATTCCTAATTGTGACTGCATTTTTTTCCCACCCGTGAAAAGCACTTAGGACCCCTCACAAATACTAGGTCTATTATAATAGAAACTGGTCCAATAATCAATTTCCACATACAAAATTATGCTTTAAAACCTACGTGTACCTTCTTATACTTCCACTAGTCTTACCAAAAAAATTGATTAATGTCGAATATTAACATTTAAATTATGCACTAATTGAAGCAACAGCCTTCTCGCTAATAATCACAAGCACGGAGGAAGTCATAAATATAGTTAATTAAATATAATATACACAGTGGTCATACATAGCGGGAATTCCGAAATTTAAGTGCCTAGATACTGTTTTGTCTATCAAAAATATAGTAGCAAACGGCCAAAATATGTAACAAAAAACAAGAAACTTAAGCCTATTTTGGCTCCAAAACTGGCTTATTGGCTGTTAATTAATTAATTAAGCTAAATGGCTTTCTAGAGTTATCAAATTCCATTAGCAAGTTTTGACTTTCAAGGAAATATGGCCTGGTTTTTGAATGGGATAACTGTATTTTCGTCATTGTAAATCATTGATTGGTTAGAAGCGCATTTGGTTAAAAATAAATGAATGAAACGAATGACTTGATAGAATGCGTGATAGTGGTTGTATTTCGTATCGTTACTTTTTCAACATGGTTAAGTTATGATTTTACGACGATGATTAGTTTACGAAAGAAGAGCAAGGAAATAATTTTAAAATCATTATCATCCTCCAAGCCTTTTTCCCAACTATGTTGAGGTCGGCTTCCAGTCTAACCGGATGCGGCTGAGTACCAGTGCTTCACAAGAAGCTACTGCCCTTCTGACCCCTTCAACCCAGTTATCCCGTTAACATTTTAAAATCAAGAAGTTAATAAAGAGATGACTATTAAATCGAAAACTATACACCATATAAAAATTTAATAAGCCAGAAACTATCCTCAAAATAAGAGCTAAATAGAAAATAAGACTAAATAAAACTAAACTAAAGCAAACTCACTAAGCAATTACCTCTAAGTTCCGTGAGCGAACTCTAACTAGTAATAATGTTAGATCGTCTGTACTGCACACAATTTGTCATAGATATGCACTTGTATAGAGACATTATAGTATTCTATTTGGGACGCGAATAATATTAGTTGAACTTAGGTTGGTTTCAAACGTAGGAACTTAAGATGCACTGTAAAGTTTGCGACGCGTTTACAAAAATTAGTAAAGTTACATTCAGTTTAGAAAAATACTGAGTGTACCTACGTTGCACCCCTTTTGGATTTTCTCAAAAATATCTCGGTTTAAGCATTTGTTCCTGATTTGTGTATGATGGTGATGATGACATTATCAAATGATCAATTTTTATGTCCGTTGGATGCAATTTTTCTTCTTCCAAAATTCTACTTATTTGACGATATACCTATCACTAGAATTAGATACGATAGCGAAAGGTTTAAGAGGCAAATAAAACATTACACGAAAATGTGCAGATATCTCACGCCAAATTATTTCAAAAGGCTTTAACGAACATATTGATGACAGATATCATTTCAGTAATAACTTTATCTACAATTATTAATTTTACAACTTAATTCGATGAAGCATAAAACTGCAGTTCTTCATGAGAACTTATAGTTTTATGGCCGAGAAATAAATCTAACAATTAAACATATTTGTTCAGTTTAAGACCAGCCTAACTTAGAACAAACATAGGATCCTTGATATTTATTGGTATTGCCTCATATCCGCCGCTGAATTCTTATAATATACCCATTGCAGTCTGAATCATCGGTTGTGCAAGTCTATCGCTGTTTACTTGTTAAGGCAAAGGCAGATAAATCTAATTATTGAATTAATTAGACGTTGAACATGTAATGTTGAAGGGCCTCGATATAACTAGCTCGTTTATCTGCGTAGGAAATTTCGTTTTGTGATACAAGTTACAGAGTTATAGTATAATATTATGGACCCAATTTTGAAACACTAAGGTACGAAAGATCGGTTTCTTCATGTCTAGTCTTCTCTCAAATAATGGGTAGGGTTGGCTTCCAGTCCTAACTGGATGCAGTTGAGGACCAAGGACTTAATTTGCAAGGACTGCTTCCTTAACCCAGTTACCCTAGCAATCCCTTAAGAAGACTGTTGGTTAGACTTCTGTCTAACTGTGTGTGTCTTCGGTTTCTGACGAGGTACTTGTAAAGACTGCTAAAGATGTCCAAATGACATCCTAGACCCACCAATTTAACTAGCCTTCCAAAACAATTTCACTTGAAACCTAGCCTTAACATGCTACCTACCAACACAAATTCCGTCATATTTCAGTAAACAGTAATGTCAGGTGCACCATAATGCCAGACCTTGTCTTCTATGGCACCTAACAATTTTCCTCACAATTTGATCCGTTGCACTGATTACTTGGAGAACAGTTGACAATTGTTATTCTAACTGTGCGTGGAGTTCCGCATAGATGTGGTAAAACGGTACGGTTGGAAAAGACTGTTGGAAGTTTTATTGGTATGGAAAGAATGTGGAGAATGGAGGAATTTGTTCTTCTATACAGCATTCATGTTGTAACTGGGTACAAACAGAAGGGAAAAGGAAGAGTATTGTAAGCCGTTCAATCTAAACAATTACAGTATCTGGCAGTGTATTACATGGAGCGAAGCTATCCTATCTGCCTAACTGGTGTTCGAAACTAAAATACTGGGATTAGTTTTACTTATAGCCTTTTAAACAAAGTCTGCTAGTATTACTTTTCTGGCTTCTAACTACACTCCTGACTACTGCAGTCGTTTATTTTAGTACCAGCAATTTTATAAATCAAACGTCATTTTAGTATTAATGCATAAATAAATAGCACAAACAATTACAAAACAAAAAACAATCACACATTATCTAACACACTTTCACAGTCCTGCACTCCTAGTCACCCCAAGCGTCGCGTCGCGCTCCGCTTGCGTCTGCGCACCGCTTTCGTAAGCCGATCCTGAAGATAACGCTAGATCACTCGGGTTTTTCAATGCACTTGAATGCACTGGTTTGTTACGTGTCGTTTTGTGGAAAAAAGTAAGGAAATAAGTGGTTGGTGGGCTAGTTACTGGGCCTCGTTTGAAAGAGGGAGATTAGGTGGAAGGGAGTGTGAATTACTTTAATTTAGATTAAAACATTAAGATCATATCCATCAATCTGTTATCGAATCCCTTAACATTTGTATATCGTGGACAATGGGACTATCTGTAGGTACTATTAGTGCCTATTGGTAGACGAAAAGTACCTTAGGAAAAAGAAGACATGCTGAGCTGAAGACATGATTTAGATTCAATTATTTTGTTGACACATAAAAACATACAGTTATCATAATGTTAACAAAATACACAAAACATTGTCTTTAACATCCAAAAGATTGGTGTTTTATAATGACGAGTTTTATTTTATTACTTAATTTTAATTGATGTAAAATTAGAGCTCTTAAGTATTTCGTTTGCAGAAAAGAGAAGTCTGTCATCAAAAAAACAAATATATTACTTTTAAAATATAAGGAAATAATAGTTGGGAACTAGGTTAGGTAAAAGTAAGGAAATCGTACATTTATGGCCAATAAAGTTTATTGCTAGTTGTGAATGGGTCTCATCTCTCTATTTACGTCAATTGGGTACCATTGATTTATTTTATGTGGAACTGATTGGTTCTGGTCAATATAAACATTATTTTCAATGGCTATTTAACTTAAAACACTCAATTAACACATAAGCGCAAAAATATGAGCGAATAAAATATTTGAAAAAAATAAAAGTTTTTATAATCTTCACACGAGAAAAATCATACATACATAGGTATAATGATTTAACGATAAAAATATATTGACTGAAGTATGAGTGTCTTAGATAAATAAACCACTTACTCATGTTCAGTATTTTTTTATAAGAACAATTACAATGTAATACGATGACAGCTATCGACAGGCGGCAGGCGCCATACATCATTAAAACCTCTACAATTCTAAGATCAGCAATAACTCACGTATATTTCCCAACAATAACTATTACCTTATAAGAAAACCACATTTCTGTATAATATAAAAATCTAAGTAAATAATTACAGTAAAAATCCTTGATAAAGAATGCTTCTAGTCCGACATTTTCCTTGTGGCAATAACTGAGAAATCATACTTACATCAGTTCGCACGCATGCGCGAACACACTCACACATGCGTACGTATGCGCCTGCGCTTACAGCACACATGGAAACAAACAACGTGTTCATTAAACAAGAATGTGATTTACAATACACGAACAATTAGCAAATGCCATTTCGCAAAAAACTGATGAAAATATTCGATGGAATAACTGTGATAATAAACAAAAGACTGCACAAGGCCGGTCTAATTGGACGAGGATTAGGAAATGTCCATTCTTTGGAATGGGAATGAGAAAGGCTGAAGGTGTTTATTGTTAGATAATAGCCACACAGACTTGCTGTAGTGTGGAGGTGCACTCGTTACAGTCCATGAATTTATTATGTCATACTTGCTTATTTACTTACTTTTAATCACCTACCTCTATGTAAAGAAACAGTTGGATCCTAGTTGTTGCAAGTACTCCGAGTCCTCACAAGTCCTTTCCCAACTATTTTGGAGTATTCTATTAATGACGTCCAGACCAATTCTCAGGCACAACGGTTGGTCTGGAAGAAGATCAGTCTGCAGTACAGGGTATTTTATAGTACACAAGCATTTAGGCAGACTTTGGTGCACTCTGATAGTCCAGTGGGTCGGCAATCCAACACGACCGGTGAGAAATCAGGGTCAGGATCGAAACCTTTACGAGGTCTAAGAGTCACTGGTCTAACCCAGCTTCTACTCTAGTTGGTAATGAAGAAGGTTCTAGAATTCAATGAAGGTTAGGTACAGGTAAAATCATTAGAAAATATCAGTAAAATACCAACAATATTTTTCCCGTTTAGCAAATGACTAAGATAAATCTTGAAGATACACGGAACAGGTACGTCATTCATATAAACATTTGCATTGAGACGGACATCGAAGACACGACTCGTTTGCCTAGACAAACTGCACGAACTAAAAGCCATTTTGATTTCTTTATTTGTTTAAAAGAAATTCAAATGATTAAAGTAATACACCACGTTCAAGTCATGATTGTGTATGGATAAGCCTTCATCATCCTCCTATTCTTTTCCCAACTATGTTGTGGGATCGACTTCCAGTCTAACCCGATGCGGTTGAGTACCAGAGTTTTACATGGAGTGACTGCCTATCTGATCACCACGACACAGGTAGACACTGGGCAACCCATTACCCCTTGGCAACACTGATTCTCAGACTTTCTGGCTATTGACCACCCGAAGAAGGCCAAAGATGTCCAAATTACCGCAGGAATCCAACAATTTATCGCGCCTTCCGAGATACGGCAGATCTCGTCATGGCAGGATGGTCACCCATCCACGGACTGACCGCGCCAAGCGTTACTTAACTTAGCGTTATTGTTGTTGTGTATAGGTAAGTCCTAATGCTACTGCTCCACCTGCGTCTTAACGCGTTAAATTTTGGCATTACGCAGATGTGGCCAACGTTTTAATGTCAATTTATACTAATGGCAATATAAATAGCATTAAACGTTAAGCGATAACTCGGGTGTCGGTTTTTTGGACGCATCAAAGGGTTTTAGTGCGTAGCTTAGAGCGCTAAGTGATGTTGGCTACATTAATGCCATCTCAATGCACGCATGCAAGGACGAGTGTAGAGACTTTGTTTAAGCGGTAACTGCATTTTACGAGCACGGTAATGGAATGGTCAAATGAGAAAGCATTAGTTTTTAGAATTATTTTGTGTGTCTGAGTTTAACCTCTTTAATGTGTGTTAACGCGTTACTTCATGAGGGATTAACTCTTTGCGTAAGTGTAGCCAACACGCATTTTTAATGCAATAAGTAACGTGTAGTTGGCCATTGACATTAACGTTAACGCTAACGCAAATGGAGCAGGAGCATAAGAGTAAAAACCTTTAGCGCGTTGAAACTACAAGAAATAAAGTCCAGTCATAAGTAAATGCATAAAATAAAACAGTTTCCACAGAAACAAAAACATTGAATAACAGTAACATTACGTAATAAGACACCACGCGTTGTCAGCCGCACTTATCTTCACGCTCTCCTACCGTGACGGGGTGAGCACAACTATAAACGGTAGCACAAGTGTACCGCTATTAACAAATAACATTATAAACTTTTTGTATGTTTGTGTGCGTTAAACTGTACGTTAAATGGTATGTTTTGGTTCAGTGACATGCTAGCTAGCTACATCGCTAGCCTAAATATTGTTGCACTAACTAGATTTGATCAGAGGGATGTCATTAAAAATATTTTTTCTGGTAGTTGTTATTTATGAAAAAATCTCACGCTGAAGGCTTTACTTCTTATTATAAGTGCGTAAGTTACTCTGTCAGGTTGTAAGATTTTCACGCCAAGCTGAATTGATTTGGATGAACGATAAACAGATATCCTAAAGCTTGAAAACTACATAGGGTACTTTTTGTCTGAGCGCGGAAAGTAGCTCACTTACGACGACCGTAGAACCACTGGAAACAGCTAATTAAATGTAATTTTGAAATGAGGCTACATTTTGAGGAGACATTACGTCTTTAAGGCAGAATTCCGTGGATAGCGGCTACGACAGCCGCGCGCGGCTTACGACAGTCGTCGGCCGCGCGCGACAATAGTCAACATATGAAAATGTATGGCGCCGCTGCCGAGGCCAGCGACAGTCGCGCGCGGCCGACGAATTTCGTGAGCCGCGCGCGGCCGTATGCATCTCAACATGGTCTAGCGCTTAATAACATCTATAGAATTTTTGTAAAACCAGAATTGAATTGTTTTTTATTTATTCGGCAAAACTACCTTTTGTTTTCATTACAATACAAATGCTTTTGAATCAGTATTTGGTAGTATCCTTCATCATTTCTACTTTTTAAAGATAGGGTAGATTGGTAATCTATTTTCATAATACAGCCACAGCAACACGTCATCCTCTTCTTCTTCAAGGATATCAATTAGCACTTCGACTAGAGGGAACGGACGAACAAAATCGACTAATTTCAAGACAATGCCGCGCGCGGCTTACGAAATTCGTCGGCCGCGCGCGACTGTCGCTGGCCTCGGCAGCGGCGCCATACATTTTCATATGTTGACTATTGTCGCGCGCGGCCGACGACTGTCGTAGGCCGCGCGCGGCTGCGTCAGCCGCTACCCACGGAATTCTACCTTTATACAGAAGTATTTATATGAAGGCCTTTTGGATAAAAGGAGGTTTACACATATTATTCCACCTTTTTATCTTCTCATTTAATACTGCCCAAGATAACGCGTAAACGTCTGTCAGTTTTATTTTTAACACTATTTTATTTGAGCCCATTTTAACTTTCCCATTTACTTGTAAAAAACACATTAAAATGCATAATTTACTTTTAATTTGGTATTTAGGGTATCAAATTCCTGATAAACTTATCATCATAAACTTGCTTTAAGTCCTTTAATACCTAGTATCTTTACGCTCCTTTTATGGTACGAAATGTTCCAATATTTCTCATAAATGGCTTTCATACAAAAGTCAGCTAGTTTCTTATTGTTGTGTTAATTTTAGCTCCATATACTCCATATACATAAATAGTTATTATGTCCTTACTTTTACTAAATGCTTATCGAAGTTACAATTCAATAGTTACAGGATCTTCATTTTACCATACAGGGGCATACGTTTTCCCCATAAACTGTTTTACCACTAGAACATTTCGCTAGGCCAGAATACCATGACCAGACAGCAACAACGACAGAGAAACGCCATCAGAAAAAAAAAACTAATAACACATTTAGCTAATATGGGAATAAAACCTGAATCTTAAGGATTAGAATCAAGTATTAAATAAGTTTACAGTTTAAAGACATTACCCTTCTTGTTATGCAGTTGTGTAATTACCACTACATAAACCATTCAACTAATTCCAAAGTAACTTTTACGATGATTAATCACTAGTAATCTTATTTAAATTAAAGACAAAAGACAGAAACACGAAGAACATACATTCGATTCAATTTAATGTAATTAATCGTAAAGCAGCTGTTTCCATTAAATTGAAACAAAAAGTCCAATTAAAAGAACAAAAGTGAACGAGTGAATGAGTGAATGATGCTCGAGCAAAATCATGCATCTGCTTTGTTTAACCCTTTCTCTTTAGCACGGGGGGGGTTAACGGGTCGATAATGGCCCAATTAAAGATCGACTGTTGCCATATGACGGACAATAGAATTAAATTAACTTTTTTTTGGATTTGTTTTCGGTTCAAATTTTATAGAGATACTAGATGTGACAATTTTTAAACGACTTCTCAATACGTTGGAATCTTTTTTTAATACATTGATATTAAGGATGCCTTAAAAGTTTTGTCATTACCATTCAATAATTGTATAAGTTCTTCAATCTGTATGAATTAAGAAATTATGAACAATTCAACTATTATATATGTATATAGTTTGTTCACAGCGCCACTTAAAAGTTGTCCGCCAAGCAAAAATTTCTTGTGATATTTTTTTATACCGTGAGAGACCATTCAATATCAATACACATTCACATTAGTCTCTCTCTTATATCTACCGCAATAAATAAATGAAGTTTAAAAAGCTAAAACTGCACCCAGATTTAGCCTAGATCTGAAGATGAGCAATAGTTTTACGTAAGCACGATTTACATCAGACGAGAGATGCACGATCATAAAAATGTCGTGCCTATTGCGAAACGCAAATTCTCATCCTTTCCAAATGATAACTGTGTTTGTTTATTCAAAATAGACGATACGAAACTATAATTCTTGTTGCTTTACTGTGAGCGACGTCCAAAAGCTTTTTTTGTCACTTAAACAACCAATGTATCTTAATCAATTATACCGAAGTGCTGCAGGATTCAGTTTCCTTTGATTACAGACTGATAGAAACGCTATAGAAATTAATAGGTATCTTAAACAATCCAGTCCTTTAATTGATATGATATTGATATATTACCAGATAGTCTGACATACTCATTCAAGTACCTACTTACTTATTACCTTCTCAAAAATAAAGTCTAGGGAGATAATACGATGCAGATTTTTACAAAGTAAACCAGATCATTTTTAAAAATTGACATATTATGCCCAATCGAAGCCACCTCCTACCAAAAAATATTAAAAATATTCTTTGAAAAAAAAAAACAATATCAAATCAAATTCTGTCATCATAAAGCCACTTCCAGCAATTCTAAGCCCAATCAATGACACTATCGGAAGTGGCAGTCGGAAATCGGAACTCGGACGAAGGGTACGTTCAAAGGGTACCACGTGCAAGCGCATTGAACACCAATCTGACGCATAATGAGGGTACTTTGCTAAAGGGTGGAGATATAATGACGTGTAGTGATGTAATACGTGTTAGTCATTGTTGGTATGCTGTCAATAGCTTGTTGCAGTTCTATGTGATTATTGGGTATGATGATGTTGGGGTCAGCATTGATAGTCATTTATAGAACTCTGATTCAGATGATTAAAGAATGATGTAATTCCTTTTTGTTATATAGTTTTAAGTAAGTATTTTTTTCGTCTTCATTTGTTAAAGTCTCATCAAAATAATTACTCAATCGAATACAGCAAAAAATCTCTTCCTTAACCTGTGTCTCCTTTACCAACTTTCACATAGTTTCGTTCAAATTTTTGCTCATAAAACTCTTAAAATACACTATCCACTCAATATGCTGGGAAGATACCATCGGAACCGTCAAAATGTTTTGTAGCAACAACATTTTATCTGCAATCTCCTACATACTTACTTAATAGAGGAAATCGCCAATTGCATGAAACAATGCTCCGTGGTCTACCCCATTCATCGTTGGCCCCAACATTGGTTATACCTCCCATCTTGTTCCCACTCCTACTTTTATTCATAAGAGTAAGCAGGACAGGTGAAGTTGGAGGCCAATGTTGGTGGTGTATGTTGGTGGTACTCGAAAGATCGTTGTCTTGAATGTTCGTCTACTATTTTGTCGTTATTTAATGAATGTAAAAACAATGTTGGTACTGCGAAGTTGTGTATGTTTGAATACGTTGAAATGATACCGAATGCTTGATAAATTGCTGCTATTTACTTAAGTAGATGCGGTTAGTTTCTCTCGATAAATGTTGGCCTATGATTTTTCATATGAACGCATTTTGACTGGAGTTTGGGGGCATTATTAGCTGTCAGATTTTTTTCAAGTACTGAAATGAAAATTACTTACAATTAATATGCCCAGCCTTATGATAAACATATTTTTCAATTTCAAGCAATGGAACTAAATTTTTCTCGACACCTTAATTAGTTTTCAGTTAGGTATATGTACATATATTACTTATAAGTTCTTTTGTTACCTACACCAAATTATTTTAAATAAGTTTTATAACAGCAGATCCTCACTAACAAAACCAGATAGTAAATTATAGTTATGTCACTATGAAAATGTCACACGCGCCTTATTTGAATTCAACACACAGGTAACATAAGTTGATGCAATTGGACTTTATCTGTAATTTATATTACCTACTGGCAATTACCTGCGTTTTTCGTTGTAACTGGGTTACTAGGGCTACTGAAGTTCTAAGAAAATGGTCCGAAAATAACCTTAACATTTACGAAATTAAACATGGAATACAAAAGTGCAATTGTTTATTTAGACGTGCTTAAGAGCTCTTTTTTATCTTATATTTAGGTACTATGGAGAGATCTGGCGATCGATAGACTTTTAACAATACAAATGTGACCCTCTTTCTAGCGCATCGGTTAAAAATATTAAAACAAACGTCACCCACTTTTATCCATATTCCTAATCTAGAGGTACTTACACGAATAATTTCTTGATACAGCTGTTAACTGTGTCATACGCACTATGTATTTTCAGGTTAAACCAAACATGCACATCTCGTTATATATAAAAAAATACATAAAATGTCAATTATATTATACCTACATGACAAAAAGTACATTTGAAAACTAGCTACCATCATTTCAAGCCTTTTTTTTCCCTGGCAACTTTTCGCAGGCATCGTTTGACACAAATACCAAGATGCCTGCATCAGTAGGTATAATATGCGCGCTCGTTTGAAATAATACAATAATTGCGCATTATTAAGTCAATGAGGAGACGATTAGATCGCTATATTTATACCTAGGGCTGTCATCTATGACATTGCTGACTGCTGACGCGCTAAAGCAAGCATTGAAAAAAACTCGGAAGATTTTAGGGATTCTAAAGTGCTCCCCAATAAAAATAATTACAGTATTGCATTTCTTTTTCACTATTTTGGCGGATTTTTTCTTTGCAAAATACACAATAGCAGTTCAGACGACTCAAAATAGAAGGAAAAACTTGATAGCTAATCTGCACTAGTAGAGACAACGGAATAAGAAGTGTGCAAAAATACGAATGACACCTTAACACGATTGAAAGATACATTTTTAAATACCTTAACCTCTTGATAATAAAATAAAAAATAAATAAATAAATTGACTGCCGCTAATTAGAGAACAATAGCAAATCAATTATGTCTCACGTGGATCCGCGCACCGGCATACAGGGGGTTAAAAATCACCCATATTAGACCCTCTGTATCTCTATCCAGATAGTCAGTATCTATGATACAAACTAAGACAAATCTTGACTCACCGACCCTATAAACAGCGGACCTATTTACGTTATACCTCTATGTTCATATGTTTATACGAACCGCGCATCGTGAACTCAGTAGGGTTAGCAATAGTATATGACAGCTTTGACTGACGCGCCGGTTTGACTTTTGATCGGTAGTGTGTGGTCTATTGCAAAATGTATAAAAAAGTTGCGGTTGCATCTTTGATTTTGATTGCGGATTTATCCTTGTTCACGGGTTTTATTGTGTGAATCAGTCGGACTAATAAATTATCTTTTTAACGTATTACATAAATATGTGTGTAACTTCATCATCCTCTTGCCCTTATCCCAATTTTATTTGCTGTGAGCGCAACATGTCTTCTTCTTCTATACTCCTGTTTCACGTTATCTTATAATAACCTTATTTCATAAAATTATTATCTGCCTAGCCTTTTCCCAAATGTTACTGTTTATTTCATATATTACTAGAAAAATAACTATAATGTACATCTTTAACCGACTTATCAAAAAATAAGAGGTTCTCAATGCGGATGCATGTGCTTCTTTAAATGGAAACCAATCCAAAACTCTCATAGCTTACTAGTAACCATTACTAGCTGAAGATGCCTTCTCCAAATAAATATTTGCTAACCCTAACCTTTATTCATTGTTGGTTATCTCATTGAATATCTAATTTTTTCACTGACATTGAGTGTTGCCATATGTTGCTTTGTGTCAATGCACATTCACAGTTTTGCAATTGTACTTTTCTGTTACGTAAAATTAGTTGCTCATCGCTATGAAGTCTTCATTGTTTATGTATAAGGAGTGGCCTTTTATGTATTGAAAAGGTACCTATACCAATTAGGTAACAAAGATTAACATTGGAAATAAAGGAGGATATAAGAAGGCTGTCTGATATTGCAGGATGATAGTCCCTTACAGTCTGAAATGCGATCCTGGTTGCAGTTGATACAGTAACTTATTTTTGACTTACTGACTCTTAGACAATTATAAAGTGTACCTGAATGGTCTATTTATTTTAAATTACGTTATGTTACATAATCAGGGGGCACAGGAGAGCCAAGCAAAGCTCAAGGGCCAACTACCCTACCTGTTCTCGAAACGTTTCATTGTATTTTTGGACCTTCATAAAGTATTTCTGAATACATGTAATAAGGATGTGCAGAGCAAGATAATCATGGGAATAATTAAAACTGGTGCTAAATACAAACAATTGTTTTTATCTGATGACCCTATGCAACTGCAACTGTATGCAACTGCAATTATTTACTAATTACTTCCAACTCATCTTACATCATAACAATAGGCCACTTAATAACCATCTAATGACACAATTCAAAACATCGACAACAATTTATAAATAAAATAACTAAAGCACAAACAAATTCTATAACAGCGGCCATGTTTGTTTACGTTTGTGACGTCATAGAAACAATTGACTGTTTATGTCAATAGCAGATGACAATAAGACGCTGTGATATTGTTTAGATATTTGAATAAACTATTGAGATGTTTAGTTTTATATTTTCTGTTCTAATTTGAAGATATCAAGTTATTAATTAGTCCGTTTAATTAAACACCATAAGACATGATCTATTCTCAAGTTTAGCCGATTTCGCTTAATGGTCAGGCAGATTTGAGAAAAGTCTAATAACAGAACTGTTTGATTCAATCTGCAGCTTTTATAAGAAAAGAAGATCGAATTTTAATTCTCAGCCTTCGAACACCCTATCTGGTAATAAAATAGGTAGTTAAAACCATACTACCTCTAAAATACCTACCAGAGACCTCGTTAAAAATAACTATAGAATCCAATAAAAGTTTTACAATACTACAAATATAACGGACTAATTCGCACCTTTCAACGTGACTGATTTATTACCCGAATTAAAAGGGAAAGGAAAGATTATGAGTTTAGCTGGTTATGTTTTTGATGTCTTCGTAAGGTTTGTAGAGATTTGGGGTATCAAAACACTTTCCATGGCATAGGTGTTCAAACTTTGGTGATCTCGCGATTTGATTTGTTTCATGCTGCCTGTTTCGCATTGTGGATCCGTCTACCCGAGGGTACTATAATCTGTTGCAGGCTAAAATTTTAAGGGTAAGTTTCTAAGTATATCTTAGACACCAATGACTGTGTTTCGGATGGCACGTTAAACTGTAGGTCCCGGCAGTCATTGAACATCCTTGGCAGTCGTTACGGGTAGACTGGAAGCCGACCCCAACATAGTTGGGAAAAAAAGGCTCGGAGGATGATGATTGTGAAAAGAATTTTCAAAATCAATTCAGTAGATCCATAGATAACCCTCTATAACATCACTCACTCGCAAACTTTATTTCTGTATTATAATATTAGTATTCAAAACATTATACCTATAATTTAATGACTAGAGAACTAGATCATAACCTAATAAAGAACCTAGTCAACCCATTTGCCAAAATTTCATCCAAATTCGTCAAGCAGTTAAGCAGTGATTGATTACCAAAAAATACGCGATCTCCCACGCGTTTGAAATTCCTTCCGCTTATGGATGCTTTTATATACTTGGCATAATTTACATATATACATACATATAAGTATGTATTTGTATATCTGTCTGTCTGTTATGCGTCAGTTCAGACCGTGGGACCGAGTAGTACGTGACTGCTTGCATTAGGTAACCTTGTCACTATGAAGGAGGTAATAGATTTTTTTGGCTAAGATACTTAGTACTCCAATTTATGTTTTGTTAAGTAATTTTTCAGTTGTACTTGGCGTTTGGTAGAAAAGCTGCTAGATCAATTCTTAGGTAAGATTTCCCATCACGTAGACATCATTCACATTTTTTTAATTCTTTGTAAGTACGTTCTAAGAATATTGGTGCCAATCTTGGCTAAAACACGCAAAATGTGCAATTACCAAAAACTACAAAAATAAAACACTTTAAAAACTTATCTAGCTGAACGCATCGAAAAAATATTTCAAAAACATTTCAGATAAATCAGCAATCGGAAGCACTTTAGCGCACGTGCCAAAATTGCAGTTTTCGAGAATAACCCCTGACAAAACGAACATACAGACAGTCAAGTGGTACTTTCACTATCTCCTCTCTATCACGTTTGAGGGGATCCTGAATATTTTTAAAAAGCACTTCGGCGTCCGCCAAATTCAAGTGATTTGAACAGGATAACGGGTTTGAGTCCATTTTTAGTGTAGGAAGACACTAAAGTACCGTCGGGTGTCGATTGGTACTTTATGTGAATTGGTACTTTTGTATTGTCTGGTGGAAAGTGGATAATAGATGAAAGAAATTATAAAGGGGTTGCAAAATTTTTGGCAATCATTGATCTTTTATAGTTGAATCTAAACCTTATGAATCATCTATTCAATCATTAACCTAACGATATAATGTTAAGGGTCAGGCAGGTCAGGGTCAGGGTAAGGCAAAGGCCTGTTGGGAAAACAAGTTAAATCTTGAGAAAACAACAGGATATAAATATCACTACAAGAAAGAATGACTCTTGCACGATGCTATACCCCTGTCAGTCTCCCTCGATATATAGCAAATATGTCAGACCCATCTACACTCATCATAT
The DNA here is from genome assembly GCF_030705265.1 of Helicoverpa armigera. Classification (NCBI taxonomy): domain Eukaryota; kingdom Metazoa; phylum Arthropoda; class Insecta; order Lepidoptera; family Noctuidae; genus Helicoverpa; species Helicoverpa armigera. The sequence goes on along the minus strand of NC_087142.1, from coordinate 7,021,625 downwards.
TCTAAACTGTCTAGACCCAAACTTAAAAATCCTCTTGCAAAAAGTATTAATCATAACGCTTTATGTCTCTGGTTGGTATACTGAACTCATTAACACCACAAAGATGACGCATAAACGAAAAAAATGTCATTATGTCAACCTGTATACCAAATAAACTGGTGTCTGTAGACTTTGGTTAAGTACCTGGTTAAACCAAGTGACTCACGATTGCAAACCGTTAGACTTAGCGCTACTTTTGTCTAAACTTCAGCCTAGGAAAACTTGAAATGACTGCTTTGATGACCCTGTAGTGCATAGGTAATGATGAAAAACACATACGTATTCCACTTTATACTTAGGCGTAGTTATAAAAGAATTTAACCTCGATGCAAAGATTGATAAACTTTCAGATCGCCACAAAATCAAACAGGTTACCTTTTAAGCTTATAATACAGACAGAATTAAAATATCACTCAAAACAAAGAATACCAAAGACAAAATCACTAACAACAATCCAAGAAAAACAATAAACAAACATAAATTAAACATACAAACAAAGCTTTATCATGAAACAAATTAAAATGACAATAACAGTGCACAAATCCAGTTCACACTCGAATGAAATACATATTCATATAAATCAGCGGTCCTATGGTTTCAATGTAACTGACATCCCGTTGTAAGAGCCGCAAGGACTATTATACTGCATTGTTTCCAACTCATCGGACCTCTATCATAATGATAATTGCAATATAAATCACTCGCATTAAAACCAAGGTTATCCGGCCAGCAGGGCTGTCTAAAAACCTTTAAGCTATGTAGTGATCAAGGATGAAATAATTATGATCAACCCTGTCTGTTTTAGTCTAAAAGTTTTATATAAAAATTTCTTCGCTATCGATCTAGCCAAGGTCACCGGGAAGCAGTGGATGCGGGTTGCTGAAGATCGAGCAAAGTGGCGAACCTTCTGGGAGGCTTTTGTCCAGCAGTGGACACCCGTCGGCTGACACGACGACATAATAATTTGCAATAGTCTTATCTTCGTAAGTCTCGTATAATGATGGTTCACAAATGATGACATTATTGCGCAATATGTTGTTATGTCCAGCAGAAACTTCTTTATCTACTTATCTGTCAGTTTAATCTGCAGTATCTTTGACCATGATCAATCAGGAATTAATTAATAAATCAGACGATTATTAATTCATCAGCTCTTTTATCCCATTTATCTTGTTCATACCAAACTTCTACTTGGCTTATAAAGTCTTCCAGATTTTGCACCTTTTTAACGGTCTCCAAATTATGGATTTTGCTCTACAGAGAGACAGCCCTAAACAACAGATAAATACAGTAAAGTCTTTATTGTGCGTAAATGGACAATTTGCATATTTAATCCACCATGAGATGAGACTGGTCAGTTCCCTGCATTAAGTTGTGAAGCTGACACAGTGGGCTAATTATTGCATCATTCTAGACCGATGGGATGAATGGCAATGCTAACTAGTTGAGTACTGTGATGTCAGTTTTTGGTGGAGTGATGAGGGCCAAGGTCAGAGGGTAGGAGTGACCTCCACCTGTCCGTCTAACTGTTTCGCAGAGTATTGTTCAAGATGTTTTTGTCGGTACTTGAAAATTGCACGCCAAGAGAATTTGCCATTGTAGTTACTGTAGGATATTTTTAAGATCTTAACATAAATCTGTTGATTTAACATAATTCTGATTTAAATATTTTTCATAAAGTTTGCGACTAGTTCTAAAACCTTCTGAAGCTTGATCTACTTCAGTGAGGTACTTAATTTTGTTCTCAACATACCAACAGTCCCTTAATCCAAGCATCAACAAAACTAAATCCAAAAGAACTGAACAAAGCTACAAGTAATGTCGGTTTTAAATATTTTATTTTTTCCCTCAGCCAGCCCGCAGTGTGTCGAATCGCCATTACTATGTCTAATTCGAAATAGGTATGCGAATAACCTATGGCTCTCAGATCTTGATGTGTTTTATACATTTGGCTTTGAATTCCGTCCTTGATAGTGCAAAAAGTAAGGTCTGTATCTCGTTTTCTGACGTATGGGAATATAAATAAACGTTTATAGAGAAGGGCTCTGTTCAAAAATTCCCAGAAGATTTTATTGACTTGAATTCCGCAATTCATAAAAGCGGATTGAGTAATCATCATAAAACTTTGCCTTCATGAAACAAATGACGAAATAAAAAAAGAACTTAATGAATCATCAATCCTAAATGAAGTTACCGACAAGGTAAATAATCCCATAATCTGACCAGCACTTTAATCTACAAATTAATCAAACCGTCAAAATTATAATTAGCCATTCCACGTTTGAACACGAAACTGCTACCATGACCCTAACTTCAAGACATTAACCCTTATTACGTATGCTGCTAACATCATGGCAATTACCAGCTTGACTACCATAGATACATGCGAAAACCAACTATTTCTTAAGCTAAATACATGAGAATCACTGTTTTTCACTTCTTGTCACGTAATCCTAAGGTTGAGGAACGCGGAATCGGTGGACACAACGATACTGAGAAACCGTGTGGAATAATTTCCAAAAAATTATGTATGCGCCTAACTATTCCGCCGGTACCGTTGGATACATCGTATCTCATGAGTTCGCAGACTCTGTCTAGAAAGCAAGTATTTCGTACGAGTTTCCTTAATGTAACCAGTTCAATAGCAAATGAAGACTACAACATTTTTGGACACCGTTTTACAATTTATCGCGAATCACTGTCTGTAACTCCAAATCGGCATGCTAATACACAGATTACGGAAAATTACATCAGTTATCAAAATGTCGGCATAACCATGAACGAGACATTAACTGTAGGCATCAAATAAAGGTTGATTTTCATTCAAAATATGGTTATCTCTTGTTCGTGACAAGAACTATTACTCAAGACAGACATCATTCCTCAAATCATCAGAAATCATTGATCTGTCCGTCAGTACATAACTATAAAAAATGTTCCAATAAGAAACATTGCATAATAAGATATCAATTTACACTAATCTTAGATCAAGGTTCGATGACGTCACCACACTATGTATAGCGATCGAATCAAGCCGTGAAACACGTGAAAATATATATACAGCAAATATAAAAATAAAGTATAATTGTTTACGTTTGTTCATCGAAGATCTCAGGAAGAGCTGACTCACGCGACTTAACAATGTCAACGTCTCCGTTATTGACAATAAGTACTCACGTAAAAGGAGAAGAGTGCTCGAAAATCAACAAACACTAAACAAAACGCTCTCGGAATATCATAAACAAAATAATTGATACGAAAAATGAGGATGCCCGAAACATTTCTACTGAGGATACCGAGCATCCATTTATTTTAAACACAGTTATCATCTAGTATACTTCATTCAACACGAACCTACCTACACAAATACACGTACCTGGCACAATTAATATGTTCACTGCTTATATCTCCACTATAAAACAAAATTTTACCGCTACTTAACTTAAACAACTCTTAAACAACAGAGAGAGGACTTAAAATCCTTCACCGACGACTCCAAATACGAATTTCAAATTGTTCTCTTGTGGCCAGCTTCTTCAGACACACTCTCATGCTATTTTAAGCTTTAAATCTAAAAGCCTTAAGCCTAGTTTTCTTCGTGACCTAACCAATGTAGATCTTGATGCTGTTAATGTAAAATCGACTATAAGTGCAGCAGCAAAGGCTGATAATGGAATGGATGGTGCAGTAAGTTTTAATAATAACCCGTTTGTAGCCGCCGTGGGAACGAAGTCGGATATGCGATGTATAATCGTCTGTCGGAACAGAGTGGATGCAATAGTCCAATTTTGCAGCCTTTTACTTAGATTACGTTTGCGGCGAGTTTGAAAATAAAAACTCGTTTGTGCATCGGATGTCTCGGGTTTTCGGTTGGTTTTTAGAAAATAGCAGTATCAAGTATGCTACTTAAAGGAAATGTGTGTTGCAAGTGAAACTACCGAGTATTCAGAAAGTGTGATTAAATGAGAGACATTTTACTCACACAAGCGGAATGTTACTCAAACAAACTTGAACTTATGTTTACTTAAACTGGCCCCAAGCTGCATCTAAAATAGAGGTATCAAGGTTACGTTTTGAGTTCTATCCACCTGAGAATTGACAAAACCGTGACGTGATCCATAATCAAGTTTACAGCCTCAGGAAAGCAGAAAGAATGTAACATTTTTGTATTATTGGTTACCATCAATTTGATCTTTAGCTACACGAATTAAAATTCCAACGAGCCTTTGTTGCTCTCAGCGATCTGTCATGAGTAATTTAAAATCAACATTACCTCTATCCTTGGAAACAATCAGATGGTCACTATTAATCATAGAGCGGTTTTACTCACTTTGTGTGTTGTGTTAAGTAGGTTTTTTGTCGTGAAAAACTTTGTGTGATGGATTAATATTGGTATTTGTAATCGATTGCGGAAATCCTTTTTTTGTAAAGGTCTTGAGTTAAAAACAAAATCAATTATAGTCATAACCTCACCTTTTGTTTATGATCGTATAGTATTTATAGGTTCAGTACTTCACATCGTTATTGCTTTTGTTTGTTGTTTAAATTCGACTTTCAATTTCGTATGTGATCCATTTTTTGCGGCTCTTTGTTCCAATTAAAGCTCTTCTGACTTCGCAGTTAACATGACATTAATTATAGTTTCGCTGTTTTCAAAGCATTTAAACTCATGTTCTTTATACAATTCCTTCTTGTTAAACCTGTTGACATATTTACTAATCATATTAATAATTTTCTCGTTACTAACTGCAGTAATATTAATTAAATCCGTTTCTATATTGCCTTCGGTATCTCTTTACGGTATATCTTCAAGGCTCCGTGCATTTACTTTGTCAGAAATGAAATTCGAGAATGCGTTTCTATCTTTGTCGTCTGATATAATCAGAAGGACCCTAGATTTGGTTACACTTTGTACGTTAATAAACCCACCCACACATAGCTACTGAGATTTAGGAGTGAATTTACGTCTGTGTAATTTGATTTGTGATATAAGAAATAGTGTATTGAAATTATTATTTATATCAGATGCGTTCGTAATATTGTTATCTTTAGTGATGATTTTATAGGTGTCATCATCTGTAATAATATTTTTATTTGCTGTTTATATAGTTTTAATAACAATAACTCGATGTGTGAACATAAACAATTTGCGATCAAAATCGTCTGAGTCATCTAAAGGTTTTAATCAAATAGACGGTCGGACAAGTTTTCGAATTCTTTTTTCCATAATAAAGTACTTTATTCTCAACATGGTTTTGCATAGGCGTGGTTTTATGGCATTTAAAACTTACTCGGGTTTTATCCTTAATGGTAGATATCGCGTGAGAATCAGAATCTGTCTCAGTTTGACTCCATAGATTTGTGCTCCACAAAGCTCAAAGCATGAACGCTTAAAACAAAAAGCATGGAACACAAAGTATCACATTCTTATGCATAAAGTGTGTTTGTCTTAGGTCGACAAAAAAGGCTCACGTTGAGACGTCTCTATTAAATCTCACACATAACAGCCGAGTAACACCACATTCGTATGTAAACAGGTGCTTAACTGCTCTAAGTTTACTGACATCCGTAATAATACCAATAAATATATATACGACAACGCCCATCTTACTTTTCAAACCATTACCACTTTTGTTCCAACAAAAAAGAAACAAGCCTAACAAAAGCGCCAATGGATGTCGTCCACCTCGAAACAGTCGATGCATTCTAATTCTAAGTTGGTGTGAATACCGTAGGCTGTGTTTTGCGCGTGTGTGCGTGTAACTTGCGCAAGCGCTTGAGACGAGACGAGGCTGACTCACCGAAGCGTCTATTAGGGTCGGCGCACACTCCGTCGCTAAGTACTTAATGATATACAAAGCTTTGATAGTGTTTTTTTTGCAGTTGTATGGATTAGAGACGGTTCAACTGTTTTGTGAAGTTAATTACCTGAAGATCTGAGCTTTTTCAGTTTAAAACTATGTAGCCTAACAATGCAAATTCAGTGCAAAAATATAGCCTTAATAACTACCATATCTAGACTTTTATACACTTTATAAATTCCAATATCAAAATCAAAATTGATAAATGATGCAATTTATTTAAATCTACCTTTCTCTAAATGCATTATCCTTAAAATGTTCAATAAATCAAATCCTTCATAATATATATTTTAAAGTCATGAATCTCCCTTATGTTCCCATTTGTTTTTCCATACGTTTAACATCCAACCTTGTTGATACTTGCTTACTAATGGCAGAACTTTACCAGATCGAGAGCCAAACGTTACTATTCATCTTGTCATATAATGTGATGTATTACGATTGACGATATGTAGTTTATTGGCACGGAGTAGTGTGAAAATGGAGAGTGCAGTTACTGGCTTTATTCAAAAGGCGTGTGTTTTCAGTGAAATTTTGATCTGGATGTATTTTCAGTGTCAGTAGTCTATGTTCTATATCTTTTAGTTAAATCTTCAATTCCATAAACGATTAAGTAATTCATTATACAACTATTGATATATGCCCACTCTCTAACTAAAGTTAACACACATTTTAGTCAGACTGCTGACTATTCGCAAACCCAAAAAAAAATATTACTGAAATATTTATATATTTAATTGCTGATTTTACAGTCATTCAATACCTACATATGACACTTGGGTATCTTAATTACTTTAAAACCAGGACTACATTTCTGCACTCTGTATCTTCACTCATCTTTGTTAACACGTTTAAGTATACCCTTTTACGTTACATGCAACTAAATATAACAACTCAAACCGTTCTAAACATACCCAATATGTAAGTTAACATCATATTTTATCATAGTTTTTCATAATGTTTTCTTTTAAGGTTAATCGAATGAAGCTGTGTGCGCTATATGAGTGTCTACAATATAATCTGTAGCCTGTATGAATAATATATTGCTTTGACGTTTACCATTCTCGTTTAAAAAGGACTTATTGGATTTTTATGCGATTGCACGAACTAGGTAATATTTTCTGTGCTTAGTTTTAAAGGTTGTTTAAAAGTAAAAGGTAGATTAATAATAGTGATTTTTATTATGGACTTTACGGAATCTGCTTCTAACCGTTCATGTACGCATCTTATATAAAAGGAGAAGAATTTAGACATCATATTTTGGTCGTTCAAACAGCATTTAAACATAGTAATAGCCAAATGTTATCGTATTACAAACAAAAGTACCATTCTTCTACATATTTTTTCTCCAACAAAGCTCAAATCCCACTCGGCTTTAAACCGAATTATTCCGTTCCTAATTAAATAACTCTTAGTGTAGCTTAGCCCTTAAAAATCCGTGCCAGCGCTGAACTCGGCAACGGCCTCGAAATTGACTAAAAAATAAACACTAGAACTTTGAACTTTAAACATTTTTTGCTTAGAAACGAGTTGCGACGCCAAATTAAATTACTAGTCTTTTGTTCATTTAGAGAAGCGACACACTGCAAACTTTTAGTCGGCCGATAGTTTGTTTAGGCTCTTAGGCCGGCAATACACGGACCGCTTGAAGCAGTCTGGGGCGACAGCTTCAAGCTGTCGACCGCCCGAATCAGTTGCAACTGCTCGAGCGGTTCGTGTACGTGCGTCCATAGAACTATGCAGTTCACTCTGCAGCTTGAAGCTGTCGCTCCTGACTGCTTCCAGCGGTCCGTGTATTGCCGGCGTTAAATCAGTATGAAGATGAATTGTGTTGATGTACGCAAATTACATGTGTTGCTGGGGAGTTTGTTGCGAAACTTCTTCTTCCTTACAAAAACAGATAGAAATTGGTGAAGGGTGAGCGTTTTGGGGGCAGCCAGAATAAAAGATTTTGAATTGGAATTACAAAGATCAGATTCAGCCGGTTTCAGACCAACTGAAAGCTTGGATTGGAAACAAGATTTTCTTTACAAAAAAATTGTCAACTGATTTTGAAATTGCCGACTGTTTAGTTGTCAGTTTGCTGGCTACTCTTAAATCAAGTTTAATTGCAGTGAGACACATTATCTGAACTATTTACACAGTGATTAGCACAGCAAACACGTATGTCTTTGTTAGGTTAATTTATTTCGTCGCTGGGAATTGCTTGGCGAAAATACTTAATAGGATAGATAATGTTTTGTATGTCTAGTGTCTCTAAAATATAGCTTTACCTAAAACTTTTTTGTTTCAGTTTAAAGTTGTGGTTTGAGCGAATTATTTTGTTTTGTTGGTATTTTATGTGCCAGTTTCGTCCTGCGATTTTCCTCTGTATATTTTTCAGCATTCGTATTTATTAAATTTTTTGTCTTACCTGCTGCTTTCTGAAACGTGAGTCTGACCATACTCTCATCCCTCTTACTAGTTGTCCCAACATTTGAGCTTATTAAGGAAGTTTATTTATGAGGTTAAACATACTTTTTATTATTTTTAGGTGAGAGACTATCAAATCACCCCCTCATGAGTATATGAATGTGCAAAAGGGAATGTCAGGCTTTTACCGACAAAGTCAAACTACGCTCCTTTTGAAGCCTTTCGTATGTATATGTCGGACGTCCAAGTAAGTTTATATTAACTTTCTATACTGTTATTTGTTTTCTTGAACGCGCTGATCGCAGGTACTACAAACAGGTCAGACTTGAAAAAATCGATCATTGTTCGATAACCCATTTATAGAAGAAGGCTATAGGGCTTTTATTCGGGCACTCGAAAAAGTTTCCCATCTTAAGCGAGTGAAATCACTGGTAGTAACTAGCATACATATAACCATACCAATTACATATAGTTAATACTTACATATTCTAGTTACAATGCATGAATAGAACCCCATTAAACGCCACCTGAACATTCAAACAGTCGTTGCTCGTTTGTTTTACGACGCGCGACGGTGCGCGTACGCACGCTGAAAACGCCCCCGTATGTTACGTTTCAGTACAAACCACAGATGCAAGTAATATTTGCAATATATTGCACTAAAGTATGACATTTTATTTGCAAAAGTTGTTTTGAGAAGCAAATAAATATTGAAAATTAAAAGTGTTTTGGAAAAATTTTATGTTGAATTTGCTGGGTTGTTTTTCTAATTATTTAAAAAGTTGATATCATTTGAATGTGAATATAATAAACTTTGGTTTAAAATACTTTTTGTGAGTCAAGTGTACGGTGTTTTAATATCCCACCCAAAACAAAAATGTGAAAGACTGCCAAGTTCGATAATATGGGAATGCTTCGCCTATAAAAGAAGTGAGATCTGAATAAGTACCAAGTTCCATACACATACCTCGGTTAAAAATAGTTACTTCTTAATGATGTTACTTGGCAAGTTTTCATACACCTTGTTATAAACCTACTAAACGCAATGAATCAAGTATTTAATTTTCTATTAAAACTTGCCAAGTAATCATCATTAAAAAGTAACTATTTTTAACCGAGGTATGTGTATGGAACTTGGTACTTATTCAGATCTCACTTCTTTTATAGGCGAAGCATTCCCATATTATCGAACTTGGCAGTCTTTCACATTTTTGTTTTGGGTGGGATTTCATTTATTTTTGTAAGGTTGTTTATTTTTTTTTTCTTATGATGAAGTTAGTTAAAGAAATGTCTCATTTATACTATTTTTAGATTTTTAATATGCACTATGTTTCTTACAAAGAAATGAACTAGATTAACTATGACTAGATTTACCAACTGACTGACATGACATGTTATCATATATTATGTTCGTGGATCAAAGTTACACATTCGTTATTTTCGAAAGTGATTCACACTTGGCCGTTTTCAGATTTCTACTTTACTTTGACTAAATACAAACCTTTGTACCATTCGAAGATATATTATATAAATATAGATAAATTTAGTTCGTTTTAGTTCCTTAGGGGTATAAATTTACACCGGGTATAAAACACCTTCATTATTTTGAAACCGACTCACACTTGGCCATTTTCAGATTTTTCCCTTTACCTTGACATAAAGACCTACCTCCATGCCAAATTTCAAGTCAATACGACCATTGGAAGTGGTCTAGGTTTTTGATGAGTGAGTCAGTGAATCAGTGAATCAGTGTATAGTAAAAATAGCGATTTTCTGACGTCAATATCTCAAGACCTACAATAGGTATATTAATGAAATTTTGTATTTTAGATAAGTGAGGGGGTCTCAACAGATACTAGAAATTTGATATGCGTAAATAAAATAGATTTTGAGTTACAGGGGGCTCGAATTTGGCCCGAAATGGTTCGTGTAATATAACCCACGGCCGGTGTGTCGCCTTTTTTGCTCGAACTTGGCGGACACACTGCCGTGTGTCTAGATTTTAATTCGTTTTACGTTCTGTAATTTATATCTAAAGCTGGAGAGTTTGTTGCATAGATCGATTTCAAGAAATCTTTCAGTTTTAGATGTCTTAAGGAAATCACTGCTCAAGTCTTTTTGTCTCGTTCGTTGGCGAAAGCTCATTTATGAAAGTCTTAATGGATAACCGAAATTCTATACTTGCATCAAAGAAAGTAACTTATTTTATAACTGTCAAACTCCGGTGTCTTTCGAAAAATAGACAGATCGGAAATCTAAGATTTACCTGCTGTCTAGACTAAGACCTACTTTTTTTTGAAAACATATCCTCTGTCAAATATACATGTTTCATATATACAATTACAGTTATTGTAATACAAAACCTTGGACAAACAATGTTTTGTTTAAACTGATATTTAATATTGTATCTTATGAAGGTCACTGAAATATACACCGAGAAATTGCAGACTAGAGTTTTGAATGAGAAATTGACCTTGATTCTAGTTGCTTATAAGAATATTTGGCTTATTAGAAATCTGCATAAATTGATTTGTAATACGAATAAGATTGAATGAGTAAAACCAAATTGTAAGGAGTAAAAATAAATAGAGTCAAAAACACAAAAATGAATCCTCGGTTTTCCTGTGTAATATGTTGATCTCCTAAGCTTGTGAGAAGTTATGACAAAAAATAAATTTGTAAAACGAGACTTGCCTACTCAGTCAGCTGCATCTGGTTAGAAGTCGTTTATATCATCGTTAGGAAAAGGCTAGACAGTTATAATTAGTCGTGGTGGCCTAGTGGGCAAAGAACCAACCTCTCGAGTATGAGGGCGCGGGTTCGATTCCAGGTTAGGCAAGTACCAATGCAACTTTTCTAAGTTTGTATGTACTTTCTAAGTATATCTCAGACACCAATGACTGTGTTTCGGATGGCACATTAAACTGTAGGTCCCGGCTGTCATTGAACATCCTTGGCAGTCGTTACGGGTAGTCAGAAGCCAGTAAGTCTGACACCAGTCTAACCAAGGGGTATTGGGTTGCCCGGGTAACTGGGTTGAGGAGGTCAGGCAGGGCAGTCGCTCCTTGTAAAGCACTGGTACTCAGCTTCATCCGGTTAGACTGGAAGCCGACCCCAACATAGTTTGGGAAAAAGGCTCGGATGATGAGTTATAATTAAAAAACTAAACACAGCTATAATGAATGAAAAAGAATTAGGTAGTTTCACATTCATTTAATCTTAAAACTCGAAGACTACAAAAAAAGAGAATTACCTAACCGATTAAAGAATTCACTTCTCACAAAACTTTTAGGTAACTCCCACGACACCGACACACTAGTTTTTTTTCTAAATCTTAACTTATTAGGTACCTCAAAGTCTCGCCAATGTAACGGGTCTCTCGATGTACAAGCAATTCCCATAATCTGTCTAGGTAAAGTATCAACTTACTAATATACTTAATATTCTAGCCGAACACAGCTGTGAGAAATACGATCACTTGAGCATACATTCTAGTTTCGTAGGAAATGTTGTCCGTTTGTTTAGTACGAATTTTAACATCAATGCGTTTTAGAAGAAATTGAATGATGGTGAATGAATTTTATGCTGAGAAGATTCAAGTTCTAAGGATTTATTTTTACATGAAAGATGTAATAAAATTTTAATTAGCTCGGTATTTGGTCTTACCATAATGACATACAAATGTGAAAACATTGGTTTATTAAGGTTATTATTTTGGAAACTTATATTTTTTTAAATCTTATTGAGGAAAGGATTGTCAATTAGCTATTTCCGTAATGCTTTTTTTAAATGGTAATCCCCGAATTTTGGCAGAAAGTTTATTATAAATCTGACTACTTCTTCCCAGTAACAACACATAGAAAATGATGAAGGGTGGGAGTTAATGATAATGGGGACTGTCTCGTGCAATTCTGACTATTCTTAGTAAACGCCTTTTTATTTTGATGCGAAGGTTGATTACCTCTCCACGTATCAATACCGGTTACAATTTGGCGTTAAACATATCATACTTTATGATTGGCACTTAAACACATCATCCGGTGATTATCGCAGTACGCAATAGATGTCATTTCTAAAAGAATTCCTAACTATAACATATCATAGCGTTTTAAATGGTATAATGATAAAATTATAGGTATATCGCTCAAATTAAGTCCTACTGGGTTAATTTCGTTGCATTTTTGCAGTCCTTACTTCCTTGAAAATACGATGTAATGTTTCGATTCTCACGCAATTATTTAGTACTTGTTTTGATTACTCATTTTATTGGCAAATATAATAAATTATTGAGACTGTCATTCGGTTACAAACAGTCATGACAAATTGATGCCATACCTGCAGATTATTTTACAACATTATTTTATTACTACCACCTAAAAATACATGTGGAAAGCAATAAAAGTATTGAGTATTTATATCCCGTGACTTTAAGTTGAAAACAGATGACCAAAATTCGGCACCCATCGTCCAAATAAGTCAACCCGGTAATTAATTATATACAGGGTGAAAAATAAATGTTAATAAACAATGAAGACTACATTATTTTATAGGCTTTATCAAGTAAGCTAAGTCGATCTTGGGAACTTTAAGCTTAATTTTTCACACACTAACACAACCTGTCCCCTGACCTTGTTGACCATGAAAACGAAAATGATCTATATCTAGAATTGATTACGTTCGTTTATGACATTATGAATAATATAATTATACGCTTAGCAACTTGAGAGCTGAATTTAAATTAACATAACATGCAACATTACAGTAAAACCATTGAAATGGTTAGACCTACTTTCTTTGTCAAATAAATAATAAATGCAAAATATTTCAGAAATAAAGCACTTACCCAGGCGCGAATTTGAGGCAATTTGAAATGAGGGACACTGAAAACAATTCTCACTTAAGTTGGCGACTTTAGTTGGCGAACCCAAACCAACAAAATAAGAATTCCATTAACGTTTATTGAACTTGCAAAAAAAAAACTTACAAAACTAGTAATACCTAACATAATATGAGGTGTGATTTTCATCTCAAAGATTTCACATTGATAAAAACTTATGCAGATCAGTGCCATTAAAATGACGAAAATTAATCTCTGGTATATTTCCTGTTTCGTCTATTTACATACAAATTGCTCTTATAATGTGTTTCCGAACGTAAATGCAGCATAAGGCCGGCAATACACGGACCGCTTGAAGCAGTTAGGAGCGACAGCTTTAAGCTGTCGACTGCACAGTGAACTGCTGAGTTCTATGGACACACTTACACGAACCGCTCGAGCAGTTGCAACTAATTCGGATGGCCGACAGCTTGAAGCTGTTGCCACTGACTTCTTCAAGCAGTCCGTGTATTGCCGGCTTAAAGCATTGGCCTCCTTGTAAGCATGGTTGGTTCCCATCGATCTATGTTATTGAGTTGATAAAGCTATTTTACTGCCTCGATAATGGCATTTTCTTGGATTTCACGTTCGGTCAGTTTTATGGGGTTTTCTTTGTTGTACTTCTGAGTAGCATTTTCCTTCCATAGTATTCATATTAAGTATAATAAAAGAAACACGTGAAAGTATTTTGCAAAAATCGATAAAGTCTTAGTAGGTATAACTTTACATACATACATATGTACATTGCAACATGGTTGGGAGAAGGCTCGGGAGATGCTTATGAGGTATGACTTGACAAAAAACGGGATCTCAAAGGTCTTTATGACATAACCTTTTATTTGGTATCTCCTGCTTGACAATACTATTAAAAGAAAAATTTGAAAGTTCATTTCATCACGACCCTTTTATTAATTTTAGTCCGATTCATTTCATTTGCGATTAATGTTATTATAGTCCAGATATTAAAAACATTTACATCATATTCATGAGCGTTTTGCAATTCTCCAAAAATCTATTGAGGCATAAAATTACCAAGCTTTACAGTCCAGCGTAAAAAGAGATGCAAGTTTTTGGAATAGCACTGTCTCTTTCCTTTTAATGGAATTTGGATCACTATAACATGTCATAATAAAGCTGGACTCACGAAATAAGTATTTTCACCAACTTACAAAAGGTGTATTTTATTGTTTAAACGCCTTTCGAAGACTAACTTATGTGAGAGTATTTCCTTTAGCGACACTACATTTACCGAAGAGGGAACCAATATTGAACTGTTAACTTTATAGCGAAAACATAAAAGGTAAATTACTATATTATTATAAAATATCTTTTTCTTAGATCATTCCATCTACAATAAATCCCACATCAAAATCCGTAGCGTGGTCTTGAAGATCTAAGCATACACAGGAAGAGACTGGCTATGTGGTGATACTTATTAAAATTTTAACACGGCATCTGTCTCTCAAGAAACGAAAATTCGCGAAATGATCTTCTGCGCGCGCGCAGCTGCCGACTCGGAACATTTGGTACGTGCCATAACGAAAAAAACTGCTTAGCGACATGGCGTCTATAATTAAAATAAAGAATGGTATTTTTTATAAATTAGTGCACAAAACAAACTCGTTTGATTAGGTAATAAGCCGAGAATGCCGAGGTGAAGGTCACAGCTATTTATGATATTTTGGTTACTGCTCAAACTGATACAAAAAAAGCTATAATAAAATCTAGATTCAGAAATGCGAATAAAACTTGGACTAGCATAATATTATTTAACCAGTTATTTTTTCATGGAATTTAAAATGGATCCTCTCTCTTTACACAGAACACGCATATTTAATGCTGTACCGGTTCGCATTCTGCACTCATAAGGCCGGAAAAAACTAATAATTATAACTTTAGTTCTCAAGTATCTGCGCCGGAAGACACTAGAAGTGACCCAACATGTCCATGAGAAAGCATCTGCTCGGCACATCTTTTACCTGGCCATCTTTCTTCAAACTGCATATGCCTCAAGAAAAAAAAATCACATAATGATACAAAAGTTACTCCAAAACTGTGTGAAACACATCTGCCTACCTCAAGGCTTCGCTATAATACGGGCCGAATTACAGAAACGCTTCCAAACCAATTTGTATTTTCCACCCACGCACGAAGACTTAAATTCGAATAAGCACGTGTTTGTTTTGGCAACGTCTTCGGGTGTTTTCGGGAGCAGTCGTGTTTCTTCGGGCGCGTGGCTGTAACAAGAGCGCCTGAGGGAAACATCAACTGGAAACTTAATTCGGACCCGTTATTTATTTAAAAACGTGTGTTTAGTCCCCAATGATTGTCATTGAGACCTCAGACGCAAATCGGAGGTCATAAAGTAGGGTTTAATGGCGATTTCCGGCGAATCGTCGCGACTTTACTAACTGTTTAATAAATTAATTCAGTTTATTGCCGACGGTCTAAGTTTTCGTCGAGCATAATGTGAGAACACTTTTATAATTATTTGTACCTATTAAAGAACATTTCAGAGAGGTTTTAAGATATTTTTTTTTTTCGTTTAAAACCTTGTTATAGTTATGACTATGCTTGTTAACAAAACTATGGGTTAAAATCGTCGGTACTGGTAACAAAGGGTCCGTAATGAATACTTTGACTTTACGATTTTACATGAACTGTGAGCGAACTACAAGTTTCTGCAGACATTAATTACTAACTAGCCTTCATATAATTTTACCTTAACAAGAACAGAACGATGATTTTAATTATTCTTCAAAAAAATAATTTGGCAATTAAATAGCCAATTTTTCCATTCCATTTACTTTTTACTGTTGAAAATAAGTGTGTTCTCTACTTTCGTACTGAAAGTGCATCTTCGAACATAAAGGGATCCACTTGGAACTTTTAAAAGTCTCACAAGAGCTTCTTAAAAACACAAAAAAACGCTTGATGGACTCCAAAATAAAAGGTGTTTTGTTGTTTTTTTGCGCTAAACATCTTCAAGGTCTCTTTCTGTGCATCTGCCGTACCTCGGAAGAGCATTATTTTAAAAAGCACATCTGCATAAAGAACTGATAGCAAAAAGTTGACCTACAAACCTTAGGAACTGACTTTTTCATTTTAAAAATTAGATGCTTTACCAATATGGCCTCTGGTTTATTTTCAGGGAATATTGAACCTTATGGCTTGGTGTTAAGGGTGGGGTATAATTGATTTTGTCCTACTTAAGTTGGTAAATACAAAAAAGTGCCAATTTCCGTTTGTTCGAACATCCGTTCTTAAAAATCGTCAGCCAGTGATTAGTGTCGCATGTGCATTGTTTTTTGCAATTTTTTAACTGTTTTCTGTTTTCTACGTGGATCGTGAACAATTTATCAAATTACAGACAGACAGCTGTATTACAAAATGTTTATCTTTAACATATTTTTGGAAATTCCACATTTTTTCGCATTCCTTTTTTACGACAAAAAAGTCTTAAAGATGTCTAAAATTAAATGTTGCAGCTTTCGCGACTCCTGCGCATATACTTTGTAATGAAATTAATTAAATAACAAATTGTTATTTTTTATTGATCAGCTTAGCATTTGAGAAAGCATTGTGTACCAATCAATCAATACTAGTCCATAATTAAACTTCGATCAGAGAGGATTTTTTCTGAGGAAACATTATCGCCTGACTAGAAGAAGTTTTTGCGCGGAAAAAAACTAGATTTTAATCTTAAGTCGAAAATTAATCTGTGTGTGATTTTTTGCTTGGTTCCACCTAACTGTTAAAGTATTATAAATCGCGGAAATAAAACCTGCATGCAGTATCCGCCTTCGGAACCAGAGACATGTGTACGCTGATATTTTCCCATGGAATCAATAGTTAGAGGCACCTTGGTATACCTACACAACTTGTCACTGCACCTTGCGTCCGCGCAACTTTGGATGTCCTTAATGTTTGGTGTAAGTTGTCAAACATTTTTCGGAAGGGTTAAATTGAGTTTATTTTGCAAAAGTTACAAAATAAACCAGGTATATACTATTTATTTACATACAACTTGTTTCTGTTTTTCTATCTAAGGAAATGTCAAATTCTTCATCACTATCTGCCGCGCCTCTTCCCATCTATGTTGTGTTCGGCCAATCTAACCGAATGCAGCTGAGTAGCAGTGTTTTTGTTTTCAAAATATAATCTTATGAAGGACCATATCTATAAAAAAACACGGCAGTATAATATCCTCAAACCTTAACCAAACTCAAAGTAAAGAGTTCGATTACCTATTATTTTTTGTATTTTCTAACTTAACCTATCCGCTATTTTAACCGCTTCCGCGTATAATTTAGGCCACAATATCTCACAGTACAGCAGATGTCTTAAACCCGTTAGGTGCTTTTGTGATAACACCCCGAGAATCTTCCATGATTACGTTATGAACGATACCGGCGCAAACGCATCTGTCCGCTGCGCTCGGAAGAACTGTCTAACGTGGTCTTTTTAGTAGAATAGCGGTGAATAGAAAGAAAATTGAGATCTTATTTGTTCAAGTTATTAATAAATATTATAGATGATTTTTCTGTTTATTTACCGACCTGATGCAACATGAAAAAAGATTTTTAAATAGTGTTTTTATCATCTACAAAACCTCGGTAACTTTTTTTTCAAAATTACGTTAGTGGGAACCCAAATTCGAATTTAGAGAGGTTTCCGCAACACAAAGTAATTAAGGTTTTAATTAATCTTACTTTTAAGACACAGTTATACCATCCAGCTCATCTCACTATTACCAAACATTGGCCCAACTGATTGTAATTTCCAAGAAAATTAATTGGACACCATTGCAACATTCTGTTTTACAAGCAATAAAATGGTACTAAACGTTAAAATAATCTAGGTAAATAGGTAACACATAAAAACTGCGTGGAACGAGATCTCATTAGCTTTTTATGCGCTGTGATTGGACATTGTTGGACAGCTGTTTTTAGGTCTTGCAACACTGGAGTAATGTGGATAGTTTTTTTATGGCAACACTCAATTAGAGGGCGTTAAAAATTACATTGAAATTTACAGTTTTTACATAGTTTATATGAATAACAAAAAGTGAATATTTTACCGTTAGAAGTTATAACTTGAATTAAATTTGCCTGAAACTGTAACAATTATAATCATTGTCTACAAATATGTTCCTAAAATATTCCTAATATATTATTAACCCATTATATTTAAGCCTATTCAGTACTACAAACAATTGTAAATGACTAAATTTTCATATCACATTCCAATCCTATTTCCAAAGATGCAATAATTTTGGAAACCCCTTCCATACAGGTGTTAAATCACATCATGCAAAATCTTATCCACACTATTCCAACCATATAAATAAGTAACACCCTATATAACAAGAACCATGTGTAGAGCAACATTAAACTTTGTTTTTTACTATTTCCACGGATAAATTATTTTCAGACGCATCCACGTACATCTGTCGATGCGAGTCTTTTTATCTTTGGCAAAAAGATAGGTTCCTTTGAAACAAGAGCACTCCCCTTTGATTTATAAATGGTGTTGCAAAATACAAGGTGTGTAGTACCTGTAGATACTTACGTACTTAATTGTATTGTTTGTCCTT
The DNA here is from genome assembly GCF_030705265.1 of Helicoverpa armigera. Classification (NCBI taxonomy): domain Eukaryota; kingdom Metazoa; phylum Arthropoda; class Insecta; order Lepidoptera; family Noctuidae; genus Helicoverpa; species Helicoverpa armigera. The sequence continues at coordinate 7,002,841 of NC_087142.1, read as the reverse complement.
TTTATAGGACATAAGTATCTTTATTTTACAGTTGTTAATTGCTAGTGTTTTGTTTATTTGAGTTTCAGAACATGTTTGTCTGTCCGTTTTTTTTTTCGTAGCACGGTTATAAACATTAAAAAGTATCCCCTCCACCTATTTTGCTGGCTTATAGTTAGAAATAGAAAATAATATTATGAAACTTTTTAAAGGAACCAATTAAAAAAAAACTGAGCTACATTATTTGGAATTCTATTGAGTGATAAACTCGTTATATCATCAGAATAATTTTATTACTTATATCAAAAATTAAACCACGTTCACCTATTAGTAGGTGTCAGATCTGTTCTCTGATAAGCTTAATTGAAAAAAATAATTAATTCGCATTTATAATTTTGACATTATTTAGTAATTTACTGAAATATTTCACATTCTCTTACGTCGAATTGCAAAAAAAAATCGTGTTAAAATCATGCAATAAAATTCGAGCGATATCGATCTAAAGAATCGTGGTTTTCGAAACAAAAACAAGCATTAAATATTTTTTTATTAAATTTATGTGTCCACAAATTATTCTGTCGACGCGTGCGCAAGGAATTCTGATATCTTTCAAAAAATGGCGGACTTTAGCAATTTGTTTTCGTCTAGATTATTATCGTAGGTGTCGAAACATTCGTTCCTGTAAGTTATTTTTAGTGAAACAAATGAAGAAAACCTTATATGGAACAAATTGATATCAACTTGGTATCGTTCTGTCATAAATAAGTTAAAATGTATATGTACTTCTTAAATACATAATTATGTACTGTATGTAGTTATTCTTGTAAGAACAATAAAATCAAACATAGCATACTTGATTCATTATCAAATGTTTGATATATTATGATAAATAAACGAAAGACAAAGCTTCACAATACTTCAGCAAACTAAGAATAGCTGTTTTTGAAATCCTTAAACTAAATGTCAAAATATTTTTATAAATATAACACGGATATTATCTCTGGCATAATAAAGTTGAACGTACTCTTTGGAACAAGTTTCATTATTTTAAATAAAAAACTTACCTAGATACTAAAACTACGTGATTTTATTTCTAGAAATGAATGAATTCTGAATGGTTTAAATAATTACTAGACCAAAAGATAGGAATAACAAAAAACTATAAAAAGAAAATTTTTCTACTGCAGACTTACTTACCAAAATAACGCTTTAATTTTGTTAAAAATCCACATTAAATACTTTTTACAATTCGAAAGTAAACTTTCCGTCCGCGTCACATAATAAACTTAATTCTAAAGCAGATTAAAGTGATAATTATGCTTTGTAGGTTAATTTTTAACTCACAAACGTACGGTTAACTGACCATTGAGTTTAGTGAAACTTAACTTTTAAACCAAGAATGATCCGCTAAGACATCATTTTATTCTTATTGATAATGTATTCTAGTCGCGAGCCAAATTTTATATAGCTTTTTTTTGTTGTTTTAAAAAATGCTTATTTGTTGAATTATACCTATTAAAACTAGTTTCCAGTATAGTCTAGCACGTGCCATATTAATAGGAAATCACCCGATGACGTGGACTTTAGACACAAAAAAACACATTCCTACAGCCCAGTTTGATTAGGTATTAATTTGAGAAGCTTTAAGAAAAATAGTAGTTGAAAAAATCAATCTGTAATTAAGTTAGTTTTTTATAATGTCGCTGTTAAATTAGTGGACTGGTTTAGATGAAATTTTGTGCGAATATAGTCTAAAACTTGGATAATAACGTCGCAAGGTGGGTAGGTTAACGCACAAGTTAAATTATGAGGAAAACACCTACGTAACACAAAATATACTACGAAACATATCAACGAAATGTTGATATACACCAAAAGTCAGCTCGAGTAAAACCAAAAAGTCGCATTTTAACCATAGTAACGACCTTATTTATACATCCCTTACATAACCAATGTCCCTTTATCAGTACAAAATAAATTACCGGTAACCTCTCAAATATCCAAACGATTCAATATATAATTAAACATTTGAAAACGTAACCCGAAAAGCTTGTCAATCTACACCTTGAAATCGGCAGGTGATCTGAGGAGGTTTTTTTTTAAGTTTTTTTTTTTAATTAAAGACATCAGGGCATCAAATGTCCCGATGCAATCGTTGACACTAATGTCGGGACACTAAAATATAGGGCGATATTTGAATATATCGATGGAACTGCTCTGACATAATCTTTAATGTTAATTCGGAAATCTTTTATTCAATCACACGTTTTAGTTTAAATTAAGATTGTACTGTTAATTAATTTATTTTATTTTTAATGTTTATTGGTGTCTTTGTCATTTTTATTAATTAACTTGTAGAAATGGTGTTATTATTGCAGAGATATTTTTTATAAACCAATACTTACCTACATAGTTACTTTCCCTTATCTCTAGATTTGTAGAAAACTTAAGATAACCAATATAATAGATTGAAAAATGGGTAAAAGGACCCACAATAACTGCGTGTACGCATAACCCCTTCGTGATAATCTGGTCCTGATGACATAAAAGTGTCGCGACATCACAAAACATTTATATCAGAAGACCAATTATTATTCAGTCTTTTTATTAACAGACTAGCCATCCACAACACACCAATAAATAATAATATATCTATTATATTCTGTTTTAGTGGTTTAGACACGTGCCTACCGGTTTATAATATATTCGGACTGGTAAATCAATGTGATAAAAAACCATGGCTAGTATTAAAATCCAGATTAATCTATAAAACATTTTCTGTTTATTACGATAGGATTATCTAAATATTTTTAAATTTATTCTGTCTCTAGCTTCGCGATTATATGGTCTTATTAAATAAACCCATTTATGGTTATAAACATAAGTGGCTCAAAGTGTAGCCGAATTCAAAAAGCTTTTGCGTCAATCGCAAAAAAAATTGCCAGCAATCCGAGAGAAAAATCAAATTGGTCCTTTTACCTTCATCTTTTTCGTAAGTACGATAAACCCGAACTTTTTCTCGCGTCTGTACCAAGACCACAACATATGCAAAACTGAGCACGTGGCAATCGCCCGCTGGTTTGCATATGACGCATATTTGCAAACTTTTTGTGGTCATGCAAAAAGGTTGATTGCCGAACATTGTATTGAAGTTAATTAATTGGAAAAGTATATAGAGCGAAAATTATAAGGCTTGGTTGTTTGGTAAATATGTTAAGTAAGTATAAACTGTGTTTAAGTGTTACCTTGCTTGCAGGTGATATTGGGCTTAAAAGCAGGGACTTTTAAATAAAAATCTCAATTGTTTTAGTCTATACTAATATTATAAAGCTGAAGAGTTTGTTTGTTTGTTTGAACGCGCTAATCTCAGGAACTACTGGTCCGATTTGAAAATTTCTTTCAGTGTTAGATAGCCCATTTATCGAGGAAGGCTATAGGCTACTATTTTTTATAAATATAAAAGCAATGTAACATAATTCGGTGCATCAAAATGGAGATACATAATAAACTTCATACTCGAACGTCATCTACAAAAGTATTCGACAGGTATATCTCAATATCTCGTGCTTAAATATATTTATATTTTATAATATATACTTCTAAGATACACCTATTATTGAAAGCCATATATCAAAAGGACCAGTTTGCAACTTAACTTCGTTTTTTCAAAAACGGAAGGCACTGTTATTTTATTTTTTTAAATAGCAATCATCTTCTCAACTTATAAATGTTATACGCTACAATGTTGCTAGATGAAAAAAATATATTAAAAAGCGTAACAAGCTTAGTAGAGGATGTCATGCTTATAGTTTTACATGTAGGCTAAAAGGCCAACTTTAAAAAAGAGGTAAAATAATAACTAAATTGCCTCGTTGGTGTAGTAGACAGAAATGCGACTAGCAAGCGTGGGGTATTGGGTATTTCCAGTATATAGATTTTTATTTAAACACGTTACAAGGAATATTAGCTATAATACTACAAACTTTTTGATGAAAAAAATATGATGTCACGAGCCATTTTACCTAAATGTATGTAGGACACACACCTTGCTATATTGCGGTTTTTTAATTACATGTGATAGTAATTGTATCTATTTGATAAAATACTCTTTAAATATTTATACGGCTAGCCGCAGGTAAACCTTTAAAAAATATCAACGCCGTTTTTCATGCCATCGAAAAGATTAAAACCGACTCATATTAATACCCTAAACAGAATTCTACCGTTATCTTCAAAGAAAAACACACAAAACGTATTAAAGATAGATAGCTAGATAATATGCGCGTGCTCACTAATCAGCCCAATTTAGCAGCATCTGGCCAGCAGTTGCAAACGCATGATAAATTCCAACTATTTGTTTATCTAGCCAAATGCAGCGCAAATAACTTATTTATTCTAATTAAAAACCTATTGAATAATGAATGGCAATTTATCTTGCAAAACTGTACCTTAATTCTAAGTTAGAAATAATTATATGCCCTTTAATTGTGGGATAACATTTTGCACGGCAATTTAATTTTGCAATTTATCTGTTTAGTTTTAAATTATTGTAATTTTACTGGTATCTTCAGTTAAGTAATTAATAGTATCATTTGGTACTTAAATGCTTACCTCTCCGGTTCTCAAATACGTTTCTCAGGCTTAGATCGATTTATATCGCTCCTTATTTGGGGTGCTATAAAATAGTCGATTGACGATACTTAAATGTACGTGTCTTGTAATAAGTAGGAGGTAAAAATACTAGACATTTGTTCTTTGAAAATTAGTGCCAATGACGCAAGAGGATATAAAACTATATGTTTAAGAGCAATAATTAGCCTGCACAACTCGTAACTAAATTCAGGTCATCATTTTGTACTTGCATTGGAGCTTATTTTTCAAATATCTATCTAAATTGTCTATTCAATTACACAGTATTTTAAAAACATTTGAATCTAACCATCCTCAACCCGAGGTTAAATTCCTTAACATCCAACAGGACTCGTTTCTTTCACAAACAAAATCCGTATCAAAGGCCTAACTAATGCATCCTTGTACTCTATACCTTACTGCCAAGAACCCAACGATAAGAGCAGATAAAACTCGTAACAACACGATTAAATGGCCGTCTAAAATTAAAACCAGCCCTCAGACGTAGATATGTACTAATAAAATCTATTAATACACCCGATAGACGGAACACGCAATGCTATTGATAAACAGTAATTCGCCCTTTAATAGGATTATTTACATAAAAATGCCCGTTGACATTATAAAGGGAGGCTAGCATATGGTCAGAATCCTATAATGGTCTAAAGGGCACCGTAGACCCGCGTGGCCTAAGGAATTATATGCTAGTTTTGTTTCTACTATAATTATTTTAGATTTTCAATGATCTGAGCATCTGTGGTTGGCATCAGCTGTTGGCTTGCGTGTAATATTTGCATTCTGGACTATTGACCTATAACAGGTTTTAGAAGTAGCGTGCCATTAAAACTGAATAGTTTACGGATCCTAGCAACAGCCGGAGATAAACGCTGGGTGCTACAGCTGAGTCTCCAATTTGTTGCCAAGTTGGAAATAAAATAAACAGTCTAACAGTATTAAATAGGATAAACTTATATTATAAAATACTTAAGAAGCAATTTAATTCGAAAACTATCGATATCAGACATCTGTACGATAGACAGAATCATAATTATGACATTAACATTCAAGAACAGCGAAATTCAAATCCCACCAAAAACATTAAATGTAAAAAAAGCCAATCCTCTACGCAATTCCTCCACCGTAAAAAGTTTTGAGATCGCATAGAAGCCAAGTCCTGTTCAACTTTATTTGTAATAATAAATCAATATTTTGTGACCATATCAATAGTTTCGTTCACTTTACAATAATATTGACTTGGCCATGAGCACAATAAACTACAAATATAATACAGCATATCTTGGAGAGGTGAAAGTCAATCATGAAGTTTAATATCACAGAATTAAATACTTTTAGTTTTTTCAATTGTTACTAAATGACCGACAGTCAGTATCATCCAAAATCATGAACTGCACATTTACTATGGCGCATGTTTGGTCCATGGTGATCTCAAATTCCAATCAGTCCAATCGTAAAATCATGTCCATATAGAATGTATCAATTCAATGGTATTTACACATTATTTCAGGGAGCGACTATTAACTTGTGCTCATGGCCAAGACAATATTATTGTAATGTAAACAAAACTATTGATATAGTCACAAAATATTGATTTATTATTACAAATAAAGTTGAACAGGACTTGGCTTCTATGCGATCTCAAAACTTTTTACGGTGGAGGAATTGCGTAGAGGATTGGCTTTTTTTACATTTAATGTTTTGGTGGGATCTAATTTATTTTTGTAGGTCTCCTTTTCTCTAAGTATATAACAAATTAAATTAACTTACATGCAACTAACTAAATATATAACAAACTAAATATGTAGACCTAAATTAGCACGTAAACAACATTTTTTTTAAATAAATTAAACAATTTCGAAATTGTCGAATTTTTTAATCGAATATCTTTTAGAATAAAAGAGATTTATTTCAGAGGTAGATGGCGCTATCACATGAAATTATTTGTTTTTTTTTTAACTAAAAACCGTAGCGCGATTTAGACCAGGACAACGCCATCTATCGAGCGAGCATGCAGTATTTATCGCACACAAAGATTTTATCATTATTCATTTTATTTTAACCTAGCTTTTTTATTCATATGTATGTATATTTAATACATAATAACAATATAACAAATAGTAACATTTATACCACACTACGTAACAATAAAACAAATAGTAACATTTTGTACGTAAATAAATAACAAAGTTATCAATGCAGTCAAAATGTATACACAATGTTCTTGAAAAACCGCAAATATAAATTTGTTTCCTATTTTTTTATTAAGTTTTAAGGTTTTTATAATTTTCCCTTTATATGTAGCCAGTAACCTATCTTGGTGCCAAATTTGGAGGTTCTAAGTTTGCTAGAAGTACCTTAGACTTTTGATGATCGGTCAGTGAGTGAGTCAGTGACAAAATGGTGTAACTTTGATCGCTCATAACTCGTAAATTATTTATTCAAATTTCTTGTAATTTTGGGACTGAGCTTGTTCTAATACTTACTCTTGGTCATCGAAAACCTAAACTCCTAGCTTTGTTCACATGGAAGATACAGGGGGCTGAAATAGCCGCGAAACGCTTCGAGAAAAGATGGTACGGCCGTGCCCGCTTTGCTCGAGTCTTGGCTGGGGCACTGCCGTGCCCTCAGATACACGTCAACACGAACACTTAATTCCGAATACATCAAATCTATATCGATGAAATTATAATTGCCAGTCTCAAAAACAGCTCCCAAATAATAAAAGAAAACATAAATTCAAAAATTCCCATATAACATAAATGTTTTAATTACAGGTCCAAAAGTTAATTGAATTACAATTTTTGGAAGCCCTTCAACGGTAGGGTGGCCCTCATTTGCGTCTGCGCAGGTAAACGTCCAGATGCCGGAATATTATAAATCTTTCGCCCCATTGTCTATGGGCCTTTTTTTAGCCATCACTGGACACATGGCCCAAGACTTGGTAATAAGCAGATGGCCGTGAAATATGCTGGTAACTCGCTGTTTTTGTTACATTGACCACCTTTTGACTTGATTTTTTGACTTTTTATTTCTTAGTGGTCATCAATTTTGAGATAGATACGAGTATGCGAGTATCAGTGCTGGTCTGGTCTCCTTTTGCATGATGTCATTTATTTTTCTGCTGTCTGCTGAATTGAATTTTAAAATAATTTAGTATCAAGTATTCAATAATATTTGGCACAACATTGAATAAATAATAATTTTGTTTACTGTGTATTTCACACTTATATGGATGAACTCCAAGCATTAATAGTATTTTAGATCAGCACTGTTTGTAGTACACAACACATGACATGACAAAACTATTTTTATCAACGATTAGACCATTTATCTCAATTAATTACGAAAATCTTAACACAGCAATCAAACCTGATATAAAATGTTCAACAAATCGAACTCGACCATAAAGATACAACAGAGTTAATATACAATTCTCGATTAAACAATCTTTTATCTAAAAATCGAATGATACCTAAATCTGAATCGATTACATATTAAACATGATTGTAATCACATAAACTTTACCTCGTACATTAGCCATTTTAAATATGAACTTACCTTTGTTTTTCAATCATAAGCCTTCTGTTCATATTGATACGGTTCAGTTCTAAATACACTAACAAAAAAAATATCAAAACATTTTGCCAATGCAAATTGAGCCTTATTGAGGTGACATTAAGTTTAAAATACCACTAATCAAAATGACAAGAATCTCTATTTTTACGTCAAATGTAACCACACCCACGTGCTCCTTAATTTTAACTATAAATAGTAAGTATTTCATAGGAGAGGCCGACATACGAGATAATCTAACTTAGAATATGTTAATTGCATTCCGGATTATAACCACAGTTTGTAAACTTAACTGGTTTCTGTTGGCGACTGTTTGGCTAGAAGTAAAACAATAGTATACAAACTTATTACATGTAATTGCTTAGATTCTATACAAGGCTACTCAAGGCAGTTTACTTTTGAAGACAAGCAAAATAAAAGCAATGACGAAAATGAACCTACAGTCATAAAATTCAATGAAAAGGTTACTGATGTAGTAGTTAATAATACATGAGCCGCAAGTACACGGGTGAGTTGCATCAATATTCATTCAATTAACCAAATTAGTTACAATAACGACGATGTTTTGACAATTAATGTTAACATCTGAACAGTAGCGGAGATAGTACACCTTAATGGTAAGTTATAGGCATGTAGTGTCAATGATATTAAAGTAGCAAACATTTAAACTGTCGATGTACTTAATTCTGCTTACACTTATTGTAAAAATTGAATGTAACTGTCCCAGAATGGCATTAACACACAAACTGTATTACTTAACCTTTAGGAATTCTGATCTACGTATCTGGATTTTCTGTAATCTAGGCAAACGTAATCGAGAGCAAAATCTAATTGGTAATCTAACTATAGGTGAAAGGATTAAAGCTCACTAGATTATAATAAATATGTTCATGCAAATTTTGGTCCTTCGAGCCGCGAAAACACAGAAGGGCCCATTAAATTAGTGTCGTCCTTAAATTCTAATCCTACAAACAAGAGCTCCCGTTCCAATGCTTCACCACATTAAATGCTGAGCATAAACCACATTCGAATTTGTTACAATTCCCTAAAGCCTTGGACACGACAAATCTAACAGGTAACCAAACGCTCATTACCGACCTTCCAATTGAATCTGACACTGTACATAGTGTCACCACGATTGTAAGTATTTTTGAGGACAATAATACCAAATTAAAGTAGTAACGAAATAACTAAGAAATTAATTTAATTAAAGAACTAAGTTGAAACAATATTTTTGTCTGCAAACGAACTATTAAGCCAGTAATTTACAAAGCCCAGAAGCTAGAACCCAACCATTAGCAAACTAAATGATCAATTATCGGAAACCTATTGACGTAAGTGGGTCATATTCAAAAAAATTGTATATTAAAACGTCCAACAGAGTTAGTCTTTTTTAAAGAATAGCTACTAGCTAATTACTCTTAAAACAGAATAAACATTTATTTCAGCATTATGAAAAACAAAAATAACGCCCCATAATCCTCAATGAATGATTAATTTTAAAAGAAAACTACAACGTAGAACATTTGTTTTCATATAAGCAATGCGTGTCCACATTCTTGGCGCGACATTTAGAAAACATTTTATTATTCAATATTAGTATTTTAACTGACAAATAATTGATTTCTTAGCAGAGCATTGTGGAACCTGAAAGAATTTGCTAACATTATCATGAAATATAACACGCAGAATTCAGGAATAATTAATTAAAGCAAGTCTTGATTTCACTTCATTTCTGTTATTCCTGTCTGTTACATTAGTAATTTTAATATTTTTGTAGTAGTTATCAAAATTATTTTACCTAAAACATTAGCAACTGAACTGTCAAAAGAGTCGACTAATCAAAAATGTTCGGTAATTTTGTTAAGCGCAACAAGCACGAAATATTGTGGTGCAGTGATTATTCGACAATTAAAAGTTACTTATTACTGTGAGACTTTTAAAGTATCGGTAAGTACTTTTACTGTTTTATAACTCAGCTTAGAATAAATGTATATTGACACTATCACTGTACTATACAAGTTTCGTATAAAGTAAGAATTAGCATTGAAAAAGAGATTTTTTTAGATTAGACACAAGCAATTTATTCATATCGGTTATCATATCGATTACTTTTTTCTGTGACGTAACAGATATGAACGGTTAAGGTTTGTTCACAGTGTACGTACCGAGATAAAAACGTATTTAATCAAACCTACCACTTTTCTTTTTATTTTATAATTTTATAAAGGTATCTTTACGAAAAGTCGACATGAACAGAGTAAATAAAAATCAATCCACTAATAAAATATAAAACTCGAAAATGTTTTCTATCGATATACATTTTTACAATCGATATTTGCAGGTAACATCATGTATTATAATGGGATAAGTTTGGGATAGTTACCTACCTACGAATGGCTTTAGTTCGGGTATAAGAATTGCTGTGGTGTTTGTTTTAGAATATTTAATATTTATGTATTAAGGTTTTCTTTTCTTCACAGGCAATATGCCACTAACACCAGGTGGACGACAGCGAAATTATAGAGAACAATTCGAATACTACTATCTACTTATTTTCTTTTAAAAGTGCGTCGTTATATACTGACCCTAATAATTCGTCTCTGTTACTTTTCCGTTATAACAATATAGCTTTCCTATCTGTTTCATATCTGTTTTTTACAATTTTTTTGAAAACGACCCAAGTACAAGCTACTGTTTATGAAATCATACAACAGTATCTTTAATCGTTTCCACTGTTTCCACTCCATTCTTTGAGATGCGATCATCAATTCTTCGAACAAAACGAGACACGGATTCTAAGACAGCTAAGATAAAGAACGCATACAAAAATGCAGCACCCATGTTACATTGCCATTTTAAATACCAGGACGTTCCCCCAAAATGTCTGGCGATCCTAACAGCGTACTGTTTACTAAAACAACACATAAATAAACCGAAAGCCAAAGCTAGGTCAGGTGAAGGTAGTTCTTGCGGAATTCGATCCCCTCCCTCCCTTCGGTAACCATTCACCCCCCTCTAGCCCGCTAACTGTACTCGGGTTGAGATGATCCTTATTTGAAAGTTGCGGCTAAAGGTTTTAGCGAGAGGATGGGTTAAGTATGCTGCAACCTTTAAATATCTATCCATATAAAAAATATTGGAGATACGCCCAAACCTTTCTTAACATAATCTTAGAAAAAAATAGTTGTAAATCTTGCCTGGAAAATAAACATAAGCCAAAGGTGTATGCTTAAGTTAACCTTTAAAATGCAAACACATTTAAATCCAATAAGTTCAAATACTAACTAAACTAATATCTTAACGACTTAATTACGGTTAAAATTACTCAATCAGGCTTTATAACTAACAATACATGCACAGAATACATCCTACGATTCGAGCGCTAGTAAATGCTGCGCAAGCGCACAGGAGCCTGCGCGGGAGTGGCGCCGTGACCCGATGTGAGGACCCGATCGGCCTTAAAGGTCGCATTGAATGGTATTGGAATGCTTTTGACTATTTAAGTACCAGAGACAAGAGTTTTCAAGTTTTGTTGTGTGGGTATGCAAAGGTTTAGAATGAAGGATGGCTTTCATATTCTTGTATGTGCTATTGTAATGGTTTACGTGATGTTGATAGATTTTGTAGTACGAGTGTACTAAGTCGCGTTGGATTGAGACTACTCTTGTGTGACAAAGTCCATTCTTTTTATATGATTAGTGATAATTCAGTCCGCGTTCATATGTTGTTTGTTATGTTTATGAACGCGAAAGTATAATTTTGCAATCAATATTTTTTGATAAAAAAATTGCGACTAATAATTAGGGGTTTTTATAAATTAGAAAAAGAGTATATTGATAAAACAGGTAACAACCAATTAGTATAAATTGCAGCTTTACATACAGAACTTAATTCAAATGAACTACCAGTATGAATATATTGACCTAAAATGACGCCGATCATGACTAATAGTGGTAATTACTCTAAAGTGTGAAATAACTTTAATGTTAACTTCATTGCAATATAAGAGATAAGTACGTTTAATAAAATAGTAAATAGAAATACGAAAATTATAAGCAATTTAACATACATTCTTATCTGCGTAGTGAAGAGGCAAACTCAAAAAAAGGTAACCTTACAAAAGACCACAGTGTTAAAAACGCAATTACCCATAATAAAAATGACACAAACGATCAGATATTCAAAAACAAAACCCCCTAATAAAAACAGTCCACCCTAATAGATGATGATGTAAAGGTCACAGTGAGCGAGCAGGGAACCGAACCCGCTACCGTTGCTATCTACGAATAGTAACTAGTCGTGTGTCACGAGGCGTTAAGCATCGTAGTTATAACGGCAAGGGGATCCTAGGTCTTAGTACCGTTGCGACCAAAATTATGGGTGAAGATGTTTGGCAAGGTTAAGGAAGGTCGTGAAGGTGGTGGAATAAACTTTGCTCCTTTGTTTCGTTTTGTTTTTCAATGAGTTTGGTTGTAGCCGCTTCGAAATCTTAGTTTTATTTAGTAAAGTTGACTTTGTGATTTTATAGCCCACTAGCTTTTGCCCACAACTTCGTTCGCGTGGAATAGTGACTACCAGCAGATTTTTGATTTAACCAATAGATGGACATATAGCATGTCCGGATTTTTTTTTTTTTTTTGTAATAAAAACTATCCTATGTCCTTTCTCAAGTTTCAAACTATGTCTGTACCAAATTTCACACAAATCGGTTCAGTAGTTTAGGCGTGAAGAAAAGACAGACAGACAGACAGAAAGACAGACAGACAGACAGATAGAGTTACTTTCGCATTTATAATATTAGTTTGGATGAATGTTAAAAAGATGTATCTAGGTATTTACATATGACTCCAAGACTTTTTCATTCAATACGGAATTTTTAAAAAACACGCGGGTTTTCAGTTTACCGTAGTCTTCAACAGACGCCTTATCCTCATCAAAAACAATAGCTACAACCAATCCTATAAACTTAAAGCTACACTAACAACTTCCATATGTGCACCAACTATTCAAGCTCAAACCTGCAAAGCTCCAATTCAACAAATTTCACAATAAAACATCTGCGAAAATCCCAAAAAAGGTCATAAAACACGTGTTCTTCGTTGAAAAGTCAAATTCCCTAATTACCCAGGTAACGCACGTGCAAACTCATTATTATGTTCAAACAATGGATTAAATGGTTTAGCACATCTGGCTGGATGAGTCCTGGATCGGAAACATCTGGATCATTGTTTAGTCTTCGGCAAGTTAGGACAAGCATTTAAAAGTTTAATAACAGTTATATTTAGAGTTCAGTGTCTGGAGATAAAAATAATGCTGTTTGTAGGAGTGCTCCTTTGGACTTGAGAGAAGCAGTATTTTCAAAGGACGTAGCTGGTGATCCATTGGAACATCGAATTAAATTTTAAAATAGTTATAACTAAAATTAAATTCACCAAAAAATTCTTTGGTCCATAAATCAGATCTTACAGATAAAGTTACCTACTTCATCAATATAATTTCTGAGAACAATACTTCGTTTAGAGAAAACTAACAAAAGGATACATTTCTCAATTGAAAACATATTGGCATCAATAATGACGCAATCTCTCTTAATCCACATGAAAAAGATGTGATTTCTAAAGATAAAAATCTGACCCTAGTAGATTTATTTGCGGAAAAGAATGACTAATATAGTGTTAAATCTCATTGTGTAGTTGAAAACCATGAACTTAATACTACAGGTCTATAAAATGAATCAGATAAACATTATTAGCATCATCATCATCATGATCTAAGATCTAGCTTTCATGATTCATTGCGAAGATGCAATTTAATATAGTACTTGCAATATAATGCACTCGTATAAGCAAATTACCTGTAATAATGGATATTATTTTATGGGTAATATAATGTAATTTATCTATTGTTTATACTTCATCTTTATGTTCTTCTTTTGTTTTGTAAGCTTCTAGATCTTGTTTGACAACATTTTATACGATTTTTATGTGAGGGCAAGCTTATTTGTTACTCTATATTTACTTATCCACACTTAACCGCATATTTTTCTCAAAGATTACAGACATAAAGTCAATTGACCCTTTAACCTCTCCGACCAAAGATTAAAGAATTTGACGGCATACCGGACTCCAATTTATTCGAGGTCACATTTTCACCAACGGAAACCTCACCTTCGGAAGAGCTTTGCATAACTTCAAGTAAAAACGTCTTGGATGCACCTTTTTAGGGTCCCACAATATGCCGCTGCAGGCAAACCGCTTTCTACAAAAACTGCATGTAATCGGAAAAAGTGCCTATCAAAAATGTCCTCTTGACTAAGATTAATTAGGGAAGTTCTTAACTTGTATTTCTATAATTCATTCTAATTAAAATCTCAATAATTCACTCAGATACCGGACCACAGCCTTAAATCAAGAGGTCTCTTGACCTGCCATTTCATGACCCGTAAAAATATTTCACAATTATGTTTCATCTTAAGTATTTCAAGTTCCGGAATCCATGAGTCATCCAGTTTCCCATACATCGTGAGACGGTCATGAATCACACTTTGATAAAAATACTTACTTATATATTAACTATTCAATTGCAAATGTCAGTGGTTACATGTTGCTTGTTAGATTTTTTTATTAAAGCCTTTTATTCCGTCGAGTGTAACTGGCCAGACCTCTTCAATAATATGATGACTAAATACTGAATAATATGACAAGAAGTCTATGTAATTTTTGTTCGGCTATTAGTGTATCAGTTCTTAGCATATAATAGCTTAGCTATAGAATGTGAACATTTTGACCAAAACAGTAGTAGTATTGAATTCTAAGCCTCATTTCTCGAAATCAACCACTGTTTGTCTATATTTAGATTAGGGGAATCTAAATATAGACAAACAATGGTGGTAATTCCAATATCTTTGCAATTTAAAACAAAATGTTTGGTATTCCCCAGGGCTGCATTTTTGGGCCATTGTCAAATAAATGTTACTTTCTACAATTTATACGAATTTGAAAATTAATTGCCGACCTAAAAAGGACTCTTAACACAGAAGCAAAGTTTAGTAACTCGTTCGAGGAGTCAAACTTTCGGAGTAACAACTATGAGTCTATGACGCTTAAAAACCGACATTGCAAAACAGGTATTACTTATAATCCTATTGAGTAAATTCCTAAGAACTCATCGGTTACTCTGAGTTGGTTGAACCTGTTTTTAACGCAACACTATTTAAATATCAGTCTGTTTCGTCTATACAAATGTCAACTGTTCAGTTAATAGAGTTAACAGTATAGGTTATGTGGTATTTGTAGTTGCAATCTTAGATAAAGTAGTTATGTTACTGTTAATTGCGAATTTTATTGAGATTAACTGTTTAGTTTTGAACCCTCCAGTTATTTCTTGGGAACTAGTTCAACTGATACGTGTGGATTTAACGAACGAAAGTGAACTTTCAGAAGGATCCTAAAATCCAATATCTAATCTTACTAAAAGGTACTTACTGTGTTGAGGAAGTTAGATAGGAAGCCGTCGCTTCAAACTCAGCTGGATCCGGTCACACTGAAATTAAACTTTAATATAGCTGGGAAAAGGCTAGGCTAATAATGGAAGCCCCTAAACAATAATGTTGAACAATTAAAGAAATAAACTTAGCTTTTACGTGAAAAAGTCGTCAACACCAAAGTTAACCATAAACTTTTAAAGGAAATAGTTTATTGCAAAGCAATTGAAACAAGAAAATTCTCACACCAAATTAATGGTGTTGGATGGTTCGCAGGGCTCCCATGACACCATAAAATGATTATGACTCATCAATGACACAAATAATCGTGAAAACGTGTACCAACATGTTAAAAATACAGTTACTCGGAAACTAGCTTCGGTATATAATCTGGGTAAATTGAAACCTGATTGAGAAGGCATAGGAATGTCTAGACAACATTAAATTGTCGTAAATCGCGTATCAATAACATCGTGGCTTGTTTTCACTGAAAGGTTAAGTAGAAACTTGCTTACAAGTATAGGGGGTAACATTGTGTAATATTTCAAGATGTCATGGTTGTCAAATTATGTTCCCCTAAAAATAAAAGTCATAAGACCAGTAAAATTTTGTGCGACCTCATCTCATTTCACAATTTTCAGATTTTCAATTACGATATTATTAGGTTGAATTGAATGCTCAAATATGGACCATTCATTTTGTTTTTGTTTTTTCAATTATTTTCTTAGCTGTACTAAAAAATAAACCCCACCAATATCATCATCCTCCTGCCCCTATCCCAAATATATTTTTGTTGTCGTTTTCTTCCATATTCCTCTATCCGAAATCAATATCTCACAAGCAACATTTCCCTCCAACCATATCATCTATAAAAAAAAACATTCATAATCAAAATCATTTAACCAGCGCCCATGTCACGTATTGTGAAAACCAGCCTGCAACTGAACTTTCAAGCCGTTTCTCTGTAAGATGTTACTCGTACAGGGTGAAATCGTTGGCATGTCACTTGTTAGAAAGGGCACTACATAAACTATGCATAGATAACCCCGACAGAAGCTAAATCTATTGCCTAGACATTAGTCATTAGGTAATTTTGTTGGATCTGTTTGAGATACGCGTTATGTAAGTTGGGTTTAGAACTGTTTAACCTATACCTGTCTAATACTAATATCATTAAGAGAAACATTGTTAAAGGCTCCGAATCTACTGAACTGGTTTGAAATAGTTTTTCGTCGTTGGGAAGCTAGATTATGTCCGAATAACATAGGCTGTATTTTATTAGCAGTAGTTCCCACGGGACGCCGGTGATAAGAAAAATAGCAAGTTGAGTATAAAATTAAAATCTTACATAAGCCTATGATCAATAATATCAAACAAATGGATGTCCTATGGCTGAGATAATGATGATTTTAAACGCCGACTCAATGATGGAGACAAACCCATACTGAATATATTTTCACCAGTTTCGCTAAATCGTAGAAATATTTAGCAAGGCAAAGCAACAGGTATTCTCGCTTTTGTGGCTGGTGGTAAAGGAAGTCGTTTACATTCCTAAGTTATGTAAGTGGCTGATAAATATCATGCAATGCAGTGTAAATACGTAAAAGCTTTACGACTATTTAGTACTTAATCTGTGGGGTATTAACAAAAATTGTCACTTATTTACTGAGCTTTGGTCACACAGTCACAATACATGATCTTTATCACACTTATAGCTTAAGGAAACATTTAATTTTAGAAACTTCATTAACTAATCTACTATTACAATAAGATGACTCACATCTTATATGATATATCACTTACGATTTCTTTCAATCAGTCAAAAATTAAGCACCTGTAATCCATTCCGAATTGCCTCCAATCCCAAACAATAAAACAAAACAGCATCAAACATCAAAGTAACCAAAGTTAAAAGCTTTCATACATACACTATAGAGGTACTTTTATTATAATAGACATTGGAATTTTATCATCTAAATCTGGCATTTTATTACTGTCTACATTCTACATTATGTCTGTTACAATCGTAGCTGTAATCCTAAATACTTGCTTGAAAGCATATTAATTCATGTTTTCAACATATAAATTGTATATGACGTCTACATTTCGCGTAGACACCTGTGCTGGCTTAGCATGCGATTATGCTAGGGCTGACACTTAGCCCTAACTTTCGAGAAACAAGAAAAATTTTATGAGTGTCGGAAAATAGGGCTGCTTCATACATAGTAGTTATAGCAAAGTGTATTTATTTTTTCAATCAGAATTAAAGTATAGCTAATGATAAAATATTGTGAAATTCGTAAGTTCATATTATTAGCCACATGTTATAGTAAAAACATGTTTGTAAAAAAATGCCAAAGATACGCATGAAAAAATAAAATATGAGATCGCTGATTGCCTATACGGATCTTTAAAAATAGGCATTTAATGTATAACCTTGCTTTAACTATAGTAGTTAATTTTATGATCACAAAAAAACTAGTCGTAGATATATTCTAATTAATATAAATTCAATAATAAAACGAAATGTTAAACAGATAAGCAGCACGCGCTAATATAATAAATATTCCATTTACGATACAACAACTTACAACAATTTCAGAAAAAACCTAAAACCCGGTTTTGTTTTTTTGGTTGCATAATTAAAAAACAATGAATAAATTGTGCCTTTTATAGAAAGAGCTGGTTTTAGATAATTCTGAAGAATACTCCTATTATTTAATTTGATACAGAAATGTGAATAAAGAGAAGAAAAATAAATATTTTGTCATTGATTTTTATTCAAGCTTTATATTAATATGCACTAGCCGTTTTTGGGAACTACTGGCCGATAAATTATAGCCTATGTTGCTTGGGAATAGTGTAGCTTTCCAACAATTAAATAATCTTTCAAATCAGTTCAGTAGTTTCGGTGCCTTTTGGGTACAAAACAAACAAAAATATTTAAAAAATCCTCTTATATTACGTAGCATAGTCAAACTTTTGGACAGCCCTAAAGATCCTCTACAATATATCTTGGGCACACTTTCCAATGAAGATGGGTTACCACTTTCTGTTAGGCGTACCATACATTCCATACTGCAGCCTATTCGGCACGAGCGGGTCTACTGATTTACGAAGATGCAAATATGTTAGAAATATATGCATTTATTGTTGCAGAATTAATTTTTGGTCAATGACCTGTGGAGGGGGAGGGTATGACCCCGAGTTATATACATGTATATGTTAACGTAATATATGTATACTTGTTTTATTAAGAGCCAAAGTATATGCTTTTAATTTTATCAAGTAATAAAAGCGGTCAGTCACTTTGGAAGCTGATTAAAATTGAAAGTGAAGCTTTTGCTAATGAGTGTGATTATGCAAATGAAATAAATATTAAAATAATAGTTTTAATTGTCTAATATTCTCTGACATACCTAATTGAATGCTTTACTTTACTCATATCTGAAGAAACCAGCACTTTACTTATGTCACACAATACTCATGCCAAAAAGATCTAAACTTTAAAAAATAAAGACTTCAACCTCACATTCTAAACCTAAAACAAAAGCCTTACCATCAATAACCTAACCTTGGCAATATAGCATACCGCATCAACTCCTGCGCAGCTCAGCACGTAAGTGAATACCTATCCCCGCTGCCGAGGCCACTGGGTCGCGAGCAGGTCGCGCAGACAGACAGACAAACACCATCATGCCACCAGGATGTGCTTAATAAGATTATATATATACTACATTATATATTTATACATTATGTTTTTATTGCAATTTTTCTGTATGATTGATGTGTTACATAGGTTTATTTTAGAGTGTGGTGAGGTGCGGGATTGTTCGAAAGAGTTACCGCGGCCCCTAGTACTTAAAGAGTTTGAAGAAGGAACATGGTGGGTTTAGTCAGTAAGAGTCTGACACTCCCTCACTCTGCACCCACAGCGGAAGAGGATGTTTGGTGATGTCTTCATTGATACTGTTTTCTTTGTGTAAATTATGTTTTTAATAGAGAAAGAACATCTATTGATGAGCTTGAGACCTTATAAAACTACAATTTTATATGCTCACATACACATTGCAAGCTAGAGTAGCTAATTACTGCAAGTAAATCTAATTTATACCAAAAGCAGTGCTAGAAACAAAAAGTTCGCTAAAATAATTACGTTATTTTTGTATTACTGTTAAGTTAATAAAACTTAAAAATAAACCTAACAGTATTTGCCAAATAAACTCGATGGGAATCGCCAACCGCGATGTTTTTTGTTGATTCATAATAACTTGTTACTAGTTAAGAGAAACAAAAAAATTGCTCCGTCATTTGTACATTTGCATCTTCAAATGAAAGTTTGGTACAATGTTTAAGAACATTTTAATAATAGATATTAGCTTTAAGTTGTATTTTCTTGTTCAGTTAGAGCCGAAACAGGAAATTGAGATCAAAAGTAATCATATTAACAAGGCTATGAACCCAATTTCTTTCAAACCCATTGCCTTTTTTCTATATTTTTTTAACAAACTACAAGTCAATTTATAAAAGTATTTACAAAGATATTATAACACCTATTTCAAATGTTCCATAATTCTAAACAGGTCAAGAAACTGCCCAGACAATCTTTTCAAAAATAATAGACGTTGACACAAATTCTCGGTACCAATAATCTTTGTATCTGCATCAAGCGGAAGATTTTGGTAACACAATTATTTTCTTCAAAATAATTATAACCATACATTTCTAGTACCTATATATAACTTTAAAAATTACTAAGTGTCTTAGTATATACAGGTTTTAAAGGGGACGGTCAAACATTACACGTAACACGAGATATTTCATCCCCGTGTAAGATGCCAACACATCTGCTGAGCCTCTTGTCTGTAAGTGACCATATGTGGCTGCGACTGACATCAGGTGGGCCTAACATCCACCAGAATATATTGATACCAATTAAAAAGAATACCGATATTGATAACATTAATTTGCATGAACTTTGTAAAGTTTTAAAAAATATTTATGGAAAAACGAGTTGTTATAATTATTTTTTTGACGTAGGTTTTAAATTTCAAATCAAGCCTATTTGTGTTATTTGCAATAAAAACTAAAAAAGCCTAAATTGTTGTCATAACATGTTTGGCCACTTTTTTCTTGTTTTTATTAGTCTGACACGCACTGAAATGAGCTCAAGTTTTTTTTCAATTCGTAGTAAAATGCCTACAACCAGATTTAAATCATTTTGGAGATCATCAAATGATCTGATGACTAGTCGCCAACAGTGTAAAAAGTTTTTTAAGGCCTCAAAAGTGAGATAAATAAAAGAAATATGTACATCCTTCACTCGACTGCCAAGAAGAATAATTGTCTTTCATTAAATCAATTTACACATAAGGTACAAAAGTACTAAATATCAACTTACGCAAAAATAAAATCTAGTTTTTACTTTAAAACACATTTATCAAAAAATCTAAAAATCAATTTAAACACAAATAATATATTTTATTTTTATTTATCATTGCAACAAACAACCTAAACAATAACAAATTAATCCACACACAATCGGCAGATTCAAAGCCGTTTGCAAGCGCCTGCGCACCCACGTCACATTAATGGCAATCCGCTAAAATTAACATCATTAATTGGTTACGGCCACACTTGAGAATAAGCTTTATCAATATAAAGTAAAGACCACACGGTTATACCTACACTTATTATATTAAGTTTTTATGTTTTTTTTTTTAACTAAGTTAACTCGTCATAAAAATAAATCTGTGCGAACCTCTAGCTATATTGCGAAAAATCTTTTGGCGATTAATAAGTTTCAACTTGTTTTGGGCAAAGAAAAATGTCATCTTATCATAATTACGTATTGTTTTCTTGTGATTCACAATGACGCTAGTTATTATGCAGCCTAACTTTCATTTGTACCTAACTCGTTTATATAAAATACTTTAAAGCGTGGGCGCTTACTAAGGATATCTAGCAATGTATTCTCGTCAATACTACCGATGTAACACTTAGATAATTTCTCAAATCAACTCACAATACTCAAATATTTTAGCACTGTTCCATTCAATTCGACCATTAAAGCCACAACACAAGGACATATGAAAATACATTCTGAAATTCCAATCACTGCTACACTCATATAAATATTATAAAATAAACTTGTAATCTTTTACATAGGTAAATATACCATCTGTCATTGTGAAAGTACGATTTTGATGCTTATACCCATAATTAAAAGGTCGAGATTGATTTAAAAGGTGATTGTTTTACATAGCGCAATATGTCGACCGCCGATTTGGATCCTGTAGCTAATATATGAGCGGTCACAAAATCACCTGTTGCCACTACACACCTGTTCAATACAATCACATCTGACAGTCTTGCGCAGGCTAATATGAACCTTATTACAAACATCGTAAGGTAGAATGTAAATGTTAAAGTAGCAAACTTTTTTCCTCGACGATATCTGACCGAAATTACGAAAAAAGTCTCGTTAAAAAACATCTTTGGACAGTTTTGAGATTGATAAAAAATTTGTTTCTGATCGCGTTTAAAAAATTCGAGAATATCTGCGGCGCGTTGACACTGGCAGATTGCAAGTGCCTTCGCCATTAAAAAGTTATCGATGTTTTTTGGCGGGACATATTTTTAGCGGCAACATTGACGGTAAAAATACGCAATGCACATTTTTCGCGACATTTATTTCAGTTTTTTATGAATTTTACGTTACAACGATAAGTTTATCTGACAATTCGCACCTTGTCGACATTAGCTGAATATATTTCCGCACTTTTTAGGTAGTAACAGTTTCTCATGCTGTTTATCTAAATTATTATTTTTGAATACAGCTTGCGTAATTGTCGATAATTTCTGGCGCCATTTCTTCGAGCATCAATATTCAAACAGGACACAATAAATACTGTATAAACAACAAACTAATATACAACCTGTGGATCGACGTAATTATACAAGAAGTTTTCCCCGTATCCGCCCGGGCTCATCCTTATTTCTGCACTCCCATATAGGCAGAGCTTTCACTTTAGCCATACTGCGATTTGAATCTCTCTACAATTTCTATTTTAGAATGTACCTAGTATATCTACATATATCAAACCAGTCGTACCATCTCCGAGTTAGAAAATAAAATGTCAAAGGTATTGCAGTAAAGCATAGATGGTTCTAATCTGCATACCTATTTGTTAAGTAGGTAAGTCTTGTTCATTTCTAAAGTGCTTACTATAATTATATAGTGAAGACTTTGTTACACTGGTTTCATGGGAGCTTTGTACATTAAATGATTTATAACGACCATACTTATATCTAGTTTGAAATGTAACTAAAAATTTTCAATTAGCGCTCCGACCGTCTCATGCAACATGTCAGAACGCAAAAGGCGGTATGTGCATACCTCTATATATCTATACTCCCTTTTGTTTCAGAGTAAAAGATTTTACGGCTCCGCTAGTAAAGGTATGTAATAAACCGTAGAGTTTAATAGCTCTGTAACTGATTTTGTAACTTCGTCTTATTGTTAATTAATTCTGGTGACTGTTCAGAACGTTTTATGGGGACCGACACAGGCCTGAGATCTGTTAGGGAGTTATGGCTTATTCCTTCATCGTAAATGTCCACTACTGAATATTTCGCAACAATGACCATGGATGTTACTATGAAGTTCTAAGAGTTTGGTTTTGTAACTCTTTGTAGAAAACTTGTTATTCTTTATGTCGATACCACTTTTAGCTGAATCTATCTGTTATGGTACAAAATGGTCAGTCTAGTATGGTGTTTATGAATTGCTTTTAAGTTTGGTTATATTTTCGCCATCGATATTAAGTCATCTTAATATTGCTATCATCTAAAATGGAGTCATTTCAACATGGTTATAAAACAAAGTAAAGGTATAAATTCAATCCAGTATCAAATGTATGAACGAAATCTAGTTTTTTGACCATCTCACCGAAAGTTACAATAACTTTAGTTTTATTGGCACAATATAGAGCTTTTATATACATGTAGTTCCATGATATCACTGTAAAATAAGTTGTTTGGGATATATATACACCCTATATATAGTAAGTTATATACATATAGTAGTCCTCAAGCACATATAAATGTGTTATTACTTGCTGAATAAAAATTAAAAACAGGCCAACGAGAAAAGTCGAAAAAAATAGGTAACTGATACACACCTTAGATCGTTGCCTAAAATCAATTAATCTTAATCAGGTATGCAACATCTTAAATTCCACAAAATTAACTTCAGATTTAAATAATGAATGCAAATGATTTCCCAAATATTCGTCATAATTAACTAGCAATCCATAACAGTCAGTTAGTATAACCCCATCAATTGTTTTAATAATTAATTTCGTATCAGATCTCACGCCCACCTAACGTCACGATTTCGCTTTTAATGCAATTAGTAAAACGTCAAAATATTTTGAAAAATATATTAGTCTCGTATTAAATAGAAATTAATCGCTTGAATATATTGCGTTTATGCAATATTTTCCGATTTTATAGTCTGTAGTTTAGAATGACATAAAAAGGTTTGATTCGACCGGCTACTGTTTTTAAAAGTCATTACATGTAGTTTTTAATGACACAAACTTTCTATAAACATCTGTAAGTTTCAACTTTTATTAGATTTAATGATAATACAAGTATGTTAAGTAAGTCGCTTCAAGGCGATGAAACTTAATGCCCTCAAATATTTCGCCTGTATCTGTCCATCTCAACGATGTCAGCAGCCATATAATTTTATTTAATCATAATTTAATTTCTGTAATTAAATATTATTTTCTAGGATTTGAACCGCAATCTAAAGTACATCACGTTTTCTAATTTACAGTTAGTTGGTCCTGATAAGGCGTTAGTGGCCAATGTGTTGCGTGTGTATTACTCTGCGTATGCGCAAGTGTCGGCTAGAACAAAGATGCGCCTAATTAGTGATATCATTGCCTAACATTAATCAGTTGACCTCGTCTAAACATTCACTGCATCACCCTACGCAAATTCACAATGCGCAAGTATTTATTTTTAGCCAATTGTGCGATAAGGTCACACAATAAATTAATTATCCCAATAAATTATTTCACTTTCATATTATTAGGCAAATGATTAATTATTAATTGAGAATTATTAATTTATTGTAATCTGTATAAACGGTAATCCATAGAGTATCGTCGCTAGGTGAAAGTATTTTCTAAGATGTGTTTTTATGTTATTACTAATGGCGTTTTTCTGTTATCCATTGATTTTGATGAATAGTGTTTTATGAATATTAATCATAATACTCTACATATTAAACAGGTGTTCTTGGTTGTACGTCTAAAGTTTTACCAGAAGCCATTAAAATAATGATTTAATATATTCAGAGATATTTGATGAGCTAGTTCCATATTTCGACCAATTATAATATTAGAGTCTACTCTTCTAGTGATAGCACAGTCATCGAAAATGCTTTTCAAACTAGAAATTGTGATGGCTCAAAAGAATAAAAATAAAATAGAGTCGATAATTGCAATAAACACCGTATCTCCTCCAATATCAAAATATCGTAAAAAAACTAACCCAATATAAACCAAATTAACCGGCTCTAAACTTAAGAATGCGTAGAATTAAATAAATTAAGTTGTGTCAGATCTGTCAGTCATAAACGCAATAACGATACAATTATAAACAATCTCACGAAAGTCGAGCCGGCCCAATAAAAATAACAACGGTTATCAATTACATATCGACCGTCTTACAACCTTTTTGGAGACCTCTGGTTTTGAAGAGAAACCAAAAACTCTATGGTCAGCATCTGATTCTATTTTCAAAATTACGACGCCATGACATCACTACAATCTTCTGCCAATTTCATCGTATCGTCAATGATTTTTAAATAAAATATCAGTCTGGAGCTAAAATGTTGTATTAATAAGCAAAAACCACTTTTTTATCTTCCACAGACATGAATAAAGTTTTCAGAAATACTAGAAATGAGAACATTATATTTAAAAAATCACGTATGCGTTACGATGAAGTTTTGAAACAAGTATATTTTTTACATGCTTTAAAAAAAACAACCCGATATTCTTAAAAAAAAACGAAATGCCAAAGATTGTGACGCACTGATAGAAAACTGTTCAGTATAAAATTTGTTGTTTCTACCTCCTGATTTTGGCCTTTGCATACATACAGCAGCTGATCTAAACACAGGTATTGACGAATATTTGCCAAATTTTCTTCTATCTACTACTAAAGGAAAGTATTTTTCACAACCCAAGCATTTATATTTTTCGCAATTCGGTTCTAACTTTAAAGAATCCCATCTTTGTAACCACGTGTCTAATGTTAGTCCAAAATTGAATGCTTCTAGGTCTTTCCATCCTCCGTGTTCTATATCTGTCGTTAAGCCAGTAGGTTTACTTTTTCTATAGCTTTATTAATATGTCTCAACGAGTAAACATCTATAATAACTAGTTAGGCATGTATTTCAAGTCCCAATATTTTCTATAGCACGAGCCACCAACCAGTTGTTCCTTTTGATCCGCTGCGCCATCCAAAAGGTCAAAAATGGCGCGTGTCCAACTAGATACCAGCTAATTTAGGCTAATGACCTCATATTCTTTTAATA
Source organism: Helicoverpa armigera (assembly GCF_030705265.1). Taxonomy (NCBI): domain Eukaryota; kingdom Metazoa; phylum Arthropoda; class Insecta; order Lepidoptera; family Noctuidae; genus Helicoverpa; species Helicoverpa armigera. The sequence continues at coordinate 6,976,538 of NC_087142.1, read as the reverse complement.
TATCTACGGAATCTATCCTCCTTTTTTCGATTTAAACTTGCCTCAGACCGGTTCTTCAATGTAACAATAAACTGGTCAGTTACATCGGTCTATTATCATATGTACGCGTTCCAATTAGTACTTTATTATTAATAGTTAAAACGCGTGTCTTTATGATCTGTCTGTCTGTGAGTTTGTAGCACGCGAACATATCGGCTCTTATACGGAATTACGCCGTGACGATTGGGCGATGAACACACGGTGGGATATTGGAATGTACAGATTAATTTCGACGAAAAAACCTCACGGAATTGACGCGATCATCTTTTGATTTCAAATGTATTGTTTCATTCATAAGAAGAAAGTTTGTCTATAGGTATATACTGTTTCTGAATCGTGTCTTAGACTATTCCTATGAACACTAATAAAACCCAGTAGGGAAGAAAAATCATCTAATTTTGATTTAGCCGAAAGGCCATTCATCTTCATCCTCCAGCCCTTGATCCAATTTATTTGGGACCTGAAGTACCTCTTCTCCTTCTTTGCTTCTTTGTCTGATATCATAATCTCTAACAACATTTCCCAAAAGGGGACTATGATCCCAAAAATCCCCTCGTGTGCACCACACCGCCAAGTCACAGATCTTACACCATCGGACCGTAGCGATTGCTAACGACTCAGCAATTCGTCTCAACGCGTAAAATGTATTCCATATAACAACAAGACACGATCAACTATTATATATTACTTGCATTTAGATAATAACCTCCATAGATCTTCTTCACCATAAAGACCTCGTTACGGTAAGGTTTGAAATAACAAAGGTAACAGGCATTTTGGTATCTAACGCTTGATTTTTATGTGGTGTTAATCTTATGTTTAAAAGATAAAGATAGATGTACGAAAGATAAGAAATGCCGATTTGAAGGTAAGCTGTCGTATAAAAAAGCGAAAATGGTTATTTGCATACATGTTTTTATCTGTAAATGTTGGTCAGATTAAGTTCGAGGTAATCGGGCAATTTTGCTGTTTATTTCTAAGATATTTGCTAAATTAGGTGTAGTTTTTTAGGTATATGGTAATAGATCTGCAACATTTCTTGGAAATGTCAATGAAGAATATAGCTCTTAGTAAGAGAGCAGTACTAGTTTTTTGTATATTAGATTGTCAATTTATGTTGTCAAATTAGCAAATAAGGTCTCTTTTCGCTTGAGACACAGGTTTAACCTAGTTCAAGCAATTATAATGTTAGCACATATGTCTAGATTTTAAGAAATAATGTTGTTTAATGTGAACTTTGATAAATGAATAAATGATTTGGATTTGGATTTGGAGTACCAGCATTGAGACAAAAGTTTGAAGATAACAAGATCAAAGTCAAGAGATATATAAATAGGTAATATTCAAAGACATCTAACAAGATCAAGGTCAAGAGTTATATATATAATATTCAAAGAAAGACATCTTATAGCAAATAAAGATATTGAAACTTAAAAACAAAGCATTAAGCTAAACAATTGACAAAGATAATGACTGTCCCAGCATCGCTAATAAGTCAGTTGACATAAGTTCTAAAGATACATTAATACAAACTAGTAACAAAGTAACACTGGAATGTAAGATCTTACAAAATACCATAACCTGTGCCATAAGTAATGAACCGAGCCCAGAGTTAAATAACTGAGTCTATTCAAATAAAATGTCTAAGTGCTCCTAAACCTGAACATTCTAATTTATTTATCTTCATGCTACTTATCGTGTTACCTAACTTGCCTAAGCCATGTTCTTCTTCTTACTAACCTGCATTTTCCCTTTCTTTTCCAAACCTTTCCTTTACGACATCAGAAATGTCTTCATTATCATTAAAAAGTCTATTCATACATTTTTCATCAGTATCTATATGTTCATTTTGTTCTTCCCTTTCATAAGCCACTTAATCTTCCTGCTTTCCTCCATCATCTAAATAAAGTTCTAAAATCAAAAATACTCCTATCATAAACCCGTTAAAAGCTATTAAGTTCAACACCAACTCGACTAAAAACTAAAAAGGTGTAAAAGAGCTTACGGCCTCCAAACGAATATAATTTAATCCCACACCAATAAAGTGGAAACACTATTACTTTCTCATGATATTTGCAGCCGTATAAACGACTCGAATAGAAATGTAGGTACCTTCCTACACCGTAGTCAACAAGTCTGGCCAGCCCAAAGAATGCTCGAAGCTATTTACAAACCCAACTATCAAATTATGTAAATCACAAACTATACATCAACAATTGCATAACAAAATATCTAACAAGACGGTCATTAATTAAAATGTTCCAACTATCAAAACTTAAGTAGAAATCCGACCCGTAGCCGCTACTTTTAAATTATCAGAAAATTCGACGTCACAGCAAATTGGATTCGGAGACATTTATCAGAAAAATCTGTAATAACATCTCTTGATAAATTAACAGATCGGGTGTTAACGTTCTAACTTATATCCAAACTTTACTACATTCAAAAATAGACTCTAAACTTAAAATAGCAAAGCTCGTTTTCCAGTGTTGATATTTGAAGAATTTTACGGTCATCGGCTGTTGCCGTACGGATCAGTTGTATGTAGAATTATGAAACGTTTAGATGTTTAATGATATAATAATTAACAAAATAATGGGAATTACCATATTTTATAAAGAACTTTCAATGCTCTGACAGAGCAATGGAAGCAGGAAACATAGTGCGCAGTTCATTAAGACAGTGTAAATAGGGCAGTAAGAAGAAGAAGTACAACGTAAATTATCTAAGAATTTAAAAGGAAAACCCATAACATTGAAATCAAACAGCCTCACTCACTTAAAAATCCACATTCTGTTAAACAAATCTCCAAATTAACCTTCTCGATTGAAATCTAATTCCAATTACACCCAAAGTAGTTCCGAACAGTATTCGAGTATTCGTCCAATAAACGGAGGGCCGTATCTAAGAAACTTATCTGAATAATTTCAATGGCACGCCATCCAGCCGGGATGACCCATGGGTCGAGCTTTCTACAGGCTGCGACGTCATGCGACGCGTCAACTTGTAATTAATGGCCGCTGCAGCACTAGGAAAGCTGCGCAGACGCATTCGAAACCTGGAGGTTGTGATGCCAGCTACGGTTGACCCCCAAAATTGGGGTAGACTATCGATAGAGAAGTTTTTTTAGGGATTAATATTTGGAGTTGGTATTTTTGGGGTTAAAATATGTTTCTTCTGCTTGACCTCATCCCAATTTTATTTAAAATGTTGTTGGCATAATTTTTCTAACTTTACAGTAATTTCTGCGGATGGCAAAAAATCTAAAAATGGTTTGATTGAATACTTGGTCGTTGTTGAGCAATTTTGGTGGCAAATTCAGTTGACATTTTAATTGTTTTAGGGGAGAAATGCACATACAGTTGGCAACCCAGCCTGGAGCCTAAATCGCGCTGTTTAATTATGATAATTTGACAGCTGGCGAGTTGGCAAATTAAATATAACATTGCAGCTGTAATTTCGTTTTGTAATTAATGTGTTATATGTTTCGTTGTGTCGTGGTCAGTGGGTGGTTGATGTATGAATGGTCACGGCTTTTTTTGTAGCCTATAAGCTTATGATTGATTTTGTGCATGTAATTCAATTAGGAAATTGTAACCTGTTTCTTTGCTTAGATATGACTGTCAAAGTAGCTTGTTTTGCAAGTGCTGGTAGAAAGTTTTTTGACTCCTCTATCTAATCTCATAAAAAACTAGCTGATGTATTAATAACTGGGATGTCAAAATATTTTTATCCTTTTTTATATAGCTCCTATGTTATCCTGAGTAATAACTGTTTATTTATTTAAAAAAGTCAATTGATAAAAAAATGCCACTTGGTCATTATTGCAAAAAACACTATACAAACGGACATAAATGGTTGCTTTCATTTTATCCAAGAAAACAGCAATAAGAACAAATTGTATCAGAAATTGTGCATCAACATACACTAAGTAATTGTCAATGTCCCCACAAAATAAGTTATCAAAAGGAACAGTTGAAAAGTAATGTTTTATCCCGTAATCGTCGCCATTAGGCTGAATGCCTAGGCATTTAACTAATAATAGGCGCTTATCTTGTCCAGATGTCCGCCATCTTAGCGTCGCCCCGCCATTTTTGTGTCAAAATGATTAGTTTTAAATAAAACACCTGTTACACGGTTGTAAATTTTATCTGTACTTCGATATGCACTAATGGATATGAAAAAAGTATTTTATACATCTGTTAATAGAATTTTTGATAAACACAATAATATTTCGTAAAACTTATGCTTATGGCTTGAAAGTTCATGTTTTCAATTAACCGTGCTACTTAAAAGGTACCTAAAAGATAATGTAATGCAATTACATTTTCATTTTAATTATTATTGTGTGAACGATACAAGTTTCTGCTTTCGTAATGTTTAGTTTGTAATTTGGAATCAATATAAGTAACAACACCAAAACTGATTGACCAAATTACTTACTAAACCCGATGTGATAGAATAAGAATTCTACAAGATCTCCGTATAAATTCTCCCCCGATTTAGACACATATTCGTCGCTAGCAAAATATTTCTTTCTCTGACCAAAAATACCTGCCCAGCCTTGCAGAAATGAACGTAATGTTATCATATTACTTATACTAAAACAATATATAAAAACAGTTCAATGCCCCATTCTTACACCGTATCGTAGTTCTCATGCCAGACAAAACAAACGTAATATTTATAAAGATGAAAGAACATCATAATCAGGCTATCAGTTCCTGTGTTAACTTTGATAAACATACAGATTTCACTTTAATAAGAAACCGGTAATGCTATGCATATTTCGATAAATAGCCGAATTTATAAGCATTTTTGTGTAAAACATGCTAAGTACTAGTAGTATAAATTATAGTTGCGTTTTAGTAAAATTGCACGAAGTTAAGTTTATTTTTATGCTTGCGTATCTTGGGCACCACTATGACTGAGTAGCTAAAGTACCTGTAGGAAAATGTCTTGAGGAAACCTAACCTTGCAGCGTGAGGGAGTGTCAGACTCTTATTGACTAAAACCCGTCATGTTCCTTCTTAAGCCCTTTATGTACCAGGGCCACGGTCACTCTTTCGAATAATCCCGCAGCCCAGACAGTCTTTGGCCCTGGTGGGTCCCACTGGGGTGTATAATTGTACTGGGTAATACTTCAACTAGAATCCCCCACTCAGAAAATATATTTTCATTAGCTAAAAGTTCATTAACCACGACTATTAAAATGATACAAAATATGACCGTCACATACATACAACATGTATTCTGTAATGGCCGTTTCTTGTTCATAATACATAAATATTTTATAACCTCCAGACGCACAGCCATTGATGAATTTCTAACAGCTTGGAGACGCGAGGATACATAGCAATACTTCTATGGTCACCATAAATTATATGGGAGTTTAGTCCATTAGATATACCATTCTCTTAGGTGATGAGTTAACGATACCATTAAAGATACATACTAAATCAATGTCCAAAAATATACCGAGTCTATTAAAAATATTCTGACATTATGTTACCTACAGTTCTTGTCAAATTTTCCCGCTACAATATTACCCCTAATGCTGAAAAATTTAGCTCATTTTATGCTATTATTTGATGTCACATATTTCAAAACTGGCAACCCTATCTAAGATGGCGACGTAAGCAGTGTCGCGTCGTAAACGCATCTTTATTATAATGAAGTACTATCAAGTGTAATGTTGCGAGTCTTTAGCAGGCACTCCTAGGCGTTAGACCGCTTCTACACCTGTGGCGTAATTCAGATTCTGAATCTATGTGCATGCGCAACTGTTTACAATTCATAATTATATGTTGAACTGTGTTTAAGTAAACCATCTTACTGATGGTAGTATGATAACTGTCGGTTTCTACCACTAAAGACTACTTAGCTATAATTACTCGAACAATAAAACATATAACAGAAGACGATCACTTACGAAACAAACAAACAGAAACATACTTTACAATAAACATAGATATTAAATAAAAGCACAACAAACAAGAAGAAATCACGACTCCCAATAAATCAAAGACTAGTAAATGTAAAAACTGAGAAAACAGACTCGACATTCCATTCATATAGAAAAAGATAGCAAAGGGCTAACTCAAGACTTTTATTACATCTAAGTTATTAGGCATTTAGCGCAAATGATTAAAATCAGCGTAAAATAATTAAAAGATTTATGCATCTATAAAGATCTTTCGATGTTCTTGGTCGTTTTTAGTATGAATTCGCTATAGGCTGTATAAATCGTGAATTGGAAATTCTTGTTGATGGTGAACGGAGATGAAATTATAGATAAGATCTTAAGGTTGAGGTTTCTTATCGAAGTTTACCAATATGATAAAGCGGTTTGAACTTCTTCTTTCAGTGTTTAGATATCCTATCTAGCAAGGAAGGATAGGCTACTTTTTATGCGGCAGAGTGGATCAGTCCCAACACAGGAGGTAAATGAAACTATAGAAGTTAGTTTGTGATACAATGAGAAATACGAAATGAAGTTTCTTCTTCAGGAACAAATACCTTTCAGAGGGTAGTTCCGTGACGGTCAATGAATTCAGCAAAAATGACTACCTACTTAAGTACACACTTCTAATGATTATGATTGTATGCATTAACACGTTCATCGCGGAAGCCCATTTATGCATCTAGTTAATATGACGCAACGAGATCTATAAGTTCTCGTCGTGATCCATCAGGAATAACGCAACGAGATCCAGCAGATCTCGTACGACTCAGTCACTTCAAACCCCAATAGTTTTATGAAATTTGAATAATTTTATATTTTTTTTGTATGTGTAGGTAGGGGATGATCAGACCTTTTAGTAGGTTTTCACCGCCTCAAGTTATGTCGAAAACAATAATGGAAAATTTACAAAATAGAAAAACGAGAACTTTTGGATCTCGTTCTGCACTAGATAGCAAGAAAATGCGAGTTCTTTTAGATCTCGTTTTGCAGATATTGCATAGTATCGATAAAAAAAATAGTGATGAGAAACAATAAGACCAACAACATTATCGATAAAAGTAATCATTTATTATAATAATAAACTATTCAGTGCAAAAAATGACAATGTTTTTCATTAAAACATGGAAGACACATAGTTTTTTCACACTTCACACAGAAACCTTTTACCTGTTTTGTCTTTTTATCAGCTTCCTTGCTAGTCATTGTTTTTCGTGCCTTTTCATAGCAACTCACACAACGTCTCTTCTTGGTATTCACTATATATTTGTGTTCAGTGGTCACTTCCGGATTACAGCGTAATTGATATGCACACATCGAAAGTTGACACGACACTAATTATTTTCTTGTGAGGATTCGCACGAGATCGCTACGAGATCCTTTAGTTCTCGTTTCGCGCTAGATGCAAAATTTTACTATTTGGTCGCAACGAGACCTATTAGATCTCGTACGTTTTTATTCATAAAAATACTACATCCAATGTACCTAATGTGAACAAAAATATTTGTCTCACTCTGTCAGTAAAGAAACATACAGAAATATCATTTGCCGAAATGAGATGGACATAGGATTTCACTTGCGCGATACTAAAACGTCACAAACGAGAACTAAAAGGTCTCGTTCCGCGTTGAACGTGTTAATTTCTTCTGGGAAACTGTTTTAGTAGCAGTTGCTTGCAAGATATTCTTACTTACAAACTTGTGCACGTATTCGAGTAGGTACGTTGAAATCCAGCGATTTTTCAATGCACCACTTACTTACGTCACAACTAGACAGGTTTCTTCGATATGCGTGTGCGCTATAAGAATGAATCGTGGCCATCAAAAATGAACCTTGAGTTTAAAACAATAGAATACTTAATTGTATCCAGGTATTTTGCAGAGATATTCGAAAACATTAGTAAGGACTCAAAATTAGCTTCATTCATGTAGGTTAGCTTTATTTATTTTAGAAATTGCCAACCCTAAAGGTCACATAAACCTACAGGTCCCTAAATGACCCTAAGATGCGCCGGCGCCGGTAAAATCCACATAATTTTCAAATTACCGTATCGAAAACACGTTCATATTTCGAAGTTGTAATTATCCAATATAGTAACATTTAGTATTACAGGTAGGTTGAGCAATGGTGAACGCCTTATACAAATTCACTAATTACGACGGCAGACGAACAGAAATCTATGTAAACTGGTTATGCGGGGATACAATGGGTACGCTACTGAAATTAATACTTACGGCATTGCTTTAAATATTTTTTACCTCAGTACTTACCTCTTCACAATAGATTGTAATTGCAAATATTAGATGAGTAAATAATTAAAATGCAGGTCCAAATTAACCTTTAACTTGTAATTCACTTTGATCATAAAAATGCATAACTTAGCCACATAAAAATCTCCAAAGATGACTTCTAATTTTATAACACAAACACATCCAACAGACTATTTATCGAAATTATAGTGTTTTACGATCGATTGACATGAAAACATGGGCAATCATTAGCTTGTCTATGGCGCGTTTGGCGGGAAAAGTTCTGTCGGCCATGATGAGTTCCAAATGATATTTTATACGATAATCAAATGAGTTTTATTAACATAAATAGTACCGCGGTTTATGCAAGTGAATGCTTCTTGTGTAATCCTGCATTCTTGAGCCCGGCTATGCGTAAGCGCTGAAACCGAGGTAATCGCGTACTTTCGCGGCCCGGCGAATCGTAAACTTGAATCGATTTCGTGATATTTGTAGCATCGATATTGTTTTTATCGATTTTATTTACGTGTTTTTGATGATTTTTGCGAATTACTTACCTGGTAAATTTTGTTATAGGTCTTGGTCAGGTTTAAAGGTCATCGGTAAAAATTACTAAAAAAATATTGCATAAATAAAAATCACAATAATTTACACGTTTTATAGCCTTGTTTATACAAAAGGGCAGCTCGTGAACAAGAAATATCGATAAACTCTAAAGATCTCAAGTATCTTAACGCTAGTTAGCGATCTCTGTAAGTAGTAAGCAGTAAGTAGAACCGCACCAAATATGGACAATAAAACTACTTAATTAAAATTCAGTCCAACGAAGAAATTGATTAACCACATATTTATTCGCCTCATGCTCACTGATAACATCGAAAATTCGCTTAAAAACTCCTTACTCTCAATTAGCTAATTAATGGTTGATAATTATATCTACGTTACCGTATATTTTATACAACATTTCTTGGGTCTAGAAAGCTGCGATCACTTTTTTTTAACACAACACGTTTATACATAGAAAGAAAAAAATCCTACAAGTTACAGCATTCGCGAATTCCTACCATCAAATTGTTTGTCATGGGAACACTTTCGACTAACATTACCACGCTTAAAAAATAATATCGATAATTTTAAATTACTGTTTTCACTTCAAACGTATCCGTCATAAAATTCACTCATCAACTTCGACGAATCAATTCATACGTCAGTGGATACCAACTTACATACTCCAAACACATAGAAATATCAACCTTATCTTTGAGAAATAAGGTCTACATGAAGTTACTATGTAAGTTTGTGAGAATTCAAGTGACGTATGGAAATGTCAAAGACACAATGAAGTAATGAAATCGTCCACGCACGAGCATTCTTCTCATAGTGTCAATATTGTTGTCTATTGTTCGGTGTCAATTAGGTAATTGAATTTAAATATGCTACTTAAGCTTCAATGTAAGGCTTTATATTTTAAAGGCTGTAAGTATCTTTCTGATGTTGAAATCTTGAGGGTTTTGCAGATTTTTGAACGGCACAAGGCGATCAAGGCGTTTGGTTTTTTTTTACCAAAAATATATCGATTCTGCTTAGACTTATTTCAGCCTACAATTTCAGTATTTAACCAGTGATAAACTGGTCCAAAATCAAGTACTAAAAAGCCTTTACCTACAAAATTAAATTCCCATGACACAGCAATCAAATCAAATCTCAAATCCTATCAGATAGAAGATAAAACTTAACATGTAGGAAGTGGTTTCAATAAAAAATCCTTCAGGCTTCAAACATACATTGCTCACGAATTATGTACATTGTACATTGCCTATGTATTGTAATTGACTACTTTGCATCATCGATATCAGGCCGCCTTGACCTACAGTTGTCGGTTAGATTCGTTATCAAATAAGAACAATGATTTTAATTTTGCATGCCGATAAAAAAATCTATGATTTGTTCCGTATATAAATTGAATTAAAAGAAAAAATGCTTATCATGTTATAATTAAGTCATCGCAAGATTTAAGGTTCCATAAGTGAGATGTACTAGTGTCTTTAATTTCTAGCGAAATTAAGTTACTTTTTATTTCATTTACGATAGTCCTATCTTCTCTGATTTTTGACACAAAATTTACAAAAAAAAAAGCTTTGTGTACTTTACCTATTCATGAAGTATCAAAACTTTTAGACCTTCGCCAATATGTGCATACAAGAAGTAGGTACAGTTTAAAAAATGCCTGAACTTCAAACAAATACAACCTATTTATTTTTAAGGGGCACGGAAAAAATCAATGAGTTGACGGAAAATTGGTGGATAAGTGCTTTCATTAAATATCATTTTCCTAGGAAATGTAAGCTCAATCTTAAACTTAAGTCCAATATATCATACGTTTAGCTCAGATTTAATATTTTGTCTGTTTTCATTAGAAAACTGAACAAATCGGAATTATTGGCAGCGACAATACTTTATAGATCTGTCATCTAAAAAAAAGGCGGTAACCCATTTCCCGCTAATTTTGATGTCATTTTGACAGCACAGATATTTTTTCACTGGCACAGGCATTAAAATAGGTCAGCCAAATACAAAAAAAAGTTTATAAATATTCCTGCATATCTCAAAAACTAATTTTGATGTCAGGGTCTGAAACGAGCGTGTTGGGCGTGGCTCAGGTGTGGTACGTCGGTGATTCTTTGTTTAAACACCACTAATGTTATTGTTCTACAGCACGCCATTTTATTGACAATAAGCTTTATTTAAATAGGTTTTAATCAGAGTTCATTCATTCGTATTTTGTACATTGAACTTAACTTAAGTTTATTTTTGTCATTTGGAATAAAAATAAGTTATCTGTTGATGCTAATTTTATTAGGTTTTACAGAGGAGGAAATGGTTAATAACCGACAATTGGGTATCGTTAATTTTATATTTTTATATCTAAAGATTGAGCTGCCGATAAACGTACAGATCTATTTCCGAACTCATTTAAGACTGAATTGATGATAGTTAACGGGTTAACCACAGTTAAATAGGGTTATTTGCGATGGCCACTGTAAAATTAATACTTCTTTGTGTGTTGCCAGACGATAGAACAGCTTGGTGTTATTAAACTATTATCGAAGTTAGCGTCTTAATTAGAACACCTGTTTTATAATTAAGTAATAGAACTAGTTTAAGTAATAAAACTTACTAGATCAAGATTTCCTAGTTGGTGTCCAAAAAGTTTATTGTCTATTATACGCTTTTTTTGGTATAGACGTAAAGAACTTAGCTTATTTTTTTATATCGTTGGAAGATGCAAGTAAATCCACGGAGCTATAAACCGAGGCCCACAAGCCATAGTTCACAATAAAAGCCTACGCTCATAGAATTTCAGTGAACCCACAAACTTGCATATTTTACAATTAACTATTACATTGATGAATCATCGTCCTTATATGTATAAGGTTTAAGATTACGTAAGTACCTAAGCATTATCCTAAGATTTGTAAGCGGGATTTACTTAGGTAATATGAAGAGGCCATTTTATGAGATTGAGTAAATAGTTGATATAACTGTCGAGCCTATGAGCTTAGTCAAAGCGAAAGACACATACCTATCATCATCATCGACCTTCTTATTGTCTCACTGTAGGGCACATTCTTCTTCTCATGCAGAGAAAGAAAGAATGCATTGATCACCACGCTTGCTCACCAAAAGACACATTACGGATCTTTGAAAATGATGTGACCAAAGTTAAAAGTAAATAATTCGCCTTTTACCCTTTTGGAGCTCATACAGTTTTAATTTCTTCCTAGATTAAAATTTTCAACTTCTCTTCGCGATTCACCTTACCCCTAATTACCTTCCAATTGTTTTTTTTTAAGTTTAATATTAACAATACATATTGTAAATGAATGCTTACAAAGTAATTTGGGTCTGTCAATTCCAGGTAACAGGCGTGCCTAGACTTTAATTAGGCTTATCGTTAATTAGGACGTTTCTCCTGGGAATGTCTTTATTAGTCTGTCGGCGAAATTAGTATTTGAAAGGTTTTTTTTTAAAACAATGATGCATGTATGATGAAGGTACGAAGGTAAAACAGCGAAAATGTTGGCCAATATACTTAATTAGTAGGAAGAATATAACATGGACTATATTTTGCAAAATCATTAAAAAGAAGATGGTTTGCCTTTTTGAGCGGGCCCCATAAAAGAATCCTTCAAATTCAAATTTATTTAGAAGGAGGTTCTATATTCGAGTAATAACTTTTTTATGTTCGTTTATCCATCGATTTAACAGCGTTTGTTGGTATAGACAACTTGTATTATTTCTGTAGTTAATAAATCTAAAGAATTTTACAAGTAACTTTGCTAAAGAAAATATCTTACAAAGTAAGCACAATAAACAAACACACACACAATACACGTACTTTACGACATGTGCACAAGATAAAGCCGCTAATTATTCCTTTCTCAGGTCTATTAAGAGTTTTAATTAATATAATTGACTAATACGGACGATGACTACTGTAAAACGCACTACTTAATTGCTAGATTTAATCTGCCTAGACTGTTAGCAAGATAAACCCGGAATTTAAACTAGTTTTTTTTTTAAGTGGCATAAAGAGAATTTTATCTGTTTGTTGTCTAGAGTTGCGGAGTTTGTATTTTTTTTAATCTGTGGTAAAAAAAAAACACATTTAAAAACATTCTTCGACATAGGTACTTATGTATGTACATAAGAAGGTAGTTATATATGGCAAAAAAATAAAGGATTTTATTTTAACAAAAATAGTGTTAGAGCATTAAATAAAAATTGCAAAGTTCACAGATGATTGTATTTTACCCATTCCAAGATGTACTAATGAATATTGAGATATAACTCTACATAAACTAATTGCCTAATTGAATGAACACAATAGCCATTTAGCCTACGGAGTGAACTAAATAAAAAGGCCGTTGTAAGGCGTGGTAGCCAATAAAAGTAGGTTATTCGTTCTACGAAGTGCGACAAGTAATTAGTTATTTTTTCGACACTAGTCGGTGCTAGGGTTAATTAATGTATTGTGTTGGAAAGGCTTTTAAAGGTGGTCCTATTTTATTTTTATATTTTATGAGAAATTATACCTACCGACCCATTTAATACTTACCTTATAAGTCGAAAAAAATAATAAAGTATAATTAATATTACTTAGCCTAGTATGAAAACAACACACCTACATACAAGTCAAGAAACATACAAAATTACCTTAGAAAAAAAAACTTACTTAATAAAACTATAACAAGGCAAATTAAAATAATGACTTCATTCTTCCTGGGCTACTGGCGTTTACCACTCCAGGGAACGAATGGTTGTTTTAATATAAATCATTCATTCAGCCTTTGGGCTTCATGAATATATTTATCATTCTCTTATCGGTTTTACCAGCTGCCAATAATTGTGCAGATTTACAAAAATTTGCATCCGTAAAATGAAACGTTATCACGCCAGCCCTGCGCTTTCTTATTTACATTATTTAAAAACTATTTTTCAATGGCCTACAATTAAACACTGTTTTATTCCAAAATACTTAAATAAGAACCTAATCACAGTCTTCGAATTAAGAAACTAGATCTACCTTAATTAAAAATACCAATACCAACGATATTAAGTAGTATAGATAAATATACTAAGATAAAAGAAAAAAAATGTTTTTTTTTAAATATTTTAATACGTAACCTGCCGAACCCTTTAGAACACATAAGCTATTTGTTCCCACCTAGTCTGCTAGGAATCAACTGATTAGCCCCTAACATCCACCCACATAATTTCCTAAAACAAGATAGCTAGTTAGGTACCTTCAGTAGGCAAACGTTGATAGCCTGCCTAACTAACTACCCCTATTGAAACTGTCACAACGGCATGCTAATAACTGTGTTACCATGTGACAAGCCAGAAAACCAGTATGTTTATTTTGAACTTTTGAGTGTCCATAATGAATCAAGCTACTGAACATGATTATAAATGGCCATGTGTACAGACACTATAAGCTATCAAAATTTACACAGCGGTAGACCGGTACTCGAACATCATTATACATTCTTTTGACAAGACGTGTCTTTAAATAATTAAAAAAAAGAAACTGCATAGCAGTCTATTCATCTCCGAAGTTTTTACACAGGGGCACGTGTTCGCATACAGTACATGGGCTGTTTTCCGTGTATTTTCTGGTCGGGTGCGCAGCGGTGCGCGCGGGCGGTGCGCGGGGCGCGCGGGGCAGGTCGCCGGCAGCGCGCATCAGCCGGCGGCGCGCCCGCACCGCGGCCGCCGCCCGCCCTCAGTCCGCCGTCACGCGCCGCCGCGACAACACGTTATTAAGGCCTCTGTACGCCACTATACGCGACGCGCGCGTTTCGAACGTAGTGAACGATCTCGCGACCGGTTCGCCGTAGCCCATGAGCGACCAGTGACATCTCGATACTTGTGCTGTGTGACTTGCAGTGAAACGCTCAGTGCATACATGTGCAAGTGATGGATTACTGCGGATCTACCTTCGAGTGCTGACGACCGGGTACGGTCCCGACGTATGCCCCGGCGCCGCTAGCCCGGACGCGCCAGCATGCGCGCCCCCGCGGTGCTCATCGCCCTGCTAGGGTTTCTGCCCCAGGTACTGATATCGACACCCAAAACCGCGAATCCCCGTTTGTTTACGTTTCGCATCGGCGTAATCCAATCGAAAACTCGTGGTTCGCATCGCTTCTCATAAACAAGGCAGCGATGCAAACCGGCGGGTGTAGGTGCGACCGCTGTGCACTAGGCGATAGTTTCCCACGAGCGTGGCGCGCGGCCGGCCTGCCAGATCGTCCTGGATAGTGCTGGGGAGCGAGGGTGTAGTGTAGGTTAGGCGAGCGAGCAGTCGTGACCGGCCGCGACTCGGCCCGCCGACTCCTCCCCGCGCCTGTGTGTGTCCGATACGTTTACCGAGCAAACATAGGTACATAGTTATAAAGAAAGTTCAGGTTTTAATACGACCGGCGCGCGGGGTCAGCTAGGTCGCGAGCCTCTTCGTTTTAAAATTAGATGCATTCCGAGGCTTTGCGGCGGATCCGAGTCGGCACGAGACGTGTTCGCGACGATCTGCATGCACTGCACCAACGACAAGAATAACTCTTCCAGACGAGTCTCAAGGCGCGCGATATTTCGGGCAGGGTTAGTAGTTCGGTCTAGTTTACACGACAGAACCCTTTGCTTGTTTATTGACCGTCGCTAATCGTCGGAAAATAGGCGCCGAAAGTACTTAAACTGGACATAAATAAACAATGCGCTCTAGATGAAAGTTCTGAGAAAATTGACAAGAGGTGGTAGACTGTAAATATCTAGAGTAATATGAGGTCATCGCCCTGTGAACCGGTCAAGGTTACTTGTCCTACGCCAAGGGTTGCGGCCGTGGAGAGCTCACGGTGACGTGTGAACTTCACACTTCATGTAACTTTCGTGCTTTTTATCGCAACACTTTTATATGCGATATAAGTAGCCTGGCTTATCGATAAACGTAGACTTAATTAACTTCGTTATTTGCCTCATTAACGACTAAAGGAAACATATCAATCATTCGAGTGTAGCCTTTCAGTCCAATGGGCGGAGATACAAGATGTTTATTTATGTCCGGAGAACATCTAAGAGTACCTACATTTTAAACAAGCTAAAGAAAAGCACATCGTATGATTCACCCAACCACCGGTAAATAGGTACATGTTCGAGTCGATACTTAATCGATATGTAGATCTCCGCCTTACGTTCCCAACATTGTTAGGAGTGCGCCTAGCTAAAGTTAAGCCTATTTACAAGCGCTACCGAAATGTCAACAAGGGCCCGATAATAATAAAAAAATCGATACTTGTCTCGGGTAACTTTTTGTTCTCCCGCATCGTTTACCGGTCTCCGAGTGCAATTTACAACGAGGGAGCTATTCCCCAATGTATGCGTGTGCGCACTGTGAACGAATAGTTATAATGTGTTCGCAAAATGTACCGTTAATATCACAAACACATGCACTTTGTTATACGAATATTAATAAAACTCGTCCGCGAACAACCGGTGTGTCGGGAATTGATCCTCACTCCGGCTGATCCGTGTGATTTTTGTGCACTTTTTATCATCAATTGCTGTTTTAATTGTTTTTCTGATGCGCCAATCAGGTTTAATTAAATAGTGTGGGTCCTTTTCACACCAGCATACATTGTGTAGGTATCTATTTATTTATAGTCCTGTGCGTGTGTGTGCGTGCGAGTGAGTTTTCAAGGCGCTATAATACATTATGAATGAAGTCGCGTTGTTTCATAAAAAAACGGTATTTTGCGCACCACCGCTCAGGACTGGTTTGTCTTGCCCCTGGTCCCGTCTACGTGACGACGATCGTGCATTGATGTAATTGTCCCACCGATCAGTCAACTCGATTCTTTATACTCGATACATCCGTAGGAATCGATGTCCGGATTTTTCTTTTTTTACCACACGTGCAAGCCAGTAGCTAATTCAGCTGCATTATTCTTTCTTTGATCGCGTTCGAAACTCGAATCGCGTGATCATTCCACCGCCTTTTTGATCGGAAGCGGCGTCGGAAACACGTCTGCCCGAAAACCGCAACGTAATAATTTCCAATTTCAAATAAGTAAATAATTCACTGAAGGTTGCTTGTTTCGATTCGTGATCGCGTTTATCCCTGAGAAATTATTCAGAGGATAGGTTTATTAAAAACGGTTGTATCCTTATTTTCCATGTATGGTTATAAATTAGTTGATATTTTTTAATGCAATAGGTAGGACATTGTTGCATTCTATAACGTATTCTTGATTACGCTCGGCGTCTACCTGTCGCAAATCTAGGACATAGCATGTCATAGCGCGCATGGAACGTTAGCAGTGCGTGTATGATTGCGTTGCGATTGGTGATATAATCGATATATATTTCAATTTTAGGTGTGTATCTGTCTATGTGTTCAGTGTAACTTGTCTATGCGTTCATAGGGCTGTCAGAGTTTATATTCGAAATTTAAAATTCAACTCATAAAGTTGCCAATTCAATGTTTAAAAAATAAAAATGAAATCTGTTTTTTAATTATAAAGGAAGTTAACAGTTTGAAACTGGTAACCCCGGTAATATTACCCGAGCAGGTGCAGTCATTAATGGCAACTCTTAAACACACTAACATCTGCTTTTTCCACAATCCACTCAAGTCGGGCACACGAATTCTAATTGCCGGCTTGACATGTTGATTTAAAGTTCAATTCTCACTGTTGAATTGGTTAACTGAGTAAACCAGACGTTTTAATGGTCATTTTTACTGCTTAAAACCTCATATGAAAGTAGACTAAACTGTTATACGTGTCATACTTAAACTTACTAAAACTTGATCAAGTTTTACCTACATACGTTCGTAGAAAATGTTGAATTCCATTAGATTAGATATTAAATGCCTACCTAGAAAAACTAGCCAGCAGCTTGAATTATTTCTAATAAAAATGCCTAGTTCGTAATTTCAATACTGTAATCCACTAGTGTTCTCGTACCGTAAAGTTTACTTCATAAAGTTGGGTAACTAGTGTTAATTTTATATGAAGAAACCATTTCGTTAGCGAATACCTACCACTAACAAAGTTTTCTCTGTAATTTCCCAACAATTTGGTAAGTAAAATACTCTTATTATAAACCACCTGCCGTTTTAGAACCTCATTCACGAAAAAATCACATAAAACAGTAACAAAAGCACAATAATAAATTAAACGTCATATGTCATGTTAGCAATAACTATTTAAGTATGTGAAACTCCTTAACGGTAGGTTTTTAACCCTGTTATAATTTCGTCCATTGTCCAAAATGGTTTTTGTTCTATGTGAACCGACTCAATTATAAAAGACTTTATACGAAATACGTATAATCGCCGGTTTTTAACAGCTTAACTATGTGAAATTTTAAGTTTTCGTCTCATTGTGACGAGCATGTAATGACCGATTGTGAGGCGCGTGCGTCTCTCAATAGATACTTGGAAAAATATAATGCATCTAAAACATACTTTAAAAAATTATACTGTATGAAAAATACTAAAATTAATTATGCCATAACATAATTGGCCGATGTGGAACAGCCGCTCATTACAGCCATATACGGCCATTAAAATGTATAAAAGTTTTTGTGTTTCAATCCCGTCCGGACGTTTAATTGATTCCCAGTGACATTCGTGAAAAAACAAATATGGCTGCCAGGACCATTGATCAGATTACGCAATGTAACCAAACTGGATGCTCGGGGAAGTCAATATTATGTATTATTTATAAACAGACGCGATGCTTAGCTTTCTTGTGCGAAATTATCAAAGGATAAGTCGATTGAATGATGTGCTTCGCGATAAACCATTACCATAAATGTGTTTGTAATAAGTAAATAATTCAACCCTATTTCGGAACGAGTGCGCAATGTCGATGGTAGGGAGCTCGTTCGTTTTCAAATTTCGAAATTTATCGGATGCCGCGTAATTCAACCAGTAACCTTCTAATTTAAGGTTCTATTGTTTAGTGTTGCTAGTGCAAATTATTAAATTCCGAATTGGGTAAATGTGTCAGCGAAGCTGGTAAGTGTAGGTTGCACAAGAATAGAGCTTCAGGCATAGCGGAGTGATGAGTCGGTGCTTCTATTACACGTGGGTTGAAAGTTAAGGCCATAAGTTGACAGTTATGAATACTCACTTACTTGATGCTGCGAATAAGTTATTACTTACTGTGTGGGCGTCAATTAAGAAATAATTAAACGCGTAATGAGAATAAGATTACACGCTCGTTATTTCGTAACTGCATCTAAATCTTCTTATGTACTCAAAGTGGTAAGCAAACGGAACTGTGGTCGACTGTATTATACCGTTTCATAACGTTGCAACGAATTACGATGTGCAATGGATGATAGCAGTTACATTGAAAATAATTCCATTCCTTCCTCTACGCATTAAGTATCGACATGATGTATTTTAGATCGATATTCTATTGACAATTTAGTAAGCATCAATACTGCAGGATGATTTAAACTATCTCCCAGCTTTTCAAAAGTGTATGTCAAGTAATTATTTCGGTAGTCAAACAAGAAAGGTTAAACTCTAAAGAATTTTAATAAGTTCCATATTCAATCTCGTCAGTGAGAGGTTCACACGTATAATCCCAATAACAATTCAAGCAAGAAGATCTGGTTTACGATATAAGAGAGTACACGACTCCGATCATAGCGCTCCGTACACCGACGCACGAAATCTCAATTCGCTTGTGCAACACGCTTAAATAACCGCAAAATACCTTATTATGCGCTTTCCATATACGTTCTAGGCAATCTACGGGGCCTATTACGTTCCTCGCTCATGATTCTCCGTTAATTTCAAATTCCTGACTTAGATCATAAGTTCTTATGTCGGCACAGCTGCCAGCATCGACACAAAGGAGATCGCAACATTTGTCGCGCGACTAAATATCCTTACGTTTTATAAAAGGCCGTTTATTTTCTTCTAAAGACGTTCTGTGAAACGGAACGCCCTTTGTGAGCCAACCCGGCGCGTCCCCCTCAACACAATACCGACATTGAAACTAAGTTCTGTGAAAAGTCAGGTCAGAAAACCAATTAGTGACAGCGTTCATTCATCAGCTGCTATAAGACTTAATATAATAGTTTTTTCCATGTGCAATTAATTTGGTCTCGCGCCCGTCGTTCTATTTAAAGGCCGAACATCTTTATGGCATGTGTAGAATATGAACTCTAAAAAACCTAAATGAAAAAATAAATCATACTCGATGATTCCAAATTTAAATGGGATATTGCGAATTGATGCACTGGCCACATCGTCGCGCTATTAAAAGACTCTGTTTTGGTGTTTATTTTAACACATTTCGCGTGTGTATAACGGGAGAGATGAAAAACATTCCCCTGTGTTTCATTATTTGTGTTATTTTTAGACTACGTTCAACCTGCTTGAACGAGTGTTTACTCTGTTGCCTTACTTACATACAATAGCGTTCACATTATTACTCCTTATTATATCTCCGGATAAGTGACTTCAAAAATGCGTTTCGGCTTAATACTAAGAGGTAAATAGCATCCGCTTAGTAAGTGTTCAATAAATCATTCTGACGCAGTAATTTTCTTTGAAAATATGTCTAGATCGTGATTCTGTACGATTAAAACAAAAAAGAATTAATGTAACTCAATATATTAGTTGAAATGTTATTACGAGATGGCCGATTAGGTATTCAAATCAATTTGAATGGTTTGCTCGATGGCTCGCTCGGCGCAATTAATGTTGCCATGCTCGTACTTTCCTTTTAACGTGGAAAAAAAATATTGATGTTCACGACTGACGTCGAATGCATTAACTTGTATTGGTATGTTAAATAAATTAACGCCGTGTTGATTACTGACACACATTCGAATTTGTTGTATCGATTAATTTAATAAAATAGATCGTGTTAAGAAAACAATTTGAAGGTTTTATTAAAGTTAAATAAAGGTAGTGACTAATTGTCGATAAAAGTTAGCGCCTTTTAAAATGTAGTCTAAACAACATCAATCAGAGAATCAGCGCGTCAAATCTGCCCGAAGACATAATAAAACATAAGTTATTCGGTAGTCGGGTAAGTATTATTTAATTGTCGGTCTGTCCAGCCCGGGGCGAGGCGATGAACGCTCGCTTCCCGCTACGTTTTTTAACGCACTTTTTGTCTTTACCGTAATTCACTAACTTATTTACATTAACAACTTATTAATAGTTCAATCTATTAAGTAGTTTGTACTTTAATTTTTAGAAATTAGCTTTTATACAGTAGACCACAATCCATCAAATTCCTTGCTACTATAACTCGTCTATAAACAATTGACCGACAAAAAAGGGGATGTTTAGAGTGGTGCGTAGCTTTTTTTCTGCATTTTTTTGGATCCGCTCCTACCTGACAACCACGTGAATGTGTGAAGTGAGGGTACTCCATCCTCCTCTTTTGTAAGCTAGAAGAAAGAGAGGACGCGACGTTTCGCGCAGTCGGATACAGAGTTTCACCCCTGTCGCACACGCAGGAAGTTTGTTCAAATCTGGTGTATTTTTTTACCGTGGTTTTGTTTAAACGGGGGCTGAATTTGACGAGGATAGACATACCGTCTAATAGATAAGGCTCTACTGAATGGATGATTGTTCTGTCTCTTATCTTTGACAATACAAACTGAAGGTCATACTTCGTGGGAAACTAATTAAGAAAGCTTCTGAATGTGGTTATAATCCATTTGTTATGTGCCAAGCAAAAACCTCTGTACGGTCCCGGAATCTATGATACATACATTATTTATTCATGCTTAATTCAACATTAATTTTGCCTTGTATGTAAGCCGGGGCTATTAATAATGAGATGAAGGCTTATCAACAAAAAATATTTACTAAAATATAGTCAAAACTGACTGTATAAGGTATTCTGGGTCATTAACAAGTCTTATAATGATTCGGACCACGTCACGATTTAACGAGAGACATACTAAAGTTTTATGAATGTAATTTATTGTTGTATAGCCAACTAAATAAATAATCAATTAGAACGAAAGCACCGGAAATGATTCTTTTAAAACCTTTTTTATTTCATAAAGTTTATACCTTCTGCGCGCGCGCAACATAGTATTAGTCGCCGGTAATGATTTGCCAAGACATGGCCGCCATAATTTAATACGTACCACTTCCTTCCGATGCCATATAAAACAGGATAGGCTTTTTGACTTAACTTTTATAATCTGTGTTATTTTAAATTTTAATTCGACATTTACCTTAGCTTGGCTTTAAATAGTTTTAACATTATAAAACTCCTTGTTTCTTATAATTAATAATTGCCAGCACATAATTATATTAACCATACAATGTAAGGATAATAGACGGCTGTTCTGAAACTGCTAACATTACAAGCTCGCTCCCTAATGCATTAGTCTTAAAACTTGTTGACCCTACATGCACTGCGACCAACTGCATTCTTCCATTAATATAAGGGTTGTGCACCCTGGAGGGCAACAGAACCAGTTATTATTATTCATACAGTACAAAAAAACTCAGGGGAATTCTAGTCGTCTCTTTAACAACTGCTTATCTATCATCGCGCTTCAAAATATCCAAGTTCTTCATCAAAATCGGTAGTCCTGACTAAGATCGTTTAAAACAAAGCGGGGGGTATTGTTTGACAGTTCGATTGACAAAAAATGCATTGTTACGTCAGTAACGTTCGAAATTCGATTCATAGGGGTGTTACCGGGTTCACCCCACACGCGTTGTTACTTGCAACCCCATTTTTGAGCGACCTACATAAAGTGTCCAGTAAAACCGTTAATGTCTCGACGGGATCGATCGCACGGACAGTTGTGCAAATAGTTTGTTTGAGGATTACATCTTTGGGGCGACGAAAGCTGTATTGCCAGTTTGTTTGTTGTTGTCACACTGAATCTGATATATTGACACACTTAATCTTTACATTTACCCCATTCCTGACACGTTTACTACATTATTTGTTTTTCTCCTTCCAGGTGCTGACGTCTGGTTCCTTCGAACTTAGGATAAAAAGTTTTACGAACTCATTGGGTAGGTTAAGTAGTGGGCAGTGCTGTGATGGTTCCTCAAATAGTGACGCGCCGTGTTTGGCGCCGTGCAGGACTAAATTCCGAGTGTGCCTCAAGATATATCAAGCTAACATCGACACCACGTCACCGTGTACCTTCGGTGACATTACAACGCCTGTGTTGGGCGGCAACTCATTGGATGTGCCCAACCTGCACGTGGAAGGATTTAGCAATCCCATCGTGTTCCCCTTCGATTTCACATGGCCGGTAAGTGTCTTAAAATAAGTCTTTCGTACTCGTAGACGGTATTGATGTTTCGTAAACAAAACAACACCTCATTAATTTTGTAGGCAACAGTAAAATCAATACGTCGTAAAAGAAGCATTAAGTAGCAACCCTACATCAATAAATCAACGCGCTGGAAGTTACCAACGCTCAAATTCCAATAATCCACGCGGAGACCACTCCGGCCATCTCATTCGCCGTAAATAATAGTAAAAAAGAAATTAAGGGATTCTATATTCAAATTTGACAGAAGCGATGACGATAAGAATACTTGATGGTTTAACGAGCAGCCGCGTGGGAGGATTACAGCGTTCAATGGTTCATTTTTAATTAATTATGAAGTCGCTCTGTGTACGGGCAGCCGTGTGTTATTAGATGTAGTCGGTTAGCCTTCGTCGTGGCTGTGTTCTCATCTTCACCGGCGATTAGAGCGCAGAGGCCGGCCGGAATCGTGATTCGATATTGTAATTACATGTTATTTATTTACAGATCGCGCTTAGATCTATCTCGATTCCAAGGATAACGGACGTCTTAATTGGACCTTAGTTACGGTTATTTCGCTCGGCGTCAATTGTGTACGGTTTACACAGGCCGCGTGTGGACCTAGAGGTTTCGAGTGCTATTTGTATTTTATTTAGCGGCCCGCTTCAAATGTCGTACCGTCTCGTAATGTTTGAGCAAACAATCGGACCCAAGCCGCGCTTGCACAAGCTCCGACCATCTGGAGAAAACGTGACATTTGGTAACTAAACCAAACTGCAGGTACACCCAACTGGGCATAGTCGAAATTTAAAACTTTTTCGGATAGTGGAAGCGCGTCCGGTAACTGCCGCTATCATTCCGAATGAATTGGCGCTAAATTGAAACTTCCTGTTTAAATTCACATAGAGCTCTCTATTGCAAGCATGTGTTGACATGCGATCAATTGAGCGAAAGCGGCCTGCAGAATGGTTTAATCTATCAAATTTCAAAAGTGACAGGCTAAGCTGACGTCGATTCTACGCCATGTGCAGTTTATCTTACTGCAGTCGGACATCGAAAGTCACCCATATGTCGCTAAAACTGTTAAATCCTGTGCCCGAGGATATGCGCCATACGCCTCGCCGCTTACCGATACAGTTACAGTTCGATGCGTCTCATTTAAATAATACAATCTGCCCCTAGCATTATTAGTAGAAGCTGACTTGGATTTTTTCTCACAATGAGGTCATCGTCGGCCAGAGAAGCGCCTGTTTTACGAGGCATATCGCGCGCACGAATAAATATGTACCGGGTTATGTGTTAGTATATGGTATGTTCCGCACGCTGGCTTCGTGACCGGCCCGGCAGGTGAACGGGCTCCGCGCCGAGACGCTCGCAGACGCTCGATTTTCGAATTTGACATTTAATTTACTCATCGAATTCTCGATGGCTGGCATCACAATATTTTGAAACTTGAACCAGCCAGCGCGCTGACACTAACCGGCCTGCTGTAATACAACCTCGGCGAAGTAATCTTAAACGCAACTGCATCCGAACTTTATCTGATCCCTTGTGAAATAAATCGGTGCTAGAGCCGTAAGGAGATTTGACCCGCACGATAATAGGTCATGAGCATATTAATATTACTGACAACATCGAACAGTGAAATTACAAGTAAAGCGGCGCGCGCGTTAACGACGCATAGAAACGATATATCATGCAGCGTTTAGAGAAAGAGATGGCTCACTCCGAAAAGAAATCTCATTTGTATGCAGTCGCTCGGCGCGGCGGCGGGATTTCATTTATTTCACTCTCATACAATTTGTGTTTGTAAATCACAAGTTTTATATTGTGATGCGCACTCCGAGGCCCGTTAGGCAGTCCGGATGTCAAAGAGGTGAGGACCGGATTATGAGCGAGTCTTCGCACGTACCGAGAGCGGCTAATGGCTGGCTCACATCGCGGATAGGAGAAAGGTCAACGATACTTGCCCTTAATGCCAGGGGTGTACACCCCACGGCATGAACGGGCCCATTCACTAGCGCCGCGTACAACCGTTATCCGCTGCCGTTTTAATGCGAAAAAATGTTGAGCTTATGCAATTGTGCATTTACACCTGCTTTGCGGAGAGAGCGCCAAATGTCACAGTGTGCTTCCGCGCATGCGCGGGCCCGGCGCGCGCGCATTACGCGGGGCTGGCCGTGAACTATACTTTTTATGGATCCAAGATCCGTATTGCGTGATGTTACTCATAGACGGCATTGTGTCTTATCTTAATAAATTTGTCCATCATCTATTGTTACGCAGTTACAATAAATTCGATGGTTAATCTCTCGCTATTGTAGTCTGCAGCTGTTAATTCGAACTGTTTGGTGAGACTAGGAAGTGCAGTGTAGGATCGTAGCTGTCGTCTGATCATAACTCACAAATATTCCGCAAGTCATTTTCCCACGGGGCGGGGATTACGAAGACCCCCTACTATTTACGATCTTGCAAAAACTCGCACCGAACGGTCGTAATTATTAATTGCGGAAATACCTGAAACTGTTTTTCTAAAGACCTTTATCCACCGCATCTTAAAATAGCTCGTTTAATTTATTTTAAGTGGAACCTTTGCATGCATAGCGGTTGCTAATAGCGACAAATATCTAAAATTAAAATAGTTATTTGAAGGCTTAAAGAATAACCCTAGAATGCAGCGGGAGGTGGGCCCTGTATTCTTTAATTAGTTAACTTATCTATTCCGTTAGTAACACCTTGAATAAAAATAACGAGTTTCTTTAGTTTCGTGATAAGGAATGTTAGTTACTAGTTACTGGTAAGCTGTGGGCGAAGGAAATAATAAATTAGAATTGTTTTTAGGACATAGGTGCTGAATATTTTGCGATCATTTGCCTTTAGTTAATTTGCTTGTATTTTTTATTTATTCTTTGCATACTACTTATGACATTATTTGCCTTTAATTTTTAGCCCTATTTTTCAATGTCAAATCATCAAAATTTCTCTATTCTAGAATAAATAATTTCCAATCTAAATAGGAAATAATTAATAATAGCGATATTTTGACGGCCACCGATAACAAGGCCATGTGCATCTCATGTTTCGGAAGTCATTACCAGCAATGTGGCACAAACCATCCAGCATTTGTTACCGACTTGACTCATTTCATTAATTAACCTTAATTAAAAACACCAACTTAAATGACCAAATTCATGTTTTTAAAAATAATTTTCTAAGCAACAGACCGAGAAGTTCAGCTTCCTCTATGGTTCGGAGCAAAAAGTATGTATGCAAGTTAACTTGTGTAGAATTAACAAAACAAATACTACATTATCTACGGTTTTAAAAGCTCAGCCTGATTAATGTATTTGTGTCGTTAAGTGAAGAAACACACGTCTTTATTGTGGAACAAGTAGACTAAGCAACAGCGTAACTAATTCTAGAGATTGTTACTTATTTTGCATGTTTCGTAAAATAGTTTCACGCTCCAAATAGCACCGCTCTAATGAAAGTATGAAAATTCTTCTTTAAGTACCTACATGGTCACAATTCATGCGTGTACCATTTTTTTTTAAATAAGTACAGGTGTATTCTGAGAAATTAACGTTTTAGTGACGTCACGTTCCATTCGAATTTCAAAACAATAGTACGGTAACGCACGCGGCGTCGGTCGAATGCCGTTCTTAATCCATTGTCGCGTGTGAACTCAGTCGCTTTTTGCGCTTCATAGCGGCGTACACATTAGAAAGTAATTAACGATCCACAGCGCGTCGCGTAAAAACTCACACCTCGACCAAACTTGTGCCTCAAATCGTCAGTAATTACATTAGAATCGTAATCGGTTACGCGCCCCGCATTATTATTCGCCCGACAACCGCCGCTTATATAAGTTTCCACTTCAAAAACGTAAAACCTTCGCACGCATCATCGACTTATTACTACATAATGTAACGCGATATGAGCGTCGGACGCTTTATAAACCCATAGTTGGAGTAACTTCCGTCTAGTTTTTTATCGTGGAGAGAGCTCTTAATAATTTCCTTTATTTCAATCCGCTCGCGCTCGCTCGGGATCCTCTTAAAATACTTACCCCTACATCCGCTTCTTTTAATAAAGTCTACCGAAGCTATGGAATGCCTCATTGGATGTTGTTCCCTCTTCGACAGCGTCTTATATCTCTCTCCTTTCCGACGCGCGGCAATTAAACTTTAAACAAAAAAGCATCGCGAAAGAAATTCCACGTAAAAGTAGGGTGCGCGCGTTACTGCTCGCTGTATGCGCCATTACAATATCACTTGTAACGCGATTTCATAAGTTTCAAATTTAAACAATCGGAGCGTGGATAATTAGTCAGGTTGCATTGTTCGGAGCCAGTGCACATGCATTCAGCAACCTATCAATTAACCGGTCTCTGCTATTCTAGCTGATCCGCCTAAATAAACTGAACATACTTACGCGTAACCGAACGTCACTATTATTCCCAGTGCTAAAATAACAATGCGTGCATTAGAAAACTGGCTAGTAAATAATGTTTAGTCATACGAAAGATAAAGGAATAAGCTCATCACAGTGAATAGACAATAAAAGTTAACCGGCCTTGTTATAGTTGTTATTACAACGCCTCTCCGAGCGAGCGCTAAGAAAACACTCCTTTTTCAAATGGACGCTCGTTTACGGTCAAATTCTGACATTTTAACTGCGTCTCTATAACGTTTACGGCTGCTAATAAAATTGTTCAAAGAGCCCGATTTATTATGGTAGCCAAAAAGTAATTTGCGTCCCGGTATTTTTTTTAACGACGCATATGTATGCGGATTAAATACCTAATTGAGTGATGTCAATCAAAATTCGAATTATGTGTATAAATAGGCAGTCGGCGCGTTCCTAAATAAATCCGTGTCCGTTTTAGGCGATCGAGCGCGTTCCGTTTTTATTGAGTGGCGGCCAGAGTGCGGGTGAGTTCTCACGTACTGCTAGGGCGAGGAGCCCTCAAATCTGCAATGATGAAATTCCTCGCGTTCCTGACTTTATTCATCACACGCGCGCAGTTTCTAGGAATTGTGAGTCGCAGTGCGAGCGGCTCACATGCTCCGCTCGTATCCGCAACCTCGCGAATAAATCGTCGCCATTATTTAGTATGGGAGGAGCGCCGGTACTTACGTACGTACGTACATACTTCGACGAATTTATGGACGTGTCAAAGGCCGATCATAGGCTGGGAACTACCGCGAGCAAAACTTGCAAATTAGAATGACCGAATGTTTTGAATTTGTCAGAAATCGTACACCGAAGACCCCGATTACATCTGGTCAAGATTCAAAGTGGAAGTTTTCTTAGAACCCGCCACAATTTGTCAATGTTCACACGGTGTGATTCGATCACTTTTGGCAACCGTAATACTTTATTTCCATACGATAACCGTGTTTTGAATATAAACATTTCTATTAAAAGTAGTAATACAAGTCATCGCTGTTTCTAGTTTAAATACTGGCGTATGCAAAGTGGATTAGGAAAAAACTGAGATGATATAAAAATATACGGATCATGTCGAAACTTGTACGTGGAGGCTGTGCGCGTCATTCTCGGTAAAATCCGGATGAACCGATCAGGAGATTGTTTGTTTTTAGTGCGGTTTCGGTTTCATCGGCGTACCCTTCTCATGGCCTTATCAGATCACGGTAGAGAGCGGGGCCCGGCGTGGATGTCTCACAAAATTTGTTAACTCGATTCTTTATTTTTTAATTCTTATGCTTCATTCAAATCGGTCCGTTGTTTATGGCCGACATTTTCATTTTTGGAATTCTTCAGCGGCGGGCTGAGGTCCCGGCCGTCTCCGAATACCGCCGATGCCATGTGAAAATTAAGGGTACCCTTTTTCACTTCGGCCTCGATTCAAAGTCCCGAATTCCTTATGCGAGTGTCTTTTTTCGCGATGATTGTAATTGAGGGCAATAAATTGTTAATGTCTGACTTATTTCGTGTGTCGTATACGGAGCGGACCGGTCGTTAGCGGTAAAAAAAGTAGTTACGTCTGTCTTAATGTTTCCTAGCTGGGTTTCGTAAAATAATCGTCACAGATATAAAGTATAACATTTCGTTTGAGTTACGACTGGCTTTTTAACTTTTTAATGTTTCCCGGTAAAGCGGGCTGGGTAATTAATCCTTTCATAATGTACTAAACAGTCGGTTAATTTTTCCTATGTGGTCACACCAGTGTTTACTTTCTCGGTTTTAGTGGGCAACACTGGAACTTTATTATAGCATCAATTTAATGGTTATTATTTATGATTGGCGTGTGAAAATGGTTAACGTTTTTAATTGGTTGAACATTTTATGTCGTACCTGGACGTTAAAGATTAGTTAATTGACACGTCTCTCGGCGAGTGAACAAAATTATCTCATGAGCTTATTTGCAGTCTGCAGCGATCAAACATCATGAAGTTCATATAAAGTTATAAAAAACTGTCCTGTTGATTTCCCGAAACATAAAATCAACATTTAAACACTAAAATGTTTATGAATTCACACGTTAAGTAGGTATAAAGTCATAAATCTTGCGTAAGATTGTTGGAACAGATCCAAAACTCTTTATAACATTAGAATCATATTGCTTTATAAAAAAGGAACTACATACACGTATCTATTCGGGGTTTTTACCTCTTAATTTTAAGCATTCCATTTTCGAATACAAACAAAGGATTTCTCTTGTTAAACAATTTGAATTTGGAACTTGGTAGGTTCACATGAGCCACGAGGTCGCTATTGCTTTGAGAACGTCTCGCTTTTGTCTATATGCGCTTGCGCAGACGTGCTCGTACACCAACAAGGATAAACCGGCCGGCTTGGAAAGTACGTTCAACTGCTAAAATAGCTCCGCGGAGGTGGCCTCGCGATTCAGCAGCGCAATAGAGAGGCTCAGTACCTCGCTCAGTTACTTGACTTTAACACGAAACTGCTTAACATTCTAACAGAATGCATGTATGTACTCCATGTCGCCAATAAACTGTCGACCTGAATTTTTTGTTGGAGAATATTTGTACAGGAAGTCTCCCGTTCACACGGTGTTTATTACATTTATTACACAATCCCAACAAAACTTGCAGGCCTTTTTATTATACAAGAAAACCTAATTCGGTATTAAAATTATGATTCATCGGGTCAATGCACCTCACATTCGTCGCTGCCAAAATAGAAGGAGATAAAGTTAATTAAATGCATTAATAAATAAATGCGCTCGAAACGCTTTTAATAAATAAAACAAGTTACGCGTTCCATATTTATCGGACAGACTTGAATTTGCATATCTTTTTTAATTTGACGTATTGTACGGAGCAAGTCTTCAGTTGTCTACATATCAACACGACAACATTCGATTTACAAATCGATTCAGCCATTCATTGAAATCGAGACCTTATTGCATCGCGTTAACAATCGATTTTAAGACGCTGGCTGAAGCACAACTTTGTCGGGGTACAAATGAAAAAAAAAAAACCTGTCCAAAGCGATGTTACCACACTAGCAAAGTGTGAAATATGAAATCACGACTCTTCCACTTGCCCGGGTGTTTGTGTTCCAAATATTTTCTCGTGTCGAAACGATACTCGAAAGCGAACTAGGTACGGTAATATCTTTTTGTGATGTTTTATATAAATACTTCCGATATTGTACACTATTGACCGAAACCAATGGTAAGGTGACCTTGTTCCATTTTATCGAAGCGGTACCTCTGACTATTACTGTTTACGCTGAGAACTCCGATGAGAAACCCGTAGTCTCTTTCAAAAGTTTTTGTTAATCTCTAAACTCAATAATAAGCTGTTACCAAAACCAACAAACAAGAGAAACATCTGTTGCCATTTTTAAACGGCTTCATTTCACTTAAACAATAAACAGAACAATAGAAGGCGAAACACGTGGCGAGGCCCAAACAGAGGTCCTTTTCACTGGACACCTGATTATACCTTTTGTTCTTTAAAAATCCCAAACACATGGCGCTAACAAATAAGAAGCACTAAAGTTAAGCTCGGTTCCCACGTATCCTTTCGCCGGATTCTTTAATTAATAACGAAATAACGTCGAAACGAGCTCCGATATGGAAGTAGCCTCTTTAGGCACCCCCATAAAACGATTATCAAATAATTCCTCTGCATTCATACCGTGGTATCAGTCTATTCGTCCGTAATACAATTTAACGCATCGCTCTCGCGGGATAAAATTAATGTGTCTCGATACGGTGCGATCACAGCCCGATATTATGTTTTTAATGAATAAAAACCAAAAAGAACACGTTCAATTCGGAACGGTGATCATTAACGCGTCGGCTGGCGATGCTACAATATTTCAGAATTTAATCGAATACCTACTGCGTGTGTGACGACTGATAAAATTAGCATTTCGCAAATAAGGCTAGCTTAACACGGACTAATACGTTTCCTTAATTGCCTGTGTAGCCTAGGCAACGAGTCTCGCCGACTTGTTGTATAAGTATACGGTATCGCCAACTCGACACGTTCATAAAGGCTACCTGCACACGTACGCTTACGTCGGCCGCTTTTTATGGGCTGGCTCGAGAGTCACTGTCGTGGGAACCGGCATATACTTACGAGCGACCACAGCTGACCGAAATGCGTTCTCCATACTCGATTAACAAATCAATACGCTCTATACTACGACTCGCCATATTTGATCGGGTGCACGCAACACAAATCATAATAAAGTATTTTGACAAGCGTCTCTCGCTCCTTATATTGATACGACGTTTACGATAAATCCGCTTTTCAAACACTGATAATGGTGATTTTGTATCGTTTAAGGTTTAAATTCGTCCAGGCGGCGGGCTCGGCTGCTTGGTATTCAGTGAGACGCGATAACACGTCCGCTTGTATTGTCTAACTATTTAACGTAACTTATTATAAATTCGTCAAAACCGTGGACGTAACGAAAGTTTAATTGAGATCTCGTCGTTTAAAAAGTGTTAGAAAAAGCGCTCGCTTTTTGTGACGCGCCGTTGTGCGTTGTGAAACGTCAGATTTCTCGTATTGATTTCCATCAGCCGACAATAATCATTGTTCGTTAGAGACGTGGTATCAGTTCCTATGCAAATAGACACTATTGTTCGTGCATGCAAATACTGTTTTCATTCATAGAGCTTAATTGAAGACGGGCGACATCTGTCAGGAAAAACTGAATCACTCGTTAAAGTAGGTGGTGGTGATCAAATGAGGTATTAGTTAAGCGGTGACCCTTCGTATCCGGCGCGCGCGCAGCTGCGCCTGCGACCCGTCACATGCTTATTGTAATTATAATCCAGCTTCAGAGATTCCCCCGCGTCCGTCTTCGTCTTTAATCGTCGTCTTTAGTCTACAGCTTTCATCGCGGTTGATTGACTAACCAATTGCAAACAATATTATTTCAACTCTTTCTATGTATAATTAAAGCTACTTACTTAATTGATTTAGGAAAACATAAACACAGCAACATTAGTCTAAAATAAAACTTCTCGTTAAACTTGTTTAATTAATACACATGAGACCACCGTTCAAGACTTTTTGAATCCGATATGCGTGTGTCATAGAAGTGGGTCGCGTTTCCACTCGCCGTCAATGTTTCAATGACTTTTATTCTCACAAGTCAGTTTTATTTGTACGTTTCTTAAACGGCGATATAATCTGCAATAACACTCAATTTTAGTTTCAATATTTAACCGAAAATTGCTCATCGATAACTCACATCCGTAGTGTAATTAAAACAGCGATTAGAGAAGTAAAGGTCGGGAACACTAGGCGGCGGTCGCCGGTCGGCGAGTATCGGCGGGATCGAGTGTTTTATGACCGGCGACCGGTTCCGATCGCGCTGGGAGAGATTTCATAAACCGAGAGTCGTGTACATTTTTGCATGAACGGAACTTGACAAAACACCCATTGATAAGTTCCGTCCCAGGCGCCTTAAAGCTGTTGACACGCACCGTTATCAAGTTTTTAATCGATTTTCGACTGCCGTTTCGCCTCCTTACGTAAACATGGACTAATGTCAACAGCTCGATATCAGATACGCACTCGTTCCTATTCGTGTTTTTTATAAGTCCGTTTGCCACGGGATCAGCCGATGTAGGCAGCCCGCTCGTTAGTGAAGCGAGCCAGCGTCATTGCCTTATTGCGTTTGTATTATTTTTAGCATGATATTGAAACAATTTCGCTGCCATCTGCTCCCGGGTTCACCTGTCTATCATGTTGTTAATTTACACTCGTCGGCTATTAACATTGTCGTTAAATAAAGGAAATATTTGAAATTCTTAACTGCCGCGCCCATGTTTAAAGGTCTCTCGTGAATGTTCTAAGATGATGTACATTGATTATTTTGGTATGTTTTGGAGGATGGTTTAAGTAAATGACGCAATGCTGAAACGTAATAAATGTGTGAACTAATGAAAGAACTGAACAAACTTGACGTGAAAGTAAATTTCAAAAGACAGGTGGAATAATTGTTGTCGCCGGTAACACGAGACCTGCTAATAAGTTGTACAATTGGAGTTTCACTTCCTTTATCGACGACTTGTAGATATTGTGATGGTTATCTCGCCCCATGTTTGTAATGCAATAATGTAACAGGCTGGTTTTATGTTGCAGGGCACATTCACGCTTATAGTGGAAGCGTGGCACGACACGAACGAGACGTCCAGATCTGATGGTGAGTTGATTGTTCTCCTTATAATACGATTATGATAAAAAGGGTCATGAAAATCTTCGTCCGCCTTGTAAAATTCAAATCACGTCGGTCACGACTCACTCACATTCAGGTTTCACTGTAATTCTGGGTGTTTATCGTGCATTTAACGGACAGTATGTATATTTGAATGCTCATATTATCATATCGTGGAAGACAAAAATGTTCCCATGGTGTGGACGCTTGGTGTTCAAGGCACGCGGCGATGCGCGTGATTCGCTTCGCAATGCGCGCGCTATTCTAATAAACTCAGCCTTCTGTAGGACGAAAATTTAGTAGAAATGTTCTAATGTATTCCGATGGCCGTTGACCGGCACCTAGACGTCGCGCTATGAAAATTACTTACGGAATATAGGCAAATTGGTTACCTACTTTGTTTAAACTGCCTTTTATACGAGAACACTCGCTCTGACACGCCAACTTGGCCACAAAATCGTTTCTAAGCCATGTGCTCGAATATAATTTTAGATTGTTATCATTTTATAATAATCGATTGGATAAGTTTTGCTCGTTCCCGTTTGATATCACGAGAAGCCTAAACGCCCAATAAAGAATCGACAGTTTATGTCTTACATGCGACGTGGCGTGACCGAAAAAACGATTCAGAATGAATTGTAACCGTCCGGGTCGTAAATACATCATCGTGATAATACGCCGCGTGCATCGATACACAACTCCTGCTACATCGCTACACGAACAAAACAAAACACTCCACCAGACTCCAAGCCCGAATCTAAAACGACGCGCCCAATTCGATTTTCAAAATTATTTAAATGGCGGACGCGAAAACTGACCAGCGACGCCCATTTCTTAATTAGATTTTCATACCGCTGCACTCTGACCGACATAATTACTACTCCTGACCGACTAACAAAAAAACTCCGGTGATTTACTTAGGAGATTTGGAGATACGGCGAGGTGTGTCTACGGGCCGGTTTACCGAAAATCATTAGCGTCCGAAGTGGATAGCTTAGAGGACGGGTATATTTTTAATACGGCTCGGGAGCGATGGGCGGCGCCGGTTCACTACCGAGAAATGTTACCAACAGAAATCTAATCAACCATAATAACAGGTTACACGCACGCCGTTTGTGTTCACTCACTATCGACTCACCGGGCTAATGCTTAATTAAATCACATTCTGTTTTTTATCTAATACCCAAATTGAACAGCTGCATTGGCTTAGAAAGCGGCCGTTGCACGTAGCTAATTCATTGTCGCGACCCTTGCGAGTATTTCATATTTATGCACAAGACATTGAAGAATGGCAAGAATGGCGACACACGACTCCCAGAATCCAATATATCATAGATGAACACGCGGCGCATTGAGGAGCTCACGGCGATGAATAAAGAGATTCTTGTGCTAAACAAATAAGTATACAACAATGGTCGCTGGCAATCCTGATGTTGTCGCTCGGCTCCTTCACCGAAATCTTTTGTGTAGCGCCCGAGGCAAGCCGGGCCCCACCTGGCCCGCACTAACGGGCCGCCGCATTGTTTACTTACTGGATGCTAAAAAATACAACTCCGAGGGAAGTCAGGGAATTTTTTAGTTTACACTTCATCTTTCGTCGTCGTAGGGCTTGAACATGATAAAAAATATCAGGAAGGCGCTCCGGAAGGTTCGATTTATGATGTAGCAGGCGCGGTGGCTCTCAGGAAGCGCTGTCGACAGATGCTCGGCACATGCTCTCGGATAATAGGTGGGCACACTTCTTATGTCTCGTCCTGTGCTCTTGTTTACACTACCGCCGGTGTCGGCCGCACTGTTTACGATTATTGCATTACTTAGCTTTACTAGCCCATATAGGCGAAATCAGGAAAAAGAGCGTGTGAAAAGTGACGATAAGAGATTCGTAGAGGCAATTACTGACGCGGGCCGGTGCGCCGCCCCGGGCCCGGCTACCGCTCGCCGGCTGACATTACACGACCGAGATGTGATTATCGATACAGTTATGTTGTGACGGCTGTTTATCTCGCTATCCGGCCGTGCATTATTAGTCAATTCATTACTCTAGCGGGTGGTGCGGCCCGTGCGCGGTTCCCAGGGCTCTCGCGACTCGCGTATCATTACTCGCCTCGTTAATTGGCTTTCACGAAGGTTAAGCACCACGTCAGCCGTCTGGAAATGTAACGACTACATTGCGCAATCCTTCGCATTCATCGAATCCTTCGCGCGGAACGTTAACGTTCGTATTTTCTCACAGGACAATGGGGAATTTCAAACGCGAACCGTCCTACGTGTCTTACGCGAAATCTCTTAAAATAACATTGACAACATCTTGAAATCTTTAATTTGGCTCCTCGAGGCCCTCAAAGCTCGAGTGGATCAGTTATTTATCGAGTGCAAGAGGCGACGTCTCCGAGGCGCACTTCTCGTAACGAAATATTCGTTGAGTGTTAGAAGTGGACAGTTTTATAAACAAAAGTGGCGCGTCGTTTGTGTAGACAAGCCCATTGATGAGATGTAGTTTCCCACAGCGGCGGGCGGCGCGCGGCCGTACGACCGGCCCGGGCAGGTGTCCGAATCGAGACGAGTGGAAATCGACACATCGCTTAATGATGTGGGCCTCACCTGCGGAAAACGGTCGACGAACCTTCGCGCGTCAACGCTGCTCGACGTCGCGGTTTCGATTTCGTTGGAAACCTCCCACCGATCACTAATTAGATCGCTCGCGATCCAGTCGCGCTAGGCGCTGTCAGGCCGCGGCTATATGTATAATGAACGAGGAGCCAGGCTCAACATCCGGTGGCCGCATTATCGATCGATCGATCATATCGGCGGAAGCGTCGCGTGATCGTGCATCCCCCGCGCTTCCCCAAAATCGCGTTTCAACATCCCAAATCGCTCGCGTCCGCCACTAGCGCAGCCGACTCAAATTATCAGTTATTTTGCTTTCTTTTGTTTTTGTTTATTGGCGTTTGCTGTTCGGATATATTTTCGTTTTATTTGTAGTGACCTCTGGGTCCATAATTACACGTTATCTGGCGCACCGGCGCGGTCGGGCACGTACTGATGCTGCCTCGTCCTTCTTTAAATGTGTTATTTATTTGTGAATTGGAATTACATTAATAGATGCGATAGTGGGGTACACCTTCATTTAATATCGTTACGCCGTTGAATTAGGATGATGTCTGTAATTTGTTCGGTTGTTTCTGGAGAATCCAACTTTGGGCTCGGACGAGTCGAATAGAGGAGAAAAACGTTGTACGAACGCAATTTACCTACAAATTGCTTGCCGAGTTGAATGTTGTAGGGTTGGTAGGAGGACCTAATTATCTTCTTTTTAAGTATCTATGTGTTGGCAGTTCTTCGATAGCTTTATGCTTTTGTTTTTGTAAGTTTTTAAAATAAAACTGGAGCGTTATTGTAGTGATGGCAGGGCAATTCTCCGGACAGCCCTGTTGCACCGGAGGCTGGGTGCACGGTTGCCATAATTCTCGAGCGCACATTGGAACTAAATTGCAAGCGGTCGGCGCTCAGTTCCCACACATCACTTTTCTAATTCCCTCCGAACTGCACACTGGCTTTCATAATTTCTTTGTCCATTTAAGCCTTGAACACACTGCAGTTATCGTTAAAATTAAATTTTTACTCACGCTCACCACGTATAGAATTTAAAACGATAAAATTGATGAGTGTTGAGTAGAATAAACTTCATAATATTTAATCGGAATGAAAGGCCCGATCGAAATAAATTGATAGCTCTCGTCTGATTGTATTTTCGTTAGGTACACAACCGGCGTAGCATACGCGTTTTATCTTCTAGATTTATTGTACAGATACGATCTTTGTAAGCCTACACGAGACCGGTAAATCGTGTGCGCTATGCTTTATGCCAGCAATGTCGATGCAATAATCGTTTCCATGATATTAAATATGAAAATTGAATTTGTATTCTTTGCGCCATTTTCGCTGAATGTCGTGACAACGTCCAATGTCATTCCGATATTTTGCGAGTTGAGACTTTCTTAGAAAAGTTTATTTTTGATTTGTTTAAACAGTTGCTTAAGAACTGGATGTTTTGTGAATTCCTTGTTATTTATTGGCTTTTCAAGTTGGACAGTCGCCGGCAAAATTATACTGGGGCATTTGCCGATGCTCCTGCAAACTATTTGGAGCGATTCATTTGGATTTGCTGCATCAAATATAATTCAAAACAATGCACATACCGTAGAGCTTAGTTGCGCAGCATCCGCGTCGTTTATTCCAAGGACTGCACACAAGGATGTGTCAGTGACCTGTGACCTGTTTTCCGTATAAATACACGCACTCGACCACTCCAAAACTCAAACAGCATCCATCGCGAGAGATCGTCGATGCTGCATCTCGTGATCATTACGGACCTGCTTAGCACTGACATCGAAAACAAAAGGAACACTTGTACCCCATACGCCACGAAATTAGTCGGGATCGAACGTTTTTATATACCTTTTAATTTTATTTCGCGTCTGGTTTAATTTTATCTTCTGTCGGGATTGCCGGCTTAGGAATGTACCCATCGAAGCAACAAGAGTAAAAAGTGGGCATACACGACGAGAAATAAATAAAGGTAGAAACTGGTCGACGCTGAGATTTCTTAGCTAGGGCTGGCGCGTTAACTGTCCAAACTAGGACGGGCCACCGACAAAAAATGTTTTCTCACCACGATGACTTGTGTTTATTCCTTGTATAGAGCTTTAATTTGATAGCTCTAAATTGTTTCGGCGTTTGTCTTTAAACGCTTTGTGTTTTTCTCCCGCTTATTTTGAATCGTATAAATTAAATCAGTTTCTGGACTGTGCAGTTGCGAAGTCTTTTGTTTTGTTTCCATAATGAGAGCAATAATGGCAGCCCTATAGCGAGTCAGCACTTACGCGGTTTGATGAATGGAGTGGCAGTTTTTCAAATCAATGCAGCGGGTTGTTTTCACAGACTACTTTTTGCTCGTCACTTATGTAATGCCAGCCTGGCTCGCTCGGAGCCGTCCAGTGGCTTTTTCTAAGTTAAACGCTGTACTTACGCGTGGTTTACAAGTAATATGTTACATAAAGAATGAAGTTAAAACTATTAATCAATCACACCGGCGCCGGCGACGAATCAAAACAGTGAATCACGCTTGGGAACAATGAAATCTCACGGTCGAATGCGGGCTTCAAACGCTCCACGTTAACAGGTCAATTTACTTCTGTAACCCTTTCCCACGCTGATAAAGGAATATTTTGTCTCTTTACCCGTATTCTTATTAATTAAAAATGTCCCGTTAATTTTTTCGGGGCAGATGTGGCAAATTCTTGGGAAACATGTTTGTTTTGCACCTGCGGTCCCGAAAATGCGCAGTCCGATATTCCGCACCTGTATAAACTTTTAAAATTCATAGAGTGAACTGACGAGGAGGTAATTCCGACCGTGGAGTGCGATCGTATGTTTCAATTATTCATTTAAGTTCAATAGGCAAGCTCACCTCAGGCTCGGTATTAACGAGCCTCCGCTGAACTTTTTGCCACATTATGCCAGTCGTTAGCCATGTAGCATCGCGTTAGGTGCATGTAAACTAATCATTAGCGATAAACGTCAAACGGTCGAAGATTTTCATGGCTGTTAGCAGCCAACAACTTTATTACAGAAAAAAAATGTCTCTGAAACTAATTTGTTAATAATTGGTGTTTGTAGATACCCTAATCGCGCGCATGACGAAGCAGAGCGTGGCTGATGTTGGCGGCCCTTGGATCGAAGAAGAGCAGCGGTGGGGTGGCCCTGGTGCGGCTCACCTGCGGCTGTCCTACCGGGTGACCTGTGCCGCTCACTACTACGGCGCTGGGTGCGAGGTGCTGTGCAGGCCCAGGGACGACGCCTTCGGACACTACACCTGCTCGCCCGCGGGGGAGATCGTGTGCAAGGCTGGCTGGACGGGCGACTATTGCTCTAAACGTAAGTACCTACCTTTTTTTCTTCCAGCAATGACCATTACAGTCGCTAACCACATTGTCCTCAAAAGAATGCTATAGTCACATATTGTGTTCATTGACAAAGAAATTGAAGTGTATCTTTTGTGCGCAACGTTACCTGGCAGACACCCGATCGCGCTGGTTCCTTGTATAAACACTCCTAGTTACATAAAAAATTACCGAACAATAATGTGAAATTTCTAAATATACAGCTATAAAAATAGTCGAAAACTAAATAGATTAGTAGGTAGGCGTAATACGGTTCCAACCTGGATTTCGTGCGAAATCAGGCTGATTCACCTCGCTACAAATAAGAGGCCTTGATTATTACGAATTAAAGATAAAAATTCCGTACACCGTCATACATGGTGTCCTAAATTTCCGATATCCCAGTTTATTATATAGAGCGTCCCACAATTCACTCTTCCTCATTAAAGCGACGACAATTTTTAGCCTGACATCCTCTCATAAACATTATAATTGTGACCGCCATAGAAACATTATAATGATGTAACATGAATTCATGACACACCCCGTTTTGTAATAAACATTGTACAAGACGATCGCTAACTTGGTATAAAAATGCGCACAGCATCTGTTGGGAATATAATTATTGTACATGGTTTACTTGTAAAATCGTTTATTTCAATAATGTTGCGAACGGCGCACACTAATCTCTTCAGTTGTAACAAACAATAATGGAGGGTATTACTTTAAAATGTCATCCTTCATTCGACGATGTGACTTGAAAAAACGAATAACCATCTCCACTTAAAGTCGTTAAATTAGTACTGTTTGTTTAGTGCTAAACGCTTTAAATAAATATAGACTTACAACTATAAAATTCTTAATATGGCGGCATAATGTTTGCCTTTTCTAATGTCAGTTTTGACAGATGTTAGAACGGCGGACGTCTATATATTTTTTATTATTTCTAATACCGCCATGCGAATAGTAATGGCACTAATTATCTCATAGCTTGGGAGTCGTAAATCGTATTTTTAATTAGTCCCATATCATTTAGTGAATTCACATTATTTATAAGGTTATTTGTACTTCCCGTGCCATCGGCCGGCCTCCAAGCAAACGACTCATGATTTTAATTACTATAACTATTTTTTGTATTACGGTTCGTCGCTATAAACTCATATAAACTATAGTTTCATAGTAATTACAGCTGAATATTATCATAATTTAATGTTAAAATTTCTACATACTTACACAATTCATTACATTTTTATGTGTATAATTGTTGAGATATTTTCCTGAAGCTTGATTGTTTTTAATTAATTTTCTTGCTAATGGTACATTAAATTTCGTTGGCGCGGCACTAATTACACTTTGGATTTGATTTTTTGTCTGGTTCTGACATTATTACAATAGAATCGTTAAATCATATATAACTACCCATTCACGTAGACGTCAAGGACCTCTCAAAAGCTTAGGATTCATTATTTTTTGTAAATCTAATTCACAGTGATAAAAACCAACACATCATAACACCTAATTTATACTCGATTTCAACTTCTAAAGTTACAAAGATTCAAGATTAAGATTAGGTTTATCTACCAGAATAAACATCAAACTAATGGCTATGTTGGCAGTGAATGTCAAATCAACCGGCCGGCTTACCATGATATAATTTTCTAATTGATTAAAATTACATCATTATTTAGTATTGGAAATATCGGAATACAGTTGTACGGCATCGGCGCGACAATATTAATATTGTGTCCGTCATAGTTTATTGGTAGCGTGTGACCGCCGCGCGGCGCACTGTTTGCGTTCCACTGCGCATCATGCGTTTGTAAACAAAAGCAGCGGACGCTCCGCTCACTCGCCATCAGAATGTCCGCTCGCTTTTACCTATCGATCTTGCGCATTTCTAATAAAACAGTAAGATCACGTCATTACGACGTCCTGGCGTATGTTAAGCACATCGCGTCTCGTATTGTTGCACAAAGCTGCGCGTCTTGCAGAGATGCATTGTGGCCGGGCGGCGGGCGGATGTCGCGTCGCAATCTCGGCAGCCCCACCTGCCGCCGAGTTCCCACACTCCGGCGCCGCAAAAAACGCGCCAGACAGAGACGGCACGCCCCGCTCTCTGTAGCGCGCCGTCCCGCTCGCGCGCCAGGGCTGTGCCCGCCCGACGCAGCCTCCACGCGACTCCATAACCACGAAATCACAATTTTCTGGAAAAAGTAAACAAACGACAACCCGACACGATCGATATTCGAAGCATCCCAAAAACGGACAAACAAAAAATGTACTAATAAAATACACATTTTTGAAATGGAACGTGTGAAAGGTGCAATATTGCGAACGTAAACGGTCGTACATTACACGAATGTTCTGCAATAAAAGTGTCGGCAACCCTATCAGCGGAGTTTGTATCGGCGATTACGAAAATGTAAAAGCGAGAGAAGCGGCCATAATGTAATGAAAACAACGCAGTAGGTTCGCGCACGCACACAGCCGCTCGCGGGCCGCTACACAGA
Organism: Helicoverpa armigera; assembly: GCF_030705265.1. Taxonomy (NCBI): domain Eukaryota; kingdom Metazoa; phylum Arthropoda; class Insecta; order Lepidoptera; family Noctuidae; genus Helicoverpa; species Helicoverpa armigera. The sequence goes on along the minus strand of NC_087142.1, from coordinate 6,934,336 downwards.
TGCCACGAACCGGGTCAAAAACACCTTTAAACGAGAACTGAACACCAATCGAAATAAACTCTACTTGACCGTGTCACGAAAGCTGGCTCACATCTGCCGAACGGTATCTCGCCTTCTGGGAAAGCTTAACAATCCCGAAAACTTATTTGCATGTCCCGCCGGCATTATCCGCGTCCAGCTCTCCTGCTTAATGATAGGGTAAACATCGCGAGAGGAACCCTTTATGGCCGCTTAATTTCGCCTAATTGTTAACAAGAGTAAAGTTCTCACGAATATTACCTTCTGTGTTGTATCGCGAATCCCACGCGCACCTAATTTCCGTTTGGGAATAGGAGCAGATGCAAGGATCAGTTAAATATTTGCTGAACTCGTGTGGGAAGTGTCAGGGACGTCCTTTTTGTCATCCTACCTGTCCTCGGCGAAGGCCGGGGCTCCGGAGACCTTGGTCGCAGTGCGGCGCACGCTAGCCTTTCATTACGAATCGATACAGTTCATGTCCATTGATAATAATTAATAGGTCTGCAGGAGTGCGCCATAACATCCTCCCCGCGGCTTCTTCGTGCCCACTTACGGCCTAAATTGGTTTTGGAGTGTAATTTTTACTACCGTTTTACCTCAGTTCGAGGGTCAAGATAAGTTCGAGTGGTCTGGAGTGGCAGCACGGCACACATCCCGGCACTCGAGCGCTTTGATCTGCCCTGGCCGACCGGCCGCGGCGCCTCACTTACTTTTTCTCCGTCTCTTACGAGCCTCATAAAGTTTTATTAATAATTCATTGTAATGGCCTCCCGCAGGTCATGAGAAGCAATTGTTTTAAATAGCAATTTATTTTATTCGCGAAAGTGTGAAACTTACGTGAAAGCGGATTACATTTTCAATTTTCTAACCAGTAAAAAACATAGCAGTCGGGATAATAATAGAAGTTACCGCGTGAGTGAGTTAACCAATTCGCCGGAGTGCGGCTTAAGCCGATTTGCGCGCGCTCGGAGCAAGTTTGGGGGCTTTATGCTCGCTCGGCTGTGTTTAAACCTATAATAGAGTCTAGGGAGTGCGGCGGGAAGGCTAATCTCTTTTATGCAGCTCCCGAGTTTCTTTAAGCTCACAAAATAACTCTCCGACTCCGCGGTATAGTCGGAGCTTCGCTGAAATTGCTTCCTCGTTCAATTTAGAACCGGAATAAGCCAGTTTACATTTGCATTTGGATAGGGAATGAAAGTTATGATCAAGATGGCGTCTAGTATTTTTCTAGCGAGTTAGGGGAATAGTAACGGTCGAGCGACGGTTAGGCTCCCCGCGCTATCTGCCCCCCTTTGTATTCGCTCCGATAACTTGCCCATGCGCACCCGAGCGATACGACGAGCACACCACTTCTTATTTCTAAACCATTTTTCTTAACATCAGCGATACATTGCCGCTTGGCTTTTTTTGAAATTATGTTTGTTACGTGTCTACGCCGCAATGAACTTGTACTCCCTCAAGCTATCGAAACACATAATGCTCAACATGAAATGAGAACAGGGTAAAGTTCGACATATACAGTATTAAATACAAAGGTAACGATGCGCACATACCAGACACTGAACTTACTGCTACAATTAGCTCTAAATATAAATCCCTGAAGACACAGCTTGTAGCCGAGACCAAAGTGCTCTTGCAAATGAAATTAAAGTGAAAATTTTAATGTAATGTTATAAAGCAGAGAGAGGATTTCGTTGTAGTTACGAGGTGGTGCGACTGAAGATAAATAGTGTGTGTGCGCGACCTCGCCCCCGGCCGGGACGCTAACGAACCTCTCTCTTTGTTGCACTCGCCGTGTCCTTTACGGCGAAACTGCACACAGATTCCAACGTTAATGCGAGATACCGCGCGGGAATCGAATATCATCCCGATGATTAAACGCTCCTGCTTCCTCTACAATTAAAGAAATCCATTAGTGTAGTGCTCGCTCCATTGTGAGCGCTTTGTCTTTGTGACGCTAACGAATGTTTTGTTTTGTTGCAGCGCGATGCTTGCCCGGCTGCGACGCGGAGCACGGCCACTGCCTCAAGCCCGACGAATGCATGTGAGTATCCACTTCACACCTTTGTGCTAAACGCTTACGTTACCTCCCTCGGGTCTAAATCATTCATCCTCCTCATTGTTCGCTACGAGAAGAAAGACATGCTTTTTGTCGCTTGTTATCACGTCCTATTGTGAACTAACGAATGTTGTCGTTTAATTCCAGTTGTCATTCGGGCTGGGTGGGCGAGCTGTGCGACCAATGCGAGCGGCACCCGGGTTGTGTGCACGGCACGTGCTCGCGACCCTGGGACTGCATCTGCGAGGAGGGCTGGGGCGGCCTGTTCTGCAACCAGGACCTCAACTACTGCACCAACCACCGGCCGTGCCGCAACGGTGGGACCTGCCATAACACCGGCCAGGGCAGCTACACCTGCATGTGTCCGCCCGAGTACACGGGGCCCGACTGCGAGAAGTCGCTGCACTCATGCGCCGTGCGGCCCTGCCTCAACGGCGGCGCCTGCGTGCCCGACGAGGGCGGCGAGCTCGCCTGCGCCTGTCCGCAGGGGTACGAAGGTGCTCGCTGCGAGACCCGCCGCCTCACCTGCTCCGACCAACCCTGCCGGAACGGCGGCATCTGCGAACCTCGCGGTGCCGGCTACGTGTGCGTGTGTCCCGTCGGCTACGCCGGCACGGACTGCGCCCTCGAGGCTGACCCGTGTGCCGCCGGGCCCTGCCGCAACGGCGCCACCTGCACGCGCGCTGGCGACGGCTTCAAGTGCACCTGCCGGCCTGGCTTCCGAGGCAACCGCTGCGAGATAGACATCGACGACTGCGCAGGCATCATGTGCGAGCACGGCGGCACCTGCGTCGACCTCGTCAACGGACAACGCTGTCAGTGTGCACCCGGCTTCGTCGGCCCGAGATGCGAAACCAGAGTAGACCTGTGCCTCGCTAAACCTTGTGCGAACGGCGGCGAATGCTTGATTCTGGACAACGATTATGAGTGCCGGTGCCGGCCCGGTTTCGCCGGCAAAGACTGCAGCATAGACATCGACGAGTGTTCATCATCTCCGTGCCGGAACGGCGGCACGTGCAGAGACCGGGTGGACGGGTACCAGTGCGCGTGCCCGGCGGGCTGGGGCGGCAAGGCGTGCACGGTGTCGCTGGCAGAGCTGGCGGCGCGGCAGGCGGGCGGGCACCTGCGGCGCGTGGGCGACGAGGCGGCGCTGTCGGGCCCGCAGGTGGCGTGGATCGCGAGCGTGACGGCCGTGGTGCCGCTGGTGGCGCTGGCGGCCGTGCTGGGCATCGTGTGCGTGCGGCGGCGGCGGGCGCGGGCGGCGCGGGCGGCCGACGCCGAGGCGCGCGCGCAGAACGCGGCCAACGCGGGCGGCCACGTCATCCGCAACACGTGGGGCAAGTGCGACGCGCCCGCGCCCGAGTGCCAGAACGCGCACAACGCCGCCGCCGAGGAGTGCAAGCGCAAGACGCTCAACACCGAGAGCGCCCGCCTGCTGGCCGCGCTCGACCCGCGCCTCTCGCGGCTCTCCGCGGACTCCGCCTACTGCGCCAATAGGTCAGTATTTATGACTATTTCACTTGAGTTCCAAAACCAAAAATACTAACACTATCCCCAAAAGAGCCCATCTAAATCAGCTCTTCTTTTGGTTACCTCTCAGTGCTAATTCTCATACATACACCTTGATCAAATGTCGTGCGACAATAATCTAATGTGACATTTTGTATTGTTACAGCGATACATCGCTAGTGAAGCGGGCGCTAGAAGGCGGAGGGGTGTACGTGTTAGACGACCATTGCTTGCCGCCGACGTACGCGACACAAGTGTAGTGATACTAATGCGTCGATGGACAACACTAACTTATTTATTCACAACGGACGCTCGTGCGAAACAGGCTGTGCGCCGCGTGTAAATATAGCGTAAAGTGTAAAGTGACCCTGTATAAACGGCTAGTTATAAGCGTTCCGAAGTATTTATTTAAGAGAGCGATTCGTACGCCCCTGTAAATAGTATTGGCGGGACGGATCGTGTTTTTTCCGCCCCTGATCGGCGAGCGTCGTGGCGACCGCGAGGACCGCGCCGCCGAGGGGCCGGTGGACAAGTCCACGTCGCGATCTCTGTCACTTGGGGCCGGCGCATTCTGGCACAATGTAAACACATCTAAATCGTTGCTAAATTTCAATTACATTGTTGTATAAAACTTTTTTATAACTTTTTGATAGTCTCGTCCAAGTAGAATTCTCAAATACTTGTTTACATTGTTTACAAAATGATCTCGCCCCAAGTTAGGTAACGTGTGCTGCGTCCCGTAGTTCGGTCCGCTGCGCGACGCCGCAGCACGACGCGGCACTGCGCTCGGCTCGGCTGCTGCTCGGGGAGCGACGTGCCGCGCCGTGACACAACACAACTAACACTATCCCTCTAGACTCGCACCAGTATAGAAACCAAACCGTGCGTAAAATAAGATTAGACTAATTTATGAAAAAATAATAATCAACGCGAATGATGCGTTCATCAGTTTTACATTGATTTATATTTTGTGATTGACTAATTGTTGTCATTTGTTCCTATGATTATGATAGTGAATTACTCCACACGAAAAATCTTGATCAGGTTTTCTTGAAAATCGACATAGATTTTTTTCTCTTTTCTCCTAACTTCCGTACTCGGGATGTAGATCAGTTAGCACGATAATTTAACGTTCCTGAGACTGTGACCGCCATTTCTACAACGTGTATGCGCGTACGCATGCAGGTGGTAAAAGTCGCGGTCGCGCCACACAAATATTCACGCACGTAATTAGTCCATAGGTTAAAATTAACTTCAGTACTTATAGAAACAAATTGTCGAAACCTAAGTCATTGTGTATAAAAGCATAAGTTTTAGTGTAAGTATATTCTCCATTACTTATAAGAGTACTGAGACAATATAAAGGTGTCATTAGGCAACATAGGACACGATAACTCTGCTTGTTTTAACTTATTTATTTTAATAGGTACGGTTCTCGAGATATGTTGTGTTTATAGATTCGGCTCGACCCGCCACACCCGCCGCCGCGCGGGGTGGAGCGTCGACCACGAATCGTCTTTATGAAATAATTTATGTTAAATTACATTTTTATAAAGTCCGTGTAGATATATGCGGTAAGTGATAGGTAATATCACATCTTATGTTGCCTTTTGTACTCGAACGTAGATTAAAAAGGTTAAATCGACAAAATTGTAAAAATATGAATAGACTGATGATCAATAATAATTCTCTTGTATTTAATTTTTTAAGATGACAAATAAGTTTAAATTATGAGGAAATAAAGAACATCCAAATGTACTAAAAATAGAATCATAATTTTTGTACTTAATTGATCACAGTGAACCTTTCATTTTTCTTTTTGAGAATTACGTAATTATATGTCAAAATTATGATTTCCATTCCGAACAATAAAATGACAGTATTTTTAATTTATTTATTACAACCGTATCATTATAATTATTGTGAATTTCTTGTAATTTTTATGAACAAAATCATTGTTTAATTATTTTTTGAGCTTAAGTTTACAATTGACTGATGTAAATTGACTTATTGATATTTTGGACACATTTTATTAAATCATGAATGTATTTGTGCCTGTATGTGTGAGTATACTGAAAGATAAAAATGTCAAATCATTCCATTTCTTAGCTAAGTAGCCTTTATCTATAAATCTAATGTTTAATTTCGCTATTTTCTTATTATTGTTTATTTTGCATGTGAAACCAGTGATTGTCTTAATTGTTCTATATTTCGTCCTTGTGGACAAAGTACAATTATCTGTTATCTATCTTAGTATTATATTATTACCTTTTGGTATATTCACATAGATTTATGTTTCAAAAGAAAAATGAAAGTAATCTTCATTAGAAGGAAGCTGTAACCGATAATTCCATAAATAGATCCTAACAGAATAAAAGTCATATTGTGTTGCTAATGCGTGATGCATTACGAGTGTTTGTGACGACGTGTAATTATTGCAGTGGATGCAAACGAGAATAAAATGTTAATAATAAACAATTGTTTACAAAAAATTAAAAAGGTCATTTTATTTTCCTCATCTGTGGCACACAATCCTAACCCGAAAATGCTCAATTGGACTCTGGAAACAGTAGTTTTATATTCAATTGGAGTTCCCAAATAACCGGACTGAAATTACTAGTTTCAAACACGCTTATTAATGCACAAAAAATCATTACAATACTTTTCTAGTAAAAACACAACATGATGAGAGTCCCATCATACGGGGTATCGAGAGTATCATGATAATGTATTGTCATGAACAGCTGCCAAATTTTATGAACCTACGAGCCTCCCAAGATAGTTTCGTAACCTATAGAAAACTCTATTACATACTTAGGTTGACCTAATAAAAACGTGTTAATAAATGACTAAGCACTAATGATGCGCACGCAGCAGAAACTCTCAATAGAACAAAAAACCCCCGATTTTGAAACATTATTTATCACTGCTCTGCTCCTGTTAGTATAGCCTGATGATATATAGCCTTCCTCGTAAATGGGCTATCTAACACCTAAGAATTTTGCAAATCGGACCAGTAGTTCCGTACCAGTAGTTCAGTCAGTAGTGAAGGCGAATGTTGTTGAATTTAAAGATTTTAATTATGCAGATAATTAGTGTTAGACGTCCTATAATTGTGTATGGTAAATAAAAATTTGTGTATGCAGCCATTGTGGAGAAATTTACCAAAAACAGATTCCGCTGGGCGAACGTTGTCCTGGCGGAACTTTTTTAATCCATAGACTTTAGAAGAAAAGAGATGTGTCCAAAAATTAGTGTGTATTTGTGTATAATTATTTATGTATGAATGAAATCAGTGCATGCATAAACTTCGGAGAAATTCAAGTTTCCGCTACGCGAACGTTTGGTCATTAGCTAGTTTTCATATAAAGCGCTTGCACAGAGAGCTGTAGATTTTTACATACGTTGTTTTGAATTTATTTATATGTCGGAGGCGTCATCAGGATGGCACTATCGTCCGACATCAGTTAGGGTAATCAAGCAAAGAGATAAATTTGGATCTACAACGCTAGGCAATACCACTAGGTACGCTAGACGTGACGTAGGGTAGTAACGCCACGAACACTCAATGAAGACGACCAAGACCGAACTAAGACTGAACTAAGACTGAGCTCCGCGGACGCCGCGCTGACCGCCACGACTCCGCCAAGCGCGCCAAATTGTTGTTTCACCGAAAACGCCACCAGAGGGCGCGCTTGCGTCTCGTTCAGTGACCGTACTATTGACTATCTCCGACACGGCCATAACTGACATACACACGTCCTCGTGTGGCTACACATTGTACCTGGTGACAGAAGAAAACAAAACTGGAGTAATTTTTCAGCTCGGCCTACCTGACTACACGAGTAGGAATGACAAAATAATTTTAAACAAAACAGAAACGAAATGTTTAGAATAAATGCCACAATCTAAAAATCAATCGAAATCAGATCACACAATCTCGAATCAATGCACCATGTAAATGATCCAGACAGACCTAAGTCAATCAGAAATCGATAGGCTCCAGTCCTTCTCACTGGGCGTGTCAAAGATGAAAAATGATCAGTCCTTCTCACTGATATGATTTAAAATGATCAGTCCTTCTCACTGATATGATTTAAAATGATCAGTCCTTCTCACTGATATGATTTAGAATTATCAGTCCTTCTCACTGATAAGTTGTGACAATGACGATATCTTTGACACAAGCATTCCAGTCCTTCTCACTGATATGGTAAGGTAGGAATTGCATCTGAACAATGAACTTTACAATGGAATTATTAACTTGAAATAAAATCAGCGAAATCAATTCGAACAAAATCAGTCGCAATCATCAGTCAGATACAATTATCATGCGAGCATTAATTAGAGTTCGATGAAGTACCTTCGCCTGGGTCATCGACCTCCAAATCAACACCAACTAAATCTAATTCAGTAGCTTGGGGCATCCTTATATTGTGGGCATACTGCTAGGTTCTATTGCCAGTTAAAGATTTCAAAACATAGCGATCGCCTTCAAGTAACTCAAGAACTTAAAATGGCCCTTTAAACTTAGGGTCAAGTTTAACTGGATTGCGCTCTTCATTTTTTATTAAAAGTAGGTCACCAACTTATCAACGAGACAGACTGCCTCTCAAGGTTATTAGTGTCTTACGACAATTAATCACAAAAATAAACCAAAAATGGATTGGTCTCACCGGGTTTCCACTTTCCACTCAACGAGCATGATGATGCGCACATCGCTATGGCCCGCAGTACAGCAAGGCTTTCGCGGACGTGAAGCCACGGAGATGCACGAGCACCAACACTCCGACCTCACGATGACACGTTGGGCTCCTGGCAGGCAGCTGGGATGCTCCGCAGTAAATTTGTCGCCATATTGCACAATCACCGTCATTGTTGAAACATGAAAAAAAAAGACAAATTCGGTTAATTTTCTGGCATAGGCAAATTTCCTACCTTCAATAACTTAGCTTGACATGTAACAATGGAAACCGATACCATTACCATAACCGTAGTTACCATACTTGTACCTTCGCTGAAATTCTTAATAAATCTTCTACTACAAACTCCATTTCAAATTATCGACGTTACATTTTTTTTTGTTAGTGGGTAGAAATTTATCTTCGCATGGCGAATTCGAAACGCATGTGGGCATTTGGATTGCAATCCCACTTTTGATGTCGGAGGCGTCATCAGGATGGCACTATCGTCCGACATCAGTTAGGGTAATCAAGCAAAGAGATAAATTTGGATCTACAACGCTAGGCAATAACACTAGGTACGCTAGACGTGACGTAGGGTAGTAACGCCACGAACACTCAATGAAGACTCGACCAAGACCGAACTAAGACTGAACTAAGACTGAGCTCCGCGGACGCCGCGCTGACCGCCACGACTCCGCCAAGCGCGCCAAATTGTTGTTTCACCGAAAACGCCACCAGAGGGCGCGCTTGCGTCTCGTTCAGTGACCGTACTATTGACTATCTCCGACATATATTTGTTTAAAAAACAGATTTAGAAAAAGTCGCAGGGTTTAAAAGATAAAAATATAAACGTAAAATACACTTATTAGGTCTTAGTTCTTCAAGTATGCAGTTTGGGGTCTAAATCACGTTTAAACAAACCTTGTAAGTGTCTGCAACATGTTGCCAAGTATCAATGATGTTTTGTTCTAAAGTCTATGGATTAAAAAAATTTTCCGCCAGGACAACGTTCGCCCAGCGGAATCAGTTTTCGGTGAATTTCTCCACAATGGCTGCATACATTATTAAAAATATATCTGAATACATCAATGAGAAAATTCCGGTAGTAGCCATATTTTTTGACATGAGTAAGGCTTTTGATTTTGTAGATCATGAGATCCTGCTCTACAAATGTGAAAAATATGGCATCAGAGGTGTAACTCTAGACTGGATAAAAAGTTTTTTATCCAATCGTAAACAATGTGTTGAAATTACTTGTTTACATCATACAAGGTCAATAAATATGGTGTTCCACAAGGGAGCGTTCTGGGCCCCTTGTTATTCTTACTATACATTAATGACTCCGAAGAGTATAATCAGCCCCTGTGTCTAGCATTTGTGGACTATGAGAAGGCCTTTGACTCGGTTGAAATCTGGTCTTTTCTGGAGTCCCTGCAGCGTTGTCAAGTAGATTGGCGATACATCCAAGTGATGAGATGTCTCTACGAAGCCGCTACAATGTCCGTCCAAGTACAGAATCAGCAAACAAGGCCCATACCGTTGCATCGAGGAGTGAGACAAGGGGATGTTATTTCCCCGAAACTGTTCACTAATGCAATGGAGGATATGTTCAAGACGCTGAACTGGAAAGGACGCGGCATCAACATCAATGGCGAACACATCTCTCACTTGAGATTTGCTGACGATATCGTCATCATGGCGGAAACGCTGCAGGACCTACAACAGATGCTTAACGACCTGGCTGAATCTTCTCTACGCATCGGCCTACGGATGAACTTGGACAAAACCAAGGTCATGTTCAATGAACATGTTCTACCGGAACCGATTGCGATACACGGCGCCGTTCTCGAAGTTGTTCGGAAATATGTATACCTCGGGCAGACATTGCAGTTAGGTAGAAACAACTTTGAGGACGAGGTGAATAGGAGAATTCAGTTGGGTTGGGCTGCATTTGGGAAGCTACGTCGAGTCCTAACATCGTCGATTCCATAGTGCCTAAAGACAAAAGTCTTCAATCAGTGCGTCCTACCTGTCATGACTTACGGAGCCGAAACGTGGACACTGACGGTACGGCTGGTCCACAAGTTTAAAGTCGCTCAGCGGGCTATGGAAAGAGCTATGCTCGGCGTTTCTCTGAGGGATCGCATCAGAAATGAGGTAATCCGTCAGAGAACCAAGGTCATCGACATAGCCTACCGAATCAGCAAGCTGAAGTGGCAGTGGGCTGGCCATATTAGCCGAAGAACCGATAACCGTTGGGGTAAACGAGTTCTAGAGTGGAGACCGCGCCTCGGCAAACGTAGTGTAGGACGTCCTCAGGCACGGTGGAGTGATGACTTGCGCAAGACGGCTGGCAGGAGCTGGATGCGAGAAGCCGAAAATCGATCTCAGTGGCGTGCACTTGGAGAGGCCTATGTCCAGCAGTGGACTGCGATAGGCTGATGATGATGATGATGAATGACTTACCAGTAACCCTGTATATATAATAACTATATACTATTTGTTGAGTGTATGTATCGGCTCATTAACCTCACTCTAGCACGTCTTCACTCCGCGGCGGTAGGTAACAGACTGCCCTGTGCCTGTGCAGACTGATTCCCCCACCCCGCACCCTGCGTGTGAGTGTAGGAACGAGACGACAGATGTTTGATAGTGTGTGTGTGTTTGTTTGTTATGATCGTGTATGCTACACCGGGTACCACCTATGTTTTAAGCAAATAAATGTTTCTTTCTTTCTTACACAAACTTTTATTTACCATACACAATCGTCTTACACTAATTATCTGTATAATTAAAATCTTTAAATTCAACAACATTCCGCTGCGCGAACACACACTTCTTTTTAAAGTTTCCTTCATAGGTGTGGGTTGGTATAACCAGTCATAAAATAATATTTATAGTTGACAGAATAGAATTGACATGAAAATAGAGGTCATTTTCGATTGTTTGGTTGGTTTTGCATTGAATCATTTCTGCACAAAACGGTCCTTGTATATTATTGCACCGTGTGGAAACTATAGATGGCGTTATAATCCCGACAGTAGAGACACCGTGCGAGTAAAAAAAGAAACTTTCCAGACCCATTAGTTGTCACTGTCTAGTCTGTAATTGTGATTTTACAATAATTAAAAATATAAAATACAACGATTAAAATTATAAAATATCAAAAGGCCAAAAGCTATTCGAGTCGGACCATGTTTTTGATGTCATAGAAACAGTTGGCCAAGACAAGAAACAATATTAACTGGCAAAATTGTTGCTCAGACAAAAATTTCAAATGTATATGATGTTAAGATAACAGTAAGTACCTTTTTTAAATTAATTGTTATTACAATATCTTTAGAAAATCATTATTTCTATTTTTGATTTTTATCTCTGTCCTTTCAGCTTGATTGCAATAGAAACATTAAAAGTGCAACTTGTAAATCCAAGGCAGGTCTATCAGGACAATGTAAGCACGTCTGTGCCTTAGTGCATTACGTAAATTCTGCAGAAAGTGCAGAATCGAAAACCAGTTATGCACAACAATGGGGCAAACCAACGTACCGACAGTTACTGGGTTATGATAAAGGAGTGACAATGGCAGAGTTATTTCCAACTCCACCAATAAGTATTAAAGTATTACGTGTGTTTTACAACTGCATTTATCCATTTAATTCTTTCATCCCTAAGCCATGGCATGTGAGTACTATTAGTAGGGAAATAGTAAAATTTTACACCCTTGGAGTTGTTTTTGGATGTATTACAGCATCCAGCAATACAACAATACATTTTGATAACTTAAATTAGCAAAATTTAACACGAATATTCAGAATTTTTTCCATGGTTTGACAGTACAATTTTTGACACTTGAGGGAAAAGTTTCGGATATAAGTCACGAGATGGCAGGGTCATCGCTACGCACGGTGCCTCTGTAGGTAGACAATGAATCGTACACTTGTGTGATTCTTATGTTGCTGGGTGCGTAGTAGGGGAAAATTAAACAATGAATTACGTTACAGCCTTATTTATTATTTGGTTATTAGTAACAAATATACTATTTACAAAATACATAATTAGCCTACCAAGTAGAATTGTCTTAAAGATGTATGAATTAAATCTTATTTGTTACATCTTTTACCTAAAAATTGGTAAATTACAATATATTATCGTCAATTGAAGTTACTTTTCACTCAAAGTATGGGCAAATATTGAGAACAATAACTTTTCGTATAAAATGCAAGTGACTGAATTTTACTAATTAATTTTAATAGAAATAAAAATAATACATCGTTCAAAATTCAATCACAATAAATTAAAATCAAACAGCAGTCACGTTTTCGGTAAAACTTCCTACTTATACATAATAAGTATCTATTTGCCCACAAGCCCGGCTTCCTGTATATGCTGAAGTAAAAACACTTATGTGAATTAACGTCGCGAATCCCATGTACAGGAAGCCCAAAGCTATCCTAAATAACCCTAAAACAAAGACATCTATTCACCCGTGTGAAACAAAAATATCAACACGGTGCATAATAAAATCTTATATTACATTATCGTGACTTCAACAAAGCGTAAGCAGCGTTCTCCAAAAAATTAAACATTGTACTTTTATTTGCTGGCGACATCTTCTTGATGTCAATTAAATTCGTATACAATTAATTGGTATCTTAGATAGCCAAAATAACTGATGTATGTCAGATTCTACAGAAAAGCGTTTGGAAAAATAACAGGCAGTGAAAACTAACAGTGCAGTGCTTTGCATACTGGTAATAGTCAAAAGAAACATTATGGTCACTATCATTGAGGTCACGAGCTCGTAAAAATTGTAGACAAATAAACCTATGTAGCTTAAAACTAGTGTAAGACTAATCGCCACTGCGGGGCGAGCGATCTGTACTGGCGCGGTCTTGCGCGTCGCCGTTCTGTCGCGGCGAGCCGGAGCGGGACCGGGACGCGGAGCGGTCGCGAGACGCCGACCGGTCGCGGGACCCGGACCGGGACCGAGAGCGGGAACGTGAACGAGACTTAGTCGGACGACGTTCTTCCTCACGCTTCGGAGACGCTTCCTTGCTGCGTGAGCGAGATCTTTCCCTGTTAATTTATAATAAAACATTTGTTAGGATTGTGCAGAAAATAAAAAGGTTTTTGTCTTTAATTTCCACTTTCAATACGTTTTGTTTCATTTTATGTCAGGGAGTTTTAGTGATTGAAGTTAGCAGTGCAATTAATGGCAGAATAATTTTGATTTATTTATAAAGCTCTTAGTGATATTATTTACAGTGAATATAAGTACAGAATAGTTAAATATGAGATACATATTACAAAGATGCAGATGATGATGAACTGGCAGATTTGTTAGTATTAATTAGCAGGAATAATTCAATTCAGTAAAGTAAATTAATATGAATTGTTTCAAACCTGAGCCGATCTGGTAAGTGAAATGTAAAATGATTAAGAGCAAACAGCTAAACAACATCAAATGCTCACCTTGGAACGGCTTCTCTTCGTAATGCGGGAAAACATGGATCGAGTTAATAATGTTTGGTAATGTGCAATCAATATTAATAACATTGGATGAATTTTGTTAATATGTGGATGCCAATGGGTTTAGTTGTGGACTGAATCTGACAATAATGCTTTTATGTGCGAGATTATATTTCGGTCAGATAAAATGTAAAATTGTGGGAGTGTCTGCTATGACATAAGAGTTCAATGTTGTGCATTGCACACGTGTTTAATTAACAAGCACAGCAAATCGAAGTGCCCTATGCAAATTTCAAAACAACAGAATTTTGATAACTACATAGAAAAAATTGCATCTTTCAACATAACGGATATTTGGCCATTTTCATAGAGCATGTCGACAAAAGAAAAATAACCTCACAGAATTCGCACAACCGTCAGACTGAACGATTGAAAGCACACATGTGGACTTACTTGGAGGCGGCTTTCGGCGATCGGGACTTAGACCTCGAGGCAGACTTGTCGCCGTTCCTCTCGGCGGACTTGCGCGGGGAGGCTGATCGCCGGTCGGATCTACGGGACGCCGAGCGACGGTCGGATCTACGGGACGCCGAGCGACGGTCAGATCTACGGGACGCCGAGCGACGGTCGGATGCTCGGGACGCCGATGGAGACCGCGACTTCGAACGACTGCGATCCCTAATCGACGCCGACATCGAACGCCAAAAATGGTAGTAATAGCTGGGTTTAGTTACGTCCACTACTCAAGTCTGTCGACAGTTGTAGCTGCCCAATTTTGACCCAACCATAAGTAGTCCAATAAGTAATCTGATTTGATATGTTGGTTTGGCTGCATTGGGCAGATACAACTCTTTCGAACTGACTTGTAAACACAAACAAATGTGACCCAACATACATGTCTGTATCTTGCATCACATTTTGATTAAAAAATATGGCTAAGATGTCTACGATAAGTAGAGTACTATTGGCTAAGTACTTACAGTTTTAAATTTTGCTCAGCGCAAGTAATAACACACCTAGCCAAATGAATACTAGGTTAATTTGTATACATATTCATGCATATATTAATTTGATATTGATTGCATTTATTGCTGGAGCATTTTGCATTTTAGAAAGAAATTTTTGCATGCAAGCATAATATTTGAGATTTGAAGGGGAATGCAGTCAGTTAAGAAAATTAGCAGACTACTTAGAGAATCAGTATTTGTGCATATTTTATATCCCACCAGTCTCAAACTGTGCATAAGTTTACTATATGAAATAGCTCTAATATAATAGCTAAATAGTCTGCTCCAAACTTGACATTATGAGAGAACTATTGCAATGATCTATTGAGATGATTTTAATTGGGTCTATTCAACTAGTATGGCTTAAGGCCTTATTAATTACATGATGTTACATTATTTATGAGGCTCCTGCTATGTAAAATATCTGATGATATTGCAAATTAAATATTTTAGCCAATTTTACTTTCATGATTAAATTTCATATAAAATGATTATGCATACAAATACTAAGATTAATATTGCATAAAACTACATATGAAATTGCTGAAATCTAATATAGAAATTAGCTATTATCATATACTGCGTATCTAAAAGCTTGAGATGGTAATGAGCTATCAAATTATTTACATAGCAGGGTCACGAGGTGGTTGTTAAGGTGTATACTCACTTGGAGCGCGATCTGGAGCGAGACTTGGCGACGGGGCTCTTGCTCTTCGGTCTGGACTTGGAGCGAGAGCGACTGCGCGACGAGCGACGGGAGCGAGACCTGGAACGTATGTACATCACTTTTCTAAAACTGCAGTGGTGTTAGCCTAAGTAGTGAGTTCTGCTAGACGTTTCCTCAGTAATAGTTTTATCAGCAAGAGCTTTCAGCCCCGAAAGATGGTAAATAATATAGTATCATCATGAAAGTGGTCAGGTTGAAAATCACGCAACTTAGTTATGCATCCGTTATAAAATAAAATATATGAACCCATTACAGAGAGTGGCATTATTGTAGCCTGAAATCAGGGACGCTTTAATCAATTTTCATGATCAGTCACGTCGTGCTCAAGACTAAGAAATCTTAAGGAATTAATTTCTGTTCACTAAGAAAAAGGCTTACAATTGGTAGTATTACATACCTGGAGCGGCTGCGCCTGCGGTCCCTGGATCGCGACCGGCTGCGGCTTGAGGACGAGCGCGAGCGGCGACGGGATCCGCGCCTCGCCTCAATCAGACGGATTCGACGGCCATTCAGCTCAGTACCATCAAGTTTTTCAATAGCAGCGCGCATGTCCGAGTGTGTAGCAAACTCTACCACACTATAAGATAGAAAAAGGGAGTTTTAGAACATGATTTTAGAAATAAGTGGTGGTTTTTTGGATGGGAGGTGTCCTCAGTAAGATTTTTATCATCAAGAGCTATCAGCCCCGAAAGATGGTAAATGGTATAGTATCATCATGAAAATAAATTGTTTATATTAAGTCGGAAGTTTCATTGGTTATTTTTTTTGCATATACACAAAGAAATAAATTTCAAGATTCATATGGCTTGTTACTGGAATGCTGGAATGAAAATTATAAAACTTTCAAAATACCGACATGAAAGTGAAATCTTTAGCACCCTTTTCTAAACGAAATTCTAGAGATATTGTAGCCAATAGAATAATCTTAAGGTCATACCAATTTCCTTCTTACCGAGGCGTCAACTTACCCTTCATTTCTATGTTGCTTGTGAGCGTCAGCGTAGGTAACTTCACCAGCTTGACGCATGTAATCCTTCAAGTCCTGCAAACCAATGGTTCGCGTTAATAAAGTGAATGTTAAACAAACTTTAAAAACTTTTGCAAAAGTCATCATCAGAATAAAGTCTTATCATCAAGGTCTTCAGCCCCGAAAGATGGTAAAAAAACGATCTCATCATGAACTTTGCAAAAGTTTATGGAATTTTAGCGAATTCGATATTGGGATTACATATTGAGACAAGTATCCTAACGAAATAAAAAGATGGAACGATAGATACGCTTTTCACAGCGTTTTCGTATACGTTTCTCATCGGTTGGCATTGTTTACGTGACTTGTTCACAGTATTCTCGCCTGGTTTTCCTTACGCAGCTACAAATCCAAGTTTCTCAGGTATCGATCGTCCGCCCAGTTTCTTTGATTTCTGTAAGAAACTGCTCATATAAGTCTACAAGAATCGTTGTCATTGCCTTCAGCTATGTGACACTGTTGACTCGCCATCCTTGCTCTCATTTGTGTTGTTATGTCCCGGTCTGGTGAATTGCCACATCCATCCGAATAGTGTATCCAGCCATCATTGAGTTGCGTTGATTTCTGCCTTCTGCTCACGGCCTTGTAAATATCCTTTTGATACAGCCAAACGCCTCATCTGTTATTGGTCATCTGGACTTCAAGTGGGGTCAACGTTTGTCTTCTGGCATCAGCGATAATCAAGTATCAGGTATCATCTACTCCTCTCGTGCAGTCCATTGTACAACATGCATCTTCAACTTCCAAACAAGTTGAATATTCTGCGTAAACAATGTTACCGTGCGAATTTTCGTATACGAAAAGCTGATCAAGCCGTAATAGAAAATAAACTTGACGTACGAACGAAATGATTCGAATGGAAGTTCACGATAGTGAGGCTAATCATATTTTATGCTATTGTTATGTAAAGTATGTACTTCACTATTGCGAACAAGATGTTAAAACTTAAAGTTAACAATGATATAATGAATTTAAAATGGGAGATTGCACATAACGAGAAAACGGCTCCTGTTGTCTGTGCCCCCCTATCGACTTTACCTTGGCGGGGGCCACCGGGTGACCGGGGGGTGTCGGCTGGAGGGGCGGCCGGGGAGGGCGTCATCACGTCACCGGAGCTCCGGGACCGATCCTAACATCGCCTCAGACCACATCGCACACAGCGCTACATCGAGGACTCTGGCCACGATACGCCACCTTCTGTTGTTTTTAAAAATTATCTATAAAGCTCGTAAGTAAGTTTGGTACAACACTTGTATAAAAAAATACTGTTTTTAGAATATGAATGTTATGCACAGTGCTAAGTTTGACAGTTTAAGTATGTTGTGTTATGCTAAGTTAAAGTTATGATTGTTACTATTCGACAAATTATTTTGTATTGTTTCATGTTTATTAGTAAAGCAAATAGGGTGGTGTGGAGCTCTCGAGGCCTTGAAGGTGGTCCAAAGATAGGTTTGCACGACAGGTCCGTTCCTCGCCAGGTTTGGGTTTGATTCATCGCGCCGTCATTCCAGGCAGTGTTCTTTGTGATTGTTATCATTACTTGTTTCCTTAAAGTGTCCTTTCATGGCTTCAATATTCATGTCTCCAGTGTACGTCATCGGCGTCCTTCTCCAGTTCTGTCCACCATAGTGTGTAAGCGCCTTCGTCCGAATAGTGAAAGTCCGTTCCGGCCAGAATGTCCAGTGTTGGTGGTTCGTGATCGTCACGCTCGCGACTATAGGTACCGTCCGTGCAGGTGACGTAGGCCGGCCAGCCCTCAACAAAGAGTGAAGATGTCCAGGACCCTGGGTGATAGGTGATGGAATGATGATGGGCCCAATGGTGTCCCGGCTCGATTTCTTACCTGCCAGCTAATGCGGCTAGACAGATTTTCGACGACTAGTCGATACTCGGTGCGCGTCGGCGGTCCGTATCTATAACTGTAGTCACTGTGGAACAAATATTTTGTATTACAATATCATTCAATACTGTTTTTTAATGACTCCAACCGTTGTCCAAGTGATGTGTATGTTTGTTACACTTTTTTAATGGATTTGGATGAAACTTGGCAGTAACATAGCTTACATCAGAATAAGTTATGTAAATCTGAGTTACAGTCGCAGTATATTAAAGTGTATAATGTATGTATTTACAAAAAAATATTCTTCAGGGCTTGTATTTCATGACTTTGAAATATAGTTCATAATTGGACGTAGTTATGCAGAAACGTTCCAACCCACAAGTCACCCGAAATCGAGTTATTGTGATTGAACAGCCTAAAATTTAGCATGTGGTTATCTAAACTGAATATAATTCAACAATAAAACCTCTAGTACCTTTACTAGTTAGAATAAAAAGAATACAACTGAAACGCGTAAATGCTTATATAAAAAATTCAACTTGAATTTGAGATATAAGCATTTACGCGTACAGTGGGTTGGAACGTTTCTGCATAACTACGTCCAATTATTCCTTTTCATTTATAGTAGGTATACTACAGTTGTTTATCGTTGACTTGTTTTTCTAGATATTGCTTATAATGCTTATCTACAAGTTACACAAGTTATTTTAAATGACCATAATGAATTGCAAAACGATATTGATAAATCAATATCTATGCTGTACTTACAGAAAATGGCTGTAACGCAAAAGAAAAACCAATGTCATAACTATGCTCTAAAAACAGAATGTGATTGAACCTATGTCAATAAAAGCTAAATGGGAGATGTTATTCTTTGATCACCTTTTATGTAAAATACAAATTTAAAACTATATTTCACACTAAAGTTTTAAGCCAACTTAGATTGTAATTTGAAGCCACTAAGAGCTATTTCTCAGTGGTCTTTGTGCTTGTCTGTGCACAGGTAGCACGTGATATAATTTGTACAGTGGGGCTCAAAAATCTTCTCCTTTTCTACATCGAGGGTACTTTCTACAGCATCTAGTTCTATGTTCTACTGAGGCGGAACTAATGTTGTGTTTGTACTGACGAGTGTATTGTGCCTAGCTGAATGAAGACTGGAGAAAAAGCATAGCAAAAACACGTCCACAACAAAAATAGTGTACGAAATACGTAATATGTAACACGGGGCTGTTATGCAAAAACAAAACAAGGATAATCATAAAATGATTGAAAATTTTGTAACTATCGCAATATAAATAAAGCTGTAGAAAGATCAGAAAAGATGGGGTTCGAAAGATGTTTAGTATGTGGGAATGGGTCCTCAAGCAGACTAATGTTTAGCATGCAGAAACAATATAGGTAATAGCAGGAAAGAGTAAAACCTCAGAAATTGGACTCTGTAGAAATGATCTTATTATAGGTTGTGATAAGAAAACTGACAAGATAAGACTTTTCGGGTACATCAGTTCGAATTTTCTGCGCAAGCACAAAACAATCCCTTGTTCTATTTGAATGCAGTCCGGAATAGGACGAAAGTATGCCAGAAAGGGGGAATGTTTCATGGGCGCAGCAAGGATTAGATTTCAGGAGCATCAGGTGTTCTTCAGCCACCAACCCGTTTCCCGGCTTGACATTAACGGGCATTACCTCTCAGTCGGTTCCTATGTCCGTATAGGAGCTATAGGTTGTCGGAGGTGTATTTGGTTGGAAAGCCTGGCTACGCCCATGTATGTTGTTGCATATCATGCCCGTGTTCGCAATACAGACGGTTCACGTCTCGGCGGCGGGCGTCGCGGCGGCGGCGGCGGCAGATCCCGGCAGCGCCAGCGGTCCGAGCCCCGCGGCATGCCGCGAGCCCTCTCCACCGACACCCTACAACATAGCGACACTCACTCGTATCGCGACCGGCCGCGGTCGCGCTCGTAGTAGCGGTCGCGGCGGTAACGGTCGGCGCTGCGGTCGATGCCCCTGGCCGGCTCCACCACCACCCTGCGGCACACCCACGGTCTACTGTTAGCACTGCCCTCCCCCGTCCTCGCACTCCCACCGACCACACCATCTCCCACTGACAGCCTACCAATCGGCAGCTAATGCACACAGATACAACTTGCTGGGACTCGAACCCAAGTTGAAATAAATTCAATTATGAAATCTCCAACAGATTTAAATAATACACATTTAGAAAGTCAATCGGTGATCAATTTAGATTGCATAAGTTACAGTTTGACCTGAAAACATAGAAATTAACCAATTTCACATCTAAATTTGTTTGGCAACATTCCCAATCTCACCTAATGAAATAGGCACTTTGTAATTACAGTCTAAGATGTGTAAATTTAGGTTCAATTTAAATGCTTAACATACCAATTGGTAAGCAGATATTTTCATGGAGTTTTAATGCAGTCCAGTACATCAACATTCATTATTCAACACTTAACATGTCAGTGAATAAAATAAACAAGAAATTATGGTTTGATGTTTCCAATTGAAATAAACAAAAGTAATAAAAGATTATGATTTCCCTAAATAAACTTCACTCCATACAATTCTCTTACGTTCATTCATGTTCATATGTATCAGTCCTCCATGCACACAGTGATATGTGGAGCCGGCTGATAAAGAAAATTAATTATTAAATTGAAAATAAAGTGAAATTAAAATGATTTGATATTAATCTACATAAGACTGCTTTACTTTTATCTTACTAGACTATACATTAGGGAAATTGGCAGTATAATAAAAAAATATACTAAAATGTACTGAAATAATATCAACTTTACAGCCAGGAAAATTCTTACCTCTCCCCGAGTAGCTCTTTCCCATTTAATTCATAGACTGCATCATCTGCATCTCTATAATCTTCAAATTCCTGTTTAGATAAAAGTTGTGTTTAGTTTATATGGTAGCCAATAGCCATTGTAGTACGAGATGAGACTTTTAAACAACTGCTGTAATGTAATGTTTCTGTATGAAATTGTTTCAAAACATAGGTATTGTAACAGTCGTAAGATAAATAAAGAGATAGCCTTTTTATATTTAGTAGGAGCATTTGATTTAGTGACAATCAAATAGAATTACAAAATAGTTAATATGAAATTAAACCAACAAAAAATTGATAAGGTATAATATATGGCCTTCAAAATAATTCTAGAAAAACAAAACGCGGGAGATAAGAATATCAAGACCGCTATTAATTGGCAAAATAAATAGCCTTGTTTATGAACTCACCACAAATCCATAGCCATTCTTGATGAGTATGTCCCTTATTCTGCCGAAGCCTTTGAAGAATTTCTCCAAATCTCTGTCTCGGACGCCGAAAGGCAGTCCACCGACGTAAACACGTGAGCCCACCATGTTCTGATAACAGTATAAATAAACTATTTTACAACAATACAACAAGTTTTACAACGAAAGACGACCTCTTTACGAGAAATTGCAGCCACTGAGGCTAGAACTAAATGTGGAACGTGTAAATTTGGCAAATGCGTCGATGCGTGGCGGCTCGCCACTGGCGGCGTTTTTAGCCCCCGCGTGGGGTACAACTTCAACACTAATAGAAATATAGTCGCGAATTACAGTTCACTATACACAACAATATATCGTTTATTTCGAAATCAATGCTTCAAACGTTATCGATCAAACGTGGTAATTTATCTATATGAAATTCACTCACCGACGCAGTATCAAAACAGTGACCGAGCAATTAAATATGTATGGGAATAAAAGAGTAACGAAATGAAAAATCAATAGCGCTAACTTAGGTCTTACACAAAAATAAACCTAAATATTCTTACGTTTAAGAAATTATGCACAACTCCACGAGTTCAAGAACTTCACCCGCGTCTTGCGACGAAACAATATGGCGGCTGTACCCGGGCAAATTTTAACTCAAGTAGAAAATAATATTTACCTTATTTAACAGGACAGAAAATACATCAACTTCTAGAATTTAGTTTCTTGCTGCTTTTTTAACAATATTTAGTGTTCAATAGTGTATTATTTAGTTTAAATTTCAATACAGCTACACTCCAGACACGTGCACCAGTTTCGCAGAAGCCGGAAGTGAAACCAAAATCTAGAGATGGGACTACAATCAACTACGATGCAATGTGTATGATTGTAGTCGATTAATTTTTAGTTGCTACAATTGAAATCACTCGGTTATGGTGGGTGGTATTTAATACTGTCATAATCGATTAAATTCATTCGTATATTATGTGAAAATAATTTACTAATACTTAAAAAAGATATAATCTCTGACTATTCTGTTCATAGATTTGTTTTTCTAATATCAATATTTAACTAAAATCGACTATTTACATTTGTTAATCGATTGCTAGGTTGCCAAAAGAAAAAATATATTGGTCAAAACAAGGATAAATAAATAATTAAATAGAATAGAATAGAATAAATAAATAAAATTGAATACTATGATAGAATTTATTTTCATAAAACCCTTTTATTATGTCAACCTGTCTACCGACATCTTCATATTTGTGTTTGTGAAAATAATTTACGCATAATATGTAATAACCGTAATCTTTTATTTTCAATTAATCGAATACTGTTTGTATTGATATAAGCTACAATCGAGTGTTTACATTTCAGTGTAAATCACTAGCCGGATATCGCTGTGTTGCCAAAAGCAAAAAATAATTGGTCAAAACAAGAAGGAACTTTGATCATACAAAGAAGGATGGATTTCATTATTGCGTAGAAAATATTCTTGTAAAATAAATATTAATTTTGTATGAGTGTCAGTGTTGAAAGTCTCTCTAAAAGTTTATTATAAATTAATGTGACTGAAATAAATTGGTCTTATCAGATAAAACTTTAAAAATTACTGAATTGAGTTCCCAAGCCAAGGATAATCGATAATAAATCCTATCATTTTATCTATCCTGTGACTTGGTGTGAGTCGATTACAGATTACCTATTTATTCGCACCTACAGCACCTTATTATTTTAGAGATCACATAGATCAATACTCTTTTTTTTGGGATAGATACAAGGAACTAGCAAGAATGAAGGAGGTGGTTTCATAGGATTACGTTTGGGATGAAGGAAGTTTTTCTTTTAAGGACTGATTTCTCAATCATCAGTTAGCTTCTATCTGAGGAATAAATATGGCGGCTTGACATATTTTCTATACAAAAGCTGTCAAAACGTCGAACAAATTCATCAGATAAAAGTTATCTGACGATTGAAAAATCAGCCCTAATTCTAATCTTGTCCTGGCAGTGACATTCTCCGCCAATGAGGGTTTTCTAAAATGGCGTCCACTAGGTGGCAGCACCGAGGCGTCAGGTCCAGGTACCTGTCAAAACACATACACGATTTATATGGTTTATTTATTCTTAAAAACGTTACAAACGGAATATTGTTTTCCAAAATGCCACAGTGTTGTGCAGTGCCTATGTGTGCAAATAAAAAAGGAGGACATAAGTTCCCTACAAAAGATAAAAGCCGATTAAAACAGTGGCTTGTAGCCATTCGAAGAGATTTTACTCCAACGAAAAATAGCCTCGTTTGCAAAAGCCACTTCACAGAGGACGATTACGAGCTACCGAAGGACTCAGTATTAGAAAAACGTAAGAATATGTTGTACTTATTTATAATGATAAACTTTAGTAAAGTCACCTTGATTATGTCTGTGCGCGACTAACCTTCAATGATGTAGTGCAAACGTTTTTTAGTACTAAACTTGCCTTATCAAAAATTACTTCATTAAAACATTATATTTATTGAATTATTATTTCAGCCAGACCTGTGTTGAAAAAATGTGCAGTGCCAAGTCGATTCCCATGGAATGAAGAAAATTCTAGCTTGCATCAAAAAAAGAAGGAGCGACATCAAAGGCGTTTGGCGCGAAATAAAAAGAAAATTAGTGTCCAAGTACACATAAACAATGAAAAAGAGAAGGATGACACCTTCCTCATGGAAACTACAAACTTTTGCGAAGTAGAAATTGAATTCGAGAAGAAACAGAAAGATATTGGTATCCAATGTGATTTATATGGAAGTGATAATCTCAAAACATTTAAAGAATGTCCTCCAAATGAAAACAAAAAAAAACAATCTTCAATTGCAAATGTGCTGGATATAACCAATGCGGCCGAAGTACAGTTTTATACTGGTTTCCAAGATTATGAACATATCAAATTCATATTTAGTATTTTTGGAGATGAAGTAAATTGTTTAAAATATTATCCTCAACTGAAAACATTGAAGGTGCCGTTTCTAAACCCTTGTGATCAATTCCTTCTAGTGTTAATTAAATTACGCCGGAACATGCTATTTACAGAACTCGCCTTTCGATCGAAGATTGATAAAACGGTACTGAGTAACATTTTTATAACATGGATCAATTACTTATATTGTAAATTGAAAGAGTTAAATGTTTGGGTGCCAAAACAATGCATAGATAAAAATATGAAATACTATGGCAAGATTAATCCATGCACTGTGATAGTAGATTGCACGGAAATAAAAATAGAGAAGCCCAAAAATCCATTTACACGACAACTTATATATTCCACTTGCAAATTAGCAAATACTCTAAAAGTTTTAGTTGGGATTTCAGCATCAGGCTGCGTTACATTTGTGTCCGATGCATATGGTGGATCTACGAGTGATCGTGAATTGTTTGAAAAATGTGGACTTATTGATAAACTTGAACCTAATGATATCATTCTTTGTGACCGTGGCTTTAATGTGCAAGACCTAGTGTGCCATAAAAATGTTACAGTTAATGTGCCAGAATTTTTAAAAAATACTGATGGACAATTTGAGACTTCTCAACTGACAAGGTCAAAAAAAATATCTTCAGAACAGATACACGTTGAAAGGGTCATTGGTTTGGCTAAAACTTTTAAGATCTTAAGCGGCAAGTTGGATTCAAAATTGGTGCCTTTAGCAGATAGAATAATATTTGTATGTTTTATGTTAACCAATTTCAAAAATAATATTATAAAGTAAAACATGTTTTTTTCAATTTTATTTTATTGATGTCGCTTTTACCAGTACTGTATTAAACATACTTTGTTAAATAATAAATAACAAAAATACAAAATTAAACTTTGTTCTAATTTCTATCACATAGAATCTTACAATATACTATAAAAATATATTAACAATCATACATATTTTTTGCTACCTTTGGCAACATAAATTGAAAAAAGAAAGCTTTTACTCGAGGGATTATAATATTTTGTATAAATGAATCATTTTTTTTTAACATTTATTATTTTTTCATCAACATTAGTCCATATAAATAAATCACAACAATCTCTTCCTGTGACAAGTAACTGCGTTTGGATTTGGTAATAATAGTTGCTTGTTTCTTTCAGTTGCAAATACTCCGAATCGCGCTCTAAATGGAAATAATTGTTGGATCCAATCATTTCATCCTTTATGGAATATGGACATTTAACTTCTAAAATTTTGTTATCTCCAATTAATCCATCACGAGAAGCGCCAATGAAAGGGTACTGCACAGAAACATATAAACCACAGCGTTCTTCTTTTTTTCCAGTTTTCCCCTCATATGCTTCAATGAGGGTTTTCTAAAATGCCGTCCACGAGGTGGCAGCACCGAGTCGTCAGGTCCAGGTAACTGTCAAAGTGCTTATCTTTACTATGAATAGTGAACGATTTTAGTGTTTTTTTTATTATTTTATAATTAAAGCACTGCATTATTGTTTTACTATTGCGGTTGAGTAAATAAAAAAAACTAAATCATATTGTGTTAACAAATTTTTCAACAAGCATATCCTTAGTACCAGTGACTTTTGCACCCTCTCTCTTAGCTCAATTTTTAGTTCGGAAACCTTATTCTGACCGTAGTCCATAATAAAATCAATAACACTTCCAATATAACAGAATTTCAATAAACAATAAGTTCGGCACCTACAATAGGGTATTTTAGTCTAGATGAGAAAAAAATTAAAAGTGTATTACAATGATTGTTTAGAGGAAAAGCAATCGGGAAATGTTAGTTTCACTTCGTAAGATACATAAATATATTTTTTATTGCAGTTTAAAGTTTTTAGGTTTTTTTATCTGTCTTCTATTCTATTCTATTTTTCTTTATGGCAAATTGTCGATGCCTATGTCGACGATTCTGCCACTGACGAGTGAAAAGAGAGAAGCACGTAGTGTTGCCATTAAACAAACAACTTTGGAAGTGAACACTACGAAATGTCGCCGCCATGCTAATGACGTCATTACGGTAGTAAACAACTTTTAACCAAGTGTTTCTCATATTTATATCCACTGGTACTTGAATCCATAATTTGTCTGGTGTTTTTACACTAGTGTTCTCACATTCAGAAACAACACACTAACGATACGGAGCATAATTACTCATTATTAAAATTTTCAATACATATCAAAATATGTATTACTGACAGCTGTAGTTTGTTTACTAACGTAATGATGTCATGACCAAAAAACAATCATGGCGTCCGTTGTGTGCCGCGCATAGACATAATATTAGTAAACAGGACTGCGCATATAAACCCAAAAAACGAGCCGAGTGAAACAGTTAGTACAGAGGCTGTCTGTCCCTTTCTAATAGGGTGACTATGAGATTAAGCTATGTGAGACAAATCCGAATTTGCTAAGATTATTAAAAGCAGATTTTTATTGAAGTTTTAACTTACGCAGTTTGTGACCTTAAGATACTTATAAAGGCTTTTAATAATTAGCGGGAATTAGCAGTATAAAAGCAGGAAGATTCGAAGTGAAGACTGTTTTTTTTTGTATTTCTACTTCATATATAGACTGCTGAGCCATTTATGTCGCCTTTCTTCATTTTTTGGGAAGCTATAACAATAGTACAACAGTTTTAAAATCCATCACCCATATTTTCACTCATTACAAGAATTCATGGGCACCCTAGCTGTTTGGTTTACGAAAATGTTATTATTAGCTAACCTGTGGAACGATATATTGCAACCACCATAGCATTCACTTTTACAAGTATAAACGCAACACTTTTTCACCATTTAGGTAGTTTAAATTGATTTAATACAAAAAATATAAACAAAATTTTAAATGCTGATTACGCGCCAAGAATGTTCAGGGTTACCGTTAGAAAATAAAAAAAGCAAAATAAAAATTTATGTTGTTTATGTTTTAATAATAAATACGAATAAATTAATGCGATTGTTATTAATTTGTTGACTTACAATTGTTAAAATAAGATACAAATTTTATGTGATTCAATTGTTTTTTGGGAAGACAAAACTTTTGATCACAACATTTTTTTATGCTGGCAAGGTGTTAGAAAGAGACAAACAGCCTCCGTTCGAACTATCCCTGTCGGCTCGGATTTGCCTCTGTGTATTATGCAACCAATTTAGTACCTTATTGCGTTAGAATAGAGTTTATTTTCGTAAATATATATTTTGAGCGTGCGCAATCTTGTTTAGTAATATTATATCTATGGTGCCGCGTTTTCGCGAAATACGCGCGAAATTTGAAATTATGATAAAACAATTAATTTATATTCGTACATAACGTGAGAAAAAAAAATATTTTTAATTTTTTAGAGATATATTAAGACTAAAGAATTTATTTAAGGTATATTTCAAAAATGCATGTAATACCCTATTCCATACATAGGTACGTGGCGCCACCCGGTGGCAGAAAAAAGGGAAAAAACCCTCATTGCTGTGGTTTCCATAGACTTGCCCCATTCTAAGGCCGTGCTTACTATTTTCTTATTACATATAAGGCTTTGTGCATACTTTTCTTGGTCCTTTTTAGCAGTAAATTTACAAATCTCACCGACTCTTGAAGCAGTCACTCGAAAAGATCGTTCTGTATACCATAACTTTGACTTCGTCTGATTTTTAGTTTTCTTTTCAATTTCCTTTGCTGAGTCAGTAGTTACCTGTTAGGGGCAAAGGATAAGGAAAGTATGAAGGTATAAACTTAAACAAACATCTATAATCCCTATGCTAGTGCAATCAATATTGATGATTACATAATATACAAAATAATAAAAAAATCTGGTAGCTACAACTTCTCATGATTCACCACCTCGCTTGCAACAGTAGGGGAGAGCGGGGCTGAAAGTGCCGATTTTGACAAATCCTTTTAAGATTCGGATAAAACAAGTACTATGTCTGAAAGTAGTGGTTCATCCTAAGCCAAATTTAATCTATTTTACGAATTTAACTTCAGATTTTGCACATTTTTAATAGTTTTTATGAAAATGCGATTTTTTTATACAGAGGCGGCAAGGCACTACCAACCCCAATCTGGGGCAAGTTGTGCCGTAGCTGAGGTCGGTTGTGCCGTTGATAATGCTGGGAGTTTTATATGAATGAAAATTAATTAGGAAATTAAAACACATCAGTTTTATAATAATATATTTATTCGTTATATTTTTTAATATAAATCAACAGTTTTTAAAGTTTAATTGTATAATACTAAGTATTCCAATAAAAAAAAAACAAGGAAGCTTCTTATGTAATTATTCAAACATAAAAACGTATTTTTAATCAATAGTTTGTACTTATTTTTATGCGAATGAGATCAATTATTAATATGTTCCAAAATTATTAACTTTTTAATCAGTCTCGAGTCTTTTTAAGAAATAAAAAATATGCCAAAACTAGTTACTCTCCAGGTGATTGATCAGAATTAGGACATACAAATGCTTGGTTTTCTTCATCTTCAATACATTGCAAATGGGCCCAATTCTTACATTCTCTGCATTCAATCCATTGTTCTCCAGGGGCAGAGTTAGAATAAGCATCACAACAAATGATACAGAACCATTCTTGTTCGTCATCAGAACTGTCGTCATCTTGCAATACTCTTCTCTTAGTGGGGTTTTTAGTCGGCTTTTTTGTTTGTTTACCCTTTCCCTTGCATTTTCCCGTCCCTTTTCCCTTAACCTTCTTTTTAGTTTCGCTTTCTTTTTTCTTCTTTTTACTAGCCTGTTCTTCTGCTAAAGCATTTTTCTCTGGAGTGTCCGTAAGAACAGCTGTCTTTCTTTTACGTGCTTTAGTATGTCCAATTAGTCGGGGAGGTGCTTTAGGCAGTGGTCTTATTAGCTCTGGTGAGAAAACTGCTGCATTTTTATCTCCTGTGTTATTATCAACTGATTGAGGAGGCTGGAAACTGCATATTTTCTTTCTTTCATAATAGCTCGCGTAAATATAAACAATACTGAAACAATATAGGTTGGTTAGGGGTTGGTTGTGCCGCGGCACAAGCAGCCCCACATGAACGGCACATTTTACCCCGTTTATGATAGTGTGATATTTTGTCTCCCATATAAAAATCACTGTACACAAAGCATTAAAATTACAAACTAGGATAAATAACAAACATTTTACAAAAACTCACATATTAAAAGCACGAAAAATGCTAGCTTGAGACCAAAAAGTATTGAAACGAAAATATTTACTTACGTGGCGCTGGAGGACCCTCACATGCAGTACGACCCGGTCCGCGTCGCTGACGCAACTAAAATGGCAGCCGCGTGTGCGCGACTGTTAGGCCTTACGCGACACAATACGATCGCATATATCTATCTCTTTCTGTTTTTGAGATATTCGCGTTGGCACAATTTACCCCCGGCACTTTCAGCCCCGCTCTCCCCTACTGGCAATAAGATTGTACAAGTCGTAGCTACTATAATGAATAAATTCATCTGGAATAAATGGCTTACAGATATTTTATTAAGAATAAGTTGATGATGTAAAGGAAAAGGTAGGTAATCATGGTCATGTATCACATCTTGCATGTTAGCACTGTCCAAAATTCCACATAATCCCACACAAGTCTTTTTTGTGACAATGAGCAGTAGTTAATGACTTTATTTCTAACTGTTGCAGCCCATTCTTTTCCCTGACTGATAGACTGTGGTCTTGGATCATAGCACGTACTTCTTTTCTTTTTTTTGCAAACATTATATTCTGCTATTTCATATGAAAGGTTCTCTGCTTTTTCCGGCGAAACATCAAGTTTATTTTTTTTAGGTAGGTACATGCCATACTTGTTTTTTTTGTGTTGGAGTCATTTTAATGAACCATTTATTCTGCTCTCGGATTTTGAGTATAGCATAGCACAAAACTATAAAATGTAATATGTATGTATGTATGTATATATTTTGTGTATTATTGTCCATATATTCTATATATATATATATTTTTTTTTTCTTTGCATGTAGATTGTATTAAAAACTGCACCTACCACTGCTATTTCCCCACCACCCAAAGGTAGACTGGGAGAAAACGCCTAATGCGTTAAGTCCGCCATTGTACTATTTGTGCAAAAAGTATTATAAATAAATAAATAAAACTGACACATGCTTGCAAATGGCTTTTGGTCCTTTCCCTGCTACACATTCACACACCGATTGTATAATAGATCCACTTCCATTACATATGGCAATTGAAGCAAAATAAGTGAGGGCTTTTGTATTTTCAGAATTAACTTGACCTTTGAAAAATATATGTGTACTAGTATTTGCGGTCACTAATGCGAGTAGGTAGTTATTTTGCAGCATATTATAACCTCTTCTGTGCACTGCAGAATAATCTGACATTCCTATGCCGTCTTTATACAATTCAAGGAAATACGTATTTATGTTAATAATGTCAAAATTGGGTAAAACTGTTTTTGAATCCACACTTTTGTATAACTTTTCTTCTGGCCATTCTATTACATAATTAATCTCACTTGAGAGATTAGAATTATCATTTTTATTTGATTTGAAGTTGTTGTTTCTGTCATAGTCATTTAGCCTGGAATATATAATATACATTAATCAACAACAACTCACTAAAACACAAATAACTTCAATTTAGTAGTTAAAAAAAATCAATCAAATTGTGGAAACAAATAGAAGTAGATTATGTTTACCTTTCAATGAGCTTTTCTTTAGTACCAGTAACTTTTGCGCCTCTCTTTTTGAGCTCAATCTTCAGTTCGGCAACCTTTCTTTGGCCGTAATCCATAATAAAATCAATAACACTTCCAAATACATAAAATTTTACTAAAATAATAATACGTTCGGTAAGAATCTGTGCTATCTGACAGCTGTTTGGACCTGACGCATACGAAGCGCCGCCTGGCGGCAGAAAAAGTATCGAAAACCCTCATTTCTCTGTTCCATTACAGTCCTCAGTTTTAATAAAAACAACCAATTTAAAATTCAAAATTTTATTTCCATTCCAAAAGCCAACATATCATAATGCAATCGTTATTAATTATACGCTCTCGAGCCCTTCCGAAGAAAGAAAAAATTAAATGCATTTCCGTCGCATGTCTATTTTCTTCCAATTATCTAGTTATACACTAAATTATAAAAATTAAAAGAAATATGACACACTACTAGGGGCACTGACTGCCTTATTAAGAAAATTATAGAATGTTGGAAGTACTTTCGCTGTGGTTTTTTTTACAATAATAAAATTTCAAAATACTAGTTACCCGATGGGATAAAAACAATTCAAAAAAGCGTTTTTTAGCAAACCACAGGGAGAGTGTACTTAATTACATACTAATTATACATTCGTTATAAGAATGCGCCACACAAGACAGTCATACGCAAGGCTAAGGCATTTTACATTACATCTGTCCTGTAAGGACTTGGCTCACACATCGAAAGCATAACAATTTTAGTACATAGACCAAATGACAAAAAATCAGGAATACTAAAATTCCAATTTAGTTCTGATTAAAATATGATAAAGTTTATCTCTTTCAGATCAACCATTAAATGTTTTTACAATATTTTCAGAAGGTACATTTTGAGCTAAAATTGGGATATTTTAACCGTTAGAGAGACAGTTGCTAGTTTCTACTCTACTTCATTAATTGCTACCTACAAATTTTGGATAAAATACTGTAGTGTATATTTATGTAAGGCTGCAAACAAATTGCCGAATCATGGGCAGTTAATTATAATGTCTGAGCAACATATTATGAGCAAGTGTTGCCCACGCAATAAATTATGTTAATTGGTAGAAAAAATGTGTAAACCGGTACGTAAAGAAAAACAATAAAGTATGTTTACGTTTACGTATTATTAAATTGAATATTCAGACTGAATACAGTCTGCCTAGATTTTGAGAAGAAGTATATTTGAGAAAAATAAAAAGTATATAAACATTTAATAATAATATTAAAATGTCCTAGAAAATTCATGGCTAAAAGGGGAAAAGTATTATAATTGACATAATATAGTTATTTAAAAATAAATCAACAAATAATTGACAATACAATAAATAGTTACACATATTTAAAAACTAAATATTTAATTATAAAACAGAAAATCAATAACAATGAATAATATTTTTATTTAATCAGGCACATCATAATTTATTCAATGGTATTCGATAATAATATTTGGATAGTGATTGATGAGAATTAAATTGACGAAATTATTAATAAAATAAGATTTGAAAATGATTCATATTGTTTTCATGATTTATAATCAAGGGTCGTAATATTCACTATACAATGTACATACACTAGCAGATCAACCTACCCCAATCTGTCAAATTTTATCAATCAAACGTTAACCTTCCTCTATTGTGATAAGGTTGAAAATCTATTGAAGAAATTTGTCAGTTGGAGGTAGGTTGATCTGCTGTCATTTGTACGCAAATAGTTATTTGCACGGAACAATTACTATTTTTTGTATATGCCACCAGAAAACAGTGAAAATGAAAATGTATTTGCTATTTAGATTCATGGTTTTTCGTGATTGACACAATAAAAGTACTAAGAATTATAGATATGTATTGAATCAAATGTTTGTTAAATTGAAACACTAGTTTATCAGTCTTTATAAATATTTTTCAGGTAAGGCCACGACGATAACTCATTAAAATGAGAACTGATAATTCTATTTCGAGGAAGAAATAAGTTGTCGTTGTCTTAAATGTTAGATTTTTAGTGACTTTTTCATTGAGCTGACTTAAGTTGGGGCCTTAAACATGAACTTATAATAAGCCTGCTTGCTTAATTTGACTTGTTTTTTTTCATCTTTGGGAAAGGTTTTAAGTTCTTCTCCCAAGCAATGGATAGTATTAAAAATGTCAAATAAAGCTAGCCTCTATGGTCCCCGTTTTTTTATACCAGCCAGTGAATGATTTAGTGCGGTTGCTCTGTTGCAGGACTATCAAAGGTAGTCTGCATTGATTATAAAATATTATATAAATATACACTAGGTATATAATAATATCTCTCACATATAAACCAGAATAACCCACCAAAACTCATGCCTGGTCACGTGAACTCATGAAAAAGTCATTAAAAATCTATTTTTATTGAAAAATATTGTTTTCAGCAGAATATCTGTCACACAGCGCATTCTCACCTATTTTAAGTAATCTATCAAATAATTGTACTAAAATAGGCATGCTTCTACTCTACATACAAACTTAAGAAACGTTTGTCAATGTTAGTACATTATTACTAAAATATAGACTAACTATTTTGAACTTCATCTGATACAGATGATTTATTATTTTTTTGGAACACTTTTTCTATTTGAACTTTTTTTTGCTGTGAGCAATTAAAATGTCTAATAATGCGAATAGATCTTAATTAACTTCATCTTGCTAAACGTTAGTCATTCCAATATTTCGGTCACATCTATGTAGTTTAAAAATCTTCATGTTAAACATAATCATAACTTGGTTACTCCTACATGTCAGTACGTCATTCTGGAATTCTCCATAGATACGTTTCTATGTTAGTAACAACGTCAATCAAAACCTTTACTCATTCTAACCATTGTCTAGTCAAAATGTTAGTAAAATAATAAAAATTATTGCTTCACGCAATCCTGACTTTCGTCATAGCCGAACGTACTCGTTCTACATTCAAAAAACCGTCATAATTCCAAGCCGTTTGAATACTTCAAATTGGCGTTAGCACGAAAAGGCGTGCTGAATACTGAAACCTTTAGCTAGCTAGCTAGTGATTGTCACGTGGATTTACACGTTTAGTGGTTCAGACTGGGGGAGGTCCTCGCACGTAGCGGAGCTGTGGGGTGAGTGTTTGAGCGAGGGAGTTGAGGGCGTCGCAACAACGAGGCCTCTCGACCAGCCAGGCGGCCAGGAGTAGAGCCACGAGACACAACTGTATGGGCAGTGAAGACCGGAGAACTCGCCACACCCAACCTCCTCGGGGACTGTAGTCGGGGTCGCCAGACCCTGTTTTGCTGCCGGCAACTGCGGCAATGCTGTTGTCCCTGCTGGCAAAGAGAAAAAAAGAATTAATATTGACTTATTCGTGAATAAAGGGTCGTATTATATTGTTTTGTACCCTATAATTCAGTTTTGTGGGGGTAAAAACTATGTTTTATACTGATATTTTTGCTCTGTGCAATGAGGTGTTGCCAGAGTGAAATCCGAAAAAAACTACCAACGTCTGAAGAAGGTGTGTTAAAGTTAGGACCAAAATTACAGTAATGTAACTTACGTTTCCTCCTCAATCTTCAGATCAGGAATGCTGAGCTCAACTAAAGCACGACAAGATTCTTGTAGTGTACGCACTTCGTTTTCTGTTTGCTCCATACGCTGTAACCAATAAGAGAATAAATTAGCAAAACCGAAGATTTATAATATTTGTTTACAAATGCTTTTCTGGTAACTTTCTACTCGGTCTGCTGATGAAATAGAAAATACGTCTTATTATACGTATTTTCATATTTGAAACAAACCGTCTTATACCGTTTATCTATGCTTATCATTCTTAAATACTCTCTGAAGAATTAAATATAAACCACCTAGAAACTGATTTCTTTCTCAAGAATACTATACTAACAGTTTCTTTTATAAGATCCCTGTAATAAGATCACAAAGTTCTTACCTTAGCAATAGCCCTCTGAGCCGGTGAATTCGGCGCCAACGCAGCCTGCAGGCGCCTGGCGAGCTCTCGCAAGGCGCTCAGCCGTCGCGCGCGGCGCCCGGCGCCCTCGCTGTCGCCGTCCGATATACCGGAGTCGGAGAGCGAGTCGCATGTTGAACCACCCTGGAGGAAGAGATATATGGTCTATATGGACAGTAATACCCGTTACTTATACGCTCCATAACGGGAATTTTCGATGTAGGACAAAAGTAGCAAAATAGGCCTAAGAAAGAAGAAAAGAAAAGACAGTAAAGAAGGCCGTTGTTTTAGGAGGTTTAGGATGATGTAACTGATGTTTTTTCTTCCTTAGAGGGTTATAAAAGGACCCGTAATCCGAGAGGGAAACTAAATACTATAAATTAAATTTAAAAAAAAAGGAATTGAACCAACAAGAAATATTGCAAACAATGTCATTTTGCCAGGAATCAATGATATATGTAATTATGTTGCCCTGATTTTAGGAGATAATTCCCTGGCAAAATCAATAGAACAAACTTATTTACAGAAACAAGAAGTATCCAATGTATTCAGATGCATACCTTCTTCTTATCCACAAGAGACGCGGCCAGTTGCCTTATCTGAGCGGCGACTTCGGTCTGGTCCCCAGTAATGGCACCACGGTCCCTCAAGGCTTCCAAAGTCGCCAGGTCTCCTCTCAAAGCACCTTGGAGCTCCCGAAGAGCACTCTCCCATTCTGCCCAAGCGCAGACTGCTTTTTCCAAAGACAGAAGCTCGTTTGAAGTTCTGAAATGATTTTGGAGTTAAGAATAGGTACGCTGAAATTGCATAGGTCATAAAAAGTATGATTTAATTGATCTCCGTCTAGTCGTGTCGAATTGCAGTCCCATCGGGCTATGAGAATAAAGGAACAAAAGTGTACCTGCGTCTATGCAAATGCTTATGTAGGTTTTATAATATGTCCTGCGCAGCTGGCTGATCTCTATATGAGGACAGCCGTGGCCAATTCGGAAGCTTTTAAGAAAATAAGAAGCTTTGAGAATTTTCTAATATGAAGGCTGGAAGTCAATCAAAATTACGCAGACTGCATAAGTTACAGCTTCAAGTTTAGAGTAAAAAATGTGCAATAACCTTCTTAGTCTCACATATTTTTTTTACCAGCAAAAACGAGACACAGCCATTCAAACAATGTCATTGTACCCATGACGAACAATGAGACGAGCAATGATTCACTCTAATACTTAGGTATTGCTTTACGCTCCAGTAGTCAATAGATTTTGTTTATCTGTATCTCACGACTTGTCTCCGTTTAAGTCTTTTGCTTTTTGTTTGAATGAATCACTGTTTATAATTCTTGTGACTAACTTAGGTAGGTGAAGTCAGTCTTTTCTTGTGTGAACGTCAAAGGAATTAATTGTTTGAATCTAACCATACCTTTATATTCTTTTGTATTAACATAAACGAGAATAGGGTCAAATAGGGTGTGTAATAAAAGAACTGGCAACAGCTGGTTTGACTGCTCTACGAGGAAATCTTATTCAAACTTATGTGAATTGAGCAGTTATTATACTTGTGTTTCTTATAACAGCGCTTTCAAACTGACAGATTTTTGCTTTATGGATTGTGTCGCACATAGACCAATAGTCTTGGGTTTGTATTTGCGCCGAAAAATTGATAATTATCAATTCTTCTTACCGTTGATGAGCATCATCCCACGCAGACAACAAAGCTGCAAGATCAGCACCAAGGCCTCCGTCATCATTCTCCATGTCTCCCAGAGCACGGCGCACTGACACGGTCAGTTTCAACATGGATACCTTGCATTCTAGCAGGCGGGATAGACGCTCCTGTGAATAAGAATATTTAGGATCATTACACATTATACTCATTAGTTAATGAGTTATATACACTTTCGAAGTAGGAATTATATCTAACTATATACCATAAGCGCTTTCGCTCGCGTCCTATAGGAATTATTCTGAGTACCCGGATTAAAATTATCCGATACCTTTCAAGAATGACCACATAGACTACATATTCTGAATGAAAATGCTCATTTGCAAAACTATTTCGTTTGGTGTATAAAGTGACACTTATTTTTGAAGTGGTTATCATACTCGTATATCGTGAAGTATACCGACAAATATACTTGAGTAAGACCTTAGCGTTTGAGTAATCGGACGTAAGACCGGTACTGTGTAAACTAATTAACTAACCGGAATAGAATACACTAATAGGCGAACAAATTATGTTCACCACGTTATGCAGCTATTAAGACATTAGAAATTGTAGGTTCATTATGATAAGCTTGAGTCTGTTACTGGCCACATATTTATTCATATCTATGGATCGACTATTAACCTTAACGAAAACCTTAAAGAAATAGAAAAACAAATAGGATTGTAATGGTTGAGGGGCAATTGAAGAGGGATCCTGCCTTATCCACAGCACTTGACGAAACGAAAATGATACCTTAATTTTATGACTTCCAAAAACCAAAGGCCGTAGGAGGATAGACAAGACAGACATACTTAATAGCTAGGGCTACTCAACCTACCTTCAACTCCTCAATCCTCCTATGCAGCTGAGCTCTGGTATGTGGCTGAGGGGCGCAGTCTCCGGGCTCGCATATATCGTCGAGTGTCTCCCGGAGCGCCGCCATTTCCCTGCGCAGGCGTCTTGCACCACCGCGTCTGGTTGCCGCCGCGCGAAGAGCTGACCATCTTGCTGATACCGCTGTGGAAGAAAGAAAGGCAAGGTTTAATTAAAATGGAATTAAAGAAAACTAACCCACATTGAGCAAGCCCGGTGATTAATCTCCATCCTTCTCCTTATGAGAGGAGGCCTGTGCCCAGCAGTGAGACAACAAAAAGGCTGTACTTATGGGTATGTAATGTTTTCCAATTAGTAAGATTCTGTAGGTCTTTATCGAGACGCTCTGATACTTCAGTCTTAGTAAAGTCTCAATAACTTGGTAAAGACATACAGAAGTACCAAAGTCTTTGTTCGAGAGTCCATACATTGATGTAATCAAGACGTTTCTTCAAAAGATCAAAGACAGCAAAAGAGCCCATTGAAAGTGCTAAACGAAGCAAATCTGGGCCAATCTGTTGATCATAAAATACGCCCTGCAGAACTCAATGATAATGACGATAAAAATATAACATCAAAGAGTTATCCCGTTCATGCCTATACTTTGGAAAAATTACTTGCTATAGTATCGATTCCAGAGTTTCAATTTTCTTCTCGTACTTTAATGGTTTAACATTACACTCCAATTCCATAATTACACTCCGAGAGATCCCGTTAAAAATACGCCTTGTTTACTTGCATAGGCCATAGGATGCGCGGGCGCAAGTGGGTCGGTTCGCGTCCGCTAGTATATCAGTTAGTGGGTTAATGCGCCACAATAATACTCGTTGAATGCCAGGTGACGTGCTTTTGTTTTATAGGCTTTAATATGTATTTGTGGTACTGGCTGGAGATTTCGAATGTTGAGGTTAGACTGGATGGCGTCTAAGTATTGAATGGGTTTGTTGCGTTCCAGTTATATCTTTCATATTTCATGAAGTCTGAATGGGACTTAAAGACAAAGCTTCATAATCAGATTTACATACTTAATCCTAGTCATGTGATGCTTATATTTCTCTGTGTATATCCTAGATCAGAGGCTAAAATGATGTTGGAAGGCGATCGTCAAATGTTTTTACTCTATTTGCTCTACGACTCAAAATAACACGAAGTAGGTAGGTACAGTAGGTAATAGCATG
The DNA here is from genome assembly GCF_030705265.1 of Helicoverpa armigera. Classification (NCBI taxonomy): domain Eukaryota; kingdom Metazoa; phylum Arthropoda; class Insecta; order Lepidoptera; family Noctuidae; genus Helicoverpa; species Helicoverpa armigera. Next base: position 6,895,338 of record NC_087142.1, on the reverse strand, counting down.
ATTTACACAAAGGTACAATGTTTGCGTGCTGACTTTGATCTTATGACCTCAGGCGCATTGCTAGTATGCACCGATTTAGCTTACAAACTAAATATTATAATACAGTCATCTATGTTGTCTTTTTTAAAGTGGTTCTATCAGTTCTTTATTAAGTCTGATGTCAATACTGGCCTACATAAACACCATAAACTAGAAAGCTTGAAAGGACAATCATAAATATTGCCAGCTGTTTGAAATTCGAGTGTTGCCACAACACAAAATTAAAACGTCAATAAAACTTGATTCATGTCGTCCTGTCCACCTCTATTAGTGATGTGACCGTTACTTTTAAAATATTTCTTTCTAAAGGAAACAGATTAGGTAAACAAGTTTATAAGTAATTCTTTGTAAAGTTAACACAACTGATCTATTTGTGGACGACGACAATATTGAGCCAGTTTAAAATATACTGAGAAACGAAGTTGGAACTGTCACTTCAGTAGCAGAGTTATTTGTTTTGGATCATAGTAAACCATAAATAACTAAAATAAGAGAACTGGTGGCGACATGTGTTTATCCTTAGTAAGGTAAACGGATATGTTTCCTAATAAAATCAAATAAAATAGACTTAAGACTATCGAACTTTCTTATTTAGTGAATCTATAGTCAGGAATCTTTCATGAATAGAAATAACAAACACTTGGGTAAGTACCTACAACATATTTAAGTTCGTAGCTTTGAGAGATTAATAAAAAGAAATGGCAGCTATACGAGTCAATAAATAGTTTCGAAAAGAGGTAATAAATAATAATAATACATCGTAACCAAGAGATGCTGAAATGTTTAAAACTAAAGAAAACGAAACTAATCAAATTAACAGTATTGAACAATATACCCACCAAAGTAATAAAACAAGAAATATCAGTTACGACATAACCAATAAATACAATTCCTTTCTCCGCAACTGCTGCACAAATTGCAATGCAATTCTATATAATTATAGTGAATTATGCACGTATGCCTCTGACTGCATTTATCTGGGTACAGGCAATACTTTAATTGGCATTATTAGGAAATTGCACAACAGATAAATAGGAGACTTGTAATATGTCTCTATAATGTTTAAATAGACTTAATCAAGTAATACAAACACGGAACATATTATATTTAATACCTATAATACCTGTGATTCACAAATATAAAAAACGATTTGATTTGAATAAGTAGGTACCAAATTCTGATCTAAGATGTAAAATTGTTTGAATGATTAACCAGGAATTCTAACTTTGATATTTAGCCGTTGATGTTTCTAATTAGTTAAGTATGGAAACGATTTCGTTCAATTAATTTATGCATCAAAAATTTCATAAATAACTTTTCTAAATCTTAAAATAACTGTGCTTATAAGATTAAATCTTTCAATGAAACCAGATTAATTCCATTAACGGAGATAGCAGATCAAATTGTAAATTGACACAACGAAATAAAAATGTGCATAAATAATGATTGTTGCATAATACTACTCGTATACTCGTACAGCTAAATACTTGAGGAACTATAAATTATAATATTACACAACTATCATCAAAGAAGTCCAGTTTAGTGGAAAGGAAACTCATTCATAAGATCTGATTGCCATCTTGGAACGGAAATTGGCGATGTCTTGCTAGACCTATCTATTTTTAGACATAACTGCAAAACCCGACTTAGATTACTCTACAGGGCCATATAATTGAGGAGTAAATGTACGAATCATGAATGAAAGATTAAACTAATGCTAAGATCTTAGCTAGCCAATCGGAATTAAGTACCTATCTGATTTATAATTATGTCTATGATTCGATTTATTTTAATGAGATCTAAGGTAAAGCATTTTCTGTGTAATAGTACTTTCAATTTTCTAGTAAGAGCTATATGATTGATGCTGGCCGCCATTTTTGTGCGGTCTCATACCATAAACAAGGCTTTCTGGAATAGAAACTCAAACCACAGAACTCATGTCAGTTATGCAAGTGTTATATTTGTTACTGCCTCGTTGGTCTAGCTGTCGCAAGTGCGGCTGCTGAGCACGAGGTCTCGGGTTCGATTCCCGAGTCGGGCCGAAATCGCTTTGTGGGTTTTAGAAGACTTTCACAAAGCAGCCCGGAGCCTGGAAGCTGGTGATTGATACACCCGTGCATCGGAGAGCACGTAAATGTCGGTCCTGCGCCTGATCTCTCTCGGTCGTGTCCGTCCCATCGGGCTATGAGAGTTAAGGAATAGTGAGTGCACCTGTGTCTGCGCAAATGCTCGTGCACTATAATATGTCCTGCGTATTTGGCTAATCTCCTTACATGAGAACAGCCGCCGTAGCCGATAATCGGCTTGGAGGACATCATCATATTTGTTTAAGAGTAGTAAGAATTTACGCAATCATAATTCAATTTAACCACGTTTGTTAAGGAAGAAGTAAAGCGAAAAGGGCCTTGTTTAACATTCGTCGTAAACCGACCATAAATCAGGATAGATACGACAAAGCCGGCGTGCGCATCGAAATAGCGCCCTAAATGTCACTGGGTCCCTGAACTTGTGTTGCACATAATATTGCTAATTTGAAGTCAACGAACTTGGGACATTTCGCAAATGTCTAGACATCTGTTTTTGGTTGGGTCGCTTCCAAATAAATCTGTGCCTATTGGTTCAGGAAATTGGGTACACGTTGGGTAGGATACAATGAGTTTTATTCGACAGTGTGCAAACTAGGATTCCTAATATTAGTTTCGTTCGTATTTTATTGATTTTGACTGATTTTTTTTATATTGACAATGCAAATTATAAACGATGAGTTATGACTATCAATTTCAGACATATAAATCATGTAAGATCATTATACAATTTATAAAATTAAATTTTCTATTCTCAAACACACAGAAAAAATAATAATTTAATGGAAATCACATAAATTCGAATACAATATAATTTATGTGGCAATTTAGAATCAGTACAATACCGCATTTGCAAGAACATTGTGAATTTTCATACAATAGGAGCAGATTTGTAATCGATTTATCAATTCGAACATTCGATTATTGGTTAGTCGCAACGCAATCGAGTAATGCAGCTGTATAGAAGGGATGTGACGAAATCTCCAATTGAATTCGAATATGGAGCAAACAATTTTGCGTCCTGAGAAGAACGGAAGGCAATTTGTTAGACTAGAGATGTAACAAAAGTATCGATACTGATACATATTGTGAAGCTACATCTTACTGAGGTAAGCCAAGTATATTTACAAATACCTACACAACTATTGTTGCAGAAATCCGTAAAAAAAATTATGAAATAGTTCTATGTTATCTGTAGGTAATGTTACAGTTATCAAAACCGTAAATAGTAAAATTTTGACATCATAACATAGCTTATCTTATCTCAAAATGGATAGCGTATTTTTACTATTTTAACTCTGTAACAGTCTAAAATATTATCGATACTTTTTCCGGATCCCTATTCGCAAGTGAGTCATTCGTCAGTCAAATTCAACGAGCTATTACGATTTCCTTTTGAGTGCGGGCAGCTTGAGAACTAACAGAACGTTTCTCGTTCAAAATCTGCATTCTATTTTCAATTTTAGTCGTTATTTTTGAATTCCTATCCAACATGGTGGCTAATTTGCCGCCATAAAATGACAGTTCTGGGTAATGGTTATGATTCTATTTTCAAATGTTATTTTATCTGCAGGATGTCAAATAATGTCCATATGGTTTGAATACTATTCTTGGCAAAGCCTGAAAAACGTTTGCAATTTGTTCCTTATTTTATTTTCTTTTACAATAAGACGCACGCGCAGTCTAAATTGCCGAAAACTGTTTTTATCGTCAACCGTTATAAAGTCAAGGTTGAATCGTGTTGTCGATACGGGGACTTTTCTGTGAAATGTTTGCATAAAATTTTGCACTTGTTATCGCCCTTTTCAGCGTGGAAAGCGTATAAAACATATACGTATGTTGAACAATTTAATTATGTCCTGTACGTAGATGGATAAATAAATACTAAGTGGAACGAACATGTCCGTTTTTAACACAAGATCTCGTTACTGCACATGTAAATCCGGATTACAAGAAATACTAAGCATTTCTTACGAAAATGAATACATTACGCCGTATGCGGTGTTGCCAGTTGCAAGCTGACAATCTCACATCCTCGGTGAAAGCAAACAAATTGTAAAGTAAGCGATTACGATGCGCCCGCGCACCTCGTAAACTTGCCGCATTAGGAATTCTTAATCGGTCATCGATATGTGCTTTAGACATCATTGACACTTTGACGTGTAAATTATTAATTTATAAACAAATCATTTATTCAGGAAATCATTAAATATTGCAATTACATCATTGTTACAATCTTTATAGATTAATTTTATCGCGTTATCGAACATCGATAACTTGACTGAAAACATTAGATAGCCACGGAAACGTTATCTACGTCTACGAAATTATTCTTGTAAAACTATTCATTCAAACATACTTAAATGTGTATTATATTCTAAACTTAGGGGCAACGATCATGACAAAGATGTACAAGAGGATGAGAATATTTTAAGACAGATCTCACAATACCTGGGTACTGTACGTAGCAATCCATTACCAAGCTGTCAACTCGATCATGCGCAGGATTCGACGGCAAGGTCGGCTGCACGACTGTGCACCGCGGCGCTCACGCACACATTGACTACAACCTGGCGAAAACGCCACGGCACTAACGATGACTAACTAGCAAACACTAACAATAAACTATTTCACCAAATGCAAATCCAACTTTGTCTTTTCGTCATCTGTTTCAATAACCCAAAGTGCACCTATTCAAGACACAATAACGTCTCAATTGCAACGTTCAAACGCCACACACTTGCAAATAAGGTGTGATTGACGGAAAACTAACGGTACAGAAACAAAGTTATATCTCTAAATGGGTCAAAGGAAAAAGTGCCTTGAGACGAAGCTATTTCGTATTTGCTTGACTGCAGAAACAACGTTGCACAATATAAGTACAACGTTACGAATGCAAGGTGACCCCGCCGGAGATATTGAGTTTCTTCATAGATCTCAGAGATACTGTATTCAATATGAATAGAAATTATGTATACAGAAAGGCTAACTTGTTGCAAGGTAAACCCTTGGGAAAATTGTATGATATTCATCCGCAGCATTTAACAGATTCAATTTATAGTGATTTCATTAAATTTCCAATTGCTGGAAAGTTAGTGAGCACAGAAAGTCGATGCGAAGATAATCATATTGAAACTGGAAATAACAAAGGGCACTTAGTTGAAGGTAGAAACACGAAACAAGGACTTGATATAAAATCTAATTAAGATTTGACACAAGCTACTTCACATGAAGATATCACTCACGAAACTGTCCAATGAAGTGAAGCGACGGTTGGGCGGATTAACAAGCGTAGTGAATTTGATACCAGAGGTTATCAAGACGAGGTCTTGACCGCAATGGAACAAATGAAGTCATAATAGAAACTCAGAAATTGAAACGACGCGGCCTTGTGTAGATACGATAACAAAATAAACAAGACAAGATAATGGCATAACGGAGAAGTGTGTTAATATAAAAGAAAAGAATATTTGACCTCGTATTATACTTGGCCGTTCACTGACGTTAACAATACCAGTTTTCATGAACAAAGCACAAAGCTAGACAAACTGAATTTCATAACAAAGTTAAACCTAAAAATCTAGAATCACGTTCCACAGACTAATTTCCTTATTCGTTACGGGACAGTTAACTTAATTAAAAGCTGCCAGCGTGAAACAGGATAAAGATTTATTACCAGAACAGGTTATCTGAGAGCAGTTAAAATCCGGCCAGAATGATCTCAGGATTACATCGTAATCACCTCCTTGACAAGGGGATTCAAAGTAACGACATTATCGCAATAGAGTTAACGTAAAAGCTGGCAAATCATGAATTACACACAATTGTTGCCGTGACAATACAAATAAAACTGAACCAGTCCAATCTTCAATCATAAACGCCGAAGAAAAATATAATCTTCGCGAGATATCTAAAGATAGCAACACGATATAGCTAATGCATCTTTATGAAAGTAAATTACTAACCGCTCTTCATAAAGAAACTCATAACACTTCCTTAAGTAGAAAATAAAGCTAATTAAATCATCTCACTCCATATGTTTGGCATCATTCAATCACGCAACGCTTTTACATACCAATTTGTGAACGCTGCCAGCATATTAAAAACAACGTAACCTAAAATATACTTGCCGGAACTTATGCCGTGAATCAAATCATTAATTTATTGTATAATAATACTGAGTCACGTTATAAGAATGAATTATATAGGAATTCTTTTGGGATTGCATTGCCGTTATTCGGTTATATAATGTTTAATTAATGCGACTATATTGTTTGCGTGTGGTAACAAAGTGAAATTGATACTTTTTTTAAAGTGACTTTTATAGCTACAGCTACCAATTGTTGTCTGGTTTCCTGAATGAATGACATTTGGGCAATGTCGTGTGTATTATATTCGCAGTTAACATCAATTGTGTCGTGTCTCTTAGCCAATAACATTGTCCTTGCCAGTTATATTGGCATAACAAGTGCCAGTTTTTGCCAGGAGTTGCGCAATGGATGCAGTTGCCACATGGGAAACGTGGACAAAATTAACGGTAAAAATATAGCCGTCATCGCTAGCTGACCTACTCACGATTTTGACTGCACTGTTAATTATAGAAAACTTCGACTAATCCTCTATTGTTTATGGATGTATGTTATAGACAAGATTAATGCGTTATGTTCGTGTATTTATAGACAAGGTTTAATTTAGATCGGCTGTACATACCTAAATACATAAGTTAGGATGCATTAAAAACACGTATATGTACCAAGTGGGCTACATAAATCTAGACTCCATGTTCCTGTATGTCATGATATCCAACTGCTAGAGGAGAGAAAATGATATATTTGCAATAGATGTTGTTCATTGATAAACGGTGTATGATATAGTGTCCCAACGATATTTAATACGACACTTACACCGCTTAGATTTCATGTAAACTGGCTCAAGACTTGCTACCTGTTTTGTAAGTAAATTGAACACTATTTCAGTGTTTCTTAATATAGTTTAGTGTGCAGTAGAACTTGTCTGATATAAAGGCCATTTTGTCTAGGCTGAGAAGTTGCGCAATACCTAACTTTGGTAATTACGGTACAAATTAAAATTATAATTAAGTAAGACGTTCGTTACGCTTCTCTTTTGTTCTCATTTTGGTCCATTTTTTTTGTTATAAAGCATTGTGTGCAAAAGTAAGGTTATCTGCAAATATGATCTTTTTTTTAACGACGTCCAAAATCATTAAATGACCCCTCCCGCTGTGGGTTAGCAGCGGTGAGGGAGTGTCAGACTCTTACTGACTAAAAACCGTCGTGTTTCGTCATAGGCCTTTTATGTACCAGTCCCTTCTTCCTACGACCATCCTCACAATTTCTAATCTTTCCCCACAAATACAAGCTATTCGGAACAAGGCAATTAAGGTCTGTTTCCTAGTCATCAGCTAACAAACCTTTGTTATAGCCCACGCATCTGATTCATTATTACGCGAACTTTCATATTGTGCAGCCATTGAGTAGGCGATCACCACCAAGGTTTTATTGCGGAAGATGCTGGTGCTACACTAAATGTTAGAGGGTCCTAAGGTAAGGTTGTCTGTAGACTAATTTTTTTCGAAAATCTTTCTCTGTCACTGACAACTTTTTCTGGCTATTGAAAAACATTCTTCCCTATGTGAAGCCTGAGTTTTTATGCAAGATTTTTCTTTAATTTGTTGGGGACTTTCAGTTGAATGCCTTTTAAAAAAATTATACCTAGACCTGTTGCAATGTTTTATATTTCTAACGCATGATCCCTTAAATTTTATCTTAATGGACGGCAGATCAAACATATTTACAGGAGTCTTTCACAAAAGACATATGGCGTCGTTAGTTTATCACTAGTGGCCTCTAACACATTCCTAATCTTATACTTCTAATAAGTACTATCTTATAGAGAAAATGGCGAAGCACGAAGATGTGGTGCGCGTTGTTGACAGGCGTAGGACGAGTGTAGGCGAACGAGTCCTATCGGGTCAAGTACACTGCCTTAGGAGTTTATTTAAACGCACTTTACTAAGTAAATAAAGCGCTAATGTCTTAAACCAAATATAATACCTTGATAATAATATCGCGACGATATAATCAACCCGAGTCTTTGTAAATAATGTCATATTTTTTTAAAATGTAGGGAAATACCTCTAGTACATTGATAATTTGATATACAAACTCTAGTAGTGCCCATATTTAGTAGGTGAAATACCATAGTAAAGAATTTTGGTATGCAAGTTTTGGGAATTTATTGTTTTCGGTCGATGCGTGTGTTTTTTTGTGTAATTGTAGTCTATTGAATGATCGGACATGCACAGGTGCAGTAATTGTATTTTTGCATGTTTGAAACTATTTCTGCGTTATTTTCTTTATACCTGATATTTTGATAATTAAAATAAACAATTTGTTATTTCTCACTGCGTCTATAACGCTGTAACTTTATTGTGTTATAAATAAAAGGAGATATTTGATAAATATCGAAACTAGACACATACAATATTATATTATCATAATATTCATAATAAAATCGTTTACAAAAAAAGAAACGTTTAAATCGAAAACCCACCGAATAACGCAGACAAAAAACAAATTAAAAAAAAGAAAGCTTCTCATAAAAAACTGTCAATAAAAATAAAGCTATCCATTCACTACGCTACTGAAACAAAAATGTATTACGACTAACATTTGGCAATAACTCACCGACTTCCTCATTGTTCGCGGTAGCGGTAGATGTCGCAGATAAGTTCATTTTGGCAACAGTATCACTGTGATATAATGAACAGGGTTCCTTCAATACATCACTTTCACACCACACTATGTAATGAAGAGCTGTTAGATAAAAATGTTAAGTCACTATTTGAACACTGGTAACATTGTGTTGGGGTAAATGGACTGATTGTCGGCACTAAAACTATCAATTTTAGTAAGTATTTATTTTTTAATGTTAGAAAAAAATATTTAAAATTGTAATATGTAATTTATAATATGTAAAATAATTAGATAAATAATTACTATGGCAAAAGGTTTTGATACGACTCTAATTTGCTTATATCATGGGGCATTAATAAAATATATTTAATTGAATGCCATATAATTATCATACAAAAAATAAACTTCAGTCAGGCAAAAGAGCTAACTTTAGAACTCAATAAACTCTATGAACTCAACTGAACCAAAATAAAATCTAGTGCCAACAACTAGTTCTTTCACCCCAATACAAAAAAGCATAGACCTATCAGTTATAGTTTTAAACAATGATGCAACGTCACGACTTATTTTGATCATTATCAGTCCGAAGAGGTCTTAATTGAAATAATGATAGTTATTGAACAGCTAAATCATGATTTAGTGAATGCGCATGAGTTTCAGTTTTGAGTTACGGTTACATCATAAAAAAGGTTTTACTACTTTCGCTTCAGAGATAACAATGTTGTGCGGTTGTTGCTGCCGTAACTACAATAAAAAAAAAGAAATGTACCTAATTTAAAATATTATTTACCTACACATATTGCAAAACGTTTTGTTGTAGTAAGAGGCAATTTCAAATTAAGAATGAACTTATTTTTTATTCGGTACCTACTACATTGTTAAACTATATTTCAAACTGGCACGTGCTTCGTTCTTGTTTACATCGAAAACAATTTGACCAATATTGAAAATGGAACGCGTTCAAACGTCAAACAAGCGAATCAATCACTCGGAAACAATTGTAGCCAGCCAGTAATACATCAGAGAATTCAATGTTAGCGGTACTCCAGACGAACTAGAATGTCCGCTTGTCCCGTTATTCCGACAAATGTAATTAACGGATTAATCTTTAATGACAATAGAATGACTGTTAATGATTTATATCTGACATTAAGATAGTAAATTGGTTTGTTTTGGTTTTAACATTCGAATTTATGTTTTGAGATTATGTGCTGAATTGAACTTAGTCTTTAAACTTGAAGGACTATCAAAAAAAAATATGGTTCTAATTAAATAATTACTTTATTTGAAAGTTTGTGTTTTATTAGAATCTTTACAGAGTAAAATCGTGGATATGATCTGATTTAAAAATTATATACAGGAAGTTAATTTATAAACCCGGCGGGGTATGTCCAGTATGTCACCGTGATTAGCAGTCTACTTGAGTGGAAGTGAAACTGTCGTAAGTTACCGACATGTATGATAGAACGAGTCTCAAGCCACTTTCCTTAACACGACACACGGATTCCTGCCATCAATTCTAAACTAAAATATGGACATTAACTTAGAAACTTAGAACCAGTCTTTAATTAAATCAACGACAATAAATCTCTATGGATACGCAGATAAAACTAATAAAACCATAGACTTAAGTGGATGACATAGAAAAAAGTAGGCATTGGCCATAAAATAACGGTGTTCTTTTTTCAAATTTAAAACCACGAAACCTCATAAAATAAGATTTCAAGACATAACTATAAAAATTAAATAAGACATTGAACTTTATGTGCAAAGTTCAATTTAAAAACGTTAATGGCTGCCCATAATAACAGACTAAAACAGTAATTTGGTGCTCTTATACTTATTATGTTATTCGATATAGCATTTAAGCAACTCCTTCGAACTTCGAAACAAAAAAAGGTAAACATAACGAGCACAAAAAAAGTCTCGATTTACTCGACTAATGAGTATCGATTAGAATATAATTGTAGTCAATTGTAACAAGGTGATCAATACTGACCTATAGGAACTAGATCAATGTCACTTGTCTATGAATAATTAGTAAGGTCTACATATAAGGAGGTTTGACTTGTAAGGAGTGGCTCTGATCTCATGAGATGACTGATGTACCTACGTAAAGGTTTCTAACGAAGGAGTATTGACCTTCGATTCTTTTGTAAAGGCTCAAGGATAACTTGGTTGTAATATAAAGTAACCTGTATGTAATCTTAAGGTAACTTGTAAAGTTTTTATCATAAGAGACATAATTTTGACTTACAACCAAAGAATGTTGAGATTTGAAAATCCATACTTCAATAAAAAAATTATATAAAATGCCCATAAGATATAAACCTGATCATAAAACCATAATAAAGTACACAGCACTTTCCCTATTTTATATTTTTAAAGCTTTAACTGGGTGTCTCATACACAATTTACTTTAAGTATGCTGCATAAATTACGTTAAAAAAAAGTTTAAAAAGCTGATCTGACCGCAAGAACATAAAATATGAAAAAAAAAACTTTCGCGTCGCAAGGAGAAATCTTTGCATTTTATAATAAAAAGACAACTTACGCAAATTATGTATTTGCGAAATAATTCACAGCATTCGACCTTTCAGCTCTTTGTTTAAAGAAAAAAAAAATTGCATGCAAGGTGCTGTTTTTGCTTGGTTATGCAAATGTCAGGTACCAAAACCAGACGCTAATGTTCTGAGGTTTACAATACATAAATTATATTTAAATAACGCCTCCGCTGTTTGGCGAGAACAAATGTTTTAAAGATCAAAGTTTGAACGACGATGAATTTTGCAGAGAGTAATTTTCAAAATATATCTACAGTGATTACATTTTTTGAATTGTCTGTAGAAAAAGATGTGCAATAAAGTAATCTAGCTTAAAGGAAGTTTGCAAGTAAAACATGTCTCTTAGATACCTTGCAACTTGAAAACTCGACAAACAATGCTATCAATACGGAGCCATTACGAACAATCTGAGCGTGCAATACTACTTAAACAAAATGGAAACATTCGACAGTGTCTTGTCCACTAATGCATTTACACCGGTATAGATTATTCAGCTTAAGAAAGAGAAACTAGTTACACAATATTTTTACAATTACGTCACGCCATAGACAATAATGTCACAAATTATGGGTCAGATTGATAGAGCTGTGATTGATGCAATTTAGAAGAATGAGGTTTTAATATGATTGAGACACTTCGAAGTGAATTATGGCCAGTAATCGTATGTTTAAATTAAGAATGACAAAAGACAGTAAGTGCATCTGAATAAAGTTATGATGACATGACAGCATTTTTTTTCTCTAACTACTGACGTTATTGTAGCATAACCATTTAATGATTTCTTTTAAGAGATAATTGAAATACAAGCTTTCAATGCAATCATAAAATATTCTCATAAAACAATAATTCCACGAATAAAACTTTCCACGATTGTTATAGATACCTTTTCCCTTTTTATCGACACAACCGTCACTGGAAAAGGTTTCCACTTATACTTCTTAGTAAAAGTAGATTTTTTATTCTAAGTACTTATAATAAAGAAGAAGAATAAAATTGAAAAGTTTGTCCCAAATTCAGAGTCGTAAAGCAAGTTCGTAATGTGTTTAAAAACGAGTTTTGTGTCAACATTAGGTAAAAAAACAGTGAAAGTGATTACCTAATTCTAAAAGGTATAAAGGTACCAATACGTAAACATCGTCATTTTGAATCAGAATACTTTTGGCACAAAATTATTTGATAACTTTTAACCTAAGTTTCTTTTTATGGATAAACCTAAGAAACCTAGGTAAAGTTAAAATAAGCGTATTAAAAAATATACCTTCATTTAAATCTATAATATGAGGAAAATTGTTCCGTTGTAATAATCGATAAGTTTGAATATAATAGAGATACAAAATGGTATCTTGCGATGTAAGACTCATTATTAAAAGTAGTCTTGAACCCTTGACCTTATGACGATAAAGGTGAACACATTATCGACAGAAAAGGAATTGATGTAATATTTATTGTTGTACAAGCGATTGGATATCTAAAAGATGATATAACAGATAGTGTAGCTGGAGGGATTATTCAAATATTTGAAATGGTTAAACGAATGCGATTGCGTAACGGATTTATGGCACTGCATCGATATTGAATGCCGAATGCATAATCAAATAGTTCGCCCACACCATGAAGTTTAAAGACTGCAAGTTCGAATCAATAACGTGAATTAAAATCCACCGAGAAACAATTTCTGCTATGTTCACAGCTGGCAATTTATAAACACTTCTGATATTATTCACCAAGGTCGTTTTAAGAACGTAGAAAATGTACGTAACGTTGATAATAAAACGCAGTTTTTCAATACCAACATAAAAATACATTAAATCAAAATTAGGACACCGTTGCAACCATAACACATTGCCAGAAGCGAAAGTCAAATAACCACTCATGCGCATCCAGTTTCACTTAACGAGACAAAATGCAAATGCAATTAAAGTGACGAACTAAATGGTTACATTAAAAAACCAATCAAATTACATGTTTACGAAGAAATTGGCACTGTTTTTAAACTTGATGTACGAACGCGAATCGGAAACGTAAACACAGCAACCGCGGACTGAAGCGACAGCCGACGTGCGTCGCTCCCCCGACCAGCTGATACACTGCTCCGTACCTTTGAGCACGAAAATACCTTCCAACCGCTTCAAGCGACAGATTACCAACTCCATCTATTAATACGACATTAATCATTAAACGCTTGCAGCGCTGCATTATCAAAATCTATTTATCGAATGATATCACCTTGGTGCTACACATAGAAGCATCCAGTACGAAATTAATGGAGTTATAAAGATCAGTTAATCCATTGTTTTGTGACTTAACAAAGGATGGGGTCATTTCTTGATCCGGTTTTGAGAAAGATGATCATATAACTAGTGCGCAAAGTCCGTTATTATTCGCTTTAATTAAAATACAAGGCCTCCTTTATATGCGCAACAATGAGAAAATTATAAAATAATCAACACAACTTGAGAACGCGAAAGTAAGACAATGGCAGCAATTTGTTCCACAGTTTTGCGAAACAGAAGCGCACGATTCTCATAATGTGCACATGTGCTTGGTTAAAATTAAACAATAGAAACTAAATGATCACCAGACAAGACATACCTAATACAATCTAAATTTCCTGACTGTATCACGGAATCCAAGAACTTAGTTTACAATCCATAAGTGTTCTTTGATATACAATATGCGTGTTTCATTATTTGTCGTGTCAATAAGCAATGCCATAAAATTACCAACAAGTAGCAGGCCAACGTTGATCTAACAACTAGAAAACACGCGACTATTATTTACAACAAAAACAAAAGGGAAAGAAATGTGGACGTCCTAATCGACCAATTTGTATGAATCGCCTTTCATCGGCATGTGTCTGCCATAGCAATTACATTTCCTTTTGTAGGTATAGCTACCGTAACAGCATTCCTAATGATTATCCCTTCTTTAGTAACATTATGGCCTATCTCCTTGCAATTAGAGAGTACTTAAGTAATTAAATCGTTAGACTCCTTTTCGATTTCAAGAATATCCGGCCTTTGCAGTTCTGCGAAAGGATTGAATTGTACTTTACGAATAAGGCAAACGGAATTATGTGTTTGTCGTCACGATGTAAAATGCTGTGTTTATTGGAGATTTCTTTTTGTACTGTTACTTGGATTTGCAGGATAATAATACTTGTTTTAGGGTCATCAACCTGATCATCTTTAGCCTACATTAAGTTTTGTTGACGATCTTTTTTCCTTATTGTATTTTGGGAACTCGTTCTTTTACCCGTTAAAGCCTCATCAGATTCTTTAACACCTCTTTTCTGTAGATAATTTATTCGGAATGGCTATGACAAGAATGCATGGCTAAATAAAGACTCAAACATTCGGTATCAGTTCAAGAGATTCCTTAGAATCCTTAGAGTAAGCATAAACGATAACGTAAGTCAAAGCCAATTAGCAGCCTGTTATCGTTATTTCTTTTAGATAACAATGTTATTTCTTGTTTTAGTTCACCTTCTACCATCGTTTCTCCGGCCTTGTGGAGATTGACATTACAGATGCAGATTTTATATAGAACTATTTTACTAGGCTGACAATAGTTGGCGCCATTGCCAAAGAATGCACTATCCGCCATTTTGTGTGACGTCACAGTACATGTTTAACGAGTTAACCTTGTGACGTTGGAGTAATTATACTGTTGGTCTTACTTAACTCTGTATTTACCTAGGAATTGTTTTTTTTTTGTAATGTTTGGGTATTCTATTCTACTTCCTATTTAAAACAGGTACAATTGTTTGGATGGGAAGATGATACTTCAACCTAGTTTTCTAAACAAATTGGGTGTTAGTTAAACGGAAAAACTAGGTCCTTGAATATATACAGGTCTATACAGAGTTACAGGCAGACCGTGTAGTTTATCCGAAAGGTGTGCTAGAATGGATTTGTCTTGTTTCAATGTGTGAAGCTGCTTGCAGTAAAATATTGACTGATCACATACATATTATTATAGGTAAGTTTATATGGATGACATCATATGTAAATATGTATGTGCTTAAGTTACCACGCAGATTATTCTCAGACTTTAGCTCTAAGTACTTCTATTTAAACTTACTCATAATATTGCTGAAGTATTAACGGTGCTTTGACCTACAATAAAGAGGTCGTAAGTAATATATTTCGATCTTTTCCTATTAGGTAATATCTTTTTTGTCCACGTGCGTGGAGTTGTCATAACAGCAAAGTGTTAAATACTTCGGTCACGCTCTGTTAATTTTGAAGATCTAAGCCGCTGCAATGTAAGGCGCGACGGCCGATTTAATGAACCAATGATCCGAATAATATTGAGACATTTTGTCATTAATTTGTTTAAAGATTTAGATATAATGAACAAATAAAAAAAATATACTGAAAATAATTTCACGCTGTATCACTCATTACTGCCAAATAAAATTTAGACACACTGTGTAATTATTACTGAAAATAATATCAATAAAAAAAACTTACATTTACGAGGTGCACTATGCTTTTTGAAATCCTGAACGAAAACCAAGACTCTTGTGCAAACTACCATTTTCATTCACAAGTTGCACCTTTAAAAAACAAAACAGCACTGACAGTTTTCTAAGTCTAGTTACTAAATGATTATTTATCCTCCTATTGAAAAATGATGTCATCTTTCGTGATGCGATGTTTACATAGCCAGGAAAAATCTAAGCTTATTGGTCTTTCAAATTATTATACTTTGTTCCACACCTACTTTGTACAATGAATTTGGTAATTTGACATCAAAATCGTAGTGCATATGAAATCAAGAACGTACCTATATTTTTTATCTGTGTTTGATTTATGATGACTGATGTCTGTTATTTTTAGATGGAGGAATTAAGTAGGTACCTATCCTTAAATTATTTTTGGAACAGTTTTTTTTAAGTCGGTTGAAAGATGAACGGTTAATTAAAGGTAGGTGAGTTTTGCTATGTAATGTAAATAAACGGTTAGAAAATATATTCAGAGATCAGATATAGGATTATTTATTGGGATTTTTCTAAGAGAGGTACGCACCTATTTCGCTTCTAAGGGGATGCGAGCAAAACCATGACAAATTAGTTTTAGAAACAAAGGTAAATGTTGTGTTTTTTTTTCTACATGGGCAAAGTATCTTCAGTACATAAAAATAATAAGTATATGCAGACGCCAATTATATTTTTATATCACTCAGACCAGTTTTTGTATTCCTTTGTTAGCAGAATAATAATTACATACGTCATCTTGTGCTAATAAATGCATTATCTAGTGAACATACAAAGTCCGTCTGCAAAGTTTGCATACTCGTGTCGCAATGTAGATTTTGGGGTTACACATGACACGAAACGTTTTCGCAATTTTGATTAACAAGCCAATGTAATAAGGTCTAGAATCGTCTGGCATTGTTATGCAGTTGACTAAAATAATATTTATTTTTGGACATACATTTGTTAAAAGAAACAAAGTGGGTGCAGGGGTAACTCGTTCAAGATATATTTTTAGATAAAATTATAGGTACGTATCTATAAAATGTTTACTTAAGATTTTATCTAGGTACATATAAAGCTTTTAGGGGTTAAGCAAGTGCTTGAGAGTCATTGAGATGTTTTTTCCTTTTAAAGAGTTTTATTTTAAGACACCCTTCAAGTTTACTGTTTTGGTTGGGTTTATCTGCCTTATTATTCAACGAAGTTTTATGGATTTCGAAATGTAAAGGCTTAAAGCAAAAGCAGCAATTCTTGAGGTCATTGACTTTGTATAGTGTAGGTATTAAGAACTAAATGCGTAACAATGCGTCTTAGTAATGTACTGACACAAATAATTTTATTTATAAATGATACAATAAACTATTGTGTTTAAATGAAGCATTCCTTTAGTTAGACAGTAATGTGGATCAGATTATATTCTGTTCTATAATGTTTAAACAATATTTTTCTCTGCTTGATCAATGTGTTCCTCTTCAAATATTTCCTTTTTTACGTGTGGTTATTTTGTTTTTATAACAGACAACAAGAATCTATCAATATAAAATTAGAATAAGCAAATCTATGATCGAGAACTTTTTGAATTCCGAACGTGAAAGGTGACAGTATGACATTTACGGTCGTACCAGTGACGTTTTACGTTGTATTATTCGGGCACATCACTACAAACGCTTGCAAAAAACTAGTGTGTCCACATTTAAGCTGTTAGCGAGACGGTTCCGCTTTCATAGGCAGAAATAGATGGAGACGAACGAATGGGCGTGTGATCGCCTGCCGTGTCGCCGTTTCCTGGTCCCAGGGCTGACAACTTGACAATATTATACCGTATAATACGCCTTATTACTTATTTGTGGAAACACTTCAAAGGACCAAGTTTAAGGGAACGATTATTGCGTGAAACGAGTGTTATTGCGAGTTTGTATGTACTTCAACAGAGCGGAAATATCTTGATACTGAGAATGGTTGGTTTTGTATGGTTTATTTTTGCGCAGCTCGGATTTTATATTAATAAAAACCATGTATAACTCTCTAGCTTTACTATTTCTTAAGGCATTGTATACCTACCTACTTATAGGCAGTTTAGAATAAAATATTTTTTTTTTTGGTCTGGCAACCCTAAATTGCACGGATGAGGATACTAACGGTTCGTAACTTGTGCAGGCTGAACTACCGAAATAATATGACATCAAAAGATAAGCTTTAAAACCGGTGTTTAGATATACAAATGCGATAGCAAGGAACATGTATTTTTGGCCTATTTGGTGGCCAATTAATAAAATATGTTATTTAAGAGAACCGTTAACGACGGTATCAATACTAAGAAAATAAATAAATAACATTATTAAATACGAATGTTGCTCGGTGTTGCCCTGTTATTGTACTTAGATTCCACTCTAAAAATGGTCCCCTTCTGTAAGTAAGTACTCAATGGTGCACCACTTACGTTTCCGTTCATTGACAATTCCGCGACAGTTTGATCAAACATCCGCCTTCGAAGCGTTATGGCTGTCTGGGCATAGACACTATATAGGTACGAAATAAATAGAGGGGGATAGACGCGTGCGGAAATGAGGTTGTAATTTTCTTGTCTTTGATCACAAGAAAACCATGTAATATTATAGTAATAGTGTTCATCAATACCGACATCTTGATTTAAAACGTATGATATAACGTGAAAGTACATTAACTCCAAACTTGATTACTTTTACGTAACACCGATTCCCTTACAAAACGCTCTGTACGACATGCAATTTGCAAACAAGAACCAGCTTTTGGTATAATTTAACGTCCCTCGAATAAAAAAATAAATCAAAAAGTGCAAAGGCGTCGTCTGAATGGCCAAATATGGCGTCAGCCTTGATCGCGACCGAGATTGGACAGTAATCGCGAGATTCGTTCAGAAACCGGTCGTAACATGAGTAACCGCGGTTCATGACCACCAACCGTCCGCAGTTTTGCATGAAACGAGATATTCATGCTTACAGTTGCGTTCATAATGCAATTGCATTGTCTTGTCATGTTCTTTTTTTGAACAGTTTTTTTCTGGTCGCAGCTGTCAATTTGAGGTAGTCATGAGTGACTTTGCGGTGACGTTTGACATGTTTTTTCTACATTACCTAGTGAATGTAAGGTCAGATGTTTCCTAACTTAAAACTGTTTGAGCTTTCCTTGGTAATTAAATGTTACGATAACATTTAACGGGTAACTTTATGTTCAGTTATTTGTGAAGTGTACTAACCTCTAACGTCTCGTTGCAAAGTGGTAGAAAGCGTGCCGCCAGCCAGGGCCGCATCTAATAGGTTGATATTTTCCCGGCACCGAGTGACGATCTCCGTCTGTGCAACGAAAAAATAACGTTTGCAAAACAGAAAAAAGTAACTCAAACAAAAAACTAAGTATTATATTTAGCGAAAAACATTTTACAATAACTTAATAATAATTACGACTAACTCACTTTATTATCCATCACATATCTTCGTTTTTGACAACACCATTCAGTTTTACAATGTGTATGAGAACAAACATGCAGCATTCGTCTGTATTTATTCAGAGTTTAAAACTTTTGTGTATGCAAACATAATGCCCAAGCTATCAAGAACTAAACGCCAAACATATATTAGACAAGCAGAAAGGCCCACTGCAATGCTATAAAGTAGAGAGACTGTAGGACATTTCAAAATCTGCTGAATTATATCAATGTACTGTCTGTATGTGTAGTATTTAGAGAAGGGTGTTAATTGACTGAAACTCCATATTAAATTTTTATAATTTTGCATTTATTTTTCAACCATTTATACAAAGATCACTTGGTTCTTTAACATTTTGTAAAAAAATAAGATCAATTAACAACCTATCCCTATTCAACATAATATTAATACATGTACAACTATACTGTGAGATGTAGGAGTTCAGTCAAATCACATTTACAAGAAAATAATATTAATATTATGCCAAGTTAACGTATTAATGATACAAAAGAATACAACCAAAGATTAATAAGACTATTGACAAAGTAAACACTAATGTTAAGTACGTAAAATTATATCACTCAATGACAAGAATCACGTTATTTAATAACGATGTACCCAGTCTGCTAAATAAATAGTAATAAATATTTTGAGCGATTGAAAACGATTGTTCTCGTTTCCGAACTGCTTCGAAAACGTCAAATGTGACAGCTGTCAATTTGACATTTCAAGCTTATCAGTTGATGAATTTTATAACTATTACTGCAAATGATTTTCAAAACCCAAGCGTTCATAACCCTGAGCACCTAACTTAAGACTAAATAATTAATAAACTGTAACGCTTTCCCTAAAATTTTGACCTCACCTAGCACCATGTTATCACCACCAATAGGATGAGGATGATTTAAAAAAAAAGAGAAAAAAAACAGGCAGTTAGTAAAAATCTACACAAATCACAATCACACAACAAACGTTCAATGTTAGTAGAAAGAAAAATCAAACATAAAAATGAAAAAGAACTAGAAAATGGCCAAATTTAGTTGCGATTCCAATCATGAAAGTTTCACTCGTGTACTAAAGCCAAAAAATACTGATTTCAATTCTAATAAAAAATCACTCTGAGCAAAAATCAATAAAATACAACTACATAATTGTGAAACTGTCACAATAATGATGAAATAAATTAATGAGTTAGTAATTTATCCGTACGTACACTGCGATGGTCAGACTTACGTATTCACTAGCATTTATAGATTATAAACTATAAATGCTTGCAGTTTGTACATAAATAAGTATTTACTTTTAATTACAACTATTCACACTATAAGTACTCATGTCATTATATTGGAATGTCTATAAGAGATCGTAGTTACCTCTGGCTACCTATGCATATCTGCTTACATTTTTACATGCATTTGTAAAATGCAGCTAAACCAAGCTGACAATTGACTATCAGAACAAACGTAACATATCCTATAAATAACTATAAAAATGAGTTCGTTGTCAATGCGTATATATAGGCACGTATACGTGTTTAACGCGTCTGACGATCGCAGCGAACCTAATGCGTATACTTACATAAATAAGGATAAATATCACACAAGCCCAAGCCATATGTCATTGGAGGTGTATGTAAACTATAACTAGGACGGAGAAGGCGGCGACGGCGAGGCAGAGCCGCGCGCGCAGGCAGGCGGGGCGGCGCGTCACGCACGACACCGCGTCCGAGTCGTCCGAGAAGCTGCTGCTGAAATCGTTATCGAATTGTGTCCTTACGTAGTCGAACGCGCGCAGCAGGTCGGGCGAGGCGTCGTGGCGCGCCAGCTGCGCCTCCGCCGCGTCCAGCGCCGCGCCCGAGCGCCGCAGCAGCGCCCGCGCGCCCTCCGCCTCCGAGTCCGACTCGCCCCAGCGCCGCTTCACCGGGCTCGACGACTCGCCCTCCGAGTCCGCGCTCTCCGTCGACCGCCGCCGCAGCTCCGACAGCGCGATCTTCTGCAACTCCGACTCCCCGTCCTTGTCCGTCCTCCTCCGTCTGCTCAGCGAGTCCAGTATGTCCGGCCGGTTGTTCACTTCAGTATACTCCAACGAGCTGTTGATCTCATCGCTGGTCAAGTTCGAGCTGTGCCGTCTGCGGCTCAGAGCCTGCACGTTGAGCAAATCGAACTCGGGCGATCGCTTGCTGTTTTTGCGTTCGCTCTCTGACGGTTTGCGGCGTCGAACGCCTTCGCTGCTTTCGATGCTAGTGTTGTTTCTAGATCGTTCTAGACTGTCGAGGAGGGACTTTTTGCGTTCGGCGCTGGACATGGACTTTTTCGGTTTTCTGGAGGGTGTTTCTATGGGCGAGTTTCTGGTGGGCCGCTTGTACCGAGGGAGGCTGCGCTCTCGCGACACGTCGGAGGGGGGACGGCGCCGGCGGGTGCCGCTCGGGCTCTGGTCGTTCTCGGGCTGCGCTGACAGGCTGGAACAGCAGTCGGACTGCGAGTCCAGGAAGGCTCGGTAGTCATCGCCGAACTCTAGGAGACGACGCGCTGCATCCGAATCGGGAGCTTCTGAATATGGTTCCGAGTTGTACTTTTCCTGTTGAAAAATAAACTTGATTAGTTATTCCATTTTATTGACACCCGTCAGTAGTTTTACTTAGAAATTAAAAACACATATCATCAATTACTTATGTAAAATACTTCAAAACTGACCTGATAGAAATCCCACGCTTGCTCCGAAAACGAGCTATGCTCTTCAGTGCCTGCGGTCACACTTTTGTCTATATCTGAGTCCTTGTCTATAGATAAGTCCCACAACCGACTGGGGTCTCCTAAACTTAGAGCTATGAAGTTCCTTTCTCTTTCTAGGCTTCTAGCTAGTCGGGGCCTTACTGGGCCTCCAGCAGGGCCTAGTTTGAAGCTCGGGGCCACTGGTTCGGCCTCATTTTGCTCTGGAATGGCACTGTCGGGTTCCCGGGTCGATATGTGGGTCTTTTCGATGCTCTTGCGCAGGTGGGCGATGGTGGCGAGTTGTTGCTTTATAAGTTCCTCGTCGCTGTCGTTGCCTGATGTTGATGTTGTGTCGAACCTGTTGGGAGAATAAGTTGTGTGAGCTTTGTTGGTTTCGTACTTAGAAGTCAGTGGAGCCTTGTAAAAAATGTGGTATGTCAAACTTTATTGTGGACAGATAAATACATACATAGATTCTAGTAATGAAAAGATTAACTTTCGATTGTCTGCGACGTCAAAAAATCAGGTCAAGGCCATCTTTTTAGTAAAAACCTATTATGTACTAGATACAATGTGATGAAGATGTCTTTGTTACAAGCTTCAGTCTATATTTTACCTGCTCTTCCTACTTGTAGCGGGGTCACTGGCAGCACTTCTCTCGTGCTTGTCCTCAATCTCAGGGCTCAACCTGCCGCAGAAGGAGAGGGACTTCACAAGCCTCTCTCCCCTCCTCACGGCGGTATTATTTCTGCGAAGTTTGAGCCTCTTGCGCCGGAGCCAGCCGTGTTTGTCGCCAGCCTCCACGCAAGACGTGCAGGCTTCTGTCATCGTGTTCGTACTTGAGACGTGACCCTGGTGATGGAAGATGGAAGAATTAGGAATGTTTTAAGGTAAAACTGCTGTGCTTCAAATGCAAAACTTTCTGATTGGATATTAGACAATTTCTTGATACATTAAATTACTGTCTGTAAAAAGGACCTCAAGTAAGGTAGGTTACTCAATATTGTGATTGAAAACTACATTGGCAATGATGCAGCGCTCCAGCTTGCTTCTTGCAGATTTAAAATCTTCTAACATTCGATATCCCAAAGACGTTGAAATTAAACTTGTTTTATAATATCTGAAGGAAACCTTATACTCTACTAACAACATGAAAAGCACATAAATACAATTAAATTAATCACAAATGCGATTGAAAAGCCGACAAGTGCTATATCTAAAGATTGCCCATATTGTATTTACATATAAGATCTAAAATATTGAAATCTTGAATTTGCTTAGTTTTAAGCCGCCATACCTGAACCGTAGTAGAACTTCCACGAAGCTTTGAGTTTGAGTTAGAAGGCGTCACCCTCTGAGGAGACGCGAGGGTGTTCAAAGCAGATTCAGATATAGACATGTTGTGCGACATAGCGGCAACGTCGCCCGCGGTGGGCGTGGCCGCGAGCGAGGTGCCGGCGCCGCTCAGCTGCGACAAACATGACACCGACCACGGCCGTGCGCTGTTGCCAGCCCGCTTCTTGCGCAGTGTCACCTAAAGCGAGAGTATGCCTCAACCTTATGTTATGTACAGTGCGATGTTAGTCAAAATCAGTGTGTCAATGTTAAAGCACACAGATAGTAACATTATTTATACATATGTTCTTTTTTTATCTATTACAGATTCTTTGCTGAAGTGCAGGTTCAAATTAGATACTTGGAAGTTCCCAAAATTACATCATTTGAAGAGAAAATTAGATACTGACGTGTCATTACATGGTTAATTAATGTTGTAAGTACACAAACAAAGCTAATCGATATTAGTCTTTACTACACGTAGGATAAAGTCTATTTTACCTTGGCATGGTGTGTGGGAGTTACGGTGCAAGTAGAAGTGCTCATGTCCATGGATGAGTGGATGTTTCGTTCTTCGGATGTCAGGGAGGTGTCCACTTCACTTTCAGTTGTGTATTCCCCTGAAGCATCGTAGCTTTCTGTGCACTGAAAGTTAAAATACGAATGAAAATTATCATATAGTTGTATTTAGGTACCAACAACACAGTAGATCACTTGTAAATGAAATTCGTATAATTTTTTAATTAAGTAAAAGTAAATGACCTTTTCCAAGTATCTAATAACATTGTTTTAGTCACTAGCGGTTGGATTACAAATGACTTTTCTCAATAAATTCTGAGAATGTGCTCAAAGGATAACTTTAAAGTCACTAACCTGATTATTATCATTCTTGCCTTCCGAGCTCTGATTCAACCATTCCTTGATCCTGGACATTTTGTTTCTACTAACATTCTTTCCCTCCTCTTCAAACGACAGCGGCTTAAAACTCCTCGAACCCTTCTTTTTCGACAGCGCTTGTTTCTGCACCAATTCCTCTGCTTGGTTCACTAACCTCACTATATCTTTGGACCTTTCCACTCTCAATAAATCCGGTGTTGATGACTCTAATTTCGGTTTTGGCGACGGTGGTTTTTCTTTCTTTTCATCCAAGGGTAATTCGCACTGTATTTCAACTGATGACGTCATTAAATCTGTGGAGTCCTCGTTACCAATTTTAGCACCACCAACGTAAGTCCATTCTTCTTCTGAAGATTCTTCTTGTGACTTCTCTGTTTCAATCATCTGTCTGTCCGAATCTGTGTCGTGGTGCCTGAAGTAGAATGTGGCCAAATGTTTCGATTTTCGATCTGTTTGATTAAATTTCGACGTGTCAACTGGCTTCTTTCTTTTAATTACTGTCGGCGGAGTTTTCAATTTTCCTTCGATGCCGACGTTGTGTACTTCGAGGCCTGTGGAAGAAACTACGGTTGTATGATCGTATGCAAATACCGTCACTTGTTTATTTGTTTGTAAATCACTGGATTTTTCAACACTAAGCACAATGCTATTGTTTTAGAATTCAAATCAGTCGAGAGTTGTGTGCTATGTGAAAATGGAAAGCGTTGTTCATTGATGGTTTGCTATTGATATGTGAAATGTCACGCGTCATTGTTAAGATCATAAGAAGGGATATCTTTACCTATTTAGAATGAGGTGAAGATTGTTTTTATACCAGTATAATTATAGCCATCTTAGCACTATAAGTGAAAGTTCTACAGAGAACGGACATATCTTCAAAGGCTGTACCCAGACCAAAATATAATTATGGACGGTTCAGTAATTGACAATCGCAAGACCAAGAAGGTTTCTAGGATGTTAGAGCCACCCTCTTTGAACCTAAGTGTGGGTGATGTTCTAGAAATTACCATCGACATGATCAGTAGCGGGCACGGTCTGGTCAGTGGTCCGCGCGGTGACATCACAAGCACCGGGCACGCGCCTCTCGTCCGCCATCTTGGAACAGCGCGAGCGCTCCAACTCCGACTCGCAATCCGACCCGAAGCCTCGCCAAGTGTACGTTAGCACATATTCTTGTTCCTCCTGAAAGAAAATTAATTTGTTAGTCTTTTTTGTCAGTTCTAGTGCAGTTTTAAAGCCAGTGTTTTGAATGGTTCGCTGTAATATATTAGCTTATCCTTAAAAGACGTTGTGGGATTCGTTGCTGTCGTGAAAACTGACGTCGTTGTGGTATATGAATAACATTAACTGGGATCCTATAAGAAACGAACTCCAGCTCTTCAAGAATTAAAATGTACGTAAAGTGAGATACAGTTTCGAAGATATGAGAGAAGTGCAGACTAAATTGCATCATCATCACTATATCCAAGTATAAAAAGGAAGATGTATTGTGTTGTTCAAGTTGCCATATTTTGCTCACGATTTTTGCACCAGTATTCAAGTACTACAACTAAAACATAAAGAAGGCCAGTGGCCAGTGATTCTTACCTCAGACGCAGACTGTCTGCTATCCAGCGAACTATCCCTTCGTCGCGCATTGACCGGGGTCCTCTGTCTTCGTGGCGAACCCTTCTTGCTGAGCCTCGGCTGCTTCAGTGCTGGCTCGTCGTCACTGTCACTCGCAGCTTCCACTGACAAACAGCCCTGGAATAATGGAAATTAGTTGGATTAAACATTGTGTTTATAAGTTTAGATGTTTATAGTTTAGATTGGAAAAATGGAGCTCCGTCAGTTACAAATTGATATGACTTTTTGGAAAAAGTAACACTCATTTTCTCCTGGTCCTTTTAATAAAGTGCTTCTAATTTTTTTTGTCCGCATTGCCAGTAATTGTATTTGCCAAAAGACCGTACCAGTACTAATGGTTAAATATCAATAAAGACTTAATCATAAACAATAATTTTACCGGTAAATATTGTGTCTTATCCGCCAAACAACAAGATTTTGCCAGTGCACTCATATTATGTAAATTAATCATATTTAATACATAATTCCGCGTTGTATTTACGTGTAGTTATCACAAAATACCAAATATTACTACGATAAAAATCGTTCGTCTCACTAAGCACGTCATATTGATTGCAGAACTGATAAAATATCTCTGAACATTGCTTATAACCTAGATCAAGGTCCATTTTGGTAGACATCTACTAAACTCATAATATTGCTTGGATCAAGGTACAGGTACAAAGTGCAAAACATACCTACATAGGTCTAAAATATTTTTACAAGTCACTACAAGATATCTAAATAAAAATATTCCAATCGTTAACTCTAAAATTCTCAGTCACACCGCCATAAAAAAAATCAAATATTTACTGCATCCATTCATAAGCTATCCAAGCAAATCCATTTAAAATTAATTTACGACCAATAAAAGTCATTTTTAAGATCCCCATACATTCATAGGCTACCACGAAATGATATAAATTAACCCTCAAAAGAGTCGTTATGGTCTAACTATCCCTAAGCGTGATATAAATGGGTCAACTATTAAGTGTAACCTAGCAACGGGGATCATAACATGGCGGATACCGTGCGTATAACTTACATTATTTATTTGTGTATGACAGAGGTCACGTGGCCTAACCCTTTAGTGTCCACGTTGTATTAAACGCCATTGTTTCGAAAATTCAATAATGCGTGTGTGGTTTTAATGGACGTATTTTTGTCCTTGAACAGAGTAGCTAGGGTATCTTTTAATCTGAATATTATTCTGGTCAGTATTTATGCTATTTGCATACTACTCATAACCACTACATCAAATTACTGACACTAACACTGACTGAAAAAGTATATAAGTACCATAAAGTCACCTTGCAGTTTCAATTTAGGCCCTAACCAATTCACAAGCCCCTACTTTCCCAGAAATTGAAGTTTTAGAAAAATATCACCCCATAGCTATTCCACTCAATTGCATCCCATTGAAGGGGGTTAAATCAATTCTGCACACTTGGGGTCTGGTGTCATGTTTGCAAACAACTCCGGGTGGCTGATTGCCCTATTGTATTGGTGAGAATATAGTGAGCAACGCTATAATGTCGCTTGCTCTTTTAGGAGATAGGGGGATAAGGAAGTACTAATTTCGTACGGAGTTTGATTATGGGTTGGTGTTAGAAGAGAAGTGATATATAGGAAGACGCTTTGTGAAATTATATTTTTGTAAGTGCGTTTAAAATCAAAAAGGTTACTGTATACTTGCTGATTCTGACAGTACTATTAGGCACCTGATAAGATTCTATCCTTCGGTCATGATTAGGTTTTTTAAAAGCTCTCTCCGAACTTAACATTTGAAAGACCATCATTGCGCGACCCACTTTTAAAATGCAACAGACTTCCTAACTGATGGAGTGACTTCAACTCATGCTATCAGTATGCAATATATGTATATCAATAAGCTTGTTTTATTTACCTGATTATCGATCCTAGCCAAACAGGCTTCCAAATGGCACTGCCACTCAATCGCCCGCAGGTACAGCAGATGCCAACGACGTTCAAGCGCACGCGCCGCGTCTCCTCCACCGCAGAGCCTCACCACCGAGCTCACGATCCGACCGTGGCATTCCACGTCGCGTTGTAATACCTGGGGGAGAAAGATACATACATGTGATAAGTATAGCAATTCAAAAGAGGGTGAAAGTCTGGAAGGCCGCTGGTAAGGGTTAGTCAAAACAGATGGATTCGCAGCATCATTAGGACGAACTTTCGAGGCATCAAATTATAATGACTATCATGATTTTACTTATTGAAACGAGAAGGGAAAAATAGAACGGGCCAATTGCTCGCAATACACAATATATACTTAATATAGGGAATTTATACGCTGATTAGGTGCGCCTACGGTGCAAGTTGCGTCAACGTGAGTTCCAGCTACATTTCTAAGTACCGCCACTACTAACCATGAAAGAGAGATCACTATAGCTGATATCACACAAACAGTTTTAGGTTAACAAAATGACAAAACATAAAAACCTTTTAACAAACACAATGCAAGTATCGATACTCATCAAAACAAGAATGCGGATCTCATAACAAACAAGATCATAGTTTCCGATACGAAATTCGTTGCGTAACACAGAACCAATACTATAAAGGAGCCGGCCCTAGCCTTTACATCCAAAGAAAAAGAAACAAAAACTATCAAAGTTTACACAATAAAAGATGGCGGTGCGAGAGCGAACACCGACCAATCAAAATTAACAATAGCCGTTGACACAATAAGTCAGAGCCATTTAGTTGGAAAAAATAAAATTGAAAATCGAACAATGAGCGGAACGTGCTCTGGTAGTCGCGCACGCGCATCTGACTATGACAGCCGATATTACGGTATTTATCAACAAAGAAAATTTCGTCGAGAAAGATGAATTCCTGATTTGAATTATAGGATTTTCCTGTTTTGCATTTGTTTGTCAAGTTCCTATAACAAATTCCAGGTATACGAAATGAGTTCTAGGTAGAACTTGTTTTCATTCGGTCTTAAAAAGCGTGAAATCAAACTGCGCCTGTCACGTCCTGATCGTATTTGTCACCATTATTCAGCACTTACTAAGAAGGTGCTAAAAGACCAGTACTCAAAGTATACGAGGCAAAATAAATCGTAAACCATGTTCAAGTTGACTAACATCACTATGCAGAATTATAACTAAATATTCCGACAATCCGAGTTACGATCTTCGAGCGTACTATCGTCACAGATACCGTCAAACCGACTTCATTGGCCTATCTAGGAGTAAAAGATGACATCACAAGACATGTCGACGGCCAGTAACAGTTTCTTAGTGAGATGAACGACCATAGATTGGATCAGTTCTGTTACAAACTCGCGAAGGGATACCATGTTTGGCGGTATCTTGGGACATGGCCGGCTTAAGAGGTGTAAGAAATATTTACTATCAGATGCGGTAGGAGATATCTCAGTTCTGGGTATTACGGCTTTGCTTAATGAGAGGAGTTTGATGGTGCTGTGATTGTACTTAATACTTGCAGAAGTATGAAAAGATAAGACGAAAGGGCATTTGTATAAATATAAAACTGCGTTTATAGTGCCTTGTTCATAACTTTAACTAGAAATAGTGGGTCTAACTACACGAGTCATTGCTGGCTCTGCTAGCGTTGCATCCCATATAAATTACAACTAGATGGATGCACCGATTACATACCAAATTACAAATTTATCGAGATCGTTGGACGTCGTTCCGATGCCGATTGCTTGGGAAAACGATACGGAATAGGAATGGGAAAGTTTACTATTAGAACCGACAGTTGCTTAATACGAGTTAGACATAATTTGATTTTAGGTTTAGTAGGTTCCTTAGCATATATGTTTAGGTTTGAAGACCCAAGCACAATGGGCCACGACACCGGTAAAAAAACTACATAAAATTAAAAGCTTTATGGTGTATTCTGGAGCGTTTTATAAGTTATATTGAGGTCACAGATACAAGATTTTTAGTGGGAGAAAATTTTATAGCTGTATCGTAACTATCCATAAACTTTTATCATTCGATAACATATATTAAGTTTTGATAACCAGGTGAGAAACGAATAGGCACTACCAATATCGCCCACAGGTAAACATATTATTAGTTTATTAACTAAAGATGAAAATGTAATATTTATTTTCACACGGAATATGTTGTGAAACTGGTTTTAGAAATGAGTTTCATTGATGCATCAACAATTTCAATATTATTGTTATTATATATGTCCATATAAAATGAGATAATATAGAAGTTATATGTATTATTTATAGGACAATTTATTTGTAAAAGTAATCATTTTCATCGCAAGAGAACATGAAAGTAAATATTGAGAATATCAATACTGAACTGAATATTAGAAACGAATTTCTAACCATACTAATATATCTAACCATTTTAATTTAGCAGTTGCAAAAGCCATTAACCAAAAGGACATCTAAAGGACAAAACATAAACTTGCAACTGATATCGCAACTACAGATCCTAATTACACACTCATTACAAATGATACTATCCTTAATATAATTATCACTTTACACGAAGCCTTACTCCAAAAGGTCGGAGGAGTCAAGGCGAATAATGTCATTTGGCATTTTCTTAGCGAATCCATTCGTGATATACCGAAGCTTCGAGTAAGGCAGTTAACTCTATTGAAACGTCAAAATGATTAGTAGGCGTCATGCTCAATGCATGCTGATGATGTTATAAATGTACTAACAAATTGTTTGTTGGGTGCTGCAGTTGTAAATGGTCTTTTAAGTTGAAGACAGTGAAGGCTAGCTCCCTTTCAGTGATTGATTATGTCTGTATTGTCACGATTTTCTTTAGGTACAATTGGGCTTGATTTCACTACAAAGCTTAATTAGATATTATCTTGTTTCTGAACATGGTTAGTTAGTGCATCAATTTATTCAGAATCTTTATTAAAATATCCATTATTATCAAGCCATATTTTTAGCTTGTCAACGTTAAAGTGTTCGTTGACTTGTAATCTGATGAAGCCATGGCAAATCAGTTCACCATGGCGATAAAACTGAATGGGATTACGCAAGTTAGGAGCCCATGGTTACTGTTGTGCTTAGTCAGGCCACGATTTTATTTTTTATTAGATTCTGCTGTTGCAACATTTTGATTCTCGTTGAAATTGTGGAAGGTGGGAACTTTTGGAAACTCGGCTTGCATGAAGTAATAGTCCATTTAAATCTTATTACATCATGCGCTATCATTAGTATATCTTAAAGCATTGCCAAATTTTTAACATTTACCTGCTATTTTGATACATTGCCTAAAGTAAAGAATCCTTTGTAAAACATATATATATTCCTTTAATTATGTGCAAATCATAAAGCTTTAATAAAGTGAGTGTATTGCTCATTGTTGTTATTGGCATTCGAATAAACGGTCATATTCCCACGCATTCCTTCGATGGCTATAACTTTGTTCATCTCCATAGAATGCCCACACATAAACTGTTACCTCATAATCGAGACATCTATTACTTTCGATAACAACAATGGCTAAATGCATTTCCTATGCATTGTACTGACAATAATGATTGTCTTCGACGTCATTATTACCAGTTTTGGTACAAACGTCATGTACAATGGTACGAGTGTCGTGTTGCAATGAGTATTTAGTTGTTGGACGTGGTTTATCATCATAATTGACAGATGTAAGAAAACGTCTCATTGTTTCTTGGTTTGTAATGACAGTATTTGGTCGGAGACTATTGTGAACTTGATGTTCATATTCGTTTAGATTAACTACAGCAAAAATCATAAACCTTAATTTTGTGTTTTCATTATCACATTTAAGCAACACTTTTCCTCTGCCCTTTATTAGAAATCAAACTTAAGCTTTAACAATAGAACAATAAGTACAAGGAAAACGCTTACCCGCAATTATTTTTTCTGGTACAAAGTATAATTTGTAATTATTGGCTACAGAAGATAACGCGTTAAAAAATTAAGAGCGACAAGATAATTGTGGGCTTTTGTTAACCATACTTATAATTACTTTAAAACATAAACAAGGTCAAATGTAGAAGTTATACTAAGACGGATGTGTTTATACCTTGAGGCTAAAGTAGAGCCTATTCATGATCAAGCGTTTGATCTCCAGTGCTTTGTATGAAATTGCAAAATGTAATTATGAAACGAACATATCATCAATGTAGATTATAGTTTAAAGAAAGTTGTGTCTTTGATTGAGAGTGACATGTTATAATACATCAGTTTCATATTTAGTCTCATACATATGCAGCTGGTGGTAAAAAATTAATAATATGTTATGGGACTTCGGCGTATAGAGATTTCACTTGTCACCATTGTCTTAAGAGCTTTTTGTATTGTTTACCATTGGATTAAGGAACTTTCCTAGTAAAGAGTCGTGAGTCGTTAATTTCGAGTAGGTACTTATTTCACCTGCCTTTAATTTTCTTTTGTGAGCATTACAAACGAAGTATTATTAAATCTTTTGAAATTGCAGTCATGACCCCAGCTCCGGAATAATTTACAGTTTGCATAAATGAGTTTCTAATGGTTTTAAGAAACGCATTATACTTACCATTTGTGAAGGTCTAAGGATGTCGTAGATTTTCGAATAAAATGTACAGTTTCCAGCCTTATCTCAGAAAATAATAGAGTCTACAGTTAAAAATCTTGAAGGCCTTTACGCTTTGCATCAAATCATTTTATTGCAGGTGTTAATCATTTCCGTTTCGTATATCCCATGCGGAAATGGTACAAAGCTAATTATCCATTACAATGTGCTTTATGTCAAGGCAATAAAATTGCAAATTGATTGTTCTAACTGCACGTGAAGTTTACGTCAAGGTCTAAACAGCGCATGCCGGTGGAGTCATCGTCCGCTGTCGACGGAATTAGCCGAACGGTAGACGGAAATAGCCGAATGTGAAGAAATATGCGCCTGTCCGCGTTTCTGCAAATGTTTAAGGTGAGACGGGGTGCGCACGCGCGGTCAATGGCGGACTGTACCTGTTTATATCTCAGCCCTTTTAAACTAGTTTTACGGTTACTGGAACTTACATAATCTTTGTTTACAAAGACAGGATGTTCTGACGACTAAAGATTTACCGTTGGAGTAATAAATAAAGTTTAAGAACACAGTAACACTGTCCCATCTCAATCCATTTGGAAATACAGTTTTCTAATCACAATAACGTACATACAAATGGGTTTTGTCTATATTCAAGTTCGAAAGTCTTCGTAGGGAAATTTGCAAGCCGCGGAACAATAGTGCAGACCTTACGACCTATCACGTTTGACCATAAAAGTGACGCTATAAAAGTTGTAAGTAGCACTTGCGGCTGGAAGCATGTAAGTGTGACCATAGATGTAAAGGAATGACTGTAGAAGCAATATGCTTGAAAGACGATTCAATTGACTTGCAATATTACGTATAGTGCTGTGGAACTGGTAATGATTTTAATGGTATTGGATAAGGAGTTGAGTTATTTAACAATGAAATTATATTGATCTAAAATCTCTTTCCTAATACATGCTTGGAGTTCAATAATATTGATCAACGACAAAGCCTTGACTTTATTGAAGATATGGACAATATTGCTATTGTTCGTAAACACGTGCACTTTAAAACCAGTGATAGGACAACTGGCTGTCACGGCGGGTTAACTATCAAGGCCTTTTGCATTCCTAGCTAATTGTCTTTCAGATAGAACTGCGTTCACGACTGAGTCAGTAATCTTTTCAAGCGTTTGTAAGCCTTGAGACTTATTGTTTCTAGAATTTGATTAGTTTGTTAGAATTTAGGGATTTGAGTCAGCCAAGGCTGCTGGAAGTGAACGGGCTTTTGGAAGGATGTATGATGATGGTAATAATGATTTACTAGTAACTGCTGGTTTTAAGCAAACTGCAGATGGTTTCTGACGTATTAGGTATTATTTTAATCTTATACTTGGAATTCACATGAAAATCGATTATGTTTATGTGGAAGAAGTGTAAAACGCAGGAGGGTACATGAGTACTGAGACAATGCTTCCTTCTAAATCAGAATATTGAAGGACTTCAAAAGGGATTTATATCTTCCAATACCTCAAATCAAAATTAGTTTTACGATTCAGACTTATCTAAGCTCCAAGCTAAAACACAATTTGCCACAAACCTTGAAGGCTCGTGCGATATCCGAGACCAATCAGCTGCAATTATGCTGTCGCTATTTATCCAAGTGCACTTTGAGGTGCCGCAGTGTAAATCATTGGCAGAGAAATCAATCTAGTAGGTGCCGTTATAATATGGGTTATGTCAACGCAAAAGGGACGAACGGACGTAGGACCGGATTGAGGTAAGCAATTTTCTAGCCTAGGATATTCTCAATTTACTGTTAATCAGGGCTGGGAGACAGGTAAAAAGGGCAATCGTTGTGCTTTGGATTGTTGAGGTTTTATTAAGTTTTATTAGAAAAATAAGAAGACTGCTCTGGTTAATTGCAAAATGTGAAGAAAAAGATTTGAATTAGGTGGTGCTGCTAAGCGTTTTGTTATGTTTGTTCTTTTAATGAGCTCAGTGAGGGACACGTAGTCTTTCATTAAAAAAGAAGAGACCTGTTCAATTCTCTAAAGCTTATTTAGCACATGCAGAATTAGGTACCATTCACTTTACATACGACGAAGGCTATTCAAATAATAAGCTTGGTAAGAATGATGCTATCTAAAGCAAAGTTAATAACAGAAAGGGCTTACGTTCAGAAGCTAACATTTATGATGGATTGTCTGGATAACCAACTGTTACAACGAAACCTGTCTGAACTCCAACCAACCCTGATTTTAATCCACTAAGCAATGGACGTATTAGATCCAAGAGAAAGATACGTTACACTAATCCTTTGAAGAATAAGTAGGGACAGTCATTGGTAAGCAGCAAATTATATTCTGACATGCAATGAAGATAGACGGCCTAGGTGCAAAGTTTTTACTTTAACATAGATTATGTGTGTTCCCGGATGAACACACGGAGTTTTACTAGATACTAGCAATATATTCATGGTTTATTATTCATTAAAGTGCCAGGTTCTTGCTGTCAGCATAACATATGAATAAAAGAAGATTTTGCCCAAGTAGTAATAAATGAGAATCACCAATTTAATTTGGAGAAAGTTCTCTTTAAGGGTAACCGCAAGAACAATACGTTATAAAATATTACACAACACCAAGGTTTTTATACTTATTGCAGTCTAATTGGGTTTCTTTAACACATTTTTGTAATTTACTGAATTACTGCTGAATGACGTAAAGCCTGTCACTTTCATAGTGTTGATCAAAACAGAAACTGTTACTTTAGAACAATATTAAGCTTAAACCTTAAGTCAAAAGCTCTGCGTCCTCAATGTGAATAGCCTCTAGATTGCAGAAGACAATAAAAATACTGAAGCGTTCTTAATAGCCGTGCAGAAAAAACTAGACTTAATTGCTACACGAACAAAGCCGTGCTCAAGGCCGAAACACATTGATGGAGGCACACAGCAAAGATCCGTTACTCATTGTAAAGGCTTAACAGTAAGTTGTAACATTTTGAGTACACCACAGAGAACATAGATTGTCAAATAGCCGCCATCTTCCCACAGCCCGCGAGTAATTGGCGCGAATTAGCTCAGATTCACATAATGCCGCCATTACTCGCAGAATGTTGCCAGTGTAATTAAATAAACGTTCTTCGTAAAGGTTCACAGAAAACATTAGTCGTGTGTGTACTCTAGGGAATAGAAAAATTGAACTACGATTATAAAGCAATGACTTGCTGCCAGCTCTGAAGAAATAATTATAAATAGTTATTACTTACTGGAATTAAAAAGAATTTCAATTAAAGCTTTTAGTGAAGAAATATTGAAAATCTTTAAATGGGAAAATAAATGTGAAGTCGTCATTGTTAAGTGCAGCAACAAGATTTATTAACCATATTTATTACAATATGCAATAATCAATAAAAACTTAACAACATTTAAGAGAAACTTTAAAACAAAACGAAAACTATCTTCATCATCTTAACAATATGACATGATGAATTTGTAAATGTAGATGTCGCTACTTGCAATTATATTTTAAGATTCAAGGGTTTCTTAGGCCAATAACGGCCATTCAAAAATTGCCATCGCGGACGGTATTTCACGTCCACACGGCGGGGTATTGGTAAAGTTTTCAACTAGCAATAATCGCACCTCGGATTAACCTCATTGGTTACGACATTGCCTCTGCGCAAAGTTAACTTGAGAGAAGTTCGCGCCCGACCCACCCAAATCGTTGTAACGAAACCATAGCGCGATCTAACTCGATCCCAACGCCATCTATCGAGCGAGGGGTAAGTTTTTGTTGCGAACGCTTCTTCTTTGAGTATGGACAGAAAATAAAACTATGAATGCAAATTGGATACTCATTCAGCTGCGAATTTATAGCGTATTATAATTCATAATATTATAAGTATTAATAAAAGACTTGAAAAAATATGAGACAGGGTTTAAAACACAGATTCGAATGAAAACAACGAGGAAAACTATTTACGCTCAAACAAAAAAGTAAAGCGGATATCTCCAGTCAATTAACCTTTTAATTACATGGAAGAACAAATTGGCTAACAAGCCTCCAATGGATTGGGGACAATTTCATGCAAGAGCGATGTCGTAGAAACAATGAGAGAAACAAAACTATAACTATGGGAAAGTTTTTACAATGCTCGTAGAAATTAAAACTTAAGTGGTTACAAAAATTGTGACGCAACAGTAATTGTCGAGTACAGTAACAGTCGAGTAATTGAAGGAAATGGAAATTAAAATGCAAATGGATTTAACGTATGGTTTGATTCACTTATTTTCTTCGTAACATCTGATTAGAGAAATGTTGTTTTTTGCTAATAACATGATGTTAACAAAGTAAAAGCAAAATGACATGGTCAAAATGAGGATAAAGATTTCAAACAATCTCGCAAGAACAAAAGTCGTAAACAGATGATTCTAAATAACGATGACGATAGAAAATCTAAACATTATCGTATCCCAATCGCAATTGAATTCGTTACGAGTGATAGAAACAACAATATTATGAAACACCATAGCACTTATTACGTAAAAAGTGATAAAGAAAGTTGGAATCATACGCATAGTGCTGTAGACAGCCGTTGCGAATTGCAAAACAGTCGTTTCGAAGGAGCAGCATAGCGAATTAAAATGGAACCACCATTAAGAGGTCATTCTGACGTAATATCGAGTATCGATAACAAGTGCTTGCATTAGGTAAACCAAATGAGCCGTGAACGAATGAAGCCGTGAAATTAGCTATCTCAGATTGATGTAATGGGGACGTTGTGATAGGCAGACAAACAGAAATAACAATCTATATGTGTCGATGGACTACTAATACTGTAATATCGATATTGTATCGGAAATGTGTTGCAATTTCTCACGCCTAGCTGCCGAGTTGCGGATGTAACAGCTATTTTATTTGAACGAAGTAATAAAAGAAATAGAACAATAGCTTTGGCACCATCGCCATTAGATGATGTTACGACTGTTGTAAATAGTGTCCGTCGGAGAAAAGTAATTTATAAAATAAAAAAGGCATGGGACGTGGTTTACGTAAGTCTAATATTGCATTCAGTGCTTTGCCCTCAGAAAATGCAATAAGAGCTACTGGTATCAATTTCAAAATATTGATTAAAACACGAATAGCAGTAATATTCTTAGAAATGAATTACATGGTTATACCTAATATTGCTCATATAACAATTGCATTTAACGTGAAAATTACAAATGTTTCCATTACGATGAATATTTCTGTACAATCTGCGCTGTCAGATACATCGGTTGTCGAAATTACTGACAAACCGCAGCGTGATGAGCTCTTACGAAATATAGTGAATCATCAAAATAATGTAGTTGCGAAATGTTAGATGAAAAATTCTTGAGTAAAGGAAAAGATGAAGTTCTTGGCTTCTTTTGGCTGAGCTGCCGATTTTCAGAGTTTTAACTTTCAATTCTGCAATCCTTTAGTTCATTCAAAGAATGTGTAGGCTTGGCCGCTGTTACTTTATTGAAATGTGGTTCGATTTGGTTTTGATTAATGAAAATTACAGTTGTTCAATTGAGCGAAACTATTATTTTCTTATGTAAATTATACTTTGACTAAAACAGGTCCCAAGCATTCCTAATATTCATTTATCAACTCCCAAAACACGAACAGAAACTACAGTATTTAAAGAACCTAAAACAACATAAAAGACAGTTTTAAAATCAGCATTTGCTCTACATTTTCCTCATTTCCATATAAAAACAAACCATTTTCCTTACGTCACAAATCATTGACCCCATCCACGCCTCCATTGATTGTAAACTTGTTACTCTATCCATTATAGACATCGATTACCATATTACACAACACTGCCTTAACAAGACTGCTAATATGACAATTTACATATTCAAATTAGTCATGACTCATGTTGAGATGAATGAAGACATTTTGCGAATCCTTTGCCTTGCCTTGTAGCATCTCAATATTGTATCTATCTTTTCTTCTTCTTAATCGAGATAGGAATTTGACATTACTTGTATGGTGCTTATGTCAAATTTCTATCTCTAGTTACCAAATCAAAAGATAGACAGTATATTGGAAACGGCTATAAATCGAAGTTTCGTTAGATTATGATCCGATGCAACTCATCTTTGTTTATGCTGCCCATCCGGTGAGGAAACTGGCATTTGCAAGGCTTGTGAGTCAGTGCTATTTGCAACTTGGGTTTGGGTTGAAGGACTATAATTATGTCGTAAGAAGTACTAGCTATAGTGATGCACGATGCATTCAATGGAATATTTTTGAACAAGCCCCTAGCTCGAAATACGATTATAGCTTCTGAATTGATCAATCGAAACGTTGAAACAAAATTCAAGTCTTAGCAACCTATTGTCCTTATAGCAATAAAGCCTTATTGCTACATGTAAATAAACTAATTACAGTTAAGTTCCAGCTGTATTTAACACAGCTTTATCACTTGAGACTGTTCATTGCTCAACGCACAGCTGCGCTTGCCGCCCCGGCCATACATCGCACGCGCATATTTCACAATTCGCCATTGGAACGAGACCAATAACCACATTGTTTACATGTTATGGCTAGAAGAGGTTAAACGTAAACAAATTCAGTAACGGATAAACATAATGAGTTAAATTAGTGTAAATACGGTGGAGTTTATAAAGATGTGTGAACTTATTTAGGGATTTTATCGAGATAAAATATGTGTAAATTGCTATAAAGCATAGTAAAAGAGTTCCCATAAGGATCTCTCGCAGTAGGTTCTCTATGGTATTGTTATAGAAAAATCACTAACTACTAAGGAAAACAGTTTCTGAATTAATAAGGACCATTGACGTAATCAAAACTGAAGCTAATCAGCAATTCCACAACCAAAACTAGATAACTATTGCAGCAACACATCAAGACAATTGAGAAACTATAATAATGACCGTTATAAAACAATTCGAAACCCGTGCTGCACTGCGATATGGTCCATTAAAGAATTGCATCGAACATATGCGAGTGGCCGATCATTACTATGATTTGCGGCGCTGCCTCGTGGTCATTGTGGTCTGATTGCTGACTTTACAAACTTACTGTTTCATTTCACATTCCTTTATAGTATACACTCTCTAATACTTTAAAGTCTGCAGAGAAAGGCTTTGCCGTTTTGTCATCAGCAACTATATCATTGTCTTATTCTCCCGTTATTATGATATCACTTTCTTGATGAAATCTCTTGAGTTCGAAGACAGCTGTGTAAACTAATGCTGTTGGTTTTGTTGTTTGTTCGCTAGCTGGGAAAAGTCCGTGATTCGATCGCTTAAAGCAAATGAGCCTACTTTTTAAATAAACTTGTTCGTTACTTTGAGAGTTGCAGTAATTGGTAATGTAAAAGAGAAATCTTTATTGACTAAAATGTCACACCTGCGTGACATTAAACCGATACTTATTGCATACACGCATATTAATCCAGATCCGCTTTTAATCGATAATGAAAAGGAAAATAATGAAGTGCAAGACGTTGCACCACAAATGACGCGACATTAGCACTTACTTCATGTTGAAGATATGCCTGAATATTCTGAGAAAGATAACGTATAAATGTAATTAAGAAATTGTACGACTCGGGACAATACCGCAACTGCAGTGAGACTTGAATTACGCACCAGGTGCAACGTACTGCTAATCTGATAAACTTCATACTTTATAACTTCACTGGCTTCTGACATCATAAATTGTCTATAGACACTTTTATAAGCCACCGTCTTTGTGCTTAGTTTATCGACAAGCGCTATCTTTTGCAAAGTAGGCGTACAACTTGTTAGATATTTTATGTGTTTTCATTTTACAATCCCAGGTGGTTCAAGGTTCTCTAGAATTTGATTCATAGAACAATAAAAGCGTGTTCGTTTTTGAATCGAAGTTATGATCAGATCATGTTTAGAATCGGCCACTGTTTGACGAAAACTTAACCGAAATAAAATGCCACATAACATCAGACTTCGAAAACCGCAAATTCAATAACCCTAATCAGACTTTCTTACATAATCAAATTACGAAAGAAATTAAATATTAGCAAACCAAACTTATCGACGCAAAACCAACAGTACTTGTCAAACCTCTTACTCGATCCACCGACGGCTTCGAATATTTACCTGTAACAAAAGAGTAGGAAACGTTAGTAACACAATACAAATCTGAAGTAGATTCTGACCCCTCCAGAGTTCAAGAACCCGCGGACACTTCAATACAGTTCAAGTACATTTGTAATTGAATTACAACCAAAGCCGCAGTTGTACTGTTTGACTCTGACATTAACAACTCCTTTTCGATGTAAAACAGAAATGTAAAGGGAACTCTCTGTTAGGGTCGGTACAATGTTGCATAATGGCGTCCCGTGCTATTGGAATTTTTCGTTCAAACAATGTTTGGTTGGAAAACAAAAGCTTCAATAGAACTGTTGTTGGATTGTGTTGTTACTGTTGCTTGATTTATAAGTAAACATTCATAAATAGTTGTGAGATTTATCTTTGTTTTAGCATTTTCTAACAATGCAACAGTTTCTTTATAGTGCCTAATGAAAACATGTAAATTAAGCAGAAAATTCTTGGTTCAACTTAGATTCATATGCAAAATCATAAATTCGCCGCTTTAAAAAACAACGCAGACAAAAAAGTACGTCCTTGCTTTCAAAAACTTGAACAATTTAAAAGTGCAGACAGCCCCAAATTACTACAAATTACATACCCAGTAGCACCGGCCTATTCCATTCGCGGAAAATAAAATTGCAATTTATACACTCAAGATATCAACACGTAACATTAGACGTGTTCAATCGATCAACTGTCAAATAAGTAATCATCACACATATAATTTACTTGATGAATTAAATGAAAGTCCGTCCGTCACTAGTAGAGCTAATCAAGAGTAAAGTGCTGAAATGTAAAGCATAGTGATCTAACCGCTGTATTATACAACTGACAATTATGTTGCGGTTGGTAGCATCGATAAATTGCAAGATGGATGGGTGGAAATATAGTTAAGTTGTAAAGATAGGGAGTAAAGTCGAGACATATTAGGGATTGACAAGAAAATCTAGGGCTTTCTATAAAAAAGCTAAAATTATAAAGCCTATAAATGTACAAGGGATTGATGTTTAAAGTAAAAGAATATAGTTTCAAGTCGTATTGATAAAGACCAAAAATAACAAACTAAAGATTAAAAACTTCAAAATAGGGATTAGATATGGATCAGGAAGTAACAGCTTATAACATAGTTATAACTTATAGTTGCATTACATAAATATCTACGAACCTTCAGAAGCTAATGTAGGAGAGGAAACAGTAATTTGCGTGTTTGACTGACAGACAAAGCACTTGTAATAAGTCCTACGTAACACCAGTATGAACCAGATAACAATAATATAATTGAACATTTGAAGCTTGGACCTTGAAAGTTACACAAGAACAAAGGCGTTATGCTTTACATTGTTAAATTTTGTATAATGCTGTACAGTTGTGAAACAGATAATGTAATTATAGATACCGAAATTGCATACATTGGAGTACTGGAAGATATTGCAGTTATAAACGTGGGCTTGTAAGATTATGAGTAAATTGATTGCGGTAACATTTTGAATGTTTTGATAGCCAATAATGACCAACTAAATGAACAATCGAGCATCAAAAATGAGTAAGACGGTCTAGTATGTCAAAAAGGAATGCAAAAATGAGAAACATAGATCACAATGAATTTTACAATAGCGTTGTCATAGTAGCGCCCACAATAATTTATAGTACGGCCAGAACGGTACACATAGTAACTCCTAATAATATGACAGCAATTGGAGCCAAAAATCTCGAGACGCATACCTAGACAGAAGTCAGGTTATTCAACCCGTATGAATAAACGTACTGTTCTATCATCATCCGCCTACATCATATTACTAATTCGTTTACGATTCGTAGTGCGTCCCACGTGCAATCTCGAGTGGATATACACTTCTTATGCTAATCTGCAGGTACTGTGGTTTTGTATAGCTTATTTACAATTTTGAATGCAGGTCGTAGGTCAAATGTATTTGCATTTTGATCAAGTAATGCTGTGGTATCTTCACGACTTCATTTATTTGGTGAAGGGTTAAAATGGCGGCATAGTATTTGTGCTACTACAAATTTGAAATAAGCACAGCAGAAACCGGCCAAAATTAATACTCTACTATTTAGGATTACTGTTCGTTGACACAGAAATGCATCTACATTACTTCCTTATTTAATTAATTAGTGTTAATTGCCTTAGCGACAAGGTAAATAATATCTTTGTAGGATATTACGTGTAAACATTTGTGCGACAAAAATAAACGTATTAACGAAAGTGAGACATGTCACGACACATTACCATCTTAAACGAGCGTTAAACTAGTTTTGCTGATGTTAAATGATACGCATTTATCTACGAGTTAAAACACACCTGTCGGGCTTAGAAGTCTTGTAAATTTTCCTTAGAAATCTCTTCTTGCAGATCTATATGTCATAGCTACTATCTGTAATTTTGAGTTTATGCCTAATCACCACAACATAAGTAAGAATCGACAGGAATGGATAATTCTGAAGTAATTAGTCACACAAAAGACTGAAAGCTTCTTAATTAACTTGTAATGACTTTACACACAATTTAGAAGCTAACGCTGTTCAAGACAGTTTCGCAAATTAAGATCCGTTATTAACAGTAAAACATAGCGAGTGGCCGGCAGAGCTACTTGACTTGAATGAGAGGCTCCAGGCTATACCTGATGAGGTCAACTTCAGATAGTTACCTATTGTTCAGTTCCTAGTAATAATATTCAAGATAGAAAAGATATAACATAATTTACGAACGATGGACAGGAAATGAGAGAAAAGTTCTGAGAAAATCGGGAGTTAATCTTTACTGGTTAGTCGTTAGAGTTAAGTGGGGATGCTGTTAACACGGTCACACTTGCTGGATGAGACAAAGATTAAATAGGGAATACTACACCAAGATAGACAAAGACGGATAAAGAAGAGTACAATTCAAGCAAATAAGGCAATGACAATGGAAAGGTTGGTTTTATTCTAGAATAAAAAAGCCTAGAAGCAAAGTTAAGTAATTACGTTTTACCACTTGACATCAATATCCACCAGACCGATTGAATATCACTGAATGATTGATTTGATTCTGATATTAACAAAATGCAGTGACCGGATGAATTTGTCTGTACAGAAACAATTTATTTATCTAACTAAATGCACAATGTGAAATGACTTTCAATTTAAAAATCTTTATTTGATTCGCTGACGTAACAGACGTGTTAATTATTAGTAAGTTTAGACTATCTGTTAAAAGCAATGAAGTTAGTTTTCGAAATAGACTTGAGGTACATTCAAAAGTTAATTGCGAATATAAAGTAGGAAAATAAGTACTGGAAATATTTAGACAAAGTTTATGGAAGCAACAATGTTTCGCTTAGGTAAACAATGTCTAAG
This sequence comes from Helicoverpa armigera, assembly GCF_030705265.1. Lineage (NCBI taxonomy): Eukaryota > Metazoa > Arthropoda > Insecta > Lepidoptera > Noctuidae > Helicoverpa > Helicoverpa armigera. Next base: position 6,851,426 of record NC_087142.1, on the reverse strand, counting down.
TAGTTAGCCTGTGAGGCCAAGCGTAGCATTCAATGTAACGGCTGCAAGCTAAGTGAGATAAAGTTTACTATTTCAAAGTGTTTATGAAGCTTCAACTCAGCAGCTAAATACAATAGAAAACGCTGAGAAAAGTAATCAAAATAATCCAACCAAAGATACGCACTTCATGAAATATTTAGCTCGAGATAATGTTAAGAAAACAACGTTTTCTCGAAGTGGCTGCGAGGTATGCGAAGGGTTTGAGTTACAATGATGTCAAGTAGCAACAGTTAGTCTGTTGGAATTTAATCTCAATTGATTGTGACAACTGACATGATAAGCAATTGATGATCATAATATTTTCCACAGCATCAGTTACAGACAGATTGCAAGATAAACCATCACTGTTTCAACAAGTCTATTTAAATACAGAATTATTTCTAGGCTTAACGTAATACTCTCATAAGAGTATATAATTTTCTAAGTAGTTCAACCTCGTGCGGAAACATACAACTCAGTTATAAGGTTAGTCACAGACGTTTATTCTCATGATCTCCTTGTAGCAATTCCAGAGATTTACAAGTTCCCCTACCGTAACACGAGTAGGCGGAGCCCAGATTCTAAATCATTTAGCCAATTCTTACGTGGAACAAATTGAGTCATTTTGTCTATTTCAACGTCTATATTTGCAACCATATTACTTTGAACCCTTGCACGGACAACTACTGTGATACTTGCTTCAATAACGATCAGTTTCTCGGAAAATCCATGTTTATTTAAATTGGTTATGCTAGTGTTCAGAGGGCATTGTCGATTTACGAAGATGATGCAAGGCAAACGGCAAAAACTTATGATAGCATTATCTATTACCGCTACAGCCACAAGATGTTTGTTCAGCGACTCGTGTTAGAATGTAAAAGAGAGACTTATGTACTGGTGTTAAGTTACGGAAGTCTGAACAACTGACCAGACTCTTGAGTTTGTGATTTCTACTCGATTGCTTTTGAGTGCAGTCGTCGATGTCATAAAACATGACGATTGTATTTCTTGAGATAATATAAATGTTTATCATGAAACTGCATTTGAAGAACATTTAAGTGAAGTAAAAAATACATAAAATGATGTCAGAGGTTCAGAAAAGCATAAAGTGTTAGCGTGTTAAAATGTAATTTGAATCATACAGGAAGGTAAAAACAACGACCTTGTGGTGTCGACAGTTAAATGCGCTTCGAGTTTTGTTCAGGTTCCGTGAGATCATCAATAAAACGTCCAAATAAATGATAATGCAAACGTGCATATTTTGCACGGTACATAAACCTTGTCTATCATTAAGCCATCAGGAAATGCTACTGAGCATAACACAAAAGCACTACTCAAACGCAAAGATGCTTGCTTACGAATAGTTGATGCAAAGGCAGTTGTGTGCACAACAGGCTGTGCTAAGGAAGATAATACGGGTAAATGAAATAGAAGAACCTGATGATGGAGATATCAACAATGAAGAGCATCCCGCAATAATAATCCCAAAATGGTTTTAACAGCTTGATATTCTTGTACTAGATAGTATTATAAGGAAGTGTTTTTATTGCCAGTTAACAACAGAGTACTAAGAATGAGATCACCGACGTGTGAGTCATTTAGTCTATTAATTTACTACGAACATAACTTGTTTCTGGTTGTTGAGGCATTGACCTATTTAGAGGTCTATTCGCTACCCTTTGTCTATAAATTAATTTAGAATATATTGCGACTGCCACATGTTTACTACGGTTTGCTTATGAATTTAACTACAGATGCGTTTACTGGTAGTAATGTTATATCACATCCTGTGATGGTGGCAGTAATGTGTAAGTGGAAATATAATTGTTAGTGCTAGTCACAATTTAAAAAGATCGTCGTTTTTAAATGAAATTATGTACTTATTCAATTCTACGTAATTCTAAGATAATTGCTGGCTTCAGTAAAACTGCAAGTAGTAGCTATCTTGAGACATAATTAAAATCGCCAGTTAAAGTTATCCACTCGGAGAAAGGAAAATTTAGATCCAGAAAATAGATTATCCAACCACGGAAGTTGAACAAATCGTGCTGAGTTTTATCAATAAACATAACTCAATCTATTTAGCTGTAAATTTATCGAGTACAACACGAATAATTTCAAAAGCACTACAGCGATGTGGTAATTGGGAACAAATCACAGTACGTGCGGACAAATTAACCTACATCTCGCGTGGTTTAGGTTGACGCTTGTGTGATGACTGTAGATGTGGCCGAGGCGACGAACGTAACGGGACGAACACGTGCTCTCGATTCAGCGAACATTGCATCCGCAAACATTATTGTTTGCAAACCAGTTCAGCTAGCGTTAATTAGCATTCGACAAACTAAGCCACTCAATTCAGAAGCTGATCACATTGATTAATGATCAAACATTGAAGACAGAGATCGTAAAGACATGTTAGAAAAGCATAAGATGATAATTAAGATGATGCAACCGCTAAATATTTACAAGAATTTAATTCGACTGTTGTAACACGTTGTCAGCTAATTCACGTTGTCATTTGCCCCTCTGTTGATAACTCACAATTTGTGATGCCTCATACAATAAAGCTGTGACTAATCTTAGGACTGACAAATTTGTAGGCCACATTGTTAGACTAATCAAAAACAATTGCATGACTGAAATTGTATATGATTTCACGTGAGATCACGAAGATATCAAATTACTAGCATTAGTTACTCTTAATGAATGTTATGAATACACTTGACTGTGCGCTAGTTTTTCATTGGCAATATACTAGTGCAAAAACTATTGCTAAGACTATGTTTGCTCCGAATCTGATATATTGATAGTGTAAGCTAAATCTACTTTTGCTTTGGTTTTGCTGAATTTCAAAACCATTTGTTGAGTCTTGCAAACCTGAGTAGATTTGCATGATACTAAATCATGAATCGCTATCCCAGCTACCAAAGTAAGAATCAAAACATTACATAAACACATTAATCAAGAAAATAACAAAGAAACAAAAGAGAAAGTGGATAACACTAATACAGATACATACCCCGAACACAATGAAGGGTTCAATGGTGTACTCGACAATCCTTTCTGAAAGCCGACGATAAGGCTTGATAATGGCGAGCTGTTACTCACAGATAAAATATTGATCGGCGATTCAATAAAGCTTCGTTATGAAGTGCGACCTACCGTGGTGCTCGGTATATCTGGAACGTGGCGTATTAAGGGCAAGAATGGCGAAGTGCAATGGAATAAAACCAGTTTAGCAGAGCGATTTTATACATCTGTTTCTTTTGCTTTTGTTCCTTTTGAAAAGATAGTATTCTTGGAAGGTTTTGGGGCTCTTGTTTTTGATGTCATTAATGCCGTACCTTTTATTGCTGCAGTAACGAATATCGTGTTCTGGCTTGTTGTGAAAGGTTAATTGGAGAGGTTATGTGTAACTGTCGTGAACATGAATTTTGTCGTACTTATGCATAAATTCAATAATTTGTGCTGTCAACTGTATCAAGTGATTTCTAGCACGCTTCCTCAGTCATACATCAGCTACATATTCGTTTTCAATTCCGCAAGAAATAATATTATGGATATCTTCGTTTCCACACAAAGATCTTTACGTAACATTGTTTTTAGCATATGGATAATCTGATAAAAGAAATCCTTTAAAAAGATATCGTATGACATTGACATGCGGTGTGTTGTGTTAATCGGAGAATGCATTGCTAGATATGATATCGGATCACGTTGCATGTTCTTTATTTGACTCATTGTTGACCACGAGTACTATGACGCGATTTGATTTATGGAGTTGTAATGTGCTTTTACATTATTTATGCGTAAACATTATTTCCATAGAGAGCCTTGGATTTATGTTAACAGATAGCTAAACGGATGTTTAATACTCTTGTATTAAATATTTCTACCCTCCATCCATTATACAATGTGTCCCGGGGATAAGTGACCGCCCGAAATTTTTTGAATATTTGTACAAAATTAAGGATAATTTCCTTTATATTTGGGACTTACCGCCTTTGGTTTTTTTTTAATGATTTTTACTAAATACTGTGACGTGCTGCAGTTTTTTTAAGATATTTCCTAAGTTTTTACATATTTTTAAATTCTTTTTTCTTTATTGACTAGTCGACATCATAGTTTATCAATTAAAATTATCAAACATAACAACAATGTAATAAAACATTTATTAGAAAAAAAAGAAAATAAAAATTCAAAGAAAATAACGCCTTTTTTTCAGTTTTTCCAAAATAAGTCCAATAAATGCCCCTTAATATCACTTTCTTTTAATTTATTAATAAACTACATGATATTTCCTACAATGGCTCAGAACAATGTTTGCTGCTATTTCAAACAAATGCAAAAATACAGTCAGTTGAAATTGACTCCTACTCGGTAAAAAAAGAGCAAAGCCTGTTATTATCAGGCCTGACAAAAATTTTTTTTTTATGATTTTTTTCAAAAATATAAAAGAAATTATCCTTAATTTTGTACAAATATTCAAAAAATTTCGGGCGGTCACTTATGCCCGGGACACATTGTATTGTAATAACGAGGTACAGCAGTTCTGGTTGGCTACTAAATAACATTGTATGAGAATTGGTACTCAGTGCCTTTCGTCGCGTTAAAAAACCATTACAATGTAACAAGGTACGAACATCATTGTCTACCACCATAATGACCAGAAAGCTGTAGAGGTTGCCGACACCATGACACAGGCTTCTTCAGAATCGTTTCCATCGATTGCATCATCAATATCTGAATCGATTAAATCTAAATCGATTCCTCATACAAAGGCTTCTACTTAACGTTGTATATCCGTTAATGGCACACGTCATTCCGGCTGCATTACGGCCCTAGCTGCATTAGCTTCAACACTTTCACGTTGTCTATCATTGTTCAGTTCCTACACCACATCAAGAACTTACAACACCTCTATTACATCTTACAGGGTTGCCACATCAATAACATGTTGCTATTGTTTCTTGCTAATCGACGATTTACAAGTATGACCGCAGAGCGAGATATATAAGTCAATCAAAGCTCACAATGGCTGCTTTGTGACAAACAAGAATAAGAAGACAAACTTCTACGAGCAGATCGAAAGGTTTTTAACATGAACTCATTTTTTTTACACCTTAAAAGATGAATTTCAGTTTCATCAATAGCAAGCTATCGTTTACAGATATTAACTAAAAATGAATGAAGGGTATAATTAGAGTAATTAAATACCTACCGCACAAAATAATAGCGAAAATATTAATCTACTTTCTCAAGAATATCAATCAGTTTGCGTGATTGCCAACCTTACAATTCTGGACTGAAACCATTAGTCTCTGTTCGGACTTAGTATAAAGCCATTGATTAGACACAAATATTAGCATATTAGATTCGTGATAAATCTTACAAGGTGAAGGTAATTCTAGAGCTACTAATAAATAATTTACCGATTGAAATGTTCTGGTAGTCGGACATGATGTAGATAGATTTCCTAAGGGGAATGAAGGAGAAACTGCGAATGTAACAGGTGTTCCTTGATCGAGGGAAACAGAATATTATAGTGATTTAAACAATAAACCAGTCATCCATACCTGTGAGAGCAATACTGGAAGAACAAAATGAAATACATATAAACAAATCTTAACCCACGGATTTGAAAAAAAAGAAGCAATGTAGATTGGTGTTAACTAATAAAGTAAACGGGTAATCAAAGAAACTAAGAGCCATGTGTATGTAAGAAAATAATTGCAGATAAACAGTGAGCCAAATGTACTAAATGAAGGTGAAAGTGTCATCCAAAAGCTACGTAATACTTTGATTTGTTAACAATGACGTAATGTATGTAATGTATTATTTAATAATAGAAATATAATTGAGTTGCGTACAAAAGAAAGTCAACACTCGAAGATTTGGGATTGCTTCGGTAACGCAACGCAAACAGTTAATGGGGATATCAAAAGCATTGTAGGAACTACTACATCAAGTTCATAGACCCGGTTGGTTCGCAAATATTACTTCAACAGAAATAAAATTAATGCGCCCAGAAACTATTTGCAGAGTTAATAACTTTATAAGCTTAGTTTGTAAATATTTTATATACTTTAATATAATTTTAACCAATATCATAATTTTATTATTATCCTCTTATTCGTTTATGTCTGTTTGGCGCTATTATTGCCAAGTTAGACCCTAGTCTATTCATTACAAGATAAACCTTATAAATTTTAACGACATGCTTTACCATAAGAGGCCCTTCTTATATTTCTTATTCAATTGCGTTCTATTGCAGTAGTATAAAGCACTGACAAATTCTAGGTAATGCTAAACATTGACTTGATTGACAGTACACCTCCAAGTATCAATTACTTTAACGGCCTGCCCATGTACGAGTCGTATAAGAGAAAGTACGGATTTTCGAAGACGAGAACAAAATTTTACTGTAACGTCGCACGGTAATTGAAAAATATTTCCTAGACGGAATATGGAAACGGACAATTTAGACAAGTGACAGTCAAAGCTAATGAGATAAAACAGACTAAAATTTAATGCAAGAGCAACCTAATCCATTGTTGAAAATGATGAAAAAGAACAGCTATAAAACTAAGTTACTAATTACGTATCAAATTGGTAATTAGGTGTGAAGCCGAATATCTACAAAGTATCAAAATCCGACAAAATAAACGAAACAAAGCATCATTTGTAACACTTGCCCGACAACAAACAAAAGCCGACAGATATAACACTAGAGCCAGCCACATTATTTAATGCAACATTGTTACATGATTTATCGCTCGAAAGGACAATGTACAATCGATTTTATTGTTACCGCATCGATAAATCCATTCGAGTTATTAGAATTAAGAGTCGAATCGCGAGAATCGATTTATGCATCACGTTGTACGGAAACAATTATTGCAGGATTTGAGCTCTTCCCTGCGACAGCGACGGTGAAATTGTCATGCTCATGAGAATTGGTAAATAGTACGTTTGTCAGTCTAATGGCACCATCATTTACTTTCCTTCCGTCAAGGGTAGGAAGACATTCGAAGGAAATTGATTTTGATGTAATTTCGCTAAATGCATCATTGACGAGGTCACGAAGTTAATCATAGGGTAAGCTTAATTATGCAAACCTATCTATCAGGCCAGTAATGGGTAATTTTGAAAGTCATTACTGATACATGACTTAGGAAATTGGTAATTTATAGTCGTTATGGAAATGGAAGCTTTTCGATTACACGTGAGCATGCATGAGACGATTACTTTAATTGAGAAGTTACTTATTTCTAAAATGAACGTTACGATAGAAATTTTAGAATTTCCAATTTTACCAAGTGCAAGTGATTTTTAACTAATTAATCAGACCAGTCAACACTTCGACTAACAAACCTAAAAAGAGGAAGCTACCAAAAAAGGGTCCCCTTATCTAAAAGAAGACGAACATCAGTTGAAATAGACACGACAAATAAATAAGATTTACGATACCCTTCCCGGTAAAGACCGTGAACGTTCAGTAATTTACGAGCCTTCATCATGAGAAGACATCATTTACTACTTTCTTGCTTCACAATGGAAGCTGTATACAATTTTATGAGCGTCTAATCATGGGTTGAGAGATGAAGTCAGCTTTGCATAATTAGTGACCTAGGAATACAAATTATGTTCAGTCATTTCTGAAAGCTCTTTCAAGAGCTAGGTACTGTTATAAGAGGTGAAACTGCTTTCATAGCAGATAGACATAAAAATGTTATAGAAGTTGACAACTATGAAGGAATGGAATGGAGATCAGAAACATGCCAATAACTAAGACATAGTGGTTATAGTGTAGCATTGAAAAACAAGATTCAAGTACAAAATTCAGCTCTGTTAAGTTCACAATGATACCATTACTTGTATTTGTGTTCCGTTATCCTCAATGTGGTCATATCGCTATAATAAACATTATTTAAAGTGGTCCATAAAATCTGCAACCCTCATTGTAACGGTATTTGTTCATAACCTTACATCACTTGGAGTTATATGCTGTTTCTGTGATTCATGGTTTGTTAAAATGTTATTTTCGCAACTAATTGCCTCTACCTGAGGTAACTTTAAAGAAGACATTTGTTTCTGTCATGTTATTTTGTTCTCAGTAGCTGTGTTTGTTCTTACGTGGGAATCTTAAAGGATATTGTAATCTATGATGAACAAATCTACCTTCTTACATTACGTGGACAGTATCCTCTGCCATTCGATTCACCATCGATGTGGGAGGTTCAATTCGACAGTGAATAACTCCAAACTGTTACGAATCTTGGGATGTACCTCACGAGTAATAATTTTTACTGACCGTTCAATTAACCTTTACCGACCTCAAATTGGATGAAAACCACAGATTTCTTTCGAAGATTCAATGCTATCTGAAACTTACGCAACGCTTTCTTTCAAACTTCTAATTGAACTGTTATCTAACAAGTAAGTCACTGATATATCGACTGATAAAGTTCCTAAATTGAGATTAATGTTTGCGGCTGGTTTGACTGGATCCTACGACATTCACATAAATAACATTCTCGTACTAATTTAGATAAAAATGAGTCAGGTTTGTGAGAACAGATTTACGATTTTTGATAAGCAATGTGCGATTTTTATGTGTTGAATGTTAATTAAATGGAATTAATCTAAAATGTATCTTTTTTATCAACATCATAAACAACATATAACATAATAAAGAATATCTATCTATCTATCATTTATGGTGTTAGATATGTAGATGAACTTCAGGCAAACTACTTTTTACTAGTCAATAAAGTTTTACGCAAATCACCTTAAGTATGCAAGAACAAACTACACAAGTTCCGCTCATAAGTTGAGTCTCATCATCATTATACTAAAACCACGAGCTCAATACAAATCCTTCAAAACAAACTAGTGGTTCGTGCGCAGGTCCTCGTTGCAATGATTTACAGTAAACGCGATCAGCGCGTGCGCCTTCGCTCGGCAATCATCGGCGGGCGTCGGGCTGTCTCGGCGGTCACGAAGTTCGTTAGGCCAAGGAAGCGGAAACTCGCGAAACCTTGAGTGTTGCTAGTAATGTAATGTGTGAATGTGTGTTTTTTTTATGGTATTACATGGGTCTTATGTAAGGTAACTAATGGTGGATGTAAAATTCACACGTTTTTATGTGGCCTAAATCCACTTCATATGACTTTAAGCTTCTACCACCTTATTATAAAACGTGGCTTTAAGAAGTACCCGCTTTAGTAATAGGTTTAGTCCACTTATTTTGTTCGGGACGGTGTTTCAAACGTAATACGAAAGCTGGTACTTTTTTAATACCACATTTTATAATAATTTAGCTAGAGATTCATTTCGGTAAAGAATCGAATATCAATTCTAGATTTAAAAAAATACAAAACATAAGTGTAACCTGAACATGCTAATTTGTTGACAAATGCATTGCGTTCGAGTCAGACAAATGATCTCTTTAACATTGATTATGCTTACAAGGTTTCATATTGTATTACAGAAGCATATACATATTTCAATAGAAGCGTGGGAATTGACCGAAGTCAGTATAAAAAACTTTATTCACTTAAAACTAGAATGATATAAGAAATCAGAAATACATATTTATTTGTTTGTGTAAGCGTTATAAATATACATAACACCTATTTTGTTTAATTAAATTAAGCATGGAAAATATTTTTTGCTTGATATACCTCTATAAAAAAAACTCTTAAAATGCCGGAACGACTTGCGAAAATAATTTGCTTAATCTATGTCTTTTTGATTGGCGGATTAATGTCAACTTATAAAAGGCGTTTAATTAATTAAATTAATAGCTGTAATTTCAATATTATATGGGTTATGTGACTAAGGTATATTCTTTTTATTAGTGAGAATTCTTCGACTTGTTTAAGAAATGACAAGCCATGGACGTTTGTGCCTTTGCAGTGCAAAATCTATACAACTGATATATAAAATTCTTTCATAGTGTTACATTATATGTTGTGACCTTTTTGTTCCTATTGTAATATCGCCATTTGAATCGGTTTCGGAATGTGAATCTAATCCTTGAAAGCCTATAGGTGGAGCTAATATGATTAGTTCCGGGTCATTTAGTCGCCATAGCTGTACAGCCTACGATGATGTCATAATCGAAGTTATGGTAAGTAAACATTGTTTTTTTTTGTACGAATCTCATTTGAATTACAATTTTATTTACTTGAAAAGGTTTTATAGGAATTTAATATAAGAAAGTTTTCCTTTATTTTCATAGCAGTAAAAAAATCATACTATTTTTCGGATCTGATAAGATTTTAGTTAGCGTTTTGTCGGCCATTGATGAAGTTGAAAAAACTCCATAAGAGTCGTGAAGTATGGAATAACAAAAGCACCCTTTCTTCTAACTCCTTAGAACTAAAGATACGCACTTAACTGACTGTAATATTAACACAGCAACGAGCCGTCCCCATATTAAACTGAAAGATGAAAGCCAACACAACAGCTAATACCTTATCTGAGTTCTAATAACTATAAAAGCTAATAGCATAGTTCAGTATTTCATAGGCGTTACTAATTGTAGCAAGTCCGGCCTAGTTTTAACAACTGACTATTATGACTTCGCCGTACGAATAGCTGAAGTATGAAAGAACATGCACCATTTAGGAACAGTTGAGAATAGCTTCGGAACGGTAAGGAACAGCTTCGGAACTGTTGGAAATAACTTTGGAACAGTTCGGGACAGTAACTTGGTTATTTCAATAGGAACGCTAGATATTGACTGGGCATTGTCACCTAGAAGGGTTTCTAAGTATAAGAAGCCGAATTAGGAATATCAATATTTTACATTAAAACGACTTGCCATGTGACATGCTACATCGCTCCGGCGGTATAAAAAAGTTCAAAGTTCCAAAATCGGCAAATTATACGTTCTATTATGAAGAATTGTTTCACATGACGAAAAAAAAACAGAGAGCTTAATGAATGCATCATCTATCGCCCACAGATCAGTCGATAGGGAAGTTTTTTACCAAGAAAAAAATACAAAACATTAAGCCCAAAACTAATAAACATAACTCGATACAAACCATGAGCCATCAATAAAAAATCTGAGGGTATAAAAGGAAAATATACAAAAAAAGATAATTAAACAAGTAACCCTACGTTGGGATGCAGCCACCCTCTCGAAATAATTGTTTACACAACATGCCACCCCGCATGAGATGCCACGGAAACTAGATATTTTATCATGTGGTACATAGAGCTATGTAGGATTAGATAGTACAGAAGTTACACGGGACTTTATTTAAAAAATGTCAGCATAAAGCATAATAACATTTGGAGTATAATTTTTATATAAGTAAATGTTGATAATGCCGAGAACATGAAGTGACCTGTTATTTTTGGAATTATTCATATAATTATCTGATTTTATTCTGAGCAATGATAAAAATACTTATACGTATTCTGTTGCATAAGCAAATAAGGTATTGTGAAATTTTGAATTTGAGAAATACATAAACGGCTTGTTGCTTGAATAATTGTGCCTATGTACTATGTGTTCTATCTTTTTTTTTTCTGTATTCTGTGTGTGTATCTGTGTACATGAACTATTAAATAAATAAATAAAATAAATAAATAATTTGAAAAACCTAGCTATGGTGACCACCCAGCCTTCGGCCCTAGATTAAGTCTGTACGCACACATGTATAATGTGCTGACTATAATTTTAAGAACTTAGGTAGATAAGTCGCCCCACCGGAGATGTCGCGCCGAGATGGGTCAGACAGTAGATTAGTTTTTTTACAATTAAAAGTACCTCAGAATCGGTAACACGCTTTTAATTTGTCTCCCGAAATTCCTTAGTAGTAATACTTAGTAATTTCAATAGTTTCCCCGCTCCGGAAACAAGAGTGGCGCAGCCGGTAGGATTTCGCTGTTATATTCCTAAATTCTTCGCGGTTTTAAATTCGTCGCGTGTCTCGAGGACGAGCTGCACGATAGCTGTGGGAATTTAAGGACGAGTGAAATCCGACGAACCAAATAAATTACTCTTGGTGCGTGTGGGCAAACAAAGGAATACCAAGGATGAGAGTAGCAGCTGGCTGGTGAGTGATTTTTCGCCAATCCATGTTCCTCTATCCCCAATACTTAATACCTACATTATTTTGAGATTAAACCTCTCATTATAACGTGTTCATTTAGATTATTGGCTTATCTCATTGTGTTCTATAAATAGAACCGACATAGAGTAGTTAAACTTTCAGAGACGCCAATTAATTGTTATCTCAAGTGTATTCTTTGCATTGATATTTTTATAAATGTGTTTTATTAAAAGTAATAAGTAAAGTGTATGTAATTCTACACCTAATATAAAAAAAAATATATATTTTATACATTAATATTTTTAATTTTATTACCTAAACTATTACATACATTTTGCGTCTAATTATTTTCTGATTTACGTGTGTTATGTTTGAATTGTGTTATCTTGTGTGTTTCATAGCATAGTCAATTGTACTCTCACGAATTGTTTTATCTGTTCCGTTCTCTACTCTGTGAACATGATGACTTCAGTGACTATTGAACAAATACCCAAAGAAATTATTCAATTAATACCTTTGTATAATGGTGATAAAAGACAGTTAAATCTTTATTTGCGAAAGTGTCAGTATGTCCTTGACCGATATAAGGGTAGCCACGAACAAAATCTTTACGTTTATAATGTTTTAACTAGTCGATTGAGAGATGACGCCGCAGCGCTCTTATCAGAACGTGAAGATATTGTGACATGGTCTGCTTTTAAAGATCTACTTATTCAACATTTTGGAGACCCGCGTAGCGAAGCGTGCATTAATATCGAATTAGAATCCTTAAAAATTAAATCCGGTGAAAGTTATTTAGAATTTTGTAATAGAATCCAAAGTGTTCGATCATTATTGATGTCCAAGGTCAACATGATTGAGGATACTGATTTGAAGAGTGCAAAGACAATTATTTATAACAATACGGCCTTGAATGTGTTCTTATACAATCTCCCAGAGAATATGGTTCGTATTGTAAGGCTTAAGGCACCCTCTAGTTTAGAAGCGGCCTTGAGTATAGTACTTGAGGAAGTTAATTTCTTAGAGCAGTATAATACTAGGAATCGCATTTACGGTCAATCTAGCAGTTTCGGATCAAAATTGGTAATGACGCCAGCGGGATACAAACCTTTATTGCCAAATAATATTACCACACCTAAATTTAATTTCGGTATTCCACAGAATAAATTCAATCAGCCCCAAGGTCAATTACCAAATGCATTAACATCACGCCCCAAGCCTGGGTACTTACCCCAATCTCAACAATTTGGGTACAGGCCACCCCAACAATTCGGGTACAGGCCACCTCAACAATTCGGGTATAGGCCACCTCAACCATTTGGGTACAGGCCACCCCAACAATTAGGATACAGGCCACCGCCACAGTTTGGCTATAAACCGTTGCAACCTCAGCAGTTTGGTTACAAATCCCCCAATAATTCTAATACCCCACAAATACTAAAACCTCAAACGCAAACTACTGATGTGTCTATGCGAACAGCCCAACCTAAATCGAATGTACCACAAGGTTTCAATTTAAATGAATTGTCTGCTGACGACTATGAGCCTTATTACAATAACTATTACTCTAACTATGACGATGACTATTATGGTGACTCAAATGAAATTAATTATCATGACGAGACTCATGTTGACTATGAATTACAATCAGAAAATGAAATTCAGGCACTGGATTTTCAGGAGAGTGCCTCGACGGACAAGAAATCTTAGAATTAAATTTTGACTCTAATTTAGAGCTACCGTATATTTATGTAGAAGAGATAGACGCAAAATGATGATAGATACTGGTAGTATGAGATCGTTCATTGGTCCTACAAAAGCATATGAGTATTTTACGACTATATACGTAATGAAAATTTTCAGGTGGTTAGTACTCATGCTACTAGTAGACATAATGAAGTAATAGAAATTCCTCTTCTACCTACCTTTGTTAGTGACGATTGGCATAAGTTCTATGTATACGAAGTAGATCCACGGTATGACGGGCTTATAGGTAACGACCTTTACAGCAATTAGGTGCAATTATTGATCTAAAAGAACGAATCTTAAAACGAATTCCACTTGTATTCCAATAATCAATAATAATTTAAATTATAAAATTACTGTACAGCCACGTTCAGAACAACGATTTAAATTGCCAGTAGATCAATATTCAGGTGACGCTATTCTTGACTACCAAGAATTTCGAAATGGACTACGAATGCCTAGTGCTTTAGTAAACTGTGATAGTGGATACGCATTTACAGTAATTCAAAACACTTCAGATTGCCCAAAACAACTGACTATTTGCCAACCTTTCACAGTAACGCCATATGAAAATACAGAATACAACATTAATTTTACTACGACCAATACTCCTCTAGAAATTGACAAATTACTTGAAGAAAATTTAGATAAATTAAGACTCGATCATACCAATGGCGAAGAACGTGAGAAAATTTATGCACTTTGTAGGGAATATAAGGACATATTCTACTGTGACCAAATCCCCCTTACGTTTACTAATCAGGTTAAACATCACATACGTACCAAAAATGAAGATCCTATATACATTAAACCCTATAGACAGGCACCTTTCATCCAAAACGAAATAAATAATCAGGTAGAAAAATTACTTCATGAAAATGTTATACAAGAATCTCATTCCCCTTGGAGTGCTCCAGTTCACCTTGTCCCTAAAAAGAAGGATGCGTCTGGTGAAATTAAATACAGGATGGTAATAGACTACAGACGACTGAATGACATAACCATAGACGACAAATACCCCCTACCTAATATTAATGACCTTTTCGACAAACTAGGAAAGAGTGTGTACTTCACCACATTGGATCTAGCAAGCGGCTACCACCAAATAGAAGTAGAAGAGAAGGATAGACAGAAGACAGCTTTTTCGACGCAAAATGGCCATTTTGAGTTTCTCAGAATGCCGTTTGGACTTAAAACCGCTCCTGCTACCTTCCAACGGACCATGGATAATATTTTGCGTGGTCTGCAAGGACTCCACTGCATGGTATACTTGGATGACATAATAATTTACGGAAATAGCCTTGACGAAATGATAAATAAATTAAGAATTGTATTTGACCGACTTAGAACAACTAACATGAAAATTCAATTAGACAAATCTGAATTTTTACGCAAAGAAGTGCTCTACCTTGGACACACTATAACTAAAGACGGGCTAAAGCCTAATGACGACAAAATAAACGCTGTATTGAATTACCCGTTACCAAAGACAACGACAGAGATTAAGAGCTTTCTTGGACTTGTAGGTTACTACAGACGTTTTATAAAAGATTTTGCAAAAATTACTCAACCATTGACAGCCTGCTTAAAAAAGCGCAACAAAATTGTTATTGACCAGAAATACATAGACGCATTTAACAAATGCAAGGAACTCCTGACACATGCCCCACTGTTACAATACCCTGACTATGACAAAACATTTATACTGACGACCGACGCATCCAATGTCGCTCTAGGCGCTGTGCTGTCACAAGGACAGATTGGCAGTGACAAGCCCATTGCGTATGCTAGTCGTACCCTCAGTGATACAGAATCACGTTATAGTACCATCGAACGTGAACTGCTCGCTATAGTGTGGGCAGTAAAGCATTTTAGGCCCTATCTGTACGGTAGAAAATTCTATATATATACTGACCACCGTCCCTTAACTTGGCTCCAATCTCTTAAAGACCCTAGTAGCAAACTCACACGTTGGCGGTTACGTTTGCAAGATTACGACTTTGATTTAATTCACAAAAACGGCAAACAAAATACAAATGCAGACGCTCTGTCCAGAATAAAAATCAATGCCTTACTCACAGACGACGAAAATCAGTCTCTAGCAGTTAATATTGATGAGAAGGAAGATAAAAATCTAAATGAATGTGCAGATAGTAAAGGTTCATCAACAGTAACGATATCTGATTCTAGTCGAACTATGACCTGTAGTCCTATAGATTTTTCCGACAATATTAGAGAAGTTCACTACGATACAAATGAGTATCCAATACGATCAGTGTCCAGTAAGTCGAACGAAACCGTTCATTCCGCTGTAGAATTAGAATCAACCGGTATACCTATTTTACATGAGGCGATCGACACCAAGCCGAATCAAATCTTAATATTTTCATGGTTTAAAAATCAAATGCATGTTAAGAACCTGTCACGTGACAAACAAAAGATATTAGAAGTTTTCCTGCCAAAAGATAATCCGCAATTAGTAAAGGACTTTTTAAAGGAATACATACAGCCAAAATTAAAATATTTCATTTATTTTGAGGAGAATGAACATCGGAAACTATTTAGCAATATAATAATTGAACTATTCAGAAAGGGAACTATTAACCTATTTGAATGTACAGAAAGAGTTATTTTGTAGAAGATGAAGGAGAGCAAAAGGCACTTATACTTAAACACCATGAAGGAAAGACCTGTCATAGAGGCATAAAAGAAACGCTAGTTAGGCTCCGTAGAAATTATTATTGGAATAGAATGCAGGAAACTGTAACAGCCGTCATAAACAGTTGCGATGGGTGCCGTAGAATGAAATATGATAGGAAACCCATCAAACCTATATTACAACTAACACAAACCCAAGACGCGCCTTTTCAAGAGCTATTTATAGATCTTTTTAGTATAGAAGGTAAAACTTATTTAACTATAATTGACGCATTTAGCAAATTAGGTCAGGCAATCGAAACTCAGGGAAAATCAACTCCCGAAGTAACTAGAGCACTGATGAAATATTTTTCGTATTACGGTACACCCAGAAGAATAAGCTCAGACCCCGGAACCGAATTTAATAATGAACTAATTAAGGAATTTTTGAATTTACATAAAATTGATTTCCACATTGGAACCCCTAATAACCCCAATTCAATGGGTCTTATTGAGAGGTTCCACTCCACTATAATAGAAATTTACAGACTGGCCAAATACGAAAAACAATGTACTGATGCGGCTTCGGTTATGACTTATTCTGTTCTGGCATACAATCACACTATTCACTCAGTCACTGAACTTGCACCATTTGAAGTTGTCTTCGGACATACCGACTCAAGCAGTCCGTTTAGCATAGAATTAGAAAAACGTTATTTCCAAAAATTAGTAAAAGATCATGCAAAAAGAATAAAAACATTATACGAACACTTAGCAGACAAAATGGTTAATATTAAAGAAAAGAATAGAGAGAGTAAGGGTGGTGAAGGTGAAATAAAGTTTAAAAAAGGAGAAATTGTTTTCGGTAAAGACATAAATAAGCGTAAAAGTAAGGATAAGCCCCGATATATAAAAGCTGTAGTAACAGGCAAAGCAGATAAAAATATTTTACCTATAAAAATAGGAGAAAGGGATACCAAAATTCCTATTAAAAATATAAAACGTCCTCCACAGGTGCGGCATATTATTGATGACAGTCACGATGCTGTCGCTGGCCCTTCATCTGCAAAATCTTGAAGGTAATCCAGGAGTTTTACCGGTGAAACAAGGTCATGCATATTTCCAAACTGATCAGTGGACTATTGTAAAGATCATCAGCCTAGATCAAATTTATACTGACCTTAACTACATCTCTACCAACTATCAAGCGCTTTGTAATTTAATTGATTGGAATGCATCATACTCACAAGAAATTATGACTATTAAAATGCATACAGATTCCATACGTGATTTAACTGTAGAAAAATACCAACAGCTTATACCATCCAAACGATCTAAACGAGGACTCATTAATCCACTGGGCTCTATTATAAAAATTGTTACCGGTAATTTGGATCATGATGATGCGCTGAAGTATGATAATCTCATTTCTAAATTGAATCAAGGTCAAATCACTATATCTAAAAGGTTAACATTGGTCTCTAAAATGTTTGACAGTTTTATTAATGCCACTGAAACTATTGAACAGAATACAATTAACTTCCATAACAGGTTAACTAAAATTGAAACATTAATTAAAGATTTAACTGCTCAGCAAAATAGTTGGATTTTTCTGACGTACTTAACTGGGTTGTTCAATGTTTTCATGAGTAACTTTCGTACTATATTTATTAGATTAAGTGAAATCGAAACTGCACTTGCATTAAGCAGAGTCTCTATTTTACATCAATCAATTGTTAATTCTTCAGAACTTTTATATCATCTTAAATTAATATCCGAATATGAAAGCTTAATATATCCTCCCGCCGAAGCGAACTTGTTAAAAATAGAAGAGATTATATGTGTTAAATCATTTATTAAAAGTAATCAAATAACGTTTATAATGGAGATACCACTTACCGATAATGTTACTTATAACTATTATAAGATTTACTCCCTACCAATTTTCCATGACACCGAAAATAAGACCCTAGCTATTTTCCCCAAATACCCTTACCTATTGGCGAAAGAAAATAGATACTCACCAATCGCAATACCGTGTAGACCATTCTCTGCCGGTGCTCGCTTCCTCTGCACTGCAGACAACAGGATCCCCTTCTATGAACTTACCTGTGTCGAACAGCTTATGAATTTCGAAAACGACCTTACCCTTTGCAAACAACATCCAATAGAAATCGAACAGGTCAGAGTCCAACAAGTCGCTAACAACAACTGGATCCTGTATAGTGAAGAGAAGACCACACTAACAGAACGATGCAAGGATGAGACCAGTAGACAATTGGTATTTGGTACTTACCTGATGACCATCGAAGAACCCTGTGAGGTGGAGATTCATGGCATACACATTAATCATCGTATCTTCATAGAGTCCGATGTGGTGAAAAGAGTACCAATCATCGCCTTACCTCAGTTACGCACTAACGCACAGCTATCCAGTACACGTGCACTTGATATGAAGGGCATAAATCTAGACGAAGTGAAATATATGGCGTATTCGTTAAAACATAGTGAAGTGATCGAAAGTGTTTTTGATAAAAGGGACAGTAGCTTCAGTGCGTCCTTGGTGTACGTGACCTTAGGTTTAGTTATTTTAAGTATTTTTGTATTTTCCGTTTATGTTGTTCGGCTCAAATTGCTGAAATACACGTGTTTCAAGAAAAATTATCGGAACCAATCTAAAATCGATTCTCCCGATAATTTTCCTCTTAAGGTCGGAGGAGCTATGGTGACCACCCAGCCTTCGGCCCTAGATTAAGTCTGTACGCACACATGTATAATGTGCTGACTATAATTTTAAGAACTTAGGTAGATAAGTCGCCCCACCGGAGATGTCGCGCCGAGATGGGTCAGACAGTAGATTAGTTTTTTTACAATTAAAAGTACCTCAGAATCGGTAACACGCTTTTAATTTGTCTCCCGAAATTCCTTAGTAGTAATACTTAGTAATTTCAATAGTTTCCCCGCTCCGGAAACAAGAGTACCTGCACAATTATAGCAAGTGACAACAAGCAACAGTCCTTGACAATGTTACTCATTTTAATGGGGGTCTCTAAACGTTTTCTAACTCTATAAAAATTCAATCACCATCAGATAATAAGGCGATGCGCTCATAAGACCCGAAACCATGTCTAATCAACATCCGAGTGATGAGTGCAAGCCCTAATGCTTCTACTGCCCACATTACCAACACTTTTTATTCATTAGAAAAAGCACCATATATTAAGAGAACAATAATTAATTATAATAATTTATTTATTTAATACTTTTAAAGTAAAGAACGTTTAGAAAACGAAGATAATTTTGGAAATGTTGTCATGCCAGGTCATTGAGCCAAACTTTAAAATTGTCATCGTGGAAAGTTTGAACAGATTCATGAATAAACATGACGGAATCATGAATGAATGTGTACAACACGAGAAATATTGGCATCTTGACAAAACCGTAAGACTGACGAGCTGAGATTAACGCTAAGCAGTATTGAGTGAAACATTACATAAGATGCATTAACTACTTAATCCAACAGATCAATATCAACAGTATAAAGAATACGGTACATAATTATTTCATACAATCAAATCGTGAAATCAGTAAAAGTGACGTGGTATCTTAAAAGGATCATTATTACTTAATAGGTGATAATATAAATAATGTAATGGTGTCTACACACCAAAGCCGCTGATGCCGGCGGCACAGCCCGGCGGCCCAACCCGCCGGCCGTATTTTGTACAATCATGCCGCCGGCTTTCATAGAGTATTTGACAATTACTAGAACACCACATGCCGCGGTAGTCGTGCCGCCGGGCTGTGCCGCCGGGTCAGCGGCTTTGGTGTGTAGACCCCTTAACATTACCGGATGCTGAAGGTTTGAGTGATATAACGTGTTTAAGAAATCAACTAAATGAGATAGAGTAATTAAATTTAATTATTGTACAAGATTTATTACTTGTTTGCATTCTACAATCACCTAGCTCTAATTTTTAGCATTACTCAATTACGTTATTAGAAACTAGAATTTTGTTTCCATAATGCATTCTAAAATTATATGTAGGTATATTTAAGAAGAACAAGATTTCATCAATAATCTAGATTTTTTATCAATCGCCGTCAAAACTAGCACACGTCAGAGATAAGATACGGCTGACAATATGATTGATGTCCAAAACACGTCTGGTACGAAGGGAAACCAGCCGGATGCGGTTTTACTGAATAGAAGAAGATTTTATGACATCGACAATGTTTTTACTCTTTCTAAAGCAGGATATGAAACTATTCATCTAACATTTGACAATAAAGAAATTGAAGATGACAAATTCATGTAACAAGATATCAACGATACAATAGACGAGTACCCACATAAAAATCTAGCACAAAGGGATATGAGCAATTAAGTGCAATAGATGATTAGGAAGAAGAAGGCCAAACTTAGCATAACATCAAAATTATCAGTAAAACCGTATACATTACACCAGCACATGACTTTCAGAGTATCAAATGACAAAACAAAACCTTCAATTTAGAGGTTAAATTACATATTACAGTACCATTGGCATTGTATGTACATCTGTCAAATGACGTCGATGAAGTTGGGGACAGATGCGTGAACAATATTGTTCCCGATGAGGGAGAACTAAATGACCCATAATAAAACGAACGGAAGCACTTTAAACTTCGAAATTATAATAATGAATGGGAGTTATTGATTGGTTTAACCGGTACTTAACTGTTTAGTAGTAGAGAACGGTAAAGGGGAGATAACAACCCATAAACGGTTAAAGAATCAATCAAATGTTAAGAAATAGAACATCCGCGTCTGTCTTCACTCCCCCATCACTGAACCAAATCGTACGAATTCGGGGAAACCATGTTTTTGTGTCTAAATACGAAACAATGGAAGAACGTGACTAATGGTGTGACTTGATCTTATTACTGACTTTATTTGTTAAGAAACCGATGTTAGAATAACCACTGGCAAACTATTACAAAATAATCTGAACATTAGAGATCCGGATATAACCACAGATCCTGCAAATGAATATGGAGCAAATACCAGAAAGTAATAAAATAACTATAAAAGGAAAATACCTCTAGGCTTAATTAAGGCTGAAGCAAATTTTCAAACGACCCACAAATCCTTTTCAAACAACAATAAAGCGATAGCGAAAGCGGAACTGCAAATCGATTCACAATTAGCAGTAAAAGTTAATCGATAAAGGAATATTCAGATACTAGGCCAAGACTTAGGTCGAGTTATCGGAGCGTGGCTTAACCTCGTACTTGCAAAAATTTTGTTGATCAGCGACCTAGGGTGACAATAGAAAAATTCTAGTTACGGTCACAAAGTTTCTCTCTTCATTTGTTTGTTTTAGAATATTATTTAGTTTATTTTCATCTTCTTTAGAAGGCTGATGATGTTTGCCTACAATACGAACTAATGATGATTAATCACTTTTTATATTTCTATCCAAAACTAAACTAATTCCATTTTTTGTTTCAACCATTATTTTCGCTTCCGTTGCGTTAATTAACTAAACCGTTAGAGCGTGATCTAAACCAAATTCATATTGTGCATTTAGACCGAAATCCATTTCATTATTGTGTTGAGAAACTTCCAAAGTATTAATTTCAAGTAGCGTTGGTATGCTAAACAATTCATTTAGTGTTGAGTTGTGCATTAGTTGTGCGCAGCTGAACAAATGCGCGCCAAGGCTGGACAGATCGTGACAGAGCCCCTGTGAACGAGTAAACAATTCATTCGGTATCAGTTTCTAAAATGGTTCTATTTATGTTGTCCTTTAGGCGTAAGCGCACTTTATAGACGTCAAACGGTCATAAATTAAAGTCGCTAACTTGGTTACGGCAACCGATTACTGGTGTTGGCATAATCTCAAATATGGTATGATAGAATTTCAAGGCTCTTGGTGAAATATTTGCACGAAAGAAAGCCTCACATAACTGAATAATATAAAACAAAAGATGTAGAATAGACCACATCTATCACGTAGTAATATTTATTTTTTAGTTATGAATAAAAGGCCAAGCCTTTATCTCGTCTTAAAAGACAATGAAGACGCTAAACTTCTTACATTATCTTTAGTAAGTAAGGCTTATTCTAAATTACCCTTACATCATCATACTAATATAGGGTAATCCATTACTGAGCAGTAGACAGTCTATGAATAAGGGTAATCCTACATTATGTTCGTAACGTAATCGTTATCCCTTTGTGTGCTAGTTTCGTCATTATTGCTAGTAAATGTACTATAAGATCTAGTAATTCATTTACTCTTGTTTTAGTTTGTTGGGTACTGTCATTCGATGCTGTGTATTTTTTTTTCTATAATATTCATTATTTTATTTGAGACTTCCACTATTTCTATGCCTTTATCCTTTAGTTCTTCTCAATCAATTCATTCAAAAGTATTAATTCTATAGTCTTAGTAAAAAAAACTACGAGTCACAGCACTACAATTCATAAAGATTTTACGTTCAATATTTTTGGGGGTTTGTACAAGTAATCAATCATTTCCTCCCCATCTCTTGCAATAATGTTTCGACTAATGATTCGCGACCATCGATAATATTTTTTTCTACCATTACTGTAACTGCAGCACTAATATCGAGTATTGAAATATCAGCTAATATCGATTATTCTATCCAAATATGGGGTCGTTGATCTATGGTAGAACGATAAATTCAAATCGATAAGTTTTGCTGATAGCCGAGCTCGGTTCAGTACGATATCGATAGTTTTAATAATAATGGGAGCGATTTAGTATGCAGTAATACAGAGCATGAAATTGAACTGCTGAAATTATACTGCAAGCTATACTTGCAAGTTTAATAATTATTATTTACCTAAGAAAATTATCGAAGAAAGAAAATATATTTTGAAGATCATTATCTACTTTTACCTTTCAAACAATACCGGTGTCATTGCAAACAATTGATGATTTACCTGCAACAAATAAACATAAAAATAAGAAAAGTTATTATACTCCAATTTCAACAATATAAAAATAAAAAAGTAACCTGAAAACATAATATCTGACAATAGAAAAAAGATCGTAATAAGGCAGGTCAAAGTTCAAATAAAGAGAAGAGAAGATTTAAAAGATAACAATAACTGTATTCTGTTTACATGAGATAATCCAAATTGCTAAACTATTTTTAAATTCACGCTTCAATCCATTGCAAAATAAACCTTACAATCTAACTTATAAAGTACCAAATGCTATAAACATATAAATACACTCAATAGTAGCTTCGTGTAAAACCAAGCTCTATAAAAACGATTTAATCACAGCTTCGGAGTTCAAGCAGCAAATAGTTCGGAATCCATTCCAGTTTGTCTATGGTCATCATTGTTCTAAGAAAGCGAATAAAAAGTTTGGCAATTGGCAACACCAGCAGTGAAAAAGTTTTCATCCCGAATAATTGAAATTGTATGAGATAGATCGTGTTATTAAAAATTATGATTTGTATGGGTAATATAGAAAAAAAAAACTAGCTCGTATCATGTTTTAAATCAGTACGCCAGGTGTTCAACGGTAAAAAAAACATGAGCAAGAGTCATACTCTTCTCGTCCCATCTTTAAAAAAAAAAACCGTTAACCCTTACGTTCTATGCCATAATTTTTTATTCAATACAGTGATGTTATCTGAAAGTAGTTTTCTTTATACACAACCATCTTGTCTGAAACGTTCTTGTATTATTTAGGGCACAAACCAGGAATAAATCTCAACAACTTGAAAAATATCCATCATTAATATGAATTAAACCTTGACTCTAATATCTACAACCTTTATATTAATATGTATCATTTATCAAGGTCCTGTCCAATCAAATGGTCAAAATTAATTACGAATCTATTCAAAAGAAAATCTTTTTGTGTTTCGGAGATTGATTACAGACATAAGTAGAACATCATAAATGAAGGGAAAAAACCAAGCACACCTGTATCAGAATTTATTGTTATATTTATTTATAAAATGGCCAGTTTTTTATGGTGGCAACACTTGCGGTCATTGACGTGGCCTTGGTCAGTGTTGCAAGAGAAAAAATTAAGTGGACACGATAAATCGATTACGTCATCGTTTGGGCCACTCTAGTGAAACAGCAAAAGTTTTTATGATGGTTTTAAGCTGAGAGGCTTTTATGAATATTTTCACAGTTTATACCTTAAGTGGATTGTATTGTACCTACATTAAGTCTCGATGCAGCACTGAACAATAAGAAAATAAAGTTATCTGAGAATAATCTTGAACTAGCATCGATGTTGCAAGTGCATAAAAAATCTTAGCCAATAAAACAAATACAACGAAAAAACCGGCAAAGAAACTTCAAGGTTTCGCAAAAAACGAATACAAGTATTGAAATCTCTCAGTACCTAGATACCAACAAAATGAGTAATGCTTGAAAATTCGTGTCATATTCAGTTACATGCCCACGGCGAGTAAACTTAAACTTCGGTAGTCGATATTAAGTTTCTTGCGAACAAAAACATGATAATTTTTTGCAATAAAGAAACCTGTTCATACCGTACGTTAACTTTCTCGATTATCGTGAATATCGATATTTTACTCGTTCTGAAATTAGGACTTGTTACACGGTATTTACTTGACTAATTAAGTATTTACAGTTAAGGAATTTGGCCGGGTCAAGTTTTTTTTTTTCTTAATAAAATTGCCAGGCACTCCACTATGATTAAAAGTAAGCGTTAAAATGAATGGTGTCGGTAATTATATTTACACGTGCCTGGGTTCTAATTTCATGTTAATATAAGATTATGTAGTCATCTTTTATTAGAAAAAACGCTTCTTTTTCTATAAAACCACTTTAATTACATTATTACAAACAATTACTCGTAACTCATTTAAAGAATACGCTACAAAAAATAAAAAGATAAGAGAACACGCTTTTATTTTCCAAAAAAGTCCAAATACGACTTTAATACTATGTTCTATCATTAAGTTTCAGTTCATATCTTCCGGCTCCATCATCAGATCAGTTCGACTGTACCATATTTTCGTATTGTCATCAGAGGTCATTACTACATTCAGCTACCAATTTTTTTAACACTCTCCTTTGAAGATGGTAAAAAATTAGTTAGGTACCTAAGATTCCATTACATAGTTTCATACAGATCGACCTAATAAAAGCGTGTTAAAAACAAGTATAACACATCCATTTCGCATTTTAAAGGCAACACCTTCCCCGAGAGTATTCAATAACTTTCTCCGTAAACGCATTTCCAATCGATTGGGCAGCTATCGAGAATCGATATTGATTATCGATTTTATCTTTTATGGACACGAAATAAGTGTCAGTTTGTTTAGTCAAATGCGTTATTTAAGTGAAGAAACATCGCAATAAATCGTTCAGAGCACGCACAAAAATTAAAAGTAAATATTTATTAATGAATTAGTTTTAGAAAAGTATTGTTTGATTTATGAAATTGCACAAAAAACTGGTCGATTTTCTCAGTTCTGGTCAAGATTAATGACCAATACATACTTCTTTAGGGTTCGGTTGTTAGGTGGGATTCCTAATTGAGTACTGCCTTTTCTGGTCGTGGGTCTCTACACTTCTATACTATATAACTATTACAGCCACTAAAACATTGTTATCTCAAAGTATCAGTTACTCCGAACCAAATAAGAACCATACGGAACCAATATAGCTCTCGGAAGAGGTTCAATTCTATTTTTAAAATGAGATAGGCAGGCGTCATAAGTATCGTACGATAGACGCACGCGCAAATTATATATTGTGCAACAGATAAAAAGTAACGACAAATGCCGAATGGAGTCGAGAAAAGCTTTACGTAATATGAGATTGTGAAGTTAATTGTCCAATAATTGTTTAAGTGTTTTGTAGATAGTGAGGAAATGTTGGTAAGTAAATAAACAATGGTAGTTAGTAAAAGAATCCAATCGATAAAAATGGTATAAAGATGAATTCCTATAACATAAAGTAAGATGCACTTACTGAAAGTGAGTCAAATGTATTCACTGGAATATAAGGTGGCTAAAGCTGTGTAAATTGACATACAGTTGAATAACCAATAAAAAAAAAATGAACTGCAGCCTCTCAAAGTAGACAGTCAAACGTCTACCGTAGTCATATCTACCTCTCACTTAAAACTAATTACTAAAGACAAATGAGTGGTCAAACAAACCAATATAAGTACATTTCACACTTAGCTTACTGTAGCACGTCGGGTCTAGTTACAATGCTCGCGGATGATCGCCGGAGCGTTAAGACCAAAGACATGTCGGTTCACACCGAAGCTGCTACTTGTGGTCATAGATTAGGTACGTTCGTTTTAATAGATATGGCACAGTTTTGATTGGATAGAGGTGACAGTTTTAGAACGTTATTATGTGATTTATTTCTAGTGATAGGCATTTGTTGCCAATCTATGAAACCTGAAGAGGGATTAACTAATAGGAACTCTTTTTGATAACAAGTTTCAAGTTGACGATTAATAGGTTACTTTAAATAACAAAGTTTCAAGCATCCAAAATAGATGAAGGACTTATGGAAAATTTTGAATAAAACCTAGCTGAAGCCACATTAACAATGGATCAAATCAATTTATTTTGGAGCATTAGGAAACGCTGAGCGAAACAAAAACGACCTTATTTTTTGTGAGCACGCGCAACTAAACACCAGCCTTCAACGAACGAAGGCGTCATCGCTATTTCTGAATTCAAAATACATAATTACCAATACAATTTGATTTTCAAATTAAGCGTTATTGCTGCATAATAAAACAAACAACAAGAAAAAGCTACTCTTGATCATGACTTTATAAGTTTAGAAATCTCATATTTAAGTCAAATTAATTCCGAACTTGGACTGTCTGCGTTATTAATATTCTATTTAATTTAATATACGATATATTTGCTAGAAAGTTTAGCTTATAAGTCCCTTACGGATGTATAAAAAATCGGATACGGAGGGCATGGTATGGCTACGCTTGACGGCAGTTTGGTAATTGCAGTAGGATGTGATTAGTTCCTGGGGGCAATGCTTCAGCTACATTCCTTATTAAAACTTCCTCTGTATGCTTAACTATAGCAATAAAATTGATAATTTTATTTAAAGCTGTAATGCACTACTGGAGTCTTTTAGCTGTATTGGCATATTCTGCTTCAGTGTTCTCCAAGTGTCTGTCTTTATCAACCTGAGCAAGCAATTTCGAAAAGTCGTTGACTCTTTTGTGTCCATCGAAAGCAAGAATCGCTTCGACAGCTTTTACTCTCCACACATGTCCAGCCTAACACGCCATGACACATCTGTTTATCGCTAATTATCTCTTTCTAAATCGTTCACTTTCTACTCTAATACTGGCTAACTTCCCCGAGGCGGTACTAAGTACATTATGCTAAGTACAGCAATTTCATGTATGGAACATATAATTTGTGCATAAATTGACTCAGATTGTGCAACCGTGAACAAGTGGCCATTTCAACAGCTCATGTGAGCTTGTATTGGTTGTTGATTGATTGTGACGAGGGCAGCGATCCAATCACTTGTTGGGATTCGTGTTTTATTTGATTCTTTGAGATGTTTTGTGTTCTGGGTGTTGTTTGTGGCTAGTACTTTCTAGTATAGTAATGTAGGCATCAAAAAGTCTGAAATAACTAAAGAGCTTTGAGTGGAATTTGTCGTCACATGAAAAAAACATGCCTGGGTCGTACAGTTTTCTGGTAATTCAATTACAATTGACATTACCTGGATGACACTAATTGTTGAATCACAACCTCCCGGGAAGGACCAACATTTGAAATTCAAAAGGAACCAATATTATTCAACTAAAAGTCACGATTGAGCCATTATTCATCCCTTAGAACCCGTAATGAATAAAAACTTTAGAGAAATGTGTACTGAGAATAAGTAGCTTAAAGATGGAACTGTAGAACCAATTCTACAAGTCTCCAATCTGCTTTTGCGCAAAAATGAACCTTGTTTCGAAGGTGATAAGGTTCGTTATGGTGGTAATAAGTTGGTAACAGGACCCGAGCATCCGCCTGCGCAGGTGCCATCACACCTTGCGCATGAGTCGAGAAAAAAGCAAAAAAGTCGTCGAACAGCTGTTACTTTTGTTCCAAGATTTAAAAGGATTTCGCAGAAAAAACGCATTCCTTGTTCAACAAACGTTAGCGTGAATCCGCTTCCGAAGTTCAATGAGGTGCTATAGTAAACGCTGAGTAATTGAATTTAATTAGACGTATTGGAAACAATAAATCCTGATAATTTGCGAGTAGTACAGCTAATTGCATTTGTACTAGCCGATGATGTCAGAAGTGCGAAAAACAACACTACAGAAGCATAATCGATGTTAGTAAACGAATAAGTGTTGAGTAACAAGGATTTAGGAGAAGAATAAACAAGTATTACCGTTGAAGTGTTTGATTTGCAAGCAACTACTGCTATAACAGTGAAAGTTGAGAGAGTTAAATAAATAATAAAATAAATAAATAAATAAATTGTTTATTACTTCACTTTGTACATAATTTTTACAATATTTGCTTAATTCTAAAAAGTGCTGATGTATAATTTGCCCGAACTAGGTAAAAACCTGTGTCTCGGGCGTAAAAGTGCTTATTATAATATTTATACCGAATTAACAATAAATTGCTGTTAGTAACTAAAAACTAGGTCAATGTGACAAACACAGTGTTATTATTACACATATTTATAATAATGCTTACATACTAATTTAAAACTAAATGTTCTGATTATCTCTAGGTAATTTTGATTTATTACAATTGGCGTATAAAATCAGTAAACAAACTATCTCTAAGTAAAAACATACAATTATGTATTGTGTAAAATTGATAAAATCTAATGCATGGCGCTCTCAGGCGCCTTCATAATCCACCGAGTTAATGTACCTGTATTCAGCGGCTTTCCTAGCAGGGCAATCCAAATCTCCTGTCTTATGGTTGTGGGGTTTATTGTAGCGCTTGCAGGTTGCACATTTCGTTGGTTGTTCCTTCGAAGAGCACTCTTGAGTTGTGTGTCCTTCTGCACCACAGTGGCTACAAGTAGAGGTGATGGACTTGCAAGTCTTGGATGCATGACCATACTGCTGGCTCTTGAAGCACCGAGTCACGAGGGTGAAATCTCGTACCGGGCACGAGGTCCAGTTTATATAGATCCTGTTTTGATTCACTAGGGCTCTCCGGACGCTTGCTGGCACTTCAATAATAAAGTTGCAGTTGTCAGCATCCCTTTTTCCTGACTTATGGCTTAATTTGATTGAGGATAAAAATGCATCTTTGGTCAAATTTGGTAGTTTGTCGACAATGTTTTGTTCATAAATACATTTGAAAACTTCTATCTCTGCCATGTCAGTAGGGACCCCAATAATTACGATACGGGGCTTCCGCTTACGAGGTTCATCAACAGTAAGTCCAGATGTAGAACGCTCGACAGTCTGCTTCAATTTTTGGATGTCGTCCTTGGTCTCAGTGCTTATTATTACACCACCGTTTCTTATTTTTCGTAGTCCACGTACCTTCAGTTTCATTTCTTCAGGACAAACTGTCTTTTGTACTAAATTTTTGGTATCTTCACTGGTCTTGGTACTGTCTCTGGGATATATAGCGACTGAGCTGGTTGCATGAGGCCGTATAAGGGTTTTTGTACCCTTCACCATGTCAGCAAAGGAAGTGCTTTCCTGTTTCTGTTTGATCAGGTTCTCTTCTAGCTTTTGCTTGATCTCAGTCAAGCTACTAGCAAGGTCTTCATTTTCCTTAAACGTTTGCAAGGTGGCGTAGTTTTGGAGGGCTTTATGTTTCAATGACTGGTATTGCACAGCCATTTGAGAGACTGCACGACCGACTTTAAGACATAGGCTACTTACTCTTAGTTTTTGTTCGGAATTCATCTTGCCTTCCGAAACCATGGTCGTCACCTCATTCAGGCACTTCTCAATGCTATTCATCCAGGACTGAATTTCGGGAGTAGAATAAATCTCAACTTCATCATCTTGTGCGCGACCTCTGGCTACTGCTGGTGATGAAGAGCAATGCGGCAGTCCGCCACGACGAGAGGGGCTGCTATCCATAATTGTTGAAGTTTATTTTTTGTCCATATTTGCAATAAAAACTGTATATTTCAGAATAATAACACTATGTCTCGAAAACTAGGTCAAAATAAAAATTGTTAATTTATGCTATTATTAGATTGCTGCGATGAGCACGTCCGCGTTCGTCGAGTTGTGGTCGAGTTCCAAGTTAAAAATGAAATAGGAGAAATTATTCATGTAAACAATTTAACAGAGGCAGGATTAAATCTGAAGCTAAAGTCAGTATGAAAAAAAATATGGCAAAGAGAAAATGACGCAAAGAATAATCAAAAGAAGTCGATATTTTCTCGAAAGTTCATCAATAAATTCACCTGCTATTATATTGACAACCAAATTTCACAATAAGCCCTTCATAAAACATATGCAAATATGATTTTCACATGCTGTCATATAAAAATCATATTTATAGCTGCGGCTTGTGACTGCGTGGGAGTTGAACGGTGTCTTCAAGAAATCGAGTTATGAAGGTACATCGATCAGTCATACAGTAATAAGTGTCAACGGTTAAAATGTTTTCAATAAAATTAGAGGAGGAATATAAGACAATGGTAGTATTTTTAATATTATTGTTTTATATGACAAGAAAGATGGTTATGTGAAAGATGATATGGCTAGAAACAAACATAAAAATGGAGGCATCGTTGGAGGTATGGATGTGAAGAAAGACGTTCCGGATAAGAGACGGCTCTGGCTAGACTAAGCTAATAAGATTTGGCCAAATTTAAAACGAATGACAAAATACAGCAAAAAAATGTTTATTATAACATGAATGTTAAAGTGTTTTGTGAACCACATTTTCTAAACAATCACAGCATTTCATGTGAAAAGATCTAGTACTGGACATTAAATAAAGGTTGGTGACAATTTTGCTCTGAGAAAGTTGTGAAATGCATCATGATTATCTTATTGTTCTACAGATTTAAAACTTTATCTTCCATAAAGTCGCGTTTTATCACTTTCTAATCTTTTGTTTTTGTTATGAAATATTTCATTTTTGTTAGAAAGTTTTGTTTGTGTACTTAGATCGTTATGGTAAAGGTTTTTAATTTTTATTATACTTTACGTAACTATAAATTTGTTATAGTATATAGCCCAAATTGCTTTTAGTTGAAGTGATTTTTCATAAAATTCTTAAGCTCAACCTAAAACTAAACAATTCTTTCAAACTATAGAACAACAAAATGAAAATACTGATGAATTGCATAAAGTTGTTAATAATAAGGCCTATATTAAGGCCCTTCCGTCTAATTCTAGTCACGAAGAATAAGCAAAAAATCACAATGCCCTGTTTTTCCATGAGCTCCAAAAAAACTTAATTGTGCATTTGTGACTCACGATACACATCGAAGTGAACGATATAAAACATTCGTAAGTACATTCATATCTTTTTTATATCAACGTATAAAAACCTCTTTGCTGAAGTAGGCTTCATTACAGCGCGTGCGCATTTATCAGACATCTCTTTGTCCGGTAGGTGCTCTCAAAAAACGGCCTTGATTTTTTCTACTGGCAATTTTTCTTTTTTCTTTAAATGTTACACTTGTTTGGCTCGAGGCTGAAATATTTCTAACCACAGATTGTGTTAATCATTGTTACTGTCAGTCGAAGCGTTGTTTTATATCATGCCAGTATAAAATTAATTGATTATCGCTTTAAGTATTTCTTCCTAAAATGGTAAGCGATTATTACTCTGACTTGTTTGACGGTAGCAATAATTAATTTATTTGTAAGTATACATTTAATAACGAGTCAATAAACATCGACATTAAGACTCATTAGCATATATATAATATAGTTATTGAATGTGTTTACATTCATAATTATGTAATAATCAATACAGCGGATAAAGTAGCGACTAATAATTGAAATTTTATTACAAATCTGACCACACATCGAGTTAAAGATATCGATGACATAAAGACATATAAAAAGAAAGAAATGTCGATTATACCCAATGTTTAAAGAGAAATTGCTTTCGGTCGTAAATAATATTAAATTGAGGATATTGAATCGCAGTTTCGGATATTGCATAACGCTATTTGAAGCAATATTACTTTAGTCTTTAAAATAACGGACAAAATCTGGACGTCGCTAAAAAAGACATAAACACGAAGACAGCAGATAATGTTCCCATTGAATCTAGCAATCTTGTAATGGTTTGAAAATAATGAACATTTTAATTGTTATGCATTATTAATAGCAAAAGATTTTCTAATTCATAAGCCAATGATAATAAGGCAATCTAAGTGACCATAAAACGGTAATTGGCGAAAAGTCAATGACTGATGTACTGTTACTCACTGTTAAATCTAGACACAGATTTAATTGTAATGGTTGAAACATTACTATAACATAAACCATTAAATGATCTTTTAGCTATGATTTACACAGAAAACCTTGGAAACCGACTCAGTGATCAAGCTAAGACTAGAGATTTATTGGTACTAAATCGTTGAATTGTAAAGATTTTATGGACATCACTAATAAGGCGAGTAATAAGATCTATGCTTTATTTCATGGCCTATAGTTAAAGTTACTGACTGTTGAATAGTTACCTCAGTACCAGATACTTGACCTTCGTAAGAATCGAAAAGATCAGGGTGACTACAGATTTTCAAAAGTGTCCAAATCAAGCAAACAGACCAATCATGAAAACAACAAAATAAAATCCCAAAAAAAAAATGTAACCTGAAGCGGTAAAAGTGCATCAATTCAATAATGACTTTATTGTTTTTACCTTTACACAAGAGCTACAATTACTAGTTGTGAACAAAGCTGAAGAAAGTTAACAAACAAGATAACATGTGTTTTTGCTCGATAGTGAGAGCATACATTTTATAAAAAGACATGCCGAAGAATTATGGAAAGTTATAGAAGCTTTACACATTGCTAATGATGTCTAGAAAAAATGTTAAATTATCATTGGAGCGGATTTTAACAGCAATTTTAAAAGCAATTAACATGTGTTTGACTTTTGACATTTGGAGAAATCTGCAAGTTAGTTAACTTTCGATTAATAAAATGATTAATTATCAAAATTCATTAATCCAAATGTCAACTAGAATCCCAATCAACAATAGAATATACAACAGTAGTAATCAGACGCCTTTTCTTTAATACTGAAATGAATAGAGATAACGATGAGAAATTAATTGAAACAGAAATGAGAAAGACTAATACAAGGGAAAAGTATAGGAGTTATTTTAAACAGTGACATGAGATAATCAATCTAATATTAGCAATCAATCAACGACGAGTATTAACAAATAGTGGTGTACTGAGTGAATTTCCAGAGAAAGTGAACGATCGTTCAAACATAGATTAATATGATGTCAGAACCGTCAAAAGCCTCACTTTTAGACGTTAATGAGATGGTATTACGATATTTTAATGCGCCTATTAGAATTGAAACTAAAAACGTACAGAACAAATTGTATGAAATTGATTGTAATGATAGATCGGCCTTTTAAGTTCAGGGGTCAGAGTTGTGTAAGAATGTCTGCTAATCTGATGGCTGTTACAAGAGATTGAAGAGAGGTTAAACTTATTTGCATGTAATACTTATTTGTTTTACATGCTTTTACTTTGTCTTTAGATTGATTCAGTATGTTCCGGTTTGTTTTTATTAGTACTGGCCGTAGTTATGATGCTTGAGGAAGGCTTACCTCACTCTGATGTTGTTTCGGTTTGATATGGCGGTCTTGGCGAATCGAATATTTATGTATCGAAACAAGAAAACCATCAAAGAGACTTCGTATAGCACAATATTGAAAGCATTCCACAGTTTACATCGATTCATTCTAGGTACAGCTCTATAGATAAGATAAATGACTATCTCAAATTATTCATGTTTATGATCATACAATATTTCCCATTTTTACGTCACACATGCTTTCCGACTTTGATCGATCGTTCATGTACGACTTCCTTCGTCATGTCGTGTACTTGTCGAAGTGTCAATGCAGTTAGATAACTGTTGCATACTCATCAATCACCTTCAAACATAGTTTCCGAAAGGCTGGGGTCAACCAGTGTCATTGTGGATATATTATATTTGCGAAAGGGTTGTGTAAAATATTTAATTTGGTTAGACGTTTTGCGACATGCCAAGCTGTCAAGTTCGCTAATAATGTTGGCTTAAGTCACAATCGAATTTATGTAAGTATGAGAATTTGCATTTCAAATAATTGACGCAAATATTGAGTTAGCAAACATAGCCAAAGATGCAGGAGCAAAGTGTAAAAATAACAACAAAGCATTTCCAAACCACGGAAGTCACGAAGCCAAATTCACAAACATTTACGGAAGAAATTCAGCTAAACAACGCTCTAAAACATTAGTACCAAATTCTCGTGCATAATAGGGCTATCAAAATCGAATAACATCGTACGCACCTCTTGGTAATGCACCGGGGGCAATTTGCTGGTACTTTCACCTACGCACAGACGGAAATACACAGTGCTTTCCAAACTGACGGACTTAAGGATGGTTTACAGCGTAAATCGGTACTATAGATCTTCAGGCCATGTTGAGCAATGAGAAACTGTATCTTGAAAATGTTGGTAGAGAAGTAGATGGAGCAGATTTTCCAGTTTCGCGTGCAGGAGTGGTTGCTAAATAATTTCTGGGTCTAGTAAATAAACTTTCAACTGAAGCATAAAATGTTTATAAAGCTAATGTTAAGTACGTATGGTTAACCCATAAAATTGAAAACATAGCACTTGAAGATATAATAAAAAATAATAAGATAACTAGACGTCGGCAAAATTAGCCCATAACAAAATAAGAGTATCCGACAAAATATATCGTTGCTACTGACCACATCTAAAGTATGTAGTCCAATCCACTTAATACATTGGCCAAGAACGATCATAAATAAATTAAGCCCTTCAAATATCTCCAAGAGTACCAACATCATCAGAAAAATAAAAAAAGAATCTGGAACACTTCCAGCGACCTTGGGCCCCTTAAGAATGGTCGACTCACGCGCAGTATTAATTTAGAGAATGTCCTACTTTTCGCTCATAGAAAATTGCTGATTGTCTGCATAGGATACTTCTTTTGCAATCCGTGATTGATATTATTTTATTATATCATATTGTTCGTCAATTTCGTAAGAAATAATTCTATTAGTAAAGTGTGTAGCTTACTGTTTATGTGTTTGAGGAAGTAATTCTTTTCCAATAACGTCTTTGCCATTATAATGTCTCAGTATTATGGGCCTTTCAACAATAACAATGAATTCTAAATTATGTTATACAATGATGCGTTGATGTAATCTTTCGGAGCCACTATTGAATGTTTGTGCAACTTCTTGTTGTTCCTATTAATTATTCGGCATTGACCTATTTTGTCTATGATTCACGTATTTGGTTCTGGCGCCATCCATACGTTGGTCCTAGTTTTATTATGTGTGAAACAGATTAAAGTTGTGATGTGTTGCTATGCTTATTAGCAGGGTTACAAACATCAGACACAAAACTAAAATAATACAATGATTTTTTTCCGATCTGCGCTAGGATCGCAACGAAGAATAACTTTTGTATAAAATCTACTACCTATTTGAAAAGTTTGCTTTTACGAAGATGAGGTTTTTTTAAGGTAAGAGTTTCATGAAACTTCTCTCATTTGGATTCGTACAGAATGTATAACGAGTATATTAATTGGAGCTATCTGGTACATGCAATATACCCCAGCCGTACCCACATACCGCAATCAACATTTTAATAAAGTAATCGAACACCACCCATTTGGAAAGCGCAAACATGAACTAATCGGTATAAATTATCCGCAAATTGAACATGCTATAATAAATAAAATCAATTACTTCAACCTCATACATGTTTAGAATAATGATACTAGAAACAGATGTTCAAAAATTGCAAACTAGGCCATCTAACCGATCGTGTGAGAGCAAATTAGTCATATCTTAAAGTAGCGATGTATAAAAATATATGAGACCACCCAGGCCACTAACATCAATAAATTGTAACATTATTAATAGGAGTTTGATCATGAACAATAATAAATAGAGAGTTGATTACTATCATGACTTCTTAGCTACCGGAAAAGAATTCGAAGCTATGAATTATCTGTAAACAGATATAGGATCTGATGGACAGAATATTGTAAATAACGCAACAAGATCAATTAACGTAAATTAAGATAAAATACAACGTGCGGCTTTTCATAAATACTGTATAGTAGAATCAACGACGTTTACGTCTTTCAACAGTAACCTAAGGCTAAGGTCGTTAATAGCTTTCTATAAATACTGAGGAAGTTTATTGTGTTATGCAACTAGATTAATGGTAAGCATAATGTCCGTATCAGCAAGAGTTACAACTGGATCTATTATCGAATACGTCAAACTTGATGGTCAATAAACAGATGATTGACAACTTAACAAATTGTCCGTGTTAGAATTTCGAAAGATAAGGAAGCGTATTGTCTTCCTTATGAACATGAAAATGGTGAACAAAACAGATAAACTTACCAATACAATCTTGAAATGCGCTAAAAATTATTGCAGGCAAATCTTATTAGTAGAACAGTAACTATATTTAATAGCGAAGGCAATAAAAACTTCCAGTAACAAACGGTAAAGCAAAACTTAAATCTATGACTGCAGACAGTTTACAATTTCTAATTAAAATGTCCCACTAATTTCGATTTACACCCGATTGAGTATCGAACAATGATTAGCTTTAACCAAGTCAGAGGAAACTAGAAGCTGTTTTAGTGTTAGCTTGTTAACAGATAACGAGGGAAACTAAGATATACCACCATAATTATTAGCTATTAAAATATTAATATTCTATTCAGGAAGCCATTGAGAAAGTAATGATCGGATAACAGGCTATCAAGAGTTTTGATATTGATTG
Organism: Helicoverpa armigera; assembly: GCF_030705265.1. Taxonomy (NCBI): domain Eukaryota; kingdom Metazoa; phylum Arthropoda; class Insecta; order Lepidoptera; family Noctuidae; genus Helicoverpa; species Helicoverpa armigera. The sequence goes on along the minus strand of NC_087142.1, from coordinate 6,813,962 downwards.
AAAATGGCTTTTTGTTAATACTGTTGGGAACGAGTTTCATGCTGTATTGTAGCCAGTTAATCCTATGCGGCAACATGAAATGGAAGAAATACCTGCATTGTGTATGAATATGCATATGTCGTAATGCTTGACCCTGTAGGGTTCATTCTCAGGAATGAATAGACGAATAGCAATGCTTCGGATGGGCATGAGACCGCTAAAATATTTCCGGGCTGCAAAGATCAATGTTTCTGCAAATATTTGGTTCTGCTTGTATTTAAACATAACAGCAGCTACAGATAAACTTTCTCTGACGCTTTAAATTCGATAACAATAAAAATATCGATTAAGAAGGCACGAAATTCCCACCCACATATCGACCACCTGGGTTACGTACTAACAGTACAAGTCCACAATTAATCACTGCAATCAGAAGAGTTCCCACCGGCGCAGGCGCCGCGCCTCAATCACTGCCTCAACGAGATTGATAGAGGTGGATAGTGCTATTCATCACTGCGCAACCCACTCATGGTGCCTATGTCTTATTGGCAGCGACTAGCTGTTTGATATGGTAATGCGATGGTTGAAGACGCATTTAAGCTTTAATATCTGATGAATAATACGTATTTAAATGTTTCGAAAACATAACGACTAAAAAAGCATACAACTGATTTAGCAAATTAGACGTACGATTTTCGGATTGTTCTATTTTTCAATGAGAATTAATATCTATTTATAACTAAAACCTTCACATTAAACGAACGACCCTGTTTATTCAGAATCCATGAATATTCGACCTATTATAGCTTTGAATAAAAGGCATTGTACTCAGGTTAACAATACAGACAGAGGCCACAAAAAGTCTATAACAAATATAATTTGGTTACCACGCGACGACCGGCGTTTCGCTTCAATTACAGATCGAACGCTTTGTGTCAAAAAATGTGAACCTTCAAAGTTTTAAATCAATATTCGAGTGACAACAACAACGACAGTAAACGAAAATATGATCTTAACGTTATTGAGACTTCAAACTGAAGCTAAAGATACAGAAGTAAATCCAGATGACGGAGATGTTAAAAAAGAAAGCAAGCATACAATAGGTGATGAAACAGATAATCCAACTAATCCCATCGCTACTCGCCATCAATAAGACGGCGGCGTATACGCAAGAGCCATGGCTCAAAACAGACAGCCATTGTGTAGGCCGAAACCCTAAAGTGGATCAAGTACAGCTAATTTTGTAAGCGATCGTCAAACTCACAACAAAGACTGTGAAACCGACTAAATTATGGTTGTAAGTTTTGTATGATTTATGTGTTGTGAGGCAAGATGGATTCTGCAACGCTTGTTGGAGATGTTAATGCTGATGGCGAGATGAATGATGTTACTTTGTAACCATTGAAAGATTCAGATGACAAGCGATGAAGCATGTATCGTATAGTAGTAGATAGGATAGTTAGGTATGGTAAGACGATGTCTGAATAAACCAAGTACATGCAAATGTTATAATGATAAATTCACTGGACTGATTAAATTCCTCATAACACCAAATGCATCAGCATAAAACTAAATACAACAACTTATAAAATGAAAGCTTGATCCAAAGAAATGATTGTTTTACACAATCGTAACACGCTCTGATTACGCACTGATTGCAAGTCAATCAAGATGATAGATATATAATTGTTATTACATTTACGTGTTATAACGCACTAGGCTTTAAATAATGTATCTGGTGTTCCATCTTTGAATATAGAAACAATATCTGAGACTACGTAAATGGTTTAGGAGCTAGGGATGACATAATCGAAATTATGGTCAACAATCATTCAAATACTAACAGAACGCCTACCACTTGTCTAGATTAGATAACTATTAGGTGATTGTGAGAACTAATATAATTGCTAAGTTTAATAATGGAAATCCTTCACATTATTTACGATCTTGCCTTCTTGCTATCCTACCATTGATGATACATCCGAATATGTAAGATGCAAGATCTAATCCATAAGAGAAGTAGTTCATGACTTCAGACAAAGCGTTGAGATTATTTCTCAGCGATAAATATTTCACCTCCAAAGCCCTTATGAAAACCACTTAAGCATCTGTCTTGCTATCTTGATCAATAAAAGCATCTCATAGAAAATGCACCGAGTATATGTACGTGTAACCTAGTAAGTTGTAGATGACCCTATCGATAACGAGATTTCTTCCGCTCTCATTTGTCGACTGAAATTATAGGCTTGTGAGCTACAATCTTACATGAATAATACAATAGAACGGAACTACTTAAGTCTAATTATAATGTAATTAATACTGTTGCTGATTATGATTTAATTGTGGCGTATCGTGAAGCTTTCAATTGGCCGTGAGATAGATCGCAGGATGGAACTGTCGATGTTAAGTGCACTGAAGAGGATGAAGGTTATGTAATTAATTCCTTGGTTTTTAATGATGATGGAGCTGAACAGTCTGTTAGTAGAGGTAGTATTTTTAAGGAAGGGTGGTAAAATGTCAAACATCTTAAAGAAGAGGTATGTTAAGTTCATTGCGTTTATCATGTGAAATCTGAGTGGTTGTTACTGATTACTGGTTCCGAAATGTGATGGATTAGAAAGATTGTATAGCAGAACAGACATGTAATTTTCATCGTCACAACTTGATGTATTGCTACAATTTAAAATACCTCTCTTCGCGTGTCTCGTCATAAGTGTATCACGCATGCTTGACTAATATTATAATACCATAGCCCATAACTTGATCCTTTAAAATGATGCCCTAAACAAATTCATAATTACTTGGGACCAGTCTAACGGCTTGTCACAAATCAACTTTACAATCAGCGGTACTTTCACTCTGTATTTTTCAATTACTGCTATTACTTTAATAACATAATCGTAAATGGTTGGAATAAGAGCAATGTATGTTAATTGTGATAGTATAAAAAGCTATGACTACTTTTACTATGAGGGCAATATTAATTGCTGAAACGGTTGCTTTAAAATATTATGAGCAGCTATTTAATTGAAGTGCTCTATCTTACAATGCTGTGTTACTGCCTAGTTAAGGAATTTATTTTCTAAGCTTCTATGAAGCGACCACCAACACGCTCCATTTCTGGGTCAATCAGCAAATACCGTATGCGACAATCCTATCGATAGCCAACGACATTTACAATTGTAAATGCAATTCATATCCGTTCAATTTAATTTAACTGTAACGCATACAGACGAAACTAATTGTGAATGATAAGTACTAGGAGAGCATCGCTCAAGGCAGATCTCGATAAGCCTAGGAATAAAACATACCTGTCGGCTGGCGTTAGACGACGATTTATTTCGAGAGTGGGTGTCACACAGTACTGTACCGCCCCCGCTTAGATTTATTTACTACGACTTAATTGACTGAGGAGGAATAGATTAGATTTAATTCAAACGATTAGCGATAAGATCTGGTGTCAGAGTGAAGAATGGTTGTGAGGTTGTGACCTGTTGGTGTAATGTTTTCTTATGCAAGGATATATTAATTTTTGAACTGTTTAATTATTTAACTTGTCAATCCTGTCTTTTTATATTTATTACAAAGCTTCATCTATCACCTATGTGCTGGTCGCGATTTCTTCAGCTTTTTTTACTCTCATTATTTATCCTAGAGCCAATAAAATCAAAATTAGTTGACGAACATCACCGTCCTCGTGTTACACACTCGTTTCAAAAATAATAACATTACACTTCGGTGTGACACACAGCCGTTTCAACACGGATGACTAGCAGTCGCGAACGATTCATTATTATTGTAATTGGACACGAGACACTAGGATAAATAGCTCTGGTTTATATCTGATCTTCGTACTATCAAATTGAAACCGAAAAACGAAGAGATAAAGTGCATTTTAGATTGACAAGGTGATGTGAAAATGGCTTATCAATCTGTGTCAGAAAAGTGAGGAGTACGTCTTTTAAGAGATTGTTACAAATTCGTTGGCTTGACTCATTTTTCTTTCCGTCTTCAACTTTTGTTATTAATTGTTGGTCTTTGAAACCTACCTTGCTGAAAGACTGGTAACCATTCTAGACGTTTTAGTGGAAAAGATGAGGTTCTTACCTGTAACAATAGAAAAAGTCAAACATAAGTAAATTATACGCTATAATTTTATGTAGATCACTATTATGTAATATCGGATATGTAATTTCTGTTCATTTAAAATCGTCGGATATCCCTGAAAATGCTGTTCAATATAAAACGTATCCTATGTATATGGCATTAAGGTTTTCTTTTCCTTAACAACCTTTACAGAGGGTAGTAACTATTATGCATATGAGAATGATAAAACAAGAAGCAATTTTAGAAATAGTGTGAAGTCACGATTGCAATAAGATGACTAAACAAAACATTGGATAGTAGGTATATTCTCTTTCGCTTCTTTAAAACGAGATCATTGATCCTTTTGGTATTAACATAGAGGTATTTCTACCTCTTCTGAAAAGGTACTTCTGAAAAGGCGAAAGCCTTTTCAGAAGTACCTTTAGAACCTTTACCTTTAGTTTTCAGTACGTTTAGAATACTAAAGATGAAATAGCTTCAATATTTCATTTTCTATGACAATAGAGTTAATTTCATCAATCTTTCAGGATTGTGGGTTTGTTCTTAGAGTTACCAAATACATGGAACGAAATTTTTTGATATATAACGTATGGATTTTCATCAATAGAAACTATTATAACAGTGGGACGACCATTTGATGTTTTTACATCTACATACATTCTTATCAAGAAGCCAATGGTTGTTTACTGGCTTGAAGGCATCTCAGGAACTATTTGTCGGATTTGAAAACTCTGTGTTAGGAAGCCCATTCAATGGCCCAGGTACTGTTCATCTGGTAGTAGTAAAATAAAATGTGTTCCACTACTGTCGAAAACACAAGGAGTTCCCATAGAAGTTTACTGTTCTCTAGGACATTAATAGATTCATAGCCTAGCTCCAAATGTGCCGTTACGTCCTTACTGCATAACCATAGAGTAATAATAGCATAGAGTGCCAGATGTGGGCCCTCCCACGGTTCGGTGTTGCCCTCATCAAGATTGGTCGATATTGTTCGATTCGGAATTCAAATTTGAATGTATAACGGACGAGGGGTGTGATGATCACGACTTTTTGGTCTAGCTAGAACACTTTTTTTAACTACTACAGCTTAACCTTAGCTTTAGATATTTTTCTGTCTGTCATTGTTCCATAATCAATATGTCTTAAGTCCATAATCGGAATAATTTACAAACTATGAATACTTTATAGCTTTACTTCTGAATTTATAATAATTCCTAACCCCATATAACAGTTTCCAATTGATTATAATGTTTATTCAGCTGTCGCATTTGGACTATAAAGTGATTGGCTATTAAAATGTAAATAAATATTATGCAGCCATAAACCGGACAGGCAAACGATTCGAATCGAAAGTTGCCATAATAAATAATGTGTTATTTTAGGTGAAATTATGCAGAAAGGAGGTCGATTGTGTTTACTGGTGCTATCTGGCAGATAGGCGCTCTGATAACGTTGAGATTAGTATCCCCTACATAATGTATTACAGATATTATTAATTTATATTATTAAACGGACAAGTTTAGTACAAACATAACCTTGGCAATACCTAACCTAAATAGAGACATATAGTATGCCGTTTTACCTGCGATGAAAACAAAGACGCGCCTAGAAGTTGAGAGTGGGCACTTATTTGACTATCGGATTAACGTTGTCTACATACTTATAAATATTTACCTACAACATAACCTTACCACATTAGAAAGGCTTCCTTAAACACCAGATTTTCTTTTATATAATTTCTAAATCCGTATTACAGACGCTCGAGAAGCCTCGAGGCAAATTAAACGTGGTCTTAAAAGCGCCTTTAAAATTTGACGTGGTAATTAACCCTGTTAATTCTAAGCTAGAATTAAATTCTGAACATGAAAGAAATTACCCTCAAGGTAGTATTTCACTATAAATTGAGCTAAGCGGATTTATAGCAGGATGTTGGTATTAAACAATTGAAGAGAATGAGGTTATAATAACTATACTAAATGTTCAGAAGCTTTGACCCGAAAACTTCACAAAATAATAAATACAATAATAAGATGAAGAGATTTATTGGAGTGACCTCTGAAGATTCTAGAGCAAACGTTTTTTGCACACGACTACCTGCATTTAGTATTCATAGAATTAGCAGTCTAACAGCAACTGACGTAATCATTTATTTTGATAGGAAAAAAACAGAAATCAATAATACTAGTTGCTAAGTGGACCAACAGCATTCAGCAGACAGTTTCTTATAGAAGCCAAAGAAATCAAACGAAATATTTCATCACATTTAAAGAATAGGTACAAATTACTGAAACATCGAACAAACAAACCTTGACTTATGTTAGAAGAACATGCAACAAGAAAAAACTCAAGTGCAAAAACTAACAAAGAACAAAATATAAATATGAAGAACTTTGTTTAGTTTGCAATACGTCATCACTTCTCAAGTAAGGTATCACCTGTTTGAAGTCACGTAATCAGCCAATACGGCTTACAACTGTATACAGCAAATCATCCATTTATCTGATCGTGATATACCAAAATCCTAATCTTAACGAGTGTTAGGTGTACTAACAATGGTATAGAATCATCGGAACGTTGCAAGGATTTTTTATTTGACACCTTTAGTCGGCACACGAGTCCAGTTCAATCTAGTCTACAGAACTATTTCTCGTAAGCCTTACTTATACGAAATACTCGTAGAGTGATCGGAGATAGACGTTATAAATTAAAGACGAAATCATGAAAAATAATCAAAGTATCATTGACTTGACTGAGGACGAACTCATCGTCCCATCCTTCAGATATCTTGAAATGGATATAATTACATATTAGCAGAATTATAACAAAGAACCATCATGCCCATGACTGTACACTATATTATATTTATCCTCCTCACATTCATGAGCATACAAGTTTCGAACAATTGTGGGAAATATTGCTCAAATTATACATCAAAATACCTTATACTGTAACATTAACATTTGCATGATCATGTAAATTCCGATCATTAAAAAAATTATGAACTTGGCAAACGCAAAAATGAAGAAGATAACATTGAAGGAGTTTATAAAGAGAGCGAAGACAAAAACAATATAAAGACAGTACTTAGCGCCAGGTTAAAATTAGGCTAGCCAGTTTGAACGAGAATTCAAATACAATGCAACAGAGATTCAAATGCAAATGCTAACAATGAGTAAGAAATACTTAAAATAGACATTGCAAGCGCGCAGCATCCCGCAGTAACGGGAAGCGGGTCAGTTTATTATTAACGCGTACAATTAAGAGTTGCTACGGCTGCACTAGAGGCAGGTGTAGGCCAGTAATACAGCTCCTTGTGTAAAAATCTTCAGAAGAATCTTCATCTATGATTGCACATTATTCATATAGCATCTGATTCAGCTTGCAATACAATACACCAAGTTCATCTTTGAATATTATATTTGCTTAATACTGTGAAGCTACATTACAAACGAAAATTGTATCAATTTTGATGACGACTAGCGTTGAATCCACACAGAAAGTTTCATCTACCTCTTTGACACATGGTTCAAACTATTCAAGTTTATGTTTTTTGTATAGTACAATATCGTCTTGTGATACTTCTGTCCTGTCCATGATAGTTACAAGTCCGTCAGCAAACAATAACACATGCATGCAATATGGTGCACATTGTACTGAATACGTGAAGTGTAAGCGCATGTGGGCCAATTCAGCGTTATTAGAAAAGAGCGATAACCTCCTTTGCTTTGGAATTCTTTTACGCTTTGTATTTTATTAAGAGGTTTTACGTCTAGATTTATTGTGTGATATGGATCTTTACTTTTTCTGCTCTTGCAATAGAGGATTTAAGAACCAAGAGACTGGCACGATTCAAATGTGTTTTAATTAATATAAATTTGGTTTACCTAATTCCAGTATCTTCTATACAAAATATTTGTGTCATATAAAAGTAATTTGGCTAGAGACCAGACTGGTTCTCGATCTTTGACATCTTTCAACTTTCAACGACTGGGAAAGACGTTTAAAATTGATCGCATTTCAACAAATCTTTCACCAGCCTCATTAACCCTTAACTATAGGAATTATGCCTCTGTTCATAATCAATATAAAAACCACTTCAAATAGGCACGTTTCTTCGTCACATCAGAGTGAGCTAAATTTATATTTCCGCATAATGAAATTTGAGTGATGTGTGTTGACTATTCCCAAAAGGAAACACTAATGGAAGAACAGTTTCCTTTCTAAGAACTTCTGTTACCGAAGTATTTTGAGAGTATAATGTCTGCTCTGAAGATCTAAATGCTTGCCCATTTGGTAAGGCATGAGTTTAAGAGTTAGTTTAGCAGGACCCCGTTTTAGTGCGTGTTGTCAATGTTGTGTAAATATTATCCCCATTCCATATCGCACGTTTGGAAAACTTCAATGGAATACACTGCTTTTGTATCAACGTCCATTACATAAATTACAATTCCTACACACCAATTAAGATTTGAATCATACTTTCATTCATATTTCACTAACAAATACTTTTCTGACAGCACCATTTGTTTTCTTAACACAAACAAATACTCTGGTGCATGATTTTTTAATCTGAGCATTTTATCGAATGACCGACTAGTGGGGGTTTATCGTAGTATTGTTATCAAGCATTTCTATTTATATTGCGACTACGACGGTGTACTCACGTGGGCCGATATTTGGTTTCTATTAGCTTATTGGTATAGTGTTAAATATATCGATGAACGTGAGAAAACTTACGATGATAAAATCTTTGATGTACACGACTTGTAACAATTGAAGGAGGTTCATCCTAGGTGATGTAGAACAATTGACAATACTGATTAAACGCCTAAGCAGAGTTTATGTCACTGATAAGATTACTTTAATTGATATAAAACTGACTCATTCGGAACGAGTGTGTAGAAAGTGTCACGTTAACAAACATATTTTACTCAAATAAAAGTAAAACTAATTAACACACATTCAGAGTTAGCAAAGCAAATCTATGTCAAATCCTAGCTATACAAATACAAACTAAACAAAATGGATTTGTCAAAGATAATGATCGCAAATGACAAACGAACACCTGAGTTCCAATCTATTAAAACAAAGAAACTCAAGAGCTTTCTAATTGCTTGGAACAGCCACTAATTTAGATTTATGGTGATTTTTAATTCACACCTGTGACAATGCAAATTAGACTTTATGCTGAAGAAAATAAAGTTGAAGTAACGAAGGGGTTTGGTGATGTATTGCTGCGCAAAAGGGCATTGCTATGATAATAGCGCATGTGTTACGGGACTGGCTTGCACGAAAGGGGGACCGATATAAAGTTGTTTGAAGCAAGCAACGTTTCTCAATGCATTGTGATATTGTCAGCTATATGAAGAATGACTGTAAAGGGGGAAGGAAAATGCACGTGTGGAGTTGAGAGTTCTACCAAATACTTGGAAATATGCAACATAATGCCACGGACCAAAGTTAAAGGATCTAATTTTTGGAGCATCGAATCAATGCAATAAATTAAGTCAAAAGGGTCGTTCTTAATGCTATAGATTTGGAGACACTTGGATCAGCCAATACAAACGCAATAAACTGCAGACCAGCTTTTCCAAGTACTTGGAAGCCAGATCTACTTACAACATAGAAGTTACGAGCTAGGAACAGCTACGGGCCACCGATTAAATCATTAACTCGTTCAACGACAGCAGTTTCTCGGTACAGTTTAAGTTACAAGGTTAAAAAGGTCAGGGTGAATGACCCCTTGTCAGTTTTTTAGTAAGCTTTCTCTATATTTATCGTGGTTAAACACGCTAGTTGATTTAATAGTAACTGGACTAAGTTAAGTAATTATGTGTTTAGATCTTCGTGTTTTAAACTAATTACTTGAGCTGGTTATTATTGCTATTAGCTGGTTATTATTGCAAGCGTCTGCGTTAAGTTTGAAGTGCAAAAACGTAAGTGCTGAAGTAACCTTTAAGTTAACTACTAAAGTTGGCTTTCGATCGCACTTTTTTACCTTAATCCTAGGGAATTTATTAATAAATTATGTTTATAGAAGACTCCTTTGTACACGATGCTTTTTTGCAAGATAATTCTTACCTTGTAGCTAAGGGACTTGGTTATTCTACAGGTTCACTATACACTATAAAATTCAAGAGTCCTATTATAACATTTATTTTAGGGCTGATTTATGGCTGAACTATTAATGACCGGCTCCTGCACTTTTGTTCGCTAATCAAAACTGTAATACCTACAGCTATATGGCCACGGAAGTACTACACGCAATTTATATTTATATGAACCCAACATTTTTCCCATAATTTTATTTTTATTATGTTTAATAAGTAAGCAGTGACTTTACGCAATAAAACTATGGTAATAGAAAGAAAATTGTTAGTGCATTATCATGTTCAATGTGTAGTTCCGTTATACGATGGGCTAATTTGTGAACAGATAAGATCTGATGGCGGTTTCTGATACGAACCTTGTTTTTACATGGTATGGGGTGGTGTTTTATGAGTTCTAAGTGGCGAAATGTGGTTATTTTTTACAGCGCTTATGTATTTACATATATTTTTAATTGATATAAAAATGGTTCACTCCTAGGTACGTCTAATTTTAATTACGAGTTTTAACGTCATAGTAGGTATTCAAGAGTTAATTATTATCTCACATAATTTATTATCAATGTGATATGAATAATATCACCTAAACATTCACTTTTACGTGAGTTCACATTCGTTGCGTGCGCAAGTACCAATATCAAACGTAATGAGGTCACAAATCAAGTAGGTTAACGGCCTTTTCTGTTCTTTTTTCGATTCAATATATTTTAATTTTTCTGTATCAATAGGCAGATTGGCATTTATTTTAAAAAAGTTCCATGTGTCAAAAAATAACTGTTCCATATTTGAATATACGCGGTGACAGTTAGTCCTTCGTTCGAAAATCGGTTCAAATCAGATTGTTTATGAAAAAAATACGTTACCTAATCGTATAGTTCATACTATGGGCCATGGCTACCTGTCAAGCGGTGTCGCGTGACTATCATAGCTAGGGGACGGGAACGCGTGTTACCAATACTCATATGATAAATATTGTAATACTTAATGCTAATACTTGTAACTGAGGGAAATACTCGTAAAGTTGTATTTAATCGTATGTGATTAAAAACTTGATAACGTAGTACCAAACATGCATGCCTGAGCTCAAAAGTCTTGTGCGCATTTTTTATTCGAACATAAGAAAAATTGTCGTGAAACAGATTTTTTTTTGAAAACATAATAATGATCGAATTTTTGTTTAGTCACTAACGAGAGCCGAATCAGCCTTATCACACATTAGCACTTTGGGTATTAGAACAGGAAATAACATTTACCATTGTTAGATTAATTTTTAAAACACATTTTATATCAACTAAAACCACTTTTGCAAGGAAACGACACCGTATTTGAATATTATATTTGTTTTTATTTCGGTAAATATGATCCCAACATGCATAGCATTAAACAGCTTTTTTGGACAAAAACATCCCCATTTTTAGTAAACCAATGGACTTATAGGATGTTATCTTCCTAAATATTTCAACAACTTGTTTCATGTATTATTTTAGTCCCAAGGGATCTTGTTAGAAAACTTTTTGCGTAAAAACTCCTCAGGAAACGGCCTCTTTGTCGCCTTTCTGTTATTTTTTTATACTGTGCATACTAAGAGCATCCGCCCGCACAACTTATTCACACCTTATGGTACCCTGGTGGAAGGCAAGGCGAGATATTCATGAGATTACATATTAAACATTGACAAAATGGCCATTTCAAAGTACAGAACACTTTCTTTCATATGCAAAGAGGTTGGTAGTGCGTTGAAAATTCAGTTTTACAGTTCAGTTGCTGTGATTTCCATGTTTAGTAGTATTCAGAAATTTGAATAGTTTAGTTTTACTTCAAAATATGAAATTAAAAATACGTTAGGGTTAAAAAAGACATAATTTCTCCATTTCAAAACGAAAATAAATTACACAGAGGTGTCAAACACGAATAAAAAATCAAAGCGTTTCGCTCCCTCTTTTCTTCGATAAAAATAAATACGAAAGCAATTTGAAAGAACAATTATCACGCCTTGGTCTAGGGGTGGCCCTTATGTGGGACAGGGCACAGCGGTCATTGAACCTTGTTGACTAATGGAACTACTAATTATGACCTATTTTCTGACATTACCGTCGTAAATACTTCGCGGGTTTTATTGTTGAGGTGAATGAAACCGCCGTACCTTGGTTTCGTTGTTCTTATGCACACAACCAGGGATATTTCCCGTTGTTCATTATGATTTATTACTGATGAACATTAGCATCTAAAATAGCGCCAATAAAAAATATTGCTTATAAATGAGACCAACCAGCTATCTTAAATATTTTAAACATTCAAATTCGGAACAATTTGCTCTCGTCTGTTGAAAACTAAAACAAGGTAACTTACTTTAACCCGCATTTCTCAGTGGCCAGTAACACTAGAGGCGTCACATTACTCAAGTTGCTAGACATTAATACTATTCGATTGACACAAAACCGAATCAATGGCACATATATTTATCGAAGTCGCCGCCGCAGGCAGAGACGCGGTCTAGATAATCAGATTAACCTGAAAGCGCAGCCATGAATTATTTGCAGAAATTATATTAGGATACCACGTTTTCATTTACAACAGCCTTTCCTGTTGTGTCGTTTGTGAGGGAATTTACGAGTTGGCTTTAATGAGGTTGGCTATTGGAAGTTGTGACTAATTTTACAAGCTAGTTATTTGAATTATGCCTACCTTAAGACAGGTTATTAGTTTGGTTTTAAGATGAAAAAAGTAGCGTCATTATAGTGGTCAATAACAGTTAATATTATGAGACAGTTGATAAAGTAAATCAATCAAAACAAACAAGTACTTTATAGATACTATTATAATGAACTATTAGGACATGCAAATATGCATTCAATTAGCTCAAGTGCACCGCGCCTCGAAATTCACACTTTTGAACTTACGATCGCGTAAAAACCAAGTACAGTGAAACCACACCTTTATCTACATTGAATATCAAATGTAATTTAATTTCAATTAAGGGGAAAAGTTCAAATTGTTAATGTATAAGGAAACCAACCCGCTTTTTGCTATCCTTTAGTAGGAAATGAATGCGCGGTAAATAGCAACTAAATCAATCAAAACTACAATAATATTGAACTATGTTTAATTTTGGAAAAGTGTTCCCTTATTTACTTTTTTAAACAAAAGACAAAGCTAAAACAAATGTTGCAATACCTAACAAAAGATTACGCGAAGTGTTACACCAAACAGAGTCCAAAACAAGATTCCCGACCTTACACAACAAATAATAAGGTCGCATATCTCTTAACACACTCAAATAGGGTCCCTACGTATCATCAATGTAATTTGTCCACCGTACTACAAGGCCAAAGAATTGAAATTGGAATATAAATCTTACTATTCATCCGCCATCATGATTAACAGGTCAATGACCGCGCTATTCAAAATGGCTGACAGGCAATCGCGGTTTTTGAAAATGGAATTTTATTAGAACGATGTGGTTATCGAAGCTATTTCTATGCAATGGTGGAAAACATTGATTTGTGAGAAGAAACTTAGGTTCATAGTAGTTTGTTATGTTGTGTTAAAGCCAAAATAACAAATTGCAGCAATAAAGTTTTATTTTTAAGAAGCATGCAGTGTAAGGCCAAGGAAAGTTAAAGGTTTCTGTTATCTTTATTAACTGTTACATAAATTAGCTTTTATATAAAAATATCCGTGCTTTACTAAAATGCAGTCGAATATAAATAACATAAAAACGACTTTAATGACAGATATTGAAATTCAATTTACTTTCTACAGCCAGGAAAACGATTCCCAGGTATTTTGTATTCAAATTAGTTTCGATAACTTAAATAAGATCGTTTGATTTCGTTCGTGGTGTTGAAATGACACCGCTCAATGAATGGTGACCTTGGATTATATGGGACTGTGACCAATCCATGGTTTTGAAGTAAAACCCATGATAATGTTAATGGTTAGCGGGGGAAAACTAAAATTAGAAATGTATATGAGGAAAAATAGTTTATAATACATATATTGTTTCTGTTTGCCCAAATATAAATATAGCTTGATTTTTAAGTGAACCACACAGGCCATGTTTGAAAATTTAAATGCTATTGACGTCTGGGTAATGACCATTTTCATGACTCAAAACGGTATTTCCGACAAAAGAGTTTCAGCTCGTGGTCATTTACCTATCTGTACACTAGGTATGATTTGATATAGAGACTGCACATATTTTCTAGCTGCAGTAATCGAATACTTTTCTCACACGTATGTACATTTCCTATTTACCCATACACAACAAACAGATTTTCGGCTTTAATTTTCACATTCTATACACAAAAACAACGGTCACGATTAGTAGGTATATTCGTCAAACAAAGCCCTTGTACACATCGATATACAAACAAACTTCCACCTCATTTTTTATTTACTTTTCCACGGCAACCGTAGTTACAGTCAGCTTGGAAGGTAGGTCAAGTATGAGGCATAGTACCAAAAATGTATGGCTCACGCGAATCGACTATTGACATGCATTCGTATTCTATTCTATTCTATTTTTGCTTCTGGCAAACGATGCCGTCGATGTCGACGTCGACGATTCTGCCACTGACAAGTGATATGAGAAGCAAGTAGGTATATTAAAAAAAAAAATAATAATAAAAAAAAAAAAAAAAATTGATAGAGAACTTTAAGAAAAATGCGTTCTTTCACTGATTGTGGAACTTGTCGAGTTAGTAAGACGGCACTGAAACAAACACATAAATAAAATTGATAAATTGTTAGTACACAAAAAAAACATATATATACATTAAAATATTGCCACAACCACATAGACAGTGACCAAAATTGGTCAAAGTCTACACTTTAATATTATTTTGGAGGATGTAAATTAATAGGGTATGGAACAGTTCTGGAGAGGAATGTGTTAAAAGGGAAGGGAAGTTAATTGGTACAGGAATCTTTAATTCAATGAGGCGGTTGTATAGGTCGAAGGATGGGGTGTTTATGGAGCAGTTGAAAAAGATGTGCTCCAAGCTACCTTCATCCAGTCCACACTCACATAGAGACGAGTCCTGTACGCGTATTTTGCGTAGGAATACAGGCGTGCAGCAATGGCCTAAACGAATTCTGCTTAGGACCGATATCACGTGCTTGGGAAATTTCTTAAAATGGAAATACCAGGGCTTGCTTTGAATGAAAGGTTGGACGTTAAAAAAGAATCTGCCCTTTTTCCTGCTGGAAACGTTCCAATATTCTTGCCACGCAGTCTCAAGATGCGCTTTTGGAAGGTTCAGCAGGTCATACCCTTGAAGGGAGAAGTGCGCAGGATCGGCTGTAGTTGATGTGCAAGCATCTTTAGCCAGGGCGTCTACACATTCATTGCCCTTGATACCACAATGGCTAGGTATCCATACTAAATGAACCTCCTTTTGTTGGATACTACAGGATAAAAGGGACTTTTTAATATTTAGGATGATTGGGCTATGGAGTTTGGTTTTAAATGGATTTTGGGATAGTGCTTGAAGGCAGCTTAGGGAGTCTGAAAAGATAACCCCTGAGCTGATATCATGGGATTCTATAAACAGGCACGCTTCCAATAATGCCACACACTCGCCTGTAAATACAGAGGACTCCTTTGGACATTTAAATTTTAAAATAATTCTAGAATTTTGATAATATACTGCAGCACCTGTGTAACCGCTTGATGTTAGTTTAGAAGCGTCGGTAAAAAATCTCTGAAACCCAAGCCATCGTTCTTCCACCACCGCATTGAAGGCAGAATTGGCCGAAGGGGACTTTTTGGAAATACCGACATTATAATATATTTTAGGAATATAACAAAGGACTTCATAGGAAAAGTTATAGAGGGGTAATCTGGGGTACTGGGTTATGGGGCAATTCAGATTTTGGATATGTCGGTATGTTTTCAGAATTAGTGGGACTTCTTTGTGTTCCCAGTACTTGGAGGATCTACATAAGGAATCTAAATCTTTGAGTTTAGGGATGAGAGGGTGGGAACTTTTGGGAAACACGCGGGATAGGAAACGGGAAGCTAGATATTGCCTCCTCAGGGCTAAAGGAGGTTCGGCACATTCTACCTGCAAAGCGTTAACGGGAGAGGATTTCATGCAACCTGTGATGATCCGAAGACATTGAGACTGGAGCATATCTAATCTTGCCAAGGCACCCCTGTTGCAAGGAATCAGAACAAATGAGCCATAGTCTAGTATACTGCGGACTAGCGCATTGTAAATTAGTTTCATGGTGTAGGGATGAGCCCCCCACCATACACCAGAAAGGACTTTTAATATTGAAATGACCCTTTCGCACCTTTTGACCAGGTAACCCAAGTGGTCAGTTCCAGTCAACTTTGAGTCAAGGTAGACCCCTAAGAATTTAGCCTTCCTAACAACAGGAACGCCCTGACCTTGAACTTTAATATTAACCTGAGGGATCAGACGTTTCCGAGAAAAAATTACTGCCGAGCTTTTTGGAGCAGATAGTGACAGGCCATGATCTAGAAGCCACTGGTGCAGAGAGTCCAGAGAAAGGCAGAGTGAAGAAGCAGCGTCCACAATTGAATCATTGGTTACGTAGAGCGCCAGATCGTCAGCGTATTGCAGAATGCGGCAGTCTCTGTTTAAGCAGGAACCAATGTCAATTGTGTACAAGTTGTATAAAAGTGGACTAAGGACAGAGCCTTGGGGAAGGCCCTTCCATGTGAATCTCTCCTCAAATACCTCACCCTGCACCCTCAGCACCAAAGACCGCGACATAAGAAGTGCGCATATGCATTGAACCATCTTGACCGGGAGACTCAGCTGTTGCAGTTTCTGCCTGAGAATGGGAAGAAGGACACTGTCATATGCGGAGGAAATATCTAGGAAGGCGGCTACAACAGATTCATTTTTGGAAAATGCTGTACGAACATCAGTTACTAATGTTGCCACGCTGTCCATTGTGCTAAGTCCCTTCCTAAAACCAAATTGATGACTCGGCAGCAAGTCCCTAGATTCGACCAACCACTCAAGTCTATTTTTAATCAGGTGTTCAAATAATTTGGCCAAGACTGAGGACAAGGCAATTGGTCTAAGGCCATTCGGATCATCAACATTTTTGCCGGGTTTCAGAAGAGGAATTATAATTTGCAGTTTCCATTGATCAGGAACCCAACCCGAACAGTAACAATAATTTATAATATCAAGAAAATATTTTTTTGGAGTTGTACCGGCATGAACGATAAATGAATACGGTACTCCATCAATGCCCGGGGCAGAATCCCGAACATGCCGGAGCACCGCATTCAATTCATCCAATGTGAATGGTTCGTCCAAAGGGTCATCCACTACATCCACAGGCGATTGTACGAATTCAGAATACAAGGGAACATAGGCTGGAGCAATTTTGTTAAAAAAGGATTCAGCGGTTTGTCTAGAGATAGGGGAGGATATTGATGGAGAGCACCCACGTCTGAAGCGGTTTATGCTCTTCCATACTGCGGACACCGGAGTGGAGGGAGAAAGAGAGGTGCAAAACTTAACCCAACCACGACGTTTCTTCTTACGAAGAAGTCGCTGGGATCGGGCGTACACTCGTCTGTACTGTAGTAAATTGTCGTTGTTCATCGCTTCATTGTACTGTTTTTCGACTTCTTTTCGTTCACGAATCGCGGCTGTGCAGTCTGGGTCCCACCACGGGGGTGAAGGAATTTTACTTTTCGCACTATTTCGCAGGGGGAACGTGGAATCAGCACTGGAGGTTATAGCTGAGACAAAAGACTCGTAACAACTCTTAGCATGGCAGTGACCAGAAGAATTTGCGAAAGCAGAAGTTAAATTTGGAAGATCTCTAATTTTCTCCTCCAACAAAGAAGCAAATCTTGACCAGTCCGGTTTAGATAGATTGTACTTCAGAAGTGGAGGGGAACTTTTCTCTAGATAGGTTTTATTTAATAAAGTGATAACAATAGGGAAGTGGTCGCTACCATGCGTCAGAGCGGTACATTGCCAATGAAACGATGCCGCCAACTCTACAGAACAGAATGTGAGATCTACACAACTCTTTTGCTGCCCAGGAAGGGATCTGCGAGTAGGACAACCATCATTTAAGATGCACAGGTTTAGGTCATCGAGGATTTCTACTAAACCTTCCCCAAACGCATCACATCGGTTGGAGCCCCACCTAAAGTGGTGACAATTAAAATCTCCCATAACTAGCATAGGCCCATCTACATTATTGAAAACATCTCTAAGTGTGGCTAAAAAATTTTGATGAGGGTGGGAAATATAAATGGATAGGACTGTTATGCCTTCGAATTTTGCTGCAACCATGTTAATTTCACCATTCAGAGCCGGAAGCGAGAGGGTCGAGAGCGGAACTCTATTGTTAATGAGAAGAGCCGACCCTCCATATCCATCAGACCTATCACATCTCAAAATATTAAAGTGTGGCATGCGAAAGCTGAGACTTGGGGTAAGCCAAGTCTCAGCGATGGAACAAGCCAAGGGCTTGTATTTGTTGAGCAGGAATATGAGGTCATGCTTCTTATGAAACACGCTCCTCACATTCCATTGCAGGAATACCTGGCGAGGCGCCATTTTTAAAATTCAGTAAGAGAGTAACAAGTTGATGGGCGACGTTGGACGGTATTTGGGAGTTATTGGAAAGAACAGTTGAAAGGACTTTACTTAGAATTTCAATTAAAGAGGATAAATTATTAGAATCAGCAAAGGGGTTATTGAGGGCGCAGCCATTAGGCTGAGAAGGTGGGGGAGTGTTAATAATATGTTGATGAGCAACTTTGTCGTAAGAAGGAGAGAGGGGAGCATGGGTCTTAGGCTTTAAGAAAACAGTTTTGCGGTAAGACTGAGAATTACTAACTGTTGATTTTGCAGCATTCGCATAATTACGAGAAACAGGTGGAATTATTTTGCTAACCTCAGCATATGAAAGTGATTTCTCAGCCATAAGATTCTTTATGGCTTTCTGCCTACCAAGCTCCGGGCAAGACTTGCTATTAGCAAAGTGATTGCCAGAGCAGAGTACACAGAAGGCCTCGCTCTCAGAAATGCTGCAACCATCACCAGGGTGATCGTGGCCACATTTGCTGCAGCGTGGTTTCGAACGACATATAGACTCCACATGACCGAACCTACAACACTTGCGGCACTGAATGGTAGGGTAGACATATTGTGAGACTGGAAGAGATGTATAGCAACAGTATATCCTTGTGGGCAGAACTTGGCCATCAAAAGTAATGACACAAGTTTCAGTAGGCTTAAATTCCGTTATACCATCTCTAAAAACCTTTCTACTAATGCGCCGAATCTTGAGTATTTGTCCACATCCAGAGGGCACAGTGAGGTAGTTCAGAGCTTCTTCTTCAGTGAGGTCTGTAGGCACACCAGTGACAACACCCATGCGGGTTATATTAAATGTGGGGATTGCAGCAACATAACTATTTTTTGATAATATACTGTTTATAATAAAAGAATTAGCATCCTGAGGGGATGAGAATTCAACCGATACTCTATTCCTACCTACTTTTTTGACGCCATCACGTACAATATTAGCGATATTGTTGTTCACCAGGAACATGCCAAAAGTAACTGGGTGTAATGTGGTACCCGCATTAGGCTGAGACTCCAAGCGTGAGACATGGACGATGAACGGAGCTTTATCAGTGGCAGAGTATCTACTGCGACCAATT
This sequence comes from Helicoverpa armigera, assembly GCF_030705265.1. Classification (NCBI taxonomy): domain Eukaryota; kingdom Metazoa; phylum Arthropoda; class Insecta; order Lepidoptera; family Noctuidae; genus Helicoverpa; species Helicoverpa armigera. Next base: position 6,794,090 of record NC_087142.1, on the reverse strand, counting down.
TGGTTTCTCTGCTGTTTAGTCGGTACGTGGTTCGACGCATTATTATCATCACCAGAACGTTTCCTACCGTTCTGCTGAGGGGAGGATTGGTATTCAGAATGGGACGGGATCTGGGACTCCGCGATGCTGCAAGCAACATCTGCGAATTGGGAAAGTGGATAGTTGGGAGATGGCGGAGCAAAAGAGATGTCAGGTGGATCAGGGTCTGGCGGTTTATTGCGATCCATATCTAGTTAAAAACTTACTTGACTAGACGGAAAACGTTCACACACAAAAACGAACACAAGGACAACACACAAAAACGAAAACAAGTCACAAAAAGTCACTTAAACGCTCAAAATAAACAAAAATCCTAGACACACGTGCTACCAGAAACACTCTGTGGCGAGAATCCACATGCATTCGTAGCTTCTAATGACATTTCACGAGGAAACGTCAACTTTCCCTGTAATGATTGCCAAGGAGGTGACATTTGTGCTTGAGTTAGTCTATGTCTAGAAAGAAGAAACGGTAAAAATTTCGGTGTAAAGGTTGGGCTGCTTTTATTCATGATTGGTCCTTTTTGGTGTTAGCGAAGTTATTTTGTGCTATGACGCATAAGATAGGAATTCTTCTGATTAAATCTAACTTCTTTAGTTTCTTTTCTAGGTTGATATATTAATACCAGCATCAAAACTCAGCTTTACAAATATTTTGTTCTAAATCAAATACCCGAAAAATGAATGTGTTGGATGGGTCTTGTTTATTGTCGCGTTTTGTGCAGATGTTGTCGAACCTAACCTTACCTACCTATGTTGTTACGTTCTCAAGTATGTGACATGTATGTTATTATTGAGAATAAAGATTCTTTAAACCTAATACACATATAGTATAGAGGTAAATATCATGCATTCGAATTGTTAGGCTTCTACGGCAGTGAGCACTAATTAGGACATAAATACTAAAACCAGCTAAAACAGCAGAATAAGCCCCATAGGAGATACATAACAAGCAAGGATAACCCACGACTTCTCATAAATAAACATAAGCTAAATCTAGGCCACATGTCTACATTACGTCATTAGTAATCGAATATTACGTGTTTATTAATTTATCGAAAGGAAATGAACCATTAAGCATTTCCGCATTTAATATTAAATTAGGAGAAAGACCATATGTTTATAGAAACTATATGTTTAGAATCGATTTGATAATAATCGGTAGTTATTAATAATCGAATGATCTTTAAGATGATGTTTGCAAGGAAGAGACTTTCGTTGGTTCTCACAGACGTAATATTACTAATCATATGTAATTAAATGATTTGAAATTAGAATGCAGTTCCTGACAGTTAAAAATCGATTTAATAACTTCAAGTAGTCATATTATTATTTTAATTGAAGTTCGTTTTATGATCCAAAGTTTGCTATCGAATTTATGATAGTGTCATATTTACTTACAGTTTATGAAAACATTACGTGACCCACAGCAATAGGATAGGAGTATCCAATTAAACAAGGTTAATGAAGTAAATATCAATGCGACTCAAGTAAATACCAAAAATAACACTATAATATTTATTTATTTAATGTTTCTGCACATTTCGTACAAGGCGGACTTAATATCATAGGCGTTTTTGCCAGTCTACCTTTGGGTGGCGGACAAATAGCTGTGGTAGGTGCAAAGTTTTACCAAGTTACATTACAAAAAGTTTTTTAATCAACCATACAACCAACGACAGTGTACTTACAGAGAATTATAACAGTTTTTTTACTAAAACCATTGCTTGTAAGACTTTCTAAGTATACACAGTATCTACAAAGTTGACGTATCTTAGCATAAACTCTTGGACGGAAGCGTAGGGACACGTGTTCGGTTCCGGCCCCGCCCCTGCTTCCTCAAGGCCTCATTAACTGACTAAATGTGGAACATGTCCACATTGTTGTTTAGAGACATGAAACATGTTGCTGTTGGTTATATGTTGTTAGTGTAGTAACTTGTTGAAGTTCGGTTAAAATTAAATTGTTCAGTTTAAATGTCTTCATCAAAACTTATTATGCTTGATACATTCACGATTATGAAAATATTCTGTACTTGTTAATTGGTTAGCTAAACACAGGCAAAATTAACTACAAATATAGTTATCGGCACGGATATTGAGCCCTGACCTTCACCTGCGCAGAAGCGATTTATTGGTTTATTGCCTTATGTGTACAGTGCGCAAAGCGATCCCCACTCTTCCGCCGAGAGCTCAATATCCGTGCCGGTAACTATATCATACTTTAACTTAACTATTGGTGTCCTTCAAATGTTACTCATCATTATAATAGATCACAAATTACGATAATCATTTAAATTAAATTCCAACATTTCCAACACACTATTAAAATTCTTCACCCCAATCTAAAAACACTAACTTTCATCAGCCCATTCACGCATTCCAGGAACAAGTTGGAAGACAATCGCAAGTGCACTCGATACGAGTTTTTGATCGAATGACGTCGCGTTATATCGAGTACAAACAATCGTAGCGAGAGATCTCGATTCTCGCATTCCGAGTTCCCACGCCCCCGTGGGAGAGACGGGATGACATAGAATAAGTTGTTACAGAAGGTTCAGTGAGAAAATGAGCTGGATTTACAGATAGTTGAAACTGTTTTGAAACTACAGTTTATTGAATTACGAAGAAATGTTTCTTTTTCTTTCCGATAAGTTTAAGATTAAAATTAATGTGTACGATTTTCAATAGACACTGTTTACACACAAGTGTTTTAGTTTTACTCAGTTAGGTATAAAGTTCAAAAAAATAATATTTAGAATACAGCTTAGAAATGTCATTTCTGATATAAGGTAAACGCGGGTGAAGTCGTCATGCCCCAATAGTCGTCAATTAATCTTAAAACTTTTATTATTATTTTCTACTGAACTTAAAATGGGCCGGTTTATATATCAACATATTCTTGATAATATATTGCACAATTGAAATAACAATACGGGGTTTTAACAGTCACGGCTTTTAAGATATGTTATTTCAAACGTGTGTGCCCTAACAAAATCGTTTTTTCGTGAAGTTCAGCTGTCAAAAGTGAAACTCAGCACGTGGTTTTGTGTTTTGATTTACATAACTCCAGTGGGGTCTGTGGTATGTTTCTTTGTTCAATTAGATAGTTAAGTTTATTTGCTAGCGATGTAATATGCAATTTGGAATACTTTTAACATAGAAGATATATTTATTTTATGTGACATCTATTGGTACTTCAAAACTCCCATTTGACCCAAAACCCGTCAATTTTACAATTATTATGACGACTACTGGGACATGCTCAAAAGTTGCACCTAAACTCGTCATAATGAGGATATTTTGTGTTTTACAGTACAAAATGCGAATAAATAGCTAATATCGGGACTTTTACAAAATTGATAACTGTCTAGAACAAACATATTTAAGGTTAAGATTACATTTGTTCATAAAACTGCGTTTCTTTAAGCTTTTTCTTAGGGGTAAATTTTACTCTGCTGGTTCTAGATGCACGTACACAGTCATGTTATTCGATTCAATTAATATGTTTCTTAATGGTTAAATCCCCTGTTTTCTATAAGTATGCACTTCCTACGAGTGTTTTTTCAGGTATATATTGGCCGCTCCGCCATTCGATTAAGATCTACCGCTTTGGGTACAAGTAGGTCTAGCACTAGCCTTTGTTTCTACTACGCTTGGATTACAATTTGTGGCAAACAAAAATTGACTGTTCTTACACTATGCTTTTTGTTCGAAATAACTGCATTTCGTTATGCGTATTGTACCGCGTCTTCCTAACGTGCCTTAATAGCGCCTGTATAAAAATTAGGTCATTCAACTAGTTTTGACGCAAAAATATTAAAATCAGTTTTAAAACTAAGATGACATAGCTTTCATCGCTGTCACTTCTTTGCTTGTCGTATTCGATATTGATGGGTAAAGAGTAATCTTAAGTAAGATTTTTTATTTAAAATTGTCTGTATTTAGTGATTGCATGATCGTAATTTTAATAGCAGATCATGACTGAAAGAAACTACAAGCAAGAGGGCCTTTTAAAAGTCATAAAAGCTGTAAATCAAGGGCCCAAACACAACATCAGATGCAGCAAAAAAATTTAAAACGCCCTTTTAAGACAACTTTAATGAAATGGTTACACAAAACCGACGATTATCCCTGTATATACTATAGAAATGAACCCAAGGACAATCTCCGGTTCTGTGCTAAAGTATTGCTAACTATGGAGGAAAACTACTTGGGCTATTGCGTTGCGAGGGATGTTGATTGGATATAGGAAACTATAGGAACTATGGCACTTGGAAAAAAGTCGTGGTGGCCTGGTGGGCCAAGAATCAACCTCTCAAGTATGAGGGCGCGGGTTCGACTCCAGGTCAGGCAAGTACCAACGCAACTTTTCTAAGTTTGTATGTACTTTCTAAGTATATCCAGCAATGACACCAATGACTGTGTTTCGGATGGCACGTTAAACTGTAGGTCCCGGCTATCCTTGAACATCCTTGGCAGTCGTTACGGGTAGTCAAAAGTCAGTAAGTCTCACACCAGTCTAACCAAGGGGTATTGGGTTGCCTGGGTAACTGGGTTGAGGAGGTCAGATAGACAGTCGCTTCTTGTAAAGTACTGGTACTCGGCTGAATCCGGTTAGACTGGAAGCCGACCCCAACATAGTTGGGAAAAAAGGCTCGGAGGATGATGATGATGAGGAACTATGGCACCTGCCGATGACAATGTATAAAATACATGTTAAAATGGCAGGTGGAGACTCGCCACCTCACTTACTGGGCCCCCGGGAATCAGTTGCTAAATCGCAACAAGAGGGCAACAGGTACATGAGCGGCTGAAGGGTGAGGATACCTCGGCGGACTTTAAACGCAGATCACGCGCTCCCTGTGGGTCCAGCATCACCGGCCCACTCGCCACTTACCACGAGGCACCTACCCTACGAGCAGGGCTGCTAACCCTGCTCTAGCGACTCCACTCTGGTCGGCCAATGAAGGCAAGCCAAGAGGCGGGAGACCTTCACTCCAGCAGGCCGGAGATGGGGGACAGTATACTCTCCCTGGAGCACTCGGATATATAGCCCCGCGGGGTCGCTACTCCCCGTCATCCACCTCAGATGCCCTGTGGGGCTTATTAGATATTATTATTATTGAGTTTGAACGGTTAGTTGTACCTAATCATATTTTATTTTTTGATTGATTCCTTTAAGACAGTAGACAGTTTAAACTGTCTATAGAGATTTTTGCAAATGGTACTTAGCATGCGCTAAGCAGTTCAGAAGTTTTGATGAATGACTATTTCGCGATAAGCTATATAAATGAATGTGGCTTTTATTTTTTGTGAATACTAATTATTTTATTTTACAATTTAAATATTTTAAAAGTAATTATTTTACTCGTGCTACATATGCACATGACTGCATCGTTATTATGATTAAAAAATATAACATACTAGCTTCTGCCAGCGGTTTCACCCGCATCCCGTGGGAACTACTTCCCGTACCGGAATAAAAAGTAGCCTATAGCCTTCCTCGAAAGAAATATTCAAATCGGACCAGTAGTTCCTGAGATTAGCATCATCATCAGCCTATCGCAGTCCACTGCTGGACATAGGCCTCTCCAAGTGCACGCCACTGAGATCGATTTTCGGCTACTCGCATCCAGCTCCTGCCAGCCGTCTTGCGCAAGTCATCACTCCACCGTGCCTGAGGACGTCCTACACTACGCTTGCCGAGTCGTGGTCTCCACTCTAGAACTCGTTTACCCCAACGGTTATCGGTTCTTCGGCTAATATGGCCAGCCCACTGCCACTTCAGCTTGCTGATTCGGTGGGCTATGTCGATGACCTTGGTTCTCTGACGGATTACCTCATTTCTGATGCGATCCCTCAGAGAAATGCCAAGCATAGCCCTTTCCATAGCCCGCTGAGCGACTTTAAACTTGTGGACCAGCCGTACCGTCAGTGTCCACGTTTCGGCTCCGTAAGTCATGACAGGTAGGACGCACTGATTGAAGACTTTCGTCTTTAGGCACTGTGGGATCGACGATGTTAGGACTCGACGTAGCTTCCCAAATGCAGCCCAACCCAACTGAATTCTCCTATTCACCTCGTCCTCAAAGTTGTTTCTACCTAACTGCAATGTCTGCCCGAGGTATACATATTTCCGAACAACTTCGAGAACGGCGCCGTGTATCGCAATCGGTTCCGGTAGAACATGTTCATTGAACATGACCTTGGTTTTGTCCAAGTTCATCCGTAGGCCGATGCGTAGAGAAGATTCAGCCAGGTCGTTCAGCATTTGTTGTAGGTCCTGCAGCGTTTCTGCCATGATGACGATATCGTCAGCAAATCGCAAGTGAGAGATGTGTTCGCCATTGATGTTGATGCCACGTCCATTCCAATTCAGCGTCTTGAACATATCCTCCATTGCATTAGTGAACAGTTTCGGGGAAATAACATCCCCTTGTCTCACTCCTCGATGCAACGGTATGGGCCTAGTTTGCTGATTTTGTACTTGGACGGACATTGTAGCGGCTTCGTAGAGACATCTCATCACTTGGATGTATCGCCAATCTACTTGACAACGCTGCAGGGACTCCAGAACAGACCAGATTTCAACCGAGTCAAAGGCCTTCTCATAGTCCACAAATGCTAGACATTAGCGCGTTCAAACAAACAAACTCTTCAGCTTTATAATATTAGTATAGTTATCGGCACGAATCTTGAGCTGTGACCTACTCCTGCGCAGAAGTATTTATTGGGTCCCTTTTGTGGTATGAAGTGAGGCGCGGGGACGGGCTTGTAGTGTGTGTACCCTAGTAAGTAAGTACTTCATTATATTCCTGTGCATGTATGTTTAAGCTTAGTAATGTATTTTTGTAATGTACCATTTAAGTGTGAAAAGCACACAATAAAGTAGACCGTTAACGCGAACACATGTCTTTGATTTTACCCGACACTTCATGGCGACCCTGCCACACAAAGTCATATCGCGAGTGAAATTGTTTAAGATGTTTTGAAGAACTATATCAAGTTAATATGGACAATATATAAAGTGAATTTGGACAATAAATGTATATACGTATCCAACTCAAATCGGTGTGACAATATCATTATTTTCAACATGGGTACTACCCAATCAAGGGAGGAAACCATAATTGCGCAAACGGCAGCAGGTGATGGAAAGAACAGCGCTACTGCAAACCAGGGAACCGGTTACTCCAGCATCAGCACGACCAACATTCTTCTGACGCTCATCGCGATCGTACTACTGGCAGCCGCGTGCTACGCATTCTGTCATTTTTATAAGAAGATGCATAACAAGTGGATGGAGAGGCAGATGAACCGCAGGTCCATTCGTCGCAGGCAAGCCTCGGCGTTCTTCGAGAAACGCGCTACCCGTGATGGTACCGACATGCCCGTGTAAGTGCGAAATAAAAAGTGATAGTGCTTAAAATATAATATAGTAGTGCTGAGTTAGGTACCTATGAATAAAACCGTGTTCTACTTCATATATGACTGTTGATGCTCATTAGAGACATTATTTAATTAACAAACAACTAGCAAATCAAAATAGTGTTTTAAGTAAATAACCTTGAAAGTTTTATAACATTAACGCTCATAAATCGTGCACGGAGACACAACGAACTCGATACCTTGCGCCGTATATGTAATGTTATCGCTTATTGTTTTCTTGGAAGATAGTAATTGAAGAATCGTAGGAAATTATTATTTTAGTAGTTAGAAAGATAACTTAGTATTTCTTTATGTTCTATTTTTAGATTATGGCAGATGATTTTATTAAAATATATGGCGATTTGGTGGATATTCGTAAATATTTGATAAAGAAAGGGCAAGCCAGATTTACGGGTTCAATTGCACAGAATAAGTTAAAAGAGGCTAACGATTTATTTAGTAAAGCGCAATTATTATATACTAAGTTATCGCACGATTTAAAGCCGGAGTTAGTGACGCAATTATCTACTACTTTTGACAACATAAAAGGTATATTTTTAAAGATAACTGAACTGTGTAATTTGCCACCAAGTGAAATAAAAATTGACAAAATGGAATTTGACATAAAAACGGCGTGTAATTTAATCCCTCTTATGGACGGTAAAGAAGAGACTACGAAACGATTGATTGATGCTGTTGAAATGTATGCGGATATGTTGAACGAATCGGGAAAAAATCTCTTAGTAAAATTTGTGCTTAAAGGTCGCTTATCCGAAAATGCTAAGCTGCGTTTATCGAAAAGCTATGACACGGTTCCCACCCTAATACAAGATATAAGAAAACATTTATTAGTTGTAAAGTCTTTTACTGCTATTCAGTCTCGTATTCAAAACCTAAACCAAGGTTTTAGGTCAATTGACGAGTACGGTTCTGAGCTAGAACAACTTTTTACAGACTTGACCATCTCGCAGGCAGACGGAGATTCGTCCAAGTTCACGGTTTTAAAACCATTAAATGAAAAAATGGCCATTAAAAAGTTTTCAGATGGGTTGAAAAATTCTAGGCTGAGTACCATCGTGGCTGCTCGCAACTATGACAGCCTCAAGGACGCCATACAGGGTGCAAAGGACGAGGAGGTGTCTACGCCCTCTACGTCCGCTAAACTGGACGTCATGCAGTTTTCCAGAAGAAGTCGAGGTAGGTTTACACCTGCTACTGGATTTAGAGGTCAAGGTCAACGTGGCCGTAATTTCTTTTCTTTTAATAATTATAACCACCGGGGTTACGGAAGATCTTTTCAGAATTCCCACCGCGGTAGATCTTATTCTCAGGCAAATTTTAACAATACTCGATATTACCAGCGTGGCAATAGGCGAGGCAATAATTATAGGCGGAATAATATTTTTTCCGCGCAGCCTGTGCAACCCGCGCAGGAACCAGCACCAGGTCCTGTTTCCCAGAATTTGAGCGACAATAATCAAAATATAAATAGCAAGCAGTTTTTTCGATTTTAACCATTATATTTTAGCTTGCAAGGGACGATGTCAATTCGTAACATTTAATTGTAACGATAGAAAATATTCCTTTTTAGTAGACACGGGAGCATCAATATCCATTATTAGAAAGAATGAATTACCAGATTCGATACGCATATGTTATAATAGTACTACTATCAACGGAATAGGTGGCCAGATCAACTCCTTAGGATATGTAACCTTGAAACTTGTGTCAGAAAATAATGACGTTTTTTTTCATAGATTTTATGTTTTTGAAAATTTGCCCTTTCAGGCAACTGGTATTTTAGGCTTAGATTTTCTCTCTACTTATGGTTGTAATGTTGATTTGGCCTCCAACGTATTAGTTATTAATAATGGAGGTAAATTAATTTACTTACCTATCTCGTCTAGACCAGGATTAACGTTTGTTAATAATAACTGCATAGTATTACCGGCTCGAAGTGAATCGGTTCATTATGTGAATTTAGGTACTAATATAAATGCCGATTGTGTTGTTTGCTCAAGAGAGATAGAGAAAGATGTTTTTCTGGCAGGTGCTATAGTCAAGCCTAAGAACGGTAGGATTCCAGTTAAAATACTTAACGTTACAGATACGGAAATCAGATTAGAAAATTTTATTCCTGAAGTTAACTTATTAAACGAATATTATATTTTTTCTTTTGACAAGAGTAACGCAAATGCGAATAGAGCTGAAACTTTACTGTCCTTGTTAGAACTAAAGCATCTTAATAGTGAAGAAAAGAGTTCAATCGAATTAATTTGCACAAAATATTCTGACTTATTCTTTTTGCCAGGAGATAAGTTAACAACCACCAACGTCTACGAGCAATCTATAACACTTAGACCAAACGTTACTTCCACGTATGTAAAACCCTATAGACTGCCTCAATCAATGAAACCTGAAATTGATAGACAAGTAAAGCAAATGCTCAAGGACGATATAATAGAAGAGTCTTCAAGCGAATGGAACAGTCCAGTGTTACTAGTCCCCAAAAAGTCTGAAGGCTGTAAAAAGTGGCGTTTAGTAGTGGACTATAGAAAACTTAACGAGGTAATAGTTGACGATAAGTTTCCACTACCGAACATCACAGACATCTTAGACTCACTTTCAGGCTCAATTTATTTCACTCATTTAGACCTATATCAAGGTTATTTTCAGGTTAAACTAAGCCCTGATAGTCGCAAATATACTGCTTTTTCCACTAGTTCTGGTCAGTATCAACTAAAGCGTCTTCCTATGGGACTTAAAACTTCCTGTAGCAACTTTAGTAGGGTTATGTCTATCGCTATGTCGGGACTGACATATGACAAATGTTTTGTGTATCTCGACGATCTAATTATTTTTGGGCGTAACCTAAATTCCCATAATAAAAATTTGATTGACGTTCTCGAAAGATTAAGAAAAGTAAACTTAAAACTAAATCCAAGCAAATGCCAATTTTTAAAAAAGGAGATATTATATCTTGGACATTTAGTTTCTGCAGACGGGGTGTTACCCGATCCAGAAAAGACAATAGTTTTACAAAATTACCCGGTACCAAAAAATGTAGATGAGGTGAAACGCTTTGTAGCCTTCTGCAACTACTATCGTAAATTCGTACCATCTTTTGCTGACATAACACTACCATTAAATCGATTATGCAGAAAAAATGTAATTTTTGATTGGACAGTAGAATGTCAAAAGTCTTTCGACGCTCTTAAACAGAAATTAATTAGCCCGCCCATACTTCAATACCCAGACTTCTCAGAATCAAATGAATTCATCTTGCAGACAGATGCGTCAGGTGTAGCTATCGGTGCAGTGTTATGCAACAAGGACTTAAGGCCCGTAGCTTATGCTAGTAGACCACTGAACAAGGGAGAATTAAACTACCCCACAATACAAAAAGAACTTACCGCTATAGTCTGGGCAGTAAAATACTTTAGACCATATTTATATGGCAGACATTTTACTATAATGACCGACCATAAGCCACTTATTTATCTGTTTGGGATGAAAGATCCCTCTAGCAGGCTGTTGAAGTTTCGTTTAGTGCTTGAGGAGTATGATTTCAAAATTACGTATGTGCAAGGGAAAGATAACGTAGTCGCAGATGCATTATCCAGAGTGATTGTGACTTCTCGCGACTTAAAATGTATGAATGAGAAAATTTCAGAAGTTAATGTCATGACTAGAGCGCAAAAAATTAAAATTAATGAGAGGAGTAAGAATGAATCACTGCCAATTAGTAAATTTACCGACGACGGGTCTGATCAGCCTAGAGTTGTAGAGTTACTAAGAAAGCCGAGTGATGTTGTGGAGATGATTTTGTTAGAGAAGGATGAAGTAGATAAGTATAGAAGAGATAATATGATAAGTGATGAAGACGAGTGTCTCGCTTATATTCCTAATAAAATGATGTTATGTGTAAACCTCGACTTTAGGACACATTTCTCGCGAGCCGAATTTGTGACTAAGTTGGAGAAGTTTAGTAAGTACGTACAAATAAAAGAAGTATGCATAGTGAAAAATAATGAGAATGAAGAGTTTATAAAAGGTTTGTGTCATGAAATACAAACATTAAAAGATTGGACGGGACCGAGAGTATGCATATTGAGAGGAATAGAAAGAATCGATGACGATAATGAAAAACAATTTATATTAAATGATTTTCACTTACTGCCCACCAGCGGACATGCTGGTGTGCGCAGGATGACTAACAACATTAAAAGACGATATTTCTGGCCAGGCATCTATAAAGACGTTCTTGATTTTGTAAAAAAGTGTCCTACATGTCAGAAGACCAAATATAGTAGGTACACAAAACAGCCGATGACAATCACGACGACTGCGTCATCAGGTTTTGAAAAAATATTTTTAGACCTTGTAGGCCCTTTAGATAAAGACGAGGAAGGAAATTGTTATCTCTTAACCATTCAGTGTGAATTAACAAAATTTATAGAAGCTTATCCTATCGCAAATAAGGAAGCAGCAACAGTAGCTAAATCATTTGTACAAAATTTTGTTTTACGTTTTGGTATACCGAAAGTAATAGCCACCGACAGAGGTTCAGAATTTATTTCTCACATTATGGTTGAAGTTTGCAAATTGTTAAACATAGAAAAAATAATGTCAACAGCATACCATCATCAATCAATCGGTTCACTCGAAAATGCTCACAAGCACCTAGGCGCTTTTCTAAGGACCTATTCAGGCAATAACGGTTACGACTGGTCACACTGGATACCGTTTTGGTGTTTCAGTTATAATAATACCGTTCATTCAGAGACGAAGTACACGCCCTTCGAACTTATTTTCGGTAGGTCGTGTAATATACCTACTAATATTAAGAATTGTAGTAAGATAGATCCATTATATAACCCAAATGACTATTCTTTAGATTTAAGATATAGGCTACAGACTGCACTTAAAGATGCTAAACATAATTTAGAGATAAGTAAGGAAAATAGAAAACTAGTATATGATAAGAAGTGTAATCCTGTTACTTATAATATAAACGATTTAGTGTTAGTTAAAAGTGAAGGAAGAAGGAAATTAGATTATATTTTTGAAGGCCCTTATGTTGTAATTGAGGATATGGGTCCCAATGTCAAAATTTTAAAACAAAATAAAATTAAGTTAATTCATAAGGATAGAACTAAATTGTTCCATAACTAGTTATAAATCTTATTTTTAATAATCTTGTGTAATATTAACAAAAAAAAAAAATCAAAGAGCTCTGATTTTTTTTTTCCTCACCGCCGGAGGTGTAGTGTGTGTACCCTAGTAAGTAAGTACTTCATTATATTCCTGTGCATGTATGTTTAAGCTTAGTAATGTATTTTTGTAATGTACCATTTAAGTGTGAAAAGCACACAATAAAGTAGACCGTTAACGCGAACACATGTCTTTGATTTTACCCGACACTTCAGGCTAAAGCGGGGATTGGCCCGCAGTGCATCGCGTCATAGCGGTCACTCGGGATTGGTCCTTTGCTAATAAATCACTTCTGCGCAGATGTAGGTCAGAGCTCAAAATTCGTGCCGATAACTATATAGATATTTTATACATAGACTGGTTTTGTGATTCCAAGCGTTTGATAGATAGGAATATAAATTAAAATGCAACCATGTATCTGTTTTATTGAATACCTGCTCTTCTAACAGATTATGACCTGCTATCCTAAATAGGAATTTGGTTTTTTATCTATCTACCTACCTGATGTTTCAGAAGCACAAGTATGCTTAACAAATTCAAGCACAAAAAAAATGTACATAACTTGAACCTTATGTTCAAGAGCAGAGAGTTTACATTAGCATTAAAAGTTGACGAGTACTGGGATAATTTGACGAGTATCCGTACAAATCAGACGACTATTGGTACAAATCGCCCTTTTTTTACTTTTGCCTTAATAAGTATATAAATCCATCAAAATGATTAAAAAAACATTAGTTAATTAGAATAATGAATAAATACTCTATCACGTCATGCAAACATTTTCATTTTCTATTGAATATTTAACACACAGTAGCGCTTCAAAGTCAGTGATTTCCGAAATCCGACGACTATTGGTACGTTTACCTTATGTACCTCTAATGTAATCGCCGTAGTAGGAGGACCTTCTGTATCTACAAACTCCATGGTAAAAAATTATAGTGTACACACACAACTGTTACAAATATTGATAGAAGTGCACATGGCAGGATCTTATGTTTACTCTGCGCCTTACAAGGTTGGTCTATTAAAGTGTTTCATAGAAAAAGAAATGCTTTTCACTTGAAAAGGACATCAGAGATCTCTATCTCCTGAACAATTGGTAAATTAAATGATTGGTCGGTTTAAAAAAGGAACGAGCTATAAATGTAATAGGTAGTATAGAAAAGTAAGGATGCCTTTTACTTTTGAACTTCGAACAATGTCGTGTTGTTTTATTTTTTATAGATACATTTTTTTGATGCCATGTAAAATAGCGTTATTAGCTGATCATTTCCACAATTTTCCCTTTAATTTTCTCTTATCTTTTCCATAGTTAAAAAAACGCCATTGTATAAATTTTCGCACCTGTCAATTAACCTCAAATAAAACTACGTAACTATAGACAATTTTACGTTTTTCAAATAATGTAATGGCGGTCCCAGACAATAGGAGCGGCGATGTTACTTACCGATTAGCCCTAATGTGTGGACGCGCCATGCAAGCGCATTTTATAGACCGTAAAATTCGTTGTTTATGAACTATGTTGTTTATATTGTAACATGGGAACTATTTACGGTGTAAATACCAAAGATTTTATTTATTTGTTAAACATGCATACAGCAGAGGTAATCATGTTTTCTAGGAACATACATCCACGTTATTATTAAAATAAACATTAGTTTTAACACTTACATCTAAACTCGAACTCTAATGGCAGTATTAATAATCAGTTTTGCTTACCTGAAACAAAAATATTATCCATAAGTATTTATAAACAAAACCAACAGTACATACTATATTATTCTTTGACGAATCACCTAAAGATATCTTCCTAAACTAAACAATATAAAGTTTCTTTCACATTAAAAACCTCATTAATAAAATAAACAAACAAATACGTCTTCAAAATACAATTGAAACTTCAAAATTAATTAAAGCAAGTGGCATTTACTTGATCACGCCTCCACATTAAAATCTTAATAACAAAAGTGAACTAAACTATCATTATAAACTGTAACCTTTGCTCTAGCAGTTATTTTAACATTTTAAGGTCGCATTACAAAAGCACATTTTGACTGACAACTAATTCAGGAGAGGCCTTTTAGTCAAATGATTTTTAAGTCATCAGCGATAGCGGGTAACAAAAAAACAGCCGTTTTCTCGTGTCCAGTGGGAACTACTACCGGGATAAAATATAGCCTATGTTGCTTGGGAAGAGTGTAGCTTTCCAACAGTGAAAGAATTTTTCAAAACGGTTCAGTAGTTTTGGAGCCTTAGGGTATTTAGTGTTTGCTACTCCGAACATAACTGTGAGCAAATGGCCAACTTTAGTGGAATTTGTCAAAAACTGTTATGTAAATACTAAAATTAAAACATTGTGTTTGCACGCCTTTAGTTTACACAATGATTCATTGATAGATCATTATTAGAAAATCATTGACGCAATTACACAACTGTTAGTGTCATGTTTGCGTCAATTATTTCCTTAATTTGTGGTTAATAAGCCATATGTTGCATACTGCAATGGTTTTGTTCTAAATATGGATATAAGACCCATATTTATTTGTGTTAAGCCTTTTTACGGCTCAGGCTAAAACCATTCCGACATTACCAGAGAAAGTCATTAAGATATTTCTTTTATTCACTACGTTCCATAAAACTTTAAATGTGTTAATATTCGTATAAATTTCCTATTTTATTACTCAACATGTATTCAATACCCCGCTTTGTTCCTCTAACTTAATCCTTCGCCAGCGAAGTGACACTTTCCGTCCATCCGCGGTGATGCATAGCGAATGTCTCTTAACCATAGCCTGAAGATTCAGTTAAACCACACTTGACAGGTCGATGACCTTTTGTAAAATATCTATTACGACATCCATGCATCGGCAACTGGATTTAGGTTAATTTTTTAGGAGCTAAACTGGCATATTGTAAAGTATCAATTACATACATTGTTTTGATGATTTGTAAATAATGTATTCAGTTTTGTTATGACAAATAAATGGCCAAGTTTAAACAAAGTACTATTTTTCAGGTTGAATTATTTTACATATTCAAACAATAGGTACTACAAAAAGCCCAACCTAAGAGATTGATTTACAAAGTCAATAACTTACTTTGAAATAAGACATGTTAAACATTTGACATTGGCATTTTAATTTAATGCCCACTTAATTTTAAACTAGTTACACGACCTGTATAGATAAAAACTGTCACTTTTTGCAGTACACGGTAACAACAGACAGTTTGTCGCCCGATTTATTTAAAGAAACCATTTTGTAATCGATTCGCTCTGCTTACAAGCCGGATACTCAGTCGTTTACAGACATCAAAGGAAAATGCTATATTTATGGGTTAACGCCTGAAATGGCTTTAATAGATTTTGTTAAGTCCGGGATTCAATATACGAGTCTCAAATTCGATCTTTAGAATGAAAGTGTAGAATTAATGAGAAAATAATAAAGATAAAGAGTTGCTGCAACAGTAGCTCAACAGATTTGACGACCTCGATGGCGCAATAGTCACCATGCCGGACTGACGAATCTGAGGTCCCGGGTTCGATTCCCGGTTCGGTCGACATGTGTGTGATGAGCATGTTTGTTGGCCGTGGTCTGGGTGTTACAATATGTATATGTATGTATATGTAGCTATATGTAGTTTATCAGTTGTGTTAGCACCCATAACACAAGTTAACTAATAACTTACCATGGGGCTAGCCGACCGTGTGTGAAAATGTGTCCAGACATTATTTATTATTTAGATAGACTTAAAGCAAATTATGAACGAATGAATACTGAAAATCATGGCAATACTGTAGTTTACAGGGCCTCTGTTACTGTTACAGTTACCTTTTTATCGTCCTACTGCTAGGCACAGGCCTCCTGTCACACGGAGAAGGATTGAGCATTAATCACAACAAGTCCTCTACAAGTTCCAATATCCTCTACAACTATTAACCATGATTAATCGGAGTTATCATCCATAATTTAACAAGATGATAATTTCCCACAATTAAAATGCCTCTCACGTAAACAAGGCGGTTCTGTAAGTAAGCAATAAATAACAAATACACACATTAAAGGCTAGGTTAGGGCATCAAACGGTCCGATTGGAAATCTAATCGCATGCACAGCAAGGCATCATTTGAAAGTTACACGGAGTGGCTTTCGAACGTCTCCAACGATTAATTACCCCGTTAGTCTTTGTACACATGATTACAGACAAATGTGAGAAACTTACGCCTAGAAAGTGAAATTTTAAACCCGAGTTTAAAGTTGTAAAAGAGGATGCACCAATCCCTCCCTCTTAAGGTAAACTTCTAAGAGCTCTTCTTCATGAATACATTGTTAATTTAAAACCTCATCTTAATCTTAATGATAATAACATAATTTAGCTACTGATTTTAACCAGCTTCCAAGAAAAGAATCTTGATCAAGCGATGGACAACTATAGCCAGTTTCTTCTCAGCTTTGTCTGTGATTAGCTATGTATTATGTTTTTAAAATCAATGAATGGATGAACCGCCAACAATAGCACTGAGAATCCAGCCATAAACTCATTTGCCTTTCCCATAGAAATAGTCCAACAGATTAAAGATATACTATATTATACCGTGGTGCAAAATCCCATGGAAAAAGAGGATCAATATAATTCCCACACGATCAACACTTTTAGTCTAACGGTGTGGCATTAGCCATAAAGTGTAATAGAACCGACTTGTTAGCGAATATCACGACGATCATTAAGTAACCCACTTCCCAGGCTGGCACGTCAACCTGCTGATACACTTTTATGTTCCTAGTATTCAAATTACTGGAAAAAATCAGGAAAACAAGAAACCAAAATGTGCAGTTTTACCTCGATGATATTGTTGTTTGTAAAGATCTGTGACTAGGCAACACTGATGCAAATTATTCCATTAGTTTTTATTGGCCCAAATATAATTCCACTAGAAAGTGTTATTCGTCGAAAAAATCAGAAGTGATTTGAAGATGATATAATTGCGTCCTAATCACCAGGTGATAGTGTAAATCTAAACGATTCAATAACTGATCAATTAGAATATATGAATCGCTTAATTCATACCAATATATGCATCTTCGCACATTTCAATATTCGTAAAAGGCAATCAACGAGTAATTAACTACCGAATTCAGAAGCAAATTAATCCTCGAATTTGGCTATCAACAATTTAAAACATACTAAAAGAGAAAACGATGCTTATGAGTCTGAAATCTTACCTTAAGAAGAAAGAGTAATCAGGGGTCCTAAATCAAGGCACATTGAAATTTGCACAAAGCTCATCAAACAAAGACGCGTCCCACACAATCATTATAACGATCCATTGAAACCAGCCTCTAATTAGGTATTACATACAACCTGAATAGCCATGTATGAGACTGCATCCCATTCAAACGTTATCCGATAACACTTTAATTAGACTGATGTAGAAATCTCGTGACGTGCATGAGAATTAGCTGTCAAAAGATTAATTAAAATTAACAATATCCGCTGAGGAAGAGGGTGTTTCGTTTGACTTATGTAATTTGATCGCAGTTTAAAAGGTAGACATTTGAGCTTCTTGTTCAGTGGGTAAGTCGCTACGATGTTCAAATGTTTTTTCGAAATCACCACGACAAAAAACATCAACACGCTTAGCCTGGAGCAATATTGAAATCCAAATCCATTCTCTGCTTTGCTCGATGATTTATCAATAGCAATTATTATCTGCAATGCAAATATCAGTTTCGCAAACAATAAAACGTTATAAATATCGCACGCATGCGGCATCGCTGTGTATGTAATCAATCCCACATGCACTGTTTTTACAACATTAACCCAAATTATCAGCAATTAACTAATCGTAATCAAACACTGACATTTCCTTTTTAATCGCACGTCTGCAATGAATCAATAGTATACCTACTTGCATTTACGCAAGTTTCATATGATTGGAACGAAATATAGGGAATGGATAAGCCTACACTGAGCTTTCAAAATATTGAGATTACTTCAACCCACAACACGCATGTACAACCATAAAAGGTTAGATATAAATAATCCTATAAAATCAACGACAATCATCAACAGACAGCTAATCAGAAAATTTTGCAACATGAACTGAGGCATCATGAGTAATCATTCAGCTAGTTTAGTAAACCGTCGAATCATATCAAAGACGTTGTAGATAATAAAATTATTGTAGTGCACATTGATGCAAATCTGATAAATAAAGATAAAATTCTTACAATTTATTACGTCAAAGGCAAATTATTGCAAATCTGCCTTGTCTAAGCAGTTTATCTTAAACCAACAGCTTCACGGCAAATTACATAAAGTAATGAAAGTCCTTCATCAGTCCCTGTCAGAGTCCCTGCAATCTGCTTATCTCCATCGATTGAGATCATTTCAAGTCGCCGAGAGGGTACTATAACTCCAGATTTAATAAAATCCAGCCTTGGAGAGAGCTGGCCAAAGTGTTAGGGGCCAACGTTTGCACAGTCATTATTTTGTTAGCGATTTCAGTGAAAACACTTGGAAATTTCTGATCAAATTACCAGTTATGGATTTATGAGCAGTCGGATAGATCGTTACGTACGCATTTACTACACTTATCAATTTTCATCGTTTACATGTTCTGTGGCCAGTAACTTGTATTTTCTCACTTGATTCCAGGAATCCGGTAGTAATTCTGATTTAATTTTCTGATACATCGTGTGCAATATTTCAAAGTGTTGATTAAGCATTAGAGTTGTTATTGCCACCACTTACATCAAGTGATGGTTGCCATAAATTAATAATATTACCACTTATTGCTTTCACAAAATCACATCAATCTTGAGCACTATTATTTATGGTCCTTTAACAGATCCCAATTAAATATCATCTACAGAAGCCAACGCATTTAACAACGTAACGATACCAACTAATAATAACGTACGTAATACCCAAGTCCTACTGAAACCTATTAATTAACATTTGATCTTAGTTTTCCCTTTCATTACAGCTGGCAACTTGTAAATTTACGCCAACAATTTCTTTACTGAGGTGCTGTTCAATTTATTAAACAGGGACACTAAAGTCCTGTGTATTGTAGCTTTTATCTGCAAAGTTTCGACACACTCTGTGCTTCGTAAGACAAATCGTCTCGCCTATTCGCCTGACACCAGAACACGCAATTTCTCCTGATAGTTCAAAGATAAGTTCAGTTAGACTGTAAAATATACTCTCGTCTATGTTTTGGTTGTCCGTATTTGTTATTTCAACGTCTGCATCATGGCAAACAGTCCTGATTTCCATTACCTTGATCATTACTTTTGTCTGTTTCGTAATAAAGGTGGCATTGTGTGATGTGACCGCGATGTGCAACGGATGGCGATGAATAGACCACCTCAAGCATTAATTTTTAAATTGGAAAATAATTGCATCCGAAGTGACATTGCAGATTATGATGTCATACAGATGTCCGTCGAAAATACCGTCTTAGAATAAAATTAATTATGATGATATTTATAAAATGTCGTAGATTCAAATCTATGAGTAACAAGAAATAAATCAACATGTCCTCAGGGTTCTTAGATGGTATCAAGTACAGCCAACAAATTACTTGCCATTCATTACCATATCCACATTTTACAGGAAAACCTCAACAAAATGCTAGTATGTCCTAGCAGGAAGCATGGACAGGCCAGTTTAATAGCGAAGGAAGCTATCAAGTTGTCGCTGCTACACTATTAGCTACTATGCCGATAGAGAGATTTATGTAAGACCATCGCGACGAAAATAGACGGGGAACCTTCGGACATCCACGGCATTTGTAAACGTGAATTGCAGGAATGATAATTGACGATGATAGCCTAATCTTATTAGCGAACTGAGATATAAGGGAGATTGATGACATACTCAATCGTGGAAAAAGATTCAACAATCCTGAACTTGTTTCACTTTTATCAAGATTTATAGAACAACTAGATTATCTTATTTATCTGGCTACTTAATTAACATTATCGGGCCTGTTCGAACTTGATATAAAGAGGATAGTAAAGAGTACGGAGAAATTACATTAAAAACACTAATAGAACAAGAAAAAAACGCTCATCATGATGAACCAAATCATCGGTCATCACGAAACACGATGGCCAAAACAAAGGGAAAGGCAGGCGTTGCTTCATAAATGATAGCTTTGTAATACAAAACAATACACTCCTACGCCGTATTGCCACATAAATATGAAGTTTGAAGCATTCAAGCATTTTAAACAAAGGCAAACGATAATAAAATGGTAGCAGGGCTAGAAAGCCCTTCATGTGCCGCTAGCATATTGGTCATGAGAATTTTACGTGATTTCTATGAGTTTTACTCATTAAACATGGGTATGAGGCATGTTTACTATCCAATACCATCGGTACTTACATATTTGTAATGGAAAATTCAAGTGACAATACATAAATATTTCATCGGAAACGACGGAACACTTTGGTGGTATATTGTAATTTTATTTATAGGTGCTATGTAACGATTACCATTAACATATTTCGCAAATGTAAATCGCTGCTGAAAATATTTCCCTCCTATATTCTTATTCTTAATCTCTATGCTCACACGTGTGACCGACTTTAACCTGGTAACGATTTCTAAATCTAGACAACCTATATAGAAATTCGCAGCAAAATTCTAGACCACTTCCTCAATCCACATTAATTTCATTTCAAAGATCTCATAATATAATCCCTTAGCTAATTTAAAACTCAGTCATTAATCTACTTGCATTTACTACTACAATCGTAAACGCTGCACCGAAAGCCTTAATTAATGTTAACCGACTTTTAAAGTCACGCAATCTATCCAAGGTAAAAATAGAAGGCTGTTTGAACTTAACCCTGTTATTTGTGAAAATCTCTGTTCTGAATCACGTAGACATTAGTCAGTTGTTATTCACCAGCAGCGAGAAATAGACGGACCGAGATGCACTGGTACAGTTGACACCGCGTAATATTAGTTCATCCAGTAGGATGAGCCATGAGATCATGTTAGATATTAATAATATTGTAGCCGCTATTACAAAGTGCAATAGTGACTTTGTCAAAACGGATTTTCTATTTAGTAATCGCGATATAGATGCAGAGTACAAAACTAAAGATGATAAAAATACTACTCATGATATCTTTGTTTATAATCAAGAGCACATTGACCTAACAAATAAACAAAGCTTAGAAATGATCCACATTGATATTATAAAAATGTTTAGTTTTCCGTCTACCGGTTAGGTTGAGACTGCGGTGCCACCAATGTGTGTATATGATAAGGAGTGGGTCTACTGCTCAAACAAACACAGTATGTTTGCTTATTATTATCACAACAAATATGGGAAACATAGTAGACGGTGCATGACGAAATTTAAGCCACCATGTGAACCACCGTATCGATAAAGTCAATAAAGAAAGTAGGATTATAGTAGACTTAACAAATATAAAAGATAGTGAACTATTGGTCGTATTTAAGGAAATGCAATTGATGTAGATATATGTTTAGATCGAAGCCAACCATGACATATTACAAATTACAATACAATAATTATGAAAAACAAAACGCAGTAAGGCTGACAAACAAAACACGTTGATAAAGCTACAAACATAATTCTAAACTAGGTGTTATTTCACGAGAAGTTACAGCTAACAATACCTGCTAAGTCAAATGAGGTAAATAGGTTACGACAATGCAAGATATCGATCGACTGGCAATCGTACATTGTGGTAATCTTTGAACTTGAGTCGTTGATGTATGGGACTCTAACAAGTAATGATACATTGTACATGAGTATACTACCGTGCTGGGCCAAGAGGGCAGGAAGAAATTATCAATATTACTTTGGCGAGAATGAACAGCTAGTAGGTGTGAGAAAAGAGCTTCCTATATCATGCTTAGTTTGAAAAGTCAGATTAAGTCAAATGTTAGGTGCTGTTTCTAAAAGACAAAAGTCTTGACTTAGCTTAGACTACCTACCTGTATTACCCAACGAGGTTGCGAAAGCCTGTTGCTCTAAACTAAATTAAAATTGATATTCAACCGCACTTGTTTAGGTCGAAAGCGTTCAAGTGAAGAGTTTTAAATTAGTAAGGTAGCCAATGATAGACAGAATTAGGTTACAAACGTAAGAAAAAAGAAAATGCGCTATATTTGGAGCCTCAAGTGACAGTGACATACAGCAAGAAAAACCTGAAATGTACTTGCATCGTGTTCCAAGTATTTTTTTACTTTGTTGCTACGAAGTACGTGTTGTAAAGTAAAATATAAAAGCGTGATGTTGAGAGAAAGGGAATAAAAACAAATCTGAAGCTAGCGGATTTTAAATGACGTAGAAAATGTTAATGTTTTCTGCACAATCAGAGGTCAGAGCGTTGGCTTACTTCGCGACTATGTAGCGTGTGGCAGATGCATCATGGTGCATTGAGGTGTAATTTCACACTGAGATGTAGTTGGGTCTATTTTTTATATTGATGACAGTGTATCAAAGCCTGCTTTAGTACTCAAAAGTACACATAAGAAATAGAGCGTCGCCAAAAATGTATCTTAAAGGTTCCAAACTCATAAGAAACTAAAGCAACGGTTTTGTGTCAAATGGCAAGCAAAGTATCTTCATGCACAGCCAATTATCTTCATGTACGACAAACACCTTTCCAAGCCTACGAGTCATGACAAAGAAATTACAAATGGGCTCCATCAGCGTTCGACACTGACGAAAAGTGTGACCATCAAAATGGTCTGAAAGCCATCAGTGGAACATCCGACAAAAACTGACCTAGTCTGGATAACAACTGACTGCAACAGCATAGCGGTATATTCAGATTACATTTAGAGTGACGCCGCTTTCGGTTGGTATTGTTATACGCTTTTTAGTTCGCGGGCAGATCGTAACCGCTGTGGGTGACTCAATCGCTTCCACGAATTGTGTGCGGTGAACAGAAATGATGCTGAGAAAAGCCTTGGGTTGCAACTACTTGGAGATTTCCGCCACTTTGCATTTGTTGCGTATGCATTGTTATCTGTATGTCTGAATTTTGAATACGCATGCTGAGGCCCAAGCGCATATAGTTGCTCGAGTTCAGATATTTGTTCGATCATGCGTATCATATTAGAGTCACGCAATGTCTCTTAGGGTGGTATTATTGAAATCGATATTAAGGTCTGATCGTTGTACCGTGTCTGTTATTAAATTGCCTACAACAACAATCATTCTAATTAATCAAAGACAGTGCATGACATTCTTAACAATCAGCCTATCGTTAATCCGAATCTCTTTCGGTCACCAAGCACACTTTCAAATAAGGTTACTCCAATCAATGATGCAACGGTTAATATTTTTATTAATATTTTTTATAATCAATGCATCAATTTTAATCGGCGATACGAAAATATCGCAATCCTCCATTTCTACATATAATACCAAAACGGTTATATCACAAATTCACGCATTCGTTTCAATCGTTCAAATGGTAAATAAAATGTTATGAACATAACCTATAACTGGACAGTTAACAGAGTAATTGAAGTTTTAAGAAAACAATTTGAATTTAAAAAAGAAACAAGATGGCGGTTAAGTTGTAGCAACGAAACCTGAGCCGAACTAGGGCGTGAAGAGAACGTTGAAACAGTCGGATACAATCCAAAACACGCACGTATTCACCAATACCACGGTAATAATATATGAGAAAATATACTAATTGGCGAGAGTATAAATACTGCTGAATGTAAAAGTGAAAATTACGAGCCAATGAGTATTTTCAATAATGAAGATAAAGGCAGAGAAAATGTACTTCAAGAAAATGGATTGATAATTGTAAATTAAAAATAATTAAGAACAGCTGCTCAAAGAGAAGTTACTGATAGTGATAGATCTATACCAAACACACTGCGAGGTTTCGGTAAGCAAAGCTACAAGAGTAATAGAACACATGTCAAAAACATTGACATACGATATCAAACTTCATTGAGTAAACTACTTTCTGGTAAAGAAGGCCAAGTTCGTGTTTATTTGTATAAAATTAATGAGATTTGATACCCGGCCAAGATCAGTCTTATTTGCATTAATTAATGTGTCTGTCTGAACCTTAATTGCGACAAAACAGCGGTTTGTACAAATTGTTCTCAATTTCTGCAATACCGTTGACAGGGAGTGGTTAAGCTAATTATTCTAAATTCTTAAGATTAATGTCATCTATTTCGGCACCTCTTTCAACAACTGCTTTTGGAAATAGACATTTTTGGCAACCATCAAGATTGATAACCCCAATTATTTTTTAAACGTCTGTCTAGGAATTTAAGTTAAACAGTCTAGACTACACCCATAAAAGATGCCTAAATACAGCATTATCTCCATAAAAAGATAGTTCAAAAGCCGTTTGCGACTCCATCAAATTCATAAGCTTTACCACAGGCTTTACTAAAATTAAATGCATGGAAGATAGTTTCAAAACAGTAAGATTTATCAGCTCCAATGAATGTCTGAATATAGCAAGCCCAGTTCAAATTATTATGATTGAAAGGCAATTTGTGCAAGCTGTGTACCCAGGCTGTTTCAATATGATTTAGGTGTTCCAAACAATATCTCAACTAGCTTGGTATAAATCACAATAGTTCAATTAGTGAACATAAATCAAAATACGCAAGGCTAATAGGTCAGTGAGTCAACTATCTATGAAGTACGAAGCGAATGTAGAAGCAGCGAATGTACTTGGCACACTATCGATTAACGATCTGAAAGGGCGATTCGAATAATCGTAAAAAAATACTATGTAATTGCGATCGTTTATCGGCTTTCCGTTTTAAACTGTTCTAATGGCAACATTGCCCTTAATGTCTACTTTTATGTTAGGTATGTTAATATTAAATGCTATTATTTTTATAGGCTCGTTGGTTGATTGGCTCAAGTCAATTCTGGGAAGTATGTTTAGTGTATCATTAAGTATACCATGCCAAATTTTCGGATCATCAACTCCTATGTAATCATCGACAACTTGATCATCCTCAATGTTTATTTCTCCAATCCTCGTTTCTCCTTTAACATCTAAACGAGTTCCTTTTCCAAAGTACACATTATTCATACCAATTAAAGTAACGGTCAAGCATATGCACAAATTCACAGTTGTGTAAATTCTCATTGGAAAGTTATCATGGAGATTAACGTCAGCTGTCAATCACGGTTCATCGACTATTACTAACAGATGGGCACTCCGTTTTAGGGCAATCATTTCACAAGGCGTGTCAAAGAAAGTACCATAAAAGAGCCACATATGCACGACTGGCATAAATTACATTTGATGGGTGTTGGCTAATTCGTGGGTACTGAGACCGTAAGTATCTTATCACGCGAAGCTGTATTTATTAAATAAGAGATTGCTGGTGATAGGTATTGTGAGTGCGATAGTATTTTAATAGCTTCCTTAATTGAAGTATTCCCTCGATTATTACGTAACTAGGCTTGGGTGGTTTTCAAAATTAGTTGCTGGACTTCACTCTCGACTCTTATATACCTGGGTAGTTTGATTTGCTATATAATTTGTTAAAAATACACAACTCACCTAATAGTTTGTATCATCTCATTAAACGCGAAATGCTCCTTCCAGTATCGTGGTCCCAATGTTGAAGGCAATGATCCAATGGAAAATCATACGTATTCGTTTCAATTTCATAAAATACTTCAAAAATATGTTTGTACTTAGTTTATAAGAGCACTTGTTGCAGGTCACTTTGTTATTTCGATTGTTCGTCTGGAAAACGGAATGTTATGAATGTCCTTTTGGTACAAAAACAGTAAACAAACTTGTTTCTAACATGCAGGGAAACCATAAAATTGTTAGTTAGGATGTAAATAATTCAATAGATACACCCGACATTCCAAAGCCGTATAACATATTTATCGAAACTACATTAATGGACATCATCCTTAACGATCCAAAAAAGGACAAAAAAAGCAAAGATGCGGGCGCCTTAACAAACTCGGTTCAATTTCAACCTTATTATTTTAGTAATAAGTCTCAGAAAAGATAACAAAATTAACACAAGCCCAGTGCACTGTCACCTCGGTTACTTTATGAGCTATGTTTTGAAAGTTAATTTACTAACAATAGAACATAAACTTGCCGCATAACGATGGCACAGCTACAAGATCAAAAATATACACAAACAATATAAAAGAGAAAATCTTCATCACAATAAAAATAAAACGAGAGAAATGCAGTGCAATGAAATCGACACTGCGAACGAAAAACACCGCAAACAGCTCGTAAAAAGTAGACGTCTACTGGACGACCCACATAATTTAAAGCTTTTAAGTCATAAAGACGGCAATTAAATCTAGAATTGTAAGTAAAACAAAAAAAATATGCACAAAGCCGGTAAAACACTTCTAAGCGAAATAATTGGCCAGTGTCATAACAGTCGAAAGTCAACGATCAGTTAACAAAGCAGAAAATGAAACACATGAAACTGCGGCTTTCAATTCGAGTGAGTCATCAACGCCAGTTGTCTGCTTAATGACGTATTATCCAATTTCACTAATAGTTAGCGAGCAATCGAGCGTTTCAGGCGTCGTTGCAAAGACAAGTGTTTCAGCTTCAGAACATAAAATCAACAAAACTTCATCAAATGTGTCACATGCTTGACAATCAGTCCCGGTTCAGTGATCTTCGATTTTCGCTTTCTTTCATGGAAGTCATTCATTTTCGCGTGACAACTTGGATACTTGCCACCTTGAGGTTACGCAATACATGTGATGGTACTCACAGTTTCAGTACACACCATGACTCACAGGAAGTGTCAGATTAGAACCGGTGGAATTGTAATCGAAAATAGACAAAAACTACTACCAATTGCTACAGGTGAATTGGGTAATTTGAAACTAGATTGCAAGTTTCTGTTAGATAAGAGAATTCATGCTGACAAGGTGTAAAAAATCCAGCCACCGAAGTCACGTATAGAAGAGAACCGAAGCGTGGAGGGATTGGCAGAAAATAACAAAATCCAAAGCATTCGCTACTGGACGGTGCCGCAAATGTTGACTAATTCAAAGATTTACAAGCGACAGTGTTAAAACATAGATAATATTGGAGCTTTGATACAATTAGTGAAGTTAGTAGTAAATTAACTGCCCACACATGACACGTTGTTTACATTAGTTATGTGCAGCCGAGTACGATTAAGTACTGTTTATAAATGAAGAAGAGGTACATAATTTACTGTTAACTTTGAACATTATGGATGCTTTGTGCAAGAAAAACAGCAACTTTGTGTGGCAGCGGATTCCACATGCGAATCATTTAGGAAGTCGAGTCTTATGAACACTCCAGTTATGAGTAACAATGATAGCTGTTTACAACTCAGCCGTTAATAATCATGTATAAATAACTCGTGAGCACGTTAGTCACCAAGCAGTCTACGCTCAAATGCCAGTTACTGACTAGTTAGATATGTTAATTATTGCAACGAGCAAAGCTTTACAAGGTGCGCTCAGTAACCTCGAAACAGAAAGTCTGAATGCATCGCCATCGTATTAAACGGTCAAGGTGAATCAGTCTAGCGATTGGACAGATTAGCCAAAGATGCGAGCCATAAATGATATCAAAGTAGATTATGATAAACAAAAGCAATCCAACTGATTATATTTTCTACAGATAACACTGAAATTATTGACACCACAAAAATCAATTGTAAAAATAATGATGATGTAAGAAAATAAGCTGAAGTCGCAGCCTTCAAAGGAATACCTACAGATGCGTCGAAATTCGTTCACGAGAAAGACGCCCGCATATAAGTCAGGATAACCACAGCCGAACCGCACTCGCAAACTGGTTTCGGTGCACTATTATTATTAAAGGCTCGTGCCAATATACGGGCAGAAACGTGCTCCAACACAATACAGTTAACAAAGAAATATAAAACTTTAATCCGTAACGTAATTACTGCAAAAATTTTATACCAAAAGGACACAAAACTCAAGACGTCTCAGAAAATCCACACGATGTTACTTTTCATTTGTTTTTAGTTGTTCGAATTCATTACATGCATTCACTATCACATCCATTAATAATAAGGCACTTGTCTAAACGTTAGGTTATAAAAACAGTTCAAAAAGTGTGTTAAAATAAATTCTCCGAGTTGAGCGCAACAAACTGCCTGCGTGAGTCGGCCGCGCGCAGAGCCGGCGACTCGCAAACTGTTCCGTTCCGTTTCAAACTAAACATCAACGGCCACGCGGACTGCGCCCTACCTCTCTGTCTCCCTCACTATCGAGGAAATCATCACGCGAGAACGAGACGGCTACCAGTCAAACGTCGTCCGAGTCTTATCGCAGGATAAAGTTTACAGCGACGTGAATAGTTTCCGAGCATTAGCCAGAGAGGAATGGGGCGATTACTTTTTTTGTGTATTTGGCAGGACTTTTTTCTTGTCGAATGTTGGATTGGTTTGAACTTCTATTTTTGTTATCTGAGCGCGTTTGAGCGGAACGAGCGGCACGAGACAGACTTTGTTTGGAACGGAAGCAAGCTGATGATTGACCCAGGATTCTCGGAAGTCTCGTTATGTTTAACACATCCTCGAAGATAGACGCATGAACAATTGAGTCTAGTTCAAGGCCAAAATCAAGCTCTAATCGGTTATTATTAAAAAACCGCAGCACATAAAGATCAAACAGCCAACGCGATTTAACCGTGGCAAAAATCTCGAAACCAGTCGTTCACGATTTTTGCTATAAGTGGCTGCATGAACGCATGTATAAACGATGACCTCAATTCGCATCTGCTATCTAAAGAGATCTCCTATAGTTATCGATCAAATATCACGCCACAAGTTAGGAACCCGGTAGAATTAGATCATCGCTTGCTTCTAGTGGCATTAACAGGCAAACAATAATTGAGTTTTTGAGGAAAATGTTAATCAGAATGAACTAGAAAGAAGGGTTATGAAACATTTGTAATAACTATGCAAATATAATAAATCGACGTGTTAAGATAGAAGTGTTATATCGGGACGATTGTCTTGTAAATTGAGTTACACAACACCAGAAACGATAAATATTTATTTAGCATTAGTTTCTTTGGCCTGTTGCACGCCAAAAATTACCTACATAGAAAACAAAAGAAATTTTTTGACCTTATTTCAGCAGACATACATTTCAATAATTGCCAAAATAAAACAAAGTTAGACTTAGGAAGTGTATGTAACAATAAATTAAACGTATTTAACGAATTAATTGGAAACTATCCGCAATACAACGAAATCAAAAGCAATGACTCAAATACAATCAATTTGTTCTTGAGTATTGCAATTGCTATTAACAGCATGATATTGAAGTAGATGCAAGTGTTCTAAAGACATTGCTGTGTCCACTTTTTATTTTTGATCCTATGGAGATAGAAAAAGCAGCATACTTCAAAGACACATTACTAATTGCACTTTTTAGAGACGAGCTTCCATTACGACGAATATGGACATTAAACAACATATCCGGAAAGGAAATCACGTAAACAATCATTATAAAAAACCACTGGGGAATGTCGCGTGGAATTGTGTGAAAGAGAAAAGCGTAATTGGCAATCAGATGGTCGGCTTTCTCTCACAATGCGTTATATATTGTGTAGGATGCCGGAATCATCTTTGGGGCAAACGATGACCGTCTAAAACTTCAATAGGATTTATAATGAACTGACCAATTGAATCATTCTGATTAGCTCTTTTGTCAATTCCATTATCATATTGTTGCCAATAAACGGTTGAATAAGAACTAATTCGAGAATAATATGCGTGAGAAGGCCGTATTCTTCTTTCGTTTCATAATCTGCATTTTAATGTTTGACGGAAGCAATAATGGTTCCATCATAACATAATAGATTACCTAATGCAGTTGCATTATCAGCGATGGTTTTATTAATATATTTATAGATTGGAATCAGTTCTTAATGTAATATCTTACTATATCGCTATATTGTGTTAATCTTTGTAGTACTGGTGATTACCAAGAGCAGGGTCCTCCGGTACGTAATCTAAAAGAGATCAGTTCATTACGAAGGGATAATAAAAACGGCCAATTGTTGCTTTTCATACCAGTCACTCATGGCTATTGACATACGAAACAGAAAGTTTATGGGTTTTTAATGACTACTTTATATCTGGAGTTTGAGGCCATAGCATTGTAAAAGCAATAAATAAATGAAAAGAATCATAAACACAGTATTGCAAATATGATTACTCCGGAAGGACGTGAAATAACACAGTTTTATTAAAATTGTATAACAGCTTCAATTAAGATCAACTTGACAAATTGAAGGAATAACAAGCCTTTGAAAGATTAAATTGATGTCAGGCAGATGAACTAGAAATCCTAAAGTGACAAAGAAGCTAACAAGGTACTTTCTAAGAATGAGAGCAAAACTGTTCAATGCAAAAGATTGATGCTTCAACACAAATCTGGATCAGAACACAATAAGGGCCTTTTGTAGAAAGAACTGCCAAACTTTCTCCTAGCCCTTTCAAGTGTCGACAAAAACATTTATTTATCTTACTGCAAATTTATGTATGTACCTACCTATTTCTTCAGATACAATTTCGTCTTTCTTGAAAGTGAAGATTACTGAAAATATATTATAATTTGAAATTGAACAATTTGGGATCAATTGAATTTATCTCATCACATTCTATCAGTTATGTAATGCAACAGATAATTCTATTATCATCCGATGTGCGGTTCGATAAACCAAAAGGAATGGCATTTCGACATAAATCACTTTGAAAGTGTCGACATGTATATTCTCGTTCACTCGAAATATGAAGTAACTTTGATGCTTTGGCAGAAATCAAGATTAGCAGAATCTTTGCAGATCTCAGAAAAAGCGTGATTTTAAAACGAAAGAAAATCAAACTAAACATATCAATAGAAAGGGATAAGTTTGAAAACAAGTCTCAAAGACGACATGACATGATGGTATCTTCAAATTAAAAGCGTTGATTTTGTCGCGTGTGAGCATTTTCTAACCACACATTCATAAGATCTAAACAATATTCGTGTAGTACGAAGTCACGTTCGTCTGCACAAAAGAAGTACATATAACAATGGACAAGAGTTGAAAAGCGTGGTCTTTTTAGAAGCATGCGCATACATTTCCGACTAAAGGAGAGATGTAATTGATTTTTAATGGGAATAATCCAGCCCTTGCGCAAGATACATCACGAATAATAAAGGTCTGTGAAGATATTATGCGGCAATAAAACAGGTATCATAAAGTTTTAATATCATTTTCAACTTCAGTAAGCTTTCTAGTAAGAAATGATAAGGATTTATTTTAATGGTCATCTACGTCTAGCCTGAATTATGCACATGATGATAAAATTTTGCCTGTCTCATTACAGTCTCCTCTGCTAGATTTACTGCATAATATTATTTAACTGCGTCTATGGAGTTTAAAATATATCCGATTGACCCAACTTCACCATGATTGGTTGCAGCGCCTTTTACTCCTTCCAGCCTATTGGGAGTTAGAGCTTTCTCATTTACATGAAACACCTGTGTATTGTAGCAATATATCAAAGGAAACTGACTACGCTTCCTTAAACAGTGGTAATAGACGTTATCTCTTCATTTATATCGAGTTACAATTATTAGTGTTCGCTTCCCGGTCTTGAGCGTTGCGTGGCAAGCTTCCGTATTCTGCCAGATAAATATTGGATGTGCCAACAGGAACATACGGCTGATGTATGGAAATGGTAACTTTCTAAACAATTTTATGCATGCAAATTGTGGATTGTTGAGTGAAAATACGGCCCGCGGTTTGGTGTTATGGAAGCCGATGAAACAAAGATTGTGGTTGCATCGGATATATGTGATTCCGGTCAGCGAGAAGCTGGAATGAATATTGCAGAGAGATTCTATGTTTAGATTCAACCAACCCCAAACGAAAGGCATGGATCTTAAAATTATTCTCAAGCAGGCAATCATTAGTAGTAAAGTCTTCTTTCTAAAACAGCACTTCTAATTAGTCAAAAAAGATTAAGAAACCCTTGCCAAAATAACGGAAAATTAGAATCGTGTGTCTTATTGGACAGTTTTACGTTAATCCTGTCCAATTCATGTTGACTTTGGGCAAACGCCAATATTCACAATGACAAAATGTTACGCAAAGGAAACTGGTCATCGTTAAAAAAGCGACAAATTCTATTTTTATACCGGTCCGTTTATATGTTTCATACTAATGTGTGTTTTGGATCTAAAACTGGATCTAGTCTGTGATATATTCACCTTGAAATGTATTATAACACACGAAAACAAAATCAGATTCTCTTTACTCCATTTGGTATTCTAATTACTTTTTTGTTGTTTTCATTTGTATCAGTCCTCATAATATGTATCGTCTTGCTGCTCATCTCATACCAAATTATCTATATCTCGAATCATCCGTCAATTTCATTCCAAATTCGAATCCTTCTCCTTGGTGGCCAGAATGGGTATTCAAATTATATTCCTACGAGTACGTTTAGTTTCCCCAAAGGCAGCTAAAGTGGTAAGCCCTAGTCCCCATAACTCAGTGAGCATCGTTTCCGTGAGATCGCTGCACATCTGCTATGCTGCAAGCCCCGCCCACATCATGCCCACGCGCAGGTAATGCTCATGCACGGATTTTAAAGGTCTCACATTAAGTTAGACACATAATTTGTTTTTGGTCTGTAAAGGTTAGCAAGGTGCGTACTTAGGTAAATAACAAATTGTTTTTTGGTTATCTTAATTCGCCATCTTTGTCTTGGTCGACTGCAGCTTGCGAGATGGATCGAAAATATTACCATAGAGTTTCTTGCATTATTGCCCAACAAGTACTTCAGCCGTAACGTGATTTTCTATATTTATAACAAAATTACCAACACCAGGAAACATATCAATCATCAAATCAAACGATTTCTCATCTAATCGCGAATATTCCGAGAAAATCTTAGCTGCAGGCGGTTCCTATTTTCCAATAGATTTGAAGTGGGCAATTTGTAGAGATAACAATTCGTTGGCTAACAATAAGTTGCCTGTAGACGTTTCACATTAGAGTGGGCACGATCGACTTGTTGCCGCGAGCAATGTCGCGTAATTCCTTGCTTCGTGTGAAGTGACCCGTGCTTTACCGTAAGCAAGGGGAAAGGAAAGTGCAGAAGGCTTACTTTTAAAAACACTTCGTACTGAATTGGATGTGAGTGACAGATTGCATGAGTTCTTAAGGAATAGTGAAGCTTGGTCACATGGGGAATAAATATGAGAACAAGCTGCGTAATATAGATTTCATTAAATAATAGAATGTCATGAAGCCAGTTAAACTGAGTCAGTTTGCACTAATTAGCATTTTAATTCTGGTATTTTGGCTACCAATCATAAAAAAGTCATATGCATACATTCTTGCAAATATCAATTCGGGTGAGTCATTTGTTTCTATCATAATAAAACTTATTAGTGTGCATATAGATGATTTGTGTGAACTGCATCTACTGCTTCTAATTTTCTTTGTAGTAACTGTGGGTGCTTGGTTAACGTAATAACCACAGGTACCCAGTTACCCAATATTCCGTTACGGTCAACACCTGATTAGTGATTAGGATTCGATAATTGGGCTTAACTGACAGCTTTGTTATTTTTATTGTCCACGGAAGTTTGCTTAGAAAGTCTTACTGTCAAATAAACAATGGGGATTGCAGAACAATGTTCCGTATTATGACAATGATTTTGAAATATTGGATAATTGAAACCTGTGAGGCGATTGTCGTTATTCAATAAACATTTTTTATTACCTACCTCAAAAGCATGTTTTGCATTTCCGACGCCGCTGGTGAAAAGCAATGCTGAAGAAATATAGTTCAGAAACCAGACTACATTGAAGGGTCTTGAACATTAAGCAACACAACTACAGATAGAAGAAAAGACAATATTTTTGATTCAAGATCTTTTTGGCGACAACAATAGATAAAACTCGTATGTTTGCTTTAACATATTTTTGCTACTATAAAAAATAACATTCCATAAACTTGCATCGTCCACCACACTGAAGATATAATCCTCTACATATATGCACCCGCACACATTGAAACAATAACATATGCTCAACTCCCCACAATTACTCCCACTGATTTGTAAGGGCCGGCAGTTTAACGGGTTTCCATAAAATTAGGGAAACACAGGGGCCTACTCAACAAAACATCGAGAACGATCGAAAATTAAACGAATTATCGATACTCCCAAGTGATTTTGAACGCGAATAATAAGTACAGATTTCTCATTGAATTTCACTGTGCAAAGCAAATTATTCATAAGTTTTGTTTTTTGTCAAGTTTAGAGAGAGTGCAGTCACTGCAAACTTTTATTCTTCGTTTGTTTAGGTACATTACAAAGAGCTGGTATCTAGCCGGTATTAGGCCAACTGAAAAGTATTTATGATTGGCATAAAGATTTCTTTCAAAAAAATTGCCAGCCATCGGGTCTATCTCAGTTCTTAGTTCCCGGTCGCCCGTGTGTAGTGTTGGACAAATTGGTATCGATCTATCCTTAGTGCTGCGCGCGATACGGTCGAGTGACCGTCGATCAGACGTGACGGGCAAGTGTTCAGTGACGGCGATTGCTAAAAGGGTAGGTTTGTATAGTTATGGACATATGGCACGATATTCAAATATTATAATGAATTTTAATTTACTGATATTTTTGACCAATGGGATTCAATACCAACCTATTTAATCTGACATTTAGTTAACAACTTCTTAAAGTGAAACAGAAATGCATATTCGTTTTATCTCGAAGTCTGCCTCCTGACCATACCATGGTAGTATACCATATAAATTAGGAGACGAAAGAGATAAAACGAATATACATTTCTTTAATTGCCAAAGAGACAAAAAGTCCCTAAAAATATATTCGCCAATGATAAAGCATATAGACGAGACCCCTGCAATGATCGACACTTACAACCTAAAATAAACTTAGATCAAAGCTACATTTACACCTTAAACATGCCAATAACACGAAGCAAACTAAATTATGCAAACAACAGTTAATTGACAACTTTCTTATCACTTACAGGCGTGTAATTACATGTATTAAGAAGCAGCGTCCGGTTATAAAACTGCGTGTAAACACAAGTTCGATCCCGGGTCGTGAACGCCTCGTTTGTAGTAAGTTTTATAGACAACTACCTACTGACTAAAACCCATCATGTTCCTTCGTAGGCGTTTTATGTACCAGGGCCGCGGTAACTCTTTCGAACAATCCTGCAGCTCGCTGGGGTTGCTGGGCCCTGTTGGTGGTTGGTTCGAGGTTCTTCGAGTCGAGACTTTGCTTTATTTAATTTTAACATTTTCGAAACAATTACGACTAAAAGAAACGCTAAAGATGAGTAATTTGGTACTTGAAGGCCATTTAAAACTTTTTTCAAAATGTCGAATGTTTGGGAATCGATGTTTTATACACCAAAAATATACGGAGAAGCCATATTCCAGCCAAAGGTACAAATAGTTAGTGATACATTTCCTTCTTTCAGATTTTGTACTCTCCAGAAGAACGTTATTTTTCTTCATGAGCTGCTTATAAAACAGTATTAGCAGTGCGTGAGTACGTATTTAACTATGCAACAATTGTTTCAACAATAAAATCAAGAACAATCGTGATTCGCATTCCTTTGTTTCTCTACCTCAAAAATTAATAAGTGTACACTGTAATTAGATTTCTATCAAACAAAACATGTATAGAGCAGATAGTTCGCCCTACAAAGTGAGGGTATTATCTTAGTGTTACGATCGCCGTATCTGTGGTGGCCATCGATAAACATTGACTACACAATAACGTGGCTGTCATTGTAACAGTCAAACCTTTGTTCAGGTTTATGTCATTAGGGTTTAAGGTTTGGTTACACTGAGGCGTAAAGTAAGTCAAAAGTTACATTGATTGGAGAAAACTCAAACGTCATCTGGCTGTCATTTTTTCCTTGATTTAATTTAGTAATGTTACAAATGTCCAACTAATTCAATAATCTTATAGTTACTTACTATTTATGCAAACTCAGGATACATTTAATTAACAAGACCTGCAAATATTATGACACATAAAAGACTTTTCAATTCGTAATAAAACGTTAACTTATTAACTACAACATTTCAATTAACTAAACCTGACTCAATGTCGTCGACGTAAAACGTAATAGATCTGGTTTTGAAAGGAACGGAGATTGAAAAGTTTTATAGTTTACTAGCGACTCGCCCCGGCTTCGCGCGAGTGCAATGATGATACTAAATATTCTCCACTATTTAATGGATAGCAGCGTAGGACGTCCACCAACAACGTGAACAGACGATCTTATAAAGGTCACCAAAAGACGCTGGATGCAGGTCGCCTCAAACAGGTATCTGTGGAGATCTAAGGGGGAGGCCTATGTTCAGCAGTGGACTTCCTATGGCTGAGATGATGATGATGATGATGATGATTTAATGGATGTTATTGTAAAGCCTCCTTTTCAATCACTCTATCTATTTAAAAAACCGCATGTAAATCGGTTGGACAGTTTTGAAGATTTAAGGTTGCAAAGGGACACAGGGTTATAGGGACATGAGAACAGAAAAAGCGACTTTGTTTTATACTACGTAGTGAAGTCCGGAACTTAGGACCAGAGTCACTATCCTAAGAGGATGCAGCTTAACTAAAGAGACAGACGTTAGAGAAAGCTTTATTAAACGGATAATTGTTTTTATTGATCAATTACTTTCCAACGGATGTGGTTCTGGACATGCTTAATGAACTTTTAAGTACTGCACTAAATTACAAGCATCTTGATGGAGACAGTGAAATGAGCAAAGATATATAGGTACTAAACTGTGCAGGGCTTAGGACTAATTTTTTATAAAAATAAATCAGTTATATATTTTCTACATGTAATCATTTTTACCCTTAATTATTGGATTGGTTTATCCAGGCTTCCCTAGGTTGGTATTACTTTTTAACCGACTTCCCAAAAAGGAGGAGGTTCTCAATTCGTCGGGATCTTTTTTTTATTTTTTATGTATGTTCACCGATTACTCAGAGACGCCTCGACCGATTTGCAATTTTTTTTTTTGTTTGATAGGGTTTACCTCCCAGGTAATCCCATAGTCACCAGGTCAGGATCTGATGATGGAAACCCTGAGAAATCGAGGGCAACTTTCGAAAATTGTAGGCAAACGTACGGTAAAAACTTGACACTAAGGCGCATGTCTGATAACACTATGCAATGGTGAAGGTTTGGAGCTGACCTGATGATGAAGACCAGAGAAGGTCGAGGGAACTTGAACAATGAATGTGTAAACTACCTCGTGTTTGGGCTTATTTTGTTTGTATTGACGAGACCTTTGCAACAGTGAAGGTTTGAAGCTGACCTGATGATGGAGACCAGCGAAGGTCAAGGGAACTCGACAATTGAATATGTAAACTACCTCGTGCTTGGGCTTATATTGTTCGTATTGATGAGAACTTTCCACTGCGGATATGACATGCGGATAGTGACAACTATGCTTGTCACTGAAAAGCTAAAAATAAAAAACTTTTTACAAAAAAATAAAACCGACTCCCAAAAACACTGAAAAGCAAAAAAAAAAACTATTCTTAGGTGCATCGGCCTAGAAGTCTGTGGCGTTATAAACTTAGTTACATCCATTAGACACCGACTTCTAGGCCGATGCACCTAAGAATAGTTTTTTTTTTTTTGCTTTTCAATGTTTTTAGGAGTCGGTTTTATTTTTTTGTAAAAAGTTTTTTTGGTAATTAGTTTTGGTTCTGCATATGGTTCTGCATACATTTTATGCTTGTCGAAAAATATTTTGAAAACAGACCTCATTGCGTTCAAACCTTTACAAAAATCATTCATGTACTTACCCTCAAACGCAAAACGACTGGGTCAATTGCTCAACTTACCTGAAACAATAATAGCAATTACACTATAGTAGAGATACAATCATTTGACGGGCCCATGCGCCTGCGCAGTGGGCGTACAAAGGAACCAATGGACATTGATAATGAATATTCAATTAGATAAAATACAGTTTAGGTGTAATCACTATAAGTGGACTTGAAATTTTCTATGGAGAAAATTCTTGCCATATACGAGAACAGTTTAAGGAAATTAACATAGCAATAATAACGGTTTCAAATAGGTCGATTAAGTAGACCTTTACTTATTTTATGGTTGATTTTAGTTTAATAGCAGTTTAAGTATGGACAAGTAAGCATTCTACTTTTAATGATTGTATTGAATTGAAATAAGAAATTTTTATCGATCTCCTAGCACAAATGACTGATGCTGATAACATTGTGTATGATGAAACAAGTGGTGTGATTACGTTTCGTGATGTAAGAGATCGGAGAGAATATTGTTTGGGTAGTCATAATCTCACTGAATGACCTAAAAAAAAATCTTTGAATCGTCAAGTCAGTTACTAAAACACAAAATGTACCATGTTATTCGTCACTCGCAACAATAAGTTTAACTTCAGTTGTTGCACGTTACAAGGCTCTATATACACTAAAAGGCAAACTTCTGGAGGCTGCGATTACAGTTTCAATAGAAACATTACAAGTATTGCATAATGCTTTAAAAGATAGTAAGATAGTGATATATAATCGACACCTGAACGAACTCGAGGCGTGTACCGCTATCCATCAATGCTGCCCTGGTAGGGTTACCAATGGTTACCATACTAGGAACAGTAGAAACGATAGTGTTTCCTAAATCTAGTGCAGAGGATAACGGAAATTCTAAACTTGGAGGTTTTGGAGCTAAAATGTTTATGGTTATTGATAAGTTCTGGTGTATAATGGAAATTAATGATGTAGGTAAAATGACTGTAACATGTATTTAACAAATGATCATGAAACCGATCACCCGATTCTGGAAGAGCTGACAATTTCATAGCTTAACAGAGATGAGACGAAAAGTCTGATAAAGCTATGTAAAATATGCAAAGCTTTCTTTTTGTATGAACTTTCCTTCATCACCATATTAACATATTCATCATCAAGACCACACATGAAAGCCCTATTGGCGGTCAATATGAATTATGTTCGTACACTTAATTTATCGAGGTACCCACGTTCGATTCCGTGTTGGTTTCTCTTGTCATATTGTCCGATGGATGGATAGCTCCGCCCGTGGGTGTGTCTGTACGTCACGTCATGTATATGTGTATTAATTTGTATAATATTGCCTTTGTCACCTTTGACGGCTTCATTTTGTTCTTACAATATTTTATGGACTTTCTTTTCAAGTAGATTTTCGGGCTATGAATTATGATGTGCATCTTGTAATTTATGTAAATGCTTCTGACTATAAATCTTACGAAGTATCTTCCGAAAGACATTTCCTCTTATTCTTAGCGCCATGGTCTATAACTCCCACACCACTACTTTTTTATAGAATAAGAAGTGCCCTTTGTATCTACAGCTTATAAATTATCTATCTTCAATTGAAGCTATAAATCACGAATATTCATTGTTAAAAAGAAAACAAGTCGACAGACTTACTATCGATCGCAACCAGATTATTATACTGAATTCAAAGTTAGATAATGCTTACAGGAAGATGTAAATACTTTTCCGGACAGATTGTGGAAGTTCTTAAGGATTTATGGAAATGAGTAGGAACCTTTGGTCGCAATAAAATGTCATAGCTAAGCCAATAAATAACATTATTTATGACCTGAACGGAAAACTTCGTCGATCACGTCAAAAAAATCTCTAGTAGACGTAGAAGTGAGATATTTAGCAGAACTACGCGAAACAAATTGCCTGACAACTACTGTTTACGCAAATATTAACGTTACGTCTAGACTCAATATTTGATTGTATTATGTAAGAAATGACTGGTACTGGCCAAAAGTTTCGACGACGAAGCCAGAAATAATTTAGATATACGATATTTACAATATGTAGTAACCTGAATAGTTCCTCATTGGCTGTACATATGGGATAGAATAATAAAACCATATTACTTTTTTCAGGTTTATCGAAGTTTCAAAAAATGTGCTTATGCCTGACTTCAAAACTACGTAACAGACCATGCATAGCTTAGAATTTTTGAACCCATCAGACTTAAACCTGGCCCTTCACAATCCTGACGAAACCTTCAAACATAACAATCCTCAGAACATCATGTGTTACTCAATGTAAGAATTTGCAGCTCACGTTGAGGTCTGAGGTCACACTATAATTCAACACAGTCCGTGATATATCTCGGGATAATATTATCTTCTGCATCGTAAGTACTGAAGT
Organism: Helicoverpa armigera; assembly: GCF_030705265.1. Taxonomy (NCBI): domain Eukaryota; kingdom Metazoa; phylum Arthropoda; class Insecta; order Lepidoptera; family Noctuidae; genus Helicoverpa; species Helicoverpa armigera. The sequence goes on along the minus strand of NC_087142.1, from coordinate 6,753,129 downwards.
GATAAGTGTTGTTGGTATGATCTAACCAATACGTGATTGAGGGTGTGTTGTTTACAGTTATGCTTGTATTTTAATATTTAACCTGACCAGTTTCAGGCGTAGAATATATGTTTACTAAAATTGCAGAAATCGGGGTAATGACTTTTTTGCTTCGTCCAAATTGATACCAAATATGCTGCTTACAAGGACATATATCTACTATTCTGTTTTCATTGGCCATCCTGTATTCTTCTTCAAACCAAAAACATTCATTTCGAATCCATAAAAAATGCCACTTTTCTTCTGATGATGCGCAATAGTGGTTTGCTTTGTGTAAAATGTTATCAGAATTCATACGCGATATAGCCATTGCGTCAAGATATTGTGCTAGAAACTACGCTCACAAGTTGACAACCAATAAATCATTGAGAATAACATCATCACTCCAACTAAATGAAGTCTCTATACAAAACTGAAGGAAGATTTATAAACTCGGTACTCTAAAGGACACCATAGCTCGCACACAGAAATATGAACCATTTGTCATAGCAGAGGTTCCTGAATATCGAAATATTACAATCGACCATTGTTTTGATTTCGTAGCAGATATTGCAACATTACAAATCGTACGCAAACACAGTCGCGGTGAACGAGTGAAATTCTAGATAGGGTTGCTAGAGATAAAGCAGAGGAAATTTCTAAAATGCCGAAAATTCGTGATAAAATCAACAGAGTGCATTAAGATGGTGAAATGATAATATTTAGAAATGATTCTTGTTGTGAGATTGAAGTGAGATTTCAAAACAAAAGTAGACGTTTTTGTAGCAAACGGTAAAAACTAAGCTACAGGAACCATAGATTCAATTTCGGTATCCATCATCATCATCATCCTCCTGCCCTTATCCCAATTTTATTGGGGTCGGCGCTTTTATTCAATTTCGGTATGCTATGTGTAAAAAAAATTAAAGCGCCTTTCATTAGTACTGTTCTATGTCTGTTCGTAGACAGCCCTGCACAAAACACCATAAAGTTGCCATCAGCGACACCTCGAGGTGGAAGGTAAATCATGGGGTGGAGGGCAGCCACTTTCGCGCCAACATGCATTGTTACACACACATACAAACAACACCTAACACATTAACATACACGTAGATATAAGATGTACATAGGTATCACTAAAGATACAACAGTTACAGTAAAGACATAAAACCTATAGTAAATTTTGCATTAGAATAAATATTTTTGCCTTGTCTAAGTTTAAGCTATAACCATAAAAATGTGGACTAATTCTGTCCAACAGATTAATTGTTATTGATTACGAAATATTCAAATCAACGAAATCTGATCTCACAAATATAATAACTTTCCATTCGAAGGAAAGGAAGGAGGATACAATTAAGTCTGTAACGAAGATAAATGCCAATAATTTAGCAGATTGGATTCAACGATAAGGATTTAGATATGGATGTGGCCTTTAAAAACCACACACTGATGACTTTAACTGATGAGAACTATTATAGCAAACAAAGGAGTAACTCGATACGTCATATAAATCTTCGCAATTAAATGCAAAACAGATAAAATCTCCCACAAGAACTTAATTATCATCAATAGTGTTACGTAAGCATCTTCCTTTAATTCCGGACACCCTGACCTTTAGTCTCGATTCTCAGAAGAATTTCACTAAAAGACTACTTGCACAAATAAAGAAAAGAAAAAAACAGGATTATGTGATGTTAATAAAGATATCACGTATAATAACGTAATCAGCCTCTTTAAGCTCGAGAAAGGAGTTTCTACGCCGAAATATACGACCGATGCTATCAACAACTTTATATTTTACAGAAACGTGAAAGAAATAACAATTATATAATTATTATGATGTTAAAAATTATGTCAGGTACATAAATGTATTACATTTTTTACGGCACTGTAACGGCTTTAATTTGTCCTAAAAAGATTTATCTGCGGGTGCTTTTTGAAATTTGGCGATTCAGCGATTTTGCCAAGATAGCTTATCAGAGCTGATATGAATCGGAAATACCACAATTTAGATTTAGTATCACTATGATAAGAAAATCTTACAATATCAGCGAACACGTAGATCGACATCAAAAAACTTCTAACAGTGAAAATCGTTCAAATAGAAAGGAATCCTAAAGCGAAAATACTAAAGACTGAGGAAATAGCTTAATAAATAAGTACATCAATACGCAATCATGTAACTGCTTTAAACAATAGACACTAAATACTCCACAGTATAGTAAAAGAACATGTTACGATACTTATGTATCTAAATACCAAATAACCACCGACGATATCTAAGAATTATCCAATAAACCTTTTCGTAAAAGAAGATAGCGGAACAAAAGTCCACATTAGGCGTATAATCATTGACTATAAAGATGTCAAGGCATTAGTAAATAAAGTAAACAAAGACAAGGAAGCCACGGCTACATTGAATACTTCAGCTTCATTTGCATATCGTGTTTTAAGAGTTGAGGAGAAAATCCACCACATTGCAGGAATAAGCAAGTCGTTAGGACAAATCGACGACGAAAGCTTGGATTAAAACATTTCACTAACCACTGTGGCTGTAACTAACTGTTCTCGAATATTCCAGCCAATTAGATCGCGTTGATTGCGAAACTGATTTGTTTAGTTATAGATTTTGCATGAGGAAAAGGAATTGTGTCTACGCTTTGTTTGTTTAGTGCACCCTAAATATTAATAAAAGGACCGTTTACTTTTGTGTTTTTAAGTAGCTTTTAATCAAATCCTATGATTACGAAATGCATATAAGTAAATCAATCAATCACAGCATACAACTCGCTTTAGTAAATTTTCAACGTGCCAAGACTAGTTAAACCTCTTACAAAACGCACGACAGCCGTTCACAATGATATCCACACATTCTAAACACTCCGTACCAATAAGACAATGATTTACCTCACACAATGCAACATCAAAACTAGACAGTTTCGACAAAGGTGTGGGTGATCTAGAATTCGTAGTACGTGTCGCAAGTCGCAAGGCAGAGACGATCGCGCCACCGATAGCCCGCACTAAGGATTCCGTCACGACCTACACGAACACATGAAACTACTCCGAACTACACTTATACACTCGCCTTCAAGCTTATTATCTTAATAAAGGTGGCAGAGATGGTGGAAAACCCAAATGCATGGAAGTTACGTGACCTGTAACTCCTGAACTAATTCAAATATCATTTATCTCTGCAAAAATGTCAAATATTTTCTGTATTACAACGAGCAGCCTAATGTGATTAATTATCACCACTGGACATATTATTATCTGACTGTAAGTATTAATTACAATAACTGAGCATTAAATTAAAGCATTGGCATGCGGATCTGAGGAATTCAGTTCACATTTCAACAAGAAATCGCGAGAAAGCAGACAAGACATTTAATTCAATGAAATGTAGTGCAAGAAAAGAAGAATTATTATGCCGTAGAACACTAAAAAGCAATCTCGCTAGAATTGAGGCTAGAATAGTGGGTGGACACCATCTGATTACACAGATAGAATATTACCAGACGAATTACAGAGACACAAATTCAATTTGCAGTATCATGCGATTCAATTATATCTAGATTAAAAACATTAAATTTAATTAAGCACTTCAGTATATGATCTCTCAGGTTTCAAAACGCAACTAGTTGCATGATCGAAACGACAAGAAAAAAGTTTACAGACAAACAGTAACACGACTGGTTCTGTTATCATCTTATGAAACAGTCTTTCTTGTACAATTAAGATAAGACTAATGCACAGTGCAAGAACTTGTAAATTAAAAATAACGATCTTGAAGTCACGACGGGTTAGAGGTTTCTCAGTAAAATTTACATAAATACTACGGATAAATTCCGGGTAAACGCAAGGATTGTCAACTATGCTCCGCAAAGCCATAGCGTACTGTAAAAGCGAAAGCTAATGGCACATTACATTAGATTTTATTCATCTTTGTGGATAATGTGATAGAATCTTTGACAACTAAATATGTGTGTATCTGTTCAGGAAATCATATTTGCCTAATGAAGACATAAGATTAGATCATCAGATTATATAGAACACTTAAATAACATTATATCAAACGTGTGAATGTGAGTCAGGTTACACAACTGTCCCTGTCAACCCTATTAATTACATTGATGACTGGGTCCATAATCAACAAGACAAGAGAGCCTAAGATAAGGGAGAAAGCAATGATGGCGAGGTCACGGGGTAATGTGCTGAAAGTAATACGCCCATTACATGGAAACCTGACGACAGCTTTACAAATGGCACTCGACAATCAGATGGCGAGAATTCATGCAAATATAAACACTGTTGTTCGTCGCTGACATTTAAGCGCTCAAATAATACATGAATCGCGTATCTAAAGTTTATCGGTAAAGTGAATTCAGCAAAGTCACCTTACTAATCTGAAATTAATGATATTATTGAATATCAAACTTGAATTGCGTCAAGTTATATGTTGCACGTTTGCGAAACCTTCAATGTACTTTATAATGGGTGTTGTTTTTGCCATCAATTAACATCTTACGAAACCACATCTTAGTGGGCTGCTAATGTCGTGTACAAGATTTAATAATGCGAACCTTTCAGATTTCCACAGTCTAAATCCACCTACATCAAAATTATATCAAGATTGCAATGGGACAATGACAGATATTAATCCATTTCCCTTATACTTTCACAATCTGCGTAGGAAGATGAACAATTTATAATAGACTTAATATGTTTACCAATTTAGAAATTCTAACTCGAGACAACAGTTGTGAACCCACAAGAATTTGTTCACAATTAAAATCGATTGGAAACAAAGAACTTTAATTCACAAAGGTCGTCATATAAAAATGTTATTTCCCAATCTACCGTAATCATAGTAATTTTGTGTCACATCTCGGCATATGCAATTATAACGGTGAATGGGATTGGCCGGCGCCGAACCACAGACCTGTGACATACGACTGCGTGAGCGCACATTGCTATCCTATTTGAAATAACGGCAATTTGTCCTATGAATAGTGAATTTCACCCAATTCATGGTCGAGTGCCAATGTTTGTTGGTGAAAATGAGATGAAAACGACGATAATGTTAATTAAGGTTTCATTTTGACTGACCTCGTTTGCTTTGTAGCTGGCACAGGATAAATCATAAATGTAGGAAATCTCTAATGTGAATAAGATTCAAATGAATACAACTTGAATCGGGTACTACAAATCACGGCGTATTATATTATGATAATAATTCTGGTGGTTTCAATGCAAAACTTGGATAAACTTATGGTAACAAACCTAAACACGCAAGACTTTATAATAGAACTAATACTAAATCATTCTACAATAACAGAAAGGGCTCCCCATATATTTTTTGAACAGTTGATGTTCGTTATAAAAACTGACAACTGACTCAATTACACACATTAATTGTACGAAACGTTGTCAATCGACGACAGCCGATAAGTCGTAAAAGTAAATAAATGCAGGCGCGACCGGAAACGCATACAATTGGTAGCACCGGATATTTGTTCGAAAAGGGTCCCGACCTTGCCCGACAATCAATAAAAGTGAGGTCAGTGGATACGATTTGATGGACGATATACTAGATGAATGATTGTCAATAACTACTGAGTAACGCAATGTCAACAAATGAAGCAGAGATGATGTGATACAAACAAGCAAACAAACAATAAATACCAAACACGACAATATTTATAATTATACTGAATGTATGCGAGCATTGTTCTTTGCTTGTAGTGATTTTGTGTTGTGAAGTGTCACTAAACAACAAAGTCGTTGAATAATGAAGAATTTGCATCTTAAAGTTTAAAAATAGAATCAGCATTAAAATGAAATAATCACTTAATGAGAGAGATCCTATAAAATTACTAAAAGAGTTATGACGAGGCAAACTGTTTAAAAAACCACTATTCGCAAATCAAAACGTCGATGATAATAACAAAGCACATAAAGTTGCGTGTCTTGCAAGCAAACTCGCAAAATTATAGCAATCTTCAAACGGCCATAATTCTGTATGAAAATGAAAATAAACAGAGATCTTAGGCTTCACCGGGAAAGAACTATAGCAAATAATTGTAAGCCCACGTAATTGCCGGTTTTCGCTCCGGGTTTATAAAGTGGTGAATAATGCAGTTCCAGGGAAGGATCCTCAGGGAAATGTACAAATTATAAAATGTCCATTATAAGAAACCGTCTTAGTTATATCATAGTAATTTAACAAACTGCAGCTACTGCTTCAAGTAGACACTGGATGAATTTGTCATAAACTAGAATTAACCATTTTATGCCTCGTAAGCTTAAGCGCGGAAATCCTGATATTATCTAACGTTCCTTCACTAAAGAATCAACAACTATCAATTTAAAATTTATTCAAATCAGAGAAATAGCACGAAAGGGGCGTGATCTAAGACCAGCTAGTGAACGCGTAAATCACATTACTACTCCGTGTAACTACTGTAATAAGGAGCATAAGCCGACCCATACAATTTCCTGAACTGAGTACAACACAATTATATATCAATTAAACTTCAGCCAGTTATTACAAGAACTTTCCTAGTCCACGTGCCGCGTTGTGCAACACGCTTTGAATTATGGAGTCACTAATACTGATCAAGATAACTCGAAAGCAAACCATGGAGTGCTGAATAGTGCTGGAAAATTTATAGCCCCAAGTGATAATATGGCAGAACAAACATTAATGGAAACTGATATAAATTATGCGGGGAAAGGAGGAATCTGTATTGAAAACAATGTTTCAAAGAAAGTCAATATAGAATACGCGCTAACTGATAATTCATTTAAGTGTTCCGTCCTTTCATTAAATTGAAAATTTGTATTAAAGCTCACAGTGACGCAAGAGGAAATAGACTTGTTATAATTTATCCGGCAGGCGATTCGCACCGACAATTTTATTAGTCTAGTATATGAGTCTTGGATATCGTTTACTCAAACGTAAATTCAATTTGAATATTCTGCTGAAACGTTTTCCAGTTACACTCATTTTACTTTCCATCTTAATGGTCAAAAGTTGCATATACACTTATAACCAAGATCGCTTTATCACCTTGTCGCTAACTTCAATACCATTAATAATTTCATAAGGTCCGGCTATGACATTCGATACTATCCACACAAACATTCGCGCTAAACGAACCTAATCGGAGAGATCTAATCGAGACATAATCGTCTCGAAACAATTTATTTATAGTCTCATTAAAGAGCTAAGTTTATATGCTTTTAAAGCCATTTAGGAGCGCAAAGAGCACTAATACCCGTGTAATATGCAATATACAAGATAAGGCCGGAGCTTCGGATAATTTATTCAATTGCAACCTGTGTACCTTTCATGCTAAAGTGGCAATACTAAGAATTTTGACAAATGGAATAATTGCTTGTCTTCTATGCACGTCGTACATGTGCTTCTGAGGCTGCTGAATAATTCAAGGCACGCATAATCGATATGCAATAAGATACCAAGTGTATCGATTTCCCTTTCAGTAAAATACGAGCTGTGTTCAGCGGAAAATGCCATGCAGATATACAAACCAAGAGAAACGTAGAAAATAAAGATAATATCACTGATAGTACTACGTCTCTGTATTTTACTTTCGAGTCAATTAAATCATCAAATGCGTTGAAAGAGACCCTTCTCTTTACCGAACATAATCAAACAGAATAAACACAATAAATTATTATAAACTTAATAGACCAAGGCGTAAACGGCGTGAAAGTTTAATTAATTAATGAAACTAAACCTTAAAACGACTTGCCGACAGTTTACAAAGATAACACAAAATACGTTCATGTTCATAATATAGAAATTGTTAGATATATTTACAAAGTAGCATTTGCTGGTACTGCAGGGGATTATAACAAAGGAACTCGATATACCATTAGAGAATAAGATTGAATTTCAAGTGCGAAATGATGTTCCAAGAGCAAAATCGTAATAGAAGGTGAGAAATTAACTAACGCCTAAGATTTTAATGTTGAGAAAATACGTTGTGGCGCAAGAAGTAGGAACTTTCACAGATTTAAGATAAGACGTAGTTAAAGTCAAAATGACAAGCACAGACATCTCAGTTAACAGCCGCGTTTGAATAACACGGCGGATGAACAAAGCAGAATGCTGTATTAGGAGTTAATCAACGTAGAAATATATTCACGTCCATGTTTATTTTTCGTAGTGGCTCTTTTAAATATATTAAGGAATTCCTCGAGTTTACTGAAAACATATGAAAGGAGGACAAAGACGCTTTTTTGATGTATAATAATTACCGATTTAGACTCTAGAATGTCAAAATAGTACTTAAACTAGTCCAGGCAAACTTCCACTTAAATACTTGTGAAATTAACACCACTAGAATAATTGCAGCTTATGTTGAAGTTTATGCATTAAAACATTGTAATGTCGTGAAAGTAGAAATTGGAAGCGATAATTTCCTAGTATTTGAAGAGAATGTAGTGAGCTTAACGCGTGACGGGTAGCTCATATGAAATGGCTGACCCTTCAACCTTACGTGCAATGAAGATTGAAGAACCACCACACCCAGCTTATATCTACATATTAAGAATTTTATACAGGTTTGTAACATTTAAATGTTGGCTTGCATAAACAACAATACTTTCCCTTGCTTTCCAATAAATAACATTTTGAATTCGGAAATATATAACTCAACTCGCTATTTGCATTTCAAATCCCAAAAATCGTGTTCATTCTTGGTACTTACTTTGAACAATTTCTCAAAACAAGCTTTGAATGGGGTACTATTTGTAATCCCTTCTATATCAAAATCCTAAATCTATAATCACGGTTGGAAACTCAATGTTCCGATCGGCTGAACCTCATTACAGCCAGCTAATGTTTCGTCATATTTCTGCACAATATTAAGGCTATCGCCGGGGGCTGTGAGCGTTATTGTGGGGGATTTTTGCCACAATATGTTATCAGCACTGCGTACCACAACCACTTTCGCAGTGCTTTCTAAATCCCCCAGAAGATTAGCACGCAACTAAAATACTGCCGGTGCCGACACGGAAGCTTTATTACCCCCTGTTCTTGTGATAGTATCAATATAAATATGTAACATATTGTTGCCATCTCTTGTTTTTGCTTTTTCATCTGGAATTTCATTTCCTTTACTAAGATTGCTGGAATTTTTAAGTCAGCATGTTTGTTGGGGAGAGATTGAGACGTTGCTATCTAGTGCAGCTGTGTCGGTCATTGACTACATGTATGTATTGTCATTCATGAAGCTGTAGTTTTGGCTCTGTAGTTTTTTGAGACTTGGATATACCTACCTGTGTTCTATCATATATTTGGGAACAGTAGGTCTAAATCGTGAAACTCAGTGAAATCTTGATAATTCGGAAGCAGTTCAATACTAGCCAACCCAACATTTTCAAATTTTATTAGCTTCACATCTACCAGTGCACGTTTAAATCTATTAACATAATAAACTATTCCAACAAAACAGTTCAAATTCGTGATCTTCACTAAATCAAATGCCGACGATCTGTCCTACTTTGTTCGTCCTTTAGAGTGCAGTAAATCTAATCCGCGGGCACTATTACTGAATGCTACTTTGCACGTAGTATCTCCGGCCACCACGGGGCGCGATGGCGCGATACTATCGCGTTGACGCCGCGGGAGAAATATTGCGCGCGCGCAGACTCGCATCTGGAGACCTTACGTACTACCACACAATAAAGCGAAAATTATTCAACTCAATTCTGAAATACAATGCTTATTTGGGACTTCTAAATTCAAATCCAGTATGAGCAAGCTCAGCAATGGATTGTGAATAAGTGGTAGCGTTTTGTTGTATGCTAGCTTTTAGTAGATTCCCGGACTTGTAAGAACGTGCCTTATTGCAAGTCGCAAGTTGTGAAATTATTCCTTTGTTACGTGTAGACATAACAAATTTGCTCAGTAACAATATTTTAGCTTCCCATAACATTGATTTGCTCAAAATACTTTTGTTGTTTGCAGATTTGAACAAAGCTGTAACGAAACGAATTTCGCGACTTTGATGGAAATGTTAAGATTAATTAGTGGCTTGTCTATATTAAATGCATTTGAATGGTTCATTAATCATTTGTATGAGACATAAACATATTGAATACTTTCTCTAGACATACAAATCTAGATGGCATCTCTTACGCGTGACGTCACAAGTTACAGATGTAAGAAGACGTGTAGACAGGTCTTAAAATAGATGAATCGAACCATGACCAACCAGTTAATACTCATTTGTAAATTGATATTAGGAGACGTGACGAGAGAATCTAATAGACCTACGATTCGCACGTTATGTCATGACAAATGTATGTAACATTACATCTGCTCATATTTTGATTTACATTGCATCTGAAATGCAATAGAGGAATGCGATTCTGTCTTATCAAGTTAAACTACACGTTTTTTATCTGCCACGCCTTTAGTACAAAAATTCATGATATGTAATTTTTATTATTTTACAACATTTTTGTTTATCACATTCAACGTGAGGCGTTTTGTTTTGCAATTGTTTTTCATTCGTTCTTTTGTTTCGCTATCAATGCAGTGGCTATCAACTATGTTAGATGCAGGATTCCTAATGATCGAATTTTGATGAAGAAATACGGCGCTCATGACCAGGAACAATGATTATACATACCTAAGTTATTATAAACGGAGTCGTGGTGGCCTAGTGGTCAAAGAACCAACCTCTCGAGTATGAGGGCGCGGGTTCGAATCCAGGTCAGGCAAGTACCAATGCAACTTTTCTAAGTTTGTATGTACTTTCTAAGTATATCTTAGACACCAATGGCTGATAAAAAGGTGAAGGAAAACATCTTGAGGAAACCTGGACTATATAGTCTGAAATCACCAACCCGCATTGAGCAAGCGTGGTGATTAATGCTCAATCCTTCTCCGTGTGAGAGGAGGCCTGTGCCCAACAGTGGGACGATAAATAGGCTGTAACTAAGTTATTATAACAGCCTACTCTCAAAGAAAAGACCAGACATATCAAAATATTTCGCTCGTCGAACTAGTTCTATTATTTGAATGAAAAAAGTACACCAATTTAATCTGAAACTCTCTCACATTAATCATATGCGCGCACACATCGTTATAAAACAAACCGCGAGTCGGATTCGCCCGCGGGAGCGAAAGTCGCTACCGATCTTGTCCGACGCCGCCCGACGTCGGCCGATCTTACACCGCGATAAATTCATTAATCACTTACACTACCGGCCAAACAAAATGGTACCGTTTTCCTACATTTACACTGCCTGCCAGATTAACTGCTATTGCTTTCCTATATCGTTACTAATAATGCGAAATTATTCCGTGTCTCGGTTGCATATTGAGACTATTTGTCTTAATATTTTGCCGTAATCTTAAGTTGTGAAATCTTTATAGCTATTGCTGGATTGATGTAATGATTACTACAGAAATGACAAAAACTTTTTTGATACCTATATGTATTTCAACGAGAATGACAACTATTTTTCATAATATAATTTATAAAAGATTTTTGATGGGATAATCTATTTTTTTCAGGTGTCAATCGTTAAGCTTATTTACGACTTTTAATTCTTATAAATGTTCCTTGTTTTTCCTACACTTCTCAAGGAAAGGACACTTAACGTTCAGCTCATTACCTGAAACAATTTTACTGTATCGACGGCCATTTTGCAAATGGCGTCCGTTTCTTGTCAGAATATTTTAATGGCGCTCATTTATTTAAACACGCTTTTATCTGTAGCATTAAATTGCGTATAATCAAATACTACTATTGCCGGTACAAGTGGTACTAATATTATAGATTACTGATATATTTACTTAAAGGAGGAAAATAATCCTTTCTTAATATTGTTTATGCGAGAGTAAAGTCATACTGTTCACTTATTTGTTACGCTTTCACGGTGTAACAGCTGTAACAATTAAGATAACATCTATATTCGATATGGGGATAGATTAAAATCTGAAAAAATCATAGGCGCGTGTAAGTTTCTCAGAAGTGAGTAAACCCGAAAGAAACCACTAGTTTGTATCTATAATTTTCTAAAATCTATGGTATTGAAAAGGGACATGTATGTTTTCACCTTTTACTTATCTTTTTGTGCCGACTAGGTCATACAATGATTGATAGTTTAGTCACAAAGCACGTCCCAAACCCATTTCCATTGTTTGTGACAAAACACAACTTTTCTCAAGTAAAAACAATCAACTGTACACTTAGAGACCCGCACACTGGAGACTAAATAGTCGGCCGACACTTGACCCAATGGTTGACAAACATTTTTTTAAACAAAATCTTGATTCCAGTCAAAGTTATAAGTTGGTCTGATATCGGCTTAACACCTGATTGTTGTAATTTGCGCACTTCCATTGATCTTCATACTGATTTATGAGCCCGAACAAACTTATTGGCCGACTAAAAGTCTGCAGTGTGTGGCTTAACGTGACATTATGTGTACGCTCGTTAACAAAAGGAAATAATTTACGCATTTTACCGTTGGCAATTTCCTCTGCACGCGAGTGTAATCTGTAATGTTTTAGTTCATAGTTAAATGGGCTATCTGAACAGTCGTCATTTGTACTAATCAGTGTATTTCTTGCCTATTAGTTGAGCCTTAGAGCGTAGTTATTATATAGGGCTATGATTTTAAACTTACACACAGAGATATTAAATTACTAGTACCTAAGTGTACATATTTAAACTGAACTATTTTCCGTGAAACGACAGTATAAGTAAAGCATTTAAATTTAGGTGAGTCTTTTAAAATCATTGAAATATTATATTGTTACGCACTGAAGGATCCTACTCACCCTAATTAAAAAAAGAAAACATTCTTTACCGTAAAATGGCATCTACTTATTTCACTTTTGCACTATCTTCGAATCTCAAGAATAAACTGCTATACAGATTTTAACAGCTGCAAACATACCTATTTCGTCCATTCTGACAACAGTTAGATAAGAAAATTGAATTCGAGGCGTGAATATTGAAATCGATCATAAAAACGACATATTGATAAATTGAACTGACAAGCAAAACATTTTAAAATCTACATTATCAACATATTCGTTACACTGCATCATACAATATCAAAAAAAACAATAGTCACATTTTATTTATTGAGGCTGTATTTTGTTATTACGAACGACTTCACACCAGCTTCATACTCGAGATCTTTCCGCGAGAAAATGAAAACCCGACGCGCGATTTCAAGTGTCATCGTCTATCAATTCTATAAATAATACGTCATAATATCAACTTTACTTATGCAAAAATAAAATCAACATAAAACTTTGCAACCCAGTACAGGTACCCTTTTACCTTTGACTACATTCACATTTCTCTTACAGTACCGATAGCTAGAGAAAGAGGATCTATTAAGTCAGATCAATGGCTCCAAATAACAGATGGTCGGTCATGTCACAAATTGACTTAAGGTTAATTGTGACAGCGACCTCTATTGGAAAGTTGCAAACGCATTAGTCAATCAAGACAAACGTTTTGTTATCTATGGTTTTATTGTTATGGGAACTTTATGTTGTCTGTGGTGAATATTTTTTACATAATATTTTGTAAACAATAGTTTAACTTTATTGCTTGTTTGTAAGCAAGTCTGTTTTGTGTTATTGACGTAACTATTATTAGGTAAGAATTCAAATGCATTTTTTTTACAAGAAAATTACGAAAAAGAATGCATAAATTGTGTTTTATTTTTTCCAATTCGATTCAAGTTTTCAACCATGAACAAACAAGGTACTGATTGATTTTCGCATATTAGTTTAGAAGCTACATAGTTTACACTGTTTAACCTTTTGAACACAACAGATTTAAGACCAAACTTTATTGGTATAACAGTACAATTTGCTGGCCCATAAATGAGGTGACTAATAACGAAATATTAATGGCTAATAGTAGTACATAGTTCTACAATGTAAGCGATATAATAATCGTAAACAGCCGTTTTAATTAAAGCGGAACATTGTTTGTATGGTGTAATAAATATCAGTATCTAATGACCGGTACTAAGTTACGGTTGCTACTCGATTCTAATAACTTATCAAGTGTTACGCGTTAATTTCTGCGTAACGTATAAGGCCTTAAAGGGAAGTTTGTCTGTTGAATTTAATTTGGATCTGAAGTTATTCGGGTTCTGTTCTACCAACTACCTGCGACCTTGGACAAAGGATAAAATATTGAGTATAAGCTTTTCTTTTTAGCATCCAGCGTGGCAATGCTTCCAGTCTTTTGGGCGCGATCCCTGTTGACATCTTGAGTTTAATATACATATCATTTTTGGATAAACTTGTAAATAGTTTTGTTATAAAAATATGTTCTGAAAATTCATATTTCAAAACAGCATTAGCAAAACTGTTTTCGAAATGGAAAGTAACCTCAAAATTGGTGTCGTAACTCAATTTCTTAGTTACTCAGATACTACTGTAGTTTTCATACCAAAGTATTCCATATAAGGCTTTATTTTCTTTTCAATTTGGATATGTCCGTACACACAGGCTGACCAGCAGTGTGTACGAGCCTTGCTAATCAGATAAGGCCAATTTGTAAGCCGGTAGATACATGATCTCAGATGATCTGATGACCTCGAGCTTACGGCGCTCTCGTTTACTTCAGATTCTACTATCGTTGCATAGATTTATCAATTTAAATGGACATTGTGAATGTTATGTTTTGTTTATTGAAATGTTTTCTGTGTTTCTGTTACATTTTCTATTTGATATTTATGATATAAAGGGCAAACGGCTAATAAGTAAGATCATAGATTAAGAAAAAAATATGAAGAAGTAGATAAAAGCTACAAGAAGGTAAAATTAAAAAAAAAGATTTAGAAAAATCTTGTCATTATGATTAAGGTAGGTCTATTCTTTTAAAAAATAACAAAAGGCTTACATGTTCTGATATTATTTTTCAATGTAAGTAGATACTCTCTTACAATTTAATTTCCCTTTCAAAATCTGATTTAACAAGATCAATCCGACACAAGCTATCATAAGCATATCTTCTAAAGCATCAGTTAAGGATAATTTGTGCAGCCACAGATACACGATCGGCGATGATCTGATGACCTGCGCCTGCGTCGGTTTAGTTAAACGTTACTTGCGATTTCCGTACTATCGAGATATCTTCTAATTTGTCAATTTTAATCGAAAGCTGAGAAAGTATTGATTGCTATCCTGTCTTGTCTCTGACAGGACACTCAGTAGCATTTATGCCAAGTGGATTAATCGTGAGCATTGTTGCAGATCAGAGCCTTTTGATAAAACTGTCAAAGAGTCAAGTCCTAATACTTATTAGTAAGAAATGTAGCATGGCTTGTCGGGCTTAATGTATGGAATTGGTGTAAAATTATGATGGACTTTAATTTCGAAAAACCAAAATAGCTGGGATAAAAAGCCTTGGGAGATGATGAATTTCAAATGTTTCGAAACAAATGCATAGCGCTACTGTATTGTGAGTTTTACAAGTTACTTTTTCGCATCTGGCTTTTCTATCAAAACTTCCATGATAAGTAATATGCGCATAGATTTACATAAAGCCAGCCCAGAAGATGCGACATTTTATATTTATTGTTATTTTCTGACATCTAAATCTCTTTAATTTTTGCACCAATAGTTAACTTTGAATATTTGCTTAAGCTTTACATAACACGTATTTCCTACAGTAATCCCATCATTAAGAGACCATGTAAATATCTACCGCGATCATGATAAGATGTGCATTCATAGGGCTTATCATGCACTTATCTTCGATGCAATAGCTGGAGGTGGCTGGGTAAGGGTTAACTAGTACATTATGCATCTGCTGACCTTAGCCCTGTGGGTAGGTATCTTTGTGTTTTAGCTTTTACAAGAGGTTATGTAATAGTGGTGATACTTTGAATGTTTGTGTAAAGTGGAGGTAAAAATATTCTTGTTGGCTTTATAGTTCGGACCGGAAGTTTTATTATTATCGTAGCTATCATATTATAAATGGAATAAGTTAGAGAAGGCAGTTTTGGTGTCATTTTAATAGAATTGCGTGATTTAAAACGAAATAGATGTTTTGGGAATCGATTTTAAATCTAGAGTGATTTTATTAATCACCTCGTTTCTTAAATTAGGATCCAAAATCCTAAAATCAGTCCTAGAAAATACGACCCGGATCCAACAATCACACAAACAAAACAAACCTCTTTATACACATGACTTATCTATGGTTAAGCACCATAAATCCATAGGGCACACGGCACAAAGAGCTCTCGCTCACGAACCGTCGAACCTAATTAAGGGCATCTCTCCATCGCTGGCTGATTTATTATCGTCATTAGAGAGAGCGAGTGGCTAAGTCAAAGCCACACGGATCGAACGATCATGAGGTTAAGCAACGCTTGGAGCGGAGGGAACGTGGATGGGTGACCGTCCTTTACGAGTTTCGGAGTGCGTGACAAATTGGTGG
This sequence comes from Helicoverpa armigera, assembly GCF_030705265.1. Taxonomy (NCBI): domain Eukaryota; kingdom Metazoa; phylum Arthropoda; class Insecta; order Lepidoptera; family Noctuidae; genus Helicoverpa; species Helicoverpa armigera. The sequence continues at coordinate 6,736,639 of NC_087142.1, read as the reverse complement.
GTTCGGGCTAACATTTGAACATCTTTGGCTGTCGTTACGGGTGATGATCAGAAACCAGAAACTTTGACACCGGTTTTACCAAAGGGTATCGGGTTGCCCGGTTAACTGGAAGGAGGTCAAGTAGGTAGTCGCTCCGTGTAAAACACTAGTACTCAGCTGCATCCAGTTAAACTAGAAGCCGATCCAAACATACTAAGGCAAAGGCTAGGCAAATGATAAGATCGATGATGAGATCGTTCGACTTGTTCGACGAACGATAGCGCGCAATGGATACTGTACCATAGTACAGAGGGAAATAAATCGCAAGTGATGTATTGGTATTGAGATGTTTTATTGTGCAATTTGTTGGCTCTCGTGTTTGGGTTAAGTGCCTTATTTTTATGATAGTAAGCAGTAAAATACCTATATGTAGAAGAGGAATATAAGAAGCCTCCCTACCTAAGGTTAAATAATTTTGTATGTGGTATAGTTTCGGTTTAATTTAAGTTTAACATGTTCAAATTAGATTAAGCTATGTTGATTTATTACAACGCGATTATGGGATTGATTTAAATATAATAAATAATTCTCACTTCACCTGTAAAAATATACAGACCTAATCCTATAAAAATGCTCTTATTAAGTAATTACATAGAAAGCCTTAACAAAATCATATATTGTTTATTCCTGAGAACAAGGGCTGTGTGCTTTTCAGCACGTTATACCGTGACATCATTAACTGCACTGCAGCCTAGATAACGCCTTATCGAAGTGCAGCTAAGCCTGAGTGTTATTTCCCTATAATTGGTAAAACTAGTTATTCTTCCTTCATGAAATTCTATTATACTAAAATCTTTCTGGAATTTACATTACTGCCTCCAAATGTCATACCGGTTCTATCTAATTTCCTTTTATGATACGAAACTTTCTTCTTCTTCATGTGTAGTCGGTTGTCTCTATCACTCGTCACACTAACATTAACTCTTCACTTATTCATGTAACATTTTTTCTGTGGTCTGTTTCCACATTATCTCTTATTGACGTTAAAATAAAAACCTTAGAAACTATTCCTACCTTATGTTCACTGAGTTTCCTCAGCAGGTCGTGGTAGTTAGCTCCCCGGGCTGCGGCGAGTGACGGCGGCGGCAGGCGGCCTTCCATGCAGTGCAGCCAGCGACGCAGGCATCTTAACTCGTGAGCTGTGTCTGGTTAAAGAAACAGAGAAATAAATATCTAATCATGTAAGCTAAATTATTATTATTATAAAGAAAAATGTAACTCCAACACAGCTGGGAAAAGGCTAGGCAGATGGCAGATGCATTATTAGGTTTTTTTTTTGATCTCCTTACATTACTGAACCGATATGAAACATTGTTTCACTGACGGTAAGCTATATTATTTTATGCCCAGGGGTCTAGGCTATATTATCCGGGGACGCAAAGAAGTTTCAAGAGATGCGTGCAAGAAACGCTAAATAGAATAATGGTATATAATAAAAATTAGAAGTAAACATTATATTACTGTTCTGTTTCATGTTTCGTTTTCAATACGAAGTCAATGTTAAAGAATCATTAATAAGAGCCTTGAAGTAAGATATCAGAATCATAACTTAAAGAACTTAGATAGCTCCCTTATATAAGAGGTAACTTACCAATAAATATTTGAAAATATTGGTTAAACTGTAACTTAATTACGTCCAGTACAGACATTGCACTAACACTGAAAAACGCCTTGCAAGTGTTCTTGAACAGTAATTACTAACAATGATACTTGAATTCAAAGTTATCTATGTTTATTAGCATGTTTGATTATAAGTTTTATTATTCCTTTTAAGTACCTACTCTTTACGTTATATTGTTAAGCGCCATCTATTGGTAACTTGACTATACTACATGTAAAGTAACCTGCGTGAATAACAGACCTGCATTGTAGTACGGCTGCTTGCTCAGAGATGGCGCTGAGGTCAATTATCAACACTACTTGGATATAACCAAAGAAGCAGCTTTAGGTATGTACATTTCCAACGCTTTTCCCACACTTAATTATTCAAAACATTTAGCTAGCAAATATTTATATACAAAAGATCACTAACCAACTGTGTCAGAACTGTCTCCCTCTCGATGCTGCTGCTCAGGACTAAGTAGCAGCCGGAGACCTTCCCACTTCACATTCAAATGTTCTATTCGCCACGTCACCTGGATTGTAAGGAGAAATATTATGTAGTAAAATATAACTAATTTAAATGAATACTTTCTTCGGAGACGGTGTTTATGAATTTCAAATGATGATTGAACTTTTAATTATTTTGGTGTTCCCCTTTTCACTTGTTTAACCTCGTGAGTTTGACCGCTATGTGTCTGTCTGTGTATACGTTTGTCTCTGACACCGCAGTTTTTACACTCTACTTTTTATTCTAGTCACCGTCTTATGTGAATATCGCTTACAGGTATATCTATAGAGAACTAAGCTAAACTACTCCAAGTACTACAAGTACTCACTTCAGCACTGGCTTCTGGTATACGTTCGAGTATAGCGGTGGCCTGCTCGATGAACTTGGCGCGGCGCGGTTCCACTGACACCAGCTCCGTCATACGACTCTGTAACCAACATTATGATTAGTAATTCATTGAAATACAAATTTTGAAAAAGATGGTGCGTTATAATAGCTACTGGGCTATTAAGTAATCTGTGCCCGGGTTTTATTTTAAGCGGTCCTCAAGATTAAGTTGATTCAACATGGTCATGGTTTCAATTTGACCAGAGGGTACTTTATAGATACCTATCTACCCCTATAATAGTCATACTATACTAAAAGGCATTTACCAGGTTTAAGTTGTAATGCCCATTTTAAATACTTGCTACAATTTTACTTTTGCATGATAATGAGAGGCCGTCACATCAACCCTTTAAACTCACCATCCTCAGCTTCCTACTGGATAAGTTCTCGGGACTAGAATAGATCTCCTCCTGTACTTGACTAAGCCACTGGCAGAGCTCGTTGAACTCGGCCACCAGCTGGCTCAGTGACCACTGGCGGTTGAACCCCGTTAGCAATAGTAGCAATGCAACTAGAAGTACTCAATACCCACCATCCTCAGCTTCCTACTGGACAGGTTCTCGGGACTAGAATAGATCTCCTCCTGTACTTGGCTGAGCCACTGGCAGAGCTCGTTGAACTCGGCCACCAACTGGCTCAGTGACCACTGGCAGTTGAACCCAACTAACAAACACTAGAAGTAATCAATACCCACCACCCTCAGCTTCCTACTGGACAAGTTCTCGGGACTAGAATAGATCTCCTCCTGTACTTGGCTGAGCCACTGGCAGAGCTCGTTGAACTCGGCCACCAACTGGCTCAGCGACCACTGGCGGTTGAACCCAGCTGTCGGGTTTAGGAGCCGCGGACACTGGACTGAACTGTGGAGGAGTTCGCCGTTTGCTTCCTGGAAAAGGATAAAATATCACTGAGTTAGTAATTTCAAAATTACAATACATTAACCGACGCCTCTACCGAGAGTTTGTTGCGCCACCTCTTCTTCCCAGCAATAACAAATAGGAAGAGGAGAAAAGCGGGCGTTTGGCCAAAAAGACAGCCCGTCTTTGCATATTTCCTTCACGTTCAAAAAGTGCTGAACTCACCCTTGTTTCAGTTAATGATTTTGTTTCTATGTTCAGCCCTATACACTTTCTTATATACTCCCCCGCTCTTTTATGCACTTCCTTGTGATTTACATCTAAAGAGGCTTTCGTTAGGTGACTAGATCAAGCTCTTTATGCAGAAGGTAGTTTCTGTCGATTGGGGTCCTGACTGCCGTTAGTTTAGATCATGTACCACATGTCGGTGGGACACTTTTATATTTTTATATATTTGAATTACCTTGCAACTATCAATGATCTGGTTGTCCATGATATAGTCGTAGTGGTGCTGCAGCAGCGGCCACAGGTCGTCTCCGGCGCTGCCGCCGCTCGCTGCGGACCCCCAGCTCCGACGCCACGCTTCGCGGCATGGCTCCTTTCTGGAATAATGAGGTTTCTTATGAATTGGTGCACTGAATCTGAAAGGGCTTTGTGTTGTCAATATTTGTGTTTGACCTGGCTGTCAAATGTGTAAAATCCAAACTAATATTATAAATGCGAAAGTAACTCTGTCTGTCTGTCTGTCTGTCTTTCTGTCTGTCTGTCTGTCTTTTCTTCACGCCTAAACTACTGAACCTAACCCGAACCCTGTGAAATTTGGTACAGACATAGTTTGAAACTTGAGAAAGGACATAGGATAGTTTTTATTACAAAAAATAAAAATAAAATTATTTCGGACATATAGCGCCATCTATTGGTCAAATCAAAAATCTGCTGGTAGTCACTATTCCACGCGAACGAAGTTGCGGGCAAAAGCTAGTTATAACTATTCTTTCAATAGCTGTAAAGGTATCTAGAGTCTTAGGTTTTAACCACACTTTCAATAAGTGAGTGATGGTCGTGCTTCCATTAGTATTTCTAGAAAATCGCTTGAGAATTTTGAGTACATTCGACCAAGAGTTGAGCTCCAAAGAGATAATAATCAATCACCGAAAACCGGCAACAGAGAAGGAAAATTCTGGCGTTGCCCAAGAGGAAGAAGTAGGTAAAGGGCTGTACTTAATTTTAGCGAATTTCTCAGAATAGATCATCAATAAACTGAAGAAGAATCCGTCCATTTCGTTAGATTCAAGGATACAGTCAACGATATAAGAGTATAAGATACTCAAGTAACTGAAACCAAGAACGTTCTAGACAGAGAAAGTACCACCACAGCAAAACATTACAACTACCCAAGTCAAGTTCAATGACAACAAAACCGCGCTGTTTACGTCCAAAGCGAAATGAAAACAAAATGGAGTATTCATTAATTGTTGTTAGGTCATGCGCAACATGGCTTGCACCGGCGTAGGCGCAGTAGACTATAAAATAGGCTTTTTGTAAGGCCCGCCATTGGATACTTTGTACATGTTGGTTTTAATAAGTGTAATGTAGCAGGTTATTTAATATTGCTACTGGTATTACAATGCTTGTTGAACGTTTGTTGAATTTTATAGAATGCACCTATCTCACAGAGGTCATCTAAAATGTTTGGTTTCAATGATTCAATAAAACTTTAAGTAAAATTGTTAATACGTTTGGTCACCAACCTCGCTGTATTATGCTTCGGAATGTATATGCAGATAATAGATACCATTAGGTACATAACATAGCAATACTTAGGTAAACTATGAATTCCATTCATTTTGCACTTATGGCATATAATATTATATTTATTTTTGTTCCAATTAAAATCCCATCTTCAAGCTTTGGGTACAATTAAGTTATCCAATTCTTAACCATACCATTTAATAGCATACCTCTTTTTAGTGAGACTATGGTAGGGCCGCTCGAGTTGATCGCAGCGGCCGCCAGGCGGCGCGGGCGCGCTCCTCAAAGATGACAACGAGAAGCTACTCTTCATTGAAGAGTGTTCGAAACCTGGAAATTAAAAAAGAATTGAATTAAATTCTTAAATATTTTTTATTTATTCCCTTTTTATCAAGGGAAATATGCTTACTGCTTTCAGAATGAAATAAAGCTTATCTTGGTGTTAAGCCTGATCAGAAACCTCCCAGAGAAAGACTGCCTTAATCCTGGTGATTCAAATAGTTTTGGAAAATCACTAATTGTGAACAAAATACTTAATATTAAATAGATAAGCTGCTAGCTAATCTAGAGGAAATATTTTTTGGGTAGATTCATTCAAGACCGCTTAATCCCTCGATTTACGATCTAACCTTGGCAAAATGACTTACTAAAATATGTAAATATCCCGGGTTATGTAATAAATTATTGTGTGTCGTTCTTTATGAGGATTATAATAAGCCTCACACGGAGTAGGTAGTACTGAAGCCATAAAATATGAGCATTATGAATATACACTAGCTTTTCTCTGCGGTTTCATTCGTCTGGAACTTGCCTGTTTGAGATATAGTAGTAAGTAAGTATAAGTTAAGCATAAGTTGTCAAAACAGTCTTGCTGTGAGCAATCATTTTGGTTAAGGTAAAATTGGATCGTATACATATACATTCCACATTTTGTTGTTATCCGTCACCATGGCAACCAGGGTCGGATCTGTCTGCATACCCACCTAAGAAGTCTTACTGACAAAGCGTTACAAACAAACTTACACACAGATATTAGTATAGAAAGATTGGTCTACTTACTTGTGGACATCTTGATCGTTTTATCTCAGGGAACTTCTAATACATCAATTTACTAGTAAATCAACATTAGGGCCCCACGAGTCGTTTGTACTGTCTCTTCAATTCCTTAATCTTTGTACTTCAATACGATGTTCAACCGTATTGTTCTAGTAATAAAGTCTAAATTGCTTCGTTTAAATAGTGCTATGGCGACTAGATTCGTTTTCTAAAGTTAATAAGTACAATAAATATTGATTGGATCATGTAATCTTGCAGGACTCATGAATTTGAAGGGTGCTTGTTGTTTTGGTTACTTTTTCGGTGGTCACATTTTGGTTGGCGGTTCTGCTTTCTTTTGCCGCGTTGATTTTTGCCGGTCGGTCCTGGAAACAAAGAAAAATATGTTGTTAGAATCTTTTCGAAGGCTTTAATAGTAAGGTAATATAAGTGACGTCTGGCAGAGATTCAATATTTTTGTAGGCCTATCCTAAGCCCATTATGAACCACAGTGCCCGTTTTTGATCAGAATATTAATCGCAAAATAATATACACAGCCATCCTTTATTGCACGATACACATATCCAAATATCGTTAGGTAAGTACATAACTTGCACATTTTTTGTTCAGAAAAAAGTAATTAAAATACTGCTATGTAATATTTAAAACGGAACAGGATGAAGGAACGGATCCAAGGCTTTCACCGGACATACCCGCGCGTCATAATTTGATATCTTACAAAGGAAGCTGATACAATCAATCAGAACGCAACGCGGTTCCTACACACAATATAATTAGCGTTAACATGCATATAATTATAGTGCGATTGACAGAAATTCTCACGAGAATCTAATATTTTACTATAGTATCTATAATATTAATTTTATGAGATACCTACAAGCCCACATATACGAGTTCGTAGGTTGAGGTGTGAGAAACACACTGAATACACACGTCTGTACTAATCCTAATGAATACTCAGGTAGGTAAGATATTGTTTGCAAAAGCCGAAATTATATCATCGATCATAACATTGTTTTCACGTTTCTACAAGCAAAAATAACTCAAGAACAAACTGGCAACAAATCTTAGTCATTATCAACACCATATAAGGACGTTAAGTTACGACTAACTTAAGCATTCAATCTGCAATCTCCGATGAGTATCTTACATAACAAGCAATACGGAAGGCGTAGCTTGTATGTTATGAAAGATTTTAATTTAATTTACGCACTTCATACAATCGGAGCTACCGTGTATGAGTTCCCGTGAAATTGATTAAGTTTTAACAGGTTGGTGTTTACTACTGAAAGTAAATAATAGATATTGTAAAAGATCGAGAAATTGATTAGACTGAGAATAGTAGAAAATAAGTGCACAGCAGAATATACATCAATCACAAAAATATGAAGATTTTGAAGTTGTACAAACGTGAAGCAGTCGTGTCTAGTTTAGACCGTCCTTCGGAAATTTTATGCCGACCTATTGTCAGTAACAAATACGCAACCAAGTGGTGTAAGAGATGAGACATCACATATACAAGGTTAAACCATAGAAAAAACTTTCTTATCCCACCAAACATTGTCAAAACACATTCGTTAACAAGACATCAAGCAACAACATTACACAAACAGGCATCACTCAAAAACGAAAGTGAAAACACCGGTAGCGTCCAATATAAACAGCTTGGAAGAAAAAAACCTACATGTTAAGCCGAGCCCTTATCTCATAATAGCCTAAATACTTTCTCCAAACTACCGATTGTTTTCACCGTACGTCACCAAGGGCGACTGACGACTGCACGATTGGAAAGTCGCAATTTTCCTTCACTGTTTCACACCAATTTGCGGATTTACAAGACAAATCGCTGCGACACGCGCCCGGAGGCTAGTTAGTCGTTACTAAAATGGACGATTTGTGAACGTTTTTGAAATTGTTTCGGATGGTTATGGAGTGAAAATAGTGTTTGGAGTAGTTCCGTTAAACGTTAGAAGAGAGGATTATCTGTTGAAACCTGGTTCCTATAAAACCTTGCATTAAATATTAATCCTAATAGTGGGCAAAGAAGAGCTACATATCATTCAATGCAGATCATTATCACCAAAATTACTTAATAAGAGAACCAAAAGAAATACTGTCACGCATCAACAGTAGATAAGTTTAAGTTGATAGAGCCATAAAGGCAAAAAAACAACGCAAACAATATAATAACAACACATATTTATATACAACCACTTAACATCTTTATTTACAACACACGAAAACCAACTGAGAAGAAAAAAAAACATTTGCCCAAAACTTTTCCCATGGTGTAAAGTAAACACTGTTCACTTTCTACAGCTAACCCATAAACCGCATGCTATGGGTCAAACTGACCTCCACAATATTGTGGAACAATTTGATCTGTATACTCTAACGGTAAACACATTATACCTTAAATTTATGGCTCTAAGATAATAGCATAAGCTGTCTCATGTACTGAGAATATTAATTCTGCTGTTTTTGAAGTTACTTCGACCATTTTATGGTTTAGTGTCCTAGAAGTTACACAAGAGAAGCAAGATAGAATAGCAGTAACATGGGTAGCTATTTCCATAATCCTTGTTAATAGAATTAAGATTACCCAACTATTCGTGGAAGAATGTTCGTTACGGATTGAATACGAAACACGGCTTGATCAGATCTCATTTGAAATTCTGAATATTCCAGAACTACACGTAACGTTTAGTTGGAATTAACAGTCATACACAGATTCCTAGAATGCATCGGCAGAGAACAGAAACACGACAGTTGTAATGAGACTTAAAGACTGCAAACACTGATTTATAGCCAGGAAAACATGTAAAAGAAAAAAGATAACACAAAGGTAATAACACCAGTGATGTTTACTGAGGAAAAGATAAGATTTAATAAGTAACCTGACCCTTAGAGCTTCTTTAGTCTAAGTCTGAAGATAGTATTGTTAGACTTACAACATTCTTCCTCAACAGATGTCAGATCTAAAGAAAAGAGTCTGCTTATTACCCCCAAAGGTCAAGAAAGGGAAATGGTTAAGACTCTGCAATCCTTGCACGTGAAAGGTCATCTAATTAGGTGCACTTTGGCATCAAAATGAAGATTATATCAAGATGATGAGTTGCATCTAACTATGGATTAATAACAGTAAGTGACGTTTGACCTCTGGTAACCTTACAACAACTAGATACCTCTAGAAAATTTTGAGAGCTGAACAGATTGCGATTTCAACCTATCATTAAAACGATGCCTAGTTCATAACGACAACATTCCACATGACTATTCCTTGGGTAAGAGATTAGTAATAATAAACTAAGCTACGAATCTTAATCATAAAGTTTTTTTTTCTATAGAAAAAGTTTACACTAAAGCGTTTGACACGCTTAACTAATGCATATTACGCGCAGCAATTTCATTGATTTTATCTCGGTTCCAGACTAACTAAACGTATTGACATGTTCAATGATCATAGTCAAAATGGCCTATAGAGATAGGTATGAGATATAAAGTCTAGACAGATATAAAGACTTCTTTGTGGCATCCCACTAGGTGGTCCAATCAAATCCTAGGACCAAACGATTATTTCACTTGCGCACACTTTCAAGTAATCAACGTTGCTCAAAAATTTCTAATGGTTATATGATTAACAAGCGGGTAAAAGTAAAGATGTGTTCTGACAGATTAAAAGATGAATGAGATATTTAATTTGAACGAAACGAAAGTAAATACGTTCCCTATCAAGATCATTACGTGCGAAACATATTCTAATTTTTGAACAATGAAAAAAGTAGTGTTTTACACATTACTTTCCCTTAAAAAGTTATTATAATTATTATAATAAATAGGAACACCTGATTTAAAGGAAATAAAAATTGTTTTCTTTTTAATAAAGACTGGTTAAAATTTATCTAAAGAGATGTTTCTTATACTCATTGAAACATACGTAACGAGGTGTGTAGTTAAAACCGGCCAAGTGCGAGTCGGACTCGTGCACGAAGGGTTCCGTAAATTACAGTTAAATCAACCTATCTCAAAAACTATAAGAGATACTTTGATCAAACCAAAAATCGTTGAAAGAGTTAATTAGCATGCATCACCTCTATTTTTTTTAGAATATTATACCCCGTAGTTATAAAAATAGAGGGGACATACTTTTTACGACTTTGAGAGCTGATATCTCAAAAACCGTTCACTTTAAGAAAAATGTTTTTTAGAAAACTTTATATCATTTTAAAAGACCTTTCCATTGATACCCCACACGGGTATGTACATCGAAAAAAAAAATTTCATCCCTCAGTTACATGTATGGGGGGCCCCACCCCCAATTCTTTTTTTTACTATTTAGTGTCATATTTTTGTAGCGGTTCATACAACACATATTCCCATCAAATTTCATCACTGTAGTACTTATAGTTTCCGAGTAAATCGGCTGTGACAGACGGACAGACGGACAGACGGACATGACGAAACTATAAGGGTTCCGTTTTTGCCATTTTGGCTACGGAACCCTAAAAATGAAATTAAGGCGGATCTTAATGATTGATGAATCAATCATCGTCGCTTGACGGAACTCAGTGAATGTGATTGAAATAAATCTATTGATGTAATGAATGCCTTGGGCAGGTGCTCTTTAATTTTAGAAGATTAACACACTTAAGCTTTGAAAACTAATGATTTTAATATTTCAATATGTATCATTGGTTTACTATTGAATGATGACCATACGCAGAGCCCTTGTTAATGAGCTTACCCTTCATCTCCCGTTCAAACTCCTGAAGTCTGGAATGGTGCTAACGATAGGCTAAAGTTTGATTGGATTCACAAATAATTTCAAAATTAACTGTCAGCTAACAATCGGACTAAACATCGGCCGACAGTTTAGTCTTCAATGTGCGGCTTCATTGGCTTTAAAACGCATAAAGAAAATCCACATTTTAATGTTTCTTGTGCAGTCCCTCTCTGCCTCTCTTCATCTTTCTCACTACATAAGATCGCAGAGATAAATCCAACTACATCTATCATTGTTACACTGCTTTGTTTAATTTTGTTCGTATCTAAGTAAGCTATCAAGTATCAAGAACATGTACACTTAATTAAAATAATGTTTACTTAGACGTAAAGTGTCGGTGTAGTTGGTGTAAAAAGTTTTGATACGTCATGTTTAAAGTTCTCATGGACGCAAGCGCAGACAATGGATCGTGATTTTATAAAGAATGTTTTGTTAAACGAAGCCTCTGGTGTTACATTGTGGTGCAAGTTTGTTTTTAAATAGAGGGAGAAGAATTCATTACTACTACGCTTTCAGCTGAAAGGTAGAGGTAAGTAGTGGATTATTCTTGGAATTTGAATAAACAGAACGGTAGCTCACTAAAGAGGAAACCTTGTTCAAATCGATTGTATCCTGAAGTTGTGGAAAACAAAATTATTGTATAAGTCGTTTTCGAAGGAACATTTGTACCTTCAACTGTAGGTTGATTGACCCATCAATTAATTAGGCAATATTTTGTTCAGTTGGACATCAATACATAAAAGCAGGGGCCTAATATTACTTGCGAGATGACGGCAGATAAAATAGTATGGAAGGAGAAAACATGGTGTGCCGACCGAAACAAAACTGTGATAAGGGCAGGAGCATGATGATGATGGTGATGATGATGAAAAGTAAGGGCCTAAATCGCTATCGCTTCCGCACCTAACTTAGAATACCACATTATCTAAAAGGTTATCAGATCAACAGTGTAAGCGTTACTACTTTCATCCAATATGAAAAGATAAGTTAATGAGCAACTTGTATCATTCAAATAGGTAAAAATGCTTTGGCGAAAACTCCCACACAATAGTGATATACTGACAGGAGAAAGAGACGTGAATTTCACTGTACTTACTTGGAAAAAACTAAATACCAAAATAGGGAACACAATTTAAGTTACTAATTTGAAAGTAGTCCCTGGGGAATTAGATGCGCCATTTTTTCACTCCAATAAAAGACAAATTGGTGAACTAAAATTAAGCAAGAAAGACACTTTTGATAAGTATTTATTTATTACACTAGTCGTATACGTCACATAAAATATAAAATCAAATGAATCACCTCAAAAACATTTATCACTAATTCTTGTAATCTAAATACCTTCTCAAAAAAAAACACTCCATCGAAATAATATCTTACCGTAACAATAAAAAAACGATTCATTCTTAAATCCAGTTCTCGTTGAATGACTTCCCTAAAAGGGCAGAGCAAATAAAAAGTTGCGCGCGCGCACCCAGCGATAGGACGACGACCACACGGCTGCTATGTAGGAGACTTATTTGTTTTACTTTGGAATTATACGTTATTTGCTTTGTGGGACAGTGTAGCTGAGGTTTTTTGATGATTTTGACCTTTGCTTTATCTGTTGTGAAAATAGAAGGGATTTTGAATGTGGTATAAAAACGACGAACGACGAAGGAACGTACTTAAACGACATAAAAAAGAACTATCTGAACTGAAAAGACTATAAAATCTAATTTCGATCAAGTTAATTGATGTAATTAAAAACTGATCCTGATTTCAGTGCAATTAATGCTGGACGAAGTGTAAATAATACACGAACGCCGTGCAATTAATACACGAACCACTGAGCAACTTAGTTCTAACACCAAAATTGATGATTACCAACAAAACCGAACACCAGCACAAAAGAAAGGTAGTCCTCATAAAACTTCCGACATTCGTGTTGAACTATCATAAAACACCAGATATAATCTGGAATGTTCTCCGACCGATAATAGGGACTCGGGAATCGACTCCGGCGCAGCGGATCGTATCACAATGGTGTAATTATCCTACAGATCAAAGGATCGCTGGCTAGGATATAAGGCCTTATACAGGGGAGCCTTATTTGGTGTGAGATAGAATTTTATTTAGAAGGTATAGGTTGGTTTTGCTGTTAGAATTTTGGAATGAGAGGGTATTTTAGAATGGATGATGGTAATGATGATGTTAGATGCATGGATGATGATGTTTTTGAAATTGGAAATGGTTGAATAGATTAGTTATAATCAGGTGTTGCAACGAGATCCATATTTCTTTGGAAACATTAGAGGTTGCATTTGAAGAGCCAGCAGTGATGATTTTTGCACTAGAGAAGAAAAAACTTTCGCCAAGTTATCTTCTGGAATCATAAGTATCATACACCCACGGCCATGATATTGTCTCGATACAAGTACTCTATAACAAAACATCGATATCTAAACTTTCTTCAACCGAGTCTACCGAATACGGCAAATCGATTAAGATGCTCATCTAGATAAGTGCAGGACCAACATTACGGCGAGAATGTCTAATTGATAATTTATAGCTTTAACGGGAAATTTTATTATCACAATATACCCTAGATACGGTCAGCCGAATAAGAGTTTTAAAAGTCGGTAGTTGGAGACTGGAAATAGTGTCCATGGGCTAACACGGCCTTTTAGGAGTAAATTGTAAAACTAGACCAACAGGGGTTATTTTCAATCTTTCATATAGATAAAAAAGGCATTGTAGATAATTCAAAAATATTTATTTGCAGCTAATATTATATCTCTTGACATGTCGACATCAGCTCATAATCTCATGGAACCAATCATAAACACTACATTTTGAAACATCCCGGCAATTATATGAAAAATTACCACCTATCCCGCAATCTTAGTCGATAAATTCTCGATTCTACGGTCATAGGTGAACATAAACTGAATACCGAGTGGAAACATCCTGTATCGATAACGCAATCAACGCACCTCTAGAAACACTTGTATACCAAGACGAATCCTGGCCGGACAGACCCAAAAAAAAGTAAAAAAAAATGTCTATGCCTCACAGAAAGGAATGCAATGACGCGCTCTGCTTCAAATCTGAACGCACCGAGACTAAAATTTGAAATTGGAATTGCCACCATGTTAAAAATTGTTTCTTTTTTAAGAATTCGATTATAACCTTTTTTTGTTTTGGCCTAAAGATTATGATCGAGAGTGAAACAATGTTATGTTTTTAACACGCTTATATTAGCTTCACTTGTAGCTATTTATGTAAGAAAATCCGAATGTTAACTTGACCCACTTCCCGGTCTTCGATTACGATGAAATTTTGCACATACTCTGAGTTCGAATGACAATACATTTTTTTCTTTTTTTTTACTATTTTTTTCATTCGTTTTTATAGTTCCGCAAATACTTACATATTTAATTTCAACCAAAGCTATTTCATAATATAAAATTTACGCCCATTTTAATGAACAGAATACATTAGTACATAACAGTACAAACAATAAAGTAGAACAGTTCCTTTTTGCATTCAATAAAAAAGCGGTAATTATTTGCAAGAACCGTTTAATAATAACATGACCAATCAATCTAGTTAGCAGTTACGAAAACAATCAGTCGATAATTATTAGCCAAGCTACTTTCACGACTCTTAGCTACCACCTATTATAAACATTCACTATACACTGTACACTCACTGACTTAGACTTTTTAGGGTTCCGTACACAAAGGGTAAAACGGGACCCTATTGTTTTCGCTCCTCTGTCCGTCCGTCCTTCCGTCCTTCTGTCTCTCATGAACCGTGATAGTAAGAGAGTTGAAATTTTCACAGATGATGTATTTCTGTTGCCGCTATAACAACAAAAACTGAAAACTAGAATATAATAAATATTTTGGGGGGCTCCCATACAACAAACGTATTTTATCTGCTCATTTTCTAAATAATGGTGTACTGACTGGATAGCAAATAAAACACACTTTCCGGGCCACTGGACGCGTACGCGTACGCTCGCGGCCACGGTTGTTGCACGACTGCCCTCACGGCGTGAGGCTCACGCCGGGCGCCCGCGCATACACTACAAATGGTACGGAACCCTTCGTGTGCGGTTCCGACTCGCACTTGGCCGGTTTTTAAATACAATTTGCATATGTCAGATTTTATTGTTAAAAATGTAGGTTAAAAATAGCGGATGTTATGTAAACGTAAAAGTTATGGTGCGTTATGGAAATAACTTGTGAGTAGTAACACTTGAAAGTGGTAAAACATTGTTATTTATGAGAATAGAACAGAGATAATATGGCATGCCTTTACCATAGAGCATTTTTAGTTTCAGGGTGGTTAAATAGGTCGATGCTACTCGAAATTTTGTTGTCATACTGTTTTTGCCAAGTTAGCATACAAATGTAAAGCTAAGTTATAGAACAGGCTACCTTCATCACAATATTAACTGCGATAGGATCAACATTTTACCCACCCTATCTACAAACCATTAGTACCAACCAAACAAAAGCAAACACATGAACCACAGACACAAACGAACTCTCATTAAGTCACGTGTCAAATCTAATCAAGTCATCAACTTAAATAAATAAATAAAAGAACCTAACCTATTGTCTACCCACGGGTACAAAACAAAACTCCATATTGTATCCGATCCATGGAGAAGAAAATTACTAGCGGAGGTGCCATAACGGAGAATCTCCTACGAAAGTCGTGCGCCACAATACGGGTGTGCTCGTGACGAGCACCGTTTACTACTATCTTCGCTCTTATACACCTTAGATGTAAAAGCAATCGTTGACAGATGTCTCAAAGAACCCGAACGCCTGGTTAGTTCAGTCGTAATCGTAACTGATTGTTTTGGTCATGACCTCCGAACGTATTTCACCTAGATGAAGGCGCCAGAGCTGCTTTGCATTATGGCATATCCGCTCATATTTCCTTACTCCTGATTTCTTCCGACATGAAGTAATAGAAAGCTCTCATTTGTCTTTGTACGAAGAACCACTCGCGATCACCCACTACTTGGGCCACGCTTAACTACTTAATTACACACAAACATCGATTAATGTTATAATGAACCAATTTAATGGTGAATTCGTTTTCAATTAGTTTGTTAATAGCTGCAATTATTTGATCATTAAGAGTTAAACGTTATATTACATGTCTTTGGTTGTTTTACTTTCGATTTGGTATTATTGTAGGCTTTATTTTTTATTGTTACAATTATTTATTGTCTACTCAAAAGGATTTTTGCATCCAGGTCGTACTATCTCTGGGTCTTTTGACATATAAAAAGTTCCAATTTGTTGACATGTTATACAGTCCGGTTACCATGGCAACATATCAGAATAACCAATGTAAACAAAACATTGATAGTGTAGTGTCGATCGCTTACGTAAGAAATGTTATACTGGTTACTCATCTAATTGCTCAAAATTGCTATTATTTAACTTCTCTAACGAACTTCACGAAAATGAATGATTTTGGATTATAAAACTTTATAGTTCCTAAAAAAAATATATCAATTTTTTCGCACCAACAGGTTTATTTACAAATTCCAGCTGCTGAGTCCGATTGCAAAGAAAATGATGTTATTTCAATTTGCAAGAAAGGAGAATCGTTTTCAATTTTTATTCGGTGTCCACAAAAATAACATGCAAAGTTTGAATATACGCAGTCATAGATAACCATCTTAAGTCGAACAGTTTCACAGCACATAAATAAAAAGCTTTCTACGATTTTCTTCTCTGATTTCCCCGGACCTCCCACGCGTTGTCATAAACTCATAATATAGCGGACGCCATTAAATTGTTACCACATGGTAACATTATAGTGGCGTTTTGACCCTAGAAAGGGCACTATTGCAAATGTTTTACGAAATATTAATATTTTGTATTAAATATACGAATATGCACTCCTAGCAAAAGGCTGAGTTAATGTCGGAGACTTATTTGGTAGTAATATAGGGATCCTTTATACGGGAATATTTTATGGATGTACCTACACGCAGGTATTAATAAAAAAACTGATATTTTAGAAGACTATAACTACTACTACTACTAACTGGACTAGGCAACTAACTACTGTCCGAGGGCAAAACGCCTGAAGCATGGAGCAGAGGTGGGGTGGTGTTGTTCTTCAAAAAAGGTGATAACAGCCTATTGAAGAACTACAGACCCATCACACTTCTAAGCCATGTTTATAAGCTGTTTTCAAGGGTTATCACGAACCGTCTCGAACACAGGCTTGATGACTTCCAGCCTCCCGAACAAGCCGGTTTCCGAAGAGGCTATAGTAACATAGACCACATCCATACGCTGCGGCAAGTTATACAGAAGACCGAGGAGTATAACTTGCCATTATGCTTAGCGTTTGTGGACTATGAGAAAGCCTTCGATTCGGTGGAAACATGGGCGGTACTTGAGTCACTCCAACGATGCCATATTGACTATCGGTACATCGAGGTTTTGAAGTGTTTGTATAATAACGCCACCATGTCAGTCCGAGTACAGGAGCATAGCACGAAGCCGATTCCATTGAGAAGAGGCGTAAGACAGGGGGACGTTATCTCCCCGAAACTGTTTACAGCCGCAATGGAAGACGCCTTCAAGCTCCTGGAATGGAAAGGACTTGGCATCAACATCAACGGCGAATACATCTCTCACCTTCGGTTTGCCGATGACATCGTAGTCATGGCAAAGTCGATGGAGGAACTCAGTATGATGCTCGATGGCCTCGACCGAGTTGCACAACGGGTGGGCCTGAAAATGAACATGGACAAGACGAAAATTATGTCAAATGTCCATGTGGAGCCCACCCCAGTCTCTGTTGGAAGCTCGGTACTTGAAGTTGTTGACTCATATATCTACCTAGGACAAGTAGTCCAATTAGGTAGATCCAACTTCGAGAAAGAGGTCAACCGCCGAATCCAACTCGGCTGGGCAGCGTTCGGGAAACTTCGCAATATCTTTTCGTCCGACATACCTCAGTGCCTCAAGACGAAAGTCTTCAATCAGTGTGTGTTACCAGTGATGACTTACGGCACCGAAACGTGGTCTCTCACTATCGGCCTCATCTCAAAGCTCAAAGTCGCTCAACGAGCTATGGAGGGGGCTATGCTCGGGGTTTCTCTACGTGATCGAATCCGAAATGAGGAGATCCGTAGACGAACTAAAGTCACCGATATAGCCCACCGGATTAGCAAGTTGAAGTGGCAATGGGCAGGTCATATTGCTCGCAGAGCGGATGGCCGATGGGGTCGAAAAGTGCTTGAGTGGAGACCACGGACTAGCAAGCGCAGCGTAGGACGTCCTCCAGCAAGGTGGACAGACGACCTTGTGAAGGTCGCCGGAAGACGCTGGATGCAGGTCGCTTCCAACAGGTATCTGTGGAGATCTAAGGGGGAGGCCTATGTTCAGCAGTGGACGTCCTATGGCTGAGATGATGATGATGATGACTACTAACTACTAAGACTACTACTAAGACTAGAAGGGTGACCTGTCATGAAAAAACCTTTGTACCTTGGCCATCGGGCCAGGGTCAACAGACCCAAAAATAGAACCTTGTGAGTGAATGCGAACTATTTTTATTTCTTCTGCCGTGTCGCGACAAATAGAAGTGGCTACAAAGGGTCCATTGTGAGTTACATATTTTATAATCCAAGGCTGCAGCCTTATACAATACATGGGCTAAATCAGGAAGTTTAAAGCTTTTTTTAAGAGGCTTCTACGACAGTATATACTAATTTCCCACCCCCAACCACTTTATTAACACCATACAACGAATATCACGTTGAAATACTCCCCTATCCATACTTCGGCCTACTAAAGGCTACGTTTAGCGTGTCGTACACGATTTAAGGCTTAATAGGCCACGACATTAAGAATCCGGTTAAATCCGGTACTCCGGTTAGTGGGCGGCGCTGTTGATTAATTGCTAACTGCCTGATTTCAACCTAGATCGACAAACTACTTGATTGTTAACTGTTAAGTTGGGAACAATGACATTTAATGAGGTTTTGTTTCTGTTTAAATCTTAATGAATTTAAAGGGCATTGTGTTTTGGATAAGATTTTAAGTAAATAAGGGTTATATGAAACATTATTTACTGACTAGGTATTTCCCTCTTATTTACTATATCGATTTAAAATAAAATGTGAGGTGTGCAGAGGATTTATAGACTAATGTATGACTTTCAGTTCCAAATTACTTCCATCGATCGAACAGCATCCTCTGTCTATATATAGAGGACCAAAAATCCATCATGACACTAAAAGAGGAACCAATATTTCACGCTAAAAGTCTATCACTGCATCATCATCCAAACATTCTTCATACAAAACGCCGGCAGCATAACGTAACAAAAAGTACCCAATCAAAAGTTATGTAAACATTCATTGAATCCATTCAAAACATAGAAAAGATGATTATAAACAATTTATCTTAGCTTACATAAGTCTGTCCAATTTAAACTGATGAACATTCATACCGAAGAAGAAGGAAATTATTTTTGACCAACTATGGAACCGCATCCTACGTAAGTACCTAGGTACGTTATATTTGAACTTTCTTTTGAATGGCTGAGCAGATTGCATATGAAAACTGACGGATATGATAAATACATAGTGATGTGTCCATGTGTGTTTGTGTCGTCAACTGCCTGTAGCTTTGGCAAACATTATGGTTGACAGCCAAAATAATTATTGACAAAGCAACCTTTGGTAAAGAATTTTATCCAAAAAAGATTTTAGCAATTTCTAGAAATTAAAAGCTATTACATATTCTACTCAATCTGCGCTAGTAAAAACACGTTGGCTTAAATTCCAATTTGTCATGGGAGTGACACAATGAGATTATTTGCACGGAACACTACTGAATGGATGATTATTGATATAACTTTAGTTTGTACATATCTATCCATGGCCATGGCCATACATAGGATGAAATAAAAAAAAGGTCTTTCTGTTGTTTTATTCTCTTTGGCCAATAAAATAGGCAAACCTATAGATTTGCGGACATGACAAACGTTTATTAGCTCAAAAACATGAGATACAAACACTTTTCTTTTCGTCAGTTCATGTCAACACAGAGAGCGAAAGTGTTCTGACAATATTTATTATTTACTTGCACAATACAAACTTTTTTTCTCCTTAATACCTGCACTGACAAACGATATTGGACCTTAAACACATAACAGTTAAAGAATAGATTAGATTGCTTTCAAATGTATCAAGTATGAAAATAGTTTCTGCTATAAAATTGAAAGCCCTTCCGAACACGCCCTAATAAAATACGAAGGGTGAACTACCCCACACGTCTTACCGGGAAATTATGAAATATGGATACAGTTTTACTACGATTAGCCCTACAACAACTGAAAACACGCAAGCTTTTAAAAATTCAATGTTGTTTAAGTAGCCTCGTCGTGCCCCGGTTTTACCCGCCTCTTTAAATGGTCGCTATGGGGTACTTTACTTAGAATTCTTTATGTCTGTTCTTTAAAGTGTACCTTGTAAGGGACAAATGGATATTAGCTTCAAACCTTCTTCAAGAATTAAACCTTTGAGAAAAGAACCAATTTCACCTATTAAAAGTTAAACACGAAAGCAGTCCTGATTACAAATGGTGACGCATAATTTAAGCCAATCAAGTTAGGTATTTGAACGAGCACTAAGGTACGTGGTAAGAATAGATGGGAGTTCGATACCCAGAAATAGAAATATCGTTGCACAGACGTGAGCTACTTGCCTTAAATAAATAATTAAACGAGGTCTGCTTTATTAGAAATGCGAAGATTATGTATGTATTATACGCGTTGAAGCGTAGACATTGAATTAATTATACTTAGACTTTATGTGCAGTGAAGGAATGCTGGTTATTTCTTAATGCAGTGTGTTGTGCATTTTAATTTTGGTGATGTTAGAGAGTTTGGGAATTCGTTGGTATGCAGTAAAAGTCTCTATACGTAGTGTAATCTTGGAAACGCTTGCATTAAGATATAAAATGTACCAAATAAACACTAAAAAACATTGAAAATAAAGTTCAACAGCTCGGGAAAACATGCCATTCTTAATAAGGCTGAAGAACATAAACCAGTTTAATCTTCATATCTTGAAAATCCTCAGGAATCCCTAAATTGTTGTAGCGAAGAATGTGTTGTAAAATAAATATTGGCTTATCATAATCTGAGTTAAGACAACATCCTGCTATGCAACATGTCTTTAAGATTGATTACAACTTGAGAAGCACGTGTTAATCTTGATTATAATGATAAAGCTGTATTCTTCAGCTCATTATAACAAAAACTTTATTCGGCTTCTTTTAATTGAGCGAGTTATAGGTTTATTCACCTAACAAGCCCTGACAGGCATCTGTCTGATGACCTCTGACGTAGAATATTAGATCAAGGACTGTTACTTTCTAGCATTCGGGGATGCCCTTAATGTGTGATGCCATGAATAGGTATTAGCCCTCCCAGGCAAAGGAAACGTAATATATGTAAAATATTAAATCCGCCGTTCTTCCGCCAATACTCTATAAAATTAAACATCAGCGATATTTTTTCAGGGCCTATTTTTAACTACGTGAATAAGCCATTTATAGCTTATATTTAAAACAGGACGCCATCTATGAATATTTATGTCTACAGCCAAAAGGCTGAGTTCCCTGAGTCACGTTCTATTCGGCAAGGATTCGCGTGACGAACACGAAACACGCGACGACAGCTGTCGAATTGTAAATTAAGCTGTTATGGTGTCGGACTAAGAATGGATTTTTTATGG
This sequence comes from Helicoverpa armigera, assembly GCF_030705265.1. Lineage (NCBI taxonomy): Eukaryota > Metazoa > Arthropoda > Insecta > Lepidoptera > Noctuidae > Helicoverpa > Helicoverpa armigera. The sequence continues at coordinate 6,714,875 of NC_087142.1, read as the reverse complement.
TAATGTTCGCGAATACCCGGAATATAGTGATAACAATGAGGCTTTAATAAAGATTCCAATGAACTCTTGAGTAAGAAAAAAACTAAGACTCTGTGTCTGTGACAACTTATAGGCTCTTATCGTTGAGGTTCCAAGTAATGGCACATAGTTTGTTACATTATTACATATGAAGATCGTAATACAACTGATATTATACAAAAAATGTACTACAAAACATATCGTCTATATACAACAAAGGACCTTAAAATCTTTATCTCCAAGCTCTGATCTGTCGAAGTTTTTCAATATATTTTGAAAAGTGAGCACCGTTATGATAAGCCTATAACTTTATTCAAATGATTCGTTCCTCCCAATCACTACAACAAAAAATTCGCCTTTGATTTTAAGACAGATAAAGATGTCGAACATAAAAGGTGCACAAGGCCTCACTCACTCATTTCTTTGAACAAGTCGTCGTAATTAAAGAGTCATTTGAATAAATTCAAAAGATTTACGCAATAATGGTGTACCTCCATACAATTCGTGTCATATTCAAACAATACGCGGTATTATTAAATATTACACGAAACGATACATTTCGTAAGAGTTGACCACAATATCTTGGAACACGGGTCAGCTTGGAACTAAAATAAACTATGTTCTCAATTTAAACTATTTCTGGTTGTTTTTAAGGCTACTAGCCATTACCATCGACCAAGTTATGTTGGGCTATCCGTAAAAAGTTTATGCGGTAACAAACCATGAAGGTTTATTGCGTATATCGAAATTCCCATAAGAGTTTCTGATTATTCACAGCCAGTGTTTCATTACTATAACATGTAAAAGCTATTGATATCAAAATATTAAGTACTAAGGACCAGCTTAGGTTTTCACTCCATTCAACTGTTTTATTTTAAGTTTCAGTAAAACAACGCATTCATTAAAAAAAATAGCGACATTTTCTCAAGAATTGAGTGTGTCGTTGGAAATTTTTATTTTCTTATATCCAATCTTACTCATATTACGGGAATTTTTATAACAGCATATATAAAATACAGTTTTATTGGTCAAATAATCGCACGTACCGACAATGGGCTCGTCATGCGTACGAAATTCATTCACATTTATATTCAGTCAGCGTCTTGTCGTAATAACCGGCAATTTTTTCCTTTGGAAGTGCTATGTTTGGACCATAACGAGAATAATTACGTATTGGTATGGTATATAGAAAATATCTTGTTCAGATAGAAGCTCAGATTTCTATGCAATGCTACCTGCCTACTCTTACTGTAGGTGTTAAAAGTGTGTATAATCTCCAGTATTCTTGCGTCTACCTACATGAGCAGACACATGAAAAAGGTGCTGTTAATCTCACACACATCCAAAATGTAAGTAAAACTCAGCGTATGCGACCAACCTCCCAAGCCTATCAAAACAAAAAATTACGAAATGCAGTACAAATTGTATGAACACTGTTACAATTTTTCATAGAGAGTATGAAGCAAACAATCTATGAGCGAGTCATAAAGTGCACTTCATATTACATTCCCACCCGGCTAGTTAAACAAACATTTGACTAACAGTGAAAACGCGATGTGGTGGGTCAGACTAGCTGGTTTCACTAAATGGATAGATGCAGAAGATTCATATACTTTCTATGTACCTATAGGAGATAACATAGAATTGCTAAATGAAAATGATTGAATATGTTCAACCTTATGGTATTAAACTAAATGTTTAAGTATGTGTTGCACTGATTCTAAACAATGACCCCATATCCTGATTCGTTTTAGCGAAAGAATGTAATCCTCTATCAGGAAATTACTAGCACACGTACAAGAACAATACCTGCAATATTTTATTGTAATCTTAAAGAACCATATACTTATGTACTGTAGTAGTGTAAGTCAAAATTAAAAACCCTTGCAAATGAAATTAGCCTAGAAACTAATATCTGTTAAGTTTGACCGCACAGACTGAACTAATAACACTTATCTAGCCTTGTTTAAAGTGGTTTTTCTGTATCTCCTCGATCATAATAGAATGAATCACCACTGACCGCGGTTTCGCAACGAGCCAGCTGATGACAACATTATGAGCCTGAGATATTACGAACATAGCTCACTTTGGCGCCTTACCCGATTTATATTGTGGTAAACGCTGGTTTAGACTCAATTTCTTTTGTATATCTTCCTATTTTATATTCACGTAGAAAGTGGAACAGTGCTGGTTAAATATAACAAGATTTTAGCTCTTGGTTCGATGGTTTTAGATCTTCAAATTAAATTAAACAATTGAATCACATCTTTGATTGAAAAAGCAGAAATTAATGCAGAAATTGGTTCGGCAGTTACGGTTAACATAGTAATGAATTTGTATATTGAAAATATTATTTACAAAAGAATATAAACAGACATAATAAAAATAACAAAGTTAACATTTAAAAAGAATTTGGGAACGGTGTTGAAATATTTCAACAACAGAGTTGCAGAATTCAAGGTCTTGATCTTGACTGCAAATTGTAATAAGGTGGGTGCGATTAATTGTGCTGTTCTTTAGTAAATAAATGAAGGTTCTTACCAAAAAGATTTGAAAGATAAACTGGATTTTGTTTAAGGAATGAAATGTAGTAAACTAGTGAAATGGTAAAGTAGGTAGTAGTACGCTTGATGATCCATTTTGAAAAATGCTAGAATAATTAAATTCCATTTTGTGGTCAATTGAAATATTTAAACAACGGTGTATGGCAGGTAATCTAAAATAATTTTGCCCCTGTACATACATCCATTAGGCTTCTCGCAAAAGCACAGCAGCGAATGATATGATTTTTTTCAAAATTATCGTGAAGACACGAACACCCAACTTCGGAGCAGTCCAGTTATATGACGATAACTGTACATGTATAAGCCACAGACAAGTGACCGTTGGTACAAAAGATGGCCGACTCCAAATAGCAGCAAGGCGTGATGACAGACGCGAAAACAAAAGACACCCGATACTCAGTAAGCAGAGACGACCCGTCAGAAGATTTCTAGAGCGAATAGCGATACGAACGCGAAAAGAAACAACACTTTTTTATAATTAAACGGGTTGAATATGATATGTTTTACTGAAGACAATGCAAGAAATAGTCTACTAGTATAATGAAGTGAGCTACTGGGCCTAAGAATCAATAAGCTGCGGTTTCTAAAGATGTTGTTTCAAAAGTCAAATATCGAATGTTCAGCATAAGATATATTTGCAAATTAAGGAATAACCTACACAAGAATCTTCTCATATAAAGTTCAGTTGCTGAGGCAATAAAGTTGTCATCACCCCTCACTCAACATAATTGAAAAACAAACATATCTGTTTACAAAAGCATTGTTACAATTGCAACCTAAACTAGGTCATTAGGACAAAATGGCGGCCTTCACATGGTAGTCCTCCCGCCAAGATATGAACCACATGTTCCATTTTCAAAAACAGTTTTGCACCAATAAGGTTCTTCTTGAACCATAGACATAGTTATGTTGAACTCATTGTTCTCTTTAGCATAGCATAGTTTATAAGTTCAACCTATTGTAACGGCGCTCCTACATATAAATTGACCGAAGAATCTGGGTTTCCGGAGATGACGTCAGCCTCTCCTAGTCATACGTTGGACGCCTACATGTGAAGCTTAGTATGCCATGCGTTTTATTGTCAACCCCGTTGGTATTTGGGCCTTATGATCTCTAGAATTATACCCACGTATTGCAATATTAAATTCCATCAACGCCTTTGAATACTTCAGCTATGTTTTATGTGGTAAAGCTATTTGAAGTGAATTTGCGGTCTTGGATTGAATGTTAAATTAAATGAGCAAGACTTCAAAATTACAGGTTTACTTTCAGAAATGTTACGAAACAAAAACATCCAAGTTTAAACATGAACAAAAATAATGGTATTGTCAGTGAAACGGACCGTAAACACGATGCACCGTTTTCTCAAATAACGTTTACTATCGTACAATCGATGACCGTTTTGAAACCGTAACAATGTCCATACGTTGTTTGCCTACTTATTGAACAGTGAACAGTGCCGTTACTGAGGTAAGCAGAATGATAATGAGTGTTAAAAATTCTAAAGAACGTAACTTCTGTTGTGTCATTTCATGCGTGGATCCGAACGCGTTTCGCCATTTTTGTTTTCCCGCAAATATTGCTGTGGATGTGTTCGGATTTCAAATTCTGTCAATTTTTTGAATGGCTTTATGTACCAACTCTGTATTACGATAGAAGTTAGCTTAGCACTTAAAGTTTTCGCGTGCCAACTAGAACAAAACATTTATTGAATTTAATCATATTTCTCTATGTGTGGAAAAAGTAGATGTAAGGCCAACATTACATAGCCTTTAAGCCTCAAGGCTTTTAGCCTTATAAAAGTTTCTTCAACAATTACTCTACCCACGTTTTTCCTTTTAACAACCATAACTTAATTCACAGCCAAGAGAAACAAAGCAAAAACAAAGGTGTTAATTCAGGAAGCAATTCTATCCAATGACAAAGACGTTATAGAGTACCGTGGCTTGTGATCTAATTTCACATTGTAATGCAGTTCAATTTTCACACGATTCCGTGAAACGCCGCGGTGCGAAAAATTAGGTATGTGTCACGGTGTTGAATGCTGAGAAAGTATTGCACATGTCAAGCACAATGCACTAATATAATGACTTTATATACCCGTATCGCTATAAGAAACCGGATAGAAGACGAATTATACGATAGTCATCTTTTATGTTGCGCAAAAAGTCTGAACGCAAAAAGTTTGAATGAAGAAAATTGGGTTACCGGGCTTCGCGGCGTTGGTGTCACTGTACTATGAAGATAACATGCAGACGTAGGTATTTACGAAAACAAGGTTGTTGCAGGAATTAAAAAATAAGAGTCTGTCTCACAAACCAGTGTTCCATTTTCAAATTCAAATATAGAAGAACCAAATTGAAGATATTATCTTGTTTTTAAAAGCTTCTACAAACCTACTCTTGATTTATTACAGACACGATCACAATGGAATACAATGAGTTGTTTGCAGTTTTTTTGAACGAGACTTGCAAGGTCTTTAGTACAAAAAAGATCTAGTTACTAAAAAGCAACGCTAATGGGTCGAATTTTAAGGTAAACCTACTACTGTACTAAATATTCATAACTTGTAAATCAACCCGTAAATAACATTACGACATAGCCAAAAAAATATTTCAAATGTTTAATTGCTTCGTCTCAATTAGGCGTTACCTACTGCGTATCGCATCCAATCAATGCCCCGATATTTAGAGCACGTTCGATTTTTAAATGAAGAAACTAATCGAGCGGCTACTCGATTAGTTACTCGAATGAGTCTAGCTCGCTATTTCTCTAGCATATCGATTACCTAACGAGTCGGTTGCATCTTGGTTACCTCACCGCGCTCGGCTCCGAAGGTCATTCGCTGTATGTCGCTACAATAAGTCTTTGTACGTGCTTTTCAAGCTGTTCTGTGGTCTTAAAATTATTGATGACTCTATAAAACTTTCTTAAACCCAACTTACAAGAACTCCGGTCGAAGAATCATTGCCATCAGCAAAGAGTTGCAAAAGGAAAACCACATAAGTCGCAATTACCTGAAAGAAAAAAGAATTTTATTTAAAAAAAAACTATAAGAAAATATGTACACTTTGCTAAAGACTAAACAAGTAATTAAATACCAGAACAAAGCAGTACCAAAAACAATAAATGTCGAAATCATAGACAATAACATAAAGCACGCCGTTGTCTATGTCTTCCTTCAGGCTAAACTAGCTTCCGCTACTTTCTAACAAACGGCCATATATAATAGCCTACATTTATCATTAGTCATAACAATACAATATGTAATTAGTGCCCTTGTTTTTAGTTTTACGACCAACATTTGACAATTACTTAAACAAATGTTTGATCTGGATTTGAAGATAATTTAAGAGCGCGTGGGTTGTCTATGGTAAATACGAGTAACTGTTCTGTTTTCCAATCATGTTGTTCTTGTATTATGTGTCTTTGCTTGTCTGAGGTCTCTAAGTGGTGACTTTATGACTGTCAAAATGTATGAATGAAACTTTAATGGGAATGCAACGTCAAGTCAAATTCGAGGGTTAAGAACTAGAGTAGCGTAAGGCCAAAATGACAACTTCTCAGGAGAGCCCGAAAACAACTCAAATTCACCTACTGTTATCTTATAGCCCTTTTTGTGGGGTAAATCTATAGTAGTTAGATATCTGATTTTTACTAATAATAAAACTTTATTTATCGGCTACAGAATAATGTAACTTTTTGGTCAATCAAAATACGGTTTCATTTTAATAAAATTTCTTTTTCAAAAACTGGTTGACATACGTCATTTTAGCTGTTCCTTAAATTAGTGCCATAGTAGCGTATCCCACCGTTACGTTTTTTTGGCAGGAAGAAAAATTACGGAAGCTTACGAAACAAGGACAGTAACGGTGCTTTACGTTTATTTGGAACGAAACAAACTAAGCCTACATAATCAAACTTTCTGCGCTATTAACGTATGGCAAGATACGCTATTTAAGCGATTACATTGAAGGCATATTTTGGTGTCTTATTCGCTCTGTAAATCGAGTTACGATCGTTGTGCTCGTAATTTTTTTTAGAAAATAATGTCAAGATTATTGTAAGTAGAAACACTTCATTTTGGCAATAAACAAATATCTTTTTTTTATATACGTTATTCTTGTACTAAGCAATCAACACACTACATCGTTCCAGTTTTTTGGCACATAAAAATATGGGGATTAAGTAAACGAATGGTGAAAAAAAATTTTTTTTGTATTTTTGCCCTTACGCTACTCTAGTTCTTAACCCACGAATTGCTAACTTTATTTGATAGATTTTGTCGAGTTTGAGTATCAACATCCGTTTGACCACAAGTAAGCCAAGTTTACGATGGTCATTTGTAATTTATAGTTTGCTTTCTTTTCCTTATTCATGTGTTGGAGAAATTCTGCAGTTTGCATAGTTAGAGTTGATGGGTGTTTTACTACACCTATCAACCTTGCACTCGTTTGGTTTTGTTATAAAGTCTTCTAAGCCGTTTTAGCCTTTACATGTGTTTAACCTTCTTTAGAGAAAAAACTGACTTTTAAACAAAATACACATAAATCACCCCTTTTTGTGAAATAACCGAAAATTTCGTTAAACAAACAAACCGAACCTGTTTTCTCGTCTGCATTATTTAACAACTGCTCAAAGCAATCAATCGTACAACTGCCGTTTCCGGATGCGTCCAGCCCAAACAAAAATACCCTTTGTCTTCGTTCCGCTAAAATGTTTGCACAAGAAACAAGTTTGGGCCACATAAAATGGATTCCAACCAGTTTTTAAACTCCTTGGTACCAAAAAGGCAATATTAAAAGAGATTGAACACTCAACCCAAACAAAAAAAAATTAGGATTGTAATTTGTTCTTATTTCAAAAGTTGTCTTCGAAGGCCAGTGTCAATGGTTCCGAATTTAAATATTTGGCGGTTATTTTCAAACTCCACGTGCATTATCAAATATGGCGGGGTTTGCTGACTAATACTTCCGCGGAACGAATAGATTAGAGGACATTATAAACAATTACTATGGCTTACTGAGTGTCGGTACACGATATACGTCGAAGCAAGGTTTTCTTGCTCAATCAAGCACGTTGAAAACTGCACGCGAATCATTGTTGTTGCCATGGTATTAGCATATCACTGTAGCGAAACTCTTTACTTATTTATTTTTTCATACTATCGCGTTACATTAATTTAATCTATTGTATGAACTATTTGAACAAAAGCAGCCTTAATATCTTAAGCGACCTTTGGGTGTTGCAGACGAAAATTTATCTTGATCTTATAAATTGCGTAAGGTTATTAATCATGCTAAGTTTAGTATTTATGATTGAGGAATAAAATCATATCGTCATAAAGATCTTACTGCGAGCTATAAGTTTTGTTGATTTTTATGTATGGGTAAATAATATTCTGACTAGAGGTCTTGTTATTGTACTTTTACAAAAAACCTTACCGTATTGTACAGATCATTGGACATCTGTTTCTTGGTTACTTTTCATGCGGGTGCGTGAAGCTATACCCCCGAGGGAAACCACGGACAATAGCCAGTCGGTAAATACACTTAATAAACATATCAATCACTAATTAGAATCAGCAGACATTAAGTTCAGAGAAATTAATTAACAGTCAGCCGGGGAACATTCTGCATGAAATACGTAGGTAGGTAATGTATATCGTGACGTCTTGGGCCAGATGTTGCAATATACTGTTACTTTCTTACAAAATGTCCAATACAAGCGGTTGTCATGGTCAAAGCTCATGTGAAATCAAAAAAAAACATTGAGTTGTGCGAAATATGTATGTTTACGTACTTAGATGACCCGGCGACTCGGCCACTAAGAACTGAGCGGTCTCCTAAACTTACGCATACAAAGGCATATTTACTAACATAAATAACACACATGGAAGAATAAGATCTTCATTATTCTTTAGACAGATTTTAAGTTCCTTTTATTATACGTATTTAGTGCAATAAGATTTCAACACAAAAACGATCATACTTTAATTTGTGCATTACAGTTCCGGCAACTATAATTGCATCTACATTGAATTGCATCGTTTGTCTGAGAGATCAAGAGTCCGATTTTTGCAAGGTCGCGTTTCCGCAATTTTAATTAACAGCAATAATTAGTAACGTTTCAACGTTTGATGTATTTGTAAGAATGAGTGATTAAAAATCTGTAAATAAACAGTTCAGGATCTTAGAGAGGATATAAGGCAGTCTCCAGAGTCCCATTTGTTTAAAAAACCGGTTTAAATCGGTTCATCATTAAACAAATTATGAACAAACTCATATTATTTTGTATAATCCTATTGATTGGGAAATATGTCCATAATTGTTAAATATGAATGCATAGGTACCTACTCTTTAATTTCTCAAGCATTGTCGACATTCGGAGAATATTTATAAGGTCAGTATCACAGTAAAGTAAGCCACTCTTATTTGATCATAAATTAATGATCTATGATTAATAAAGCTTAGTTGTTTGATTAATTGTTTTTGATGAACGCATTAAAATTCATTGGAAAACTGTTTTAATAGGAAATATCACCGGTTTCTCTTATAATTCGGGTCAGTAGGCTTATACATGCTTTTTCTTAAACGAAGACAAATAGTAATGTAAATTATTAGAAATATGACCCGAATTAGAAATAGGTCAAATTTTTTATGCATTTTATAATAATGAAACAACTATTGACATCATTTACTTTTAGATCGCAATTTAATGATATCCTATGGCATCGTATCTAAGTGTTTATGCTGTATAAATAAATAAATGATCGGAACCTCTATTTGTATATCCGTCAATTTACTTAATTTGTTGAATGATATGAAAAAACACACTCAATAAAAACTTTGCTATTCTTAAAAATATTCAGTTGGAAACGGAAGCAAGCTAAATGTGTAACAAATGCAAAATTTTCGAAAGTATACCGCGATCTGTCTTCTCGTCTAGAGTAACTTTTAATTTCCTTTTACATGTCTTAAATTATTTGTTTATTGTACCTCACATCCTCATAATAATAATTTTATTTATTTGAAGCTAATAACGTCTAGTTTATAAGACAAATTAGTTTCCGTTTTGCTTCTAACTATTAAGTACTCAACATTTTTTTTCCCATATTCGATACGAAACAAGAACGAAAACCGAAGACAAAAAACTACGTTTCAGAACACAATAATGGAGAAACTAACTTATGATTCCAATATAATTTTGTAGTGTAGTTATCTCGAAACTTCGGTATATGAAGTGTCTCTATCTAAAACCCGTCAATTCGTCAGCCTAACTAATACACGCACATTGGAAACTAGTCTCTTGATATTAATTATTATTGATGATATTGATCAATGATCACAAGCTAAGTCGAGCTACTATACAATTATCTTAAGTAATATTTTCTATTTCCCGAACGATAGACTGATACATTGATAGAATCAATAGAATAGATATAATTCTCTGATAGACATGTATGGAACTAATTACCTACGCTACGAGAAATCCAAAATGTATTGGTAGTACACAGGAGAATGACGATGTAGATAAATAATAAATGCTCCAGAAATAAAGGGAAAGAAAGACCCTAGTTAAAAGTATAATAAACATAAACAGTCTGTAGTCAAAAATTAGCAATAGGTATGCAATTGACTCACAAATAACATATTATTCAATAAATTGCATTCAATAACACTTACATATTCCATGATTTCCACTCAAGCGTGGGGAAGCCGTAGAAAATCGCAATATCGTACATAAAGTCAATGCTATATTTAGAAGCTAACCCCTTTAGTAGTGCGTAACCAATGCAACCGAGTATCTATTGGAAATAAAAATCAATGTTTTGGATATTAATAAAACAATGAAAGGTGATCATGGCACTCATTATTTTGACGATTTGGATACAAGCGAACATAAACATTTTTGACTGGGGAAAGTATGTGAAAAAGTAGGTCTACATAAACAAGTAAATAAAGAAGGGATAAGGTTAATAGAGACAAAAAAACATGACACTTGAAGCTTTCCCATATTAAATACAAAATTCCCATACTAAAGACTACAAATTTATAACCAGAGAATAGGAAGACTATAATCATGACAATAGTTCTTTGCCACCTTAGGATATAATTGTCGAAATCGATCAAACCGATTGATTTCCTGGTCCCTACAATCATAGGACCACTACAAATGCAAATGCATCATTATGCGACTGTAGGAATCGTGAGCAATAACAATAGATGATAACTTATAAGTGATTATGTTTTATATGGAGCTCACCTTTTAGGAACGGTTATATGCTGCTTGCTTAATGACAGGCATCTTATGATCTTTATCTTTAAAGATGTAGGCATCGTGTTTATCAACATTGACAGGTGATGCACGCCCACTTTAGGAGGGAAGTGGTTCTTCATATATTCATTAATGTACTCGTATTTATAAATGTGACTGATGTTACTGCTCAAATGTGATGCATGTCTGCAACACAACATATGTGCTGTTTTTCATCGGCTTTAGACTAAGTATATGGAGCCCGATACAGTCTAGCTGCAGTAAATATAATAAAATTGACATCAGATACTGATCTGAAGGCAGATGCGTCAAAAGGATACCTTGAAATGTTTTAACCATAAAAGAATGTACAAGAATCGATAAACCCAACAAAACATCCTAATACCAGCCCACCACTATAAACAAAGCTTAACCCTAACCAGACCAGTTTATCGCAATCTATTAGCCAAACAAACTAAATCTAACCGCAGAACTATTTCAATTGAAGGGGACGGCAATAAACCCCGGGCTACACGAGTACACGGGTGAAAGTCCAAGTACTTACAATTATCACCTGTGAAGCAAGTCTGCAGGAATTGCCGCTCGTGTCCCCGGGCCTTATTGCTCAGTAATCTTGGACCAATCATATTAATTTTAGTTTGACACCTTTTCCTGTTATCATATAGTGTATGCGTCTACTAGTGTCTGTAATTTAGTGCTCGCTATCACTTACGAAATTGCCTTCAGGAGCTAGATTTAAATTAATGTTTAGATCAGTTTGTAATTATTTTGTGTTGCAAACGTGTTATTTGTTAGATGTTTGTCGATCTTCTGCTTAAGCATAAGATTAGTTGTATAGTAGATCAACTCTTTTACAGGCTTGACCAAAATAAGCCTTAAATCTGCATCTTCAGAATTTTGTGTAACAAGGCATTTTGCAAAAATTATTGTTTGTAGTCTACGTTTGGAATAATGATAGGTCAATACATATGTTTAGGACCACTAAAGGTTGAATGTTCATCTCATTCATTATTTTAATGCATTAGACATGAAATTCTCATTACAATTTCTGTATCATTCGTCTCACCTTAAATTATACTATGGCTTAAAGGATCAGATATCAATAGCGTCGTAAGTATAGGTTGAGATAAAAGCTATGTCCTATAGCCATGCATAGCCTATCTATAGCTCGTTGGAGCAATCGCTTCGAATAGCGATGCGACATAGCGATGACCCAGCGTGTTTGCTAAGAAAATACAACAATAAACAGAATCGATACATGTCGTTCTGTTAAATGAAAATTCATTATGCTATTCGAACTAACGATATTAGAATTGATTGTACTCTTTTCTTATCACTATCATTAGTTTTATTTTCTTCTTGTCTGAATTCATGTACATAGTTTCAGATCGTCCGTCGTTGAATTTTATTTTCTCTCAGCCTTGATATTATCACTACTCCGATGATATCTACGTATGAAACTCGGCACTATAATTTACTTTTATATCCCTCTCTTTATTTTACAACTCATTCATACTCTTCTTCTCTGCATCGAAATATCCTTCACCCATCAACTCTCAGTCTCTCAGACTCTCATCAATTGCTCAACAAATCGTGTCGACATGTACCACCCAAGCAAATATATGGCAAGCAATACATAAGGCTTCTTCGCACATTTATTCTTCTTTCTTAAAATGTACAGATATACCTAATAGGTTCTCAGAAACCAGCCAAGAATCTCCAATACAACTTTAACAATACAAATTCCATCAATTTTCACTTACAATCTCACAGTTCGCTTCAGCTATCAAACAGACGTATCTCGAGTGAGGTGTGACCCCGTCAACCTGTCGCTGCGATCTTTATTACTTTGCCAGTTAAAGTTCAGGCGGTTCCCTGCGCTTGCGCCGGCCGCTTGCGAAATAGCTGCGGTATCGAACACGCCTTTGGTCTTTAGATATGGTGGCGTTTGATTTTGTAAGTGAGTAATGAGGTTTAGTGTGAATTTTGGCTACTGATTAAAAAACTACATACATTCATGTTCAATAAGGATAAAATTCCAAAAAATCATTCTCCGAGCCTTTTCCCATCTGTTTTGGTGTCGGCTTCCAGTCTAACCGAATGCAGCTGAGTACCATTGTTTTACAAGGAGCGACTGCCTATCTGACCTCATCAACCCGGTTATCTGGACATCCCCACGGTACTAAATAATTTAAATGTTGTAAAGGTGACCAAGGTCGAATTAATGAAACAAAACCATCGATTTTTCACCCCTCTCCCTTAAAGTAGGGGGATGGTTATAGGCAGCTTTGTTGTATACGACCACCAAAACATTACGTGACGAGTGTCATCCAACCGGTCACGATTTACTTACGACTTTATTATTATTAGTCACATTTACATAACCCGCGCACGCCGCATGTTAGAACCTACACAATGCACTTAAAAATAAAATATTGATCATAAAGAACCAGAAGAAAGCGGTCGATTTAAACAATTTCGTCAGAGAAATCGATATTAATTGGACTCGAGAAGGTAAATCGGATAGCTGTTACTGTGACGTATTTATCGATCATAAGTAATGGCGTATTTTTGGACAGAAGACAACTTACGATTTTACTTTTCTCGTGATCTGGCATTCCAATCAAGTTTTCTTTTGGCAATGAAAGTTTGGTGTGTAATTATTTATCTGCAAATCGATACAAAAATGTTGGATGAAAGTAAATTTCAAGGAGTGGGTTCAAGCGAAAATGCAACAAAATACGAACAAAATAATTTAAAAATAATATTCGCTAAAATTACGCGTTGATTAATTCACCTACATATTATCATAGGTTCGGTGAGACACGTACGCTTATGTATATTACTGGAAAAATCTATAGATAACATGTGTCGAAATTGTCGAACTGGATTTATTTCTTAGTCAATACCGATATAAAAGGTAAACACACTTGCATCATTAGCTAAACTAAAAATAAATATTAATAACGCTTTCGCTGATAAACCAGCCGAGCCTTATCTTATCAACTTTTTGACTTGTATTTCCCTTCTAAGAAAATGTTGTACCTAGTGGTCAGTTTAATGGGTGGAGCTGGGGTCTACTTCAATTCATCGAAAAACAAATATTACATAGATCATTTATTTGACAAAGTGATGAAAGTGACGAGAAGACAGAATTGCGTATAATGCAATTCTGTCACGACTTTTTGAGGGTAAGAGAGGTATCTTTTCGCTCAGGTCCATGGATTGATAAGATCAGATATGTAGTCTGACTACTAATAAAGTAAGTAAAACTATAATCCAACCACCTCAAACTAGTTGCTAAAGGCTAGACGTATGATGATTTTGCTGTCTGCAAATAAATAAAATTAGCCTCATGTGACCCATTTTTGTTAATTTTCGATCGTTTCCGATAGGTACTTACATTCTTCGTAGAGTTACAGTATACCCCTGTTAACGACTTAGCAGTTAACGATATAAAACTCATAAGGAAAAGTCGTGGTCTAGGTGTAATGGGACTTAAGCAATAGTGTTAGCCTGACCTGGGTATCGAGATAGTTATTAAACGTCTAGCCGTCGGCCTAGCCCGATGGCATTTAGTTGTTATGTTTTACACAATGGAACTGATGTTAACTTGGATCTATTGTTTTAATTTATAAGGTTTAGAACGCGATTTTTGCTTGGTCATGAAATTGTGTCTGTTTACCTGATGACCAAAAACTTTGTCAACTAAGTACATTCACATTGCATAAATAAAGCAATTATATATTTACAAAAAAAAAAAACATTGAAGAAAATAAAATGTTTCGTCACAACGGTGATAAAATTAAATCATAACAGTTAGTTACAATCTCTTTGTTTCAATAAAAATATAAACGGTACCTACTCAATAAACAGTACCAAACTGGTTCAATTTTCATAACATGCTATAAACTTTAAGATAATAAAAACAATGTTAATAATCGATTACATAAACTATTGAATCTGAATTACTTTCACTTATGTTATAATACAAAACGTAACTTTATCGATTCATGTGACCTAATTTTTTTTATAAATATTTGAGATCCCCAAAAGTTACTTTTTGTGACAAAATTCTAGACGTCTGCATTGAAAGGGTTAATAATTTGTCATCAAAATTCGTAAAATTAATTTCATTACAAAAAAATGCCTTACTAGAAACCTTCTCCTTTTTTGAAAGTCGGTTAAAAATACAAAGGATTCGTGTGTGAAAGTTTTTGAAGTTCCTCTAAAGAAAATCGGAGGAAGTAATTAGGAGTGCGAAGGATATCCGCTTATCCGAAAACACCAAAGAGTAACTATTTAACCAAGCGTCATTATGCCATGTTTAGTCAGTCACCAACCGGATTGACGATGCCTAGTTTGGACTTCGTTTTCCGGCTTCCACTTTTATTTTACATCTTAGACACGCGTTGTTGTATGTAGGTACAGAAATTACATTAAGAATAATATGACAGCTGCAGGTATGCATTTAAAACCTTAATCAAGTGTATTTTAAATTTTCATACTGTCTTCTCCACGTTTTGCTTCTGTTTTCTTTCAAGACAGTTAAAACATTAGTTACGTCTAGGGCTGCTATCTCGAATTTCGCGAAACCCGGACAAACATTAAAAAAACCCGGACATTTGGCGTAAATTGCATTTTTTTCCCGACCGAGTACGATTTTTTTGAACAAAATAATACCTAATTTGTAATCCATTTACTATTAACATATACTTAAATTCAATGAGGTACTTCCTTACATGAAAAGTGTCCGGGTTTTCCCCGGACGCTTCTTGAAAACCCGCCCGGACGTTCCCCGGACGGGGTCAAAACGAGGACAAATCCGGGGAAACCCGGACGGATGGCAGCCCTAGTTACGTCAAACATTAATTTCATCGTATCTACACACGATTTACTAGAATTAAACACAAATGAGCACTGACTCACGTAATGTACGGTAATAATAAGACTATTCTGCGTTAGTAGTTATATAACTTCTCTTTATTGTTTATTTCATTTACATAGTTAAGCTGTTAGTTTGAGTCAAAATATTATTCTTCCATTTTAATATGTTTGCTAAGAAATGTAGTAAGAACGGAATCTGAAAGCAAACTTTAAGAATATCCTTTTTTTTTCAGGTAGAACATCATCAGATGAACGCTTTCGCAGCAGGTACACCGTACAGCGTAAGGGACTGTCAGGTTTACAGACTGAGGGCCCAACTATGTTCCTTCTGGAGGCCTTTATGTACTAGACTAGAGCTACAATAACTCTTTGTAGGAAATAACCTAGCGTTAACGAAATGTGAGTCGTAAACCGAAATGTGAGGCGCCAAACGCCTTTAGAATTAAAAAGACTCCATTCCCATTGAAATTCAAATAGACAACTGTGATTTATTCATAATTACATCACCATTAGGTGTAGCCAGCAATAAAATAGGGATCGAATCTTATAAAGTTACAACATCACATACTATTAGAACTAGGCCCAATTACACCGACAACATAAACGTCCATTCTTAAAACAACCGTTTACTTTGAAACTTGCAAGTGAAACTCAATAGAAAACAGTCGTTTTAAGAAATCTAAGGTTTACTATCGGTGAACTTGGCTCAAAATCATTTACCGGACCAATCAGCTGACAAAGCATGCCCTCGTCTTAAGCATTTACGGCTGTCATAAAACCCGTCAATAAAACAGGAAATATAAATGAAACATCAATTTAAGGGAAATTACAGTTAATTGTGTAAACGCAGTTAGAAAATCGTTAAAAAACGACGTATTACAAGTTGCTTTTACCTAGATTTCCAAAATAGCATATTTCCCACGCGGTTTTGCCGCGCGTAGGTATCGTTATTGACAACCTTCGTCCGGAACTACGCGACAGATTTTTTGCCCCCAGAAATATGCGCGTAAACACGCGGTTTTTTACCGCACGTATACGCGCGAAAACATCCGCTATGAAATATATATATAGTATGAAAGCTATTGCTCAAAATAAACCTGCCATGTGACTTTGCAAAAAATACAGAACATTACTGACATTATCCCGCGTAGGTAAGAACACAAAAAAAAATATCTGTCAAAAACTTTTATCACCACCATCTCACAAATCATTGCCTGTAATTAAATACCTTAGTATCGATTACGCAACTCGAGTGGACAACTCGCTACTAACAAACAAAAACTATCCGTGTCCAATCGAGTAACTTTTGTAACTATTAACGGAATCGATTCTACGCCAGCGTGAGAACATTCGACTAATATTGCGACAGAGCTTGATAACAGAATATAGGTTAACACTAGGTAGGTAAGCTTGTAGTATTCAAGGTTTTAGTCGAATACTATTAATTCGTTTGTGAGTCGATGCCCTGTAAAAGGCCAGTGTTATATGCTTGATTTTATTGCTTCTGCTGGCGTATTTGAGTACGGGAAACCTTTGAATAAGTAACTAGTCAAATGTTGAATCAATGCAATGTTTTAACTTTTAACTGAGTGTGCGATTAGGCTAGGAGTAGATACTGTCACAGATTACTATAATAGCTACTACGTACTATGTACAATACTGTATAATGTGGTAGGAGAAAATAAAAACAATAAAGAAGATATGAACTTAAAATGATCTAGATTGGAATTGGACATCAAAACAAATATGTAGTTCAAGTTATCCTGTTGACTTAAGAAACTACTACCACACCTCATAATCATTGAAGAAACATGAATAATATGGAGATCTCGACATTATGTGTTACCGGGAAGGTAATGTATATTACTCAGAATTACGTAAGTTTTAATACGGTCATTAACGCATGACGTACTGTAGTTCAAGCATGTAGAAATAATAAATTAAGCAAGGACATTAAAAAACTCGATACCTTCGTACCTAATGAACAAAAAACTCATTAAAGCAGTTACTTAGTTTTTATGGAGTTTCATAATGAGAATAATTAAATGAGTTAAATTAAATATGACAATGAGATTGTCTCGGTTAAAGAGACTAGTGGAAAACTATTGGAAAACAAAGTTTGTTTGGATACTGAAACAAGAAAAGTTACGGGGTTTTTGCATATGTATTGTAACAGAAGACAATTTAATACTCGGCTAATTTATTTCGGTCAATTATGATCGGAAATAACTTTTATAATGTATAAAATATGACAGAAGTAACAGGCACAAGAAGTAAGACATCTTTACAAACATTTTGAATGGCAGCATTTACAAATACAGCACCATACTTTCATCTAAAACGATCAAACATTGAATCGATTCAAAAGAATCGAGAATCGAATCGGCAAGTGTACACCATCGAACAATGGCTTACTTTGGTGTGCCACTTACGCCAATCTTTATAATTCTCAATTGTATTACTCATTCTGTTTAGATTGCCTTAATTCTTATCTTTATGGCTCGAAAGTTGTATTGAGGCCGACATCTTAAGCATATTAGAGTTGTATCATTAAAAAACACAGTCATTATTGGTCGATTCTCCTGTGAATATGTAACGGTTAAGAACGAGTGTAAAAGATGATGGGTAAATAATTTGTATTGATTCTATAAGTACTGTTTCGTGGTTATAAACAGTGTAACAGTTATTTAACAAAAGCTTTAAGTAGGTACATGGCTAATACCCGTAGTAACATACTTCCCAGTAAGGCTTTATTTAAACTGCAGTTTTCTTAACGTGTTAAAGGAATTAAGTTGAAGCTAAAACAAATCACAAGCTTTACTGATGTGGTTACAATAACATTCATCAACGGTAGGGCTGCCATGCGTCCGGGTTTCCCCGGATTTGTCCTCGTTTGGAGCCCGTCCGGGTGCCGCCCGGGCGGGTTTTGAAGAAGTGTCCTGGAAAAACCCGGACCATTGTGTGAAATTAAAAAAATTATATGAAAATGAGGTCTTGTGTTTTGTACATATTATTTTCGGTCTCGTCCGGGGTTAAAAAATACGCCAAATGTCCGGGTTTTTTCAATATATGCCCGGGTTTGGCGAAATTCGAGATGGCAGCCCTAATCAATTGTAAATATTGTTGGCTCATGTTTTGTGATATTACTCAAAATACTTATCCTCAATAACACCCAAAGTAAGTCTTCCAATCTTAATCTTCTCCGCATTACGAACTTCCTTAACACGGTGTTCCTCAAAAGACTTGTAGCTGTTAATTTACAATCAACGCTTCGAATCAGCCTATTGCCTTGCCGACATCTAAAACAATCCTTTTTAAACCAATGCAATGCGCATTACGTTATCGATTGCGGCAAATACGGGTTAAGTGCTAACATTAACCCTACAATTTCTCATTACATTAACAGTTGTACCGCCGTATCGATAAATCGAAACTATTATCTGGCTATAGACTGTAATACTTATAAAGGAAGGCTGAAGTATTCGTTTAATGGAAACAGAGAACTCGTAAACGTTATCGCAACTCAATTTTCCAGAAAAATTACGAATCATTTTTATGTACAATCTATTGCACTGAGGATTTCACAGCATTTTCAGTATCTATATAAAAATCTCAGTCCTTTTCCAAGTTTTATTCTATTTCATGCTACCAATTCCATATTAATCAACGCTGGAACTTTACCGACACGTTACTTTCGCAGTTGATTTTACTACCAAGAATAACCAAATTTTACACTTGAGAGACTAAAATTCTCTTCACCATAAGGTAAACTTATGTTCAAGGTATCCAAAAATAGATTCCCTAGGATTTCCTTCCATAGTAAACTTCTAAACTACCGTAGTAGGTAAGTACCTACTAAAATCTGCGCGAACTCTTTGAACCAGCTTAAGTTGCGAACAACAAACTTTTATGTATGTTACTGTAAGAGCCTCTTAACTGCTCATTAACAAGTTCACTCAAGGTACGGCTGACCGAAATAGTCTCGCTAATTCACTTTCATACTCACGACCACGGAGCAAGGGAAGATGAGCGGAGATGCCATAAGGCAGGTAGGTCAGGCGCTTTCTTCTAGGTCAAAGACATGATGACATGACCAAAACGTTCAGTTACGAGTATACCAACGAGGCTTTCGGGTTCTGTAAGACATCTGCCAACGATTTTCGGTATTACAAATAATGGCCGGGTCTATAAGGCGCATAGGGGAGGAAACAGTAACGTTCCTCGTCCCCCGCACACCCGCATTTTGGCGCGCTACTTTCTTATTAGATTTTCCGTTATGGCACCTCCGCTAGTCATTTTGTTCTCCATGCGTATGACCGAACAAGAACGAACGATAAATTGTTTCATTCAATTGAAGCCAGTCTCATTAACAACATCGTTTAAGTAAACACTTTCGATTTCCGCGTCATAATTCCGTATAATAAATTAATAATGACTATGATTAATGCGAAAGTTTAACTTAATTGGATAGTGTAGAAATCCTAGTTTTGATTTGGTTTAATATATTTTAAACGAGGTGCTATTAGCCGGTAGTGGAACATTTTTAACTAACCATTAAGTACACCATTTTATCTCAGAGGAAGCTAGAAAAGTAACAAAAAATACATGTCAAAATTGTTTTATAGGGTTATTTTATTGACTCTACAAACTTGACCCGCATTCAAATTGGAAGAAAATCATTTAATCTTAAACAGCCGCTTTGTAACCGATAAAAACAGGTCAAAATCAACTGTAAATGCTTGATTTTGCCTCTTCGATGACATATACAGAGAGTCATCTATCTCAATCAACTCTTCAACTGTCATCCCAAGAAGGAAAATATGCATTTAACTCATTTTAAATTATTTTTCGTTCGTAGCAAGTATTTTACGCATACTTGACCCACTGCAGGTGAAATTGCATTTTTTATGATCATTTGCGTGGTTCACTCATCTTAATTTTCCTATATTTTTAATGTGCAGAATAAATTCACGCATTTTTTACTTCTTACGCATAGGTAATTTGTGGTTTCGGTTTGAGAAAAAAAAACTGAAACGTGTTTATGAAAATTGTTGGCAAAAAGAACTGTTTAATTACAAATTAGTTTCTTGCATGGCCTTGCCGAATATACTTAGTTTATTTGTAATTTGATATATTTTATTTTTAATTAGTTTACGAGTATAATGAAGGTTTATTTTAGTGACCTTGGTATTAAATTACTACGTAAATAAATACATAGTAAGGTTTATGGTACCTTCCACGCCCTTGTACAGAATAATAAAGTAGGTGGTAAAAAGGAAAGCATAATAACATTCAAAAACCCTTTACAAAACTATAGCAAACGCCCCTTAAATGCGGAACAGTTGAAAGTAAGTTCAGATATTCGCACCGATAATACGGCGCATAATTCCAATTTATATAATCTGTGCCAACTGCCAACATTGTAAAAAAAAAACTCTTTACGCGCCCAAGTTTAAGGTCGAGAATCGAGAGTAGTTTTTTACAAAGAGTAAATTATTTCGTTTGCATTATGAGGGGCCAACATGGCCGCGAGACCATGCTGTGAACAATATCCTCGCGAATAATATTCAAAGCATTTCAAAGCCGGATTCACTTTCGCTATCGTAATGTCGAACGAACGAAGATGGCCGCTACAGATAAACTCCAATGAGATATTGCCCGATGATGAGACTTTGATTAAATCTGAATTTTATTCCGACACGTTATCAATCATTTTGCAAACACTTCCTTCACAAATAAATGTAATTCTTTTATTTGTTATTTTGTTGTGAATAAACTGTCGGAAATCATCTTTCCATACGAGCGGGTTTTGTGTAAATATCACGTTATTCTAAGTCGGTGTACTAGGAATGATTAATGTGCACTAATGAACACGTTTTGAGCGCCCGCGCCGGTGCGCGCACGCAAGCGATACAGCGGATCGTGCTGAACTTTCTTAGAAAATCTTTCTTTTTTATTAGAGCTGTGAGGTAATGACATAATACGATGACAAATGACTTGCAGTTTATTGCTGGCTTTGTTACGGCATACATACTTTTTTCTTGTTGTTGTCTTTTTACGATGTGTCGATATGAGAACGAAAAATATTAGAGGTTAACAGAGTAGACGCTGGTTTATATCGATAGTGCGCCGATGAAGTTTATACTTTCGGTAAAAAGTAGTATGTTTCTTTCAATGTGAAACATAGAATTGTAATCAATTTATTTTCAGCTTTCATGAGAAAAATATAAGCGAGATTAGGAACTGTAAAATCTAGAGTATTTACAAATTGTCAATGCATCTCTCCGCATGTGATTTTACTAGTCATACTTGCACTGTGTCGAAGTAGGTCGGAGGGACTTACATAACGTAATGGAGTCAGCTTTGAATGTGATTAATTATCCCAAGCTCTGGTTACCTGAAATGGAAAAAGCGTAAAGTTATCAATCAAGTTATTAAATAAGATTACTTATGATTTCATTTTAGATTAAATTCATTACGTAGCTACTAAGTACGCAACCCTTTCGTCTTATATTTCCAAACATATTGCAAAAGTTCCATATCAAATTCATAAAGTATTAAGTTCGTTTTTAGTATGGCCAAAAGTAAGGGTCGGAAAATATTGCAAAAAAATGGGTTTTGGTATTAAACAGTTTTAATCAAAAACACGCAATATCCATTTCTAAAACAAACATTCAAACTGATGCGTGTGCCATTATGTCAAATAACTTAATTCTAAGTACCGTAACTTTACCGACATAAATCATAATTTACGCACAAAGTACTTGTAGGTCAGGAGCTCAAAGTTATGTAAGAACAATCGTAGTGCTTAGTTTAACGGAATGCCTCAAATTATGCGGGTAGCTCTCCCACTATTAAGTACCGTTCGGCGCAATGACATCACGGTCTAACACGTGTGGGAGCGATCTATGCGTCTGCGCATTGCACTTGTCAATCACCTGTTTTGTTATAACTACTGGAAACGCCATAGAATATTTATGGCCAGTTTTACATCCGACTTTTCCCTGAAGTCGGGATAAACTTAGGTTTTCATTAATCTCTGCAAAATCAAATCAAGAATCAATCAAGAATCAGGATTTTTTTGCAAATATTATTTTGTAGTCTACATTGGAAAATGTATTGCATAATGATGCTCATAACTTTTTAACACCTAACCTCTTCGCATCGAATCCAAAGACACAATAGCGATTGTTTTCCCAGAGATTGAGTAACGGCCACTTACAATGTTTAATTAAAGAACGACAAAACAAAAGAACCTCATTGGTCACTTCCAGAAACATCATCGGATAATAAACATGGCGACGACAGCTGTTCGCATTTTGAATGGAGAGCAAGCGCGCCACGATTTCAACGGCCTCGGGAGAAAAAAAGCGGTGGCCATTGATGCGTGAACTTAGTTTATTTGGTGATCGAATATTTTGTGTTGTGGGATAGAACAATACCAGTCTTTGAACGTAAGTTAGGTTGATTTTACAGAAGACTAAGGGGCTTGATATGTCTTTGTTTGCAAAAAGAGTTTGAGAAAATTTGCCAATACCATTTTGTTTGTAAAAAAAAACTTGTTTATATACCCTTTAGACTTAGCGTTATATTATGTTTAACATCAAAGGCTTGAATTTTATGAACATATTTTAAAAGTGTTTAAAATATTAAAAGGGTTTATCGGCAATAAATTACACCACAACGAAGTGTGTTTCTGTATTAAACCATGTAGTATGTAATTAAACTGACCACCTGCTTCTATAAACATGTGTATTTTTAATGGATGAAAACATAAATATTTCCATAACCCTTCGTTGCTATTTCTAATAGATCAATTCCGTTTCTATGTCATACTACATCAATTTTCTTGTCTACCAACATGACATCATTACCTAAACTTGAAAGATCCGCCACAGAAACTAAAACAAACAAAAAGTAATTAAGCAATCTAATCAAGATTCGCAACGACAGATGATTTCACTTCATAACGATCGATCATCAATCACTTCGTCATTCATGACAAAATCATTACGAGTTTCCCCAATTTCCCGGCGTTTCCCAGGCTTTCCCAACCGGTTCTCGATGATTTATTGTATCGATCTCTATATTGATCGATCGAGAAAAAATCGTTATCGACTTGTCTATTTACGGTATGTTAAATGTAGGACAGTAGCCATGTTAGTTTCTGTAATTTAATAGAGATTTTTCTACTTAGAAATGTCAATTATAGCTTGGTTTTTGTTGGGGTGATGCATGAGTCACTGCGAATGAGTTCAATTCAAACCTGTATTCGCGTAGACCTTATCCATATCTAGTTATAATACTTTCAGTGCAACCTTATGGCTTATAGGTTAGTTTCTTTATTTTTTAACAAGTTAGTACACTAAGTACCACATAAGTTAGTTTGACAGGTAAAGCGAAGGCTCCATTTCAGATACGAACATCTAACCATTGAAGGCAATAACCCAACTCACCATCAATCCTACAAATAATTCTAACACGTTATACCTAACTGCTTCTACCAGATAAGGGTCAGAAACAGCCAATCTAAGGCCAGGAACGCACTGTCCAATTATACTTCAAACCGCTACAGATCTAATGAAAGAAACGCTAACATTAACGGGTTGTCGGTGCATCTGTTACTAGCCTTATATGGTGAACAAGCTTACAATCGAACTTAATTAGAGATTTCACGCGATCCAACGAGTAGGGATGTGGGTTGTTTGACAATGCGAATTGCCGGAATGTTTGAGACCGATTTGTTGTTTTGTTGTCATTAAAACGTTTTAAGGTACTGTTATTTAGAAGGGTATTACTTAAATTAGGGTCTTATTGGCAGAAAGTTTGCAGTAGGAAACTTATTATGATTAACTTACCGACTTACCAACTTGATGCATATGCCAAAATCACTTAGAATGTCAATAATGCGTAAAAATCCGTAGGTTTATTTCGAGATTTTTTACCAATACTTTGAACGCCAATGAAAGCCCTCAAATATTTACATCAAACAGAAACAACTTCCGAAACCTCTCGCGAATTCAATTTTCTTGTCGTAGGTAGTACCGCGAGTACAATCACTCAAGCCCATCCCTAAGTTGAACCGGTAGAAATACCACCAGGTCTCAAGCAGGTTATCGTGACATCACTATTGACACATTTACCACTGCAACTGGCCAGTTATATACCGTTTAGTGTAAATGATCGGCAATTAGACGCATTCGATCAAACCTCTAAGGTACGCAATACGTAAGCAAGTGACACGAAATAACCAAGACTTACTGACCATGAGAAATGTAGTAATTATATCGTTATGGGTATGCACTTAAGAATTATGTGTGAGAATTAAAAATAGCGGGTTTAATACAATTGCTAATAACGGGAAATAAGGTATTAAAAGTAAAATATTTGGGAAATATTCACGAGCCGAAAAGACATTGCGGAACCGAAAATTCTTTATGAAACTTTATTACAAAACTGCAGATTAATGAAAGTCTGATACATAACAATACTTTTAAACTAATCTAGTGTATTGATGTGATTACAGACAAATAAGATAAGATTATACCGCAGAATAAACAGAGATAATTCGGTCACTAGGTCACCGTGAATGATTAGTGCTCGTTGCAACAATACCTGTGATTACAAGAAATACTCTAGACAGCTGTTGATGTATTTTGCAAGGTCGGAACGAAGACAAGAATGTTACTTTCAGATATAGGTACCGTAGTAGGTACAAATAATAATTTCGGTAATACATGTATAACTCGGTCAGCAAAATCGAGGAAAAAAGAAAATTTTAAAGCGAAAATACTTAATAATCCACTCAACACATGGTAACTGTTAACCATAGAAAAGATTTACCCACAAATCAAAACCAAAATTTCCAATAGAGGAGAGGCAGTTAAGAAAATTGACCCTTCATAATACTGCAACCCTACTATTACTAATACGAACAAATATGACAGTTTCTCTGCTCTGTGTCACAGACATAAACCATCGGACTCCATTGCACGTAGAAACAACGGCAACGTGAGCAAGGTCGAAAATACTCTACAAAATTCGATAAAAACCAAGAAAATTCCACACAAACCTAAACCCCAACAATTTAAACCATATACATAACAAACTGGTAGCCACTATCAAGCCAGGAGCCGTTGACATCATTTCTTGTACAAGCGCTGATGACACAGGCGCTTCCGCGTCTATCATGCAACTCATTACACGCAGCGGATATTGACTGTCACACACTGATTCGTGTGCCATTTCCCTGGTGATTAGTAGTTATTAATATTCTGATTTAAAAATATTATTTAAGCCATTTATTTGCTACAAAGACGCGTCACACAATCAGGACAACAAACGGAATGAGAAAATGATGTGTAGTAAGAGACTCAGCTCAGTAGGTATGATGTGGTTAGCAGCGGTGAGGGAGTGTCAGACTCTTACTGACTAAAATCGTCGTGTTCCGTCATAGGCCTTTTATTCAGCTCAGTATACGCTGTGCATGCAAGCCCATTATAAGCAAGTCAAGTTTAAAAAAAAAGAGAGAAAATACTTATATTCTTCTCTTTGAGATAACTGTGTAGTAGGACACCAAAGTTGCTTACCTATTATTACGCAAACTGTATATTTGTACATACAAAATAATCACTAGAACTGTGAAGTTATCGATTTCATATTCTCTTCAATTATATAGAGATCAGAGATGGCATCCAATAAAAATGTTATTACCAATTAATATTACGAGCACCTAAAAGCTATTTAACCTCATATAAGTTCAATTAGCAATTAATAACAACTTAACGTAGCAATAAATATAAAAAAACGGAAATATAAATCTTGAGAGCCCACCTCATTTCTACATATAAAGATTACTATTAAGTGTTACACAATAGTCATAATACTAGTTTTTTTAATTACTGCAAGGCCAAGGGCAATTTTGACTTAAGTCATTAATCTATGGAAGTGTGTCACAAATTAAGTATTTATTTTTTTATTTCTAGGCAATAATCTATACTCTATCTATACTTCTATACTAATATTATAAAGAGGAAAACTTTGTTTGTTTGTAATGGATAAACTCAAAACCTACTGGACTGATTTTAAATATTCTTTCACCATTAGAAAGCTATATTATCTGCGAGTAGCATAGGCTATATTTTATCCCGGTGCGGGCAGTAGCTCCCACGGGACAAGGGTGAAACCGCGGGAAAACGGCTAGTTTATGATAAGATAGCTTATGAATAAGTGACGCTTGACTCATATTCAAAATGGCGGCTTTCATTTTGACAGTTCATTGATTTCGACAATATGAATGAATAGCATTAATTTATTTGGCTGTCGGAAGAGACAGACATTCTTTTCTAACATAATAGAATTGTACACATAAAAGCTATAGTGTGTATGTCAGTCTTATGCAATTGCCTTGCATTACATGAAAAATATTGCAGTAAACTACCTACTGCTTTTAAATGCAAACTCATTTTATTGGGTAAGATTCAAACTATACCGGAGTACCTATTATATTTATTAATTGGTGGTAATTTCCCTTTTATACAAACATTGTATTATTGTTATTTATGTATTTAAACATTTAAGCCAGTGTACAGTTAGGTACGGAAAATGGCCAGGGCTCTATAAATAAACATTTGATATGGAATTAGTAGAACGAAACAGGTAAACAGAATTCATTTCTATTTATATAAAACTGCACCTCCGGTTTTCCTCCCTCTATGTTGCTATAATTGAATATATTTAGTCCAATTAATGTAGATTCCGAAACATTTATTAGTGAATGTCCAATATTTCGGCATTTATATAGTGCAATCAGTTACCTACTTATGTACATAATACATACATGCTACATAATCTAACTAAATATAGGTACTAAGCTCAACTATAGTTTACCAGACACAGGTTACATTACGGGTGCACTATTCTTGGTGTAATCTCTATTAAATATACGTTGAGCCTCTGCTACTGTATAAAAAAAAACTTAGCCAGTTTTAGACTCCAAGCCAATGTACTGGGGAATAAAAAATATCTATGTTACTGATAAATAAAAACAATTAACAGCTCACAGAACTGGGCTAGCATGCTTCATCAGGTATTTTATCAGATTGATTACCCGACCTGACATTGGGCGATAAAATAATGGCATTGAAAATAAAACCGTCTGGTGAGATACACAACATTCAAATTCTTTTGAAGATAAAGCCCATCCTGTGATAAGGAATGTCCTTAACCCTGATATACCTTGATAAAGGTGATAGACAATCTAAATAAAGTACTTAGTGTACAGAGCCTTTTTGCATTAGGTGTTTTGGTAGGTTGCTAATTTATCACGCTAGTCAAGTAAATAGGTACCTTCCTAGCCTATAAGTATCTTTACTTCTGTACCAATATAGAAACGATTTTTTGTATTTTATTATAATTTTCGATTTTAATATAATAAGCTGAAGGCTACTACTGAACCCATTTGAAAAAATCTTTCACTTTTGGTAAGCTAGACTTCCCGAGTATATTTTGTCCGGTTACGAGAAGAGGAGTCCCATGGAAATGGATAAAATCGCCGAGAGAGCCAGTGAAGAAATATAATACAATACCACGTTGATACAATACAATATAACATTGTCAAATTGGTCCAAAGCTCTTCTAACTGGCGGTAAATTACAAAGTACCGTTTTCAACAGTAAATCTAACAAATTAAGCCGAGTTCAAATAGCCTGTTTGCAGATCAATTCCAATAGAATAAATAAATACACAAACCATTTAAAACTCACTTCTACATCCGTTTTAATCTAAATAGAGCCTTCGAAAAGCTGTCAAACTATGTAAATATAATCTGAAGTTAAATACAAGACATACGGGGAATATATTTGTATAAGTGGAGTATATTCCGCACTAATTATTTTAGCGGCGAAAGTTTGTTTAGAGAATTCAGTGTTTTGTTTTCATTAGCCCAGACCGTATTTGTACACGATAGAATACAAATTGGTTTGATAGAATACTCAAAATATCGGTCCTTTTGGATTACAAAGATACACATTGGTCGAACCCCTTACTCTCTTCTATCCTTACTAATATTATAAATCCTAAAGTCTGTCTCTCTATCGCGCTCTCACGCTCAATCTGTAACCTGGGTTCTGTAACCCACACAAATTACATTTTCTACACAGATAATTTAGAGCCTTAGGAAGGACAGGCTGATTTTATCCGCCTGCAGAAAATGCGGACATAGGATGTAAAAGGAAGTAAACAACAGACATACACAGCTTCATAAACAAGCCCTTTCTCCGAAGAATTAAAAAATCTGTAATTTAATTCTTGTAATTTGTATAGATATCCCGGAAAACCTAAAATTACGAACGAGCAATGCCAAAGGCGCGGCTATTATCTAAATCGATCTATCAATTAACTCGCACCGATTGCAGCCTACAATACTGTTTATACCAAATAAATCACCACGGTTTGTGATTATATCATTAAATAGTTATTAACGTTTGTAGTAAAATAAACGCAAGACAACTAGAGAATGTAGCTACCCTTATAAGTAAAGTATCACAAGAAATAAGTAGTGAAGTAAACGTACGACACCCATAAAATGTATTTAAGTGAAATATGACAAGAATTAAACCTTCATTCTACAATATTAAGTAATCTGCAATACCTCTAAAGTTATTTGAACGTAGAACGAGGGCAATAGCTGCGCATACATTCTTTTAGAATGCTGCTATCCCCATAAACAAAAGCTATAGTTTATCCAAGCTATTTGCTGCCAAAAGTAGCAATAGTAAGTAAAGCCGTGAGAAATAACCAATCCTAAATAGATTTCCATTATACTTACTGCTATTTAAAAAAATCCCGACAAATAAACTGCTCAACACTGTTCGACGTTACTATTTATCTCACAACCAAGCTTATCAATAGCTTACCACTAATAGTCCAACGAGACACTTAATTTATACGTTAAATGCTAACTAAACCAACCAGGACAACCCTACAAGCCTCTAATTATAGGAAAACAAGCGGTAATTACTCTAACCTAGCGTTTAACAAAGTCACAGTGAATTTACAACATAAATCATTGAAGAAAGTGAGTTGGGAATGACCCCTACGGGTTTTTAGATTGATCGAGCATATACACACACATACACACACCGTAGATCATTTAACCAACCGGATCCACCATGAACCAGTAAGTCTGACGCCAGTCTAACCAAGGGGTATCGGGTTGCCCGGGTAACTGGGTTGAGGAGGTCAGAAAGGCAGTCGCTTCTTGTAAAGCACAGGTACTCAGCTGAATCCGGTTAGACTGGAAGAAGACCGCAACATGGTTGGGAAAAGGCTCGGAGGATGATGATCCACCATGAGCATAAATCTCTATGCGTTGAAATCAAATAGTGATAGCTCACTCACTCATTATGACAAAATTAACAAAAACATTTATACTGGAAAGAATGTCTGTGGTGTTTTTGCCTTTGTAGTGTTTATGTTGTCTAAAGTTTAAATAAATCAATACTTGACACACACATCGAGTAAACTCCGCTGTGAAATGATCTAAAGCTCACACACACATGCGCAATATAATTTTATTAAGAAAGTGTGCTAAGCATAGAATGATGATCATTATCCGCTTTGTCTGATTATAATAAAGATGTTTGACCTATTGCTCTGGAGATCGTAAGCGGTTAGTTTCCTTATTTTAGTTCCAAAGGAAATTAAATTTTCTTTTACGGTATAACCAGCGGTCATCCTGAGTTTTCAACCACGTCCTGAAGAAACTACTTCAAGATAAAAAAGTGACTGTCGCAGTCTCCTGTGAGTATCCTCCACCTACACCAATTGTAATACCTACCTACTGGTATTTTTCGTCCAAATATCCAGTTTAACATCTATTTACTCAAACCATTCAATACCTGAATTCAACAAATAAATCAATAACCACGTACAATCACGTCCACAAATCATTTCCACACAATATCGTCTTACTAACAAATAATAACTCAACCAATAAACTTACACGGTCTATTGCACAGTAGTACAATCGCGCACAATTAGTTAACACACATTTCATTCATATTTACACTTCGTACACGTAAGGTACTATTTGGTTAAAATTCGTGACTAAAACGGTTGTAAACACGTACGTTTAGTGTATTAGTAAATTAGTAATTTATATTGTGTTTTTATTTGCTTGATTATGGTGATCTGCGATGTCAGAAATTATGCTTCCAACTTGAACAAAACTTTTTCTGCATTCTACTCTCATAAAAGTATTCACCAGTATTCTGAAGTTTCAACCCACAGTTAAATGAAATGTTCCACCCAACATTTCCGGGCAACACGCGACTTACTTATAACTAATGTCCGACCGAACTTTCGGTTTCGGTTTCGGTTTCGGCCGAGTTTCGGCCAAAAATCAAGTTTCGGCTGCAGTTTCGGTTTCGGCCAAAATCGGCCGAAACTTTTGCCGAAACCGAAACTTATCTCGCAAGGTCACGCACATTCGCCTAACTTCTTTTCCGCGGCAAAGCTGTGTCGTAAGCCGTCGGCTCTGTTCGGAAATCATCGTGTGCCATTCGGATAGCTCCGTAGTAATGCAATAAAACTTAGTCAGTGCGTGTGCGTCCGACGGAAACATTATTTGGAGGTTATGTTATGATGGAACTGATAACATGTAAGTTTTTGTTTTGTTTCTGTACTTGAATGATTTATATAGTTAATTAAATATTGAGTCAATAACTGTTTTGTTGTTATTAACAAATGAAGTCACATGTAAAAAAGAAATTGTAAGTAAATAAAAAATGTGAAGTGTTTAATTTCATAAATTACGTTTTATAGGTAATCTTATTCGAGATGTGTTTTTCATTCCGATGACCTATTGTCCGATTGTTATTATTACGGTTTAATTTTTAATTGTTTCAAAGTAAAATGTCACAACGAGAAAAAAAGTCCGATTTGTCAGTACTTTGATAAAAGTATCAGTGATACATCAAAAGCTGTTTGCAAGATATGTAACAAGTGCTATTCATTAGGAAGCCACGAAGCAAAAAAACAAACATCATATGGACTGAAGTTGCATTTATCAAAATTTCATGACCAGGAATACAGGCAAGTAAAAAAACGTGTCTCAGAATTGAATGATTTCAAAAGTGAAGCAAAATTGAAGCGAACAGACTCGAGTGCATCGTTGAAATCGAGCGCAGATCAGTCAACTCTTGTTCAGACAACTATCTTAAGTTTGACTTCTAAACCTAAAGTTGCACTATGGCCTGATGATCATGAAATTACAAAAAGGATTGACAAAACTATAATATTTACTAAAAGATTTTTTAATATTGTATTAAATAAATGATTACAATACCTACAACAAACTGAATTAATATACCTACTGTGTTTCCACTTCATGCCCTAATTAATGCAAAATAATGGTAAAAAACACCAAATTTCAGTATTTTAAGAAATTTTATACTTGACCATGTGAGTTTCGGTTTCGGTTTCGGTTTCGGCCGAAACTGAAGCCACGGCCGAACATTCGGTTTCGGTTTCGGTTTCGGCCGGAAAACCAGTTTCGGTCGGACACTACTTATAACTGCACAGCAATTTCTGAGATTAAGTCCACCAAACACACCTCCGTCTATAATGACAGAACACGTAAACTGGTACAAGTGTACAAGTGGTACATTCAAACCACATATCTGACGAGGTTTCTAAGGTATCAAGCCAATCAGTAGCAATGATTCATAGTTGATAGGTACAGCTGCGACACAAACAATGTCCAAAGAGTACCCTCAGCTTGCGCTAGGAAGCCATTATTTCACAGAGCGAGACGTTCTCAAAAGTTTAAAAAAACTGAATATCTGCAAGGGTCCAGGGCCGGATGGTATACCACCGAATTTCATAAGGCAGTGTGCCAAACATTTAGCATTACCGCTCAAACTTATTTTTAATAGATCCCTTATGTCTTCTAAGTTCCCCGAGCAGTGGAAAATCGCACACGTAGTTCCTATATTTAAAAAAGGGGAGCCTAATGATGTTGGGAACTATCGGCCCATATCACTTCTTTCAATTTTCTCGAAAGTGTTCGAATCATTAGTCTGTCCTGTATTAACTTCGCTCATTCAAACTCAATTGGCTACGCAACAGCATGGTTTCCGTAACAATAAGTCCACTGCCACCAACCTAATCCAATACATTAATGATATCAGCAGAGCCGTAGACTACGGTGTGCAAGTGGACGCAATTTACACGGACTTTAGTAGTGCGTTCGATAAAGTAAATCACCTGCTTCTACTTCAAAAACTCGAAAAATACGGTGTGCATGGTCATTTGCTGTACTGGTTCGAATCATATCTTTCACAACGTCAACAGAGAGTTGTGATAAAGGGTTATCAGTCGCCACTTTATCCCTCAACATCTGGGGTGCCACAAGGATCGCATCTCGGTCCTATTCTTTTCCTTGTTTTTGTGAACGACATCATACACTCCATTAAAAACTCAAAATGCTTAATGTTTGCGGATGATTTAAAACTATACAAGGAAATTGAATCAGGTACTGACGTTGCTTTGCTACAGGAGGACTTGGACGCAATTCGCGAGTGGTGTCAAAGTAACATGATGACTCTCAACGTTAAGAAGTGTTATCATGTTACTTTTACACGAAAAAAGTTGATACATCCTTCAGCATATCACTTAAACGACAACATCCTTCAAAAAGTCGATACCATTCGTGATTTGGGAGTCCAACTTGATAGCAAACTATCCTTTATATATCACTTCGACACTATTGTCGCCAAAGCAAATAAAATGTCGGGGTTTGTAAAGAGAACTTGCAAGGAATTCCGCTCATGTGGCACACTCAAGGTTCTCTATAACTCTCTGGTGAGGAGTATACTGGAATATGCATCTCCTGTATGGAATCCCGCGTATCGTGTCCACATTGACAGAATAGAACGCATTCAAAAAAAGTTTACGAGATACCTCCGCTTCAGATCACAGACTTGTGATCATGAAGCTGATTATCCTCAAAGGCTCCGCCATTTTGGGATGAGCTCCTTGGAGCAACGAAGAAGGTGCTCAGATTTAGTTTTCCTTTATAAGACCCTCCACAATTTGGTGAATGTACCGGAGTTGTTATCGGAGATCAGTCTAATTGTGCCCCGCCGTACCTCATTTAGATCCAATTTTAAAACAGAAACATTTAAAATGCCTAAAAAAAGAACTAATCTTGGTCGTTCAGCTCCTTTATACCGGTTTTTGTCTAGCTACAACAAGCTAATCACGCGTACTAACAATTTAGACATATTTTCAAACAGTCTGAATGAATTCATACGTAACATCCTCAGTTGTTAATCGATTTAATTGTTCATTTCTTTCACAAAAGGGTAATTTGTGTGACCTTATTTAATGCATTTTATATTGTACAACTGATTATTATTATTATTTTTTTTTCTAATTTATAATGTATATTTTTTGTTACCAATTTCAATCTTATCCTCTAAATTTTAATTGTTGCTATTAATGTGATGTCCTACTGTATCTGTTATTGTTTTAATTTTTTTTCATCATGTAATTCCATTTTTTATTTTTTCCTCATTAATGATTATAGAAGTGCTGTGCACGCCTATAAGTGACGAATTCACCGCAACGCCATTCAATATAACCTAATACCTAATGTAATGTGTTAGTGAATAAGTCGTTGGTGTGTCAATAAATAAATAAATAAATAAATAAATAGCTGTATGCAAAAGGCGTCGGACACAACGACTGAGCTGCATTCATACTTAGACATATCCCTACTAATATTATAAATGCGAAAGTAACTCTGTCTGTCTGTCTATTACGCTTTCACGTCTAAACCACTCAACTGATTTTAATCAAATTTGGTACAGAGATAGAGTTGGCCATGAGAAAGAACATAGGAGAGTTTTTATCCCGGACCTTTGAAGAATTCTCTTGGAAACGCGATATAACCGAACTCTACGCGGGCGAAGCCGCGGGCGGAAACTAGCACTTAGATATATATTTATATACTAGCACTCGACTAATTAACGGATGTCCGTCACCATAAAGAAATCCGATGAGAATATGAAATTGCTACTTGGAGGTTTTCTAGAAATGAGTTGAGTGTCTATGCTAATATTATGACGCTGAGTTTGTTCGCTTGGACGCGTATATCTGAGGAAATACTGAACCGATTTGAAGAATGATTTCAGTGTTAGTTAGCCAATTAAATTGTCATTTAAGGCTATAGGATACTTTTTATCCGGGTGCGCGATGTAGTTCCTATGGGACAACGGGACACCAGGAAAACGCAAGCTAGTTATAAAGCGAAATTGTTATCTTGTTAAACTGTACTGTATAAGAAATAAGAAAACTACTGAACAATGCTTTTTCTGCAACAAACCAGTCAAATTACAAAATACATAGCAACAAAAACAAGTATTAATTTATACATCATCATACCTCGAGAGATAAAAGATCACTATCATACATATGATGTAACGATACACAAAGAAACGTCGGCGAAATTAACTTAATTAATCTGCACAAGGAACGACAAGTATCAATTAAAATCCCACTTATGCACAATTGCAACACGAGTTGCATCCAACACAATACTTATGCAGCTTATCGCATAAGAATCATCAGGTCTTTGGCCTGCAGAATTCTATTTTTACATCATAAGAAAAAATACTCATTTTAATCCAGTATATACAGCGACAGAAAAACAACAATTTTTCAAAAATAAAAAAAATCTTCACTATCCATTTAAAACCTACAGGAAAGAAAAATATAATTTAAATTGCACGCAGGCCGGCGCAAGCGCACCGGAAAAGGGCGCGACAGTTGCACTTTCGGCCAATTGTGTGACGCATAGGCATTCGCGTCGATGCATCCAATGCGGATGGACGTGCGTGACTCAGGGCTCTACGATGCTTTTGTAGCTATACGCGATTTGCACACAGATTATGTTAGATACCTGGATAGTTTGAGTCAACGTTCGCTTTATTTATAAATACATATATAATGAAACAATCATTTTATGAAATAATTATTTTATGTATTCAAGGGCATGATGACCTTACCACCAACAACATCATGATAAGAACCTTATTTCCTTGTAGCTTAAATGAATCACTTCATTCAATTCGTGTTTTAATTTGCACATTTTTTTTTGTAGCTTGCGCCCAAGTCTTTATTATTTTACATGGATACCACAATGATTTTATCAAAACGCACTATTTGAATACCAACAAGTGTGACGCCATAAAAATCAATGTCATTTAACGAATGTTTAACATAATTTAACATAATACACATAAAAAAAAAACTGGGGAAGTAGATTGCCTCATATCCAATGCTTAACGCTTGATAAATAAAACAATTAATATGAAAATTTACTCGTACATTGTATAACGCACATTACGTTTTTAATTAGATGGATATCGGTCGAACGTGTTTTTGAGGCTGTAAAAAAATCTTAGAAGAAAAATCCTATTATGTAACGCATGCATGCGCTTCACTAGGTATTTTTATTAATTTCCTGTCAAATAAATTACTCTGTTTTAAGATGACTACGAGTTTTAAAACATGAAAAACACAAACACTTAAATAATGGTGTGTACATGTCGTACCCAAATTGTTTTCTGGCCAGTTAAAAAAAACTAATAACCTAAACCGACGGCATTGTATCCGAAATGCTACTAATTCATGAAGTGAGCAAAAATTCAAAATACCTTCGACCTAAAATGAATTGGACGTATTCAAACAAATCACTTAAATTATTAATAAGCAGTTCTTAATCCTACATTTCCCACTGTAAATAAATAGAGGTTGGTAGTTGAAACCTGTCAAGTCTAATAGCAAATTATTTACGTTATAAATTACTATACTTGCATCGCTAAACAGTTCACCGGACGAATATAAATTTTCAATCTCTTACGCCAAGGTTTAACGCTGCAAGTTATTTAATAGGAAACCAATTACTGCCTGCGATATCAGGCATTAACGTGATTAAATATTGAAATTATATAATCTAGAATTCTAGACCAAACACTCGATATTCCCTTCACTGTTTGAATAAAATATTTCTTGAATTAAATTGAATATAAACTTGTTAGTGTCTATACTTATTGACACGGTACTTATAACTGTCGTTAAAATTAATTTTGCGCAGCGGAATTAATCCTTGTAATATTATTGGGCTTAGTCATAGCTTATTTTTGGTTTAAGCCTAAATGTCAGGATACGCACGTAGCTAGCCAGGACCGTAGGGTAATTTTAGTTTTTAGAACTGCTTCATTGGTCGTATGATGTTAAATTACAGGCCTATACAGCCTATATAGCCTTAATGGAGCACGGCTAGCATTAAGGCTATATAGGCTTCCTGTGGGATTCCTCAGTCTTGTATTACATTTCAGGAGTAATAACTAATTATACTTCCTATGGAATTTCTCGGTCTTGTAATGCATGTTAGAAGAAATGTCTTATAACCATGCTTCTTTGACACGATCTTATAAAGATGTTGTTGGTAATTAGGTGCTAATTTGTCAGTATATTTCTTCGAATAATAGTTGCAATCAATGTCTATTAAGTTATTTACAAGGAATAGGAAATATCATTTAACACTAGCTTGTATATGCATCGTATTTCATAGTGCGAAATGAAGTGTTATACCTATATGTAGATAAGTTTACAAATTGACATAATTTATTTTATAATCGAAATTTTAACATATTTATTTATTTTACGAAACGCGAAAGATTTCCATAATTTCTCAAAAGATTTCCATCATAAACTTGACCGTACGCAGTAATTATTTCTCGCCTCACGCGCAGGCGCAGGGCGGGACGGGATACATGGCGGGCGTGACCCCGCGAGTCCTGCGACAGGAATATGTATTGCACATCCTTGAATATATTGCACTGGTGTAGTATTTATTGTAAGCTAATCTTTGATATATATTTTTAATATTATAAGGATAGTTTTTGGGTTGAATATAGTTGGCCTTATCACAAAAACTTTAAACACTGTTTTACACTTGTCTAAAAAAAATGTGGCTCCGAAATGAACCATATGTCAACGTCATAATTTGTCATTTTTTTAGACAAGTCTTAAACTGACGTTAAAAAGTTTTTGTGGTAAGACGGAGTAGGTTTATTGACAAGTCCGACCAAATATGAAATACATAATACATAGTTCTCTGTAGGTGTATGCTGAATGCACTTTATATGAAACAAAGGCATTTTTTAGTCTTTTGGATTTCATAAAATACGATTTCCGTATAATAAAATTCTGACTACAGTATCTTTTGTAAACTTTATACAGTAATTATACATATAAATTATTTTTCACAATTTTTGACGCACCTATTTACGTTTTTTAAGTTTGCCAAATCGATTCAGTTCACACCATTCACGAAAAAATCTTATAAGATAATTACTCTACCTACATTTTATCATTAAAATAACTTCCATTGACAAACCCAAGTTGCGTGAATGACACAACACATGAATGAATGTGTAATAATAATAACATAGGACGCCATTAAACACTAATATGCTATTCAAATGACCCATAATTTTGTCAT
Source organism: Helicoverpa armigera (assembly GCF_030705265.1). Taxonomy (NCBI): domain Eukaryota; kingdom Metazoa; phylum Arthropoda; class Insecta; order Lepidoptera; family Noctuidae; genus Helicoverpa; species Helicoverpa armigera. The sequence goes on along the minus strand of NC_087142.1, from coordinate 6,676,553 downwards.
AAAAACACCTATTAAACATATGACGTAAAATTATTGCCGTATTCACTTTATATGTATTTGGTTTAAGGGCATTATTAACCTCTGATATTAATATGTTTCCTGTGAAATTGTTTAAGTAGAGCATCGTGCTTAACTTAAATAATAACTGAGAGTAAGAACAAAGTGTTTGAAAAATTGATTCAAAATAAGGAAGCTTTTGTTTTAAAAGCAACACGAAAAAACACAAAAGAATGAATCATTAATAAAAAATCTTTGTGTTTTCAATCATTAATAATAATAAAAACTTTATTTTTTAACAAAAAAGAAGCTATATCAGTAAGGTAATATCTATAACAGAACACCAACTTCTGAAATACCACATGTATTTTACTACAGTTTTGTACATTTCCTGACCACATAGGTAACATAAAACAGAATACAAATGAGCTAACAAACAACTTTGAAAACTATTCTAAAGCAAAATAGTTTGTAACACCAATCATTTGTGGTTCTACCATTATTAAATTTTGTAACCACTACACCTGTAGCAAAATCCAATTAACCCCAGCCAACAGCTACCAATAAGAATATACCATTGAAACAAAGAAACATTTCCAAATAGGTCACCGAGATGCTGAAAGCGGTTAAAATTTATTTAAGAACAATAACCATAAACAAGTTAGCGGTGAGATAAGTTTGATTTACAGCCTCCAAAGATCACAGTACCATGTTTCGTTTCGCACCTCGGAGATAGATCATTGGTTTCCATTGAATTATTTCTATTACGTCGCGATATTGATTCAGAATGGAGCACAGGATTCTTGTAGTTTTATTGAAGGAAGCGGTTGGTGTTAAATTCTTGAAGGGAATTGTGTTTTGAGAGATTTCATTCGTCAGCTCACACAATATTTCAGAATGATATTTCTGTTAATTAAATCACATAAGTACTCTAAATTCTTCACTTTCACACTCTCATTTGACGAACCGCAAAACTGTTCTGTTATCTACTCGTAGTTTCTGTAAAGGTTTTTTTATACATAGGTATAGGCTCATTGCATAAAAGACAGATGGATTATTTGATGTCTACTTATGTATTTGTGTTCCAAAATATGTTAAGTTTATTTCTATATTTTTTATAAAATCTTTTATTGCCTTTACAAGCCAAGATTCTTTAGACAACTTATTTTCTTAATCCCCAAACTAAGACATTATAACCTCACTAGCGCCACAGCATTCATTTAACCCTTCAAGGTAAAATAGTAATAATACGCATTACATCACCCACGCTTCTTTCCTTTTACGATGCAAAGCAAAACTGAGCACAAAGCTCTATTAAAGCCGTTAGAATGAGTAAACCGTGCACATACGCAACTTACACAATATGGCGCTTACAACCATTCAAAAAGTACTCCCATTTTGTATTTAATGGGTTTAGAGGTGAGAAAACAAAAGCACACATTGGCAGCATTGTCTAATTTTTTAAAAAGCGAATGTCACCCGAGCATGTGGCAAAAATCAATATAGATTATAGCGTGTTTTGTTCCTGGCCATGTGAACACTCCCTTACGCGTCAAACTATGGATTTGAGAACTACATTGCAGTGACAAGCCGGTAGCAACTCCTACGCATGCCATAGACTTAGCGAACTGTCTTAACTTTACATACAATGATTTAAATACCGACTCGTTTCAAGTTCTCGAAAACATAAATAAGAATGTTCGAATAAAGACATAAAATGACATAAAACAAACTACATTTCTGAGAAGCATGTTTAAAACCGATAGAATACTATAAATATTCACAAATGGACTATAACTTCGTGTGAGTGAAAACAGCATTAATCAATAATATCTAACATTTCCACCAGCACGGTACCTATGACAATAACAAATAATTTCCAACAACGACATTTATTTTGTATAAGGCAACACTTTCTCTTAAACTTTACATTTAATAAAACAAAATCTGTTTATATAATTTTACAATTACTATAATGCAGAAGAACTAAAATAATATTTAAAGACTAGCAATCATTTTTAGTTTGATTTTTTGCTTATGGAATTACACTTTACAAATTGACAATAATAATCATTACTCATTTCATTTCTATTCACTTTAGACTAATCTGTACATTTTTATTATTGCCACTTCGCATTAAAAACTACTTGTACTGGCAACATAATCACAACATAATAATGTCAGCTGTCAAAAACAAATGACTAATTTAAACGCGGGAAAAGCAGAGGTATGCGCCATAGAGACTGATTAATTAAGTATGTAACATTATAGCAATAGAAAGTGTTAACACAAACTCCTTGGAGAGAGGGTGTTTTTTTTCTTTTAGTTGTATTTTTAGGTAAGTGTCATGAATTTCGTTTTATTCTTGGAAAAATGTAATTTCAGGAGGACAAAAAAAATTTGGTAATTAATTAGTACAATGGATTTTCTTACCTAGGGTCAGTAAAGCCCACTAAACGGCGACCAGCAAAACTGTCCAAACAACAGAAATAGCGATAAGCAAGATCGAACAGAAAGTGTAATCGAAAACAAATGATAGTAAATTTACCAAATCAGTAGTTCCAGGGGGGCCATTGTCACTTTCAACCAACAATTACTTCATGCAACAGTTGCCATACGAATAGGGAACAACAAAAGGATTGATGACCGCGCTGTATCAAGGACATAGCGATTTGCATCGACCATCGACAATCGATGGAAATAAAAGGCTATCGTGACTAACGCAATTATCGAAGGAATACGATACGTAATAAAATCTAATAGAAAAGATTGTTATTGTCGTTTTGAAGTTCCCAGGGGCCATGAGAATGACATTCGAACTTGACAAGTTTATTTCTCTATATCTAGAAAAAAAGTAATCATTTCTTGATTATCCTCATGTAATATCATCATTGGACATTACACTTTTCTGTAGAAGGTTAAGGTGACCATCATCAGCTTATAGGTTTTAAATTCTAAGTAGTGTTGGCACTTTGACAGGGACTGTAATCTAATCTAGAATATCATTAACAAATCTTATCTAATATTTCTGTTAATTCATGACGTGGATTGTTTTTGGACAAGCAATTGCCCAAGATCGGCAGATATAATATTTGTAAATATTTAAATATTTTGATTTTACGATAACTTCATGCCAGCGTCTGTGTCTCAAAAAGGAACTCTTCTTTCATTCAAAGAACTTTAAAAAAAGAAACGATAACTCTCGATACTCCACTAATTAAATTTAAAAACAAACAAATCAAATAACATTCCAATAACAAAATAAAACACAAGAAGATCACAAAAACGAAACGTTTAATTAAACACACAAGCTGGGATCACGACTAACAATATTTGTAGTGGTCGTGACACTGAGGTCACGGTGTGTGTCTGTTTGTTCGTACATTCTATCTGTGCCTAGGTCAAACTCTCTAGTTTAGGGCTTAACTAATAATTCTAGCTGACTGTAGCGTTAGCGGAGACATAAAACTGTAAAGGACTTTCTGATTAGAATTACAATTTGTTGGGAATAAAAGCAAGCTGTGTCTACAAAGGTATTAATACGGTTCTTGATGATCTTTGTGGATTAGAGGCATTTGTACTGGGGGAAAAACTACGTCATAGAATAGACGGTAAAGTAAAGTTTTGACACTATCAAAGCATGTATCATCTTGCTTGAACTATTTCTTCTAATAAAACTTTAGCTCATAGTTTAGGTAAAATCCCAGCTGGATTATGTTTTCCTTAATATAGTGCGTCATTTTATCATTATATACGTTTTTTATTTACTATTTATCATCATCCATGATTTTTTGAAAATCTGACACAATAGCTAACTAAAGTGTACCTACAGTTCTAGAAATATCTTTGATTTATTCTACAACATTTGTGTCGAATGGCTCACCGTCTGCTGAATCCACAGTATTATTAATTTCAATGTTAGCATTAGGAATGTTGCATTTCATAGCCGTACAATGTTATCTAAACTTTCTAGGAATTTAACGGTTTGTAACTAAACTATTATTCGTAGACGCTGCATTGCAGGTTTTGACGTTGCTTGTTTATTTTTGTTTACTTTTAATTTCTGCAATGTTATGTGGGTCATGCAACTCTTCTCGTTTTACTTTGAATTTGGATACTTTGCTTCTGGGGAGATGTTATTTTATCTACAGAATATAAGTAACTACTTTACACTGAGGCTGACCATAAAATTAAGGGTTTGTTCAAAGATCAATTCATTGGACGTTCTACAATTTACTGGAGCAAACCGTATAATAATTTTGAAATTGGTCAATCTTCTGTCTACATCGGCTCTGTAATTTCTTTGAGAACAATATATATTATCAGAGTAACATTAAAAGTGAACGGATTTCTCAAGTTCCAGTTTATTTCGCGCACAATGCCGGTCTCACTTGTTCGCAGTGATTCGCAATTAATAAACAGCATGACCCACTATCGAAGTCTCAAAGTGTCCAATCATTCTCGTATTAATTAATTTCAAATGTTCGGTAAGCTTCGGAGCAAGTGTTTCGGCGTGATGGATATGCGTGCCAGTTCGGTAATAAACTTATTAATGTCGCTTTCTTCTTCACGGCTTCAATGTCACAGTCGAAATCTTAAGTTTCCGTTTACAAGTGTCGAGTAAGACTCAGCCATTCAACGCGTACCGCCTTGCCTAGCCTTTTACGGAAGTCTACACGAATTGTCATTGAATTAATCACAGTTTTATATCCTCACGTGTGTCAACCTTCACTTATGAACCGGTGTTGTGAAACGTATAAATCTGCTACTTATCTCCACTTAATCCAAGTTAGGGAAACAAGGCCAAACAACAAACAACTAAATGATATCTGTCAACTATAAATCCTAACACTGAAACAAGTGAACCGAATGACTTACCATAAATCAAGCTCTGGACAGGGGGAAAGCACAGCGTATCAATACTCCGGTAGTCACATGAACTCGATAACAAAACCACTTTTTGTATCGCGTTCAGTGAAACGTATCGCAAGTCTCGAACCAAACAAAATTAGCACTTTCCACAAAACACATCCATTCCACAGCACTGATAAAGCACAATCTGCCGACTTCTGCCGACTCCGCAACACACAAAGCTTGCACACGTTTCTTCACAGTTATCTGTTAAGACGGCAGCGTAACAGAGTGAAGCAATCGCACTGCCAATCGCAATGCGAAATTTAGGCGGTCGCAAAATTGTTCGCCTAAAAGCGACAGTTAAACCGACTTTACCGGTCGGAAACGTTCCAAATTCGTATCGGAAAGTCGGTTTACGTTTGCAACAGCGAGAACTTGAACACACGAGTGAGCTGCGCGGGCAGCGCGAGCAAACTGAGGCGCCGCCGTGCGCAACCACGCGACGCATCTAACCGAGTCGAATGGACTTCAAACTTTTACCCGACCGAATCGAAACCGCACGCCACTGCACTACAGCCCCAACTATCCGGCAATTTTGAAATCGGGAGGCTTGCTAAGTTGCAAATAAACTTGCAAGTTACATACATGGACAAGTTAACCGGACAAGGCTCTCAAGATATGACATTCGTGTACGCACGCAACGATTACGCAGCGAATGTTTAATCGAACTGATATGATCCATCAATGCGAGCTCTTGACGTAGATACTCGAAGATAACCAAATTAATGTATACCGCTTTCGGGTTCGATAATGATAGTTTGGATTTAAATGATAATAACACAGCGGAAATGAAAATACGATTGCATTGTATTTTTAACGGTACCGAAGAACGTAAATTAAGAAAAATCAACCTGAATTCTTTTGAACCAAATGCGGATACAGTAACTGTTCAAATAACCGAGAACGTTGCATTCCTGAAGTAGCACGGAATTTGATCTTAAGATCTTGATTTAATGCAATGTTTGTATAAATTAAGGCAAACAGAAGTCTGTGGGAGACTTCGGAGCGAAAGCTGTAAGTATGACTTTATTTAGAGATCAACTTTATTTATAGAGTGGTATAAATAGTTAAATCTGTAGAAAAATCACAAGTGGTCAATTTATCTTTACTAAAAACAGGTTCTTGGGTTAAATTGTACAAAAGTGATCAAGTCGAAAATATTTACTAATAAAGAAACATGAAGAACACAAGAAGTAATACTTAACAATAGATGAAGCATATTTAAAATTAAAAATAAACATAGAGAGAGAAAGAAAAAGCCAATGATTTCTCATAACATGAAAAATATTCTAAAGCGAAAACAGAAGTCATAAAAATATTATACTTGAACTAAAAATAAACCCGTAATTGCAAGTAATAGTAATCGAAAGCGCAGTATCCGTTGTGGTTGCATCGGTAAAATTTGCATCCACTGTTTAATAGTTTCAGAAACATATGGTCTAAAGGCCTAATGAGTAGCGTTTGCAGTTCATGATCGTGATAGTAACAGGTTTCAAATTAGCGTTGAAGTAGATGCTAAAAGTTAGGAATTCGGAACGAGGCAATCAAGATTCAGGAGATACAATTTGGATCAACTTAGAAGAGGCCGCAGGAATTTTGTTTGCATTAGATACGGTCCTCATTCGTAAAGACTGGCCACAATTAATTCGCGAAAACACTAATAATAGCACCTAGAGGAATCATTCTTTTTTGTCAAAATTGAGGATACCAACAATTTAACTGGTATGCAAATTCCAAAACAATTAATAGATGTCTAAAAAATCCAGGACATAAACGTGAAAGTTTTCTAGCGAAAAGGATACAAATAAACAAAGTAGAAAAACGCTTCGAGACATCACATACAGAAATCATGAAAGTGTTTTACAAAATTGCCTTCAATTTGAATAATGAGGAGTTATTTCAATTTTCCGCTAGTGTTGCTCCCTTGAGCCAGGGTCCTTGCATGTCGCAGAGCTACATAACAACTCTAATTAAAGTATATGCAGATCGGGCCTGCAGCACTACACCAACTGGATTCTTGCCTCATAACCATGGGAATCGTGGCTAAGGTGCGACTGGTTTCTAGGGAATTTCTAAAACCCTATAATCACATAGCCATAAACTTACGATAAAGAATTGCTCTGAAGCAGTAAATATGACTGAACATAACAGTCGCGCATATAATTTTAGTGCGATTGATTTAAGATTGTGGAGTGCACTTACAGCTTCGGTGTATAAAACTGATAATAGAAATAGAACTCCTATGCTTCATCCACTAGCAGGGCCTTTCAAAAGAGACGATATGTAATGTATGCATGTTAGTCATGGTATGGACATAAATACAACAAGGTGATAAGTAGGTGACAAAATACCAAAAACAATTGACAGTGACTAACCACGAGGTGATAATGTACCTCACAATGAGTTGCTGCATAAAGTCGACGACCTGTAAGATATACCTTTTGTAGCTGGATATGGTAAATTACGACTTGTTATATCATTACTGTACATGTAAATAGCGGCTTCTGTTACCTGATTTATTAATTGCTGTGTTTATTTCATTGTACATATCACAATGGCTGGGAATGATTTCAAAGAGAATCTTATAAAGTAAAAAGGTAAGTACTGAAGAAAGACCAACAAATCTACTTATCAAGGAATATTTTATGATAGAGATAAACAAACTCAAAGTTAGAATCCGATAAAAGAATAAAAACATACAAGCCATCGAAGCGGAGCGATAAGACGATGGTGCATAAAAAATACACCATTCCAATGAATTTTGTTATTTGAACGATGCGTTTTGTATTCCAAGAAGCTCCAAGTTATTTGATAATCGAGCCTCCTTAACCTGATATTCTAAAAAGTAAACAAAGCTTTATATGGAAGAATAATGATAGTGGATGAGCTTGACACCGTACTACTAATATAGCTGAACAAGATAAATAAAGGTGAAGAATTTGCCTAGCTAGAATAAATCAGGTTAAAGATAATAATGATGACTATATTAAAGCAGTAATGAAGATAATCAATCTCAATAATGTGTGAAGAATTTTCTTACAAATCAAGGCCGGTAGTAAAGTAGAATATTTACTACGAACAAGAATGAATACTACATTAATATCATAAAATGAAGTCCTCAGTTTAGTTCAAGTAGATGCACTGACTGACGTGAGAATATCTCTAATTACAAATGCGAGCCACATTAATCGTACCATCTTTAATGATAAACATCAACATCTATTCCTGTCTTTCCGTTTGTTTGACCCTTTAGTTTTTATGAGAACAATAGAACCTGTCTTGTAGTTACCACTTAATTCTTTGAAGAGAAGGATCCGAATGTTTATGTATCTTCGTTCAAAGGTAAAACCTTTCAAGCATTTTAAGGTCACCTGGACTTTGAAATCATGACTGCAACGTGTTTATGATCAATAGGTATACGACCCACATGAGATCATCATAGACCCTAAGAAACAAAAGGCGAATCATCAATTATATTTAACATTTTATTACGAAACAACTGTGTACTTGTCATTGGGCAATACGGCGCTTATTGATATTTCTTCACCAATAGTACTTCAAAATTTTCCGAAACAAAGACTAATTGGTAAGTAGGGGGCGATAATAATCAGCTAATTAACGCTGAGTTTACTCCATCGTTGTGTGAACATTGCTCAAAGCATGGCGCTGCGCCCGCGCATCTAGGGGTCAAGGTTATTCTAGTAGGTGGTCAGGCTACTATTATTTTCAAGTTTTATTACTTAGAAAATGAAACTGTAGTTTACGTTATTAAGTTTTAAGCATAGATGGAGAGTATAAATTGAAAATATTGTATCTAAAGAAGTAAGTACTAAATCTTACTCTCTCTCTACTTAAATTCAAAGGTGGGCCTGTCTGTTCGCTTCTCTAATATAAATCATGCAGTTAGAAGAATATTGTGATTGATTCAATTACACACCAAGATGGAAGTAAACCGCTAAAAAATGGTAATAAATGGCGTAAAAAGATTTTAGTAGATAAAGATTACTGAATTATACAATCACGTGCCAACCGCGACGAAATGTATTCAAATCCGAGAGCATTAAACTAGTTAATCAGTCCGAATAAATTGAAACATTGATCTAATATTTGAGAACTGGTTTGATTTCCTTTCAAGAATAACACTTATATTTCAGCTTAATGTTTTATTTTATGACTTCAATCACTCACTTGTTTTTACAAACCACGAAGTCATCAACATAGTTGATACCGAAAAATGCAGTGATGTGGGAAGAAGGAAAAACGATCACAGCTAGAAATCCTAGGTATGTCACCTCGTTAATCGCAATAAAACTGTTCATAATACAACGTAAGAACACGTAATCGACAAAAACTGGGTAACGTCGACATAACTGATACAAGTTCAAAGAGATCGCATGCATTGCTGTTACGTCAAACAATACGGCAAGAACAGCGTCGTGATCGAAAAGCCGTTAAATTCACATAAGATATGCTTCCTGAATGTTACCGTTGGAAGTTTGAAAATGCTGGCATACTTTACTAAGCTTCCAAGACACGATGGCATATTTTTTTTCGTAATTCCGGCAGTATCTAACGAACATAGTGAGAATTATTCTTAACCAAATCCAACTTACATAATTCAATTTCTAAATCTAAGAGTTATAGATAAGGAAGATATGATAAATAATGAAGAAGCGATTCAATGACCTGAAACATTTAAGTAATGCAAAAGATTGGTTCAGTAATACTGTTTTGAATTGATCATTTGAAATTGAAATATTGCATGATTGCTTTTAAATCAGATTGCAGTGGTATTGATGCAAATATGCTTGGAGATGACACAAATGACTCAATTTATAAATTTTATAATGAACATCTAGAGGAAAAAGTCGATCGTAAATGAAAGGCCATTTCAAACTCAGTTTATTTTTCCTATACATTTGCACGCTATCACGAAACCTTATGGTCCAAGGAGCGCTCCTTAATGAAAAATTGGCTAGAATAACAGCAGACCCAGACAAATCTCTATACAACTCTTCAAACATCAAGTAACCAAACATACCAACAGCCAACACTTGAATACACAATCAAAGCATCATTCACCCACTTCCCTACCCTGAGAAAGGTACAGCATATCATTATCACGCCGGCAGCTGATCACATTGACTGGCTCTAAATAACAGTATTAACGCTTCACATTCGCACTAACGTCTCTTGGATCCTTCCTTGTGATTTATCCATGTAATTTACTTGAAAGCATACTATCACTTGCTTTGGAAATCGAGTCTCTACCTTCCATTTTATATTTCGGGTATCATCAAATATGAATCCTGTCTGACCTGTTCTTCTTTTATGTTAATATTCATCATTCTATAAATTGATCTCACGCTAAATGCATTAAAAAGTGTGCAATCCCAAAAACTCGCCAACAAATTGTTATTGAATTATCTGAAAGCCTTGATTAAAGTCATTGTGTAGGTATCTCTAACATTGAAAATAACTGAACTATGAATCGACTCTAATACTCTATTGTTTGTTACATTACCCGTGACGGTGGTCTTGATTTATTATTTACTAATAACAAAGTAGATTAAACCGCTTTCTTTAATATGTTATACTTATTATAACAATTAAGCGCTACTTATTGTCAATTTTCGAACTAGGGCACCCAAATTGGGTCTTTCATTGTCTCATCAACTTTCATTGGCAGTTCTTTCCATCTTTCCTTTCTTAAGCAGTAATTACTTCTGGGATTAATTGCTCTCTTAATATTCATTTTTGCTAATGATGGTTGAAATTGCAAGTTATGTATCGCAAATATTCGCACGATCGTCCCAAATCGAAAGTTATGAGTTTCACTAGCTTCAACAGAATTGGTTAATCTTGATTCAAATTCCCAACAATTACAGTTTTGCGCGAATTTCTTATACTTTTTTCCGCTATGGGTCAATTACGTTGATGTTTATCGTGATAAAATATCTTACTCTATTGGACTTTCATGTATAATATTCATTAGTTATAGCTTTATGGTAGTTTATTCAACGCTAGTTGGCTGCACTAAAATTGTATTTATTACTGCTTCAATGGTTCTCTTAAACAGCTACTTATACTTTTTATTCTTTAAGTTTTTATGGTCATATCTAGTACACCCATTAAAATCTCCTTTTATGTCGATTATAATCATTTTTACGTGCCCTAGAATTATTCCCTCCCATAACAGCACATTGCGCAAAAATGGGCCCATTTCTTTTTATGCCACTTTATAACGTCCTTTTCCTATCTTCACATTTATGGATGTGCATATGCCTGACATTTTATGTTATTTGTATCATCTGCAAAATAAACAACATCAAAGGCAGGTGTTATTAACACGTAAGGAGTTAATGAAAGTGCAGGTGCATCTATTCTTGTGAATAAAATACCAACTGATATAAGGCGCGTGTGAGTTTTTATGTCCCAGTTGGCAGAATCAATTTTAGGGCTTCTAAGGGCAGAATGACGGAAGGTTGTTTCAAGAATTTGTTAGTCGATAATTAGCCAAGTTCTTTGTTCTTTGCAAGGATATTAGTCTTAGCGTTATTACATTCTTGTCATTAGTCTTTGATAAAAACTACTCAAAAATTTGCATTTTACTGAAATTAAGTCCGCCTTATACGAAATATTGAATTTATGATCTGAATAAAAATGAGTCCATATTTTTTGCGCTGTAACATTATTACAATTTACTGCTACGAAAAAAGGATGGCATCAATTTAACTAACATTTATTAATATTCATAGATTCAGTGTATCGTTACGGCATTACATATTTATAAATGGACCGGTTAGCAATAAGAAGCTGAATTCTGCGCCATCAAAGTATGTTTGGCATAAAAATGTCTATGTATTGTAAGATCGAGTTGTGCGCAGACCACAGAGCAGCAAGGTTATCCACTTGCGCTTGCGCAGGCCTAGGTTTTTTACTGACATTGCCATCTGTCCTGTTCTATTACTGGGCGGTAATAAAGTGAATTATAGATGGAATGCCACTTTTTGTTTTGTTCGATATAAGCAAGATGGCTTTAATAGCCATATCTTAAAACAAATAAGCACACAATAAGAATGACATCGTTTGAAATAAAGCCCACATAGTGATGCAACTATAAAAAAATTACTACGCGAAAGCAAATACAGTGCCCAAACAGAGATACAAAAATTGGGAAATAAGTACGTTTGTAACATTATCTTCTGTCCCCATTTTGGCAGATCAAACAAATGCAACCTGGCTAACATTTCTATCTCGTATTAGTTTCACAATACGAGTATATTTGTGTCGCAAACCGCGTCGAATCTTGAGCATTGTTTGTACCACATTATGGCCCCCATACATTCACATGTCGGCCACTAGAGAGCTATTTTTGCCGGCGAAAATGACACAAACTAGCGTCACTTACACATTTCACTTATTGTTGTTATTTAAACACAATAGTGTGAACCCTTTATAGAATAATTGGAAATTCACTTTCCAATGACCTTATAAGTAAATAGGCCTTATTTTTTTATGAATGCTTGGCAAATCACACAACGGTTACATGGGCCATAGATCCTTAGGCTTCGTAAATAAAACATCAGCAAGATTAACTTACATGAAAAAGACTTACTTTCACTCCTAACTATTATAAAATCTAGCAACACCGGCTAAATAAGACAAGAACCACAAAACCACAAACAAATTAAAAATAAAAAGCTGCAAAAAGAACAAAATAAAGCGCTAGAAGTAGCAAATTGATTACCTCAGCGCTTCAATGATCATGGGACAAGTTATGTTAATTTGTACACCTATTGAGGACAAGCAGTGACTTGTATCGACGTTATGGTAACTGAGGCTACATTACATGACATAAGTGACAAGTATCGTATTGATCAATCATGGTGACACAATATGAAATGGTCTGATGGGAATGACAACTTGACATGACAAGAGTAAATGTCATTTGCGTAAGCCCATCGATGGTGTTGTGATAGTTACTAAATGTTTTGGTAGCACCATCGACCACAATTCTCAAACCCATAAATAACTGCAATAATTCTTGAAAATAACTAGCGTAATAATTTGTGAAATAAATTAACATAATAATATCGTCGACATAAATTCTTAAAAATATTAAGATTGACGAAATTATTCAAAATGCAACCGAGACACCATTTAACGTTAAAGAAAGTAGATTCACACACGTCCCATCTTAATAATTAAGTGTAGTCAGAATTTAAGAAGGTTCTCCATCAAGCTAGAATTCCAAATTCAAACTTAATAAATCAAGATGGCCGAAGCGAAAGTCGCCAAGACGATACAAAGAGCAGATTGATAGTACCCTATTGTTACCTCAAACATTTAAACCCTCATATACTCGTACAAGCCGGAATACATAAGTTCTTACATAACGTTCAGACTGAAATCTTTTATCACCTAATAGCTTGAGATAAATCTGTCTAAATCTAGACTATTGTTGAATGAAGAGCTTGTGTCAATATTTGAAAGCAGGTCTTACTTTCTTGTTACGATGGCAAAGGACTCATTATAGCCTATTAGGTAATGCAACTTCGATTTTCAGATGAGTATGCTTAGACTGAGAAAATAATATGTCATGAAGTAAAGGAATCTTAACAACCCTGGTCAACCGTAATATACCTTGACTTAACTTGAAACAAAGCAATAAAAGATTTATTTACTGTGCTACTGAACATTAACGCACATGAAGGGTTTGGAAGAGCCTAAAATAACAACAGCTGTCAACAAAAGAATAAACAGAAGTGGTAATGGAAAGACATTACCTGTAAATAGACCATCCCTAACATCTTTGGTAATAAATCTTACAGCAATAGCGGTAAATGAACTAGAACATTCTTAAGGAGAAAGGTTTTGATAAGGACCAAATGGTCTTACTGACCGCAAGACATCAATTAAACATATGACTGGCTGTGACAAAGGAAAACATTACAATGACTGATAAAGGCCCGAACATGGAACAATAGCCTGTATCAGTAGCTATCGTCTTACAACCTCAGGGTAACATTAAGGCAGCTTTCCCGAGAACTTGAGAATTATCTAAAATCGAAGAAGATTAATGGTCAATGTGCAGTCGAGCGTGTACCGAGAGATCTTGTCTCGATCCTGTCTGAATATATCGATTATGACTGTACCACTTTACGTTGAAGAGAGATTTGTAACAGCTGATACGTGCGCTTGTACTCATCTTTATCTGTTTTAGAAATCAGCAGGAAATTTCAAATATGGTTAAGTAGCACTCGCTCTAATATCATAACAGGACAGGCCAATAGCAATCAAACCAAACTTAAGAGTAAAAATTGCCACAGACATTCCATTTTGAAATATTTAATGTCCTCAAGTAATATATAAATCGCCCATAACATATTTGTATCGCTATTGCCAAAACTGTAACGTCTGAAATGGATTTTATCGTTTAATAAGTTGGTTATCTAATCTAAAATTATTTTGAAAGGCTTGAGCGTAATATATTGGTAATATGACGTAATCGATACAATTCTTGCAAATATGAAATCTTAATTATGTTTCAGCTTTAACGATACCCAAATCTGTCAATCTAGTCTATTGGTTACTTACATATGATTAAAATTAAAGGCATTACAGGCCTACTTAGCTACAGAGTGTCTCCAAATGTACGAATTTATAGCTGACCATAATAACGTCAACGCCAGCACTCAAGAATATTTTTTATTACATTAACATTAAAGAAAAGCTGTTTAGTATTCACAAGTTCTGTTTGACATAAAACTATCTTTATTATCACCACAATTTTATGTTAGCTCCTTACTAGACTATCTTTAATCTTTGGATCATAAGTAACCCAAAGATAAAATATTATCAGTCGTAAAAACACAAATCATAAAAGGAATGGTAAAAGCCATGACTTCTTAACTTACTATAATCAGACGAAGTTAATTATTTACATCCCATTAACATTATGTCTGCTGGTTTAGGGATTCATCAACAAAATGAAAAATTACCAAAGCCGCATCAAAGCATCATCTTTTATTCTTACAATAAATAATATGAGCTGAAAACTCATAAAGCACGTAACTCAAATAATCTTAACGAGGTTACCGTGTAAAACGATGGTTACACTTGCAGGAAGCCGTAAACCTAGTGTTTATTAAAACATCTAATCATAACGCACCATAAAAGAAAGTAATACTGAAATAGAATCAATTAAAGAATGCGGAAGATATAAAACAGACTACCGAATCTGCTCCTGGCGTAACACAAGTTAACACATCGCAGACTATGGCCCAAGCAGTGGCGCCTATAAATCCAAACTAGTAAACTAACACACACTACTATAAATCTTATCCAAGCTTTTTAAAGAAATCCTTCCAAAATGTGCATAATTTGGTGAAGACGAAACAGGAAACCTGCTTCCGCGACTATACGACCACATATCTAATTCTGGAGACCTACAAAATGGTTACGTAATCTAAGACATTAAAATAAATCTGCTTCCAGAGATATAAGTTTAGGCAATAAATAAACATGGAGCGTTTTGCGTCGTAACAAAATGTATCCGATAAAATGTTTCCCTGATGAAACACGATCTGACGCGTCCATCCAAATTTCCTTCTGACTTGATTGACGTTAACATTCACTGTAATAAATAGCATACCATCTCCTGATGGGGTCAAACTATGAAATTCGATTAACCTATTCACGATGAACAAACATTCCTTTATTAAGTTCGGATAATTTATGGATGTTATTGCTCGAAATGGCTTGAATATGATTTAATGTTGCGAAGGCAATTGCACTGGACATGTCGAATGTATTAATCATAATAACATTAACTTACATAATTTTGTGGAAGACAAATGTTGTTTAAATATTACCAAAGATATGGGCTAAAGAAATGAACATGGCTTCCATTGCGACGCTGTTAGAGTCAACCATTAAGAAACAGTTGTAGTTAAATCAATTATCAGTGACCAGTGGTAGACACGTGAATGGTAACTGTCCATATCGTCTAAAACTGTCTCTCCGGTCAATTAATCACAGGTTGCGGAGTTTTTGGTGACGAAACGCTCACAGAATTTATCATCGCCAATTAGTAGAAACTTCCGCGTCTAAAAAAGATTTCAGCCTGTCAAATTATAGACGAAACTAAAAAAGAACGAGCACATCCCGTTTCCTTGATATTAACAAAGAAAACAAAGTTTAAAACGGCGTTAATTTTTTTGTAGCCAAATAAAGACTGAATATTTACTTTGATAACATCGGAGTCATTTAAATTCTTTGGCCGTTTTAATGAATCAAAATGATTCATTTGACAGAAGTTTATTTTTTCAGAAACTATAGTATTAGTAGCCAGATAAAAATACAATGCGCAGTTCACATAATAATTAAGAAACACTGCTTACAATTACAAGTCCGATACGAGGCAGGTTTTCAACAATGGATGAAGAAGACATTCATTCACCAGCAACCGACCCAAATACACAGTAAACCTGCATAGTTGCAAGTGAACAGTACCGAGTGTCACCAGATGCATACAAATTCGAAGTCACAACAAATACCTGACATAGCTGAGAGCACGCTAACTTTGACATTCCGATCCCGAAATACACACGAATGAGCGGTAATGGCCCGCCAACTTACTGCTTGAGCTTTTGACTTATGTTGTGAAGAAATAGTCATTATGCAGGAATTTATGGGAATTTGTCTTTTACAATTGTTGCCTAAGATGAATAGGTTAACCATGTCACATTAGGAAGGGGCAGAGTTTACTCTTTTAAAAGTCTTCATAAAACATACAATTTGAGTATTACCTATACTGTGTAATGTACCTGCTCTTCACTAAATAAGATCCGTTAGCATACTTAATTTATCTGTAGCATTTGATTATAAATCGGTCGCTGAACAAACAACTGCACTAATACCTAAACTTACCACTTATAGATTGCACTAACGTTCCTTTAGCGTCAACGACCTCTATTTGTATAATTGGCATTATAAATTCGTCATTGCCATAATATTCGTGCTTTGAATAAAGATATGGTGGATACCTCTAGCGTGAATTATCAACCCATTCGCAGAGCTATGGAAACTGTTAATAGAGTGGAGTCTAATGCCTTCCTTGAGACTTCCTCAATAACAATATTAAGAATATCAGGAAGACTAAGAATTAAGATATTAAATTATGGCACGCTCGCTCCCTTCTCTCGGCATAATATTATAATCATGGTTTACTTTTCATACCTAGAAGGAAATGAACCGTTACACAATAATATGGCAGAAATTAATACCAAAGCCACATCTTGTGACAAAAGTTACGTGAGAGATAATGTTTTGCAAATCGGATCGAATGTTAATTCACTTCATCGATAGAGAAAGGGCATTATTAAAAGTAATGATAGCATAGACTAAAGCACTGATATTTGTTCTAAGAAAAAGAAAGCGTTAGATAATTTTAAACAAGGTTTCTCTCTGACATTACTTAAACCCGTGTGTGGTCAATTGTGTTCACTCAATCTACATAAACAAACGTAATCAGACATTACAACATGTGACAGTAATTACTTTCTATGATCATGTTGGTGGCCATTTTCTTTTTTGACAGTTACGTTTGAAAGTGACAATACAAACTGCCTAATTTGACAGCTGGACGCCGACAAACTTATATTTTACATCTCGATACAAGATAGCCTTTGGGGTTCCTGAACATCGTTTCGTTTGACAGCTACATTTTTAACTTTGCGGTCAAGATAAATTGAGATGATATGTGATACGGTTGTTTACGAAAGTAAATAAATGTACTACATGTGTAATATTACGAAGTTAAGCTTTTACTTACGAATCGAGTATAATTGGAAGGAACCAGAACATGCGTGGTTTAGAAAAAAAAAGATTCTGTCAATTTGATCTTGTAATCGAACGCGGAAATTATATCTTCTATTGGAAAGTCATTTGTAACTTTTCAAAGAGTAGTATTTTATCATATGATACGGGATACTTTTGATGTCGAAGAGAAGTTTTAAATAAATAAAATTTTCTTTATAATTATTAGACTTATTTAAATGACAGTCAACGTGACTGGTCATTTTTGTACAGAAGTGCTGATAGGACTAGCTTTTTTAAATCCAAGTACTTAAGTGGTTAAGATAGTGATATGGCTATCTCCAGATTAACCAAAATCAATTGGATATTTCTAGATTCATGCATTACATAGCAAAATCAGTATGTACATAGTATATAATTGTGCCAATATATTGATCCATAGCTAGATATTAATTGGATATGATATAATGGACTCCCAGTATTACATGGGTCACACACACGGCTCATAACAGGAAAAATTGCTAAATTCTATTTAAACCCTTATGTACCATCAAACCACACAAACAGTACATTCTAATTCCATTGACAATAATGAGTCAAAATCGTAATCTTCATCAATTTGCGTTCAACAATTTTGACAGGTATTAAGCTGTTACACACATTTGCCGACTCGGTCAATTTGTCCAAACCACTCATTGTAAAGAGAATCTCATTATCTATCAATAATATCCGATAGATCTGTTATATAAGGCAGTAATAAATATAGATGATCTTGATAACCATGTAAGCGAAAGTTTAATTTCATGGCAACCCTAAGGCGTTTTAGTAAAACACGTGCTCACGATAATTGTGGAGCATGAAACAATTTAATAAATATTACCTGTGTTTAATGTTCTCATCGCCCCATTTGTCACGATGACTGTTTTTTAAAATTACTTCCTTTATAGGTACATATGTATAGTTAAATTGATGTTGGTATAAAAATTATTTAACTAATCAGGCAGATGAATATTAAAGGTATGAGCAAGGTTACATAAAAATGCAATTTACTAGTAGCAATTGCAGAAGAAAATAAAATAGATAAACAGCTCAACAGGATGCAATTATTCAGCCGCCGTAATTAATCTTGATGATTACATTTTTTAACCCTGTAATGGTCCATCTACGTGTGGACGGTTCTAACTTTCATCGACATCTGTCATGTTTGACATTTGAGCGCAGGTGTCACGGGTTGAAATGTCACGATCCTGAGCCCGCGCAATTGTACGCCATTAATATTTAAACGTAGCACCAATTATTCATTACAATATGGCCTTTTCTCCGCATTAAAATGTACTTCTGCGCTCTAACGGCAAGAAAGTTTACCATTCAATATGACATTCTACGTTCATACATAGTAATTGTTTGAGGAAATTTCACTACTAACATAAAACGTTACGACTGTCTGCCGTTAACGAACATTGATCGAATCGACTCTATGTAAACTCAATAGTGTGGATTGATATACTTTTGTTTTGTTCTCCATAAGCCTTACGTTTAAAATTATCTAATGTTAATACAAATGTGGCATTCTGATTAAACTCAGAAACCGATTTCAACGCAACAAAACTTAGCAGTCCTGCCACGCAAACTGATAGGTTACAAATTGAGTCATGTCTTGGAAATTCAGCAGAAGAAAGCCGAAACCTAAACAGAGAACGTTTATCCCTTAAACGTTCAGATAACTATCATATCTAAGTACCAATCGCAATTTAGCGAGAAAGGCACACATCCAATGAATCGTGATCCACCTAAGGCGGCAAACACATTTGACGACTAGACGATCAGACGCAATATAAACCTGTCCAAGAACAAATTAATAGCTGCGACTAAATTATTGCAGCTAAACAATGGTTAGTTGCACTTAAGTAATAACTGGAATGAATAAGCATGTGCTTGACATCATACTTTATGATATCGATTGTAATTGTAGTTTCTATTGCGTAAGTCGATTTGCTTTACATTCTATACATAGTCACACATAACCATGAAGCTGTGGCTAAACTAAATATTGATGAAAAATTACAGACTTATCAAAATAAAGATCGTTTCAAACTGATGACTGACGCATTTGGAAATGCTAATAAACTATTACCTAAACCCCATCTTGTTATGGACATGTTTAGATGTAGACAATCGACAGTAACATTTCGCAAGTTGTGTTATCTACAGTTAAACAATACAAACCTGTCTGATATGCTAAATATGGAGAAACCGCGACACATGTGTTGACAGCATCAAAATTGCGTGACAATGCTGAAAGCGACATATGTGCACACGCCCTAACAGGCGCTTTCTAGTATGTCTTAAGTGGCGTAAAGGACTCGAGTTATTTGTTCGGAATTACTCTTCCGATCAATGTTCTTAATACAGCTTACAATAGATACTATTCAGGATGGATAATATGGCAGATGAAAACTTCTCCATCTAAAAGTAGGAGGATTTACAGACTTTCAGGGTTCACAGGGAATGTCAATTTAAGGGTGAAAATCCTTTATATTCCTAGACCACTATACTTTACTTGCAGAACCTATATATCGATATCTAGCTAGATGATTCGAGCTACTATCAGTCTGCTTGCGAAAAGAAATCTATTTAGCCGTGACAAATGTTACGGAGCAAACCCTGAAACCCTTCTGATAATCTTTTCTCCAGTTGAATTCAGATCTAACATATATAACAAACCAATCCGCACAAATATAACTAGTCTTTACAACAACAGTTTGACATATTACTCCCACATAACCGCCATTTTGCAGATGAGCACATCTAGAGAGAGTAAGTATGTGATGGTAAATACACGATTATCGGATAAACCATGGGAGGCAACGCTAATCATTTGTTGATTGGTTGACACTTGACAGTGACAGCGATGGAAAGGCACGTGGAAATTGCAGTCGGTAATAAGGATGAGTTTGTTGTGGATAGTAATTTCACTTTTATTATGGAAAGAGATGAAAAGTTATTTAAACTACCCCAGCATGCCTGCCCTTCTAAACTTCCAATATCTTGCTCAGAATGTTTGATGGACATAATATAGATAATCATTTGCTGAATAACTACAAGCACAGGTACCGAATATCGATATAAACTAATAACAATGTTTGAAATCGCTACATTTGATCAAACGCTTATTTCGTCTATGTATGAGAAGGCACTCCTGTTCTCTGCAGTGGTACCTACAGTAAAACAGACTTATTTTGAAGGAAAGTAGATTTGAGTTCGTATTCAATTTTTGTCTGCAAGTGTACGACTGAGCATACAATGTTTCCTGCCACCTCTTACACAAACACTTCATGATCTATCTCTCTAACACAATTCAGAGCGCTTACACAACTGCTCTTAATCCCTATTCAAGCTATCATTAAACTGTTTACTAGCAATAACTGTCATCTAAACAATGGTACAGACGGCGCGAGTTCTAGATCGATATGAAATCGAAAGCGATATTTATGGGAACAACCCTTCCAATATTCAAGTCGTAAACTAGCATCGACTCATTATATTATAGGTGTTATAGGTATTATAGGTGTTACGAAAGACTATTTGCTTGATGATGACAAAAATATAGAAGAAGGAAGAGATAGATTTGATAAACTGCCAACCAGTTGAAATAAAACTGATGAAGATATCCAAATGTTAATCCTTAATGCCAGCAGCTTTTGGTGATGCCGCCAAAAAAAATGGAACAATGGTAGTTAATTTATATTTAGGCTACGTGTAGGACGTAGCCTAAATATAAATTTCAAAATACATAAAAACCTTAATCTATTAAAGCAAAGCTCATCAGTCAAGCAGCTTACAAATGAAAGCCCTACTGGAACTATTAATTCCACTTCTACAGTACTCATTGTCATTTCTCCTTGACCTAAAATTGTAAGTATTGAGAAAGCACAAAAATGAAGGCTAAACGATTGATGATACTGTTTGTCGCTATTCATACTCCTACTGATTCGTTATTTGTAGAACTGCAATCAATCACTGTTACGAAATTGTTTAGGTTGATCTAACAGATGGCACCTGTACTTCAATTGTTAGAGTAATTAGTTCGTCAGAATAACATGAATTTAAATTTAAAGGTTAGGATTTACTCCTGATATCAGTACTATAAAATTCTTGAAAACCAATAAGGAAATGGATCAGCAAGCTTTTCTATTCTGAACGAACCGTAAAGAAAACACGCAACAAAATTCCCAGCAAATAAATCCCGCAAGATCTTGATAAAGCAAAACAAACAATATTTATCCATAAATTCGTTTCTAAATACACAACGAAAACCTCAGGAGTGCCGTATTGTATGCCTTGCCACCATAACTTAGGGCAAAACTTAAATCGGCCCTAAATAAACTCTCCCTTTCAACTTAGTACAAAACATAGACATAATCAAGCCAGCTCCATAAAGCATACATTCACAGCTCATTTTTAGAATGATTGCTTCATGCTTGAAACTACACTTTCTGCAGCTTTTACTGCCCTAACACAATAAATATCAAGATTGATGTGTTTCAAGTAACATTCTGTTAGATATTTTACTTGTATTATCTTTGTAAATATCAAAATATTGACGAGTTCCATACCTCATCAGTTTGATTCACTAATCTTACCATCGCTGAACTTGTTAGAACTAACTAACACAAACAATATTAAAATTGTAAAGTATAAAGATCAAACGTTTAATATAATTATCGCTAATGCGACTGCTTTCTCAATATCAATTGGTCATTTTCCAGTCAAAGCGAGCGTGAAAGTGTTTGCAAGACAAATGATCAGGGCTATAGTTAATAAGTATCAGAAGACAATACGCGTGGGTGAACGAAAGTGAATATTTGATTATACTGTTAGTACCTGCTCTAGTCGCCTTCCTTCTCTTTATCTATGTGATCGATATTTGTATTAGCTTCCTTGTTAGATTCTATTTTCCTAACCTGAATGACGAAGCGTACCTGCATCATCCTGGCCTAACGGTAATGTATCAACCGCGTTAAGTCTAAATACCGACCGGAAAGTCGACAATCCCTAACTATCAATATTGGTTTGGGCTCTCAATAGCAGGATCTACCGTCTGCTCCTGTGCTGCTCAGTTTCCATCTATTACTTCAGCTTCCCTTCATCAATTACATCAAGAATATCCATTCAATTCTCGCTCATTAATAATCTCACTCAAAACAACATTATTCATGTGACCATGCTCACAAATCCTATTAGCATTTCCCTGTCTATTTTGTTTGTAGTCGCGCATGCCCGGCAGAAAATATTTGCGATTCAATGCAAGCCAACAAATCCTGTAATAGATTCTGTCACAGAATAAATGGACGCAATATCAATGGTGCTACTGGAAAGTCTGAGAACTTGTGTACACACGACACTACTACTCAACTTAACAGAGTATGGTTTCTTTTATTTGTTACATTGTTTGCTGTAAACGATATAGACGATATGTATGTACCAATAATTTGGCTTGAAAACATAACTACAATTTACAACGTTCCAAAAGGCTTAAATCATTAAAAACTTTTTTCTCAAGGATTAACTGTATTCTTCCTTTCGTCCATGCTCTATTAAAGTTTTATCTACTCACTAAAAAGAGACCAATCCCATCGCCCCATTTACAATCACACACCTTAAAATAACCACCGAAACTGTAACGAAAGCCCAGAATCGTGTCTCGCATAACCTTCAAAGGCTTGATCGAATTAAAGCTTAACCAGACACGGTAGAACTAAACCTTTAGTTAGTCGTACATGTGAACGATTTCCGACAACCATTCGATTCTGCTTTCTCTTCGAAATTTAGTTTCATTCGAATCAATAAGAGCTGATATTATGTAAATATCTCCATTAAAAACAAACCAATCGCATTTATTGCCCATTTTACGATGCTTAAGCCAGCATAATCGTGGTTGTCTGAAATTACTCCGCCATATTGGTGCGTATACATTTTACAGAGTAAAGGATGAATTGCAACTCGCATGCCGATGGGCACCGAGATAAAAAAAGAATAAATTAACACACGCTAGGCTTCGACATCGCCAGCATTTGCTGGTTCTAAAAATAAATCTGCAATATTAATTTTTATCTGCATTGGTGCACTTAGCTTGTTACTATGCGATGGTGCAGAAGGCGTATGTTTATTGAAACATGTGTCCTTCGAAATAAAATGTAAAAAAACCTCCGGACTGTATGGCATAGTGCTGTTTTTTTATTAAATAGCGTGATTAGATATATTGAGAGAACCAAACATCTTTATCCTGTAATACTAGTTATCCTACTTGATTTACTTTCTTACACGACCAGTTAATAAAAGTGGTCCTTCTGACCCCAATAATTTGTTCACACAGTCTGCAGGCCATCCACGATGGTGTATTTATCCATGGCTGGCAGGAATGCAGCTCAACTAGGCTGCATTAGCATAATGTACCATTCATTAATCACGATGCCGGTTGCAGCTAGCAGCCATTTCAACGCACTTTATGCTGAATTTGTGGTAATGGCCGATAATTTTCAAGTATTCATTTGCTGCAGTGACGTTTATTTGTGGGATTAACGCTGGATCTGTTATGTTTATGTTGAGTTTCTAGGGGAGAAACGGCTGCTACAGAATTTATTTTAGCATAACGGTCTGTCTTCTTTTTGGAATTTATTATTGTATAATTTATATAGTAGATCCGTGTATATCCATTTTCAGCAGTGCTAGCGACTTCATAAACGTTTTTCTTCAACGCATAAAACGGATGTGGCAGTCACAGAAAAAACTTGAAACCTAGTCACTGGTGTGAAGAGATAATTTATTTTTAATTTCAATCAGACAATCACAAGAAAAACTAAAGATTTATGTAACTTTTTACATCAGCTGCGATCATATCTAGATAATTTCCCGTCTGCCCTTTTTATCTCGAATATGAAGCTGGTCAAACTTGAAAGACAAGAAGGTTTGAAATCCTAAGGTTTTTTATTGGTACGCGATGAAATAAGTGGATCCATTGAAGCGATGTTACTTACAGGAGAAAATAAAAGTAAGGATGCATTAACATAGTAATGGGATTTTGTCAACCTGTTCTACAGAGCATAGATTTCGTTTTGAGATTAAAAAAGGATTAAGTTCAGAATGTTTTTGAATGAGCCAAGTTTATCGCTGGTGTGTTTAGATAAAGATCGGTGATCAATTCCTTCAGGGTTGGAGCGTAGCAAGAAACATGAAAATAGTGAGAGAGCTTTATTGATTCTAACTAATTTGCAAGTGCTACACACGTAATTAGATAAATGAAATGTGTCAACAAGTATTGAAGAAACAAACATATGTAGCTGATTTAAAAAAATGATGAGCTCGTGCTTCGATAAATAATTTGGACGGAGTGAAATTTTATTTCTAGCTAAATCTAACTGAATTCTGATAACTAAATCTTAATCCAATCTCGAGACCATTAGGCTGTCGTGACTACTTACTTAGTCTTACCAGCTCAATTAAAAGCCCCTTTCTATTTTAATTTATCCAAGCAACCCTGAAAAGAAACTAACTTTAATTTGAAGTAGAAACATAAAATTTATAGGTATTTTCAATGCAAAAATTGTTGAAGCACTAATAAGTTTGAAGCAGGTTCTAGGTGTTTCTCTTAGCTATTAGCAAGGCGACAAGATAAAACCGACTAACGAACGAACAAGTCGCTAACGACTAGCCCCATGCCGTCATTCAAACGTCCATTTTAATGTAAGGTCTACGTAGTTAGGGCTAATTGTTAACACTAATAATGTGGGCTTGGCTTTTATACAAAAAGTAAACAAATAATAATGAACGAAATATTTGGGCTATGAAAACAGACAGGATCCAGCCAGCTTGAGACTCATTAGTTCCTGAATTTACCTATTGCTAGTACCTGGCCACCCAAGTTTTTTTATTGCATTGTTTTGCATTTGCATTGCAATTGCAAATGTTGTGAATCTTAGGATCATTAAGTGTACATTAAAACAAGTAAATGTATACTAGAACATGGAATTTCTTGATACATACGTGCTTGCAAACATACTATATGTAGGTATGTAAATCGACGATGTCGGATAATGCTATTCTTCCGAGCAAAAAACTTTACTTCCGTGAGATCCTTAATGAAGATGACTTCGAAATATTCCTGGAGCAATATGGCACAGATATACCTATACTATATACCGTATACTCGCTTACAGCAAGATAGAGAAGGAATGCGAACCAAACACGAGTATTAAACACACATTAGTTACGATCCAGGGAGCAAATGGAAGCTACAAATGAACCGTATTGTAGCATTACTTGCTTTACTGAGGAAATTCAATATCAATGGTGTTTGGAAGTTGAAGACTGTGATGTTCTATGGTTTCGGGAGTCGTATGGCATGGTGGCATACTTAGAGTAATCCATTGTTGGAAGAATATAGGTCATAGGTAGCCACGAGTTTCTCCTATTGTTACATAACTAAATCACCTGAAGAAATTACTCAGATGATATATATGAAGGTTACTAGCATGAAGTGCCAAATTACCTAAAAATCTTAACAAAATAGGAAACCAAAATTCGGCAAGCAGATATCGAAGGAAAACTGTAGCTGTAGTCATTTTCAAAGATTCACCTACTGAAAAACACCGGTTTAGTAAAATCCTGACATACGTGCAGTTGCACCAATCATCCGCTGAGCTTCAACAGACGGCATTTGATCTCTTTTCTCGGAAAGTTTACATAACACCATCCTGAACTCTTCACAACAATGAGAGTACCCACACACTGGAGACTTTTAGTTGGCCGATAGTGTGTTCGGGTTCATAGTTATGAAGGTAAATAGGAACGCACATTACAAAGATCAGGTACTTAGCCAGTATTAGACCGTTTGGTTTGATTGGAATCAAGATTTTCTTCCTTTTCTTTATTTTTGTAAATATGGTATATAAGATTTAATCTATAATATATTGAATAGGTATTTATTTGTATAAAAGGTGTTTGTATATACTTAATTACAAGAAGATTAATTAATGTAACATGGATTTTTTTTAAGAATAAATATTTTTTGCTGGACATCAGGTCAACTGTCGGCCAACTGTTGAGTCTCTAGTTTGCTAGTACTCTGACTGTTGACGTCAATCTGCTTATCGAGAATATGACTTTACTCGAGCGTATTAATTCATACACGCTAATTTTAACGGTGAATGTTTCGCGGATGTTATGGCTTTTATATCTTCATTAGTTATAATAAACGCTAAAATAGCTGCAGGTTTAAGCAATGATGTAACGGCTGATGCAGTCATGTCGATGCTTTTGCCTCAGTGCCAAGGTTTTTTTACCTATGCTTCATGTTTTATTTATTGTATTGATTATTTCAAATTCATTAATCGTCAAGCAATTAATCGTTGGGATCAGAATGTCATGCTTAGATGTTTCCTAAAAAAGTTATATCTTCAATCATCCAGCTATCCAATAATTCACTAGGTATACATACATACCTATCTACATATTAAGTCTATACATCATCACCACAAAATCATATATTACATTTCGAAATTTAAAATTCCACAATAAACAGTTCAAATCTTGATATAAGAGAGGTCGATACAATAACAATAAATTCCGAACGCACTAAAGACCTCTTTACACGGTACGTTTCTGACGGAAGAGACTATATCACAATCGTCGCCTACCTACTGAAGATGACAGTAAGGGCCGCCGTACACGGACTGCTCGAGCAGTTAGCGGCTGAGTGAAATACACGGACCGCTCGAGCGGTCGGCGTCGACTGCTTGAGCTGTCGGTTGTTGACTGCTCGAGCTACGACCCAACTGCTCGAGCAGTTGATTTTCTACCACAGTCGAGTCATGGATGAGTTCTTGCGTTTTAATTGCGCTAATAAGGGCATCACTATCGCACATGCCCTCCATGTTCAAAAAACAATCGGCAAATGAGAAAACAGACGCCGCGAGGCCGCTAAGGGCGGGGGGGAGAGGGAAGTCGGAGAGCTGTCGACTGCTCTAGCGCAGTCAACGGCTCGAGCAGTCGGTGTATGCCTCGCAACCGCTCGCGAGCGGTCGACGGCACGATGGAATTTCATCATGCAGTTGACGGCTTGAAGCGGTCGCGACTGCTCGAGCAGTCGTGTGTACGGCAGCGAATGAATGACTATAGTTCACTGCGCGGTCGCGGCTTTAAGCAGTCGGTCTCAACTGCTTGAAGCAGTCCGTGTACGGCGGCTCTTACTTTGCCAGTTGCAGCCGAATGCAGGCTCACCCACACATACGTTGTTGGATATGGAGCGGAGCTAACATGTGAGCTTGGAATAAATGTGTAGATGCGACATTAAGAATTTCGAATTTGGAACGAACGCGCCCAAAAGAACTTGCAATGTGGTGAACGTCAAAGTACCATAGACAAATGTCAATACAATTATCATTCTTAAGAATTGAATTCATGCAATAAAATTCAGCCCACATTGAAAGTAAAGGAATTCATCAGCTGTTTCATCTCGTTGCTATAGTGTAAATGTTAACTGCGTTATTTTAGTTCAGCTTAGGCGACAGGTGACAGACTAACGACCCGTCACTCACACCTGGCTTTAAGTGGTGTCAAAGATCTCATCTCATAAGAAAACTGGCGTTGAAGACACTTGTTGTAGATAGCAGAAATTC
This sequence comes from Helicoverpa armigera, assembly GCF_030705265.1. Taxonomy (NCBI): domain Eukaryota; kingdom Metazoa; phylum Arthropoda; class Insecta; order Lepidoptera; family Noctuidae; genus Helicoverpa; species Helicoverpa armigera. The sequence goes on along the minus strand of NC_087142.1, from coordinate 6,648,144 downwards.
TCATGGCGTGTGCGTTCGTAATTATCGCCGTACCAACTTCTAATTTTAGTTTTACAGTGCCATGCACTAATGAACGTGTTAACACGCCTTGTGTACGTTCTAAGTTCAATATTTACGACGTTTACGAGCGTTTTCTCTTTAATAATTAGGTTATAAATAGTCTAGATCTGTACAAGGTGCATTTCCAGGCACAAGTTGTTGAATTTTATACGCTTAGGCATTGCTGAACCGGTATGCTTCTTAGTGACAATTTCTAATGATGCCGCTGTTATGAAACCTTTTTCCTGTTTACCTACAGAATCCCGTCTATCATTGTTTTGTTTATGCATCATGTATTGTTTGTAAGCAAAATTCACAACTTAGATACTAAGATACTACTTAGAACTATGTCAAACGCATCCTGCTAAAATCAGGAATTTTAATCCATTTGATTTTGAAGGCGCAAACAGGACTATACATCATTCTCCAACTTTGTCCTAGGACTTCATCGAGGCCATTACCACTGGCTTCGAGAATTTCACAAGAATTACGCACAAACCCTTTCCATACAAAGCTAAAAGATCTGGCACATCTGCATCATAATCGTCGTTCGCCACGGCATCTTGGGCACGGTTACATCATAATTGGACACCTACACCTCGGAAGCAGGCCATCCATATTCATTGCTTAGTTTGGATAACCGGTAGGCAATATAATTGCTCTTTGTATGCTTGAATAACTTGCATCCAGTGACGGCGTTCGTTTAGAAATGTTATCAATGGATACAAAGGTGTCCGCCTTTTTGTATTCGGATTTTATTAAAGGTTGAGTTGTAAGTAAGTATCTAATTATGATTTAGGGGCAATTAGAAATAACCGATTATATATGTTCCTACTCTTTTGTATCTGCTTTGGTGCATGTTAAAAATAATGAAGAATGATATTGGTAATACCTATTGATTGAACTGAAATCTATTTCTTTCTTTACGTTTTAGTAAATCAGCTAATTACGTCTACCAACAGGCGAAACCACTATGGCATCGTAAATAAATAATTAAATGCAATTAGGTAAAGCTACGACCTAACAATTTACGTAAGCACTCTAGCGGAAAAAAAAGTTTTTATCTTACAAACTAATACCTAGATTTACGAATAAACTCTCCAGTTATTCCAAACTTAATCCATCTTTACGCAAAGCGGTTGGAATTCATCTTTATTTGGAACGCGGGTCGGTGAACCGACTCAAATAGCAATACAAGGCCGCCATTGGTATTGTCCTCTTAGCAACAGATAGCCGCCTCCATTAATTCTTTAATTCATAGACAAACCATGAAGATAATCTGTGCACGTTCTATGTTTGAAAATGGCGGGATATGGAAAATGGCGCCGCCTAGAAGTATTGAACGCAAGTAAACGTTTTGCATGCAAATTCACGCATAGCTTTGCAATTATTTTCACTAAAAGCGTCATTGAATGCAAAAATTTAAATAAGAATTAATCTAGACAGTAGGGATATAATAGTCGGATTATTTGAAGTAAATTCGCTTAAATAACAACAAAATAATTAAGTCACAGATAATTTATTGTAACGCAATTTTTCGCTGTTCAAATAGTTCCGTTTCAATTTTACACCGTTTATCTGGAACGCTGTCTTAACTTCATTTATTTGTTCAAACGGCTTTTTGAAGTTTTTCTTCGTACATCTTATTTTTGTCTCTATTATGTGTGGTTAACGGGCAGTTTTAGCACACATAAAGAAGAACTTTAAAGTTTTATGCTTTTGACCATATATGAGAATTCTTTGAACTACAGATACCAAAAATATTTTTATGGCCCAGTTATTCTAGTTATAAAACAAAACCCTTTGAATATCACTTTTGCTTTTGTTAAATAAAATAATATTTTTAATAAAAATGTGTCTATAATTTCCTATGAACAATGTATAATAAGGTCTCACGATTGTTATTAGTTATTTAAATTCTTAGACACCAAATTCTTCAACCAGACCCGGTACTACCACAGATTAAATAAGCAATCATTCTATTCAAATAAGTTCTCATAGCAGCCAGTCATTTAACACCATAATCGCGATAATAATACGAAAGTGTATCTGAAGTTATACCGAGTCGGTCCGAACGAAGCCGAGCGTAAAATGAGGCCCGATCGGACCCCGAACAAGAGACCGCTGAACCATGGCCTTTTGGCCTTAGATGACTTCATTGTTTCATTGTAGGGCTGACAATTCATGAGAAAGGCAGTGTTAGAGAAATTTTGTAGGTTATAAGCAAACAATAATACCTATACAAAATATTAAGACATCACGTCAATCAAATCATTTGAATGAAAACGCGGTAAGTATATCTAACAATTCTTCTCTATCATAATTAGTCTGAACTTGTTTACTTACATACCTAAATAAAATCATCGATGTCACATGTTTCACAGACTCGGTGTTCAGACCTGAAAAAGAGAACAAACGTCTAATTAATAAAATGTTCACGTAAAGGCTAAAACATTCACGTAAAAGCAGTCAAACTTCACGTTTCATTATCTTAGATCAATGTGAAAAAAACCGATTATTTTTTGTTTTATGTTACATAATTTTTCACAAAAAGAATCTGCTATGCAGGCCGCATATAAACTGCATTAAACATACCATAAGGTGTTAAATTTACCGTCGTTTTCACTCTAATATAAGAGATGACCGACGCTCTGGCGTTCTGCCAGATGCTAGAGTATTTCAGGACATCCCTTTTAAGTGTTTTATTAATTTGCCTTAAGGTTATTCTAAGCTGGTTCGTACTACGAGAATGCCAGCACTAAACACGGCACACTAATCAAAACAAACGACTTGTTTAATGTACATTGCTGTAATGTTATGACTAGATTCGTTTCGCGTCATTGGGAAGCAGCGATGTATCAAAAACAATGCTTATCATCGTAAACTATCTGCCAACTGCATTCTATAGTAAAGTTAAATGACGTATAGTTAGCTGTGTCGTCAGTCATCCAATATAGCCCGTTGTAAATAAACTTTAATGGAATTTCTCTATCACTGTCCTGTTTATTACAATAAACAAACCATAACCAAACATGGATAATTTAGCTCGTTAGCAGTACCTTCTTTTTAGGTACATATTGGTCTTTTCTATTTATCTAGACACTTCACCTATACCAAAAAATAATATCCAAAGATTCACTCCTGTACCACATCTTAACCAAAATAATCTTATTCCACTCTTTGTGAAACCAACTCCTTGGTACAGAGACAGAGAAGCTTCATTAAATCTTTAAAGGAAAAGTAAAAGTCTACAAATCTGCAACAAACTAAACAGTTACAGATGGTTAACACCAGCTAAATCGTGATATGTCTGCCGATACCCCTGGGAACTGGCCTAATTACTGATCATTGAATCTATGGGTGGGCTTCGAAAATAGCGGGAGAAAATAAAAGACTGAGCGAAAAGAAAAATAAATTAAATCGTACTCATAAAGTGGAATCAATACCCATAACGGCATTTTTAAAATTGAAGAGTTCATCTCTCATCTTTTCATTCATTCTCCGCCTTTTCCCTTGCCCATTGTCCCTTTGAAAGACACAGGTCTCTTCTCATACAGAGATTTCTATTAACATTAGGTATATCGGTCCTAGTAGACATCTGTAAGCTGTCATCTTTCACTAATCAACTAATAGATATTTGAATTTGTCTAAACTACTAAGCAACATAGTCTCAAACAAACTTGATCCAATGTTTTGAAGTTATAAGCCGCAAGTTATCCTCGATATGACAAGATTTGACAGTTTGGTAACAGGATCGGATAAAGGTAGAATTATACTAACGACAACAGTATAATTTTAGCATGCGATTTAAGTATCACGACCTTTAAAATCAAGTACCAATGCTTAGGATATATAGGAATTCAGCGATTAACTTTAAAAGGCAATCTAAATTAAAGTTTTTTTCTAAACGCTAGGAAATTTTTCGGTTGCTCTCATAGCCACAACTTGTTTAGGTTGCGCAACCGATTCACAACAAACCATAGACCCTTGGTTACATCTCACTTATCTTCTTAAGTAAATGTCAACAATACAAATTGAGAGGCGACCATTTTCCATTTGACGTTCCCATTAAAACCGTGTGATGTACGGTAAATAATGTCTATGGTATGAAACACCATTCAGAATACCTGTTCCATTTCCCAACTTGGTGGTAATAACGTTAGTTTGATGTACACCTGTCTTGAATTATGGGGACGAGTTTTTCCGGATGGCAACACTTGAAATTAATGTTCTGTGGTTCGAAAACTAGGTTGTTTACCTACTCTTTATTGGTGTTTTTATTGTTCACCTACGGGTAGAAAAACATAAGGTAGCCTAGCTTTTTTCTAACGCTTTATCCTACTCTGCTCCTTATAAAGAAATTATGTTATGCAATAAGCAATCATTTTCATATGCCTTTTGAAATCAATGATAGAGGTACGTTTCAAACCAATTAATTTAAACTAAGTACACAAAATCTATGACAGCAACATTCCCCCACGCCTTAGTTCATAAGCACCAGATATTTAAGTTACCCGATCAATTTATGGCAACACAGATAATTGTAGCAAGCTCCATTGATCGGCTGCAACGACACAGCTGCACTAATCACTGCGAAGCAATTAACGCGTTAAATACGAATTAATTTGATCATGCTAACAAATGTAGAGGAATGTGGATTTTGTGTAATCGATGTTTGTGATCAGCAACTGAGGTAAACACACAATTAATTGAGAAATAAACACTTAGATTTTATGTAAGACATTGATAACTTTTACAGAAAATCTTAATTAGGTAGTTTTTGTTGTGCGTTTATCCAGTCGAGAGTAGAAAACTCCGCAACTGCTGTCGCAACCTATAATTTTCAGCTCCTATCAAATAACTTTACAGCTATGCAGTTAGTATTTTCACAATCAAAATGTATCAAACAAAACACTACTGCGTATGCGCGACTGACAAAATGGCTGACTTGGCAGTTGTAAACTAATCTACTCCAAACGGAATAAGCTGCTAAATAGATGTGTGAATTACACCAGATTGCTAATTTACCCAAGTTTCCCCCATAAAGCAATAATTGGACGTAAATTGTCGTCTAAATACCTTTCATCTTTGCAAACTAATTGGGCCCATTACCCCCATTCCTCGTACAAGATACCCGACTAATTATAAAGACGTGTTTGCACAACTCTCTAGTGTCCACTAAATTATTCACCAGTTTAGCTTATTATCTGATGTCAAATAACAATGGTATCTAAGTGAACCATCGAATGAACATTACTTATCGCAAAATTCCTGACCAAGATGGATTCCTATCGAGAGTTTAGAATGGCACGAGAAATGTGTGTATGGAGTTAACTGTTTATTGACCAACAAAAAATAAACCTTCAAACCGCATAATCCCCAATTATAGCAACAAATATTACCATTATAAAAATTGATAATTTTCCGGTATTTTCGTTTCAAATATTTCTGTCATGAGACAGTTTGCGACATGTCCAATTTTTTATGAATGACACGACCTAAATCGATTAAAACTGAGCCACTAATCGATTAACATATCAAATCAAGCAGTCTAGCAAGTTCCAAAAGAAGTTCTACTGCTTATAAAAGTTACATCACCAATAACAATCGAAAAATATTGAATGAAATCTAGGTTACTACTAGTTTGACAAAACTAGCGTGTCCTTGGCTGACAACTGTTTATACAAAGTGGTTCTACTATCTAGGACACGCATGGCATGGTGCTACATAACATATTTATAAGGGCTGTTATAGGGCATTCGAACTCCACCGTTCGTATATGGGTTATGAGGTTTTTAAACGCCTAATAAAACTGCAAAAGAAATAAAACTTATGATCGGCATCAGATAACAAGACTGCCCCGTATTTCCTTTTCGCATTAGGCAGCTAAGTTACCTTATAACTTTCGACTGTCAACTTTTAATTTTAAGAGATTTGGCACAAATCACTTGGAACTGATTTACCAAACGACCGCACCTAGGTACCTTAAGACAGACATTTCAAGCGATTTAATTTAGAACCTCATTCCAGCCTGTCTAAAACTAAACCAGAACGTATCTGCATCTGAATAAGATAGATATGTTGCTAGTGACTTATCTAGGTACGAACTCCAATCATCCTGTTTGATCCAAGCTACAAGAAACATCCTGTATACAGTATTGGGGCAAACATGTAATGGCCGCTTTCTATTTAATCGTCCACCTGTCTCCGACCGTCAGAACCTCATGTTTAATAAGGAAAACACTCCACAGAGTCCATTTACAGGTCTTAGAAATAATGTAAACTTCATTAAGTAATGGGTGTTCAGCGTTTACACTTTTAGTAGGTATTATTAATATTGCTGATTAGAACGGGTCCCGCAAAATTGCTTTAAGAAAATCTAGGCTACTAATAAGGTGGATTATTATGTAACATAGTCCGTAATATGAGTTAATTATAATATCGGCGCCAATTTGTGTAGGGTTTCTCCATCAATTTGTAATCCTACTCAAGACTGGATTGGGTATGATAATCTACAAGTATTTATAAGGTTGTAACATAACTGACAGACATGTCGAAATAAATACAGATTTAGAAACTATCTGCATGTGTCTGTAATAAAAAAAAAATTGGCGACGACATTTCTAGAAAAGTTGCAATGGCCACTCCCATAAATATACAAACTCCTTGCAAAAGAACTCAATGCAAAAAAAGACCCCACGCGATTGAAGAAAGTCAAAACATTTTGCTCCATCGTGGGAGTTTGCTCCCGGACTTTACACGAAGTTCAGACTAAATATATCAGTCAGCATTATCTCGAGTAGTATCTACAGTAACACACCTCTTGACTTCAGCCATGTGTTCGAAGATTCTAGATAATGCGACTGGTTATTAGCGTCAATGTGGCTTGTCAACAGACTTGCCTTTAAAGGTAAATTGATGGAACAAGTACGGTGGTATTGAGAATAGGAAAATATCAAACGATTTATTATTCATAAGCTTATCAATTAAGTACATGTAGACTACTTTTCTTTAGATGGCTTTTCATTTTCTTTTGGTCATTAATTTGCAAACGCATTTTGACACATTCGGCCCAATAAAATTCCTAATCTCAGGTGAATATTTCACACGTCACACTTACAGAGATAGACATACTCAAATTTCAATAAAAATGTAAATTATGCATATATGCATATAATGCACACTCATAAATAAAACTGCACTAATAACCTACTGCCACAAAGACCCAAGCTAGAATCGAAATGAAGAATGTTTAAGGGCTTCCCACAAACGGCTGTATTATTCATAAACCGCTAAAGGGCTAGCTATCGAGGTCACACGACCAGATGATATATGGTAAGCTGCAGGTAACAGGAAATGTTCCAATGAGAGGTGTAGAGGTTATTGGAGGAAACGCGTAACAAATCGCTGATCAGTGCCCGTAAGCTGGCGAGAGGTCGGATCGGGATATTAAGTGTCGATGGTTTACACTACATCTTGCCGGGAATAAAGAAAGCAGGTACTTATTTCATGCAATTGATGGACTCAAAAATCCTCTTTAATCGTTTGAGTGATGTTTGAATCTATAGAATCTCCTCTATTGAAAGTCGGTTCAAAAGAAATGCTCCCACACGTGTGCCTGAGTAAATGCTTCATATTTTTCGTAACGTTAAACGACAGTATCGTTTTAGCACAAATGACCAAAACACAATTTTTATTTTTATTGAACAAAGATCAAGATGGTCTAATGCTCCTCTCCATTATAACTGTATCGAAGCATTACAATGCAATGATACACAATTTAGAAATATTTCAATTGATGGTCTATTACGGGTAGTGTTAACGTTAATACTAGCAATCTCTTAGCCTTCATTGTCAGGGCCTAATTCTCCGATACAGTTGACACAGAATTCGCTTCCCTTTGGCTATCGGTCAGTGTGAAAACTCACGCAAATCGCTCAGAGCTGCAGTCACGATGCAATCTCACGTTTACTTACATAGAAATCGAAATAATGCACGCTGCATTCCAGAAATTAATGGATCAGTTCATACGTGTAATATAATAACTTCTTGCACCTCTGGAAAACTTAATCAAGTTGATAGATCCTAGTACTGAATGGAACGAGCGCCAATAGAAATATGTGTTTTTCGTGACAGGTCATAAATATACAAAATAACCCAATAAAACTTTTCGTGATTTAAAAAATATTCAATTTAGATAATCATCTCATTTCAAAAATGGCATTCAATTATCTGGGAAAAGGATCATTCCTTTTTATATCTCTATTAGTGGCATCATTAATTGACCTAATCACTTCTTAATTAACTAAATAAGTTGACAACATAAATGAGGATCAAACCATCAAAAACAATAAAACAACGCTTCATAAAATTGGTCATCACAGAACCGCGTTTAATTTTCCAACATGGCCGCCGCACGGAAAAGGGCTTTTACGTCGACAACGGTCCATAACAGATAACTGTACAGCATATTGACCATAACCTTTAATAAGCCCCCAATACCCGCGAACCGTGTAGTTTCCACACTTAATTCGAGTTAAGACATAACCACTAACAAAAGGTTGGTTGCTGGCAACATTCTTCCTAGGTGGTTTTATAGTACCTACATAATGATTTAATGGTCGGAACTTTATTTTACTTGTGGTCTTAAAGTCGGGTATTAGCTAATTATGTGCGATGCAATTACTTAGGAACTGTTTCCTTTAGTGGCAATATTTCAGACATTGATATTTCTACATCAATTATTTTTATGCGTACCATAGATGTATGTAACATCTAGGTACAAGTCTAAAGTATTCGTTAAACGGTATTCCTAAGACATTTTATTATCATAATATGACATCTCGTTTGAGGCCAATAGCATAAACAGAAAACGGATCACTGTGCCACACATTGACTTTCATATCACATGAAAAATGAAACCCAATAAAATCATATTACAATCTAACCGTAAAATATGAAAATAGAACTCATTAATCTCCAATAATTTTCCAATATAAAATATAGGTGTTCGTTTTATGTTACAACATAAATTGGAAGGTACCAGTAAATAGTGACAATTAGCATGAGAATCGTAGAATAACTGTTGGGCCAAATACATAATTCAGCACGATGAAGTTTTAAAGTTATTGCATAAAGTCGTAGGCCTAAGATAAGTTTCATTTACGAAGACAAGAGTAGGTACCGTTACAAATGATAGTTTGAAGACGTGACTCAAATATTAATTTTTCACACGTTTCCCATTCTGGTCGTAAATTTACGATGGCTTGGGGAATATGGAATGAAATTGCAGGTACGAAGTTCTTCAATCAATCAAGACTCTTGATTTAACATCACTCGTGCTCGTTCATTTTCTGCAAGCTACCATTTAACTTCATACTCGTTTATGATATGCTGCAGCCTCGCTGAGAGTAGGTAACCTAAAACATAAATAAAGATATACCTTGGTCCCTACAGGTCTATAACTTATAGCCATTACTTGTCATCTTGTAAACCACATTTGCAACGAAAAATATTTACACAGTTGGTACCTAACGCTGATCCACGGTGTTGTGTCCCCTACGTAATAAATTCTTCTATTTGCTATTTACGACACCCACGAGCGTAAAGGTGGCCCATTTCGGTACTTTCCTGACAAATACGTGAACTCACTCTTCTCTAATTGGGCATCCAATATTCTCAATTGACGTTTACTGCTGGCCCAGAAACATCAACAATAAATTTCATGTTTCCCTATGTCCCATATCAACTGCACTGCAGTAAATTTTGCTGAATAATTGATTATCTGCGTGAATTCTTTATTATGGTTGTAACTTGTGAGTACAGCAGAATGGAGTTCCAAAAAGTTCAATTATCTATAACCAGTGTTCATTTTGTGTTTCCTTTATGAATCATACAAGAATAGCTCACGTGTTAACGTGTCAGGTGATATGGCATGTCGAATTATAGAAGAAAACTAAACGTTTCTTTTATGACTTCTATGGGGATTTGTGTAATGCCGGAACGCTTCGGAAATGGAGCAGTTTACAACAATTAGCTGCACATACTTTAAACTAGAGATTACGTAAGTCCTTTGAAATAAGCTGTTTCTTTTAACAATAAGCAGTTTCCATTTGCCACGAAAGCTATAAACGTTACAGCTAAAAGTACATAACTGTACGCATGTTCCAATATTAAACATCAGAATGCGAACAGACTAGACTGAAGTTGTGTCATACAACGGCATCCACAGACCATAAACAGAAAATATCTATTGAGCAAGTGTACCCAACAACAAACGAGGTAAGTACCAATATAAAACAAACGTTATCCCAGAAACACGAATGTTGAGGCTCGGCGGGAAAGCAGCCACGTCGAAAACAATAAAGCGAGACGTCATTTACATTAGAACTACCGTTTTATAAGACCTTTTGTGGTCTGCTTGAAGCACCAGAACCGTTTTGTGTGATATTACCCGCTTTGTACGGGTCTACACGCAAGTAACGCACAATATAAGATCACGATATAAGAGTTCTTAGTTTGGGAACAACTTTGAAAAACTTCTTAGTGAAAAAGCTGCTAAAAGAATGCTAGTTTTAATAAGTGTCTAAACTGTAATTGTTCAGTCCAACTAACTCAAAGGAAAGAATAACGACGTCCCTTTTCAGTTCAATTGTGAAACATTCTTTCATAAGAAATGTTTGAACACCTGTTTTCTTCTAACGCATATCAGCAATAGCTTTGCGAGCCAAAAGAGGGCAACATCAAACAAAATTGTTTTTCAGTTCTGAAATTAAAAACCTTAACAACTGAACAAATATCGCATAACGAGTACAATTACCTTTAGGACATTTTCTCGAAGTACTTGTAAGTGTCGTATAAGAATGTGGCCAATTTAAAAGGAATTTACATTAACAAACAATCGCGGTATTTCCATTATTTATTTATTGTAAAATACCGCAAACATTAGGCGGTCGAATTTATACCATATCACATTATTGTCAGTAAGACAATTTAACATCGAGAAACATCTAAAAATAAAAGGGAAAAAGTCTAATCATCTCACGTAAACACATTGAGACCTACCACACGACACGCGTGTCTCAATTCCAAAAAATATTACTGCGGCCACAAATTACGCCGTTGGGGACAGAAGGGGCAAAAAACTACCCCTCAAGATCCACTGGGCGATAATGTTGTGAAGGTTTAACTGCCTTATTGAATAATATTGCCTTATCAATGCGGGCGTTGACACCGTTAACAATAACATTTTGGAAATTAGTCAATTGCACTTACGAGTTTTTATCTAATTTAAGTACAGACAAGTCAATATTTTTTAAGTACCTAGTTTATGCCATTGCAGAAATAGGATAATATTGTAGGGCATTATAATACACAAGGTCTAAATAATATGAGCCCATACTCATCGCTTTCCTCCGTCATAAGTACCAATCTAATTAATACTTTACTCAACATACTAATTAATCCAATAATCTAATCTCAAACGTGATTCTATGAACTCCAAAAAATAGACGAAACGAACAAAATTCTTCGAAGCGCATTACATTCCTAATTACATTTCAACTATTTTTTATCTAGTCACGTTTCGTTGGTGGGAACCATTCGTTTTTTCTGGTCATCATAATGACATGTAATGATTACCTGTCCCTTTATTAGAATTCCTGTTGCACTACCTTTTGATGTGGGAAGTAATCAAGATTATTTAATTCTTTTGACATTAGTACTAGTCATCAGTGTGATAAAACTTATGTTCATTAGGTTTGATTGCTTGGTCAGACTAATCATGACTACTTTCTTCTGTTAAGACATCTATAGGACAACTGTCCCTCTCCTAGTTTCACTTATGTTGTGTACCTAATAAGAAATGAATAAGTAGGTTAGCTTTTTGACCTAATAAAAAAATAACAAAATATCGTAGTAGTTGCTTGCTTAAAGTACCTAATTTACAAAAAATATCCTATGAAAATGACCACATATTACTATACCGCGATAAAAATACATGCATATACGCTATACGCCCATGCGCGTACTGATCACGGTTCATTTAAATGTATTAAGACCATTAAGTTCCCGTTTGATCCGACACTCGTTAGCAAGTTAATAGCAGGTTGTCGTGCGCTCATAGTTACGGTTTGATTAAAAATTAAGCCATTACCGGTCATTAGGTAACATACGCCTTCCCGAACGCCTGACTTTCTTTGGAAAGCACGATATTGTATTGTGTTTTTAATAGTCACGCCGTTTTCCCATAAAAGGATTTATGTGCAAGTAAACTAAATAATGCATTGTATTTATTCCGAACACCATTGTTTTGTGTTGCTAAACCGTATTTATTGTTTGTATTGGTTTGTATTATTCTAGAAAATGTCATGGAGCGCAATTTTCCGCTTCAAACGGCTGTATATTTCTGAATTCTATTTTGTGTATTTCTATTTTACTTGTATGTATTGAGCATTTCATTTGAACACATTCGAAAACGCTATCTACACATTAAAGACAGTAATAGTACCGCGTGGACAGTTCCAATCACATTAGGCGATTATCACACTGCCCCGCATGATGCAGCGTAGTGCGTGGATGCGTTTTTTTCCGTTGTATGGAAATACCTCCGTTTGTATGGAAAACACGCATAGTCCAACACACTGAAAATGCATCTACGCGCGTTCATGCGGATCACGCACATACATGCGGAGAAACACGCACCCCCGCGCGTAGGTGCGGGGCGAAACGCAAGGTATGGCACACTGATCCCGCAGTGACGCGCGTGATTTTGAATGGGCGTGACGTGTATATTTGAAAATGGAAGCCGCCGTGCGTGAATTTACAAAACGCACCTACGCGCGTGAGTGCGTGAAAAACCCGCACGATGATGCAGATCTGCACTCCCGCAGGAACGCGCGTAGGTGCGTCGACACGCAAGATGCAGCGTGATGCGGGGCAGTGTGAAGATCACCTAACTCAGTAGTAGCCCTCACTTACATCGAAATCAACCTATCACTAAAACGAAATGGCTTCAAATACATATTACAGTCACACTGCTTGACATTAGGGCGGTTGTATGGCAAGTAATGGCCATTATTTTGATATTGTATACAAACTGACCGACCAAACATTCCACTTTCGCCGTCATTCCTGGCTCCCTGTTGCTTTCTTCTGTCAATCTCTACGGTTACACTTAATTGGTACAATATCGAAACACATGGTAATGATGTTTGTGTTCGGACAGATTCGATGTCGAAATGGATATCTCTTGATTTTTATCTCAAGGTGCTTTATGGTAATGTTTAGTTTCGTGCGGTCAACCGCTTATTTGTAGAACCAACAATACACGCAATCTTCCATTATGGTAGATTTACTTGCATTTGTTATTGGTTTGGTTAGCTAAATAAATGACCATTTTTGGTACTGTAAGATTGGTCTTCATAACCATGATGTATAAAAGTTAGGGGCGTTTTTCCAAACGTTTTAGAGAATCCACTTATTTCTCATTATTTAAAGCTCCTTGCCCCACTCATGACAGTTTACATCAAGTATTATTTTTAAACACGAGCACCTTGATCTGTAAACAAGAGCCCAGCTGGGCTGGCTCCCGCTGCGCCATACAATCTAGCGTAAAAACGTTAAACTTTAACATACGTAAGTACGCAAGAGCTTTGAACAGTAACTTAGATTATACTGTTTTGACGTAGTAGTAGCTTAAATCCGGATAACGTAACCAAGGGAATAGTTTAGTTCAAAAGTAAGATCTTTTTGGCCTTTTATGTAGGTATAATCAGGTACGGATATTTTATTTGACTAGCTTATCGATCCACTTTTGACGTTCAAGTATGCCTATGCTCGTAGGTACAAGCCATAATAAACTCGTTTTATTTAAAAAAAGTGGCGTGCATATAATTTAGATTTCCCAGCAATTCTTGTTTATGATTTAATGCAATAAATACATGACACCATAAACACGTGCTCGATTTCCCAGAACATAATTATTTATATTGATTTTACTTTTTGCCCTTGACTTGAAGCAGACTCATGCATAAAGAATGAACTGCTGCAGTAATACCGACCTTTGGCACACAAGGCCGCCATATTCTTTATTCATGAAGACACACTGGCTGGAAATAACCACAGACATAAAACATAGGGGGATGCCGGAAGGGTGGTAAAGAAAATTCTAGCGTATGTCTTTGGCTTGGGTTCTTTATTATGGTGCCAAATTGAACTACATCTCATTTTTATTTTTACTGAAAACTTCCTTACATTGTGCAGCTTATATCTTGCAGCTTTGATCCACGCGTTGAGGGAAATACTTCATTGATCCATGCCCCGAGGGTAGGGCTGCCATCTCGAATTTCGCCAAACCCGGACAAACATTAAAAAAACCCGGACATTTGGCGTAAATCGCATTTTTTCCCCGAACGAGTACGGTTTTTTTTAAACAAAATAACACCTAATTTGTAATCCATTTACTATTAACGTCCGGGCGGGGTTTCAAAAAGTGTCCCGGACACTTTTTGAAACCCCGCCCGGACGGACCCCGGACGGCCTCCAATCGAGGACAAATCCGGGGAAACCCGGACGGATGGCAGCCCTACCCAAGGGAAATACTTCAAGCTCGAGTACCTACTTATAACTCTAACATATAGGTAGGTGTTAAGTTAGATCACTATCTACATACTTACTTGTGCCAATTCAGCTTTTCGATCAGCCATTAAAGCGTGTTAAAAAACAAACATTCAAATATCCAAAGATACTTTAAGAGAGTTCGACCCTGTACGAAAAATACGTAGTACCTACTGAAGAACAATCACATGATAAAGGGTAATAAAGAAACAGCAGGGCGGACCTTTAGCGTACGTACGTAGAAAGGCGGAAAGTCGTGAGATGTCGGATACGACATCAAAACGTACCGTATGCAAACATTGTGAACAAGTGGTGGGAAATAGCTGAAGATTTATGTGCACAAATACTCTCATCTTTAGTACGAATCGTTGATGCAGAATGCAGTTTATACTGGGTGGTGACTGTAGGTAAGTAGGTTTGCATTTTAGAACGCGAAGTTTTCAATATAAGTATAATTTACTTTCTTACTATTTTTGTATTTGCCACTTAGCATTTTGACATTGGCATAACCCGCTGATTTTAATTCAACTTTCCAGAATTTTAATTAACTAAATAGATACTCGACCTTACGAGTAATACAGCACAATGAGAACATTCTAACATAATAGAATTTGGCTCAAATAACTCAAAATCTTCATGAAGGGTACTTATTATTCAAAGTGCGTTGTCTGTAATTTAATGCACGACTATACTACTTAAGTACTTTACATGATTCTCTATAACAATGCCTAAATTTCGCAAACTGCACCCATCCCATAGATCACAGACGCAAAATATCAAAATCATGATTTGAACCAAATAACAATGGCGGTTACGAAACAATTTGAGCCCGAAATAATCTGATTAAGTTCGCATAACTTAAAAGAAACCAGTGTTATGTGAACTCCTAGATATACCGATTTGGGTATTACCCAATAAGGGTACTACATTGACAAAAGACCTGCCCAAAACGGTCTTTATCAAAATTCATATTGCCAAGACACGATTCGGACATACTTTCACCTAAAATGGCATGGACCTGGAGTTAGAGTTTTGCTCCGTATTTTTCGAGAATCCGTATAAGGTAAATTGTTACGTTGGTTGAAGAATAGACTACATTAATTCAGAGATCAATTTATAAAACAACATAATTGCTCAATTTTCAATTCCTCAAAACAGGCCTAATGGTTCTTTAACTAGGAAGTAAATAAGTCCAAAAAGGTCAATGATACCCGAAACACCCCTAACAAAAATATAGCCCCACGCGGAGATTATAAGCCCCCGCGTCACGAAATATTTACGGCACTAAAACATGCGATCACACGCACACGCAATGACAACAAAACTTAAATCATAACAAGTCTTCAAGCATTTCCTAATTAAAGTGAATGTAAATTAGCACTTTTATTTGTTACGTTTCAGCACGTTAAGCACGTTCTTTTGTTTTTGTTGTGTTCAGTAGATTCAGGCGTCTTTGGAGTGGGTAGTTTTTTGTCTGAAAGTCAATATTTCCATCGGTTTGCTTGTACTGAATGTGAGCCCCGTGAGGTTCACACTGAAAAAAAAAACGACGGAGATTTCGTTATATTACGTTTACTTTGTTAAACAATTTTCAGAAAAGTGAGGATTTTGCGTTGAAGGAAATATAATTTTAGGGCCTCAATTTTCGGTTGGCCAAAGATTATCGTTGAGCCGTGTATCTGTTATTAGCGAAACTAACATAAATGCAAGATACAAACCGATAATAAAAGCTTCTTTCAAGCACTCTTGATAAAAATCAATCAGTGTTGCAAGCTCCATTAATCGCTCATGAAGAATCGGCCTTAACATCGCTATGTGCAGTGTCTGCATTGTGCACATAATTACTGCACACGGCTTGTCAACGCTTGCGCAAGTTTTATCGGATCAGGCGTCATTATCGGCCCATTACCTTTACAATTCAATTACTGCCTCACAGGGCTTTACAGCATATTTTAGAGGTTTATTTAACCTTAAATAATAGAGCATTCAAAGCATGCGAGGTGATTCTGAAGAATTTACTTGCTGATACCGCTCAAGCAATACTTATAGGGCCTATATGATTCGAATATTGCTTATAGGAAGTCATTGTATTAAATTAAGAATTTGATTAACATATAACAAACTTGTTAATAAATCATAAGGTATATTAATGCTTCACATTGAACTATGTTTGGAGCTCAAAGGATTACTTTTGTTATAGTACAGCGGAAACAATAAAATATTGTTAAAAGTTTAGCTGACACACAACTTACGTTGACTTTGTAGCAATGATTTATTACGGGTTTTGATACTTTAGATTAATAATACTAAACATAAATCAAAATACTGGAAAATAAGCCTGTATGTATAATGTATTAGAAATAAATTGTGAAGGTTTTAGTAGAAACTTTAATAAAACTGCAATGTGAACATCATTCTTTATTAACTTTTGTCTATTTACAGCATCTTACGACCACCATGCAATTGCGTGAAGCCCTTTGAGCACGCGATGAATCGACACAATGTATTGTATTGTATCGAGACAAGCCTTTTGTTTAGCACCCGTTCTTGCAATTAGCTCTTAATTCTATGTCTACAACACGTCTGGCTTAATTGAACAGTGTGAAGGGACTAATCAAAGAGTTGGTATTTGGTTGGGTGTAGTAAAAGAAAAGTAAGTTTCGCCCCTTTGAAAATCAGTAGAGCTAGAAGGTCTTAATTGTAAACGACTCCACATTTTCGCGATTGCAAGTGTGGTTTCCGTAGTGTAGCGGTTATCACGTGTGCTTCACACGCACAAGGTCCCCGGTTCGATCCCGGGCGGAAACAGTACTTTTTGCACCTTTTACATAAACACATCCACCAAATGACAAGGGGAAAGTACGTAAACGGGAACACAATTTCTCATTCCCAACATTTCTCGGGAATGAGAAATTCTGTTCGGTCAGCGTTTAAATTGTTTTTGAATCGCGATAATGACGCGGAAGAACGTTGACAATGTGTAGTACCAAACAAGAGCTGGAAAAGGCGAGTAATTAAGCTTAGAAAGTGGTACAGAAACTGGTAGAGCACGGGATCGGTTAGTTTCTAAATTGACCGGCAGACGGAAGGTCGCCGACCTGATATCGAAAGGTACTGCATCTGTAAACTAAACTGACCTAAATACTTCACTTATGAAATCCTCTTGTTATCTGATAGTGTATTTTCTTACTCCACATACACCAACCATAAAGGCTGTCTTTAGTGCACGAAATTCAATCGCGCGTTCTAAAAGTGGTTTAATGTCAGTTTCTGCTCAAACGCGTAGCAAATCAGATTTATTTATACAATCACGTTCGATATCTAGTACTGGTGGAGGCGGCAAAAACTATACCGGATTGTTTCAAGTAATAATGAATGTAGGAGTCAGTCACTTCATTACATAAAGGCCTCCCAAAAATAGGCCTCCTGAATTACTTGCGGTTTTGAGGAGTGTCTGATGTTTTGTATAATCGAAGATAGATCTTTATGGATAAACTTAAAATGATGTTATAACTTTTATACCTGAGTGAGCAACATCAAAAATTAAGCTTTAACACAATCTCTGAACATCGTTACGCAACTAAAAATAAACTGGAACCTTTTGTAAAGTTTAGTGACACTTCAATCAGGTGAACGATGTACTCCGGTGCATCATAAAGCCGCCATATTGTTTTTATTGTCGCCTTCCGCTTTCACAGCGCACGTGTTGGTGTATTACATCAAACTAAGTGGCAGGCACGCACCACATCCACATAAATCTAAGTTTTAATTACTTGATCCTAGATAAGCTGTCTGTTGTCCAGACCAAAAAAATATATGTGGGTGAAACGGAATTTGATATGGAAATGAACTCATCAATCATTTGAAATTTCTACCTTCACAACAAATTCCTTGCAAAAAGCATTTAATTAGTTAGCTATTCTAGATAGACCGGCACCCAAAGACCTGGATTTTAGCCCGATTTTACCCAGCCTGCTCTCTCAAGTCGTGACGTCTTATAAGGCTATGAATGAGGGAACGCACCTGGTTGACACAACAACCACTGTGGCCGAAAATCGGGCTGGAGACGCTCGGTTTTAAAAGATTTTGCCATCTCCTAAGTACGGTCTTTTTTTTAAGGGAGATCATTATATGACCCCTCCTGCTGTGGGTGCAGCTTGAGGGAGTGTCAGACTTCCATAGACTAAAACCCACCATGTTTCTTCTCAAGCTCTTTATGATACAGGGCCGCAGCAACTCTATCGATAAATCTTCAACTTCACAAATGAAAGAGCGCGATGTTTTTTCAATTCATCAAACATGGAGTTTTCGACATATCATGAAAATTGCACTAACCAAATTAAAACTGAAATGTATTACAAAACGAATCCCACCATTTCAATGGTGTAACATTCCCTAAGTCGTAACAGAGTCGTAAGCTGTCATTAGTGATTGGATTATCGGTCAACGACCTCTGAACACGTGAGCGCACGCCCAAGGTGTTATAAAATGTGTCAACTAGACACGTGTTTACTACCCTACAAACAGGAATTTATCACTTTTTTACTATTCACAGGCTGTTTTTCTGCCTTGTCTAATAAAAGTGAATCTAATATATGGGAATCCAGCAAAGTATCCACATAAATTGCTAGTATTGTAGGTGTTGTCAAAGTACCTGTATTATACGTATGGCTGGCAGAAAAATAATAATTTAATAAGCATAGGTACTGCTTATTTATTTCAATCGCACATTGTAAGATTGCATAATGCTACTACCTGCATTGATGACTAACACACACTCACTCACTTATGTGTAGGGGAGACAGTAGAAATGGTTAGTTACAATAATGTTCCATTGCCAGTTTTTTTCATTTTAACCTTACCCGATAAGTGTTAGAAAGTAACACACTGTTTTCAACAATCGCTCATCAGCAATTTACAAATCAAACAATAATATAAACTGATGCCAATGATAATTTATAGATCTTTATTATCTGTTATGGATGTGAAAATGTGGGTTCGAAACTTTATGTCTTCATTTCATCGTCTTGAGAATATTATTCCACAACATTGTCTTATAAGCATTGAGTTTGCTCAAGCATTCCATTTGTTGTAAAGTAACATAAATAGAATTATAAAGCTTCAAAATAATGAACTTCTTATTTCTTGAACATAGCAATAAAACAATATTATGCATTTGAGATTTCATTTTTATGGCTTTACGCTCATGGTTTCTCTTTCTTTCTGAAACATAATAAGAACAATTTCATGAAAGAGCTCTTACAAATTAGAAATGCTATAATAGACTAATAGGAAATTTGGAAATGACAAATAGATGAAGATGACTTACATACCTAGTTACGATGATGTATGAATATTATAATCAAGAAGGTAAGAATTTAAGTTTCTATCGAAATGGAATGGAATGTTTAAAGTTTGAATGAAATGTGTTTGGGAGTGAACGCAATCACTACAGTCTACAATGCAAGGATACACAATATAATAGATGAACTCATTGTCATAGATAAATTTGTGTATATTATAGTGTGCTCCGCAACCGATATTAGGATAAACAGATTATTTACTGAAAATACATGATTAATTGAGAAGAAGCTTCAATAACTAAGAGTAAGTTACTCATAACAAAGGTCAAACCAAGTAGATACCATCATACCAACCAACTATATAGAATAACAACAAACTTTAGCTCACATAACAACAACTTAACAAAACAATACAATATAAACTAAGATTATAGAACAAAGCAACAATCTTTCAAGATAACGTTTGTTGTAAAATCGAGGCGTAACAGCCACTGACCAGTCACAATGCGTCACAATCGATAAATACTGGTCAGACTGCAGTTGCAATTTTATGACACCAACTTAATGTAACTTACGACAGAAATACCGTAACTTCTCACATCGTTATAACGGTATCCCAAACGTAATTACGTGCCACGCTTATTTTAAGACCATCGTCTGGACATATTTTCGCAAATTTAAGCACATAAACAATATAACTTACCGGGCGACAGGTGTAGCGAGTGCAACATGCAATTACAGCACAGCACAGTTTAACCAAATAGTTAACTAAAACCTTTGCACACTTCACTGATACAGCACAAACAACACGAATTTTATTCAATTCTCTTGTATTTCCTATTCGATTCGCGTGGAATACAAGAAAAGTGCATCCTAGAACAATAAGCGAACTTCTTCACTCCGCGGATCGCCCGCGCCGCACGCAACAAGCAAGTTAGAATTCCAACAATGACACTTTGTCATAAATATGACCGGTACTGGCTAGGACATAAGAGCTATTTTCGAATGTTAACTCGAAGGTTCTACTTCCAGCCATACAACCTTCCGGATACAACACGCGACGACACAGAGCTTTTGTTCTGTACGTTTTGCCGTCGAATTCTTTTTTGCAAAAGTATTAGTTCGCTATAAAATATATTTAAATATAAATAAAAAACTAATGCATTTAATACAATCCGTTTTGATTAAAATTCCACTTCTAATAACGTGTCGTGTAAAGCGCCCTTTTATTTGCTTTCGTGTAACTAACGCCATCTGTTACAGAGGGGAATAAGCTAATGACGTTCACGTTTGATGGCTTGCTCGCTCGCAGGCGCAATATCAATATGTACTTCTTATTTATACTGCATGCAAATTGTTATCAAAGCATTTATTTTGTATTGCTTAAAATATTATCTACATTATGACGGGTTATTTCCATTTTGATTTTTGTTCGCCCCACGGCCGCACCGCAGCCGCAACGACACGAAAAGTCGAATTTCATCGTCACACAATTTTTTTTGTTGGTTTAGGTTGGTGTTATCATTGGTTGTAATATAATTAAAACCATTCATTAATTAACATTATACTTTAATAAACTACTTTATTACACAATAAAACTATTATTTATCCAAGCTGTGGTTTAGGCGCAGTAAAAGTGCGCTTCCTCGTCATCTTCCTGCGCGCGAGCTGCAATTGTTTCAGTTGATTGTTCACTTCAGCCCAGATGTCGTTCTGATCTTCTATTGGTATGGTTTTTCTGAAAAGAAGAATATAAACGTTAATAGAACTGATCACATGTAGCTTTTTGCAACATTCAAAATTATCTATAGACATGAAAAAGCCCAGTTCCTAACTCCAAACCATAAACAATTTTCTGCATCACCTGAAACTTTTGACTAATGCAAGAAACTACTTTCCGTGAGCAAAACATGATTCTTTTAATATGAATATTTATCTAAACATAGGATCTCATTATTTACCTGTATTCCTTCATCAAGTCATATTTCTCCCAAGGAGTTTTCCTCAACTCTCTCCTGACTCTGTCCTTCTCTTTCAGATGCTCCTCTATGTTAGCCACACCCTTCAACTCTTGGCGCTCCCACCTTTCCAGCCAGGGTCTAGGTTTCAGCTTCACCTGAAAATAAGTAAAGTCTTCATTATATTCTATTCATTGATAAATTCGAAATATAAATGTTACTATAATCAAACCCTATATTTTATAAGTAATTTTGCAGTAGATCAAGAGATTGTCCCTAAAAAGATCCTCATTCAGCACATAGGCACTGCAGTTACTATCCATTTTGTGCTCAGTAACATGCTGGCCCAGCATGGTAGGACAATTCCTGCAACTTTGGGAAAGCCTTGTTCAACAGTGGATGTTTTAGGCTGTGACAATGATCAGTCACGTATATATTAGTAGACATTATTTAACTTCAATTCATTATGTATTAGTCCTCATAACTCAGAGACCTCTCAAGTGAATAATAAACTTTCAACAAACCTGAACAGGATTAACAGGTACTGGTGTTCCTTCAGGCAGTATTTCAGGATCCATGTCAAAGGAGAATGTACTGTACTCTGGCAGGGCGTCTCTCAAGTAGAAGAGCTTGTCGTCCAAGCGTTTCTCAAGACGTAGGACTTGGATGCTGTGGACTGTTGGGTCGTAGAGGTCATACCTTACCTGGAAATAGAAAGTTTTAAATGTTAATAGAAAACATAATAAATAAAAGTGATCAACATTAAGCTTTGTTTTTAAAATTTTTTTGTTACATTATTTTCTAAAAATGATCTCCAAAGCTCATTACAAGAAGGCTAGTTGTAATGTTGAATTTATCAGTTGGCTATGCACTGTCTTGTCTAGTTTTATGGAGAGTTGCCCTCTTCGACTATAGTGATAACCAAAACAAAACAAGCTGTGAAATTGCCACCCATGGGTCAAGCTTTGCCAAAGGGCTAGCTGCATGCATTATTGAATGGCTATTTCAAACAATCAATTGTGACATATACATTAACAAAATCTATTAATTCATACAAACCTCGACTCCCTGATGATTGACAACATTTCTCAAAGTGAATTCAGCCCTGAGCCCACAGCCTTTCCTCTCAATACAGATGCCAACAAACCGGTTGGTCTTGCCCTGAGCATGGGGGTCGGCCACTGTCACAGCTAGGATTGAACCTGGAATATAGTGCGAGAAAAGATTGAATTCATTGCAAGAAGGATCAACTACAAGAGACTAAAATTATGTTCTTTTTTTCGAAGCAGATTTTTTTTCCATCATAAATACTAATTACCATGTGAATAAAAGCTTTAATTAAATATTGATTTATTGAATTATGCCTAACATCGAAATGTACTTTTACTAAATTTGTATAGTTTTGGAAATTAAGGTCAATCAATTTCAACAGAATGAGACATTTACTAACCAACCTTACCAACCCTAACTAGAATTGGGCAGTTTTTATTACATAATTAATATTAATACTGGTTTAACACAGACATGCCTTTAGTAGTAGTTGAAGTTATATCATTAACTCAAGTAAGTATCTACTAAAATGATAATGATTCTGTCTTACCAACATAAAATTCAGGAATATCAATTTGATTGCGTCTTTTCAGCATATCAATCCTCTCTAGCTTCTCACGAAGGCTGTTCCTCCATTTGGGATTGGGATCAGGCAGAAATTCAGGGTAAACATGTCTCAATGCTAAGTTAGGATTTCTAGAACTATTCCTGAGTCTAGACGTTGAAGATCTTTCTCGCTTAGGTTTTACTTCAACCTCTTCCGCTTTTTCAGGCAGCGTCGATAATGCACGGCAATCTGAAATATAATTTCAGAGTGAAGATACTTCGTTTAGTCATGAAACTCGAAAAGTAATCACAAAAATTCTAACCTCTTCTGATGAACCATTTCGCTGCACCAAATATCTCACTTGAAGACCTTCTGATCGCTAGTGCCATTTTAGTTCTTCAAGTCTATTAATTGAAAATGCAGTGAAATTATAGATTTTTACACAGAAATTACAAATAAAACATTACATCTCCCGCACTCCCCAAGAACAGTTTGACATACAACGTTTTATTTTATCATCTTTGATCAGTATTCCAGTCAAGCTTTATATTGTCACGTTATTTCATATTTTTACATTTATTTAGCTTTGAAGTAAATAAAGAGTTGCTCCTAGTTATTTGTAATTTCTAATTAGCACAATTATGTCCAATCTTATTTATAGAAAACATGAAAGCTTTCGTTAAAAGGTGAAACAAAACGTAAAATACGAACTGTTTAGAAAGCAAGTTTTATCATGAATTACTTAAAACAAACAATAAGGACTAGTTTAACTTTTAGTAAAACCGCTGATAGAACATTTCTGTTGTGTTTTTTTTATATTTTATTACCATAAAATGATAACGACTATCGATTGAAACCAAAAATCGCAACATTCTATTATTTATAAAATAATTTGAGAGTAGTAAAACAAAACGCAAAGGCATCGTGTAAACGCTTTAGTTACGTCAACGTCAAAATAAACGTCACATACGACGTCACGTCAAACCATACGAAACGAAAAATCGATTGGTCCTCCTAATTTTGTAAAAGTATCGTTAAAATATTTGACTAGCTAACCAGTAATTGCAATTAACGATCATGCAGAAGTGTAACGATGACAATATACCTTTAGCAGACGATGACCCACAGGTGATAATCAATGACGAAATAGAAAATCACCATTTAGATCATGGTCGTTCAATGGACTCATTGCCTAGCTCGTATACTGGTGGTTCCTCGAGCCCTGGCCTCAATGGGCCGCCTAGTTTCGAGCCGGACTCCGGAATTGATGAGCAGGAAGAGAAGGCAAGGTTGATATCACAGGTTTTGGAGCTGCAGAATACTTTAGATGGTAAATATACTCATTTTTGACTAGTATGTATGTTAGACGTACGTCAAAATGTTGTTATCCGAACAAAGTTTTTTTATCGCCGCCTTTGTTCGTATTTAATTACTTAGGAAACATATTTAAGGTCTTGAAAATAGTAATGTAATTCAAGTTATTTATATGTGTTTTCATATTCAACTATTTTGTGTTATTCAACACTCTAAAGTTTTTAAAACGTATGTTTACAGATCTGTCACAAAGAGTAGACTCAGTAAAGGAAGAAAATTTGAAGCTCCGTTCAGAAAACCAAGTCTTGGGCCAGTATATTGAGAACTTAATGTCTGCATCATCAGTTTTCCAGTCAACTACACCAAACATTGTCAAGAAGTAAAATAACAACAAACACTACAAGTGTTCAAACACAAGGGCATAATATTAATAACAAAATAATGTCACACTATGTCAAATACAGCATGGTTTGTAAATGCACCTTGAATTTGTGGCTTAAAGTCACAGGCATAATAACCATTGAAATTATACAAATATCTAAGAGTTTGTTGCTGAAAAGCTTTAGAAAAACAGATGTATTCACTATACCTGTAACATACCTAAAACATCCTGGACTTTATCTTTAATAATCTTTTTACCTTTGGGACTTCATTAAAATTTAATACTGTGATATAAGTCCAGAGATCAAAAGCTATAAAAAGCTCAGAAAAAGACTGGTAGAGAATCTCAAAACAGTTGTCTAAAAATATCTCCATCATAGAAAGAGTCTCATAGAGATAAAAAATGGTTGCCTCTGACTTTTGGCTGCAAAACAAAAAAGTATGTAAAGCCCATTTTACATTGAAGAGAAAAACGCTCAGTTTACAATTACAATTTATAAAATACTTCATAAACAACTATTAATACTTATTCTATACCATCAATGCAAACTGAGTGTAAATAATAATAATTGTATGAACAAGTCATGTTCAAAAATGCACTGCCTATAAGTGTAAGCAAAGAGTTTGTGGTGTAAAGAGGCTTAGCTTCAAAAGCTGCTGTCTATATTATAATATTAATGTCACTCTGTCTGTTTGTTATCCTTTCTCAATGTTGGATATGGCATTGTGATTCTTAAAAACTTGCAGTAAGACAAACTTTCTTGGATACATGTAGCATCTTCACAAGAACTCAAATGAAATTGCTTGTGCAATATAAAAAAAATCTTCACTCTATAGGTACCTACTCTGTGTGTAATATGTAATACCTATCTTACATTAAATAGTTATAAGGTTTCAAAACATGCTAACACACTTATTGCCTTCATGTATAAAAATAATTACATATTTATAAAGTTAAATACCTAATGCATTTTGTATACTTCACCTCACAGCTGCAGACATTCCAATTTTTTTATTTAAAAATTGAGAAATAATTCTCAGCAGGCTCTCTGTAATGCAACTATGTAATAAATTCTAATATTTTTAATTAATTATTTTAATTTTAAGCTTATGATTATGAGTATTATAATTTCTATTTACAATTTGACTTCGTTTTATTTTTAATCTATAGCTGCGAAAACCTATATTTAAATTACCTTTCATTCTTATTGTGCAATCTTCATTAGAATTGCCAAAGTCCACAGAATTTTAAAAGTACCTAAGTTCAACAAATGTTTCACGAATAAATTAGTGCCTTTATCGTGCTCACTTTTTTGCCAGGTATGCATTGCTTCCTTGTTTTTTGCAAGGCCAAAAATTAGCCACTTTGTTCATTGTAAAGAGAGTAGATGTAAAAATTGTAGAATGCAATAAGTCCAATAGGGTAGTTTCCAGGGTCGAAATAATGAAATAATATTTAGTCCGCTTTTTAGATAATCAAAAAATATTGGATACGTTTTTTTTCTTTTTTTAATTAAACATAAAATGACAAAGATAATACGCTTCAAAAATTAGGAGTGGGGGCCTTTTACGTCACAGTCTCCTGAAAATTGTAGCAACTTGTGACGTCACACTCAACTTTAGCACGCTATATCTTAACAAGTTCTGATCCAATTTAAAAAAGAAAAAATACGTATCGCTTAATTTTGGACAATCTACAAGACGGACTAATTATTATTTTTTAGGAAACTACCCTATTGTATGGGTGAATGATACTAAAAAAAACATACATAGTTATTTCCCAGTACCTAATACATATGAGTAGGTATAACTTTCCTAATCCAGTAGGTAAACCTAAATCTAATAATTTAGGCTAAACAAGTATGACTCATACAATCACGCCATTTGACTAGTCTAGTCGCCTGATTTTTGGGAAACATGCGTCATTGCGCGTCAGACCGTAAAAAATTGGCGAAGATTAACCGTGTGAAAATTATTATGAGTTGGCTGAGCCAGCATCGTTAGCACACATGCATCCTGCATGCGAGACGGCACGAAACACCGCTGCGGTCGCGTGAATCATGCGTGACAACAACGTGACGTAGTGAGTAATGCCGTGTTTTGCTCGGCAACATGGTTCTTGGTAATTTAATTTTATTGGGAAAAGTTTTTAGTATACCTACTACTAAATTTGAAATAGAACGAAGAGAAAATTGATATCTACCTATACTATACCAATGTTGAAAGGCATGTAGAGTTTCGTTTGTTTGCCTTAATGCGCCTATCTCGGGAACTTCTTAGCCGATTAGACGATTAGAAAAATTATTTCAATGTTAGATAGAATATGAGGAAGGTAATAGGCTACTATTTATCCAGGTGCGCCAAGTAGTTCACGCGGGATGTGCTTGAAACCAGCGTTAAAGCTAGTAAAGTAATACAAGCATACTTACTTAATGATAATCGTAAGAGTACTTTACGATTACAGTGTAATTTCATTAGGGGCTGAAAAAATTATTAATCAAGCTATTTTCCATACAAAATAAAACTATAGTTTTATTGTGGTTGTCCAATCCAAATGTTCCCAAGTCATCATTTTACCCATGAGATTTTGTGCAATAGGGAAAATTTTATTCAGCGCATGGTATTACTGATTTTGCTATCCTTGTCTCTTTCATGCTATTCAGGGTATTGATTATCTCTCCATCTCATTCTGGGTTGCAAGTAAAAGAAAATTTATGAAAAAACGACAGTCGTTCATTGACAGTTACCGAGTGAGTACTTGTGTTTTGTGAAGAAATATTACGTTGAATTAATACATTTCGAGATGCCGAAAAAACTGAAAGTAGTCGTGAAATCTCTGTACTCTCACGAGATTCGCAAAGATGTTAGCTTGGAGAATTTAAAATCACTCAAATTGGAGGATGCTTGGCCATTTATCAGAGATGAAATTGAGATCGAAATTGGTAGCAGCCAGTTGGTGTGTATTCCTCATATTACCGAAGCGGATTTGTATAAAGTAACATCGTTATTCGTTCCAAATGAAAAGGCAACAAACGGTAAAATGTTCACACCACTCGGCGAGCTGGTGAAGAATGTAAATAAAGAGAAATCAAACCCTGAATACGTGCAGTGGCTGGAGGAAGGTGACTTTCAAGAGGCTGACTTCAAATTCCCCCATGAAAGCGTGAAGGTGAGTAAAATAAAACAATTGAGCTGCTTTTTTATTGTTTTCAACTTATGGCGCAGTTTGGTATCCACAAAGTGTGTAACATGGCCCTTATTCGACCTTGTCATGTCCTGGTTAAATAAAAAAACCGCGGAGTTCGTATGTTTGGCGAATGAAATTATTGACGCTATATACAAATTGAAAATATTACAATACTTAATTTCATTTCAATATAAGTGTGACAATGTTTTCATAAAACATTGCACAATAAGCCCAATTTCTTCACAATACAAAATTTATCTCTGCTTCCAGTACATTGTCATGCTAATTTGTAAACTATTGGTACCTTAACAATAGAAATTGATTCTCAGGAGACTATCATGCAAGTGATGAAACATAGGTACACTATACCTTTGAATAATTCAGCATTTGTACCTAATGTCTGCCATGCATATTTTATTTAGTTTAATTACTAAGGTCATCCTTTGTACCTGCATTTGTTTCTATTTATAATAGGAGTTTTTTAATTTGCACTGTAGCACTAATTGAGCATAATTATCTTTTTCTATGGACTCACCTGCACTATGAGGTTTCGGTTTTATGCAACTATAAAAACAATATATATGAAGTTGCTTCTAAATATTTTATCTTGTTGGTAATCAGCCTAGCCTTTTCCTAACTTTTGGGGTTGCCTTCAAGTCTAACTGAATGTAGCTTGCCAGTGATTTACAGGAAACCTTTACGTAAAACAATATAAGCAGAAGTTAAAAACTTAAAGTAGAAAATAAAATGATTTTGATATCAATTGCACATGCAAATTCTCATGTATAATATAGCTATCAAGTACAGTGCTTAAGATTATTGTTAGAGTAAGAGCCGGTTTTGTTAATGGTTATTACTGGATTTCACAACACCACTTGCATTTGGTTGGCTTGTGTTAAAATACAACTTCAGTGTATAACATTTAAATTAGTCTCTCAGTTTGAAATTCGTCCTGGGGATTCTGTCTATCTCAATATCAAAGTTGTTCCTAATTGTTTCAGTCAAACATGCAACAATCTTGCATTGGATTTATACTGTTAACCCTCTGTATGCTAAAGCACAGATATACATCAGACACAATTGATTTTCTTTTGTTTTTCATAAGCTGCGTACAAGCAGTTAATACGATTTGGCTAGGCTTTCAACTTGAATACTATCCTTGACACTGAGACTCAAACACAATGAGTCTGTAAAGCCAAATACCTAAACATTCTAATGTTTCACTATCTATGCTTAGTCATGTTTATTCCATAAACTGGCAGGAAAGAGGCCATAATTTATCACATGTCAAACGCATGTTAGTTAAGGAAAACCTTTTTTAATATTGAATAATAATAATAATTTATGGATCTATTTATATCTGATGAGCTTATAATGTATTTTACCAAAACTGAAATCTGAAGTGAAGGTTCGTCTTATCTATTGTACATTGTTAACAGTAGGTAGCCCAGGGTCAGCTTTCTTCCATGAGCAGTCAATTTGATTGATTGAATCTAATTTTAGGTATTTTGCACTATGCATAGATGATACAATTCTGTAAATTAATAGAGTTTTATGCATTAAGTTGCCAAGTTGCATCATCCTTTTACCAAAGCTGAAAATGTCATATGGTTTTATCAATTTACTCATTAAAATCTAGTCAAAGTTTATTCAAACAGAAGTAAATAATAAGATATTTCAGAAAAGAGTCAAGGAACCTTTTTGCTCTGGCTTCAATGTAATTGGATTAATAACTTTCAACTGTAGCTACCTCACTATAGTCATGTAGTAGGTACTTGAAGAAGCAATATAAGTCCTCAAGCACCTAGGTACTTCCCTAAAGTAAAGATGTGATTGATAAAATTGTTGACTGTTTGGGGAATTACTTTTATCAGTGTAGGTAGTCTGATCAGTGTCTTATCATTTGCGTAGATTTAAAGAATTGATAGAACAAGTAACTACTTGTAGCGCTGACTAATTCCTGCTGTGTCACTTTTTTTTTCAAACCTTCTCTTTTAAGCTGTACTTACATGGCTAGTCACATATATACCTACTTAATTAATAACATAGGTACCTAGATAGTCTTACCAAGGGGTTGCCCGGGTAACTGGGTCGCTTCTTGTAAAGCACTGGTACTCAGCTGAATCCGGTTAGACTGGAAGCCGACCCCAACAAATTTGGGAAAATGCTCGAAGGATGATGGAACATAGGTACCTAGATAGTGCATTGACTCTACTTTCTTATTCAGAGAACTAAGAGCAATTCAAGGAATCTACTTTAATTCAGCCAACAGGGTCTTCTACGCAAAACGACATAACAATGTTCAATCTTCAACGTCACAGAGGCGTAAAATGACGTAAATTGCTTTCATATTGGATTTAACGCTCTTTCAAACTTTGATTAGCTTTTTGTCGCTTAATACTGTTTATGGCTTCTGATCAAAACCATTTATAGCTGTTAAACCGGTTTCTTCATGCCTAGGTATATTCTAACAGCACTATTATTTGGAAGGCTGAGGTAATTAGCTAGGGATACCTAGGACATTTATTTCAAAATACCTAGATTTGGTCTTTCTGTACGCATCACGCATGGCATCGCATTTTACAGTTACATCGCCACGCAAATGTTTAAAAATAAATTGTTTTGTTTATATTCTAATCATATTACAACACGAACCTTTTCCTCATCAGCTACAGCGAAACGTGACTTTGATTTGTGCCAAGTGTAAACTCAATTAGTAGTGTATATGTCACCGTAAGATTACAAACATCGTTAGATTGCAATCTATCTCGAGAGATTGTAAACTGTCGAATTATTGTGAACCGTAACATCTGATTGCAATTTAACGCATTATTTTTCGCTATATTATAATCTATCGATGAGAAATTGTCAAATTGTCAACTGTCCGAAAGCTCTCCCTGATTGGTCAGTCTTTTTGTAAGATCGACCAATCACGACCAGCCGTTCTGTTGCCATGGAGTTCCCGTAGAGTTAGGAATGAATTTGTGTTTGAAGACAAACTATCTAATTGTTTTGTTTTTTTTTTATAAAAGTTTCTTATAATTTTCCAATTTCATTTAAATAAATTTTACGGATCACGGTCGGTTTTAAACGTCGGGATTAAATAATATAATATAACCGCGATAAAATCCGTAAAAGTAGTTTTATTTAAATGTCTAATATTCGCGTAAGTGTCAGAAATCAATATGTTTCCAATTTCAATTTGTGTTTGAAGAATAAATATTTCGTTACAATTTGTTCTCTCCATATGTCAGGAATATTAATTACATACTCGTACTAAATAACAAATACTTGAAGAATTTTTGAAGAGCATTTATTTTATTTAACTGACACCTCTATTTCATTCCTAACTCTACGGGAACTCCATGGGAACAGAACGGATTATTGGTCGATCTTACAAAAAGACTGACCAATCAGGGAGAGCTTTCGGACAGTTGACAATTGGACAATTTCTCATCGATAGATTATAATATAGCGAAAAATAATGCGTTAAATTGCAATCAGATGTTACGGTTCACAATAATTCGACAGTTTACAATCTCTCGAGATAGATTGTAATCTAACGATGTTTGTAATCTTACGGTGACATATATATCGTTTTGGGGCCGTAATAAAGAGATTTTCAAACGCACGATCCTTCGATAGATGATATAAAGACTAAATTCGACAACTATATTACACATGTGGTGATAAAAGCGTCTTGATTGCCGAACTTTTTGAATCCCAAGCTCTCAGATCAAAGAAATTGATCTGAGCCCAAGCTGTCCAGAAATGTGGGTTAACGACTTAAAAAGGACAGCGAACAAAAAGAGACCTCAGAACAAAACCTGTTACTATAGGGCAAGGCTTTAAACAAAGAAAGTCACTGTATTGTATAATCAATACTTTCCTTCCCTCACAGAGTTCAACGCGTAATCCAAAGAATATTTTGAGTATTAAGTAAATACTTAAATACCTTCTTTATTACGTCTAAATGTTAACTATGATGGCCAACCATTTGTTTATGCATCCTTATTTCGAATCGTTAATATGTAATTTCCTTCAATAACGGGCTACATGATTGGAAAACGGAGCCGAAAGCCTAATTGATAAGTCTGTCCTTGTTTTTATAAGAATTATGATTTCCAAATCGATTACGCTTTTTGGGACTCAAAGCTCTAGGCCTTCTTTCCTAAACGGCAAGTTTTGCCGAATTGCAGGCATTGTTCTCTAGAATCTTAGACTAAGATTAATTCAAACAAGAAATTCAACTAATACTGCATGCGTAGGTACGTGACACTGAGCTTGCTAGATACTCAGTTGATGTCATTCTACTTCGTTAATCATAACTAAGCTTTCCTCTACAAAGGATTTGCCATCTACTTGAGGAAAACAGACCTCGCGTGTTACAAATGCCCGTGCATTTTCTAGTGTTTTAAACATGCTTACCTTTTAATCTTATCTGAACCTTGTTTGCATTTCAACCGATAAAAGTTTTAAAGTCTGTATCATGTGTGATTTATATCGTCCATTTATAGTGAACCTATTATAGGTATATGCGTAACAGCGTAAGCTTATCCTGGTTATCGTAACAGCGTAAGCTTATCCTGGTTATCTGAAAAATGCATTAGTATGAGGAAAACATGAACCTAAAAACATTTTATGTGCATCGTTCCCAAAATATCATACCAAGAATTCCTCTAATTGAGATACTTATGTGGTTTATGACCTCATAACTTTCATGTCTTTTATGAACTCTCAGCAAATAAAATCCTTTAATTAACAGAGCAGTTACTTTTAATGTATTTCTTAATGATGGAGAAAATATGCTGCACCGACCCCTAATAGGATTGGGAATGGGATAAAGACAGAAAGATGATGATTATTATTATTTCTTAATACATTATGTCTGTCTTTATAAAGCTACAATGGTTGATCCAACTACAGCAATGAGAATACTGGATAAAAAACAAAAGAATAATACTAATGATTCTTGGCTAGATACTGTTATACCAACTGCTCCTACTTCGGTCAATGCCCTGTTACATGAGCTCAGAGCAAAGAATACAAACAGAGAAATGAATGACACATGAAATGAAACACTCATTCAACAATTTTATACTCGTACAAGTGAAGTTTCCATCGTATGTTGTAGCAGTAAATTACGATTTTACTCAACAGAAATTCCCAGGAATTTGAGTGTTAGTCACTAAATTCTGGAGATTATTAATAGAAGTACTGAAAGTAATAAATAGGACGGAGATTTAGTAGTTTAGGCGATCCAAAACAAGCTCGCAACATGGGACATGATGGCGTAATCACAATCATGCCACATTTCCATATCTGTGACCTTGTTTATTGTTCTACTAAAGCCCACATCCTCGATATCAAAGTAACGTTAGCCTAACCACCATTTTGTTTACAGATTACACTGCAAGATGAGGCTATCAAGAACAAAGTTCGAGTCATCATGGTGAACTTTTCTAGAACATCTGTACCTAGAAATAAGGAGCTTGTCAACAACATTTATTTGGATGTTGATAACATTAAAGGTATAGTATGGATTTTTGAAGATTAAAGTATTCTTAAGTACTAAGATGGAAGAACGAGAAAAAATAATGAGCCTTGAAGATGTGTCGTAATTCTATCGATTGATGAAATGAATACATGTACGTGTTATAAAGACCAAAACTATAAAATACCTGGACACAGCATTGCATTTGCTTAAAATAAATAGGTACCTAGTTTGCGGTGATGATTTATTTAGAATGCCGTCATTTACAACCTTCCTTATACTTCCAATCATTTATTTAGGCCAATAAATAATGCGGTTTTGCCCAAATAAGCAGAACTGCGCATACCTACCTATTACTTCACTATTATTAATTTAACCAAATAACATCCTGTTTGTTGTAGATCTGAAGGGCAAGAAGTCTGTGTACATGATCACAAATGTTCTGATGGCGAAGACCATTGAATTTAGAGTGACGAGGGAGACATCTTCCAGAATATTCCACCTTGGAACCGCGTCACCCCTCGTCTTTGGATTAGAAGAGTTCCTGATTGGTGATGATGGAAAACTTATTGCTAAGGTAAGATATTTATTGTAATGTACCTACTTTTCACTATGTGATGCCCAAATAATACCACTCTGCTCGGCTCTGTTACCCATTTAAAAAGAACTTCTATTGTCTCTAAAGCTGCTGCATATAATGTACCTAGTTGATGCAGTTATTATGTTCTCACTTCTTTATGTAAAAATTGCTTCTCAATCTTCGTAAAACCCTTGAAAGTGTCATCAAAACAAGCGTTGTTTGTTTTATGAAGTAAACACGAGTTACAAGGTCGATATTTCCGAGTACCATAAAGGAACCAGTTCCTTTTAATAAGCCTCGCTTTGAATAATGAGTAGTGAGCGTATTGTTCTTTAAAGTAACTTGACGTGGCTTAAGTACCATTTGCCGTTCATGAGTTTTGTTTATGAGCTAGAAAATTAATCGTGAGTTTTATTTCCTTCAGCTCGTAACATTACTTTCAAAAAACTCGTTTGAACTTTGCATCCGTGGTTTTTATTTTGTTTTATCTGACGCAGCCATATCATTAATGAGCTGTTCCAAGAATCGAGAAGTAAAAAATCTTGGTTACGCCAAAGGTGTACCTTTGAAAAACTTATTGCAAATATATGAACGTCTGATTAAGTCATCTAGTTAAACATATTTATTACCCTGAAAATGACACATAATATAATTTTCTCGGCGTATCGCGATCACTTATCAATACGTTAATGTGATTACGTGTTCTCATTGTCATGAATGTTCCGGGTGATAACTTGTTGATTTTCCAATGGCTGCACTTGAAACGTTACACGTTTTTTAGAAAGCGTAAAAAATGTTCTGGAATTGCACGAACGTTTCATAATGTCTTTCCGTTACTTATTGAAAATAACACTCTTGTACCTCTGCCAAGATTAACGGTAAAATGTGAATGGTGACTAAATCTTGTGAAGAGAAAATATTAAATCATTTCTTTTTTGTGGACCTTTTTTACAACTAGCACTAGGTAATCGAGTGGTCAGACTACATGTAGGTAGTCTTGTGACTATCATGCACCATGGTTGTGATCTCAAAGCTTGTTACGCTAACGCTAGTCGCGACCTCGAGGAAAAAACATCAGACTCTTGTTACAAAAATAGTTTGTTGTATTATAATTTCTCACATCATAAGTACCGTGTAGAATATGTACCTAACAGTAACAAGCTCAAATAGATTAGGAAAGTAAAATAAAAGAGAAAGCTAGACGACGGACAATAGATGCGAACTGATAGGCTAAAGATCTGGAACTAGCTTATCTACTATAAACTTGACCACAATATCCATGAACTTTCTCTAACGACCAATGATGATCTTTATTAGCAGCAATATGACGGATACATAAAAATAAGCGAAACCGAGGTCTAGTTCATGGAAGTTTTCTAAGCAAATAAATTATTGTTATTAGAGTCCCTCAGGGTCCTATTTTAGGTCCACTTCAGAAATAACACTTCTGTAACTTTTAGTAAGTAGGTCAGTCTTCTCTGAGATTTCAACAGAAATATCAAACGCATTTGTATTGCCCTATACTATGCATCGCAACATATGCGTGAATCATTATTTTTTCGGCTTGCTAGCAATCTTGCTAGCATAAAAGCAAAGCATCTGCTTTACATAGGAACTATAACTTGTTATAAAGACAAGTCTTAAGAAATGATATATCACTGTTGTGATTTTTAGGTATTCCTAGTTAGTTTTGAAAGAAAAAAATCGCCTGCCTTTACGTATAAACTTTATGAAACGTTAGTAACTGATATAGGCTGCTTTAGCGTATCATTATCCATTGTAATGATTTGGTCCGTCAAGCCAAACCTGACCCAGATACATCTAATACGATAAGTGACGTCACAAACGACACGCAGTCTGTGCCACTAGAGGGAAATCTGTGTCAAATGTATACGTTTTAGTATGAAACGAGTGATTAGTTCAACTGGTTTGGTTGAATGTTTTAGGTCTGCAAAAGTGGTATAAGATAATTATATGAGGCATGGTAGAACATATAGTTAATAGCAGCAATGCAACATTTGCAAGCCCCGTAGTCTGAGAGTTAAATCAGAGCAAAAATATTACGAAAAATACTGATAAGAATCTGGAAAGTTTTGGCATCTACCAACGAAACTTACAACGTGACGTTATTGACCGTTGACCGGTTTTCCGCATTTTCTACGATCACTGGAACTGTTTCAATCTTATCTCTAAACTATTGATTTCCTACTAAAGATAACGTCTATGATCCTTTCATAGAATCGCTTGAAATGTTTTATAGTCTGCAGTGTTGCACGTAGTCTAAACCAACTCTCAAGTCGATAACAATATAATAGAGCTAAATACATTGCTCTTACGCACTTGAAAGATGATTCAAATCTAAATACCATTGTAATCGGTATAATAAAATATACTTCAAACTTCAATTTGCATCTGTTTCGTTGCAGATGTCTGTACCAATACACTATAGCCTGGATTAAACGAGAATTATCGTAAGTGGTGTGAAGCTTCAAGTCGTAAATAAGAATAAATGTGATTCACATGAACTAACACCCCATCCTCATCCTCATCCTCCGAGCCTTTTCCCAATCACGTTGGGGTCGGCTTCCAGTCTAACCGGATTCAGCTGAGTACCAGTGCTTTACAAGAAGCGACTGCCTATCTGACCTCCTCAACCCAGTAACCCGGGCAACCCGATACCCCTTGGTTAGACTGGTGTCAGACTTTCTGAATGAACTAACACCCCATTGTGTGGTTTTCATTTTCCATCTAGTGGTTTAGTTCAAGCATAATTTATTCGGTCTCGCTTGTTTTGTTTTGAATATTAGATTTAGATGGTACTGGCAACGATTGGTGAAGCGTACGGTTTTCGATTCAATATTATTTCCTTATTACATTGTCACGTACGAAGCACGAGCTGGTCACCGTTATAAAATGTTCGTTGAGTGTTTGTTCACTTGACGACTGCGTGAATCATTCTGATAACTTCCACCGATCTCATATAAAATGTAAATACAAACATGATTCTCAGGCCCAAGATATTCTTATTTATGAACGTCTGCATAACGTCTAACCCTAATTTGTGTGCTCGCTTTGATGCTTTATTATTGGCAATACGCCCATGGGTTGACGAGATCCGATCTCCAAGAATTTACCTGGCATCAAACATTTTAGCTTTAAGAACGTTGCCAAAATTAACAATTATAATGATATGAGAAGTAATATTTTGGTTGGCAATAAAGATTTCACATTTCACTATTCAAAAGATTTTTATAAGGAATTTTCTGAATGCAGTTCGAGTTGCCAATACTTGAACAATGTTGCACAATTTCTTGGCTCGATATCCTATAAGGAAGTGGTAACAATTGTTGTAGAGCGAATTACTTTTTTTGTGTTCCTTTTTTAACGGTCATCTCAAACCTTTGTGTTAGTTTTAGAGGTCATGGACTTATACAAAGGAAAACCTCTTTGTTAGATATCGGTATGTGGGGGCAATAAGCCGTTTGGAAATTATCACCACATTTGCGCATCTAAATAGGATTACCGGAATTAAGTTTTATGTTCTTTATTACACATACATATTACATATTTTATTAATTTATTCGATCTCATAAATACAGTAGCTATTGCCAATATATCCACATGATAAGGAGTATATTGCAATAATAAAAGAGCAATTAAGTGTAGGATTACGTTATCCTCAAGACTTGCTACTGGAATATATTCTTCTATCAACAAATTAATTATCAACTTTTACTTTACTTTACCTATTTGTTATTATGATTTACTACTTTATTCATTACTTGTAGAATATATTTATTTCTTGCTATTTTTATCATGTATAAAGATGTCAAAATCTCCTGTAGCGTTCATACGAACTTTTCTGTCTTCTGTTTTGTAATATTCATAATAACTGTTGCCCTTGAGACGAGTGTCATGTAATGAGTATGAACATCTGTTACGTTTTTTGTTGTAAAGTTCTTTGCACTCTTGGTAACTGGTTTTTATTTGAGTACACCTACGTCCCTGGTTCTGTCTGTCAGCCTTACAATTACCTACGATTTGGGGACTGATCTTTCCATAAAAGATTTTGAAATGCCTGTATACATACAATATATTCAAAGCCTGTTTCCAGTTTTATGATAAGCTTGTTGTACTACAGAGCTGTTAAAACTTTCTCTCGTTGACAGGTTCTGGAAATGTACAGTTCTCAAGTATTTCCTTGCTCTCCGTAACGAATCTATAAAAATTTTACCACTCATACACTCGATCGTTCGTTGGCTTTTGCGAATCGTTCTGAAATGACTTCATGCTAACTCTGTTTGAGTGCTACGTGACTTTCGAGTCGTACGCGCAGAACTGCATGCGATTTTAAATATAGATAACATGGCAACGTGGCTCTTGTCACCATAACATTAGGCTAAGCTAAATCTTCATAGATAGTAAGCCCCTGTTGTGATAGGCTCTTGTTGTGTATGGATTTAAACAACTGTTTTAATGTTCTTTGCATGTGTATACAGGAAATACTTGTACAGTCGTTCTATTTCGGTCTTTATGTCATTGTAACCGTCAGCGGTTGCGCACGTGTTAAATACTAATTAATGCACCGAAACCTCTTTTGAGTACCGTTCTTGGTCATAAAGCTTGACTCAATAATGATCTAGAACTTTCCAAGATTGCATTACGAACAAATGTGGAACTTGGAATTGTACCCAAGTGTGTATGTAAATATTTATGACAACTCTGCAATATTCTGCATCTGGGAATAATTCATTTTGAGGAAAATATGATGCCCTGTTTCATATTCTGTACTGGTAACTGGTTGGATATAATCAAAGACTATAAAACCACTATAGTTTATGGATACAATTCATCTTCAATAGACAATTTATTGTGGCTAACATAAATACCGGTACACAAAGCCTCTTATAAAAAGGCTTATGTATGAACAATCTACATATACAGATGAATATATCTCTCCGACAGCAGACATCTTATTTAGCACCCATTACGTATAACAAAAGAAGTATTGACTTCCAAAGAGGTGTGTCTCTATGAAAAGCAGTCATTGGCTGACTGCCATTCTATATACGAATGTTAAGTCACGTCATATTGATTTTAATGGGCAACATCAATTAGCAATTTTGGCTAACCCAGTCGATTTAAATATATTAATACGAATAACAAATAAAAGGTGATAAATATTCATGCAGTTAGGTACTACGCAGCACATGATGTGTCGCTGATCAATTGTTATTTATATATTTCTAAAACCTTTTCCGGTTGTTTAAACAAACAGCCTATTATATTTTTAATGCGTACTGCGTAGTAATGATGATTATCAAATAGTACCAATATCAATCGCAGTAATCAATAGGTACAGAGGATTTTGACGCAGCAAAAACTTATCTTCCTAAATTCAGAATAGTATTTGATTTTCATATCAAATTCTATCGTATCAATTAGCTTTGTTATTGCTATCTAAGTATTGATTTCTTGCCTTGTTGTTAAGACCACCTATATTCATATCGATTTCACTGTTGCCAGCCTACCTACCAGACAGACTGGCTGAATACATTAGATATACTAGTCGATATTGATTAACGGCTAACGGTTTAATATAATATGGTTTATTGGTTTAAGTGCTCAGGTTTATAACTGTATTTTGCTCTTGCAATCTATATTATAAAGCTGAAGTTTGTTTGTTTGCTTGAACGCGCTAATCTAAGGAACTCCTAGTCCGATTTGAAAAAATATTTCAGTGTTAGATAGCCCATTTATCGAAGAAGGCTATAGGCTTTTTATCCGGGTTCGTGCAGAGGTTCCCACGGGATGCGGGTGAAACCGCTGGCAGAAGCTAGTGCATTTTATAATCAGTTAAATTGAAGATTGTGGTCAATCCGTACCAGACACATCAAAAATCCATTTGCGACTGGATTTTAAAAGAAATCGTTGCTCAGACTTTGTACTTAGGGCACTAGGGTTAAGCTAGAAACCTGTTTATCAACCTCTAAACTCTTAGCTACATGCTATAGTCATTATTTATACAACCTATTGCTTTCTGACTATAATGACAATGATGAAGGAAAATTGTATTGAAAATTGCTAGAAAAACTACTCATCAGCTTTTTGTGCAAAATGCAAAACAGTGGTCGGAAAAACCAACTCATCGAGTGAGTTAAGTCGAAAACACTGTGTAAACTCATTGATGACAGGTCCTAATCGAATTATCACTATATCGATTGATATTATATTTGAAATGTATTTGTGTTTTATTATCTTTCCACTATTCGTAATCTTACTTTGTTTCAATAGCTATGGCCACGCCTGCATGCACGTCATTTCTGATAAAGTTTATTTTTATTACTCGTGTTAATCGTATAAAAACTATTAAATGTCAAAGTTTACAACTTGCTCTTTATAAAATCCCAATACATAATTCTTTGGATGTTTTCACATGGAATCTGCCTACAACGCAATACTATTCATAACATGCCTTGTTTTCAAACAATCTGCCCGAACATTGTTTACGAACGATTGGTTCAATACTCGTCCCTCAATCTCCATGTACGAACAATATTGAAAACAATCACAAAAAGAGACAGGTTCCACCGAGATTTGAACTCGGATCGCTGGATTCAAAGTCCAGAGTGCTAACCATTACACCATGGAACCGGATGATTGGGGCCTCCATTTTTCGAGACCCTTTCTAAACCCGGATTCTATGTAGTGATTAGACAATGTTGCTCATTAAGGTATTGACGTAATTTTAATTGATAATCAAATAAGTGAGCATTACTTCGAACAATAATCATTTACTTATTCTGCGTGTAATGTTAAACAGATACTGACCTAGTTATTTTTAATGAGTGTGTTAATGCTTGCGTACCATTTACATTAGCTTATGACATTCAGACATTAATACTCTTTAAGTAGTTAATCATAGATAGGTCAGCTGCACCCACTTGGTAGGTACAAGTGGATGAATTGATAGGTATACAAGAACAATATATATTTTTATTGATCATTAAAAAGTTATGCTCACACACCTATGTTATACAGCGAGTACCTAGAACAAAATAATATTAAAATCATTTATGTCTTGTAGGAAGTTTCCATTCAAGAAGGTTAATTCTAGCATCATATAGTTATGATCTCATCTCGTTTTTTCTCACATTTTATAAAATTCTCATTTTGAATATTTGCCAAACAACATTCAGCCACTGCCATAGACAACTAGGTTCACTTCCCAAAAAGGTTTACTAACAGTTTCGTTTTCTCTTTTTACAGGAACCAGTGACCATCAAATCCAAGTCTCTCCACTGGCAGAAAGTGAGCCCTTGTGACCAGCTATACATCCCAGAGAAGCCAGACACAGCATGCAAAGTATAGATCACATGCTTTTCACCATGGAGCACGCTTGGACCCATACATGATGCTTACGAAGTTAGCGTCTAGGTACAACACTATAACACGCTTTCAAAATGCCCTGAAGAATTTAGAATGATGGATTCATAAAATGAATTTCGAGCCTCAAAAGGATTGGCAATTAAAAAATAACAAGTATTATGAAGCATATTTCAAGGGTATTGAGGGCATAATAAATAACGCCAAAATTAACATCGTAGAAATACAAAATGGCAATTTTTTTCTTCTTAGGCTAATGAGAACTGATAAATTGGACTGGTCAGACTAGTGATTGTCTGCGCTTCGTAAAATTATTATATTGTAAGAAATATTCGTGTACTTAATTTTCGATAGGTAATTAGGATTGCATGTGGCGATAAACGATAAGATGTGTGTTTAATTTAAGGTCAATGTTTAACATTATCTTTTAGATTAAGATTAATTGTGTTTTTCACACCGTTTTACGCGATATCTCTTTACACTGTAACTTGATATAATTTTAGAACAAACTTGGTGTTTAATTTAGTAGGGAGGCCTATAACAACTTGATTATGAAATATACTCCAATATTGGATGACGTTTCATGTATGGGCCCTAAAATTAGTTACTTATAGAAAACTAGAGCTTACCAACTACCAACTCACAGCTGTTGACCGTTTCTAAGTAGATCAAATGATTATGTGGCTTAGCCATGACTTAGATATAACTTAGTGTAGCAGAACAAATTATTTGCCTGTTTAGACAAAATATTATTCTTTATTAAAAAACTTTAGGACAATCATAACCATATTCTTGTTTGTTAGTATTGATATTAGTATTAATGCATTCCAAAATATTTGTGTGTACTTTGTACTTAATTTTGAGTGGCGTTTTTTAAAAGGGCTTACGCATACAAGAGACTTCGTGCGAACAAGCTTGCTTCATGATTTAAAACCAGTTTTGTGCGTGTTCTCGTTACAGAATGTCTTTTGTGTGCATAAATCCTAAGCAGTGTATTACAGTCTGTGATTTTTTTGTCAACCAATACCAATGGTATTAAATTTTTACCTATAATTAATTTATGACCGTTTTAAGTTTAAGTAATAATGTGATTTCTTTCATTGTTTGATGTTTTTCATGTTTGTCATCTTCACTGTCTAATTATCACAATCATTTCAATAAATTGTGTCTTGAATGTAAAATAGTCGTTTTATTTTGCTACTTTGCCATTCATGTTCCAAAAAATTCTGC
Source organism: Helicoverpa armigera (assembly GCF_030705265.1). Lineage (NCBI taxonomy): Eukaryota > Metazoa > Arthropoda > Insecta > Lepidoptera > Noctuidae > Helicoverpa > Helicoverpa armigera. The sequence goes on along the minus strand of NC_087142.1, from coordinate 6,605,059 downwards.
ACTTCAGTCAGGGCAATGGCCAAAAATGTATGAACCAAAAACCCGAAACCGATTAAAACGTAATAAATGTTTGCTGGGGTAAAAAGCAGACATACTGTGCCCTAAATACAAGTTTCAAATAATCTTTCCCTATTCTTTTTTTGTATGTGGTGATTGTGATAGCGAAACTTGTATTTAGGGCACAGTATGTCTGCTTTTTACCCCAGCAAACATTTATTTACTGAACTTATTTCAAGAGGTGCAAAAATGAGCAAAACATTCTCATTGAATATAATAAGTCCTAAACACGTATCAATATTTTTTTCGATTACCTTCATTTTGAGAAAATTTAAGTTGATCCGCAAGTGTTGCTACCTAATAATAGGTACCAGAGGTTCAAGCAGAATAACTAAACAATGAACAAGTTATTCAATGCAGAGAGCGTAGCACTGGTAGCACTTAAGTGTTGTTAGTTGCTGTTGGTGATTATAGGTTATTATAGTTTTATGCAAAAGAAACAAATTGCATATTTGTGATATCCTATACATTTTATGGACTGATTTGCTGTGCATACATTATTTTCATCAGCTGTGGTTTTTGGGCATCCTCCTATATTACCCTATTTTACAATATAATACAGACTGGTAGAAATTAGGCATCATATAAATACAATTTTTACTGTGTATTTTGAGCTATTCTGATTGATGAATTTAAAAATTAATTACATATCTAATTCAACTAAGTTAAAAAACCAACCACAAATTCAGATTCATTTTAAACTCGTTTACTCAATTTAAATCTTAGCCTAAAATACACCTTAATCGAAAAGTAAAGCTTAAGAATACAGTCACAATATTGTTTCAAGTAATTAGTATTTCTTGATGGTCTTCCGAATGAGGGCCATGCGTTGTCTATGGGCTTCAGTGACGGCGGCACGCTTGTACGGTCGCAACTCATCATTGCCAAAACCAGGTATCCACATGTTCCATTGTCGCTCTGGAAATGGAAAGTTATATCTTAGTAAGTAAGTGAGATTTGTATGTTGTATGTAATCAAAACTGCCGAAAGTAGGCTTTCACCATCAAACAAGTAATATTTAGACAAGAGAAAATTACTGGATATCTAATTTTAGATCAGATAGTGTTTTTTTCCATAACATTAAAATATGGTATTACTTTCTTCATCTCTTCGTAATACTTATGCTCTTTAAAAATCTTACTGGTTTGTAGCAGTGGGACCCACAATTTTTCGGGCCTATACAGTCTTCCTCGATAGATGGGATATTTAAAAATGTTATTTTTTGCCAATCTGGCAGTTAACGAGATTAGTAACTTCAAATAAACAAAATCTATACTAATATAATAACAAGGAAACATTTTTAGTTTGTTTGAAAACCCATTAGGAAAATTCTCTCACTGTTGGAAAGCTGCACTCTTCCCATGGAACATGGGTGAAACCATGGGAAAATGGCTGTATCTATTAAGTAATATAAATAACTAAAGATGTGCAAAACACGCAACCAATTCTAGCAGCTGGGTAACACTGAAAAAAGTTGATATCTCACCTAAATGTAGCTGTACATCTCTCAACTCCACATTAGGAGCATGCCTGTGCTTAGCCATTGCACACGCTGCATTCAGAGTAGTGTCTATGAAGTCATCAGCCAGCTGCAGCAGCATTTCCTCTACCTCTTCATCAAGTTGGACTGTTGGGTCTACTTCACGAACCAACTCTTGGAGACGCGGTCGGCTTAGAAGCTGAAATGTTTTGGTATAGTTTGAAATACTTATGTGAAAAAAAACGTCTTTTTGTCTTAGCATATGTTACTAAGGCTATAATATACTGTATTAAATATGTGGGTCATTGTATCAAGAAATTAAGTAAACAAAAAGATTGGTACCTACATTTGATTTTCTTGTCATTTCATGTTTTTCCTACAAATGTAGCTATAACTTTATCAAAAAAGCATTCCTACTCTTTTTTATTTATTTACAAGGCACACCAACAACTTATTTACAATTACTGACGGATACTTTTTGCATAAAGGTATCGTTAAGTTTTTTATCAGATTAAGATCAATGCATGTTCCAACAAAAATACATAGGTTGTTTTCGTATGAACAATGTTTACCTGAGTAGTTTGGTCCCCAGCACCGCTCTGATTGGCTTTCGCGCCAACTTGGGACTGAGTGCCCATAGGGCTGTGCTGTGACGGAGAGCCTTGGAGCGAACTGGACTGCAATTGAGGACTTTGCAAGGGATTGTTTACGTATTGAATAGCACCTTGATTTATTGACCCAATTGTGGGCATGTTGCCGCCTTGGCCCATAGAATTATTAGACATGTTGAAAATAGATTCAATCGATTTTATAGAAATGCCAAGTTTGGTTTGTCTCTATTATGTTTTCTAAAAAAGTGAACGAAGCAAATGCAAAAACAACGCTGTATTGATTTGACAACTTTGACAGACGTGAATGACAGGAGGAGTGGTGAGAGAAAAAAACAATGAAAAAAATGGGTATTTTGGATACAGGTCTTTTCAATTAATGAAAAAAAAAACAAAATAATACTAAAAATAAATATAGTTAACGTTACCAAAAAAATAATATAAGCCAAAATTAGATGCAGTGTGGCCGCAATAGGTGTCCATTTCGACCGCGCGGCCACCTCATAATTTTTGATGAAACTTTGCCAGGAATTAGTAGTAATTTGTTACTTTTCACTCCTCTTTTCCTGAATTTGTTACAAAAAAAACCAAGACGCTATGACAAAGAACAGTTGGCCGCTAGTACCGCCACTTGCCGTAGTCATCGCCCGTGATTACTCAGAAACTATACAATGTAGATAGACGAATGATACATCAAAAGAAAGGTCTTAATTTGTTAAATTTGTTACAAAAATAAAAAAGGTCAAAACGTAGATAAACAAAAAGTTATGCAATGTTAAGTTTTCAGGTTATGAGTAGGTAAGTATATCACCGTAGGTATCAAATTAATAGACGCTAATGTGTATAGAAAATTAGTCTTTAATTTGTTACAGCGAAAAAAGACAAAAAAATACTAGAAAGTAGGTTCAATAATATGTTAGAGTCGATTTTAGTTGGCCGCGCGGACGGCAATATGCCTAAAATACAATTTCGTTTTTCTCGTTATTAAAAGTAGGTTTAAGCTAAATTAGAGTACTAATCGATGGGTAACGTAACCTAGTTTGAATAAATATAGCGAATTTAACTGCAGCATTCATATTTTAGGAGATATTTACAAAACACAGTGGTATGAAACTGTATGAGAGTAGGGTGTCCATGCATTTTCACATATTCGAAATTTTCGTTATTCACGTCTTATTTTTTTAGGGAGAGTGCATACTAGTAGAGTACCATGATTACATTAGTACAAAGGCATGTTGTTAATTTTGTATTCTGAACAAATATGCGGTTCGTTTTGCGGTCATATTGATGTCCATTGTTCTTAATTCTTTAAAGCACCCATTTACTGATAAAAAATTAGTTTCATTGACTTTCCGCAGGTGTTTTATGATGGGAACGATTGCAGAAAAATAATCTCTTTTGTTTTCAATCTATTGTTAAAAATATTTGTCGCAAGCTGTTTAAAAAACGATATTTTTTTGTTGCCTATAATATCATTCCTGTGCTGAATTTTGAAGTGTATAGGTACTCGTACGTATTTAATTCCCGTGATTTTCATACTTCTAAGTTACTGAGACAATTATCATTATAAATCCAGAAGTGTCTACAAGTGCTTAGTTATCAGTTGTGCCCACTGTATGTTGGAACTCACCACCAAAAAGTGTATTGCAGAGGGATCCAAATCGACTGCGGTAAGTTTATTTTTTTTCAATTTTATGATGACTTGTATAAAGTAATAAACTGTACGTAAGGACGTACGTCCTTATAATTATTAAGTATATGTAGTTGTTTTTTTAAATTTGAAGATGCATAGACAAGATGGCGACGGTGATAGAAGTTTTATCTGGTTGTCTTTTATTACTTGATTTGTTTGCCTTTGTGTTGATTGTAAATAAAGAAATTTTAATTTATTTGTGACTTTGATTTTTATAAAGTATGCACTCTCCCTAAAAAAATAAGACGTGAATAACGAAAATTTCGAATATGTGAAAATGCATGGACACCCTACTCTCATACAGTTTCATACCACTGTGTTTTTGTAAATATCTCCTAAAATATGAATGCTGCAGTTAAATTCGCTATATTTATTCAAACTAGGTTACGTTACCCATCGATTAGTACTCTAATTTAGCTTAAACCTACTTTTAATAACGAGAAAAACGAAATTGTATTTTAGGCATATTGCCGTCCGCGCGGCCAACTAAAATCGACTCTAACATATTATTGAACCTACTTTCTAGTATTTTTTTGTCTTTTTTCGCTGTAACAAATTAAAGACTAATTTTCTATACACATTAGCGTCTATTAATTTGATACCTACGGTGATATACTTACCTACTCATAACCTGAAAACTTAACATTGCATAACTTTTTGTTTATCTACGTTTTGACCTTTTTTATTTTTGTAACAAATTTAACAAATTAAGACCTTTCTTTTGATGTATCATTCGTCTATCTACATTGTATAGTTTCTGAGTAATCACGGGCGATGACTACGGCAAGTGGCGGTACTAGCGGCCAACTGTTCTTTGTCATAGCGTCTTGGTTTTTTTTGTAACAAATTCAGGAAAAGAGGAGTGAAAAGTAACAAATTACTACTAATTCCTGGCAAAGTTTCATCAAAAATTATGAGGTGGCCGCGCGGTCGAAATGGACACCGCAATAGCCCGAAAAGTTTTTGGAGAGCAATTTTTGCGATCCAATTGAAAAGGATAAACACAATTTACCTGCGTACCGTTAGTGTTTATGCGCGATTATCTCTCGTCTAAACCGATTTTGATGCGGTTTTCAGCATAGTATTTTCAGACTTAGGAAGAAGTTTACGCTATAGTGTTGAATATTGAAATCAGTTATTTTTTTATTTAAAAAATGAATAATGTAGGTAAAATCTGCAACATTATTGGCTGTGCCGTTCACGGTATGCGGTATAAGTGAAACTAGATAGAAGTAGTCACTATTTATTCAAAATATTTTATATTACTTAAATATTGCATTTCTTAATAGTCAATATCATCTAAAATCGATGAAGAGTCAGAAAAGTCAGAGTCCATGAACAACTCAGTCGCCATCTTTTTACTTTTTGCGTCTGCCATGAAATTCTTCAAAGCATCTCTTATATCCCAGCCATGGTATTTTAAGCGTCTGAAACAGATGAAGTAATAATGATAGCTAAAATTATGAAATCACAATAGCGTTTTGCGTTCGGCGAATGGTGCAATTTTTTAAACCGAGCAGATAACGGGTGCGGTTCTACCTATTAAGGTCATCTGTGGTTCAGGGTTCTACCATAATGGGCACTGTGGACACGCATACATCCCGTATTAACTTGAGACGCCACGATTGATTTTTTATGAACTCCTCATGTATTTTTCCATGTATGTACTTTTTACGCAATACCCTTACTATACACTCTCCCTATTTACCCCAATATACCTGAATTTAATGACATGAGATACGTGAATTTTTGGCCACATCTTTTGGGATGTGCCTATAACCTTCTTGAGGGGTGGATCCTGGCGGATAGGTTGAAATGGTTGGAACCGCTCGTAGCTCAAGCTATAAATCTTGTTTCACAGATTTAGCTAAAATACTCACAGTTCAACTTCCGGTCTCTTCAACTGTGTGAGGTGTTGAAAGGCTTTTATAATAGCTTCACTTTCATCCGGAGTGGGGTTTATTAGTGATAACGAATTCATATTTCTTATTGGATGCTGAAAGAGTTAAACTTTAGTTACAAAATCTGTTCATTATTACCATTACCACATAGACCATAGATTAAAATGCAGAATAATTAACGCTAAAGTTAATGGCGACGCGCAACCAACTTCACAGCACATGGGTACCAAATCCCTTGCCAGGGACTCGCTTGATGTTCCGAGTCACCATAAATTTTCATGAAATCTATGCAATATTTATAAGATTAACAGAAAAAACTTTTTACCTGAAAACTGTAATTCATCTGATCTGTGTTAGCATAGGTCAGACTAAACATATCATGAACAATATGATACACAGAGTTATCTCGTACCGTGTAGATACCAAACATGAAATTCCTTCGAAATTGTAACAGATTTCCTCGAATCTTTTCTCTGAAGATGCCATCTATGATAATGTGTAGTGATTTTTTCTGAAAAAAAAAACAAATGAAAGAAATTAAATTTTAGAGTTCATATTTTGTAACTGTATTTAAGTAAAAAAACAATCTATCTTATTTAAACGCCATAAAGAAAATGACGAGCAAAGATGTCGAACAGAAAATCTCCAAGAATGCGGGTGTTCCGGGGACGAAGAGCGTGACAATCTGTGCTCTTACTATCTGTTATAAAATGGGAACAAATATAATGACCACCATAAAATGCTTTGATACCCTAAGTTTTGCAACCAGAAATAGCTACTGAACACCAGAAAAATAAAGTCTAAAAATGTAATAGTACCAGCTATTTTAGTCACGACTTCACTTTAAATTGTATTCGACCACCAAATTTAGTAAATGATCACCAACTCTTGACGACCAAATTAATGTATTATTTTTGCCTAAATAAGTCACTGTGATTGCCATAAAATGTAGGCTTATTACCAAATAAAGTATTATGATGCCATATTAAGTTATGTGTCCGGCTTGCAATGCATGCGTGAGTGTCAGTATGACGAGTGACAGGGGAAAATGGAAGAAAATGACATATTGCGCCGACGCCAAGTAAAATTGGGAACAGGGCAGGAGAAAGAAGAAGAAGAATGTGTTTCTCAATACACTCTTATCGCACTGTTTAGAGGCATGCAATAGACAATTTTCCACGCTAGTGCAGGAAAAGGGTCCCCATAATGTTATTACATTTATTTTATCAGGCCGAACTTATTTTTTTGGAGTCAGTTTACTTAAACAGGATAGCAAGATGTAAAAACTTTTTTGATGATCATTTACTACTTTTGGTGATCATTTACTACTTTTGGGATAACAATGATTTTTTTGGACTCATTTTGCTTAAATAGGATAGCAGAATTTAAAAACTTTGGTTATAATCTTACTTTAAAATGGTGGTTTAATTTTGGTGATCATTTACTATTTTTGGCTTACGCATGATTTATTTTGGAGTAATTTCACTTAAATAGGATAGCAAAGTGTTAAAACTTTGGTGATAGTTTTACATTAAAATGCGAGTTTCATTTTGGTGATCATTTACTATTTTTGTCTGCTGTTTGTTACTATATCTGGTGATCAGTTAAACATAAGCCTTATAAAATCATCGGCATAGGCACGAATGTTAAGCGCTGATCTTCAGCTGCGCAGAAGTGATTTATTAGGTCCCTTTTGTGGTATGAAGTGAGGCGCGGGGGCGGGGTAAAGCGGTGATTGGCCCGCAGCGCATCGCGTCATAGCCATCACTTGGGATTGGTTCTTTGCTGCGGTTGACGTACCGCACGACGACGAGTACACTAACGGCCAATTTAATTGTATACGCCTTTAAGGCAATTTTTTATCCGGAAATCTCAGAATATCTGAAAATAGTATAATTAAAAAAAAACTCACATCATTTGATAGCACGTCCACTGTAAAAGTGCTTCTATCATGAACAGTTTCAGGCAAAGTGCCAAGTACGTTGACTATATTCTGTCTGGACTTATAAGTTTTGCTCTGTGCAGTCGACGGGTTCTTATTAGGATTTAATAAGTTGCGCGAGTATTGCGTGTAATGGGATACGCTTTGGTCTGTTTCTGAAATAACATAAAAATAAATAAGTTTCACATTGCATATGGATATTTAGTAATCTCAAATATTATACATTAAGTAAAAGGGTTTTTTTTTGTAATGGTTAAACTTAAAAACTCCTGGACCGTTTTAAAAATTCTTTCACCATTAGAAAGCTACACTATCTGCGAGTAACATGGAGTATATTTTATCCCATTTTACGGGCAGTGGTTTCTATGAAACACAGGTAAGATATAGGTAGGCTATGTTTTCACGGCTGGGACAGTTTCTCTAGTATAACTACGTGCAGAAGTGTCAAAGCATAAAGCATATTTACAGTACTTACCTGCAAAATCGCAAGCTAATGTGAAAATCGCCTTTTCGTCATACAATGTTTCAATCTTTTTCTTTCGCACTGAAGGCGGCTGATCATAATTTGAGAAATATAGAGTTACAAACTTTTCGACAACCATTTTGGTTTTTCTGTCGTGTGAGCATAGATAGTTTCTGTAGAATGGAAAAACCATTCCATGCTGGTTTAACGATACTCCATCCTTAAAGTAAAAAAAAAATATATACTTTAGAATTATATTATTTTAAGAAAAGCTGCAAACGCAAGTTTTATTATTTTTTACTCAGTTGTAAAAGCTGAATGAATTTTGATGAAATTTAGCATACAGCTGTTTCATGATTCAGTTAGAAAATCTCTTAATTATGCGTATAAAAAGTTTAGACTTTGGCCACTATTTTAAATTACATAGCCGTTCAGGTAAATGTGGGGAAAAATTTGAGGAGTACAAATAATTGAAGAACAAGTTGGACAATTTTAGTTTTTATGTACTTACCAGCTCAACTAATCTAGGAAACTTGACAGTTACAGTCTTTACATAGGCCACTGGATCTAAGTTCTCGCACAACGGGTTACCTTCCAGCCATAGCTTCTCTATTTTACTGCTGACCCTTGATAACTCTGTAATTGATAGTATCTGGGAAACAATAAAGATTTCATTACTGATACCTATTTTAGACATATACATGATAATATATTAAGATAGTAAATAGTTACGAGTACGAATAAAGTAAATAAGTTAATTAGGCACATATAGATGTAATTTGTAATTTACACTAAAACAACAACAAAGGCTTTTTATTTTATTTTAGAGCAAAAATATTACAGGAAAAAATGGGTTCAACGCATCTAAAAACTGTGATTGTTGTGAAGAATAGTATTTTAAAAATAACTCACATTATTGTTGCTGAGGTTCACCGCCGTCAAATCTGCCTTTATGAAGAAGTTTAATATTTCTAATGGAGCTTGGCTGAAATGGTCATTAATTTCCATTAGTTTGAACACAGTTTGAATAGCTGATTATAGTAAAGCATTAAAGTAAAGCCATTAAATAGTGTGTAAATAAGTGATCACTATACAAAACAATGCCTTATAACATTTATTTACCTTAAATTATTGTTGCTCAAGTTTAACATTTTCGTGTCTCTCCCCATTCTGAGCATCAGTATTTTAAAATTGGCCAGGAGGGATATTTTATAAAAGAATATTTTTTTATTGGAAAATTCTGAAACAGTATACAGTTATACAATTAAAATTATTTTTTAACATTGCTATTTAATGTCTAAATAATAATATTGTTGAAGAATTTACTGACCTGGATCATCACAAAAGTTAGATAGATCTAATTCGCATCTCTCGCTAAATCTACGGCTCACTACTCCAGAGACAATCTCATCAATAGTTGTCTTTGTCCCAAAAAACTCTGCGGAGGTCTTATCATTGAACAGTATGTCTATGCTAAACATGTTTCTATTGAAAGGAAACATGAAGTCAAATTTTATAATATCTGCTATGATACTGAGGTTGGATGTGTAAAATGTGGCAATGTCGCCCTGGGTTGAACAATTGACTGGTACCACACCTAGGACTTTGCCATAGTATGATGATAGCCTATCAAAAAGCTGATGCAAAGTATCCTGCCAGTTATGTATCTGAAAGAAGGGGACGTTTTAATGTTGTGTGCACATAAGGGGTAATAAAAAAACAAATCTATCATTAATCGAAACGCATTGAAGGCTTTTTAAGTTATGAATTTACTAACAAATAGTTGGATAAAAATTATGTCAGAATATTGAGATATAATTGAAGTAGAGAAATGGGGATGGTCATAGTTTAGTTAAAAAATACAGAAAAGTCAGTAATTACCATAATTTTGTGGAAATAATGTTTAGCGGCTTTGTTTTCAGTTTGTAAACATTTCTCAATACTTTCAACTAGGACTGTTGTTGCGGTAACTCTGTTAAGTAAGAATTTCTTGTATTTGTCTAAATCATAGTCATCGTCCGCCATGGTTTTATTCAATTATATCTATTTGTTTCAGTCTGAAAGACGTAAAAAGTTAAATAATTAATATTTCCAGTCTTCAGCCGTACGCATACTGACAATGACAGGTAAACAAAATAATAATGTACCAGAGACAATAGATAGATAAGAGAATTTAAGAGCTGTTAATTATTAATAATACTAATTAGTCTATGACCGGTTTAGTAACCACAAAACTAAATGTTTGACCCTCTATTATAGGACTGAAAGCGGCGAAAAGGCACGTCACGTCATATTTGACAGTTTCAGTACCTCATATTGGCATTATTTTTCAGCTAGAATTCTCTTGTAGTAATATAAATTATTAGCTTTTTGGGTCTTTCTATCAACATAGTTTACTTCTGCCGAAAATAACAATAAGAAATATGAAGGCTGCCATTCTAACATTCTGTAAAATTGCACTGTTTTTATTGATATTTATGAGTGTGATCTCTCATGTCGTGATAGGCGACTCAGCCCCTAAAAAAATGCAAATTGGGGTTAAAAAGAGGCCCAGTGAGTGTCCAATAAAAAGCAAGAAAGGAGATCTTCTTCACATGCATTACACGGTAATTTATTATTCAATTCAATTCATGCATTCATGATATACAACACATACTACTAGGATACAAGATACTGGATTTATTTATTTATTATTGTCGGATGGTTTGTGAAAAACATGGTATACATAGCTACAAAAGCTAACCCAATCTTCTAGAAAAATACAGCCACTCTAGTGTTTTGGGGCAACAATAAGAGGATGATAACAAGAAAGTCATTCATTTTGAGAACCATAAATATTCCGTTTTTACCATTATCAATTTGAACTGTTCTTAATTTGGAAACTATAATTTTCAGGGCACACTGGACGATGGCACTGAATTTGATAGCTCAATTCCTCGAGGTAACCCGCTTACCTTCACCTTGGGTTCCGGACAAGTCATAAAGGGCTGGGATCAGGGTTTGATAGGCATGTGTGAAGGAGAGCAAAGGAAACTAGTCATTCCGCCTCATTTGGCCTACGGTGAGGCTGGAGCACCTCCGAAGATACCAAAGTCTGCAACTTTGACATTCCACGTTGATCTCGTGAAGATTGAGAGGAAGGATGAACTATAAGTTATTTACAACACCTTCAGCATTTTTATTTTATTGTCTGTAATGTGTTAATTATATTGATTGGTTAATGTAATAATTTTAAGTACAATATTCTTTTTTACTTTTATAACAAGTGAATGATGATGAAGTAATAAATGTTTTGCTGAAGGATTAAAGTGTAGTATTATTTTAGTAGTATTGGTTGAACACAGTATGTTATGGGCGATAATATAGTGTATTTATTACCCTCAAGACAAGCATAGATTTAGGTACCCAGGGTTTTGCATCCTACACCTACATAGATACTAACATGAGTGAAAGTTGTAATTACTCACTAATTACCATCAGTAAATATAAATTACACCCCTGAGTTCATAATGTAGTATCAATTCATGTGTGCTATTAGCATTTACCTACTACAATAGTGCGGTAGGATATAAGTGTAAGGCATCAAGGCGAAACGTTAGTTTTTAGTGTTACACAATCGAGCCAAGATGGTTATTCAGATCTACCAAAAACGAAGGGACTGGGAAACATTCTATAAGTGAGCAACTAATTTGTAGTAAAGTAACATTTTTAACAAGTTACAATTCATGTATTGGTCCGATAATCGACTAAACGATGATCCGATGTGTCATCCCACGGCACGGGGCGTTTAGTAACATTTTATTGTTATCGATAATGCTCAACACTAGCGTGTCTGTCTGACTTTTCAAGGTGTCATTCAGATTTTGCATTTATTTACAAATTATCTTTGTAGTTTTAAACGATTCAATGATATCTTGTAACGTGGCAAAATATTAAAAGTGGTGTAAAATGGTTAAGGTAATATTTCTCCACCCAGATTTGGGTATCGGCGGCGCCGAGCGACTGGTATTGGATGCTGCACTGGCGTTCAAGAAAAAGGGCCACGAAGTAGCATTTTACACGAACCATCATGATCCTTCTCACTGCTTCGCGGAGACCAGGGATGGTACTTTCCCCGTGTCGGTCGTGGGAGACTGGATACCGCGCTCTATATTCGGTAGATTCAAGGCAGCGTGTGCTTACGTACGCATGGTCTACGCCGCTGTTTACATGGCATGGTACGTCATACCGGCTGAGGAACCGACTCTTATATTCTGCGACTTGATATCCCTGTGCATTCCCTTTTTGAAAATGGCTAGAGGACCGTACCGTGTCGTGTTTTATTGCCATCATCCAGATAAGCTTTTATCCTCAGAAGGGGGCTTATTGAAAAAGCTATACAGAGCTCCATTGAATTTTTTAGAAGAATTAACAACAGCACAGGCAGATAAAGTGCTTGTCAACAGTAAGTATACTGCCAGGGTGTATCAAGATGCATTCCAAAGAATCAAGGACATACCAGACATCTGTTATCCATCTATCAACACTGAGTTCTTCAGACAAACTACTCCAAAACCCTTGAAGGAGGTTGTTCCTGTAGGTACTGACAAGTTCATATTCCTGTCTATAAACAGGTATGAGAGAAAAAAGAATCTACAGCTAGCATTGAGAGCATTTGAGCATTTAAAACACATTTTGAACGAGGCTGATTGGAACAGGGTGCATTTAATAATGGCGGGAGGATTTGATCCAATAAACTTGGAAAACATGGAGCACTACATTGAGTTGACTGACTTAGTTGCTGAGCTAGACATAGAGGAAAAGGTAACATTTATGAAATCTCCCAAAGATGATGAGAAAGTGTCTCTTTTATATAACTGTAGAGCTTTGGTGTACACTCCATCAAATGAGCATTTTGGCATTGTTCCTCTTGAGGCTATGTATTTCAAGAAGCCAGTTATAGCTGTGAACAGTGGAGGTCCCACAGAGACTATTGTCAATGAGGTAACAGGGTTCCTGTGTGAACCGAACAGTAGAGCATTTGCTAATGCCATGAGCAAATTGGTAATCAACCCAGAGTTGGGAGAAAAACTGGGGGAGGCAGGCCTAAAGAGGTTTGAAACCAAGTTCTCATTTGATGCATTTACAGACCAGTTAGATGGAATTTTAAATAGGGAGAGGCAGATTGTGTCTGAGGCGAGGGCTATTGAGTACGAGAACCGTAAACGTAAATAACACGGTGCCGGCACTCCAACAATATGTGATATTGTTTGAGTGTGCTAACCAAAGAAAAGTCCACATAGTACGTGTGCGTTCGCGCAGCGGAATGTTGTTGAATTTAAAGATTTTAATTATGCAGATAATTAGTGTAAGACGTCCTATAATTGTGTATGGTAAATAAAAATTTGTGTATGCAGCCATTGTGGAGAAATTCACTAAAAACAGATTTCGCTGGGCGAACGTTGGCGAACGTTGTCCTGGCGGAACTTTTTTTAATCCATAGACTTTAGAAGAAAAGAGACGTGTCCGAAAATTAGTGTGTATTTGTGTATAATTGATTATGTATGAATGAAATCAGTGCATGCATAAACTTCGGAGAAATTCAAGTTTCCGCTACGCGAACGTTTGGCCATTAGCTAGTTTTCATATAAAGCGCTTACATAGAGAGCTGTAGATTTTTACATACGTTGTTTTGAATTTGTTTATATTTGTTTAAAAAACAGATTTAGAAAAAGTCGTAGGGTTTAAAAGATAAAAATATAAACGTAAAATACACTTATTATGTCTTAGTTCTTAAAGTATGCAGTTTGGGGTCTAGGTTTTCACGTTTGCACAAACCTTGTAAGTGTCTCCAACATGTTGCCAAGTATCAATGATGTTCCGTTAGTAATTAAAAAGTTATAGGATATTTTACCATGAACAGATCACTGTTTACAAAGCAGTCGAATATCACGACGTTCTAAAGGAATTGCATGGTAAAATGTATGCCAATAATTAGTTTAATCATTCAACTATTCACTTGCAAAATTTCATGTCATTAAATTCAGTAATTAAAGAAAGACAATTATAATACTGACGGAGCATCGAAACCCTACATAATCCGACCAAGTTCGGATAGCTACAAAAAAGCGGCCGTGCCATATGTCTAAGCAACGTTCTTAACTTGGAAGGTTAGTATATTTATTAATATGGTACAGTTGCGTACACAAGCGTTAGGAAAAAATAAAACAATTGCATTTCTTGAGTGAAAAATATTTGTTTAATAATAATGCCACTATCTACGACATTTTAGTTAAAATACGTAACGTTTATTAACGTTATTTTTAATCACGTAGTCAAGTAATTTATGTAAGTAATAATAATAAAAATATTTTGGTACACGGATATTTAAATAGAGAAGTACTTGTTAATTGAAGATTTATTTTTATCGTAGATAGTGGCATTATTATAAAAAAAATATTTTTCAATCAAGAAATACAATTGTTTTATTTTTTCCTAACGCTTGTGTACGCAACTGTGCCATATTAATAAATACTAACCTACCAAGTTAGGAACGTTGCTTAGACAATGGCACGGCCGCTTTTTTGTAGCTATCCTAACTTGGTCGGATTATGTAGGGTTTCGATGCTCCGTCAGTATTATAATTGTCTTTCTTTAATTACTGAATTTAATGACATGAAATTTTGCAAGTGAATAGTTGAATGATTAAACTAATTATTGGCATACATTTTACCATGCAATTCCTTTAGAACGTCGTGATATTCGACTGCTTTGTAAACAGTGATCTGTTCATGGTAAAATATCCTATAACTTTTTAATTACTAACGGAACATCATTGATACTTGGCAACATGTTGGAGACACTTACAAGGTTTGTGCAAACGTGAAAACCTAGACCCCAAACTGCATACTTTAAGAACTAAGACATAATAAGTGTATTTTACGTTTATATTTTTATCTTTTAAACCCTACGACTTTTCTAAATCTGTTTTTAAACAAATATAAACAAATTCAAAACAACGTATAAAAATCTACAGCTCTATGTAAGCTTTATATGAAAACTAGCTAATGGCCAAACGTTCGCGTAGCGGAAACTTGAATTTCTCCGAAGTTTATGCATGCACTGATTTCATTCATACATAATCAATTATACACAAATACACACTAATTTTCGGACACTCTTTCTTCTAAAGTCTATGGATTAAAGTTCCGCCAGGACAACGTTCGCCAACGTTCGCCCAGCGGAATCTGTTTTTGGTGAATTTCTCCACAATGGCTGCATACACAAATTTTTATTTACCATACACAATTATAGGACGTCTTACACTAATTATCTGCATAATTAAAATCTTTAAATTCAACAACATTCCGCTGCGCGAACGCACACACATAGTACAATAATTTTGGTGGCTCAATAATTACGATGGCTTTGAAAATGTGTAATTAAAGGTTCTATCAAAGCTTGCGTTATGATAAAATGTAATATAGCTATGTAAATATTTAAGATACAGTCATATAGAAAAACAGCTAACAATATTCTCATTACCTTGTAACTTTATGGAGTCCATTCAAGGAGTTTCTCAATTTGTAAAGAATAAAAATTGGTTTGTATGTGACTGTATTGACATTATTAGCTGGGCTTAGACTAGAGTAGCAAAACCAGTGGGTACTAATACTTATTCTAAAATATCTAAGATTATCTAAGATTTTTTGTTTCAACTCTCGTGCACATATTGCTAAACTACCAATATTAAGTTTATAAAAAAAATCTATAACATACTGTTTGTATACTTGTCTATTATTGTAAGTACATAATTTTGTATATATGGCTGTGCTAAGCTATTTCAATTGCTAGAAATTAATGTTTTTGAAAGATTGTTTTGTAAAAAGTTTGTAATACCATGTGGACTAGATGAGTAGATCATAAAACTAGAATTTAAGATTTCATGTTGTTACAATTGTTGCAATCCGCTTAGAATTCAAGTAGTTTTCAATGAAGGTAACTTATGCAATTAGCAAAGGCCTTGGATTTTATTCTGGCGATTTTCTTGGCTTCTCTGCAAATGCTAGCCTAACCTAAAATACTAATCTGTCTTGTACAATATATTACTGAAGCTGCCTAATATCACGCAAAGTTTGTTCTATGGGAAATGTTAATGTTACAAAATGTCCTACTTAAAATTGTTGCGATGATTCAGAAATATGACTTCTTAGTTTATGACTGAACCTTGGTGACATGTAATAAATAAAAAAAATTATGATTGTTTTCAGATTACATACTTAAAGTTAAGCATAGATTTTCTAGAGCATCAATAATTTTAGTGATAGAATCTTATTTGTAATGGTAGGTATGAGAAGTTCCACATGAAGTGGCCAACTCCAGAGTGACAGGGCTGTAAAGAATATATTTGTATATGTTATATATTTGATTTGATGTAGATGCTTAAACTATGCTAGTATGATTTTGGATCTTAAATATTTTGTAAGTATAACTAGTCCTGTTCTTGTTTAGTAAGTGAACATTTTTGTACTTTGGAATGATAAAAAATATTTAGAAATAGGTACCTTTGGTATGAATACCTATTTGCTTTCGACTGTACCCTCCTGATATAGCATTGCTAAATTATTAGCTTGACATTGAGTAATATAGGTATCAAAAGAAAAAACAACATATTTTCTTAAGCATAATGTATATTTAAAATCTCACATAAGTGTACTGAAAATTGAAGAGAGATAGCATTTTGTTTGTTGTTAATGGTTGTACTGATGTAAATATATGGTTATTGTAAAAATTAAACTAATTTTATTTTATAACTTCTTATAAATATTCACCTTATGGTTAGTGGTCACTGCCATGTTTTGAACATGTGGCTTGGGCTAGCGGATTTTCCGCGCGGAACGGTTTTTTTCAAAGTAGTGGTACCCAACATATTAATATCATGTGTGCTGTGATGAAGTCTGAATGTAGATGTTGATGACTACATTATATTCATCGATAAGCATGCGGACATAAATCGGTAAGTATGTAATAGTTACGGATGTTTTCAAAAGATAACGTTGAGTAGGTGATTAATGAGTAATGGGTAATCCGTAATGAGCTAATATTACTTCATTATACGATATGATAGTTAATATTTCTATAAATATTTATTACTATATTTTTGACCACGTGTAATAGGTACAATTAATTTTATACTAAACACTCTGTAAAAAGAAACCTAACTTCTGAAAAACCCTTAACCTTACAAAAGCCTACACGACCACCCTTCCAAGATCAAGACCACGCCCTTGTTCCGAGAAATCAAGCATCTCTTTGTTCTCAGCGTCCCAAACTTAGTACCTACGTCGTTGCCTAGGCATCCGACGAGAGCTGTATCGATCTGTCTACGAGACCTGCGCTCTGCACTCAGGTCATGTGGCAACGCCTATCTGCCCCCCTGCATCCAGCAGTGTGATTTTGACCGTGCACCGAGCAAGACGTGCTAGTGTTTCGCTTACCAGCTAGTTGCTGGCGTTCTGGCTTGCATTTGGGCGTGAGACAATAGGTAAGTCTTCGTTTGTTTTGTGAATTTTATTAGGCGTTGTCTGATATAGGTAGTTAGAGGTTAATTTTGATACTTTGAGACTTATATACGGATAAAATGACCACCACACCCCCCCTAGTCGATAGTTCCTGAAATACATATTAACGTAATTAATGTATCTTATTATATTTTTTGCAGAGATCGACTATCTGCAGACACACCGCCCAACGGCAGCCTGACACCATGTTACTAGGTATGTATAGTGCTTAATTAATTACTCTTACTGATTTCGGGAATTTACCTGCAAAAGTAGAAGGGGGTGGTACGGACTACAGCATCGCTCCCTTCCCCCTTGACGCATCTCCCGTTGCAAGGACGCAGCCATATCCTTGATAGGTGAAGTGCGGGGGGCATAAGTACTGCAGTATTCCCCCTCACTCCGCAACCCCTCTGCTTTCAGCAGGGTGTGGTCGCACCGGTTGAGACGCGCAGGACGATGCGTCAAAAGGTCAATGTGGGGAGAGGAGGTGGTTGCTGCAGTCTGAGGGTGGGTAGCGGAAAATGTAGGGTGGAGGGGGCATGCAGCATCCGCCCCCTCTCCCCACATTCCCCCTTACCCCCTTTTGACGCATCGTCCTGCGCGTCTGAACCGGTGCGCGACCACACCCTTGCAACGAACAAAGGATCTAGAACTTATACTTGCACTTATTTATTTTATTTATTTATAATACTTTTTGCACAAACAGTACAATGGCGGACTCAACGCCTTAGGCGTTAAGGACTTATGTTCAATAATAATTCAAATATACCCAAACCCTTGTATGGATTGGAGAATGAGTAACAATTTAATAACAAGGTTCTTTTCAACAGTTGCAGGGGCCGATGTACCAGCTCTCCTCGCTGGATGCACCGTCAGTCCACTCACTCAAGCAACAAGCAAGACATCAACATTCGAAGCTGAAACAAGACCACCCGCAAACCTTATCCTGTCTCACAAATTACTTAGGTCCTCTTCTGCCTCAAGTAATCTGTGACACCTAAGTCAGAATGCTAAGAAGTATTCAGAAAATCCTGTCGACCTCAACTTATCTAGAGTCAGTCGAAGCAGGTTTTAGTTGATTCGACTACTTGAAGATCACTAGAGGTTATAATGCTGTAAAATCTCCCCGGTCAGGCGGATCTCCGTCTACAGAAGCTTTCGGAACCCGTACATTATATTTCCACGCGACGGGGCATGGTTTCTCTTGAGACCATGCATTTTTGCTATGCTTCTTGACATGCACATGGGTAAAATGCTGACGAGCACACAGCATTATATTCATCATCATATAGATTTAGTCCAGGCACGTAGGGGGTTGGGGGTCAATCCTCTTAAATCTCGGGGTTTAATTTCTTTACGTTGTTTTATTTTGGGAGTTTCTGGCTTCTCCCTGGGGCAGAACGCGCCTGAACTAGAACCTGCATTCTGTTTAGTTGCATGTGCTCCCTAAGGGAATGGGGTCCGAGGCAATCATGCGCGTGGTCGTTGGTTTGCGTTACATTGCGGACTGACTTGTCACCTTTAATAAAACCGCCGAAGAAAGCCACCGATGGTCACGAATGCACTTGCTTCGGATTTCATTTATGGGTCATATTTCAGCGAATGGTGGTTCGGAAGCCCAAAGCCCGGACCTTCATATACCATACCTTGTGTATGTGCATAGAATTAGTCTAAGAAACCTCACTAAATTGTCTATAATTAAACTATATTTAAGGAACTCCTTGTTTTATTCTTGTTCTTTAGTTTCCCTCAAAAATCCCTGAACTAATAGTAAAATAATATGTAAGAAGGACGAAATATAGCAGGTAAAGTATAGAGTAGGAACTAACAAGACTTAGAGCGTCACTGGTTACAGGTAAAGTGTGAGTTAGTTACCTAATACTTGAGACTTGTGAAACTAAAAGTTATAGTTTATCTGCCAGATGACTTCCTGACCGGCTGTCAGAGCTTTTCAGTAACAGTTCATAACTTTTGTCAGCTTTTGTCCAGAAACTATCTCAAATCCTTGCTTATGTAGGTACGCTTTCGTCTGAGCCGCTTTACATTTATTTCTCAGATAGAAGTTAGGTAATTGATGATTGAAAAATCGGCGATTCAGGCATTCAGATATTGAGTGCAGGTGGCGAGCATATGAAATAGGTAGCAATATAAAATCCTGTCTGCTGAGATTGTTAATTTGTAGGGACTAAGTAGAGACTTGGCATAAGACAGGCGTAAATGGAAGGAGCTGCACCAACAAGAGCTGGGCTCTTAAATTAATGATGATGATGAAGTAGAGACTAAACAAATTATATTTTAATTTATTAAAAATTTTCGTAAAGCACCTTGCGGTTTCGATTCCCAAATGATGCGTTGACCAACCACTCGACGAATTTCAAGTTTCATCAGTTTCCTGGACAGACGGGAAAAATGGCATCTTAAAATGTGCTAATCACATCTAAGTATTAATAACTTTGAACATATACTCAGTATTATTTATTAGTATAAAATACATTTAAGTATAGCAAAAATATAATCTTATACCTATATAATTTAATGCACGTAGCTAAGTAACATAAAAAATCTCCATGCTGCTCATCAATACCTACTTATTAGCTATACCCAAACTCGAGAACAAATTATCTCCAAACGTTAGGGCGTGGCCGAAGCTTCTAGAACTTCAATTGCATAACCTAAATACTTAGTACTTATAGCACACTGCGGCATTTCGTCCCGAGCCTGCGCTCTGCAGGACTTTAGGGGGCGTTGCACCACAACCCTTCCTCGTTGCACTGAACTCGCAGTCCCGCATTGCGCCGCCGACCTTCGAGCTGGCTGCCACGGCTTCACAACTGGTCCTCATATACGCAGACTCCTTGGTGATTTAGAAGGTAAGTCTCCAATTACCTTCACTGTAAATTAAAAAGAGGTTTAAAGTTTTAATTTCAATTAATTGTGGTTTCGATTTGATGATAGGTATTGTAATTTTTTGGGATTTCATAGTTTGCTACCATGTGCCACGCCCTTAAATTTTCTATCTTAGAAAAACTAAGAGTGAGATTACTTTGGTTTTGTTTAGGTCCTTACTAAAGTCAAAGTAAAGTTTTTGTACCAAAACTTTGAATTGTAACCGCAAGAAAATATTTAAGGGTGCGAGGGAAGGGCGTGGCCAACACGTGCTACCTAAGAAAATTTCTTAAAGTCAGTGAACATCAAATCGGATTGAAATCTAATCTAATATGATTTAATTCAGAGATTTGTTCGATACATCTGCAAATATAAAAACGTTTAATTGCAGCCAGATAGGCCCCTCAGACTCACCCTCCCGTTCCCCTCTCCCCTCAACCCACGACCACACCCTTGCTCTTTGTTCCTGAGTTTGCAGATTTATTTAGGGTTCAGACTTTTTGAAATTAATTCTTTTTGTTTTTGATTTCCAGATTCCAGTGCGTTTCCTCGCTTCGCCGGCGCTGCGGCGTGCTGGGCGAAGCGAGGCGAGCTGGTCCTTCCAGTCTCCAACCCATAGTAAGTATTTTAACTTTGTGTTTTTATAGTTTGAATAGTCTTATCTGACAAGAAAAGTTTATTAACTTTTGAAATTAATTTTGGACTATTGTTCAGTATTATAACAAATAAAAGTGGCGTGTGCTTTCTATGAAAGATGGAGACTGAGAAACACGCCCAAAATGTGTCGTTAAAATTTTTGGTCTTAATTTTTTTCCGTCTAGCTCGATAAGGGTCTTAGTTCCAACAAAAAAAAATATCCTAGTAATAAAACTACAACGATTTTTTCCTAATTTCAGGTAACCTCGGGCGGCCTTCAAATTAAATACCCGTGATGATGCAGCCTTCTTTGGGACCCTGTTTCACCATCTCCAGCTAATCGGCTAAACCCACTCGTCGAGTCCGAATCAGCTTTCACAGATTATTTATTTGAAAAAATAAGTAATCTGTGAAAGCTGATTTCTGTGCTAAAGAGACTTTTGTGCCAATATGTCGTCGAGTTTAGTGTCCGTGTGTCAGTTACAATTGAATCAGGCTAATAGACCAAATGTTTGCGTTGTTGCGCTACTTTGGAATATAGCCTCCCATTGCTTACCGATAATTACCGGTATTGTACGTTCTGCTGGGGCATTTGTTCGTAGGTGTTTTTCCTCGGAAATCTTCCGTGGAAAAACTCCTAACGCATAAACCTCACTTGGCCTATGAAACCGTTCTTTGAACGTTTTGAGCAAATACCTGTAAGGATTTGCTGTTCATCTTTCTAAAAGCCCGCAATCGTATTATAATACGGCATAGGTACATGGGTAACGACGAAAATGATCACCATAATAGACTAGTGATCTAATGCATTAACACCGTATGCAATATCTTATCTATTAAGGAAGTTGAAAATGTTTTATGTTAAAGCATTTTCCACTTTAAAAATGGATGAGCACAAGGTTATGAAAATTGTTACCGGTTATGACAGCAGTAGGTTCTATGTGAATAGATAACTGCTGGGGCGCGTTTCCAGGGGGAGGTTATCATCCCCTCCCTCCATAACAAACATCATTTGTCTGTCATGGAGCTCATGGTGGTGTTCACTTCTATGAGACTTGGATTCGCGCCTTCATTAGGTTTTAGGTAAAGAAGGTACTTTTTTAAATTATATCAAAGGCATCTCTGGTGTATTTAATGGCAAGATAAATAGGTGTAAGACTATATAATAAACTTAATTGTAAGACCAAATACTGTTTTATTTAAAATCCTTGAGGCTGAGGCTGAGCTATCAGTCGCAAAACCTGAATCCGTCATTTCCTTTTTCAAAACCGCTCCCTTAGTATCCCGTCCTCTTAAAATACCGTGTTTCACCTTATTAAACATTTAATACTTCCTCCTTAGAGACCCTTAACAGCCCCAAACAGATAGTAGCTCGAATCCCTGGCGTATTACCTACGTCTGCCTATGTAGGGCCTAATTTCCGTTCAGTCAAATTACTTGTTTCATGTAGACCTTCACGGATCTTTGGGGGCAATTTTGAAGGTTTTAGGTTAGCCTAACTGAACCTAACCCCTGATAACGTACTTATACCTCTTGCAGACAGATTTTAAGTTTTAAAACTACAATAACCAAAAAAGACTACCTACTCTTTATATAGGAACGTAGGTATTTACGTATCGATACGATACATTAAGTACAATCATAGCATGCGGAAATCATGAGAACTACAAAAGCATGAGTATGAGTACCTATAAGAAAATAAAATGTTATATTGCACCAGCCTTCGGACATTTTACAAATATTTCTTAATTTTATAATCAGTGTTTGATGAGTCTCTGAAACGTTATATTTTACTATCAGCCTGATCAATGGAGCTGTCAGACAATGAGAGAAATTACGAGCATAGCCCTCTCTGTCTTCCAGCATTCTTCGGCTTCTTTTCGAATCAGAAATGGGGAGATCTGTAAAAGAGGAATCACCAACATAGCCGAGCGGATAAGCTCTTCAACGGAGAGGTTTATGTTCAGTATCGAAAGTTACATAGCTAAAACGTTGGATGGACGCCCATGGCTGAACTTAGGCCTTTTCTATAAAGCGCGAATCATCCCACTCTTGGTTAGCCCGCATCCATCCTCTGCCCACCACCCGTCTACTTCGACCCGCTATAGTGGAGCAGGCATGATACCCAGTATATTTATTGCTTAATCGTTTTAGGTGACCCCTCCCGCTGTGGGCGCAGTGAGAAAGACTGTGTGGAAGGCACCTTTATTCCTTCTGGACTTCTTTCTGTTTCAGTGCTGCGGTAACTCTTTCAAACAATTCTGCAGCCCGGGTAGAATCAACGAAGAAAGGGCAAGATTTGAGCAGAAGCAAATGATTTATGATTCTCGTGGTTTGTGATGGACGCTGATTAAAGTGCAACTCATTTTCAATTACCTATGTATACGTGTTGTATGTTGGTGAAGTGAAAAGTAGAGGTTTTTGTATTTTCTTTCTCTGAGTGTTGGGTTGGTTTGTGAACTGAGATAAAGTTGCACAGGGTCGAAGTCAAATTATCTTTCGGGGGTATTGAAATAAAACAACAATTTTAATTACATGTTTAGTTCAAAGACGCGCCGAACTGTATTTATTATATTGATGATATCATATAAGTGAGGGTTTTTTCGTTAGAACCAAAAATCATAAAATACACCAGAGTTTAATGCTTTACTTAATCATAAGTCTTAAACTACTTGCTACGGAGTTGAGGCGCGAATCCAAGTCTCGAACGAATCCCGAGGACCGTGAGCTCCAAAACAAACACATGTCTGTTATGGAGGGAGGGTGTGAGATGCCCTCCCCCTGGATCCGCGCCGGTTACAGTTACCTTTTCCCATAGGTAACCATGCCGTTCCCATTCATATTTTCAAATCCATGTACTTGTCTTAGAAAAGTTTGTTAACCTTTTTTAAAGACAAGTTTTTTGCATATTGTGTTTATGCATAAGACCACGACGTGAACTTTTGTGATCAGAGTCGTCGTTACCCGCACGCGACGTAATATTACGTTGGGGGATTCTGATAAAGGTTGAAGCAGCAGAACCCTATCGGGTATCTGCTGAAAACGTTCAAAGAACGGTTCCTTTGCCCAAGTTTGGTAATTATCTGTACGAAGTTCGCCCCACAAGTTGTAGCGGAACAAACACCTGCAGACAATTTACCTTACAATACTATCGACAGTGACAACAAAAATCTCCTAACAAAACGATGACAAAATGGATGTTAAAAGAAGAAGCTGTGTTCGGTCATCGAAATCAGCTTTTACATGGAAAGCCGATTTGGCCTGAGGTGTTGAAGGCTATGAAGGAGATGAGATTGCCATGTCGAAGCTTCCACTGCATCTCTGCTAGTTGTCTGGTGAGACAATTACCTGTGAACAAAAATGATTCCTTAACGAATGTGTCAGAAAATAGCCAGTAATTCTGGAAAAATACCACCTTATTAGACGCAGGAGACCGTAGATTTCCGCCTTGTAGATTATTCTGTCCCAATATTTAAAGACTACCTTACCTTATGTCGGAAAATGTAGAGATCCAAATCCTGATTCCTGGTACTTTGTTTGAGAGAAGACTTTACAAGGAGATGTAGAAAAAAAAAGTACTTACTGAAGGCTGTATTCTGATGACTTGATGAAGGGCGAGCACGCCCCGCTTCGCACACCACGCAGGGGCGGCGGCGAAGCGAGGTCGCTAGCAGCTCCTGAAAACCACAAGCATCTTACACTCATTGAAAGACCTTCACACATAAAAACAAGAGAGTCTGAAATGAAGGAATTGAAGGAAACACCCACCTTCTAAAGTCACCAAGGAGTGCGCTGATGCAGGGACCGGTTGGTAACCGTGGCAGCCGGGATGGTGGTCGGCGGCGCACTGAAGCACGAGGTGGGCTCGGTGCAATTTATAAGGGTCGTGGTGCACCGCCCACTGGAACCCTGCAACGCGCATGCCCGGCCCGGAATACTGCAGTGTCTTATATTATAGAAGCTGTGTAATTGTAGAATCTAGAACGTACAGATGATGGTGTCGGGACAGAGGTAGCTGCGTGAATTAGTAATACCTTTGTTCTTATAGCACCGTATTCCCTAAAGCGTTTGAAATTTGCCATAAGCAGCATCATCTCATGACCCTTCCAACATTAGTTGACTCTTCGTTTTCATTGTAGTCATTCGTTGGCTCAACATATGCTGATGACGTACATTAGTATCATATTATGCATACCTATAAGTCTTCTTGAGACCTACTAGTCTTCTTTTGGTTGTTGATACCTTCAAATATAATAATCGGTACTGAAACGTACAAAGTGTACTCGCCTGGTCACGCCTTGCGTTTGTGTAAGGGCGTGGTCGCCAGTGGCCGCGTGGTACTTTGTTCGCGTGGAGAGCTGTTGGAATTCCTCCTAATAATTTATTTTACATCAACTTTTTTTATCAGTATATTAGTAAAGTCATCAACATAAGCTAGAATGCACATTAATAAATTCATGTTATGATTAGCTTGAGCTCGCCTAGCAAAAAAAAAATCTTCTAAATTACATTTTTGCAAATATTCATATTCTTTGTGTGCTCATCATTTACCATCCATATGTCTGTAGAGGTAGATATGGACGGTTGCACAGATCTATGTAGATTTTGGTGTGGAAATGGATTGATGCCCGAAGAGGGTCGTTGGTTTGAAAAAACTTAATGGATAGTCACAGTTATAGTTTAGAATTTAAGTATATTATTTATTTGTTAGTTTGATTCTTGGATTAAGACTTAGGTTAGCCTTCATTCCATAGGATTTGAGCGAAACCGCGGACAGTAGCTAAAGCAGATTTTCTCATCTGTGTGCACCTGTGTAAATAAATGAATTTGAACTCATACATCATAACGGGATGTATTGATTGGACCTGCGCTCTGCAATAGGGCGTTGTCCCTTTATGTTGCAGCAGTCCGAATAATGTGATCGTGTCCAGTGACAAGATTATTAACAGCAATTTCGAAATAATTTACGACTTAGGGTAAGGTACGTATTAAATGTATAGTATATGAAATAGTTATTAAAAATAAACTGCCACACCCACTCGATATCTTTATCAACGTACCCACATCTGCGAATCACCATCATAATCTGCGGAGGAAATGTCAACTTTCTTTCAGATTTTTAGTCCTGAAAGCTTCAGATCATGTAGAAAAATTGCTTTATGTTATCCCTTATTAATTTATATTTACAGGTGGAGGCAATAACTGCTAGACAAGGCGAATTGGCCCCGCGAGTCACCGGATAGCTAGCCACCTACGTCCCTATATCTCTGCTCTACCGTTCAAAACTCTTGTCGTGCGGTATACACGAAATTTTATTAACTAAGCCATAATTGCTTAAGCCAGTAAACAACCTGTAGATTGCTAATACAGAAGTTCAGGTATTTGAAAACGTAACAGGTGGCACATTACCATTCAGCCACTATACTCTTGGTATAAGAACTGCCACAACGGTGAAGTGTGTCTGCATAAGTAGTTCACCTGTTGAGCGTTAAGTTATTGGCTTGTTGCCAGCTTTAGGAAAAGTATCACTTAGGGTTTGTTCAACTCGCCTCGACTTTTTAATTTTGGCAGAACTGGAAAATTGAACACCTACTTAATTATGTACCTGAAAAAGGTCTCCCTTCCCGGTCAAAATACCACAATTGATATAATACCTATATTTTTTTATGTCACAGATCCCTGAGGACCATTCACAAGTAGCAAAAAAAAAAACAATACAGAAAAAAATGAGCACCACCGCTACAAAATACGACAAAGTTCGAGATTACAAAAAAATTGTGGATGAGCTCACAATAATGCAAGTGGACATGACAACTCTTACGGAAACCATTAAACTATTTAGCGACCGCATATTCGCTGAAGACTACAACCATTGTTACGAAGATATCGAGGAAGCATCAGTCACTGACGTAGGTGTGCTTACAGACTACAAACTTCCAAAGTTACTTCAAGAAGAAACGTTATTCGGAAAACTTAATTGTCTAGCTGTGGCTCATCAGTTGTTTGAGCCAGAAGACATAAGTGCCATTGAGACAAAATTAGGAAGACCACTTGATGAACATGACACGTTTTATGTAAAACGACCTCCTAAGGAACAGGAGAATAATGGAGATGGACCGGTGACTGGACAGCGTATGATGGTGGTGCGCCTGAAGAAACGCTCCAATAATAATGTGTAATTGTTTGAATAAATCATGATTTTAATTGGTTTTTATTTCTACACACCCTGATACTTCTCTTGCGATAGCTTTTTTAACTTCTGTATTTTTAGATGGCTTAATACATTGTGCTAGGAAGAATCCTTTGAAAGGATACCATAAAAGGCATTAAAAGTAGATACATGGGGGTAGTAAGGTTTTCCTCTGGGGAAATCTGGAATATTCCTGCTGAAGCATCGAAGTAAGGAACAAAGAGCACGCGGTGCGGAGAAAGGAACTAGGGCGTGGCTCTATAAGTAAATGAGGAAGTTAGGTTTAAAATAATTGGGATCAGCTTTGGTTTTTCGTTGTAATCTGGGATTATATTTTTAATCAACTTCTCAAAAGAAAGAAGGTTGTCAATACGGATCTTTATAATTTTGGTTTTATATACTTGGTTACGTCTCGGCTTTTTGTTTGAAAAGGAAATAGGTATATCAACCTCCTAAATTGTTTCATAATCATCAGATATAGAATCTGATGAAGCCCTAGGACCTGAAACTGTAGGCACGCTTTGGGTATGGAGTTGGGTGTGTCTGATGACACAACAAAATAGTGAAAGATATCATCAGACAGAGTGGCGAGGGAACTCCTCAACGGTATTTAGCAACTATCTCGTTTTTTGGGCTTGTTTTATTTGTATTTTTAATTTTGTTTTTTGGAGAATTTTACAATGCTGCGCGGAATGGTGACAAAGTGCAGTTCAGCACTTCTTTTTCTAGCAGTCTCTTCATGTTCGACTAATTTTCATTGTGCAAAAATAATTTAAATAAAAAAATTAATCACGTCGAGCCCTCGCTCACATATCTATAGGGTTAATAGCATTCTGCACATAACGCATCGAATCGGAACTATTGATTTTTCCGCGGCACGCATAGGTCTTGCATCCCCATAAATATATCAAAATGTCTGGTCCAGCATCTAGATCTAGGTATATTAAATCAAATCGGGACTATCGATTAGTTCCGCGCTGCGCACCTAGGTCTTATGTACCTCTATAATTTGTATAGATAGGTGACGCCCTCGAAACTGCATCTAGTGCGCTATCGGATACCGAGTTGGCGAGACGGATTCTCAAACTAACAATTACTGGGACACCGATTGAGGTAATTAGACAGATTTATTACTCAATTTTAGAGAAGTTTAGTAATGTTTTTATTCGATTTTGTTTTTTTTTTCGAATTTTTAACAATCAATTTTAGTGTTGTTGTACTTGGATTTACTAGGAGTAGGTACTTGTGAGGAATAACCGGCATCACTAATATTTAATTGTTTATGATTTCAGGAGGTGCAGTTAGCTGAGCAACAAGTAGGCGTGGCGACGTCGCCGCGCCACAAGTTGGTCCTCCGCGTCAACTTAAGACCACGCGCATCGAAAGTCTTCTACATTATCGGTAGGCTTTTAATATCTGCTTTTTAATCACCTTATATCTTCTTTTAGATTGTTTTGAATACTTTGTAATTGAGGCTGTCATTAAACATCTTTGTTAAGGTTAGTCAGAAGCCAGTAAGTCTGACAATCAGTCTTACCAAGAGGTATTGGGTTGCCCGATTAACTGGGTCAGATAGGCAGTCGCTCCTTGTAAAACACCTAGCTGCATCCGGTGAGACTGGAAGCCGATCCCAACATAGTTGGGAAAAGGCTCAGGAGACGATGTCTTTCCAATTGAAGCTATAGATACAGTTTAATGTGAGCAACCCGTGCTTAAGTTTGGTTTTTACTTTACAGATCCTGGTTCCTCTCAGGCAGCTGGACCTCTTTCTTCGTAGCGGCTAACATCACCATGGGTTGATCTAAAACTGAAGCTGTAGTAGTGTAGCTTCCACTGATTATTTATTTTTTTATAAATAGGGTATTATAAAATAATAAGTAGTCCGTGGAAGCTACGATTTTAGTTTAACTTCTTTTTTTTACTTTTGGATCACACGAAAAAATTTGCAAGCTGAGTGTAGTAACGCAGGTTTAACGTTATATCATTCTCTAGTGGAAGCTTCGATATCGATCTCCTGTATTTTAAATGCCATGTCACTGGAAATTCAAAATGTTATAACCTGGATTATGACCATTGCCCCCTAAAGTCGCGAATCCAGCACGGCTTAAATGGGTGGATACCCAACAATGACACTGATTGCAATAACATCCATGCATTTTAAATGCAGATCTGCAATCATTATTCTCTTTCTGCTGCAGTTCTTAATTCACAAATGCAGTTAAGAAAGACTAGGATTTATTGATTGGATTTTTCGCTTAAATAAACGGTATCGCTGTGTTTACGTAGCGTTAAGATTAAATAGAGGAAGCGACAATGTGTGCATCATTTTCATGTTTCTTTCTATTGCCTCTGATATTTTTGACACGGTCCGCATTCAATAACCGACAACAACAGAAAACTCACCTGGACAAACGAGTTAAAGTTGTTAATCAGATGAAATATTAGATTAAGTCTTATTTAGTTTGTAAGAAATGAAAATATATCAAAAGTCCTTGGACTAAACGAACAAATAAAACATCAAAAAATTATTGTTGTGGTCTTATTTCAATGTAAGGGCTAGATTCGCCTCTATTTCCCTTTTTGAGTCCCTTAAAACTCTCCCTAAGAAGTCCTAAGCACCTACACCATTGTACTCCCTTATTATTTCTCCATATACTCCCTTATTTATGACCCTCATGAACTCTCTTATGTACTACCCTATATGCTCCCTTTTTATTTGTTTTTGATTCTTTCCATATATTACCTCTATGAACTGTCTTTAGTGCTCCCCTATATACTTCCTTGTGTACCTGAATTTAATATTGGATGGATGTGCCCACATACTTTGTTGAGGATTGGATCTGCTCCTGGGTTGTGGTCATGCTCAAATGCCACTATGACAGACTGTCACTGGCTATTACGATATCTGACTAGTCCTTAACTACCGATATGAAAGTTTTAAGATGGTTGACTTCTAATCTTGGTATCTCATAGAATTATTATAGATGGTCTCTTTATGTGGATTTGAGGACCTCAAACTACGGCCCTGGTACATAAAAGGCCTATGACGGAACACGACGGTTTTTAGTCAGTAAGAGTCTGACACTCACCGCTGCTAACCCATAGCGGGAGGGGTCATTTGATGATTTTTGACGTCGTCAAAAAAAAGGACCTCAAAGTATAGGTAGACTAATTTGCAGTCTAAGTATAAGAACAGGAACAAATCTGGAATAGGTACCACATTTTTAATAGTGGGCTCTTTAATAAGTTGTTTTTTAACATCTTCAAATATTTTCGATACGTGCATTTTTGATTTGGACCATCCTGATCCAACCGGTTTAAAAATAAGTCCTGAGCCATTCTTCTATTATGATTTAAGTACTCAGATTGCAGACACAAGCAAAACAAACAAAATGCAATAGGGTGGTGGTGGGTGGTAGGTGGTAAAGCTTCTAGAACCTTCCAAAAATCAATAATTTCCGCGCCACGCATCTCGAATGTGGCAAGGGGCGTGCAGGGCAGGGTAGGTACCCTAACTATGCTATAGCTAGCTTATGTACTAGTTTTTAGACTAAATTGCAGCCGGATACGAACAGAGATTAATCTAGAATGCCACATTTTTTTCTTCTTCTTTTATTAAACATCTTTGGATGTCTGCAAGATGGAAAGTAGGTAGTAAGTATATAAGATACCCGTTTTTGTTAGTTAAAGTTATTGAATTTTAGTATCTACTTGGAAAAAAATGGAATCACCCCCTTGCGCTATACAAATATAACGTTTGCCAATGATATAATATTTACAGTTGAATGTTTATGATCTCGTTTGAAAGTCTATACTTTTAGCTTTAAATAAAGGGTACAAACAAAAAAATAGAAACAGTCCCAAAGGCATTCCCTTGTTATGTTCATTTTTTTGCCCACAGCAACAAAACATATCAAATGCATGTAGGTACATACATAACTTATTATAACTACGATGGGTGGTGGTGGTGGGTGGTAGGTGGTAAAGCTTCTAGAATGTTCTAAAATCAATAATTTCCGCGCCACGCATCTCCGGCAGGACGAGGGGTGAGCAGGGTACCTAACTGTGGCTAGCTTATGTAGGCACTAATATTTAGACTAAAGTGCAGCCGGATACGAACATGGATAAATCTAGAATGCGTCATTTTCTTTTTTTTTTTATTTAAAATTTTTGGATATCTGTAAGAAGGATAGTAGGTAGTAGATAAGATATCAAGTTAAGTTATTGAAGTTTAGTATTTAGTATAACTACTTTTAGCTTTACATAAACAAGTCTAAATGATAAGACCAGCTAAGCATTCAATCGGTTTAATAATCAATCCTAGAGGCATTATAGAGATCTCTTAAGATCTAGGCATTCAGATTCCCCACAGCAAATAAACAAATCAAATGCAAGTACATAACTAACTATTATGGAGGGTGGTGGTGGGTGGTAGGTGGTAAAGCTTCTAGAACATTCCAAAATCAATAATTTCCGCGCCACGCATCTCCGGCAGGACAAGGGGTGAGTAGGGTACCTAACTATATGAAGCTAGCTTATGCAGGTATTCATTTTTTGACTAAATTGCAGCCAGATAAGAACAGGGATAAATCTAGAATATAAGCATCCAATCAGTTTAAGAATATCCCAGCGGAATTCTCCTCTTATGATTTAGGCATTCAGATTAACAAAACAAAGAAAATGCAAGTACCTATATAACGAAATATAATTACAGTGGGAGATGGTGGTGGGTGGTAGGTGGTAAAGCTTCTAGAACCTTCCAAAATCGATAATTTCCGCGCCACGCATCTCCGGCAGGACGAGGGGTGAGTAGGGTACCTAACTATATGTACCTAGCTAGCTTATGCAGGTACTCATTTTTTGACTAAATTGCAGCCAGATAAGAACAGGGATAAATCTAGAACATAAGCATCCAACCAGATTAAGAATCAGCCCTAGGGGCATTCTCCTCTTATGATTTAGGCATTCAGATAAACAAAACAAAGAAAATGCAAGTACCTACATAACGAAATATAATTACAGTGGGTGGTGGTGGTGGGTGGTAGGTGGTAAAGCTTCTAGAACCTTCCAAAATCAATAATTTCCGCGCCACGCATGTCCTGCAGGACGAGGGGTGAGCAGGGTACCTAACTATGTGTACCTAGCTAGCTTATGCAGGTATTCATTTTTTGACTAAATTGCAGCCAGGTAAAAATAGGGATAAATTCTAGAATATAAGCATACAACCACTTTAAGAAACTATCCCAGCGGAATTCTCCTTCTATGATTTAGGCATTCAGATGAACAAAACAAAGGAAATGCAAGTACCTACATAACGAAATATAATTACAGTGGGAGGTGGCGGTGGGTGGTAGGTGGTAAAGCTTCTAGAACCTTCCAAAATCGATAATTTCCGAGCCACGCATCTCCGGCAGGACGAGGGGTGAGCAGGGTACCTAACTGTATGTAGTTTATGTACTAGTTTTTAGGGTTCCGTAGTCAAAAGGGTAAAACCCTATTAAGTACTAAGACTGCTGTCCGTCAGTAACTGCGCTATATCTCTTGAACAGTTATAGTAGGACAGTTCGCAGAAGATGTAGGTGTTCTTTTTTCTGCTATGACAACAAATACTGAAAACTGGAGCGGGATATTATACGATAAATTAAACGACATATTAAAGGGAGAGTTAAAGTTTCTAATCACAGGAATTTCGGCTCTACCCGGGAATCGAACCCGAGACCTAGTGCTCAGCAGCCGCGGGTGCAACAGTTAGATCAACGAGGCAGTTTACAGTAGTATAAAATATGGAACCCCTCATGTGCGAATACAACTCGCACTTTACCTGATTTTGATAGATGTATAATATCATCGTATATCAATCAGGGGGGTTTTGGTCGGGCTTGCGCGGTGCAGCTAGCGTCGTCCTTATAACTGCATCCAGTTTCCAGTGCGTTATCGGTCATCGGGCGAGACTGACGTGCCTTTGGTCCTTCGGTCCTCTTAACATCAGACAGAGGTGTGTTTTTGAATATTAATTTTTATTACTTCCTTTTGAATACTAATTAATGTGTTGATTATAATTCTTCAATTTTTGTGGGATCTTTTCATCACATTTTGAAAATTCTGTGACGAAGTTGCCTGATTAGGGCGTGACCACATGACCCTTTGTCTTTTCTCTTTGTTCCTATAGGGACTAAAATTACTATTAATAGTTTAATTATATCTGCAATTATTATGAAACTAATATTTTATTCGTATGATTTCAGGCGGAGTTTACAAAGCTGTTTCCTGACCACGCCCACTTGCCCGTTGGAGTCTTATTGATAAAGGTGAGTCTACATGGCTAGCTAATTTGTTACAAAGCAGGGTTTTATTTTATTATGTATATTGGAAAGTTCCCTTAAACGCCTAGTTTTAATTATGGGCCACACCCATAGGCAGTAAAAGACCTGTGAAATAATAATTAACTGTAAAGCTGTAGATATTACAATTTTAGATATGAAGCAATGCTAGCTACTAGCAATTAGCAATATACACTAACAATATGTACTACATACTACGAAATGGCTGAGATATAAATGACAAAAATGGGCGTGGCTGCCTTGTAGCCTTGTGATCTTCAAGCAATATATCTACTCAGTAGTTGAGTAACCTTTACATGAGCAATAAGAAGGTAGATACTGGTAGGGACATGGCGAGAAGTCTATATATTTTTTAAAATGATAACTTTGTTCACAGATACCTGGATATTGAAAGGCATCGGATCTCCCATCGTGCCACCAACGATGGATAACCACGCAGCTTCCATTCAAGCCATGTCGAGAAAACTGCGTCGAATAGTCTAAGCAAACATGTAATACTTTACCAGCTTCCACAGATTACTTAATTTATGACCGATCGTCCATTGCCAGATGTAAATAATAATAAAATTAATATTTTCATCTGTGCAGTGGAAAATCGGTCTGAAATAAAATAAGTAATTTGTGGAAGCTGATGGTGTGTTACGAAAGACACGCAAGCTGACTAACATAATTATAATGCTAGATATATGCATGAAGACTTGTAATCTTACTTTTGCAAACAATGTTTTTATTGGTTGCTGGTACCGACACCTTCCCCTTGGTACTAACTAGGACTACAAGTCACTCATGCCTTTAAGTTATTATTTTACACATTTTCGGAATTGACACATATAATTTCCTTTATATATATAATAATTATATTATAACATCATCCGCACCCTCGATAGGAAAAAGTTGCTCTAATCAACGAAGCAGCTTTAGGTTAAATATTTTTTGTTTTAACTGCATTTGAATATGCAGAAAGAATATGTAGCTTGAATATGCACGCATATAGGTTTGATCATCAACCAATAAATCCGGTAAATGAACATTTTCCGGTGTAGCTATGAAGTTTTACAAGACGTGTGTGTGTAAAAATCATAGTTATTTAATTGTGAATCATAACATCTGGATAGTTTAAAGACTGCGACATTGTCACTTAATGCAGTCAATCGACTTACACGGACTTGACGAACCCGGATTGGACAAGTATAAGCGACATTTTTAATCTTTCCCATTCGCGGATCTAAACGTCGTAGAACAACGTCGACATTTGTAACATCAATTTCGAAGGAGTCAGACCGCGGCTCCTTCGATAGTTTAGATTCGCACTTTCCTTTATAAAAAACCTTCCTATAAGTGGCTTGATAAATCGGAGTCAATGGGGCATCGCCTCAGAATTTCATGTTAACATCTCATGAAAATAAAAAATGTAAAAAAATACAAAAAAAAGATAAAAATAAAATTCAAAAATGTCTAAGCTTGTTTCTTTTATTCCCTTTTCCTTCTTTCTTATACCAAAAAGTTATTTCATATGTGACTAGATAAATAAAAATTAAACACAAGTTTATGAGCAAGAAGTTGTTATTCCAAATTCTAAGCAACTTACTCAACTATGAAGACTGCTCAAACATCAGTCTATCTCATTCAACTGGCGTTAATTTCTGCGATGAAAATGTTTTTAAATATAACTTAAAATTGAGTATTCCGAAGTGAATATGTGAGTACTGCCTCGTTGGTCTAGTTGTCGCAAGTGCGGCTGCTGAGCACGAGGTCTCGGGTTCGATTCCCGAGTCGGGCCGAAATCGCTTTGTGGGTTTTAGAAGACTTTCACAAAGCAGCCCGGAGCCTGGAAGTTGGTGATTGATACACCCGTGCATCGGAGAGCACGTAAATGTCGGACCTGCGCCTGATCTCTTTCCGGTCGTGTCGGATTGCCGTCCCATCGGGTTATGAGAGTGAAGGAATAGGGAGTGCACTTGTGTCTGCGCAAATGCTTGTGCACTATAATATGTCCTGCGCAGTTGGCTAATCTCCTTACATGAGAACAGCCGCCGTAGCCGATAATCGGCAAGGAGGACATCATCATCATCATGTGAGTAAAGGAACAATAAAATAGCTAAATTAAATATAAAATAATTTATTTATTTATTTAAAAAGCCAGTTCATTCAATGATAGTCTTGTCGATATCGTACACTCTTTCGACGTTCTCTTGCGGTAGGGGGTCCATTAATTCTATTTGTAGGTCATATTGTTGGTCCAGGCCCATGTAGCTGTCGCTCATGATGTATATCGTGTAGATTATGCGACCTGAGACAAAATATAACCAGTTTTAGGCTTTTCTAAGAGATCCTAATATTAAAGAAGATGGCGCCAGTAAAGATGGCGGTCTATCTGTCAAATTCTGACTGTCAAAAACTCTAGACCAACAGCCTATATACAAGTATTTGGTTTAAAAATAAGAATGTAATTTTCCTAACAAAACACAAAATAAAAACAATATAACATAGTTCCAAACTAAGCAAACAACTATCTGACCTCCATATTCCTGAGATTATTGAGACAGGTCAGACTTAAAGGTTAGACTTTCTACCAAACTTAACATGTGTCAACCGAATGAGAATTGAGACTGAAGCACTTTCACGCACTGACAGAATTTCGATACAAAATGTACGTTTTATAAAACAAACCCCACCAATTCGCACAGCTTTTGGTACTTGCAGATACCTTGGCATAACTCACCTCTACCCGATGGCGTATAAAACGCGACCTGCGCATTGCCCCTAGCCGGGACTCGTTTCAAGGCATGTAACTCTCCCTGGTCTATTGTACCCATGGTGACGAACCAGCCTTCATTCTTCCCGCGCGGGAAGCGGGGACAGAGGACGTTGTTAGGGTTGCCGCCGCGACGGTTCAGCTCTAGTACTAGGGTGTACTCCTGGAAAAATGTGAAGAAGAGAGAGTGATGACGGTGGCCTTCTTTTTTTGTAAGTATATGTTGTTTTTATTTTTACAAGAATAATAATAATGTAAAGAATGTATTAAACAATAAACAATTTGAAAAGTGAGAAACTGACATACTTTGTGTTCTAATAAAATATGTTTTTTTGTTTTTCTTACAGCAATTTTTAAAAATATTATTCAAAATGGTAATGTTTGGTTTTTTTTTTAAATTTCAACTCAGCGTTGAATGATTATGTTTAAAATTCTAAAAGTGAAGTACAAGTTTTGGAAATACAAAGTAGTGCAGATGATGAATACCTATATCACTAAAAATATAAGTATTTACCTGATCAGCATGTAGCGGGATCCAGTGGTCCCTGGCAGGTGGCTGTTGCACCGGCTTATCCTGTTCGCCGTTGCAGTCGAACCACAACCCGCGTATGCGCATTTTTATATCTAGTGTCGGCATCTCGCTTATTGCCTAGAGAGAAAGCATTAAAAACCATACAAATAATAATTATAAGCTGTTATATGAGGACAAGAATGCTTTATATAATTGGTGTAAATAAGAAGAAAAGTTGAGATTTCTTCTAATATTTGCATTGACATAATTTGATTTTAGTACATGATAGTTACAATACACCGTATGCTGCGTCAAAAATACTGTAAGTCTCAAATGATTTCTCGATTTTATAATAATTTTTTTTACTTCAAAGTCACTTCAAATTGATTTGTTACGAAGATTTCCACAAAAAAATAGTCACGCATTTTGTTCCCTCAAATAACCAACATATTCCGAAACATCAAATTTACGTAAAAAAAACAACTCACCCTATGAACCTGTTCAATTTGACCCTCTTCGAACTCCCTCCTCAAATATTTAGCCAGTAGCTCATAATTCCTCATACAAGCCACTTTAAGCCCGTTGAGCATATGGCATGGCTTATTCGAGTCTTTGGCCATCTGGCTAAACATGTAGAGATGTTGGGAGTCTATGTGTGGGAGAGTCAGTAGGGGAGATTCGGTCGGCCATCTGGCTTGGACAATGCCTTGCATTAACATCTGACATGATAGACAGACGGAAAGCCAGCCGTTTTCTGCTGATGTGTCTATCATTGCCTGGGGAGATAAATACATTTTGTGAGTTTTATTTTTTAACTCTGGAACCTTTTAGGGGGATGTTATAAGTTTGACTGCTATGTGTCTGTCTGAGAAACCGAAGCTGATAAATGGATGAACCAATTTCGATGTGGTTTAATGAGAGCTAAGTACCAGCAATGGTACCCGGACAAGCTTAGTTTTTTTATCTCATTACAATCAAACTTTTTTCTTTATTTAATGCCGGAAATACTGATCAAAACCATTGTAGTAGATTCTTTCTGAGGTCACTTAAATAATTTACAAAATTTACAGTTCAAATTCAACTTTAACTAAATGAAACTAAAGAACATACACTGCAGTTTTAGTGTAATAATAATTCTTATGACAACAAACAAAAATGAACTCTACACTAATGGACTTAAAGTTCACTTTACCAAAAACGAAGCTACTTATAATTTTACCTGTAATATCCTTATAGTCTGATCGAGCACAGACTTGGTATCGGTCAGGTAGTCAGAGTTGGGTAACGTTAGTCTCGTCATATGCGCTTGTAGCAGTAGGAACGCTTTCACGTTCGACGAGTCCAGGCTTAGAGCGTCAACGGGGAGTCGGCATTGTTGGGATAGTTCGCTGAAATTAAATATATTTTTGTTAGAAATTTTTGGAGGTTTGGTACTTATTTTTAGAGTAAAATATGGTTGTAGTGTATGCTTTGCTGTTCTTGTATTAATCCATCCTAAGGTTGCCTTGAAAGTGTGTTTTCAAGTTGGTGTGTCTAATAAAGCAAATCTATCTCACTACGGAGTATTTAATAAAAAAATGTATTTCTGCCTTGCCATCACGTCAGGTATTGACCTTATTTTAGTTTTGTTCCATCCATTTTTCAATAACTCCCTTCCTTGCATATTTACTTGCCACCGAAGACCAAAGCAATGCTTGTGCAGTCCCTAATATTTCCTATAATTGACTATGGTGACGTGTGTTACTACGATCTCAATGCGGACTTGCTCAACAAACTTGATCGACTTATCAACAATTGCATAAGATTTGTCTTTAACCTGCGGAAGTACGATCATGTTTCTGAGTATAGGACGCAATTGAAATGGATGCCCATTCGCCAGAGAAGATCGCTGCGCGCCTTGACGACCCTTTACTCGTTACTCAACTCTCCAACTCCTCCTACGTATCTAACTCCTCATTTTCAATACCGTTGCTCCGGTCATTCCAGAAATCTCCGTTCTTCTCACAACCTTCTTCTTCACTGTCCTTCTCATACTTCTGATACTATCCATTCTTCTTTTCATATTAAGTCTATCCTTTTGTGGAATGCGCTGCCCTTAGAAATCAGGAAGTCCACCAGTAAGCAATCATTTAAAAGTGCCGTGCGGAAGTTACTGCTTAATAAATTGCTAGAAGAATCACCATTATGATAATCATTGGAATATTATATGCTAGTATATGTATTATATAGATATATGTTTATATATAGGTATATATATTATTATATATATATATTATTATTTTTTTTAATCTTTTGTATGTTATATATTTGTAATAATATTTATGTACCTACTTACGTCTATTTTAGTATTCTATCTAGTCTTTCTAAGTAAGTAATGCACCTACCATGTTATCTCTGCATCACCTTAAGGTTGACTGGAGAGAATGCCCATGGCATTAAGTCCGCCTTTGTAATTTTATGATTGCATAAAGTTAAATAAATAAATAAATAAATAAATAAGACTGCAGATGAAGTGACAAGCAGATGCTAGTAACAATATCTCACCCATTTGAAGTATTGAAGCATTAATAGATCATTTATGTTCATGTTGCTGTGCAAGTTGCGGGTGAAGTGGGCCATGGTCTTGTATGACAGATAGTAATATTAACGCGAATATATCTCACCCATTAAGTAAGTCCTCGTTATGTCTGACAGGCAGCGTGGAGTACTCCTCGCTGTCGGCTAACACTCGCAGCAGCTCGTCCATGTTCATGTTGCTGTGCAAGTTGCGGGTGAAGTGGGCCATGGTCTTGTATGACAGATAGTAATATTAACGCGAATATATCTCACCCATTAAGTAAGTCCTCGTTATGTCTGACAGGCAGCGTGGAGTACTCCTCGCTGTCGGCTAACACTCGCAGCAGCTCGTCCATGTTCATGTTGCTGTGCAAGTTGCGGGTGAAGTGGGCCATGGTCTTGTATGACAGATAGTAATATTAACGCGAATATATCTCACCCATTAAGTAAGTCCTCGTTATGTCTGACAGGCAGCGTGGAGTACTCCTCGCTGTCGGCTAACACTCGCAGCAGCTCGTCCATGTTCATGTTGCTGTGCAAGTTGCGGGTGAAGTGGGCCATGGTCTTGTATGACAGATAGTAATATTAACGCGAATATATCTCACCCATTAAGTAAGTCCTCGTTATGTCTGACAGGCAGCGTGGAGTACTCCTCGCTGTCGGCTAACACTCGCAGCAGCTCGTCCATGTTCATGTTGCTGTGCAAGTTGCGGGTGAAGTGGGCCATGGTCTTGTATGACAGATAGTAATATTAACGCGAATATATCTCACCCATTAAGTAAGTCCTCGTTATGTCTGACAGGCAGCGTGGAGTACTCCTCGCTGTCGGCTAACACTCGCAGCAGCTCGTCCATGTTCATGTTGCTGTGCAAGTTGCGGGTGAAGTGGGCCATGGTCTTGTATGACAGATAGTAATATTAACGCGAATATATCTCACCCATTAAGTAAGTCCTCGTTATGTCTGACAGGCAGCGTGGAGTACTCCTCGCTGTCGGCTAACACTCGCAGCAGCTCGTCCATGTTCATGTTGCTGTGCAAGTTGCGGGTGAAGTGGGCCATGGTCTTGTATGACAGATAGTAATATTAACGCGAATATATCTCACCCATTAAGTAAGTCCTCGTTATGTCTGACAGGCAGCGTGGAGTACTCCTCGCTGTCGGCTAACACTCGCAGCAGCTCGTCCATGTTCATGTTGCTGTGCAAGTTGCGGGTGAAGTGGGCCATGGTCTTGTATGACAGATAGTAATATTAACGCGAATATATCTCACCCATTAAGTAAGTCCTCGTTATGTCTGACAGGCAGCGTGGAGTACTCCTCGCTGTCGGCTAACACTCGCAGCAGCTCGTCCATGTTCATGTTGCTGTGCAAGTTGCGGGTGAAGTGGGCCATGGTCTTGTATGACAGATAGTAATATTAACGCGAATATATCTCACCCATTAAGTAAGTCCTCGTTATG
This sequence comes from Helicoverpa armigera, assembly GCF_030705265.1. Taxonomy (NCBI): domain Eukaryota; kingdom Metazoa; phylum Arthropoda; class Insecta; order Lepidoptera; family Noctuidae; genus Helicoverpa; species Helicoverpa armigera. The sequence goes on along the minus strand of NC_087142.1, from coordinate 6,564,040 downwards.
TCTGACAGGCAGCGTGGAGTACTCCTCGCTGTCGGCTAACACTCGCAGCAGCTCGTCCATGTTCATGTTGCTGTGCAAGTTGCGGGTGAAGTGGGCCATGGTCTTGTATGACAGATAGTAATATTAACGCGAATATATCTCACCCATTAAGTAAGTCCTCGTTATGTCTGACAGGCAGCGTGGAGTACTCCTCGCTGTCGGCTAACACTCGCAGCAGCTCGTCCATGTTCATGTTGCTGTGCAAGTTGCGGGTGAAGTGGGCCATGGTCTTGTATGATAGGTAGTAGTAGGATGCGATGCGGCCCATCCAGGTGCAGTGGACTGTGCGTAGATCCTGGGAAAAATAGAAAGAAATCGTTACGGTTCGGGAAGTTACAATGGCTTTTTTACAACTGATAATAAATGGGGTAAGGAAGAGGGAATAGATTGAATACATAAAATATACGTTCTTCTTCTTATATCGGGTGTGTCGTTCATAATCAAATTAAATTAAATGCGTTAATATACTGGTTAATATATGTCGATTAACACAAAGATAAAAGAAAAATACGTAAAAATAAAAAAATGATTTTTTCAAACAAAGTAAATGGAATAAAAATGTGCAAAAATTGGAACACCATATAAAAGTCAGTCATTACAAACAACTGAAATTCTCCCTTGAAAACTGACAGCTGTCAACTGATCAAAACATATGATACTCCTAACTTTATCTCTGCTTTACACATGATGTTGTAAATTATAAAAACGAAAAATGACTCCTGTGGCTAAACCACTGAATGGATTAGGTTATTTTTTTTACAATTCGCCATAGAATATCATAGAGTATATGTGATATGATTTAATGTGATTGTGAACGACACACCCGATATAAATAGGTACCTACCTTGGGCTACAACTTTTAACGTAGAAAGCCGCTTTGACGTGACGACCTCTGACATGAAATTTTAATCAAAATTGCTGCCAAAGTAGCAAAGAGAAGTTTTATTTTGTTCTTCTACAAATTGCATTCGACTAGGATTTTAACACGACCCAGTACTCGAAAACCATACATACCTCTTCAATCTCCAAACAATTTGCATTCGCCAACGCATCGAGCGAGCTTTGCACTAAGTTAGACAGGTAATAGTTAACATCTTGCGGCTCCACGCTCTCCAAGTTATAGTATGAGGGGTTCTTCAGCAAACGACGGAAGAAATACGTCCATGTCATGTAGTCTAGGATGTCTTGTTTTGTTTGGACCGTGCCTGGAAAATAAAAGGAAGAATTGAGAACCTCCTCCTTTGGAGAAGTCGGTTAAAAAAGTATTTTTTCCTATGATGCTACTGCGAGCCGCTCTTTACCATTTTCCTAGCCTTTTCCCAACTATGTCGTGGTCGGCTTCTAGTCTTACCAAATGTAGCTGAATAACAGTGTTTTGTCGAGCAAATACCCATCTGACCTAAATTAAATATTGCTAAATGGAAAAATATGGTAAATGTACACACTAAGCACTATCGAAATTTAAAATACCTATACAGAATAGCAGCTTAAGGATTCTAAACCTTATTTACTTTGATGTTAGGATACACGAATACCGATAGACACCTAATACCTAATACCGTCCTATGGATATAGCAGCTTTTTACCAATATTTGCATGAAATATATTTTCAAACTAAAATTTCCTTTTTAATTACCTAGCTTATAAAAGATACTTACCAGCTACAATTTCAGCGTTAAGATGGTCGGGCAATACGTCCAGCAGACTGGACTCAACCGGGAACGGCTCGTACAGGAACTTTTTGTAGAAATTCTTCTTTTGATCGTGGACTAATACTACAGCCACACCCTCGTTGTCATACTGGAAAACATCATAACATTATTTTGTAGAGATAATTGTTAGTTTGCTTTTTTTTTTATTAATTTACCATTTAACCTAAACTAACCTGTTTTTAAATAGACTTGGTTTCAGCTAACTGTCTGAACAGCTGTTAACGTTTTATTTAGACTAATAAAATACTTGAATACGTTGAGCAAAAGATAAAAAGGTCTTGCGCAATTTGCGCAAAACTGCGCTAAACCAATTGTCATTTTTTTTTATATATTGTTGATTCGTGATCACCTTTGCACACTTGTCAGATATAGCTATTCATTAGACCATTTTGAGCTATACCTATCTAACTTTCACAGGATTTCTTTACGGATGATAATCATCATCAAGACTATGTAAATATTATCTTCCTACATCGAATTGTGTAGTTACCTATATTTTATGCAAATAAATAAATCTATCTATCTAACTACATATGTTCATACCTGTGGTCGTCCAGCTCTTCCCATCATCTGCAGCACATCAGTGATGGGCATGTCAACGTATCGCTTCTGTTTGCCATCGTAATACTCCGTGCCTTTGATCACTACCAAGTGAGCTGGGAAGTTCACTCCCCATGCTAGAGTCGCTGTGCAGATTAGCACCTGGGGAGAAAGGTGTTTTGTGAAGGAATTTTGAATAGAATATAAATATGAGAATTTTGAGACAGAATATTGTGCTATATGATTTTCGATATTTTAAGCTTTGATATAGACAAGTTCACAAGTTACTTAGAATAAGTAGTGCGTCATATTTTACATTGCGTTGGATAAGTTTTGGTTTGCAATTTGATAGCAAGGAAATCAATAAGTGACTACAGTTATCTATCTAGTATCTGCTAGATTTTCTTATATTTTTAACCGACTTCAAAAAGATGAGGTTCTCAGACTTTTTGTGCGCGATTATTTCACGTTTAGCTAAATCGATTTTGACGCGGTTTCAGCATTATATTTTTCAGACTTAGGAGAAGGTTTTAGGTATACCTATTATTGAAGCCGGTTTTATTTTTTGTAGCATATAATGTTACAACTTCTTTTTAAAATTAAATTCCAACTAAGAAATAAAAAAAAAATCCTGACACTAACCTGTATCTTCTGATTAATAAACAGCTCTTCCACGGTAGTTCTATCTCGTTCATGCAGACCCGCATGGTGTATGCCTATGCCGAACGCGAGCGTCAGCTTCAGGTTCGATTCCCGGATGTTGGCTAGAATCTGCTCCATTTCCGATTCTTGCATATGCAGCCATTGTTTCGGATTGTCCTCCGCTGCTAAATATGCGATGAGATCTAGAGCTGTTAACCTGAAAAGTGATCGTTTCTTTATGAGTTTCGGAGAATATTCAGAAACATAATACAATACATCCTGAGATATAATATTTTATCGCTTGTACTATTTATTATACTATATCCCATAGTGAAAAGCCGGCTTTATGAATACCGAATCAAACCAGTCGTCACTAATTTGAGCAATGGGTGGCAATTTAACGGCTATACTAGTTAAATCGTGCACCTTTACAACATTGAAATTTTCGCTTATTTAAGTTTTTAGCCAAGTTTGTATTTGTAACTACCTCTTAATCCTACTAATATTATAAACGCGAAAGTTTGTATGTATGGATGTATGGATGTTTGTTACTCTTTCACGCAAAAACTACTGAATGGATTTTAATGAAACTTTACAATAATATAGCTTATACATCAGAATAACACATAGGCTACAATTTGTAAACATATTGTTCGAAATACTAAACCTGCGCAGACGAAGTCGCGGGCACCAGCTAGTAAACAATATACCTTGGTCCGTGGTACACCTTATAGCAATAAAATGACTAATTGAGTGTAGTTACCTGGTCTGTCGTCTACTGGAGACGAAGACAAGTGCAGGGGCGCAGGGGGAGTGCGTGCGTATCGCCTGGAACGTCGGCTTGTTCATCGTCAGCATGCGCGGGCAGTAGTGCCGACCCGGGTGCCCTGATATGTGTACCTGGACAAACACGTGTAGATAGGACTTCGAAACACAATTAAGATAAACCCCATATATTTACACAGCATCATCTAGATCCCAACTAAGTAGAGATTGTAATATAGACACAAGACCACTGATAAAACGTTGTTGTATACTCTTCTTTTGTAAATTCGTACACATTACACACAGACGTTGTTCATGCACACAAATGTTTGACTTGGCAGACGTACGACCACTGACGTTGAACGAAAGACAAGTGGAATTAAATAAAAACGAGTAAGTAATAAAATAATATATTTTAAATTCCTAATAGTTTAAGTAAATTATAGCCAACCACGGGCTGCTTAAATTCTGTTCCCGATATCAGTGGTCACCTATATATTCACACGTGTCGTATATTTTACAGATTACGTTTAAAAATATAAATAATTTAGGCACCTGTTGAAAATAAACAAATGTAAATATTGCTTATCTTAGAGGTAATTATTACACACCTCTAAAGGCACAGGTCTAACAGAAGGCCTGAAGTTATACAGTCCCATTTCTCCAATATTCAGCCAGTTGGCCAGGTCCTTAGCGTTAGCCAGAGCTGTTGATAATCCAATGATACGGAGTCTCCGAGACGTGTGCGATTCTATGAAGTTTGTTCTGTAACAAAAGATAAATATTATACATTAAAAAAAGTTTCATCTTTTTAATAAAAATATTGCAGATTTTTCTGTTACGTAATTTTTAGGTACACATATTACATAAACGTGACGTCATAAACTTCCATTTCCAACTTTTAATGCCTTTTATATTTAGGTTTATAGTGTAACCGGAACGACTGTCAATCTGACCTGCTAATGTCAGTTCGATACCCCTTTTTAAGACAGTTTGCCAAACTTTCTGGCTTCTGGCTACCTGCCTGTAATGACTGTCAAGGTGTGCAAATGACAGCGAGGAACCAGCGAGGAGCAGGAAACATGGAGAATTTCTCAGGTCACCCTTTTAGACCGACATTTGTGAGTTATAAACACATATCTAGGTCAATATAAATTACCTGGACACAATAACTTCGAGCACGGGTCCTCTATCCTCCCCGAGCAGATGTATCTCGTCGATAACGATGAGGGCGACATCTCTGACGTAGTTGCGCGTCTGCCACGAGCGACTGATGCCGTCCCACTTCTCGGGAGTTGTGACTATCACGTGGGAATTGCGAATTGCTCGGATGTCGGGGGATACGTCGCCTGGGAGAAAAAATAGTTTTGATGTGGTATAAATATTAATATATAGTATATTAATGTTATGTTTGAAAACTGAGTAATTCAAAGAAATAAGACAGGGGTCTGAGCTGCTCTACTTTAAGATAAAATTATATATTTTTTTGTAACGAAAATTCTGAGCATATTGTTCAGGTCTCTGACTGTAACATTAACTAATACAGTGGGCATTATTCAATCATTGAGCTAGCAGTTCGATTGAACGGCAAATTCATATACAAAAATTATTCTCAGTAGGATTTTTTTTGTCGATTAGGGTTTCAAATTCATATATTGACTGGAGTAAGAGTTACCTTATTTATATGAAAAATTAAATAAAAACACGATAGAGCCTGGTAATCGTTATTACACCTTATTACTGACCTGTCAACTCAACGACTTGTTTTCCTAATCTCTCTTGAAGTCGCACCTTCCAGTCTTTTATTCTTTCCTTTACGAGAGCCTTCAATGGCGCTATGTATACCACCTAAAAGTTAATTATGCACTTTATAATGGAGGTTTTTTTTTAATGTGGTTAACATTAGGTTAGGTTTAGGTTTGAAAACCTATGGCCCTATTTGTGCAAAAATATTAAAGCTGAATATCAAAAATGTTTTATCCTTTCTTGGGAGTGGTTTCATAAAGCCTTTAAAGGCATATTGCAATAAAACTCTTGACTTTTAAATTGATCAGTTTTTTGAGAAAATAAAATTAGACAAAAAAACAACATACCTTACAATTAGGGTACTGATTAAAGACCCTAAACATAGCGACCTCAGCTACAATAGTCTTGCCGGACCCAGTAGGGGCTCCTAACAGCACATTATGGTCTGTATGGTACAAACAGTGGAATATCTGCGTCTGAATGGGGTTGAAATGACTGAAATTGTACAGCATTTCGAAAGCAGGGTTGTTTAATGCCGTCACTGGTAGCGGTTGGAGTTCTAGGAGATCTGTGGATGAAATTAGATAGATGTTAATTGGTGAATAGGTTATTTATAAGGGGTTGAGAAGAAATACATATTAAAAGGAAAGAACAGCAGAGAGAGGATAACAGGGAGAGAGAAAAAGGAAGGTAAGGTGAGAGGGGCTGAGAGAAGAAGAGATGAGAGTAGGGGAAGGTGAGAGAGGAGCAAGGAAAAGAGAGAGAAGGAGGCGGAAAGTAGATTTAAATGGAGAGAGAACAAGAAAATATCAATTAAAAACAAAAAAGGTCCACGTCTCATTGTAGATTATTTGAACTATTGTCACCAGAATCAAGAACAGAACGTTAAGATAAAGATATACAGCCTTACTTATAAAAATCAACTAATCATCTTCTAATCATTGTTTTAACTATTTACTACTTAAAGCCTTAAGTAGTGATTAAATTATTTTGACCTATAAACGTTGCTTAATCATGTCTTAAGTAATGAACAGATAATGACATAAAAACATACTAATTTCTCAACACTACCGGAATGTTGGTAGCTTAAAAAAATATTTGTCATGAAAACGTTGTGTAATGGCAACAATGGCATCCGTAAAATATAAAATTAAAAAGTTGAACTGTCAATAAACCGGAAATGAAAAATCAGCTGGTAAGAATCCAGCCATTTTGCTAATTAGCGGGTTAAACAAGGGTGTGAGGCTACTTAATTTGACAGCTCATTTAAGACATTGCTAAGAAAATGATTTATTTCAGCCACGTTTATAAGTAAGATTTTTTCATAAACACCCCTTAAGTATAACTTATTATTTTATAAGTAAGGCTGTTAAATTGTATTACCTGTGTGAGGTGGATGAGTTTCAGGCAGTATCAAGTGCTGGAATGTGAGTGGTAGCACACTTTCTGATCCTAGCCACCTGGTGGATAAACAAAATATGTGAATACTAACATACTTATTTCTCACATGAGTATGTAAAGCCATAACTTAGGACCTTTGAAAAGACATATTATGTAAAGTTATTGAAAGATTTCGACATGTCTTACTTTGTTGCATAGATGGCGCTGTAGCTATAATACCAGTATTTACCTTTCCGATGTAGCTCGTATGTAGTACTGCGGAGGTAAGGGCTCGCTGATTGGTATCGTAATTACCAACTCCTGCGGTTCATTTGTTATCACCTACAAAAAATAACATAATTTTAAAAGATTAGCAATTATATTTTAGCCCGAAAAATCTATAAACCCTGACTACTTCTACTGCTAGTCTATATTTTTTATGTTATTATTTGTTCCTTTATGTATTTCAGGCCCATAGAAAAAAAATACACAAGTATAAAATAGTAAAATACATAAAAAATAGAGGTACATGTAGAAAATCATTATTGTGGATTTAAAAGGAACATTGTTCTTATCCGATGACTCTTTGAACTTAGCTCCCAGGCTGCTTATAAGATTGTTTTAGATGTTTTCTAATTAAAAATTTTAGGTAATGAGAACTTGCCTGTTTCTTAGTAATGAGGAAGTACTCGTGGTAGTACATGATGTCTGTCTCCGGGTCCTCCACCCAGATCCAGAACGCCTCGGGCGCTTTGCCGTGGTACTTGTCGTTCCATCTGACAGAATCAAATAAAAGTCATTACATTGTTGTTCATTTTATCAAATGACCCCTCCCGCTGTGGGTAAAGCAGCGGTGAGGGAGTGTCAGACTCGTACTGACTAAAAACCGTCGAGTTCCGTCACAGGCCTTTTATGTACCAGGGCAGCGGTAATTCGCGCGAATAATCCCGCAGCCCACGAGCGACCCATCCCACGCGGCAAATAGCCTTACATGCAGTGCCACGTGTTATCGGTTGAAACGGGAGTTATCAATTGTTTCTTGTTCGCGAACGCGCACGAACGCCCGAAAGCTTCGTTCGTTTATTAGATTATACAAACAGTTACGTACTTGAAATTAGGCGTGATAGACAGTCGTATCCTTAGCACAGTTCTCGTGATAGGATGTAAGCTAGCCTCCATTTCTAGCAGCGGAAACTCGTCCGCACATTTCTTCAGATGACGGGCGTTCTTCGGGTTACGTATCAAATCACCTGGAATAGAAAAAGAGGATGGTTTTATAAAATAAAATAATCATGGGGGATCCTTACAATTTCATTTCGAAAAAAAGTTGGATTAAGCTGTAGGTAAGTCGAGTTTTCAAAGAGTTATTTATTGTGATTTGTATTTTTAGTATTGAGCCTTTTGAACCCACATCTTGGGACAATCTGAGGAGTTCGAGAAAACTTTAGAAACCTTGACAATCATTCAACGCAGGAAATAATTTAACCCTATTAATGTCAACAAAAAGGCAACTTGATAATGAGTTCATAGACCTTTTTGCAATTACATATTTTCCTACCACTCTTACACAAAAAGAACAAGACATCAGCACATGGTAGCGATTGTTACAAGTTCTCAAAAAAAGACTCCACTAAGAGGTCCACTTACCAATCAGTATACCTGATGTTATCCGGCTTGAGCATGGGATACTCAATATGTTTGAGTGTCTCTACAGTGAAACAGTTAAACTGTCGCATGTCACTGTAGAAGTGCCACTGTTGCAGTTCCAATTAACTAACTCTATTAAATACCTTATTTATAGTCCAACTTACCAATCTCCTTCCAATCCATGTCCCTGATCTGATCGGGCTTGAGCATGGGATACTCAATATGTTTGAGTGTCTCTACAGTGAAACAGTTAAACTGTCGCATGTCACTGTAGAAGTGCCACTGTTGCAGTTCCAATTAACTAACTCTATTAAATACCTTATTTATAGTCCAACTTACCAATCTCCTTCCAATCCATGTCCCTGATCTGATCGGGCTTGAGCATGGGATACTCAATATGTTTGAGTGTCTCTATAGTGAAGCAGTTAAACTGTCGCATGTCACTGTAGAAGTCCCATTGTTGCAGTTCCCATTATAGACCTTATTATAAGAACAAAAGGTCGACTTACCAATTTCCTTCCAATCCATGTCCCTAATCTGATCGGGCTTGAGCATGGGATACTCAATATGTTTGAGTGTCTCTATAGTGAAACAGTTAAACTGTCGCATGTCACTGTAGAAGTCCCACTGTTGCAGTTCTAACATCTTCGCCATCTTGAGATATAGGCCGGCCATGTAAGCGTTGTTCTTGCGGAGAGTTATCTCGAAGAGGGCGCGGATTATACGGACGGCGTTCTGTAGAGTAATAGGAGGAATATAATATGATAAATTGAAAATACAGTTCTTTACACTTTCTCCACCTAAAAAACCGTGGTCTTAAAAAACTACCGGCTTCAGTACTAGCTGTAAACAATCATTTTGAATAGTGCTAATGCTCTAAACCTAGAATCAAACCCAGTCCTTTTTAAAACCAGGTTTTTTAATAAGGAGTAAGTAGGTACATTTCAATAAAAATATAAAGTGCTTTGGGGTAAACATCGAGATTTTGAGTCACTATCCGCAAAGGAATTTTCAGTTTGCCAATTTACTAGATTTTACAAATGAGATATTCGCAATTTCATTTCTAGATTCGACTGTTTGTTTCTAAAATATGTGGTTTGGTTGTAAATATGTACATAAAGAAGTGCTTTGGGGTAGTAAATAATGGAGTACATAACGGTAGTATCAAAATTACACTCGAGAAGAATCCCTATACTCCTTTAACATAGCAACATATAAAAATAGCTCTTAACACCAACCTGACTAATATAATTAAGGTCCGACTGCAACGAGGATCCATTAACGCGTCCCCTTGACAGGTAAGTTTGTAGCAGTATGTTGATCTTCCAATGTATGTCTTCCGGTGCGTCTTCTATGCGTAACTCACAGTACTGGTCTTTTAGACTCCAGAGTTCTGTTAGCTCTTCTTTGCGGACCTAGAAAATTGAGAATGTTAACCAAACATGATTCCAAATATCGTGACACCTTCACACAGGGTCTGTTAGTTCCAAAGTTAGCTATTAACTAAACTACATATACTTTACATCTACATTTAATGATGACCAGGCCACAGCAAACAAGCATGCTCATCACATAAATGTTGATCGTACTGGGAATCAAACCCGGGACCATCAGTTTGGTAGACCGGTATGGTGGTCTGTACTGTGTGGCTTCCAGGCTGATTGTCAAATGTCAACAGTTACATAATATGTAACTGTTGCTCAATAAGCATATTATGCTTATCAAGCCTAGCGCCAAGTGAACTAACGAGCATTGAGCAAGCGTGGTGATTAATGCTCAATCCTTCTCCATGTGAGAGGAGGCCTGTGCCCAGCAGTGGGACGATAAAAAGGCTGTAACAGTAACAGTAACAGTAAGTTGACGAAAGAAATATACGATACAAAATGTGGAAAAAATCTATCCAAACCTGTTCAAGCCAGATTTTATGGCACAAAATATTATTGACAGGAATTGCAATGTTATGGGAGGTATTGAAAATGAGAGTGATACATTAAAACGTTTGCAAAATATTTAAAACTACTATCAAGAACATACCTTGAGCTGCTGGAAGTCAGAGCATCTCGTAAGCATCTCTAGCACGTATCCCTGCGTCATAGACTTGCGCACCATAGAGTTGAACACCTCCATCGTCTCGCACGTTATGTAGTAGTGACTCGCGGTGCGGCCCAGGTCTGTAAGTTACGAAATCATTTGAAAATTAAAGCTTTCTTCATCAATCCTTACTAATATTATAAATCGGAAAGTGAGTTTGTTTGTTTGTTCCGCTTTCACGCCGTAACTACTGAACCGATTGCTTTGAAATTTTGCAGACGTAAAGTTAGAAGTCCGGATTAAATAATAGGGTACTTTTTATCCCGAAAAAAATAGATATTCCCGAGGGAAAACAAAAATATTGTTTGCTTGATGGATGGATTGTAGATGGCGCTGTGTGTCGTTTAAAACAAGGTAATATATTGCAAACGAATATAAACATGTAAATTTAGAAGCTAAATGATACGATAATGAATCCCCGAAAATGAGGAATTCCCGAGGGATGATGTACAATTTGTTTAATCGTCTAAACTGTTTTTTTTTTACATCTACTTATATATTGCAGACGAATATGAACATATAAAGGACAATGGGCACAAATATATGGGACCTGGTATACCCCACCAATAGGAATGTCATATATATCATTGGATAGGCCTTTTTATGTAGAACAATATTTACTATGACAGCTTTGCTGAAATGTTTGTCCGTTCTGAGATATAGATCAAAAACTGTGCAAAAGTTAGAACTAAGTAATCTATTGATACCTCAAGTTTTTAAAGGAAAATCTAAGTACTACTAAGTGTAAGTCTTGTAAGTACTACCTGCTGTGCCCGATAGGGTCCATAATTGTTACTATTATGTAGCATTTCAACCTTTTATTGTACCAACTGGATGTTGGGCGTAGTGAGAAACCGCACCAATAGGAAAGTCATACATATCATTGGACAGGTCTTTTTAACTGGAACAACATTTACTATGACAGCTTTGTTCTATTGTTTGTCCGTTCTGAGATATAGATAACAAACAATCTTAAAACGGATGCTAATCAATACTGTAATCTGATTTTCTTTCATACAAGACTTACACTTAGTAGTTCTTAGATTTTCCTTTAAAAACTTGAGTTATCAATAGATTACTTAGTTCTAACTTTTGCACAGTTTTTGATCTATATCTCAGAACGGACAAACATTTCAGCAAAGCTGTCATAGTAAATATTGTTCTACATAAAAAGGCCTATCCAATGATATATATGACATTGCTATTGGTGGGGTATACCAATCTGCCCATTGTCCTTTAGAAGCTAAATGAATCCTCGAAAATGAGGAATTCCCGAGTGATGACGTACAATTTGTTTTATCGTCTTAACTGTTTTTTTTTTACATCTACTTATCCTGAAATAACTATAATTCAACGATCAATTCAATTTGTCGAGCACCTCATCTAAAGCTCGGGCAATGAAAATTGCCCGATCTCAAGAATCGTCTCTCCATTTTTCGCATGGTCAGCTCTATGTAGCGTGTTCCCGGGTTTCCAGTGCCCAAAATCCGCATGTTTTTGCTCCACAAGGGAAAACGTATAATATAGTGTACCATTCAGTTTTGGTTTAACAACTAATCGTATCCAGCGTTACATCGCGCTTCTTAGATTTTTCCGTGGGAATGAGAAGTTTTCTTATAGTTGTGATTTATACCGCAATATAACCGAATTCCACGCGGGCGAAGCCGCGGGCGGAAAGCTAGTATTAAATAAAAGCAAAAGGATTTGTAAAATGTATAAAAAAAGTCGCCTTGATGGGATGTCTAAACGATCTGAAACGCTGGAGGTTATTAAAAGGTATAAGGAATTTGAATTGACTTTGAGCATAAGTGTGATAATGATAATATATAATATGATGATGGTATATGATAATGGTATATGTGTAATGGTAATGACACACATATACAATTGTGTATGTGTTTGATTACCCAATTGGATAAAGAGCAAAAGAGAGGCCTATAAGTACATAAACGAGCGTCATACTGGTTTCCGTTACGTCATGCTATTCGGTTTTACTGCAAAGCACGGTAACAGATGTCAAGGGTATATCCACCATACATCGATAAAGAAAAATAAATAAATAGTAAGTACCAGTAATATTAAGTTGTCCAGTCCTCTCATTGTATCGTATCATATGAGTGTTATCTAACTGCATGGCAGCCGCAGTGATGAGCTCGCGACGTTTAGTCTCCAACATCGGTTCTTCTTGTACGTCTGAATATGTTAGACCATACACCTAGAAACAAACAACAACGTTTATTGACATAATTATATTAATATAATGCTATTGTCATTTTTTAGTTTGAAAAGTGAAGACATATCGATTTCTGAAACTTACGTTTACGGCCTTACTACAAAAACTTTAAACACTGTATATGTCAACGACATAATTTGACATTTTTTTAGACAAGTCTTAAACTGACGTTAAAAAGTTTTTGTGGTAAGACGGTTACGGATTACTTTTACGGATTTTATGGCCGTATATTATTTATGGATAAAATCTGTAAAAGTAGTTTTATTTGAAGAGAAGATAGAATAAGAAATAAGAGTAAAAAGATCATTACCTGTGGGTTAATCCTCATTCTGACAAATAGGTATGTGTAACTTAACCATTCAACAGCTTCATCGATATTTGTCACAGTGCCTAGAGCAACCTGAAAAGTTTGAATATGTGAATGGAAGTGGTATGTAGCCATTGAAAAATAAATATTACAAAAGTACAGTCGATTTTAAAAATATCAAATATTCACACCACTAGTATCTAATATAGAATAGTAGATATATAATTTAAAAGAACATTTTTATTAAGTGCGTTACAACTATCTCAGAATAAAAAAAAATAGATATTCAATTTAAAAATATGTCCAATGAATAGAATTTAAATTGGTATACAAACCTCAGCATTCAAATTATCAGCCAACAAATTAATAAAGTTGCTCTCAATAGGGAACTGATTAGTCATACTCTTGAGATAATGCGTCAGTTTATCGTGCGTAGTGATTATAATGCCTGAGGCCATCCTGTGGCATATAACCATTAATTTTTGTTTTTTTTTTTTTTACGAAAGTTAAGTCGATTTTAAAATGATCGAGAATTCACACTAGTGTTGTGAATTCGATATCGATACTAATAAATGGATATGAAAATTTAAGCATAGATACTATCCTACACAGATCTAGCACCGTTACAGAATAGTGCAAAATAAAAACATATGTGAAATAAAATTGGTATACAAACCTCAGCATTCAAATTATCAGCTAACAAATTAATAAAGTTGCTCTCAATAGGGAACTGATTAGTCATACTCTTGAGATAATGCGTCAGTTTATCGTGCGTAGTGATTATAATGCCGGTGCCTGACGTGTCGAACTGCGGCCGGCCCGCGCGGCCGAATATTTGTAGCACATCCAGTATGCTGAGGTCTACGAATGTGCCGTGGCTTTGGTCGTAGATTTCTGTACCCTGAGGACATGGGAAATAATTAAATTTTATGTCATAGAAGGCTTATCAAAAATCCTCATGAATCTAGGCGTGAAATGGTATTAGAGAGAAAGATAGAAAATATAATAAATTGCAGGTGTAAAAAAAAAATTGAAGGGGAATCCAAATGCATCGTAAAACTTCCTGGCCCTTACGGCTTACGGCCCTCGCTCAGCATAATGCTGCGACCCGATACGAGACAGAGTCCCGGCGCTGATTAAAACGTAGAAATACATAAGTAAAACTTTATTCTTGTGCATTTCATTGATGCCTTTCACGTAATGAATTTAGAGGGAGAATTCGAATTTGAATGCCAATTGTATCAATATTTTATATATTAACTTACCCTGATAACAACAGCGTGAGCTGGTAAGTTGACACCCCACGCTAGCGTGGAGGTACAAACTAACACTTTTATAAAACCTTCCGCAAAGTATTTTTCTACCATATTCCTGAAAACAAAGAAAGCAATAACATATTATACATACATAGACAATGACGAACAGTAGAGAAAATATCCTGCTGAATTGACACACTACTACACTCTTCTAACACATTTTAATTGGTGTGCGTCATTTCAGCTTAGACGAGCTATAATATCGGAAAAGTCATAAAGGTTCAACCCCAGTATTTCCTCATCTTTGACTTACCTATCACTCCTCAGCATACCAGCATGGTGACACGCAAACCCACTGGCAAACAACTCAGCCAGTTGCTTATTAGGACTACTACTTATACTCTTCATAGCTTTAACAAAAGCCCCTGAGTCTTCCGGCTCAAAGTACTTCAAATGACCCTTCTTTTGAGCTAGTTCTTTGAGCACCATAGCTGTTTGATGGGTGGCGTTACGAGCGTGGACGAATACCATGACTTGATGACCTTTCTGGACCATGTCGGCCGCTTTGTCGTAGCATATCTCGTTCATTGATTGCATCTGTCAGAATTAAAACAAAAAACAGAATGTAGGGTTGTTACTCTTATCGATATTAGGTCACAACTTATCGATTTTTAAAAGCTTTAGAAACAATGCGGATTGATTACCTTAACTATAGTATTTTTATATTTTTGATTATATCTTTTGGAACAAATAAATGAAAATATATGATTGTTCATAAATGGCAAAACTTTAAACTTAGATCTTTTTGATCAACAGTAGTTCAAGAGATCCAAGTTTTATTTATCAAATCTTTATGCAAAGTAAACACCAAGTGCTCTTTTATTTAAGAGTACATATTATGTTTCTCTTTTATACAAACACAGAGTATCGATATTTTTTCCACCCTTAATGAATACCAGAAAAAGATTATAAAAATAAACATACCTGTCTGAGATGTGACATGCCACCGCTACCAGACTCCTTGATGCCTATAAACTGTTGTTCCAGCGGCACTGGACGGAAGCGAGAGTCGAAGAAGAATAGACCGATATTGGGGTTCACGCGCAAGAACCTGTTCAAAGAAAAAACGATATTATGAAATAACTTTATCTAATTAGAACGTCATAGGTATGGTTAAAGGGGTAATTTGCTTTGAGGACTCATTAGTAGCCGTGTACCATAATTAAGTCCTCAAAAATTTATTTTTAGCGACATAAGATCGCTAATTTTACCTTACATTGCATTTATTTACGTTCAAATCATAATGTACAATCAATATAATAATATTTATCTGGCCAGAAACGACCATGTTTCATAAAAAGATCAAGTGTTTAATAAAATATTCAATTCCAAACCAGTGTTGTACAAATATTTTCGTAGCAACACTAAACAACCAAAAATTGTATTAAATACTCAATACTTTTACTGCTTTCCACATGTATTCTTAGGTGGTATTATTAATCTCGCCCTAATATTACTTACTTACCTAGCAACATCTAAATAATTAGGCAGAGTAGCAGACAGTCCGACAATACGTATCATATTCTGCGTAGACTCGACTTGTCGCAACGTCCGAGCTACTATCGCTTCGACAATAGGTCCTCTATCACCTTGCAACTAAATAACCCTTGCCTATTATTTAAATAACCGTATCTTAATATAAAAACTTACCTAGCAACATCCAAATAATTAGGCAGTGTAGCAGACAGTCCGACAATACGTATCATATTCTGTGTAGACTCGACTTGTCGTAACGTTCGAGCGACTATCGCTTCGACAATCGGACCTCTGTCACCATGCACTAAATAAACCTTGCCTATTATTTAAATAACCATATCTGAACATAAAAACTTACCTAGCCACATCCAAATAATTAGGTAGTGTAGCAGACAGTCCGACGATACGTATCATGTTCTGTGTAGACTCGACTTGTCGCAGTGTTCGCGCGACTATCGCTTCGACAATGGGTCCTCTGTCACCTTGCACTAAATTAAACCTTGCCTATTATTTAAACGACCATATCATAATATAAAAACTTACCTAGCAACATCCAAATAATTAGGCAGTGTGGCAGACAGTCCGACAATACGTATCATATCTGTGTAGACTCGACTTGTCGCAGTGTTCGAGCGACTATCGCTTCGACAATGGGCCCTCTGTCACCTTGCACTAAATAAACCTTACCTATTATTTAAATAACCATATCTTAATACATATAAAAACTTACCTAGCAACATCCAAATAATTAGGCAGCGTAGCAGACAGTCCGACAATTCGTATCATATTCTGCGTAGACTCGACTTGTCGCAGTGTTCGCGCGACTATCGCTTCGACAATAGGACCTCTGTCACCGTGTAATAAGTGTACCTCGTCTATTATTATTAGTTTTACTATGGACGCTAGTTCGGTGTCGGCTGAAATTAGATGCATGAGGTATTAGGTAATTTTGCTGTGCGGTAATTGTATAGGTCTTGATATTTATTATTTTTGACAATTTATTCGACAACATAAACCGTACCAACAGTCTTTAATTGAATTTACAATGGGCAATATTTTATAATTAAAAAGTCGATAAAAAAGGTGTCGTCGTAAAAAAACGTCTATATATGTAGCCATTATCACACAACACGAATCTTTCAAATTGCTATAAAAAAAACTTAGCACTGGACACTTTTTGGAATATCAATATTTTAGTATGTAGGTACTAAATATCGATATTATAAGATCTGTCAGTGCTCTAATTTTTTACTCCTTAATCAATTAATTCAAACATCAAAAATCTTATACAGCAATAACATTTTTGGAACATCGATAATTTAGTCCTCACTTAATATCGATACTACAATATACCACTAAACACATCATTCCCATCACTACCCCACTAACCCAAACACCAATAATCTACTTACTAGCACCCTTCCTAGTAACGACATCCCATTTCTCAGGCGTAGTAACAATCATTTGCGTTTGTTGAACTTCAGTCTTAGTGAGTTTCATATCACCAGTTAACTCTCTCACGAGTATACCGAGCCCTTTGAGTCGCTTGCCGAAACTCGCCGTCATTTCTGACGCCAAAGCTTTCATTGGGGCTATGTAGATTATCTGGAAAAAATTATAATAATAACATGTATCTATTTTTTGAGGATAAACCTATCCTCAAAAAATAGATACATTTGGAAATAAAAGAAAGGCAGGAAATATGGAAAAAATATTTATAAGTCAATCTTAAAGTCCCTTTTGTTTACATTTAAGGATACGAAAAAAATCGTGTGTAAATGTTGGTAGATGGGACATGGGGTGGGAATGGGAGCATCGGTCTTTGTACTCCCATTTATTATGAGTTTACGGATGTCCGCAATTTTATTAAGACTAATAAATGGGTTTTGAAATGGGGACCATTACACAATCCCAGTCATAGAATTTGTGGCAAGTTTGATACAGTAGATCAAAAGGAATAATAGTTATAGTAGAATTTATTTGTCCCAGATTCCAATCAAGAAAATACCTATAGTCAATAAAAAGTAGCACTCACCTTAAACTTATTCTTCATAATAACATTATTCTCTATATGCTGTTTGATCTGATGCACTACAGTTAACAGCGCTATGTTAGTCTTGCCGGCCCCGGTGGGAGCGCAAATCAACAGGTTTTCATTAGTATTGTATGCCGTTTGAAAGACTACGGACTGTATCCTGTTTAACTCCTTTATGTTTTCGAAAGCCATTTGGCCTATCTGTGAAAGAAAAAAGAGGTAATTATTGTCGAGTCCAGTGCAGTAGAACCTTAATATGTGTGAAGTTAAGTTATTTACTTTTCTGTTCTTTGCAGTATACATCATATGCAAAAATTTGTTATTACAACATATAAACATATCATAATATAGATAAAACCTAGTCATCATCATCATCATCATCAGCCTATCGCAGTCCACTGCTGGACATAGGCCTCTCCAAGTGCACGCCACTGAGATCGATTTTCGGCTTCTCGCATCCAGCTCCTGCCAGCCGTCTTGCGCAAGTCATCACTCCACCGTGCCTGAGGACGTCCTACACTACGTTTGCCGAGGCGCGGTCTCCACTCTAGAACTCGTTTACCCCAACGGTTATCGGTTCTTCGGCTAATATGGCCAGCCCACTGCCACTTCAGCTTGCTGATTCGGTAGGCTATGTCGATGACCTTGGTTCTCTGACGGATTACCTCATTTCTGATGCGATCCCTCAGAGAAACGCCGAGCATAGCTCTTTCCATAGCCCGCTGAGCGACTTTAAACTTGTGGACCAGCCGTACCGTCAGTGTCCACGTTTCGGCTCCGTAAGTCATGACAGGTAGGACGCACTGATTGAAGACTTTGTCTTTAGGCACTGTGGAATCGACGATGTTAGGACTCGACGTAGCTTCCCAAATGCAGCCCAACCCAACTGAATTCTCCTATTCACCTCGTCCTCAAAGTTGTTTCTACCTAACTGCAATGTCTGCCCGAGGTGTACATATTTCCGAACAACTTCGAGAACGGCGCCGTGTATCGCAATCGGTTCCGGTAGAACATGTTCATTGAACATGACCTTGGTTTTGTCCAAGTTCATCCGTAGGCCGATGCGTAGAGAAGATTCAGCCAGGTCGTTAAGCATCTGTTGTAGGTCCTGCAGCGTTTCCGCCATGATGACGATATCGTCAGCAAATCTCAAGTGAGAGATGTGTTCGCCATTGATGTTGATGCCGCGTCCTTTCCAGTTCAGCGTCTTGAACATATCCTCCATTGCATTAGTGAACAGTTTCGGGGAAATAACATCCCCTTGTCTCACTCCTCGATGCAACGGTATGGGCCTTGTTTGCTGATTCTGTACTTGGACGGACATTGTAGCGGCTTTGTAGAGACATCTCATCACTTGGATGTATCGCCAATCTACTTGACAACGCTGCAGGGACTCCAGAACAGACCAGATTTCAACCGAGTCAAAGGCCTTCTCATAGTCCACAATGCTAGACACAGGGGCTGATTATACTCCTCGGTCTTCTGTATAATCTGCCGCACTGTGTGGATGTGGTCTATGGTGCCGTATCCGCTCCGAAACCCAGCCTGCTCCGGTGGTTGGAATTCGTCGAGTCTTCGCGCAAGTCGGTTCGTGATCACTCTTGAGAACAGCTTATAGACGTGGCTTAGGAGGGAAATGGGTCGATAGTTCTTCAACTGGGTTTTGTCTCCCTTTTTGAAGAACAGGACGACAACACTCCTACTCCACGCCTCTGGAGTTCTCCCTTCAAACAGGACGGCATTAAAAAGCTTCTGGAGCTCCCCCAGTACGGGCTTACCTCCTGCTTTTAAAAGCTCTGTTGTAATGCCATCCTCGCCAGGGGCTTTTCCATTTTTGAGCTGTCTCAGAGCGATCTCGATTTCGCCACTGCTGACTTCTGGCAGGTCTTCGGTGAAATGGCGTGTTAATGTGGCTCTAGAATCCTCATTTCCGGGATCAGGTCGAGATGCATGCGATGCGTATAACCGGCCATAGAAATTTTCCACTTCCGAAAGGACTGCCGGCACCGAAGAAACGACTTCTCCACTTGTTGTGGTCAGCTTCGTCAAGTGGCTTCTTCCAAGAGATTGTACGAACACCTTTGACCCCCGATTCAGCTCAATTGCTCTTTCAACCTAGTCCCTAGAATAAAATTCAAACTCAAATATTTTTTGCACTAGTTCTAAAGCTCAAGTTACTAGAAAAAAAGAAAAGTTATGCAACAAAGATAAAGACAGGCGAAATAACATAACATAAGGAAACAGAGTAATAACATAAATAAGAATAAGAATAAGTAAATAATAAATAAAAAATGTATTTACCTCATCTAACTCAGCAATAGGCACTCGTTGATTGCCAACAGTGAGCGGCGGGGGATCGTTCTTAGGTATTATCACCTCTTCATATTCTTTATTGTCTTTCCTTATTGCGTTCTCCGGAAGAATCAGTTTGAGGCCCGATACGAAACCTGGAATTTTAAAAGTAAATTGTAAACTTTATGTTTAAATTTTTAGTGAACCTACCAACATTTTGTAATAAACCTACATATCTTTGCCTTCAACTACATCAACTGCCTTGTAACATAAATATGTTATTGTTTTTTTCAGGGTCTATACTCAAAGAGTAAAAAGGGACCACATTGCTAAGACTCTGCTATACGTCCGGCTGCTTCTCACCAGCAAGTATCTCTTGAACGGTGATTTCTAGATAGTTCAAGAGGCTGACCTCCTTTTAGCCGGATTCAAAAGTGATTCCTGAACGAAAACAGACGTAAAACTAGAGGTACTTGTAGTAAAATTCTTACCAGCAGAGTTTTTGGCATCAATAGAAGAATCGTAAACGTTGGGATATTGCACTTTGGTTTGGAAATACGAGATCTTCTGTAGCACTGGGTCGATGTTGTTCGCAGATCTGGATGTAGAAAATGGTACCACCGGCTTTGACAGCTCCGCTAACCTGGAAATTCAGTTAGAAGTATTATATGCGTCAACTTTGTTTAATTAAACCTTCTCTAAAAAAACATAAGTTTATAGAAATATTGATTAAATTATGGAAAAGAAAATTCTACAGCATTTCAAAAGTTTATTAAATACTTTATGATAAAACATAACAGATTCTTGTTCAACGTTTAGGCTGGGTTGAACCATTTAATTATAACGATAACTAAACCATAATCAGCCGCGAAATTGGCACCCATTGCTCAAATCGAAGATTTGACTGCTAGTTACGATTTAGTTACCCATAGGCATAGTTAAGTAGTGCAATCCACCATTGATAACTTACCGTTTAGCCCTCATCTGAGCAATATTAATCTCCTGTTCCTCATCATCATCATCATTCTTCCTGTTCTTGGCTTTCTTCTCCTCTTTCCTAACTAGTTTGGCTAACATCTTCTCCTGTTCAGATAGCACTGACACCTGGCATAAGTACTGAGGCATTTTATTCTCGGGGAGTATTGCTGCAACTGAAATTAACGAAAATGGGGAGTGTTAAAATAATTTACCGGTAATTATCAGACACTGGCTTCAGCCCGCGGTTACACCCGCGTTCTGAGACAACCGCTTCCCGTATTCTATATCCTTCTCCCGAGTCTAAGTTACCTCCCCTCTAATTTTCAGCTTAATCGGTCCAGCCGTTCACGCGTGATGGCGTGACGGTCTGACGGAGGATGATTATGAAATTATTGATAGTATCACATTTAGAAGGAAAAAGATCCACTTCCAGCTTCCAAAGGAAATTATTATTCAAAGCCAAAATAAAATTCTACATTATGCAAGTCTATGTTAGTCGCAATTATTACACCATCTGTAATAGTTAATTAGTTGCATTACTTACTTTCCGAAAGGGTAGGTCCAGGCGGAGGTGCTTTCAAACTATTGATAATATCATTTCTATGTTCAAGTATTTCCTGTATGAACTCAAACTTGTCAAAGCCGAGCAACTCGAACAGATCATTTTGCATTTCATCATTACTCCGAGGAGAATTCAGTAGAGTTATAATGGATTGGAGAATGTCCACGCTTGATATACCCTCTACGTTCTCGTATTGACCTTTCACTTTTGTTTCTAGCCAGGTTTTGCCAAACTGAAAATATTTAAACTGTTGAACTATATTTTAAAGGAAAAGTATGCCTTGGGTCTTTGAAATAAAGCACAAAATTGCATGACACTTATTATATAGTAGTAATAATGGATGGTGATGTCATCAAGAGTTGAGAGAACAATTGAGATAAAAATCTATTGATTTAGAGATATAAATATTATGAATAACACATGGCACTATGGCCAATCCTCATTGAAGGCATAAAAAATATCAACAGCCTTTTTATCACAAATCAAATAAAATCAAAGCATTTATTCGTGTTTATGACGTATAAAGGACACAAAATAGTCAAGCGAAAACATGGTAAACAAGAAAAAAAACGAACAAGGTAGGAGAAAAATATTTGTCACAAGTATGCGAAATGGCTCTCGCTCTGATTTCAGCATTTCAGCATCATTGCTGGTATATAAAAATATGTAAAAGTTAGGTAACTTTACAAAATATAAATCACACTTACTTTAGACTCAGGACCAGCGACAGGAACTTTAGTAACACTACTACTAGGTTTAGCAGCCTCACTGTTATACTTCATAGAAAAATCAGTGACAAAAGCACTAGCAGTTGCCGGCTTGCTCGTCAACTTGGCCAGCGGTTTCTTCACCGGTTTGTACGGGATATAGTGGCATTGTATGTGGTCACCCCATAGCTTGATGTTCTCTTTATTAGATTCGGCCTCTTCAGTACGAATGTAGTCTTTCGTTTCATCCATTAGGTCTTCAGATATTTTTGTTACTATCTGGAATGTGAATAATTTAGGATTAGCAATAGTTCTATATGTATTATATTTTGATTATATATGTGAAAATCGTCTTGAAATAAAAGGTGAAAATTAAGCATACGTTTTCTCTATTATGCCTAAAATTGGGTATGTGGTGTGAGTATTCTTTCAGTTCAAACAAGAGCCTAAGATTTGTATGAACACACATTAAGTTGCCTAAATTTTTGGTCTCTTATTAGTTTACAAAATTGAATGAATCATGAACTTTAGAATAAGTAATTAAGTATACATTTTACTACAAACTAAAAATTAACAAAAAAGAGACATGCTATAATCACCTCACAAATTTTATTTGCTGTAGCAGAAGTAACAGTGCCAAAAGTTTGCCGTAACTGAGACAGATGCTTTAACATCACAATATCTTGATCTAGAAACATTCTCAAGCTCATTACTGTGGCGTCTTCTATGATTTCATCAGATTGATCTCCGGTGAGCAGCTTACAAGCTTCTTTTAATTCCGCCAAGAGTTTTAGGATCTGATTTGAATTTGGTTCATTTTGTTTTACGTAGTTGTAGATGTCGGTGAATGATTTGTATCTGGAAAAAATGGGTTTTTTACATATTACATTTTTCAGGCACTTCTGGTAAGTAATTAACATACTTACATAATATTTGGTAAATATAAAAAAGTTTTGAATACACATACTGTGTAAGTAAATGAGATGGAATTACATAATTATTTATTTCCTCAAGAAAATTATTAATACAGTATAGGTAGGTAGAGTTCATAAGGAAATATTTAAATTAAACAATACATGTCTATGAGCTATGTTAAAAATATTTTTGCCATTCATCTAATGAGAAATATTTACAGAGGATTTTTTTAAAGGCTTAAAAATTAATTAAAAATGCTCATACCTCTGTAAGTTCTTTTTCTTCACCTGCAGCGGTTTCGTAGGATCTATAGTCGGCTTCAAACATCGTGGTTTGTCCAACTGAGTATGAGCCCTTAGGGCTCTCGTTATCCGTGGTAACTCAATCATATTTCAGTTGTTCCTGTAGAATTTAAATTTGAAATATATTAGTACTTGATAATAGATATCAGGTGACTCTATTTCATAATAAAAAATCAAAATATGTACCTTTCAGTCGGTGAAACAATGTTGTGAAATATACAACGATGAAAAAATGTAAACAACAAAAATTTTAACCTACATTTAAGAACACTGTTAGTTAAAGTATTTATTTACATGAAAATTGATTTAATTGAACGTAAAACAAGTAAGTTCAGTAATATAAATTAATTAATTTACTAAATAAATTCACGAAAAGATCGACACGTATCAATGACAATGACGTTATGAGCAGCTGTCGATTGACATTTGACAGTTGAGTTCAGTTGAGTTTGACAGAAGTGAGAATGACAGTGACAGTTATTTTTTTATGCTGGTAATCGTTTTTATTGGGGGTCATCCATAAAATATGTGATTTCATTGTAACAAAAAAGGTCACAAGTAATGCTTTCCTCAGCCATAACCACAGACCATAGCCCAGATGATGACCCTTTTATTACATGCTAACGATACTAACATTAGGTTGATGCCTGTATGATGGGACGATGAAAGGCGTTACGGTAATGTTACTTTTCCGGGTTGATGATGCTGTGTGCGTACCTGATTCCACTGCATTCTGGGCTATGTACTTACTTCGCGCACTTGGATAAAAAGTAGCAATAGGCTGCTTTTCTACCGGAGGTTTACTATGCTATAGGTGGATGCGGTTGATATCCACCAGTCATTGCATTAGTAGGATTATTACATTACATTGTCGTAGCACCAGTGGAAGAGTAACTATAGACTGTTCTATCCTGGTCACCTGACCGGATAATCTGTCCCCTTTAAGTCCCACTATCAAGCTCTTTCCCACGGCTTAGCTGAGGTATGGAAATGAAAAAACAAATATCAGTTACAACATTTTTATTTCATTTAATTATTATATTTTATGACCACAATGCTTATAGCTATGGCTTACCTACAATGTTGTTTAAAATATATAGCGCAGCGACGATAACTAGTGACGCTCTGACGTCATAATGTAAACAACGCTATAAGTAACAGCCAATTTATTATCTAATCCCATAACATACTTCTGGTGTGTTATCATTTTACCTTACAGTGAATGTTGGGTGCCATCGTTCTTGAAACACAATACCATAAAGTTTAACCTATGTTTGTAAAAGGCAAACTTTACTCTTAACCTTTTTTTGAGTAGGGATATTGATGATATACCTACTCAAAACTTTACCAATTTCCTTGATCGTTTATCTTTCAATGGTGACATTTCTCTTCCATGATGGTTTTAGAGAGCATTATTTTGCAGCGTGTGTCTTGAGAAAATTATTTACATTATTTTAAACGTCTATGCATTTTAGGCTTTCTTATGAAATGGTAGAAACATGGAGCTTAGACTACATTGAAGATGATGGTGTTGGTATTAAAAAAGGCTGCAAAACTTTCAAGATACTGACAAGAAAATATATGAAAACTCCCGCGTGTTATACTTTTTCCATTTTCAAAAATATTGTGTTTCAAAACCGTGGCGTCATACTTAAAAATTACGATCTAATTTTCTCCCCCTAATGAGACTGTCAACAATAACGATGTGCAACTTACGTACTTTTTTATTAAAAATCGGTCTCCGTACATGATATGAATATTTACCTATGTAGAGAACCGATTTCAGTATGATAATGTAAATCCCATCCCCCTATATTTATGTAGTACTGGCCAATTTTCCCAATACTATTCTATATCGTAAATGTAAGGCAGGACTACGTTTGGTCGTACTCGCATCGAATTGTGTTTGTATGGAGTATTTACGTGGTTATTAAAATCGATGGCAATGCGATAGTGCATTGCAGTTTGCAGTGCTTGAAAAATGTTTTTTCATAATTGAGTGTGTGGCGCAGTAAGCTGTTAACGACCAACAGTAGTCTTGCCACGATTAATATTACTAATGAGTGGCTATTTATTTGAAACATCTAATTACCTAGTGTGAATTTTTACAATTTCTAACTACAAAGCTGTTTTTACATACATTAATACACACACAGTAAAAAGATATTTAATGCATTATTTGTTGTAGTTACACAGGATAGATTATATATTTTTAAAAATATTGGCCAGTTACGATTATAGTTTATGTAAAAACGCAAGATAGCACAAGTCCTTAATATAACTCTAATTTAATTTTACTTAAACAAACAACAATTTGATTAAGTACAAATTTTCGTTTCAAATAGAGATCACGGTTATAGATTACAGCTATATAAGCGATTAAAACATAGTAGGTAAATAATTCACTATACCGTAGTGTGGTGCTACCATGGGCCCGATACACGCTATGTAACAGAACAATACAGTAACTCGTCATTACTCGGAACTTTGAATACAGAATCAGCCCAAACGTTCGCCCATTTCATAAATGGACCGATATTTATTAAAGTGTAAATATCTATTCATATAACACCTATAAAGTGGTAGGATTTACAAGCAGATAAACATATTTGTATAGGTAGACAGTAGATAATATCAAAGGCTAACAATTTAAACGTTTAAAAAAAGTACAAAAAGAAACGACTCAAAATAAATACTCAAGAAATTTGGTCCAAATGGAAATCAATACCATTGCATTAATAACAGCCTATTTTCGAAAAAGTAAGAAAATATTCATGATATTACTGTATTTTTGATAAGTCTTATCTAATAGCAAATATTAATTTCTGTGGTAAAATTTATAACAAAGAAAGATCATCTAAAAATACTATATTTCGTAGTAAACAGAGCATTTGTTAGTGATATAAAAGAAATCATGTCAAAGACGCGTGATTTCGAAATTTTACAAAAAGTTTTGATAGGATAAATAGTTGATATTTAGTAGGCAAAACATCGGATATATTTTGGTGATATTATCCAGAGGATATTTAATAACAACACTAATTACTAGGAAAAGAAAAACAAAAGTTTCAAAGTTCTTTGCTGATGCCTCGGCAGCTGGGATGTTTATGTCTCCTGCAAATTCAAGACAAAATTATATTTTTGATTCTTACAGACTCGATGGTGCAACTAAAATTACATATTATATAACTGATTTTAATTATGTATAAGATAGGATGATGGTTAATGTGGACAGTTAATGTTATTTGGCTCTTGAAGTGAAGAGGAAGAGATGAAATCCAACGATGGAAGAATTAATAAAAAAAATGATGGTGATGAAAGTAACATTAACTTTTGAGCACTATATTCCGCAGACGATAATGAAGTTCAATAAGATGATTAAATTAATTTAGATGAGATAATGTAATGAGGTGTACCTGTACTCAATCCATACCTCTGCCTCAATCCTCCATACAGGTGGTTTACAGACCTAGAAAATTAAAGCTCATTAAACAACGCCATCTAATGATAAAACAGAAATAGCAGTACAAAACGAATCCACAATATGTATAATGTTTGTAAATCATTAAATAGTTAACTGTGCAAGAATCAGTGAATTTTATCAAAAGGACGACACATTAGAATGAAGAATTTTGTGTTTTAGTCTTTTTAGAATTCTTCGTCATGCAAAGTTTTAATGTTAGAATTTTTTTTTCTACTGAAATAGAATTTGTTTTTTAGAGCGCAATTTGTTTTTTAGTCTATATGATGAACATGATTGGCTAGTAAATTCTGACTTCAATATAATCTATGAGAATCTTTTTTTTTATTAACACAGTGGCAAAGATTTGATGACGATTAAGGAAATTATCAGATACGCTATTTATCTTTTCTTTTCATATATTCTTGGATGAATTTCACAAGACAAGAGCTTGCAGTACCGCGTATAAATATAACACTGTTCAAAGCATCGGAAGCACTGCATTGTAGCAATGAGGTTATATACTTTTTTAAGCTTTTTCATTTGTACGTCATTATTGAAAAGCAGGTCCCTTCATCGATGTAAGTTTATCTGACGATAACAGTAATATATCAATTATTAACGCATATTTTAATAAAGCATAACTAAATTGGGGGTAAATCTGGGACAAGCATCGCATTCTTGGATAAAAGTAGAATAACTCTTTAGATCAAGCAATTTATAAGATCTAAGTTCTAATTCTTCAGTAAGTCTTTGCATAATGGTTTAATAGATATGATTATAAAAACCACAAGAGCAATCCCAGACAAGAGGAAACACATTTGCAAAATAAAGCTGAAATTCACTTATAAGTTGCTATTCACATCAAACGACACTCAGAGGAAGAAATAATTGTGTATGAGGATTTGGTAGCTGATAGACTTGTTATAAAAGATGTGATGATCAAACTGTAAGATGAATATTCAAAAACCATGTAAGTGATGTGAATGCAAACTTATAATATGAACAGGAAGATGTCGAAACTGCATGAAACATTCTCCGATAGAGACAGATATACGAAGTGACAATAGAACAGACAAAGCCAACACTTATTCATTAACAACGACAAATGATACGTCTTGCCCACTTACCAACATAGGCTTAGTACCAGTAACGTAATTAAAAATTAACAACATACGTTATATACTAAGTATTTCATTAATTATAACAAGTAACTTCTAAATTAAACTTCGGTTACCGAAACTTGTTCACACAAAGTTGGCTGAAAATGTGGAAAAAATAATGGTATGGTTAGTCTAATAACATAATAATGTGTAACAAAACATAGATGTTACTAATATGTTTGTTTAGAAACAATTGTATTTACGTACCGATGATTAGAGCCAGGATGATGATTCCAATAACAGCTGCGATTATCATCATCTGGAAAGTTTAGGAGATCATTAAAATTGAAGGCTAGAAAGGAACATGAGACCCATAAATCAGAACATAGAATATAGGTAAGCAGGATGCAGAGTTAAAGAATGACTTGTTCCTTTTGAAAGGTGCAGATATAGTATTAGGATTGATTTCGAAGCAAAATCAATTCTTGGCAAATCATCTCTGGGTAGTTCAAAACGTCTAATTCAACTAGATGACGTAGGCTAACCTAATGGCACCTTATTGATCATTTTGTTTTAAGAAGCTCTTATCTTATTTACTTTAGAACTTGTATACTTTACCACCTCCAATAGTTTTGTCAGATAAGTTTACCTTTAGATTTTGCAACCAGAATTTGCTTTTGAGTTTGCCAGCCTGCTGTTCAAACTGTGATGCTCCCTGTTGCAGTGCATCTGTGACATAAATACTTAGATTTAAGTACAATATCCACAAAAAGTCATAGAGATGACTGACAATCTCATAATCCGCAATCGTTCTAATTTTGTCATGGATTATTTTATTTTGGATGGTTTCAGAGCAGCATATAAATTGTTAACTCAATAGCTCTTGATCGACGAAGAAGATGAAATGATCGATAGATTGTATAAAGAACGATATGGTTTGATATGGTTTTGGAGTGGTTCTTGAAAGATGTCAGCAGATAAGTGGGTATGGCAGATGAGTTGGTTCAAGGGCAGGGGAATGATGATGATGACATTACTCATTGTTTTCTTGCTTACCTGCTCGGTCATCAAGTTCTGAGAGTTTCTGATCCCGCTCCAGCACTTTCTCCACGTTCGTCTTCATTATGTCCACCACCTGTAAAATAAAAAAAGTTATCAAGTATGTGTGTGTACCTTTATTTGATTTATCGACTGAGTGGCCGAGAAAGACCGAGAAAAATATGGATTGATTTTATCTGCAAGAGAACATGAATTACTGCTGATAGAGAGGAATGGAAGCGGAAAAGCTTACGCTGATCCCAAATTAATTTTTGAACGAAGGAAGAAGGTGTTAATTTTAATTTCAAATTATTTAAAAGGCTATGTTACCTAAACTACTTGCAATATAAAAGCACGTTCATGAAGGGATAAAACTATGTAAAATAGTTTACCAACTATACGAAGTACTTATTGTATCGGTGTTTCTCATTAGTGGTAATGGTGTTATATCGCTATAGCAATTAACTACACGCATATGATAAAATGCAAAATGATTACTGAAACCTAACCTTGTTATTAAACAAAAAGGGCATTATTATATAAGTAGGTACTACAATCGTAAACATCCGAATAAATTTTGATGCAAGAAATGAATGCAAGAATGCGGCGATGTAAGAATAATGTCTTTTATAACAGTGCTATATTACAAACTGTTTCATATTGAACACAGAGTAAAAACCAAAAAGACTAACACATAATTCCTACTAAGTTGCGTATCATGGTGTCCCTTTTATGAGTCTGCCAAGAGATAATGAACAAAGATATTTAGGCCAAGGAATCCTCAATAACAATATACTTGACATAGTACCAATACTTAATGGAGACAGAGATGTGATATCAGCAAACCCTTGCCTCAATTTCAAGAGCATTTTCTCCATATATGACGTCACTAGCAAGATAGTTAGGCTCAATGACGTCAGAGATATGACGAATCACTTTCGAGGACTGTGGAAACTTAATCTTGTGAAGTGAAGGATTTATCATTGAATAGATTAATGACATACTGCTGAACATTATTCATCTCTCTATATTCTACTAGCTTTTGCCCGTGGCTTCGCTCCCGTCAACTGACTTCTCTACTTTACCCTATTTTTTCATAAGAACCTTCTCCTGACAATAACAAACACAACAAAAAAAGAATTAGCCAAATTGGTCCAGGCGTTGTTGAGTTATGCGCTTACCAACACATTTTGCGATTCATTTTTATATAATAGATTAGGTAGAAGAAAAGTAGAACGATTTTGTTTGAGAAACTACTGAACCATTTTGAAAAATCCTTTCGCTGCTGCCATGTTACATCATCCAAGGGTGACATAGATTATTATTGTATTAATTTTGTAAATAATCATAGGTATGTGTGTATTTGTCTTTAGGGCCTATTTTATCTATGGACCAATGCAGCCTGAAAATAAAAGGATTTTAATATGACTATCCGAAAGAGAAACTACGAGAAACCGCTAAATAGAGTAGTTGTGTGTATCTTCTTCATTAATTGCTATACACCTTGTATTTATTACTAAGTTAATTAACCCTCTAGGTGGAGAAACATCGGACATTTCGTTAGTGTCAATAGCAAATAGTTGGTCGGGCAACTGGCGTTTAATTTCCTGCTTCGAGTCTACTCGGTGACATTCGGTGGCCATTTATGTCCGTAATGTGAATTCAGGCCGTTTGTATCTAGTAAATATCAATATGTCGTGTAGGTCGGGTTTTTAATGAATTTTGATTGATTTAGCTATTTTTTTTACATTGTGCTCTTAGAAACCTTTGAGAGTATGTGAGATATTTTTGTTCAGATTCGGCCTAGTCAAATGAAATCAAATAATGTTATGTTTTACATGTTTATTATGCTCACCATTTTGTTCCTTCTCCGGTATTTAATTATGTACCTACTTAATTGTATATCTAATTGTATAATGAACATGGTGGTGACAGAAAGAATACTGTAATACTGAAAGTCAAAATAGTTTATTGAAAGTAGACTAATTAGATTAGCACTAGTTTTTTTCGTCAATATTTACAAAAGATTACCCGACTCCCAGACTAACTAAACTCGTATTTTTAAGCAAGGGTTAGACGGTTCAGTCTAACCGATCAATATTTAAATATAATAACTATATAAACAAGTACATTTCTATATCCATAGTTTGACGCGCGACTGGGCGTGCCGACAGACAGGTAAATATCCGCCCACTGACCATAGAGTTCAAATGTCACGCTCACGCTCTGACTCATGACATTAATCTATACAACATATTCAAATACACAATGGCCCATGCAATACATGATTTTAATAACATATGAACATTGAAAATCGCTGATAGTCAAAAAACTACCCGTAGTCACTTTCTCAAAAGCTTCACAAAATGGGTGATGTAGGTGGCTGCCATCTCGAATTTCGCCAAAACCGGACCAACATTAAAAAAAACCCAGACATTTGGCGTAAATCGTATTTTTCCCCGAACGACCACGATTCTTTTAAAATAAAATAATACCTAATTTGTTATCCATTTACTATTATTTATTAGTATTTAACATATACTTAAATTCAATGAGGTGCTTTCTTACATGAAAAGTGTCCGGGTTTTCCCCGGACATTTCTTGAAACCCCGCCCGGACGGCCTCCAAACGAGGACAAATCCGGGTAAACCCGGACGGATGGCAGCCCTATGTAGGTAGCACAATTTGTCAAATCGGACCACTAGTTTCGACATTAAAGCGTTCAAGCAATCAAACTTATTAAATTGATAATATTAGTGTACATAGTTTAAATATCGTAAATATTTACTTCTAAAGTTAATTTCCATCCTGAAAATGTTTTGAAACGCCATAATGAATGAATACGAGCGTGCGGCTGACAGCAAATTATCCACCCGCCCACGCGGACCGAGTTCTAATGTTTCACTTAGTAACCTCTGACTTACGACTCTAATCTATACTGGGTTACAGATACGCAAATTGAAGACTTATTTTAGGTAGTACCTAAGTATTGAAAGCACGAGTAGATCTTCCGAACAACTCGTACGGACGTAAACTCGCAGATTTTCCGTTGGGTTTTTCCAAACGAACATGAGCGATAGCAAACAATTGACAACTACCTACTGGTTCAAACAGTGATACATGAAACGCGACAGGCTTTTCGTCGCTCGCATGGCGCGAAAAAAAACCTCTATTGTGAAATCGTTGTAAAAATTGGACACAAGATGACCAAAAAGTATTCCTCAACGGTAACATATTTCCACTAGCTTAACATGTTTTAATTTGAACGCACCCGGGGAGAAAAGAAAAAAATATTTCTTTTTTGGAGGCGGCTGTCGAAATAAAAGCTCGTCAGCTATTTTTAACCTCCTTGCAGAAGGTTTTTCCCTATCATTATCTAAAATACAACAAAATATTAATATTTAAAAGCAGAACTGGATCCTCACCTCATCGACCTGCGCCTGCGTCTGCTGCAAGCGACGCTGCGCGGCGATCTGCTGCGGCGTCTTGGGCCCGCCCACCGGCATGTCCCCATCGCCGCCGGGCGCCAGTCCGCCTTCCGTCGCCCTGCAATGTGGGAATAGGGGGTTTATGACGTCATCGAGGTTTTGGGGGTGATATTCTTCGCACGGAATGTGTGGTTGGGATGTATTCCGTAATGTATGTACTAGCTAGCTAGCTGACGCAAACTGGAACAGAGAGATAGATAGGTACGGCTGAGGACTTTGTTTTGTACTCTATGGATATGCCAACTTAAATATGCTGCATGGTCTATTTACTCTCAATTATCAACAAGTTCCGAAGATGGTTACATAATACATACATAGTGAGAAGCATTCTTTTTATACATAATACTCGACTAATATTTATGAAAAGAAAAGAAGTAACCTGCCAGGAAATTATTATACTCCGAGAGACTCAGTAAACCAACCATGTTGTCATCTTTTAATTTTCTAACAGTTTTTCTCTTCAGCATATATTTCCCAAGAGCACTAGCCTCCAGTTTATCTAGAATATCGCTTAAGTAATGAGTTCGCTTCATAAAACTAATAGGTCGAGGAGGTTGTCGCCATTGTGGGCTCAGGTCTCAGGTCAACCCTCTCCGTAACCCCTTGATAGTACTTAAATTAAGTGAATATGTGAAGGATGTGATCAGTTGTGTACCTATACTAGGGCTGTGAAAGTCGACAAGTATATAAATCATCGCCTTTGCACGTGTTTTAAAGAAGTAGGTGTGCCCCGCCCAGATAAAGACCGCCATTGTTATAAGACACACTCTTCAGTTGTTTTGCCATATTCGAACAAAATAACAGAAATATCATGAAGATTAACATTAAGAAATCATAAGATTAGTTAGATGTATTTCCCAACCCTACTTCAAAGGTTTACAGCATCTCCATCAAACACATCTTTGTATCAACCTTTATGAATCGGAATTTCCCAGTATTCTCTTCAAACTGAATCTTCGAAATAAACTGGAAATTATTCTCGAAATTCGTGGAATGGGGTCACAGTTTGAAGATACTACAGTACGGTACACAGACGATACCCGAAGGCGGGAGGTAGCCCTAGTTAGTGATCTGTTTCAGAGAATTTGTGCCAACTCAGCCCCTGTAAGCTTTATGCCCCAGTGTATTTTATGTGGAGTTGTCTTTTACGAAAAAGGGTTTATTATAAAATTGAGGACGGTAAGCTAGTGAGGTATGAAAGACTGTAGATAAAGTTGAAGTGTATAATAAGTGTGTTTATGGATCCCGCAGTTTTATCATGTCTAAATAATAAATCAACTCTAATTTGCATATTTTGTGGTTTGATTAGCTTGAAGTACAGCGTACAGTAAGGGGTACTTTTGGAAGAATAACCATAATGTTTGACGCTGTAAAAATGCAATTATGAAAAGAAAGCACGCCGTGTTTCTTTTTTGTTTTTGATTCCACACAGTTAACTAAACTCTGTACCCAGCTTAACAAATAATTCAATATTTTCTACAATTTCCTGAAAAAGGGAAGCTGCGAAGTTCTATCAAAATGAAACTTAAAAACAGTCTTTGAACAAGGAAATTGAGTAAAGAGGCGAAAAATTATTTTCGCAGCGTTCCATTATCAGGCTTTTGGCCGCCTATACGAGAGGAAATTGAATTTAGTTGGTTCCTTTTAAAGAGAAATTCTCTTTGTGAAGGTCAGTGACTTTGGAACTGATGAACCCTTCAAACGTGATAGATGAAATCATTTGTATCATATTTTTATTGTGCTATAGTTTTCTTTGACAGAAATATAAGTATTATATATTATATGTTTCTTTATAATGTTGTGTGGATAACGTGAAACAAAGTAGGTAAGATTGTCTGACATACGAGAAGTAGGTACTAGGCCTTCTAATATAACAAAGAATCATCATCCCTCGAGCCATTTCCTAACTATGTTGGAGTCGGCTTCCAGTCTTACCGGATTCACCTGACTACCAGTGTTTTTTGATATAACAAAGAATATGCTTCAGAAAAAACGAATTGTGAATGCCTACTTATTACATCAATTTTGTTCTTTATCCAGAGTATCAATTCAATAACGCTCCAAGCAAATATGAACAATCAAATAACAATCATATGTTTCTGTTAACATTACAAATATTTCGCTAAATAAACTGATGAATGAAGAATTTTTCTTCATTGACAATAGAATTCACAATGGGCTATATATTAATAATAACAACCATTCATTTTCAACATCAAAGTAATTTATTTGACCTTTGGCATTAACTTATCATAAAGGTAGCTTTAAGTCTTACTTATTTTGTTTCATTATTTTTATTACGCTTTATAAAATGCCAGTAGGCAAATACAGAGCGTAGGATTTGGTCGAGTCTACAATATTTTTTTTGATCTTTGTGCCTGGTCAAACATGGGAAAATTTTTAGCGAATGAATTCATTTACCTTTTCTGATTCCATGGACATGGATATCCTTTGTAAACGAAATAATATGAGCATAATGTCGGTGCGTTTGTTGTGAGAGTTTGTCAACAATATAAAAAGGGGTTTTGAATGCCCATGACTAATCATATTAAGGCCGAGTTTCCACCAGCGAATGGCACTTTTTTCTGACGGACACAAATGTTTTTTCTGGTCTACTCGCTCTAGCAATAGTAACAAATTGCGTACGAATTGCAATTGTGAATTGCAAATTTTACAAAACGAGTCCCTGCTGAAAACCTACATATTTAAAATGCGATCTATAGAAGTAATCCTTCAATTAAAATAAAAGCTCCAACCGAGAATTTAAATCCGTAATAAGTAAAGAGAATAGAAATAAACTGCCAATCTTCCCACAAGTAACAAGATAAATACCAAATATCATAATAAAAGCGATTTAGCACGATGATCTCAACAAAGAATGCGGTCCGTAATACAATTCTTAGCGAAATTAGATTTTCAGACAATTCGGGAGCCATTTCCCGCTGTTAATTCTCCTATGGTCATTTTGTAAATGATTTTCCTTTTGTATTTCTGTTAACTTTATTTATTCAGTAGTCTCTCTCACAAGATGTCTTTTGGACCATGTGTCTATTATATTACCATATCCACGTTCAATGTTGAAAATGGCTTTTAACGGATTAACTCTTTCAAAGTGATGTTTGAGATATAAAGTAGGTACATGCGGATAAAAGATAGCGTCAAATGGGTTATCTAATATTGAAGTATTTTTTAAATCAAAGTTCGTGAGACTAACGCATCGACGCTAAGAAACAAACTCTTGAGCTTTTAATATAGGTAGATGTATGTAGGTTACATGTAAACAGAATGTTAAGAAAGGTTAGACAAGGAATTTTCAGCGAAGAAAATCGTCTAAAGCTTCTGAGAGCACAAATTCCCCTAAGAGCGAAAATCACATCAGGAATTTCTGATCGAATAAAGTGGCCTTTTAAAAGTTCTTCAAGAAATATTGAAGGCTTATTTAATTTCTTTTTATCTTCCGATTTCTTAAAGTTATCTAGATTTAAATCTTTATCGGCCACAGCTGCATCACTGGAGATTTTAATCTTGCAATCAAAGTTTTAACTTTTCCTAGCAGATATTGTATATCTTCTTAATTTTTAGGAGTCACTGATTCTTAAATTATCTTTGACTTATTCTTAAGCCTTTTGATTTTTATAATACAATTGAGTGCTTCAATAAACATTTCTTCAAAGGAGGATAAAGAAATTCAATATTGTTACCGTTGTAAAGATTTTCCGGGCCGTGCACATTTCCTCTGCTTGTTCTCACAAAGATAACTCAAGGATACGGGTAAAATGGACATGAAAAACATGGCTTTGGTATTGATTACAAATTGCGTGTTTTTTCTGAATATTTTTGCAGTGATTTCCCATGATAACTGCGCCAAGTTTTATTTACGTGAACAGAGAGAAATAAATATATATATAATAAATAAATATAAATATAAATATATATATAAATAAATAAATATAAATATATATATAAATATATAAATAAATATAAATATAAGAAATAAATATAAATATATATATAATATATCTAAAAGTCGTGGTGGCCTAGTGGGCAAAGAACCAACCTCTCGAGTATGAGGGCGCGGGTTCGATTCCAGGTCAGGCAAGTACCAATGCAACTTTTCTAAGTTTGTATGTACTTTCTAAGTATATCTTAGACACCAATGACTGTGTTTCGGATGGCACGTTAAACTGTAGGTCCCGGCTGTCATTGAACATCCTTGGCAGTCGTTACGGGTAGTCAGAAGCCAGTAAGTCTGACACCAGTCTAACCAAGGGGTATTGGGTTGCCCGGGTAACTGGGTTGAGGGGGTCAGATAGGGCAGTCGCTCCTTGTAAAGCACTGGTACTCAGCTACATCCGGTTAGACTGGAAGTCGACCCCAACGTAGTTTGGGAAAAAGGCTCGGAGGAAGAGAAATAAATATATCTTAAAAAAAGTGATCACACACACTTCTCCTAGGTACTGATCATCGTTTCTTCCATTTTACATACATAGTAGGATAGCGTCAATCTTATATCTACACTTCATGTTTTTCAACAATATTCTAAGAAGACTCCAACCAAGCCATAAACACTAAAAATAACCTAAACTTAGGCTACATCACCAACCTATTTCAAAATAACCTTTTCCCAGAAGCAGACATTTCATCAATAAATAACAGCCTGGTATATTCAAAGGGTTTAATTATCCTTTCAATTAGCAAACATTGAAGGACTATGAATGGCAAGCGACGCCGGGAGTCTATACTATAGTTAGCATCTCTGCTCTTGACATTGGTGTTATTGAATAGTTCTATGAGTAATTAAGATAGAAATAGGTGAGGTTTTAGACGAAAAGGGATGTTAGCGTAAATAGCCATTGAAATATTCTTACCTTCCATGCTTTTATGGGTTAACGGGTGAACGGATTTTGATAAGCTTTGGTATGTGGATTACTTTACTTGAGGCACATCGAGGAAGATGATATAACTAGTTTTTCATTTTTTATTGTACACAAAAATACATTTTGACACACTGAAAACATAGAGATCATATAAAACGGCAAGCTTTTTTATGTTGAGCTTGATATTTTATCAAAACACCAAGTTTGTGTCAACTTCAAAGTTTTAATACTTTTGCTTAGCGATAACAAAGGATATAGTTTGAAGTTAAATAAGCTATACTACTTGAGTTAATATAAGTCACCATTCTGTTATATGTATATATTGTCAATTACCTACATATCATCTTCCTAGTCTTTTCCCAGTTCAAGTCAGTGCAAAGTACCTATACCTATGTACCTACGAGAAACTAAAAATATGGGCACTTAAATTAATCCTCTACATTACTTTATATCATACTAAAATTTTACTCCAATACAGAGGTAGTTTAAACCAGTTTCATTTCGAACTAAATATCCTTCATACCAACAGCTATCTATTTATTAATTCTAGTCATGAATTTATGCATTACCGATGTTCAAAGCACGCATTGAATTCCTGAATAGAATTCGCTTCGTACTGAAAGCGTGACCTATTTCATGAGTGAGAAAATCTGCTCCACCGCTCGCTTTTATAATGAGAATTTCTTATAATCAAGTTTGTTATGAAGACTTTTGTACAAAAGGAAATATTTCGGTGTAATTATGAAGAATAATGAGATGAGATGGTTTTAGATCGAGAAGTATGGAAGAAAAAGGCATACAAGGGTACAGGTCCCAAATAAAGATTGGGCTAAGGTATGATGATCATAGATTAAGCATCATCATCTGCCTAGATTTTTCCCAACTGTGTTGGGGTCGCCTTCCATGATATTTAATTTAGAAGCATGATACTTAAATCATAACCATTGAACGAGTTTGAGCCTTCATCGAACATCTTAAAAATCATCCTCATATAACTTAAGTACTTTTTGATAAATATATGTAGCATGTAGTATGTACATGCTGTTATGTTAGTGTAAAATCTCGTGAAAAAATAATAACACAGTTACTGTAGATAATAAGTCGAAACGAAATATCAAAGTACAGAGAAATTCAAGAAATGGAACAGTGGAGTTTCTCGCTAGAAAGAATTGTAAATGTCAGTGTGTCAAACACCAAGTTTTGATAAGAACAACGTTGTAACACTTTTCCTATAGTTTGTTATAGTTGAGTTTGAAATATTTCTTGAGACCAAAAAGTAATATTATGTAGAGTAAATTTATTTTTTTTAGTTTATGAGAGTAATGCGTAATCTCCAGACCTTCAAACCGATTTTTGGAAAATATTTCAGCTAGTTATCTGTGACTGTGCTATTTCAATTTTTTCCTAGTGAAGGCAGTAGTTCTTACAGGTTGCGAGTGAAACCACGAGAAGTTACTGTTCAATTCTATAATTTATAATATTGATCGAAATAATATTTTCAGGCTATGTAGGCCCATTAACATTAAAGATTAAAATACCTAGTGGTTTCCATTATGTTTTCCTACATGTAAGTGTAGACAAATGTAGAACCACAGTTTTCTACAAAACTTTTATTAACAAGCATGTTTGTTGTTTGTTTTTAATTAATAATTCGTTTGTACGGGTTCTCACGAAATTAAGACGATGTTTGGAATGTTGAGGTTTTGTGTTTTGGCACGTGTTTTGGGAAACTCATTTTGTTCGCTGGTTTTAAACTTTGTTATTCCTGCGTCTTTCACTAGACTGATGATGTGGTTTGATGGTTATTGATGATTAATTATGTCAGATTTTGAAACGTCATACTTAGAGTATAGGCAACAGGCTACTTTTGTACACGACATGCTGCGCCGGCACCAAATTTTCATATACTTAGGCATGCAGATAATGTTGATCTTAAGAGAGTAAATACCACTAAAACCAGAAGCTTTTTACTGACTATTAAGTGCCTTAAGAAATATTTTATCTGTAACACTGAAGTCTTCTTCCAAATAAAGGAATCAAAGAAGAAAGTCAATCCGAAATATATAAAGTGAAGTCTCCTACTAGGTACTGCAAATTTATAACTTATCGCCGAATATGAGAGACTATTAAAATTTATCCTATAAATGACCCTTAGGTTGAACGACATAATACCTTTATCTGACCCTTGTGTTCTAATATCGTGTATGCAAACCATAAACGTAGCATGCAAAAATACATGTGTGTATATTTTCTAAAACGTTACCGTTCATGCACATTTAAGCATAGAATAAGTATGGACCAATAAAAATATATATTTTTTTAAGTGTTTCAAGAATAAAAATGTAAGATAGAGTAACA
The DNA here is from genome assembly GCF_030705265.1 of Helicoverpa armigera. NCBI lineage: Eukaryota > Metazoa > Arthropoda > Insecta > Lepidoptera > Noctuidae > Helicoverpa > Helicoverpa armigera. Next base: position 6,524,031 of record NC_087142.1, on the reverse strand, counting down.
CAATCAATCTGCACTTGATGATTTTTAGCAATCAACCAAACTCTTCTGTTATTCTTGTTACGGCATTTCCCATCCGAAAGAGAGAAAATACGACATCTAAATCATAATTTTTAAGATGACCTTGACCCTTTCCACCTTCCTCTACTACAATGTCAATCGACCTTTCTACACCTTTTGAAAATGTCGAGTTTATTTTAGAATATTTCCTACGTATCCTTATAAAATATCTTTCTACTTAGTAGTCAGTGAGGTCCTGATAGGTCAACGGTTTTATCCCGACCTTTAGAGCGTCAGTCAGGCTTAGCAATTAGGATCAAGTGTCGATTAAATGAGGGAGCGGATATTTTGTAGCTGGCAACATTATAATGGATAATGAACTTCAAACAATTAAAATATAATTAAAGTGTTTTTTGGGTAATGGAATAATTTAATGTTGTATTTCAAAAGATCAATGGGGTCTTTCAGGATATTTCCATTATTATCATTTTCTTTGGAGTTCAGGTTGTCTGGTAATTTTTTTGTCTCAACATCTCTGTTGTAATAGGAAAATACATGGAACTCACATTTACTGATCTTATGTCTTTTATATTAAAGCTGATTTATTTAGTACAATGGGCGCCGCGAACTATTTAGAAATAAGTACCTATTGGTGTAGTTACCAACATATCCCTTCGAGATAAACCAAAGCAATTTTGTTTCGTTGTAACAAAATACTTGATTTATAACAATACATAATCAAGTATTCGTAGCAAACATCCACAGCTGACAGACAAAGGTCAGTCTAACCCTAAAATACTGATGAATACTTTCGCAACACAATCCGTAGGGAAAGCTAAAAGATAACATCTACGATTGAACCCGCATGTTGCTTCTGTACGTTCGTGGTTTGAAATTTTAATGTATCTACCTATTGTGCAGGGACGGTCAATATGGGCGCGTGTATGTACCTACTGACTTCGATGGCGTTGGTAGAACGTCGGCTTTTTAAGGTTAGGTAGTCTTGTGACGTTGCTGGTATTGGGATTTAAGTCCCTAGTACAACATACATGTCAGTTTTCTTAACACAACTGTTTAGGTACCTAATCTAGTTCAATTTTTCAAAGCAACAATTATTTTTAGTAAAATGGAAGTTTATGTTCTTTGGGAACTTAAATTGTAAGTTCGAATTATGTTTCTGAGACTGATGACTCGAGATGATTATGTTTCTTTTTTTAATTAATCTTTAGATAGATGAAGCAATTTAGAAAGTTGTGTGGTTTTGTGTCTTTTTAACCAACAAAATCGTTTCGTTTAGTAATAGTTTGACTTAATTATTATAGCGGTTAATAGCTCTCATATTACAACTGCTTTAATATGAAAAGTCATTGCAGTTCAAATAAGTAGCTTGTACTATACCACATTATTTGGCTTGCCTTTACTATCGTATAGTTTTCAAAAGCTATAAAACAAATAGTATGGAATTTTGCCAGTTCCTTTCCATGTGGTCTACTTCTCTAAAACGTGCAACTAGTGTTTATCCATTCACAAAACTAGTGTTTTGGAATAAAACGATGTCTTCGACTTGTTCCTATAAACATAGGACGATTCGTTTATATGGAAGGTACGTTTTCCAAAAAAGAATCTTCTGTAGGCTGAGCTCTTGTTCTTAAAGTCCTTTAGTTAGTAAATTACTTTGTAAAAATATATTTGAATGTGTTTATTCTTCGTGTATTCAAGTGTGAATACTTGAGACCACCCAAAATGACTGGTGGTAGTCAAAACTCGGAACCTTATGAACCAGACTCACAAAGCTAACCCACTTACAAGGTTGTGGCAGGTCAAATAGTCAATTAGTCGTTTTAAGGATGATTCTGCAATTCTGGAAGCCGACAAGAAAAAGATACCTATAAAATGCCTAGGCATATGGTGTTGGTCCAAATACAGTGTGATGTGCTTAGTGGATCTTCTCCAATATTATTGTAGAATCTGTACAGGAACGCCGGCCATCATTTGAATGTATCCTTAGTGTACCTACTTATAAACCCAAAGGAGTCTACCATCAGTATAGGCCAGTGACTCTATGTAGGTAGTCATTTGGAGATATCATGAAGACCAATAAACATGCACTACAAAACCCATACATACATACATCTACAGAATGTCAAACAAGAAAAAAGATGACGGATTGACTTCATACAATCAATCATGTAGGCTACAGCTACGGCGTCATGGCTTCCCAAAAAAGTCATGTTAATAAGTAAGTACATACTGACCTGTTATGATAAAAAAGGATGAATATGCCAAATTACCACTAATATTCTAGTTATTGTTCATTTGTTTTAAGAAATTATGGAATACCTCTACATAAGGACAAAACGTACAGGCCACAAGGAGGTTGCATATCTATAGAATCTATAAACCATTGTGAGGCGGCGTACTATCGAACGATTCATGAAAGGCGCTATAAAATGATGATTTTAGAGATCTCTTATTTCTTAGAAAGTATGTGGTACATATATGAGAATGTATGAGAATTTTTAGACGTATTTGAATGGTAGAAAGAATGGAACTTACATTTTTCTCTTGTGTCCGGCGCGAGTTCTTCACAGTCGACAGGCAGTGGCCCGGTTATCGATCCTTTTTAGCACTCCAATCTTATCACCGAACGATATAGTCATTCACCAGTTAAATCGCTTCTCCCAACTGTATTACTTCACTGCCCGACACCAAATGAATGTAATTTATGAATGGAAAGCTCTCACTAGATTTCCCTACAAGTATATCGGGCAGTGATCTATTTTTAGTCACACCTTTCCCGACAAAAAACACCCTTTCTACGTAAAATGAAACCCCATGAACACACACAGTGATTACACGTACGAACTAATGTAAAAATACGCCGAAACTGCGATGCAAAATGTGGATATTTTTCAGAAAATATAGACAGAAAGTGGAAAACCTTCCGCGACGAGGTTTCCCGATTTGTATGGGAGAGGGCGCGTCTGTACTCGCCATAATAGGCATGTATTGTCTAAAAATACCAACTGTTCCCAAGCTGGTAGGATTGTCAACCTTATGTTATCAGCTTTGAGTTGAAAATGTATCTGTGATAAAGTTGGAGGGTGCGTCAATGTGTGGTCGTTAGTTAAGGGTGTGTGCGTGAAATTTCGCGCATGCGTGCTGTGACAGTGAGATGGTAACAAAAATCAATCCGCGTCGGTAGGTGGGAGTTACGTAATGAGTGGGACACGAACACGTCGACAACTGTACTTGCCCTTAATTGGTATTAATCTTTAAAATAAAACATGTCGCAATTTACCCTGTCATTGTTTTACTTAAAACAATTTAATAAATAAATAATTTGATATTAGCAATATAATTTGTCTTTGTTAAGCGTATGCCTGAGTAGGCGATGGCGTGGGCGATCACGAGTATATTCCCGTCGTTGGCACAGCTTTATAATATTATTTCTTTCTCGAAACCTGTTGTACAAAGGGAAGCTTAATAAAGCAGAATTTTCTCTATTAAATTGTTAATAGGTAATGTATTTTTTGGTAGTTGTGGGCGAGTAATCTCGTGTACTAAATGTAGCGCCCACGCATGTACCTAGTATTTGTTCTCCAGACACAAATTATGTTTACTTAATATAATAATATTACGTTGTACCATCCTACTCCTCAGTAAATGAAGAATAATTTATTATTTGTAGCTTTTAATGAAGATTATTGGGGATAAGATTATAGATAAACTTGTTGGATTTTGGAAAATCCCAACTCTTTTTATATCCATTTATCTATGACTCGTGCCCCTGAAATAATATTGGAGCACCACTCAATGTATCACTAATATACAAACAAAATGTATAAAAATCTCATTTTACAAACAGACTTTGTTACAACCCAATTTTCCAGTCTCGGGAATTAATTATGCCGTCGAAAAGTGGTCACTATAACATTGCGATATGTACCTATTTCGGTTATATGACCCTCGCTGTTAGACACAATGCACTATGATTTTGAATAGGGCCCTCAACCATTATGATAACAAAACTAGGACGAGCATAATACCTATACACACATCATGATAGAACCCCGGGACAATCTCCACTTGTTAAATAGCAATAGAAGAAGACCAAACAATATTGTATGGGTAGTTTCAAATATGACATCGTTGGAAAGCCGGTCAGTGACGGGACAACTCCTGACTTTCTTTTGTGTGTTTTATGAAACCCTCACAAAGATGCAGGAGTCTAGAAGTGATGTGATGAACGGACTATGAGGAGTAGAGAGTACAACTTTGTCTGCGTGTATGCTTGTGTTTAATATGTCTTAATCAGCTGACGGTGAATGAACAAGTTACATGTTTACAATGAAAATACACCCTTATTCAAAAGATTATGAAGAAAATATATGAAAGGAGTAAAGCTTATTGATTTTCTTCGACACCAGCTCTCGTGGCCGAATATCCCTTGTGATACTTTAAAAAAAATACTGAAAATACCTATGACGTCATTAACTTTGTTCAACCTTATATTGTCATTACTTTAAACGACTCATTCACGCCTTGACCCTAGTCTTAGAATGCTTATAAGCAATATTAAATATTTATTAGTTTACAATAACGAGGACAGAGGTTGGAATATGTATACTCTTTTTTTTTCTTTGACAAATATTTTTGAAATAAGAACTTAAAACAACCAATCAACTGTCTAATTGACGTAGGCATTTTTAAGTTCATTCATGTTCATCTTGTACAATAGGGTCAATAATGCAACCTAGAAAACTGAAAAAAGTGTCAGTTTCAGATACCTTTCATAACACCTTTGCTATACATAATATGCTCGTGTGTCCACCATGTAGATAAACAAACACCCACGCGAAGAAATGTCCAGAAATAACTTTTCTTACAAACAGGGTGTGGGCATTTAAATACCTTACACGGTGTCGATATCAAAACACTTTCATTTTCATCAAGTATGTAACATATTTTTTGTTTTCTGTTGTGGTATAATGCAGAACATTAAGTTCAACGTCTGCCTAGTCTTTTCTCTTCCCTGGGCCATTTCTTAGAGACATTAACTTAATGCCAACCGCCAAAGATGTTCAAATGATAGCCAGGATCGGCAGGGTCCACCAATCTGACGTACCTTTAACGAGTGTTATTACAACTATTCTAATATGCCAATTAATACCTAATCGTGTAACTGAGTCACCTTTAAAGGTTCTATTCAGGTTTATAATTACTAGACAGTTTATAAGCTAACATAACAGGCATTATTATGTTTTTAAGTACAAACATAATAATATAGCTACGTGATAAAACTCACGTAATAATTTGCGTCGTAATAAAACGATTATTTCATCATAAACTTTAAGGTCAATAACTTATTACATTTACATTGCTAATATTATGTGCATCTACAATCTGCATATTCTAATATTATAAAAAAATATTTCGATGTAATTGAATGCAATATTAACATTCTTTACTTTTTTTGTGTATTAAAATACGATAGAAAAATGTCCAAAGTAATTTAGAAAACACCAATCGAAAGCAGTTTGTTTTTAAATTGGGATAATTACTGACTTAAAACAAAAAAAAAAAAATTGGAGTGTTGTAATGCGACTGTATAGATAAAAAAAAATATTTTGCGGTTGAATTGAAAAGCTCCTTTTTTGGGAAGTCGATAAATAAATGGGCTAAGTTTTTACAATATTTTGTGACACAAATCAATGTGTTTAATCACAGCATCTAACTCTAAACTATGAATCATTATTAAATTGCTAATAATTAATCTAAATCAGGAAACTATTAAAGACAACGGAAGTATATGGCTGTGAAGTCAGGTGTGCCGTCAATGTCAGTTCCGAGGTGAACCGGGTTCATGTCAACGCGCTTGCGTCGGTGATGCAACTGTTGATCTGACGTTAAACGTCATGCGTTGCGTGTGCGCATTGAAAGGTGTGTTTTAGTTAAGCGTGATGACCAAAAATTATATCGTTTTTGCAGTCTTGATATATTTTGTTGTATGGTAAATAAAACACATATAAGGCGAGTGTAGAAAAGGGCTGTACTAATTTGTGACTACTACTGGACTACTGTTGGAGAAATTATAATTTTCTGAAAGGCGTCTAACTTTCTCATTCAATTTCACAAAAAAAATACTGCCTGTAATAAAATCATAACATTAACAACCAATTTTTCTGTTACATCATCTCCAATTAGCAAAATCTTAGGCGCCATCTTGACCTTATCTATGTTTCTAGAACATTCCTCGATGTTGTCAGTGAATGAACGTGCAATGTGTAAGACCGTCATAGAGTCATGAGACCTTCAAAAGATGCATGTAATTACTTCGTTGATTGTTTAAAAATATTACCTAAGAAAATTTTGTAATTGTTCAGTGATAGCATTAGCGTTAGCATTTAAAAAAAAAGAAGTCTTTTATTTTTGACCTAAGCTTCATCTTTGAAATAAATTGAGTGAAGATTTTTGTGACTGAATGTACTCACATTCTTCAAAGTTTCCCATTTCATATTTTTGTAAATTGCGGAAACAATTACTAGTTTACTATTTTTTATTTTATTGCAAAGAAGTTTGTAGCAAATTTTTATTAAAAATGGTTCAATATAGGAAGTTGGTTTTATACGTACAATATGCGTTTGTCGCGTTTACTGTTGGTTAGAATAATACACGTTAAAAATGGCTGAAAATGATACTGTTACGCTGTAGCATTGTGGCAAGTAAGATGATATCGAAGTATTTTATTTCTGTATACAATATTTCTTCTGTACTGCGTCGTTAGTGTAGGTTTCGATAACAATACTCTTAGTCTTAAGCTCAATTTGTGTGTTATTTTATACATTCAACTAGAGCCTACGAGATACATTCAGGGCCGAATATTTGTCCGGAATGACAAAATTGCATACCTTGTTCTACGTCATGCTGTAAATAAACAATTGGAAAATTGAAGCTGGTGGCATTATTATTCCAGAACTATCTTCTCGTAACCAAAAGGCCGGTATCTTAGGCATAAGATATCATGTCATCCACCAGCCTTTCATGCATCTGCCCAATTTTAGATCTTTGCTCTCCATATTCAGAGTATTTTTAACTTAAATGTGGAGGCAGGTAATGAGCGTAGGTGCCTATTGCGAATGAACGTAGGTGCACTAAAATAATTGTGAGCAGTGAGTTACACGAGCAGAAAAATGGTAACAAGTAATAGCTTTTAAAGCACTAAGTGATATGTTCAGCTGGGCGTACAATACTTCTTATTTCCCGAGAAGTGGGTTATTCCCTAAGGCTTCACAATTTTCTTCAGAATAAAGCTTTACTTTAGGTGGGGCTTTATAATTTTCTTTGAAAGTTCTTATGCAGGATACCTCTGATAGAAAAATATAGAATGAACTCGGAACTGTATTTTATTAGGTAATCTTCACAGAACTCGACTTTAACGAGTCATTTCATCGTCTTTTTTCATTACCATTAAGATTTCAGTGTAACCAATGAGTAGATAGAAGCAACCATACAATCGGAGGAGTTTGAACTGAACCTTGGTTTTGAAATGGAAAGTAGCATTTATTCATTTGTTTTGGCGCTATACCAATTTGTTTGTACTCCACGATCTTTCCTTTTGGGTAGAAACACTCAAATATTTAAATGTGGGGGATGAACGCCCCACACCCGTCCACGTTGAGACTTCTTCCTGCCTCTTTTTTTTTAACGCGTGTTACAGTGCTATACTTAGTAGGTACCTATATAATAATGTAGCACTGGTACTCAGTTGCATTCGGTCAGATTGGAAGCCAACCCCAACATACTTGGAAAAGGGCAGATGCAAAGCAAATGATGATATTCCTGTATTCAAAATCAGCCCCAGTTACTGACATTTTTGAAACTGTGATAGCATAAAGACTATAAAGAGCATAAAGTCTTCCACAGAATCATCTGGAACACTTTTATGTCTGGTTAGGAGTACCTTTTTGTATAACTTTTTTAATGAAACGACAAATATTTACCAACTAAAAATGATTGTGAAATACACATTTTTCGAGTCGAGAAAACTGCAAGCAGCTTACAGTTACCTGTTTCTATTGTAGTTGAAACCACAGCCTTAAGTCCTACTTGCTCTGACTTAGACTTTCCAGCGTAGGCGAGGAAACGTGCACGTGTATTAATAAAAATAAAACATCTTTTATATTTTCAGTGATCATATTTATTCCTCTGACATCAATACAACATTTTCTTAAGGTGAGTTTTCTATCTTTAAATAAAGCAATAAAGTGGTTTCTTGTAAAGAAAATAATATATTAAAGAGAAAATGGAAGTGCGATGGATGTTGGTTTGTTGGTAAATAATGTTGTTTTTTTCAAAACAACTTTAAATAAACATGCGCTATATTAGTCTCAAGTTCGCAGTAAGTCCTTGGGCATTGTCAAGATTTTTTTAAATATACCTAAGTATGGCCAGCTTCCACTTATAGCACGTGAAAATATAAAATGTAGGTATAATATGTTCGATAATCTGTTGGTCTACAAGGTCAAAAAACCATCGATTTTCACATTCTCACAAAATGTTTTTCATGAAAACATAGGCTATACGTATACCGCTATACATATGTACATCGCCGTCTATTTTAAGTGCACTTATAAATTCAAAAGAGAAAAAATGAAAAGCGAACTATGAAAACCCACAGCTTCGGTCTCATCTCATTAGCGAAATAGCTTTTATTAACGTTCCGACCGACACGGCTGTTAAAACAGTCTCCACGGACGAGGCTGAATGAAAACTGACACAAAAAATGGAATTAATTAAGTTGTTTTCAAATACAATTTGACATGAAAAATGCTTTTAATTTAGTGAACTGAGATACATTGCTGGCTGAAAGACAAGAAGAAGTTCCCAAATATAGTTTTCTCTATCAGTGTTGTAGGCTTTTAGTATGGGAATGGGGCGCAAATTCTGCGTGCGGTGCAGAAAACCTCAAGCGACAGAAATATAGCCTTATCGGCAAGCATATTTTAAAACTGTTTAGGGTTCAAACCTTCGGGTCATGGGGTTCGAATGCCCCCGTTATTTTTAAGCATCATCATAAAGCTGACTACTACCTTTAACTAATAAGCATTGCCATCCAGCGTGGCAATGCTGTCAGCCTTTTGGGCATACCTCCGGTTTTTTGACGTTTTTAGTTGGAACCACTAAGTAACTGTCTTCTAGCTGATATTTGTAATCACACTTGGATCCCGGAGTGCGGACAAGACGAAACCACGAAGCATTTGAGACTGTTCATAGATGAATGCGACCTTTCCGAATATAACTGTGACTATGATATGAGTACGTATGCAGTTATTGTTGTTTGCAATACAATTCCTCACTTTTTTTTAATTTTGACACCGGCCTTTTAATTTGCATGCAACAAATTGCGCTTCGTTCAGCACTGGAAAAAGGCCGATATGATGATAACCTAACGTTCATATAATTTCAGATTATACAGTAGTCAACTACTCCGAATGCTTTGGACCTGCTGCCCATACCCATACCTGTCCAACCGTGGGAAAGCTGTTTAGAAAGATCAAGGGCTACCATATTTACCAAGTTAACAGAAGAATGATGCATATGCACATGGGTAGTACTCCTGCCCTGGTTCCTATAACTGAGATAACCCCAAGGAGGACCAAAATGAGGACGCAGCCGGGGAAAAGACGGTACCTATACACTAAAGAATATTGTACCGTTGGTCCTAATGGATTCCAAACTGTAAAAATACAAAGCGTAGTCACATTTTACTTAGCAAATCTTGCTAGAAGACCATCATTTCTTGCACAGGGAATTCTCTCACTTGCAAAAACCTTTTTACTTCACAACCTTTTTCTGATTTTGAAAACGGTTCGATGTTCCTGATGACCAGTCTGCCATTCTTCTAGGTATACACCTGAGAAGACGAAGAAGTTTAAAACTACGACTACAGAGTTGCCGCCTTGTATGAGAGGGCTGACGGGGCACACGCATGTCATGCCACTACCTAACCCTAAGGAGCCGAGACGATTTATGCCACAACAAATTACGCCTCGAAGAATTACTCCCAAGATTATCAAAGCTTTGACTACACAGGTGGGTAACCTTTTTGTCTTGAAGCTGAAATTTTTACTTCATAGGTATTTGTAATGTGTTTAATCACCTAACAGGCCCTAGTGTCAGAGTTTTTTCAAATCCACTTGATGGCCTCTGATGTGCAATGAACTATGACTATTTCGGAGTTCCATTCGAGGAACCCAATTATATGTAGCCTTCTTAAAGCTTTATTTGTTATTTTAAAGCTGCTATTAAAACTAAATTTTTTATTTAGGTCTCTCGTACTTCTACTGTTGGGACAGTAGAGTTAAATAGAGTAACAGTGTGGAAAAATGGCAGAAAGATGGTGAAGGTAGTCAAGGGTTTCCAGAAACCAAAGGCGACGTAGGATGACTCCAATTTTTTTGAATGATCAAGATCTCTTATCAAATATTTTTAAACGGTTTTATTTCGCTCACCCCGTCTGTTTTTCTATATAATCTAGTTAAACTTGATTAAAAATTATTGTTATTATTTTTATTTCCTTTCTCCATTTTCTAGTGGTTTTTCTTGCCTCGATATCTGTACAGTGTCGTCCTCCGAGCCTTTTTCACAAACTACGTTGGGGTCGGCTTCCAGTCTAACCGGATGTAGCTGAGTACCAGTGCTTTACATTTATATCTGTACAGTGTACGGTATGTAATTTGAAAAAGATATATTAGCATAAATATGCAATCACATTATTTCTATTAATCATCCTAAATTAAGAAAAGTAGTATGTAAAGTAGTATAAGTATATATACATATAATGGTACAAAATATTCAATACACCGAATTATTGAAATCTATCAAATCAAATTCGATCATTGACGTCAATACGACGCTGAAGTTGAGATATATATTTTTCATTTCAATAGAAACCTAACGAGACTGCATATTAAATTGAATTTCTTAAGAAACCATCTTCAATAGCTCTCTTGATTAGTTATCTTCTGCGAACTGAAATGCGTGGGCAGTAACTATACTATACTAAACTATATATAAATATATAGTTACTAACCTAAGGCTTTTTAGAACTAGTATACATATATTACCTGAGTAGATAAATATCTACATCTCCTCTAATATAATTAAGGGGAAACATTGTTGTGTTTGTTTGTACCCTAGAGGCTCTGAAACTATTGAACTGATTAGTAAAATTCTTTTACTGTTGGTAATCTAGTCTGGATCCCCAAGTAACATAGGCTATATTTTGTCCGGGTACGGGAAGAATTACCTCCGGGATGCGAGTGAAACCACGACGAACAGCTAGTTATCCTACATAATTAAGTAATAAGATTTGATTTCTCAGTAATTCGAAGTACCCTGCCAAATGTGGTGTGCTTTGTATCAGACAAATGAAGAAGTGGTTTGTTTTCTACTTGAAATGTAAAAGAGTTCATTTGACTTATTGCCATGCATAAGTGATGCCAGACTCTTTCCTTCTATTTCAACATCGACTTTTCATCGTTTCGTATCGTGTGAAAAAAACATCGAAATAAATGGGTAAATAAAGAAGAAATTATTGTTCCTCAGACATAAATCGCTACCAATTTACACCCTTGTTTTATACGTGTGATAAAACACACAATATTGTCGAAATATTGCACAATAAAACATGATTCGGTTTGTACGCTCAGAATAATATTACGATTTTATATATGTTAACATCGATTTTATACAAACATCTATGTTTACTTCCATTTTGTATAGATATACAAATACAATAAAGAGGGAAAAAATCGAAAGGCTCCAAAACTATTTAAAAAATTGTTTTACTGTCGGGAAGCTCCACTATTCCCGAGTAACATATATGCAAAATTTTATCCGGACTCGGGTAGAAGTTGCCCCGGGAAGCGGGTGAAACTGCGGGAAATATTTAGTGAGCATATATGTTAGTATGTTATATAACATATAGATTATGTTATGTAATAAAGAAGTGGAAGAAAATAAATCGTTTTGTTATATCGATTCGAAAATGTTACGACAGACGCGTGTAAAAGAAAATGGCCGAGAGTAACGGTTTCAAAAATGAATGAGTAAAAGAACTCTTTTTATAAAATGTTGTTTGAAATTCTAGTAGCTTTGGGTAAGTAATTCCAATTTTAAAATATTTTGTTTTGTTTTTATCGTAATGGAAATAAAAATTGAAGTTTTTTTTTTCGTTTTCAGCCTGTATTTTAATATCACCGGTGGTGCAGCATTACATTGGGGTACGAACACTTTTTGTCTTTAAAATTAAAATGAAAATGTATTATTTCTATTGTATTACAATCCATTTTCTATTACATTAACAAGGAAATATTTTTGAAACAACTTTCTAGAGTATGTCAGTTTTTCAAAGTGTTTTGGATACCAATGACCGCGTAGAGAAAACGGAAAATTTCATATGGAAACATGGACTTTAAGCAAGCGTGGTGATTCACGCTCATTCCTTCTCTGTATGAGAAGAGGTCAATGCCGTGTAGATAGACAATTAGAAGGCTGATGATGATGTTTTTGTTACAGAATCTTGATGACTGTACTCTATCGAAGACTTGCAACCACACGTTTGTTTCTCTCTGTGGTCACAACGATGCCGATAAAACTTATCGAATGTTCTTGGATAAATGTGACATGAATGAATACAATTGCATGAATAATAAAAGTAAGGATATATTTATAGCTATAAATTAGGCTGATTTCTGTTTCTTTCTATAGTTGGTATGCAGCCTGAAAATAAAGAGATTTGATTTGATTTATTCAAAGAAGTCAGAGATTTTTGGCGACGCCGATGGTGTATTCAATAATAAGGATATGCTGTCACCAAATTGTCAACAAGTTGTCAAATAAAAATAATTTGGAGAACCCGAAAAGCATACGAGTTCATACATTCAATAATTCTTTGCCATCCAATAAGTTAGTATGTGCTTTCTCTTTCAGCATACGTAGAAGCAGCTACCGATTTGTGTGATAAAAAGTGTACACATAATGATAGTGCTTACGAATCAACAACTACTCCTATGACGCCCACTACCGAAGTTACGACTACTGTGGTAAGCACTATCATCATCATCAACGAAATAAATTATGAACACTCATCTATTAACAAAACTAATACTTCTATATTTCTAGATCAGTCGGAAATAGAGACACAAAAACTAGAACATACTGAAACGAGTACCGCTGAATCCGTGACTACTATAGAATCTACAACTACTGCTAAACCTGTAACAACCACTGAATCCGTAACCACTGCTGAACCTTCAACTACTGTTGAATCTGCGACTAATGCCACAACATCTCCTAACAATGAAAATAGCACCAAAGACAATGACAACACAATTCCTGAAGAAACTACTCAACCTACAACTGCAAGTATGAATACTACTGAAAAATTAAACACTACCTGCAAACCTAAGCAATGCGATATACCTACAACTTGGGAAACCACAGCAGTAGGAGAAACCAGAGACTTTGTACAAATACTAAAGGAAAGATACGGTGATAGACTTAAAGTTTTGAGGCACACCAGACATTATCCGAAATCTACAAATTATGTTAGACGAAGCATGTTTTTTCGAGGTCGTCATGTAGAAAATTCTTTGGAAAACTTTCCTATGTAAGATGAAACTAACAATATAATTTTTGAAAACTTACATCGTACCTAAGTACATATTTATATATGTTCTATATGTCAAATGTAGTGTGGTCACTATCCCATGGATTTCACAATAAAGTTGCTATCTTAAGTCACGCATATTAAAAATAATCCCAAAAGAACAAACGACTTTGCTATTGTTTTTCCAAAACCATCCGATCTTACTCGACCTTAAATTCTCCATACCGTAAGAGATTGGCTTAAACACAATACTAATAGCGGCTCTTAGTTTCAATTTGTCTACAATCATGACATTGACTTGTCCTGCTTTTGACAAAGGAGCTCACATTTCGTGTCTCAGATCTTAAATTTAGATCTTCTCACGTGATTCATAAAGGCTAGTTGTTACACTATTATCTTTATTACATTTGAGTATAAGACCATTAGCTGTTTACCGCGGTGTCACTCGCGTTCCGTAGAAACTACATTCCGTAGGTACCTAGATACCGAAAATATGGCCTATGTCAGGGGATACTGTAGCTTTCCAATAGTGTAATATTTTTTCAAATTGAATAGATTCCGTTCCTTTAGGTACTGATAAACAAAATATGGTAAAGAGGGTTTATGGTGTTATATAAAAGTAGATAGTACATTATGTTGTCTGGTTTCCTATGCATATTTGGCTCTGTGCTGGGCGTATGTCTGCAATTTATGAGTTGTCCACATTCGGATGCAAATTCAAATCGATACGTTAGTGTGGCCAAATCTGCATCGAGTGCCAAATACTCGAGCATGTTTTGTTATTGATACGAAACGTTCACTTGGCTGAATTTGATCTGCATATAGATAGCCCAGAAATCTACACTTACCACAAAAAATATTATAATTACAATTTAAATGCAAAGAAAACGTTATTTAAAAGGAAATGTTTTTATAATTGTGTCGCTTCGTAAGCTCTTTATAATTACAAGCCAAGTCATTCTGCGTGCCCATTAAATTGATATAAAAGTACCTCTCTTCCTATATCTGATGTAGTTCCCGGAGAATGCAAGTGAAATCACGGGAATGACCTAGCTAAAAAAACAGCAAATGAATGATTTTTTCACTTTTCACGGAAATCCATGACATAAAATGTTAGGAAAACATATGAAGCGTTAATTCCAGGAGACAATAAATCCAAGCTCGTATGCAGGATGTTGTACCACTTTCATGCATATACAATTGCCGCAAGGGTCCCTATAAGCACAAAGGAGATAGTTGCTAAGCAACCGAACCTATAATGTATGTTTTTTAAACAGTAACTCAAAATCAAGATTCTCAAGAATGCAGTAAAGTGGTCTATTCGCCCTAATGTCAAGGTTTTTTTTGTTGCGAACGCAGAAAGCGAAATGGCCAGTTACTTCGCGAATTAGATGTTGCAAGGCAAATCATGACTAGCTTATGATTGGTGTTGCGTTACATGAGATTTAAGAGCCCTTTGTATTTTATTGCGTTGCACGTGGAAATCGCAATAGAATGTTTATCGGTTACGCCAACATCATATTTTTGCAATATTTCAATATGACATTTGATATAGAAAAAAAAATGTATGCTTGTATGCAATTCTTTTCAATCATGCGTTTGATGAGAATTGACCACTGCTGTCAGGTGAACCTCAGGTTACAGAAATATAAAATTTTGAGGTTACAAATATTTAATTAAATAGGCACAGTAAATAAAATACGATATTTAATATAATAAGAGAGGAAGGGAGAAAGTGAATAGTGGTACAAAAAACATTGTGATTCGAATTCAACAAGCTTTTGTATCATTTAGACAGCTTACATTATATACAAATCATTGTTTGTACTTATCTCAAAACAATTGGTAATCTTATGATCACTGACGTTATTATGTCTTATTTATTACTGTAACATTTAAAAAGTAATCGTTAACTATGGAGTTGCAATTATTGCCGTAACTAAGCTCGTTAAAATGTCAGTAGGTTACTCTAAATTAGTTAAAAATATTAAGGTTACCACCGATATATACGGTGATATATGAATGAAAATCTCTTTTGGGGCTACGGGATCGTTCGAAGAATTATCGCGGCCCTGATACACAAAGGGTTTCAGAAGGAACATGGTGGGTTTTAGTCGGTAAGAGCTGCACCCAGTGGGCTATTTGATGATTTAGTGTCAAAAATCAACCTCCTTCCTTTTGGAAAATCTGTTAAAAACATGTTTGATGTTTATAATTTAAATTCAAAGTTGTTCTTTGATTAATATTAGACTTAGTAATCAAGACAGTATCTTATCAGTTACTAATTATAAAATGTATTCAGATATCGAGTAGACAGATGCTTGTACCAATTAGTGCTGTAATCGTAACCTGTCGATGTGTCGAACTTGTAATGTGTTTACATTAGAGAATGGGGTTAATTGAAACACTGGTTCTAAGTATACTTAGCTTAAAATTATGGATTTAAGATATCGATGAGAAAATTTAAGGTTTGATATGAGAAACTATGATGTTCTTACCTACTTTATAAAATGTATACGGAATGAGTACCTACCTATTAATCACACTACGTGTATTTTAAAGGCGAAAGCTGAGTGTGGGATGTAGTGTGGGTTATGTTTGTTACTTCTTTAAGCGCAAACAGCTGAACGAATTTTAATGAAACTGCAGTAATAGGTAGCTTATTTATATATTTACTTCTAATTCTATGTATTCTATATATTACATACGTACTTCTTATTCAGGTGCGGAAAGTGGTTCTCTCAGGAAGCTACAAATTCTTCATAATACTTATTACGATACTTTCTTTATGAAAAGAAACATCTACAATAGCTTGCTTACATTGTTAGCTTTAGTTTCAAACACAATCCCTCTTATTATAAAAACTGCCGCAAGTAGTGGTTTAAACCCGACTGAAAACGTCTTGGTTTGTTACGGTACTTACGATAGTCTTTACATCCTTATTACAAAACGTAGACTAAGAGAAGACGGTTTAGTACTTCGATTTGTCTTTGTGTGTGTGTGGTTCAAATAATATCCACAGATTATAAGCAACAAATATTTAAATCACTCGTTCAATCGGTCCGAATTCTATGCGCCGTTCCTTTTTACATTATTTTGTTAAGTCTATTTTGATGAAAAATAAATAACTATGATAATAAAAAAATATCTCTGCAGTTGAAAATATTACTTTTTATTATTTAAAGGTAATTTTATATTTCTAGTATCTTTTAACGATATACATGATCCAATTATTCTCTTTTAAACAACTATCGAGTTTGCGCGTATAGCGGAACGTCAGCGCGCGTATCCGAGTTATGTTTTGTTTTTAGGTTAGAAATAATTTGGATTATTTTCATCCCGATTTAAATGATTAAATAAGACGTTGTGCATCTAATTAGAACCTCTTCAAAATTAAGTGCACAATAACTTTCACACAGAATATCGTGTGCATTAAATTACCAAAAGAAAATGAAACATTTGAAACAACATAAAAGTAGAAAATTATATTTTATTCCGATGTCTATTTATACAGTCAAATGCACTGATACATGTTGGACACTGTTCTTCATCACACAATCTTGTTCCCTTTCTCATCTAGGCATTTTTGTACATTTTAGCAAGCTTCCAGTCTTTTACAAACATTGCTTATTACTGGCAGAGATACGGCGTGCAAAACGCCAAAATAGTCTTGAATCTGTAAATAAACAGTAGACTGTATGATAATCTGATATATTTTCGGAGTTTCATCAAAATCTATGTGGTAGTTTATGCGTGGAACATAAACAAACATCCATAATAAAATCTTTGACTCTTATACAATTAATTAGGATGTTTTGGCAACCTACTTGCACTGTAAAGGCTACTTACTTTATGGCGAGCCCAGTTGAGCATCCATAGGATCATCCTGGATTATCACCATGCATTCAATTGACTATTATTTCGAAAAACGTTAATCGATATTTATATCGAAAATTGTCGTCAGGTAATTTGAAGAGATTTTGTCGATGACGCATTCTGTTGGGTCCCCGGACACTCTCAATAGTATTCTAACACATCCAAGTATTCCAAATCACACATATTTATATCCACTTTCGTTTTTTTCATCACAAAACAAATAACCTCAAAAGTAAATAATGTCGGAATTTGACGTTTGTCGACTAAGTACTGCAGTTAAACTAGGGGGCTCGATGGTTTATCTTTTGTACTACAGATAGTAATAGGACTTGCGATAAACTGCGTTTTGTAATAACGTTTTTTCAAGGTCGCACTTAAAGGTGGATTAAAGGTAGTACAAAAGCCGATACTTATTTGATACCGCGTTTTATAATAAGAGGGTAACACTTTAATTAAAAAGCTAAGCTATCGTTTTTCTCGGAAGTTTCGTGTCTACCCACTTTTGAACTTTCAACGTTGTATTAAAAGGTAAGTTCGCGTGTTTATAGAACTTGGTATTTGGGTTAAAAGATAAAGGTTAACAAAGAATATGTTGCGAAGTAATTTACTGAAAAATAAATAGTGTAATACATGATTTTAGCATTTTCCGTACTTGAACTCTCGAAATTTATTATTGTAAATTTTTCTTAACTACTGAACCGATTTGTTTTTTTTTGTTCTCTTAGGAAGCTATAGCCCATGTCAACCGGGGACTATCCGCGGTTGACATGGGCTCTTTGGAAACAGTTCACTTGGAACGCGGATTGAAATGGCGGGGAATTGCTAGTGAAATATAAAGATAAACGAGTACCTAGAGGTACTTCCAGGGACTTCATAAAAACAACAATTAACCCATGACTAAAACATGACATTTAAACCGTGCTATACGCGAGACATAATCGATTTTCCATTGTTTTATAACTAGCGACATACAAGAGGTCAATGAACTCCGCAATTATTTTGTCCCGATCTTTTATTACGATACAAAAAGGACTAGAAATACTTCGAACAAAACTATTGAAGTAGCCACAATATCCTGGACAGACGTAATACAAACTCTTTGAAGAGTTATTGGCTTCCTGAAGACGAAGTTGCCAGAAGCAAGCAGGTAAACTTGTGCAATTTCACGAAGAGAAGGCAAAATTTTTTGCCAAATCTTTTTTTATATATTGGACTGGGTAGGGTGGATCTATTTTGGTCTTTAGATACGTAATTAAGTTATTAATGTAGTGAGAGGTTGCTCCAGGTTTTCTCAGATTAGGTTGCTGCCTTATTTATAATATGGTGTGTGATTGAAAGAATATTCAAAAATATGCCATCTTGTCTTATTTACGCAATAATAATAGGCACTCATTAAATAAGCTCTAAAAAGTTAACGTTCATGGTGTAAGAAAACTCTTAAAGATACGTTCTTCCATTTCAAATGCAGTAGGTATCTAAACTTACTTGTTTACTAAAATATTTCACAAAACACAGTTAAACAGGTTGATAAATAAACGTTTACCTAAAAACCATCAACATTACGAAAGCTCGTCGTATTTAAGTCACGTACGGAGGTCCGATGCGAAGGACATGCAAATAGATTAGTTATCTGTGGCAACTGTGTATCTGTGTTTACGTTAAACTGGGTTAAATGTTCTGCCTATTGGATGAAGATATTTTGTTCATGTTATTCGAGTCGGGTTACGAATGGGATTAATTAGACTTGGAGTGTTTTTGTCACGTTTGTGTAAGCTATTTGTTTCCTTAGTCATAATGTTTGTTTAATAAAGAAGTCGTTTTCTCATCATCATCATATCAGCCAACTGCAATCATCAACAATCGCTATTTCCAACTGTCATTTAATATTGAGAGCTACAAAAAAGACAAAAAAAATACGATCAAAATAATACATTAAAGGTTTTAATCCTAATAGTTACGATCTGACACACTTATATTTCTGGTTTTTCAATGCATTAGAAAACAATTTGCACAAAAACAGAATTTGCTCAAAATCTCGAAAGATATCAAAAACTACACATAACCCCCAACCAACAAAAAGCGTGATATCTCGCAACACATACATATTAATGTCCACAGCTGTGCATCGTTTGACCTGCATTCATACCACTGGGCACTGCCCCGCCTCGCAAATTTACCACCGTGCAGAGCATTGTTACGTAAACGGAAAATTTCAGAGCACTTTTATAGAATTCTATTTTGGAATGCTTGGACTTGTGTAATAGGAATAAATATGAAGTTGGACTCAATGGAAGGGAGCTTTTTTAGCCTTAAAAGGTCTTCAATTGAAAGCTGTTTTTACTTTGTTGCTGAGTTGTTTGTTTTTATTTTTTACGGTGAGTTCGAAAGTATTTATGTGATTTCAGTGCTATTTTGGGGTCCTCAGTACAGGATAACGGAGTGTCTAAAAGGTTTTCCCTTATATTAAATTAAGTAGATACCTACCTACTAAAATGTCATCTACATAGAAACAACCACAATTCCCAT
Source organism: Helicoverpa armigera (assembly GCF_030705265.1). NCBI lineage: Eukaryota > Metazoa > Arthropoda > Insecta > Lepidoptera > Noctuidae > Helicoverpa > Helicoverpa armigera. The sequence continues at coordinate 6,503,957 of NC_087142.1, read as the reverse complement.
TTACCTCAAAAAGCAATTTCGAAAAACCTAAAGCAATTCCACAAGCCCAGTTGTAAATTGAAACGCCAATAAGTTCAGAACAGTAAATGCGGATATAAGTAATTATGGCGACGGAAGCCCCGGGCGGACGGAAATGGCGGCGGTGAAGGCAAGCCACGCGCTCAGATAATAAACTGTGCCTGATTGGATTCATTGTTATTAGGTCTTTTAGGACTAAGATAGCGTGCTTTAGGAACAAAAATGATAGCACAGAACATTCAAAATGGATTTTGGTTATGATTAAGTGAGCGTATCTTTTTTTTGGGTGTGGGTGCAAAGTGACAAACTTACAGATTTAAACCTAGAATAATGGTGGCGTAATTTTTGCAGGAGGATATCATCAAAAGATTCCCCCTGCGGGTGCAGCTTGTGGGAATGTCAGAGTCCTATTAACTCAAACCCACCATTTTCCTTCTGGAGCCTTTTGTGTACCAGGGGAGCGGTAACTTCTTCGTAGGTAGCGTAACTTAAGACCATCTTTGACAGCACAAAACATTCGACATAAATGAGTTCGTGAGTCAGTGAGCATTAAAATTGCATTCACGAGATGTGACTTCGTGAATTAGGGTAAACTCGTTGAGTAATATTTTAACGACAAATTCAGGAATTTTTATTCAGTTCATGGTGTGGTGTGGTCATAAAATAGGACTTCAGATAACTTTGTTGACCAGGTATCTTCGAACACTAATTGAAACCCACTCGTTGCCAGTAATTATATCATCGCAGAGAGCACTGCAGAGGTATATAATATTATCATGAATCCTATTTTAAGGACCGGTAGGTGTTGCGTGGGAGGTCTGAAGGTCATACGGTGCACTTAAATAGCATTTACGAGTAAAAATATATAACGGGTTTAAATATGTTTTGCTTGCATTGCTATTTAAGCTACTGAAGATTATTATTTGGTAAATGTTTACAAAAGAAGATTGTTAACGTTTCTGAAGGGCATTTGTCACACAATTCATTTGAGATTTCTCAAATAGAAATGTTAATTCCAAAAGAAGAATTTAATTGATGTAAATATTGAAATAGTTTAGTCATAATTTTAGTTTACCTTATATTAAAATATGATTATAGCTTCCTATAATCAAATTGTCACCTTACAATCATTCAGAGACATTACTAGAAAATCACAATAGCAATCAAACAGTTCTATCAGAGATCTATTAATAGTCTGTCACACCAAGAATAGGGTACGGATATAGATCGTATTTATCGGAAGCGGCGCGGAAATGAATGGAGCCCTAGGCGATGCCGGAAGGCGACCTGGTGCTAATTCTCAGCTTGATTGTCTGTTGAAGGCTTTGGGCGTAACGTAGTAGGTGATAGGTTTTGTATGTGTGTTTGTGAAGATAAAGAAAAAGTTCTACGATAGAGCTTATTTTCGAAAATCAAGTAATTATGAAAGATGCACTTCAGTATCTATACAAATACAAATATTCTTTATTGTGGCCTTACATAGGTAAACAGTGAGTTGTTACATGGTTTTAAAATTGTACACAGCTCTGACCCGCAATACCCGCCAACCCGCCATGTACAATGTACATGTCTTTGTTCTAGTATATGAAATTCTGCATCTTTACCGATTTTGCGTGCATTTAATTAAAAGCACGGCGATTTGACATGCTACAAGTTTAATTTTAATGAAAGGAGGTTGAATAATAAACATTTCTATCGAAATGTTTCGTGACCTTTTGAATTGACATCAAAGGGGGGTGCGTTATTGCACTATTTTCAAACCTACGTATAGCATAAACAAACAGAATCCTCCATCAAAGAATAAGCAGCAATCAATAATTATGAAGACACAACGTCACAAGTCGACGACAGTATAGGTAGTAGAGCAGTCTATAGTGCATTTACCAGCACTAACAGGATTAGGTCGTGGGCTCAGTCTCTGCGGCCTTCGGTAATAAACCCAGCGTCTTTGTAATTATCTAGCGGATTCTAGAGTATTATATTTTTAATCGAACTTGGGTTTTAATAGTCTTGTCAGCCTCGGTTATTTGCCCTACTGACCCTAATATTAAAGCTGGTAAGATGGTTACAGCTGCAATATAGCGTAGAAGCCTTATGTGTGTCCAAAATTGAACGAATAAAACACCTTCATCGGGATATTGAAAGGCATTCCTGTGTCGATAAAGTGATGGATTGGGATGCATTGAGTCAACAAAAAAAGAAGGCAAAAAAATGTCAGTGAGGTATCAATTTGAATGTTGCTCCAATGTAATAATATTTACAGTGGTAAATAGTATTGATGTGGAATCAAAATTCGGAAGCCACTTAATATTCGTCTTAATTATTTGCTATTTCAAGGTTCATCCTTAATACTTCGAAGCAGAATGATATTAATAATTCCGACTATTTTAGCGTTATGTCAGGGACTATGGCCTTGAGAAATTGCTCTTTGATACAGATTTTCATTAAATGATTCAAACACCTCTGTCTGTATAATTTACCTAGTATAAAACTGCAATGAATGCTTTATTGTATTGAAATCAGAATGTATGTAGGTACGTTAATTTCAAAAAGTTAATTAATAAGTAGATAATAAGCATCTATAGTTAAAATACTACTATTAGTGTAATAAAAAAAATTAAGATATCAAATATATCCATGTAAATATATGTATAAAATATATGTATATATGTAAATATATGTGTATCAAATATATGTATGCCAAATAAGGCACAATATATATCCATCTAATATAGCTTGAACTATCAACCACTATAAAACTGGTACTTTCTAGGTTCCATGCAAATAAATGTTTTTTTCTTTCTTACTTAGAAAAGTGATTCAGTAGCTAATACATCAATGTTAGCTCTAATGGCATCGAAAACAAAAAAAAATATAAAATAAATGATTCCAATTTCGAAGTGTCTGCGCTTGCAGCTGGGCTCTTGGCTCTTCGATTCATGGCAAGGTTTCAAGTTATCTACAGGTGTGTAACAGCGGGCATTCTGCCAAATCGCACCCTGTAGTTGTGACGTCATTCTTGGTGCAACTTTACGAGCTCCAAGTTGGGTAAAAATCTTTATCAGCCCTCGTTTTGGCGTTTAGTATCTTTGGCTACATCTTTGTTAGGCGAACTTGGTTACCTAGGTTGAGGTTTTGTGATTTTAAAAAGTACTTCATTAAAGCAAAAGTTCTTCGTTAATACTTCAAGCTTCGCTAGAGAGTTACCCTTAGTGAATCTGGCTCTGTTCATCATCATCATTATCAACTTTCAGTCTTAAAACATTATTTTTTATCTCTACTTTTGGACATCCTGCATAATCTAAGCGTAAGGAATGTACATCCAAACACACAAACCCACAAACTATCACATTTACAATATCTATTACTAATATTACCGTTACATAAATTAAATTAACTGTCTACGTTTTAACCTCGGACTTGACCGGTAGAATACAACAGACGATCACATGACGCTATTTATTTCAAAACATTTCGCAAGGCGAGCCACCAACCTTGTCATTTGAATAAACAATCTTAGTATTGGGCAATAAACTTGCATTTGTGAAGATGGGTCAATTATAATAGTGTTTTGTGGACAATTTACTGAGTTTTAAGTTTGTAATCATCGTGTTTAGACAACAGGCCATTATTTTGAAGGAGCTAGGTTACATTTTCTTTCTAGAACCCTTTGTACGGGGGCCGCACTAGCTATTTCGGATACTCTGCAACTTCGTTACAAGCACTTCCAGGTTTTTTAGCTTTTGATTTCTTATCTCTTTTGTTCATTTATTATTCATTTTTTACACAATACCACTGCACTTTTTAACCTTAACTTTACAATTCAAAATATTTTTCCCAAAACCTTGTGCGACTGGTAAATACAATCGCTCATTTAGGTATTAAATGTCTTATACTTAATATTCTACGCGTTTGTTGTTACAAATTGGATTAAAAGCCTTATTACGTAACGCTGAGATTTCTCACGTGATACCGTATTAATGTCGAGGATAAGATGATACATGCCTTAGAGCACATAACCCACTGGAATCGCTATGAGCACCAACCTTTATGCGAAAAAGTCTACTATTATACTGGAGGCGGGTAAGGCAAGGAAAAAAAACAGTGATAGCTCAATCATGCATTTTTGATCACATCATTACGCACGCAATCGACAATATTGACAAACACAAGCATAAACTTTACGCACACATATAAACACGAGTACGAATCGTATCTTCATTCCTTTGACATCTCCTGCTAGTTAACTTTTCTTAGATCCATAAATAACACACAAGTACTTAAACATAATGGTACTTAACATAATGGCGCCGGCATAATAATTTAAGTACATATTATGTAATGAACAATTGAATTGGTCTAAGAGATCTTTTGTTATTGAAGGAGGTTAACAAATCTCGATGAGAAGACTGTTGAGTCCTATTTTTGTTGAAGCATAGAAAAAAGGATTATCTAGTGTCATTATTGTCATGACTGTTTAGAGATATGTCATGTGACAGAGGTTATAGTTCTACATTTTGCTAGTTACACTGTATACATGGAACATGAAATAAAACAAACATGGAATGTAACAAAGAGAAGTTGTGGTGGTCTAGTGGTTAAAGCACTTCTTGCCTTTCAAGTGCTAGTATGCGGGCCGATACCAGGTCAGAGAATTATCATTGTAACTTTTTTCATACATGTAAAGTTATAAATACTATGTACTTTTTTGGAGTGACTGAGAAAAGGTGAAGGAAATCTTGAGGAAACCTGGACTTTTAAGTCTGAAATCGCCTATGCACCTTGCTTTATGAGAAGAAGCCTGTGTCCTGAGGCGCATGAACAATATTGAGAGGATTTCTCGAAATGTCGCCAAGGTCCAGACATCAACCAGGTAAAAACTGAAACAACTTAGATCCTCTCACATGTACCTACCCTAGGAGAACCTCTTATATTTAGCACACAGAAATATGCAGATACTTGACGCATTTATAGAAACATATTTCAATCACATACATGGCAAGACAAGTATCGCGTCTCTTCCTGGATTAATATGTTGTTTTTGAATATATTATAAAGTACAAAAATAATTGAAACCTTGGACTTATAAAACCGGTTATAATTGCTCTCGATTTACTTTTACGGATTGCAGTTCATTTAGGCTTAAGTTCACCGACAAAAAACGCCCGTTTTTTCTTAAAACAACCGTTTACTTCTAAAATTGTACGTCATCATCATCTCCCGAGCCTTTTCAAAACTATGTTGGGGTCGGCTTCCAGTTTAACCGGATTCAGTTGAGTACCAGCGCTTCATAAGGAGCGACTGCCCATCTGACCTCCACAACTCAGTTACCCGGGCAACCCAATACAACTTGGTTAGACTGGTGTCAGACTTACTGTTAATGTACAATGACAGCCGGGACCTACAGTTTAACGTGCCATCCGAAACACAGTCATTGGTGTCTTAGATGTTGCATTGATACTTGCCTGATCTGGAATCGAACCCACGCCCTCATACTTGAGAGGTTGGTTCTTTACCCACTAGGTCACCATGACTTTTATTAAAATTGTACGTAAAAATTCATATTAAACAGTTGTTTTATGAAATCTGACGTTTATATAGTTGGTAAACTTGGGCTTTAATGTTATTTTACTTGATTTATAAGCTGTTAAATTATCTGGTTTTGTATAGAAGGGTTGTATGAAGGACGCAGCGGCTAGAAAGGGAATCAATACTTTGATGACTGGTTACATCGCAAGATATAGGTAGGTATTTATTACATTCTAAATAAGTAAGAAGATAATACTGAGCACCTATTTATATATGTATTATTCAAATTATATTGGAATAAGTGATTGTTTCCGATGTTTAAGTAAGTACTTATGTTTGTTTTTTGATATTGTGTGAAATAGTCAGGTATTGTGTTTATTTATTATTGAATTGCTTGTCGATGATGATGTTCTAACTTCTGGTCTGAATGATAGAAAGATGCACAGATATGGCTTCACATGTACAATGCAAATGCATGTTATAAGACGTATTGATCTTATGTAAACAAATCCAAATCTAAAGTATAACATAAATATTACACACAAACATCAACAATCACTTAGCAAATCTTTCTTCACCTAACAAAATGGGAAACTTAGAAAAACACACCTACAGTATTACCAAATACAATGTAACAGAAAACTTATTTAAGTTTTGATGAAATACAGTTGCCAACAAACAAAGGAACAATGGTTAAAGCAAACAGAGCGGTTAATATACGTCTCTGCACATTTGTTAACTCATCTTGTACAAAGCTCGACTCATATCACTCTTTTGTAAGCCTTAATACTTTAAGAACTTGTGCACACGGATAACTTTTTGTCGGCCGATAGTTTGATAGCTCACTATGCGGCATAGCTTTTCTCTTCTTTAACTTGTGTCGTTGTAGTACCCATCTTATTAAAATAATGTTAACAAAGAAGAAAAGTTAATAAAAGAATTAAGCGTTGATAGGTCTACAAATCAGTATGGAGTTGCATGTCAGTGCAAACATTAGCTACAAAAACCGAGTATCCGTCCAGTATCACCACAGCTAAAGAATTTAAATAAATAAATCATAATTTTACAATATTTTGCTTAATTTTAAATAAGTGCTGGTGTTTGATTGGATTCTCGATCTAGGTACTTGAAAATAAACTGTCACCCAACCATCGGGTCTATTATCGTCCTACAGTGGTGTTGTTAGTTTGCATTATGTGGCTCTAATACGTGTTTCTCGAACTTTCTACAGGGTTGTTTGTATTTGGGAAAGTACATTTTGTAGCTGGAATATGTTTGTTTACATGTTACAGCTTTGGAGCTGTCTTTAAAGTAAATAAGGTATGGAGCATTTACTTTATTTGCAGATTTTAATGGATCTAGGATTTTTGCACACTTTGGTCCTACATAATCTGACGTCTGTGTTGATATGCATAATAATCTAGGTTTTGACGAGTTGAAATCTTAGCACATTTATGATATACTCCAATTATTTACTTTGCTTAAATAGTATAAAGGGTAATGACATTTGACAAGTGACAGCCCTAGCACATAAAAAAAAAACATTTGATCCGCATCTACTAGTAACAGTTGTAATATAATCAAAATCCTTGTCAATGATACTCGTTCATTCCCAAGCTTCGTCCCGGAAGCGCTCAGAAGGTTACAAGCTGAGCTACCTCTATATATTCGTCGTCTCGAGTGCCCGCGCGCAGTATCGCTCGCGCATGCGCTCATTCTCTGACCGTGTAACTTGTAAGTGTGTTTGTGTGCGTCGTTGTGTTGTGTGCGTGCGTTTTTGAATTTGGATTGCGTTTGGTTGCCGTGATTACATTCCTTTTTTGAATTTTAAAAATATAGTGACTGTTATATTTTCACAACGTGAAAAGTTTTTTTTTGTATGAAGTAAGGTTCTGAACGTGATCGTTATAGGACTCTGTTTTACTCATAGTTGGACTATTGAGTGCACTTACCCCAGTAATTTCCTTGATAGCCGTATTGGTGGCATTGCGTGGCATTTTGGTCCATTTCTGTTTTGCATAACATACGAGCTCTATTGGCTTCCTTATTATTGGTAAGCTTAACGTAACGAGGTCGAATTAAAGAACTTAACCTTTCAACAACAATAATAAAACTATATATTTCCATAGTAGAAATTCTGAATATTATTCAAGTCTAATTCGGGGTGACTAAGAGCCCCCGCAGACCACAGACTTTTTATCGGCCGATAGTTTGGTCGGGCTCTTAATCAGTACGCAGATGTTAGCAAGTGCGCACACTATGACGATTTGGTATCGGCCGATAAACAAGTTTGATGGGCCTCCCGATTCAATTCAAACTAAACTATCGGCAAACTATCGGCCGACCGTATAATCAGTATTGGCTCCCTACCACACGCGCACACATAACGTTTTTTTAGTCGGCCGACTAAGCCGATAGTTCAGTTCGCTCCGAGCTTTGACAGCGAATGGTCGGTCGCGCGTGTTTTGTAAAATGGCGTCGCCCAATTCTCAGTCACTTATTTCGGAATCTTCGATCGTAACTTTGATCGAGGAAGTCGAAAAACACCCTGCACTTTAATAATCGACTAATTTGGAATGCATAGTGTAAAATTTTCCATTTAATAATCTATCACTAAAGATAGGATGCACCCAATACTCTCGGGCTCTCTTTTTAATTTTCCTTCTCCGGTGTATGAGACTAATAATAACATTTCTATGCAATGTTTTATTTATTTTCATTGTGCGGTGCGACCACTCTTTTCACCAGTTGGTTAGAAACTAGCAAATAGTCGGCAGACTGTTGGATAGTTTGCGCACTCATCACCGACTAAACTGTTTAGTTGGCTCGGTGTGCGTACTAGCAGGCCAACCCGACTAAACTATCGGCCGATAAAAAGTCTGTGGTCTGCGGGGGCTCTAATAGAGCTTTCAGAAGTTATCAGCTAAGTTGAGCTGAATAATTTACTTGTCCAACTTTAGGATAACCGCCCACGCTCATTTGCTCGTGTTTATTTTACTAGTAGTTTATTACGGCTTTGGCTGTATTGATCATCCCATTAAGTTGTTGGTAGCTTTAGTAATACCTATTTTAGGGCGGAATAGAATATGTCACCGATGTCTTATCGGTGTCAGGTCTATTTCAAACTTAAACTTAGGCATGTAGGGTCACCTGGGACTCGTCCTCGACGGCCGGTGGAGCTTCGTCGAGCACTTCCGACGTTTGGGCCCCAAACTGGAGAAGGCAGGTGCTGCATTCAAGCGGCTCCTGCCCAACCTGGGAGGCCCAAACGCCCCCTGCCGTAAACTCTACGCGGGGGTCATGCGGTCCATGGCCCTTTACGGGGCCCCGGTATGGGCACGTTCGGCACGGCCGCGGGCTGTGCACTACCTGAACGTGCCCCAAAGGGTGATAGCCATTAGGCTAATCCGGGGGTACCGCACGATCTCCCGCGAAGCAGCTGGCCTACTCGCTGGACTGCCACCGTGGGATCTGGAGGCGAGGGTCTTCTTGCGCCTGTACGACTGGCGCGAGGAGGCTCAGCGCCGGGGAGAAACCCCGTTGCCGCGGCAAGTTGTCGCGCAGCGGGCGGAGCTCCGGCGCGATCTCATGGTGGCCTGGAGGGAGCGACTATCGCAACCCAGTGCAGGGCACGCCACCATCGTGGCGGTAAGTCCCCTTTGAGGAGTGGCTCGGGAGGAGTCACGGCGCCCTCACGTACCGCATGACGCAGGTCCTCACCGGACACGGTTGTTTCGGGAGGTACCTGCACCGCATCGGTCGTGAGGAGGCGCCCGGTGTCACCATTGTGCGGACAGCCCCGAGGACACGGTGGACCACACAGTCCAGGTGTGCCCCGCATGGGAAGGGCACCGCCGGGTCCTCGTCGAGGCTTTGGGCGGCGGCGACCTCGCGTCCGGCCCTGGTTCAGGCCATGGTCCGGGGCGAGAGGGAATGGGATGCCGTCGCCTCCTTCTGCGAAGCGGTCATGCTCGAGAAGGAGGAGGCGGAACGCCAGAGAGTTCGCACCTCTCATCCCGGCCGCCGCGCTGGACCAGGTAGACACCATGGGCGCCGGGTGTCGCGAGATGACTCCCGGCCACCGTAGGCGTGGGTCTGTGGGCGGTGAGTTCGGGTGGCTCATCGTCCCTCTGTCTTCCTAGACGACAGACCCGTGTCGACGGCGCGCGTTGTTCCACGCGCTCCTCAAAGAGACGTCAGCAACCCCAGCGGGGCCCAGCAGGGCCAAGGCCTGCCGGGGCTGCGGGTTGTTCGAAAGAGATACCGCGGCCCTGGTACATAAAAGGCCTATGACGGAACACGACGATTTTAGTCAGTAAGAGTCTGACACTCCCTCACCGCTGCTAACCCACAGCGGGAGGGGTCATTTGATGATTTTACGTCGATAAAAAAAAGGCATGTAGGGTCTCTTAAATTAGACCGTCGTCATAAGGCAGGCTGGTTTTCCGCAATTTGTTATTACGAAAGTGATTACGTTTTATCTTTTAAAGCTTATATTTAATTTATTGATTATGTTTTTTAACTATTTATTTGGTATATTTCTTTATTTCTTCGATAACTAGCATGGATAGTTTCGATACCAGTTTCTAAATAATAATATGTTTGTAGCATTCCGGTTGTTTCGTCAATTGAACTTATTGATTGCATCCATAATTTGATTTATTCGCCAATTCCTAGTATTAAATACTTGACATTATTACAGCAACTTTCAAAACGTTGGCACACAACCAAAATATCATTTCCTTATTTCTTTGCAATACCAGTTTCTATAAACATATTTCATTTGATTTCAGAACAAAATGAAATACCTCATTATCGTCGCTTGTATCTTCGGGATGGCGTATGCTAGACCCGGTCTATTCTTCGCCCAGCCTCTTCAGCCTATTGGAGTGGAGTACGTGTCAGGTCCGGCTGCTGTCCACCCGCATCCTGCTGTGGAACTGAATGCTGCCAGCGAAGCCCAGCTTCCCCGAGGACTGTTGAAGTCCAGGGACTTTTATGACAATCCTCACATCGCTGCAGGTTTGGCCAAGGAGTCCTGGTTCACTAATAAGGAGATGCAGGTTGTTGAGAGGGAAGCGGAGAAGATCCCTCGTGAGAGCATCTATCATATTGTGAAGAATGCCGGCTTTTTGGATAGGCATTAAGATAGAAAATTGTTAAGCATACGTACTCAAATCTGTAGCTGTAATTTTAACACCAGAAGTACTTATAAGTAATATTTTACTTTTATAATTTGAGTGTTCAACTATATGTAGAAATAAATAGCACTAAGATTGTGTAAGTATGAATGAATGGGTTTTTGTAAATAGTTTTTTTATTCATATCAGTTTTAATGTCATAGTACAACGTAATGTAAATTTTATTTAAGCTGTCGTCACCTTGTAATTTAAAGTAGACAGTTTTACTTTTGCATATCAATGTTTTAGTACTAAGATATTCTAAGTCACAAAATACTAGAATACTTTAAGTATGTTTAACATGTTTATTTATAAACAACTTAATTATATTCCTATGATTAATTTATGTAAATAATATTATGATTGCATAAGGTAAACCGGTTTAGCCTATCGGCTTTAATAGTAATAAGATAGTGTAAGAATGTCAATGATAAATCTGTGATCTCGAACAATAAGTACTCTTAGTAAGTTATTGTTCAATATATTTTTGTAAATATTAGAAATGTTGATATTAAAAAAAATGTTTTTGATAAAGATTTTGTAGTTTTTTTAGTTCTTGTAGACAGAGTTGCAATCGGCATTGTAGAGGGGTTTCTTGAAGCTTCTTCCTCGTTTGCAGGTGACCCAGCATTCGTGCGTTGGTTTTTGGGAGAAATCTGAAGAAAAAATAACATTATTACATTATCCACCTGAATATTAGGCACTTTAAAATTCCAACTGGTTGTTATTTCTTTAAATTTTTCTATATAACCAGTCCCTAACGTAAAAAAACATTTGAAAATCAGTGAAGACACAGTTAGCAAATAATTAAGTATTCACTTTGAATAACATACATATTACATAGTATTACCTCGTATTACTCAATGAATACCTACCTATATAACTAAAAAGTAACGCAATTTAAGCAAACGTAACGTTTCGATTCCGTGTGTGTGCGGTCACAGAAATAATTATTCTTGCAAAATATGCAAATTAACAAAAAAACTGTTTTCACGTCTTCCTGTAGGGTTATTTTAGTACGATATATAAGATTACTTCAGCTATGTGATAATTTGGTAGAAAGTCTGTTTTTAATTAGGAGTTATATTTTATTTTAAATTTTTACACAAAAACTAATATTAACTAACAGCTTTTTAATTTTCCACAAAAATAAAGAGTAAAACTCTTCAATTTACATCAAGATCAAATATGAAACAAGAACATCTATGATCAGAAGTTCGCCGAATTCCCTTTGAAGGGTTAAATTCCTACATCAAACAGATACGAAAATTCGCCGTATTTTTGAACGTTTGGTACGTATTATGGTGGGTCCACACGATACCAACTTCACATAGACTTTCATAGAATTTTGTCTGCTCAACGAATACGTGGTATACAAAAATCTGTATGAAGTCTGAGCCAATGATAAGTCTGCATAAATATCTTGTCATCATATTTTTACTCACATTTCAGATTTTTACGTAGACTTTAAGTTTGTACAAATATTTGTACAAAAGAGTCTGTATCCACCAATATTTTGTACAGATATATGTACAAACTTAAAGTCTATATCGTGTGGGCCCACTCTTACATATATAGATCTACATATTCTCTCGTATATGAGGCCTCGGTTTCGCTAAAACAATAGTATTGGGTGACTGTCTAGTTTGAGCGTCACCTACCACTTAAGAGTGACCTTGAAGAGGTTCAGATCTACTTCTGTGTGCCATTTAGCCAGGGGTCTACTTATATTGGTGGTGTAAAAACGTGCCTGAATTGAAGCTAATATCTTTGCGAGAAAAGCAAGCTAGGGTTAGTAAATAGTCTTAAGATTCTATTATTGGTTTTGGAAACTAATCTGAGCTAAGTATTTCCTTTACGCAATCACGTGCTGAGGAACTAATTACGTCAATATTCTTGAAATAATAAAAAGTCTTGGAGAACGAGACTTTACGAAGAAATGTTTACATCAGGATCTACACATTACGGTACGCAATAAAGTTACTGAGTAGATATTTGAGTACAAGTAAAATAGTAGTGTAAACTTATATTTATTTTAGACGGAGTTAGATGCTCTATTCGATGCATATAGTTAGGATTTGGGTATCGATTGGGTATTGTCAACGCAGCCAGCCGACGCTTATCAGCTATGCTGTTTCCAAACTTCAACCATTTCAGAAAGCAGTTACCTTAAACAAACAGATCTATAACTTCTTCAGATTAGGGAGTCACGTTCAAAAATACCCAGATTAGGCAAAAATAAAACTTCACATGAATAGGGTCTTAAATAAAGGCAGTTTCTTTCATTATAGAAAATACTGGGATTTGTGAACGATGGGGAGTTTGTTGCCCTGTCTGGTTTCGTACGTCAGCAAATGCTGAAAATAGCTCCAATCTACTTAGGTATTAGTTTTTTGTCCTCTCTCTGTTAGAATGTTCTAGATTTTGTGTTTTATGCATGTTGCATGTAATGTTGCAGTTTTATGGACTAAAGTGGAGTATTTTTGTTGTGTATGTCATTTCAGTGTCGAATATTTGATGGTTATGGTAGGATTTACGAAGAAAATATTGTAGCACATAAGGGGTCAATCTGACTTTTCACATGACCTCTCATACAAAGATGAACTATATATCAAAACCACTAACATGTTTGTGATTGATCACTAGAGACAATTTTGAAAACAAAACCAAGTTGCTATTGGCTGTTCCAGCTATTTACCTACTGTGAGAATCCGCGCCCGTTTAAAAAGTTCATGTAACCTTTTTCAGGCTTTAAACTATAGGTATGTGTACCAAATCACGCACAGACAAATTGGCAAAGTTACTTTTTGTGATAAGTAAGAAATATTTTTGATTTGTACAAGCATGTATTTGATAATCTTACCTTTCTTGCTATCACAGTTAAACTCGTGCATATCACAAGTATCGATAAAAGTCCTCATCTCCCCGCACGAGTCGATGCCACAGACCGGCACCTGATCGTGACGACAGATGTCAGCTATCTTGCATTCTTCTTCTAACTGAAAAACAAAATCTCAATCAGGAGTCAAACTGTTAATTGTTAAATAAATAAGTATTGATGTTATTTACGTTGTGAAGCTCTTAATTATTGAGAAATTGGCCAGCAATAGTAAGCCATCTAACTAACACTTCCTATTAATTTTTTGAACAAAGTAATTTGACACTATCTTTTTAACTTGTCTGAAAGTAACTGACTATGACTGGGTGTCATATAAGGAAAGGTAGATAAAGTATCCTAATATGACACCCATTGTGTCACCGACTTCAAAATGTTTGTTTGTTATTGTTGATTTTTTGGTGTGCACAATAAAGAATATATCTATCTATTTCGAATATATTTATCTATCAAATAATAGAAGTACCCACCTTTGCTTGTTCCACATGAGCAGATATACCTCTAATTAAACTCAAAACAACTATCCAACAAGCTAAAATAGTTCTAAACATCCTCGTTTTTCACCTTTCACGAAAAATCATTTTATACACATAGACCATGAATGTTGAAAAATTGTTTACTAGTTCCAAATCAAAAACATGAAAATGAAATTCTGTGAATATTTTAAATAAAAGTTTTGAACATTTTATAGAGCTATAGAAATGGTAGTTAAATGTTTGTAAAAGTTTATAGTTTTATCCGATTGAAATAGTTGACGTTCAAATAAAGATAGTTTCAGTTTTATATGGTTTAAAGTTAAAGCTTTCACATATTCAGTCTCTATGTTTTATATCCTCTTATGAAGATGATAAGGGTGTTTTATTTTAAGTGCTGAGTAGGTTTCAAACGCAATATTCGTAAAATCGTTCGAGTTCTTATTAGACTGGATTTATGCTGAATAGCAAAATCTTGTGCAATTATCATTGGCCCATGGTAATATTGCTGGGCAATGGTCTCTCCATGTGACATACTAGCAACTATATAATAAGAGGCAATCTGAAAAAAATATGAAAAAGCTCAAAAATACCCAAGACGACAGTGTTTTTCTGCTTTATGATGAAAAAACATATGTATATTTTTGCATAAGCATTATTTGATTTGTTAATTGTTACACACACGTTGTGCTTAAGATTGTGAATTATGAGTTTGTTATGTAGTTATCGCTGGACCTTACACAGATTTTGAAAATTCTGCCAATTGAAAGCTACTTTATTTAGGAGTGTCATATTATTATTCGGGTACGGAGTTGTAGCTACGGTCTGGAGGTAAATAAAGTCAATGATTTTTTTAAGGATTTTATTACAAAGCACTACGATCTAGATTTGGGATTAAGATTACAGTCTGTTCTGTATTCTGGTTTCTTGAAGGAACGCCCTCGCTTGCATGTCACCCAGCACTCGTGGATCGGCCTCTGCTTAAAATCTGAAAGGCAATGAATAGTGTTGGTTGTTTTTATTTTCATCAGTCAAATAGCTAGATAGACCATTGCTATGGCCAGTCAACTTTATGTGGTTAACCTAAACTAAGTGTAATACCTAAAGGTAGGTAGGTATGTAATTTGACGATTTTCGGGGACTCGCTTTTCTCTTCTTTAGCTGTCATCCAAATAAATTGTTTAAATTGAAGGAACCTGACTGTTGGATTTCGTTAGTTACTATGACATTAATTTTAATATTGGCACAAATTACTAGTTACTACGTATATTGGAAAAGATACGTACCTTTCTTGCTATCACAGTTGAACTCATGCATGTCACAGGTGTCTATGAAGGTCCTCATCTCTCCGCACGAGTCGATGGCACACATCGGCACTTTGTCGTGCACACACAAGTCTGCTACTTTGCACTCTTCTTCGTTCTAGAAGAAAAAACAATGTTTTGTTTTGTAGTAACACTTTTACGAGCTAATAATAGAAATATGTAGACTTAATTTGTAATACGAGTATATTGTCTAATGTACCTACATATGTAAGTAAATTAAAAAGACAAATAAAAAAATTGGTATGTTTAACTAGATTATTTAACTGAAGTAGTGGTATGTTTTGGATCCTAATTAGGTTTTCGCATTACCATAATGGTTACAGTGTGATTGTAATTTGACTATAAAGGCTTTTACCTAAAAGCTGATGTTAACTTTATATTTTCTACATCATTATAATTATATTATCAGCTTCATAGCGGTCATTTGATAGTACCGTTATCTGGCATGCAAAAGGGGGAATTTGGGGATGGAAAAATTTCTCTAAAGAAAAGAGGTTATGTTTGGGACAAATGTAAAAGACCGAATGAAAAACAGGGAGAGAAACCAATGAATATTGCACGCAAAGTGGGAACACGTTATTTATTTACGAAATGTCGTATACATGAGTTGTCCTTTGATGATACAAAATACGAAAATAGGGAATTGGTTATCGAAGCTGCTCTGATAAAATATGTTGGATCTAACTGAGTAATGGTTGTGTCTCTAAATAATATAGTTTCTTGAATGCAGTTTATGGTTTTTAGCTATAAACGGCTACGAAATTGTTAAAAGACTAATGTTGATAAGAATAAACTTATACTTTTCTTAGAAGTTTCTGCGGTTTGATGTTCTGGCTTTTTTGGGACAGTTAAATCAAATGGTACTTCGTCTATGTTATATAAAATTGATGCGAAATTACAAAGTCTCCTCTCTTTACAAACCTCTTCGTAGTATTTAATGTTTTAATATTTAAAACTAATAAGAATTATCTAGAAGTAGACTTTAGATGGTGTTATGACAGTTGCTCCACATAATTTACAAAAACACAGCTATATTTGGTCATTCTGGAAGCCCAAGCCAATTCATTTGGATAAATGCTGGCCAGACGAGACTAATAAATGGAGTCGTGCCAGTAAGAAGGTCACTGATACAGTTTTTAGGAGAAAAATAAAGTTCATAGTTCATTGACAACTATAGTGGTTTATACTTAACTGCTAGTTAAGTATAAACCACTATAGTTGTTTAAATATTCTTGAATGGAATTACTGGTTAATGTTATCCGACAATTAAGGTTTTGGGACATCGTGGCCTTTGTGAAGCAATTTGCAGACTTAAATGTTTTTCTTTTATTTATATTAGGCGCTGCTTTTATAAGGTAATGAAGGAAGGTTGGATTAAACCAATAGAATTAAGTACCATCATATTTCTTCAAAAGTGTTATATTGAGATATGCTTACAATATAATTATGGTGTAGAGTAATAAAAAGTAATAAATCTGTACTTACTTTCATAGCCTCGCTATGAGGTTCTACCGATGCTATTAAAAATATGACAATGCCTGAAAAAAACCATAAATAATCGTATTTTTCATCAATGAAATATTATGTTTAATACTTATTTATACCTACATATCAAAGTAGAGTATGTTGAGAATAAAGAACTTACCTAAAAATGATGCTATCATTGTAATACGTCATAATCTTTTGTAGTGGACTTTGTACATTTCTCAACTTGCTAGTTCGGGTGCTAGTAGGTACGGGTAAATGAAGTCATATTTGTTTTAGAATTTATTACGCACATAAAATATTATAACTTTTTTACAGCTTCGGATGTAATAACACCATGTAGGAAATGATAAATGAAAAACACGTGATTTCAAATTATAATAAATACGGATCCTTGTACTCAGGCCAAGGAACGAGACTTAGTTAATAATAATTTTCTATGTAATATTTTTTGATACTTATATTTTTCTGACAACGGGCTGAAGCTCAGTACATAAATGAAACTATTGAGAGGTCTACAGCAATAAATGTAAAAAAACCCATCAAAGCTTTAAATAATTGAACGCATTTACAAATTAAATTTAATATAATATTAGCTGAAATTATCCGAAGCCTGATGGCAGTTCCCTTGGGTTTGGACAAACGCCTTCTTCTTCTTTCACGTGCCTGAAAACTGAAAGATAATTATTTAATAAGCGTATCGTTAGAAATAATTCTGAAAACAGATTTAATTAGTCACATTTGGAGATAGTTAAAAATACACCATGGACTGTGTATAAATGGTATAATGTTTTGGTAAATACTGGATATTAGGTAGAAAGAAAAATGAATTTGCTTGTTCACAAGACTGCTGTAGTACGATTTATGTGATTTAGAGATCCTTTTTACCGAGGAGGAATACTGAATATCTATTCAGTCTTCTGCACCTAAATAATTTAGTAAATAATTCGATGTTTATTACTTTTACATTTTATGTCAATCACACATTATCTAAGTATATGTTTATTTATGGGTAAAAGTCCAGAAACACTGTTCTGTCTGTTTGTCAGTAAAACTGAAAATATTTGTGACAGTCCACGGTAAAAGGTACCTTATGTGTGTTGGCAATTACGACGTTATGTTTCTGTAGTCTAAGCAAACTTGTACAATTTGTATTTCTAAATGACTTAAGCGCCAAAGTCGATAAGGTACCTTTTGTCATGGAATGACACATTTTTTTTCTTACCCATATTATGTTCGCAGGAATACTCGTACAGATCACACAAGTCTAAAAATGTTCTCGCCTCGTTAACCGACTTGCCGCAAACGATGACCATGTCATGAAAGCATATGTACGCATGTTCACAAACCTTCTTCAACTCAGACTGAAACAAAATTAAAATGATGACAAGTCTTATAGTGAAACTACAATGAGATACTGAAAATGAAGACAAGTATGGAAAATAAAAAAGGTGGAATTTCTAAATTTTTTCCTATACATTATTTATTTTTGGGTTTAGGCTATGTGTGTTGGACCCGTTCGACCAAATTCAACATACATTTTAAGATTTATAAAGAAATACAAATATAAAAAAAAATCCTACTTGAATTAATTTTGCGAAAAGTCAATCTTTATGAGTCGATTGATTCAGAAAATATCTAGATCAGTTTTCAGTATTATAAAAAAATTGACTTACCACTACAACTTTATCTCCAACAAGATGACAATCAACAAACAATATTACTTGTAGTAACAACAATAAGCTTTTAATTATAAACATTAGGATTAAATTAATAAACAGGATTTATATTCAAAATAACGTCTGTCTATGATAACAAGGTATTAAGGTCTGTCTGGTATTTGTGGAAGGAAAACATAGGACAATCGCAGGATGTTTTGGTGTATGGTCGCTAACTAGGTCTTTGTTTAGATTCCAAACATATACTATGATAATATCATTGGTACTGAGAAAGGTTAGTTTGTTGTTTACTGTAGTTAAACTTATATGGCCTTACTACAAAAACTTAAACACCTGTTTTACACTTGACTAAAAAAATTGTGGCTGCAAAATGAACCATATGTCAACCTCATAATTTGTAATTTTTTTAGACGAGTCTTAAACTGACGTTCAAAAGTTTTTGTGGTTAGACGGTTACAGTCCTGATTATTTCGCAAGGAGCGTCTACGTATTTGAAATCATTTAGTCAAGTTCTATGTCTCCTGACTACCAGTAACGACTGCCAAAAGGGGTACGACTGAAAATTCAAGGCCCACAATTCAACGTGCCTTTCAAAATATGGATAGAAATATCTCCGTATAAGCTTAATCAAGCTGAAAGAAACTCATTTTTTTAATATTTCCAATTCATACTGCTTTTTAATCTCGCAAATAAAAGAAAAATTATAATGGGCGACTCAATGCCAAATCAAGAAGTTTGTTTGGGCGCAGTTATCATATTTTATCGAAGGTAGCATTATGAAAGAAAGAAAGAAAAGATATATCATACTGACTAAGACCCATAATGTTCCTTCTGAAGCCCTTTATGTACCAGGGCCGCGGTAACTAACGCGAAAATTCTCGAGATGATTCAATAACTAAGAAATTAATTCATGTTAGACTAAAAATTACTACACCAAACTTATAATAAAACAGCCTTGAAAGTTTTGTTATGTTCTGATCTAAGTAAAAACAAGCTGAGAATAAGTTTTCTCAAACTTATTCTCTATGTAACTTTTCTCAATGTTTTTCTTCGTCATCAATTCTCTTGTACCTACTATTTATGAATCAGGAAAGTGGGGTTAAATTACTGGGTGTTATTTATATCAAAACTCCTTCTCAGAGTTTTTTTCTTAGAATAGATTAATTGAGTACTTATTTAGAGGCATAAAGTCACGTGGCTGGTTGTTTTGGTTAGGAAAATGTACTCTGAAGCATGTTGCATAAGACTTTCGACCTAAATGCGACTAATTATTGATCAGATTATACATATATTGCAGATCTATATCAATTGCATTAGCTTGCATTGCTTGGCTTTTATAAGATACAAAAAACGTTATGTGTGCTCCTTAGTACAGCGGTGGATAGAGGTAGGTAAATCTTCCTCAATCCTTACTTATAAACGCAAAAATTTGGTCAATATGGATGTCCTTCTTTGCATTCTTCTGTTCATTCATTCATTATTCATTCAGCTTAAAGGTCAGAACAACTTTTTACTCGGGCGCGGGCGTTAATTCGCTCAGGAAGCGGGTGAATCCGCAGGCGTATTTAAAAAATAAAACAAACAATACAACCGTGATACAATTTTACTACATAAAAAATAAACGAATAATTTTCTCCTAATATCTAAGTATAAACACATAAGTATGGAATATTAAAATGGTGTGGTTATTAATGCAGTTTTTCAATCAATCATCGAAGTAACTGTTGGTGGGTCGGCGAGACACCGTCAGAAGTGATCTGTCTTCCGGACATGGTGTCTGCTTGTAATCTGGAATTTTATAAACTTACGATAAGTTTTCGTTACTAAAAAATACTATTAAAGGTATGGGTTGTGTGAAAGACAACATTTTGGGTGTAAACTGTAAAAAATCCTTGTGAGATGACGTTATATAGAGGATTATGGAAGAAGAAGACATAGTGAAAGGACCCTCTAATCATTTGAACTAAGGGCAGAAGTTCTTTAAAGCACCTGAAGGTTTTGTTTTTTGTTTGCTTGACAGAAAACCAATTAACGAAGAAATTGCGCAATAAAAAATTACACGTTTGACATTACACGTTTAACAATTACACATTGTAACCACAGAACAGAGAAAAGAGATTGTAGCTAATCGAACGTCAATCATTGTGGCTAGTACTCGGCTTATCTAGGACTGCATTGTACGTGCTAATGTCGACGCTGTGACTACTTTGTAATTACAGGTACGTTTATGATAAAAGTATGACTATATTTTCTTTTAATTTGGTTCGGTTCTGAAAAGAACTGGACTATTTTCTTGATGTCACTAATTTGCTTTGAAATGTGAATGTTTCAAATAAACTTACTGCAGTTTGATAAAAGTCCTTATAAAGTTAAAGACACGCTTCATCGGCAGCCAAGGCTTTAAGCATAGTTATTAGAAGGAACTACATTTTAATTTCCATGGACGTAGGTAAGATATGCCTGATTATAACTAATAAACGAAGAATGGTTACTATCATTTTATATCCATTTAATAACATCATCTTGATCACTGTCCCTCTTTGTCGACTAACCTATAGGATCATCACTTCAAGCATTCAGCTTTTGTTGTTACAGACTGTACCACATTTTATTTGCCTGGTAATAGTTTCCAATACTAATGTGTAATACTAACTCCTCCTCCTAATACAGTTGTAGTCGAACATATCGCAGAGGTCTCGGAAGCCCATGATGTCCCCAGCGTGGCTCAGCCCACAGATTGGCACGCGGTCGTGGTTGCACACCTTCGCCATGCTGCACCATTTGGCTCCCATCTGTTGGTAACACTGCTATTATTTTTCTTTTAGTAGATATATTTGAACTAGCAGAGATATACGCTACAGGCCAGAAGCTTGGGGCCGTGGGATGGTCCAAAAAAGTTGCCCAGGCCCCGGTACACAAAGGTCTCCAGTAGGAAAAAACCTGGGATTTTGTCAGTGAAAATCAGTCTCTCTCACTGCCTGCTCCCACAGCGGGATGGTTTTGATGATTTACCACGAAAACGGTATGCACTTTGGCATACACTTAATCCTAGGGGTTAATTGTATAGCGACTCGACTTTCTTGTCGTTTTACAGTTTAATGATTTATTTTCCTATTAATCTGATTGAAGAAACGATAGAAATAAGAAATAAAATATGATGTTTGATTGGAAACACTTCAACTTAAAAAAAGTATGTCGTAGATTAAGTCATATTTTATAACGTGTTACGTTAGGCCAAAACGTACATGTTAACTTGGAACTTACACCATACAACGTTACTGAACAATGTCGGAGCACGATGTGACTTAGTTTGTGGCACGGAGCCAAACTGTTACGACTTGAACTGCTCGTACTACAAGTAGTTGTTATGGAGTACCCCCTTGCCGACATATGGTTCAAGTATGGCAGGGCTTGTGGTTTTAAGATTTTAGTACTAAGGGATAGTTTTAGGTCTGTGACCTCGGAACATAATGACCTAACTATAAAAGACAACAAATCAGTAACTAAGTAGTAGTATATTATGTAGCTGAAGAGTTTCTTTGCTCGAACGCACTAATCTTAGGAACTTAAGAACAGATTTGAAAAAAAAAGCTTTTCCGCACAAATAGTAGAGATTTCTTAAGCAAACGGTGGGAAGATTAGAATTTATAACAAATAACAAAGGTCTCCTAAAAAGCAAGTTTTATGACTCGTTTTTCTACGCTAAAGATGAAATGTTTAGTTCACGTTGAAAATTAGTTTTTCTACCTTTCGCCCCATGGAAACATCTTCATTATCTCGCTCCTTGGGAGGGCCGTGAGCAGACGCCATTAATATGAGCGAGCAGAGCAGACACGTTACTGAAAAATAATATTATATTAATTTATTAGGTAAACAAAGTTTGTTTTAAGGGAGTAGGTGGCGAAATGAGTTTTAAAAGCTTTAAACTTTACTGATAAAATAAGTATGAAAATAACGTTAAAATGGTGTCAAAGAACATAACTTATCTACAGCAACAGTACTTTAGAAACTTTCTGCCTAACATAATAGGTTAAAGAAATGAGTTTGGATACGGAAAAATTACACTGAAATATTACTAAGTAAAACATAATTCTATAATATTTGTGCAGGTTTTTCTTACTCTTGGAAGCATCCATTCATAAAATACGTGTTTTGCAACAAAAAATAGTGAAAAACATGGAGTGCACAGTTGAGTGGTTGAACTTTTACGTTCCTATTGAGAAAAAGAACAGCTGCATAGAATTGGCAATCTGCCATTATTTGGAGAAGCATTTAAAAACTTTTAACAACCTGTTCAAGGGTGGTTTTCATTAATATAATTGGACTTTTTATATATTTGGATAGCTGAACTTAAGGCATTTTTTAAATAAATCTGCATTCAATACGTATAAAATAATAATCTAACACACCATTAAAATATATGAGGCTTCAATTCTAACTTAAAACTAGTGTAGCTTACAACCGCTCGAAAATTGAAACACTATTTTACAACCAACTTAGAAAATAAGTGGCTCTTAGTTTTACCTATTAATTAAGCAAAAACTTATAGACCTCCATTTTAATAATTGTTAGTTATAATTAAGAATTCATATAAAAAGACTTACCAATTATTTTACTGGAAGCCATATTAAATACTCCTTCGTCGATACTTATTCCGTCGAAGGATCTGCTCTAAGTGACACCATGCTGTGTTTACCTAACTTAGCATCTAGAACATTCCCATTGTCTAATTGTTTAGCTAAACTTCCGCTAATTCTATGAAAACGCCTGCATTTTGTAAATATGAAGCTTGTGTTGTATAACTTCGTATAATTTTACTTTACAAGTACCTAGGTTTATTAGTGTTGTACTGAGAAAACTGTCAAAACTGTTCCTTTTGAGAAATTTAAGTATTTTTAGGGTTTTGCCTATATATGATAAATAATATCTTTAAAACGAATGAGCTCATTTTCATCAACTACACATTGGTTTTCACCTGGAAAAGGCATCTGAATCGGTTTTTCCATCAAAGAGCTACGGTGATATAGACTTTAACAGACCTAATTGCGTTGGGGGTTAAAAAAATACACAGAGACACAGACAAATATTTATATTATACAATAATGTTCAACTTCTGGGAAACACTCTCTTTTTAAAGCACAAAACAGAAAAATAAAAACAAGTTCAAGAATCACTAACGAAAAAGAATTGCGATATTACACTACGTTGCAACAATGTCGAGATAGCTGAAGCGCATTATAGCTACATATTTAATCTAGCAAAGTCCGGAGTGACCCACATGTGTTTCCTGCCCGCTTTTGTGGCTGCAGCCGGAATTAAAATAGAAACTTTCAGCTTTACCTGAGAGAAAAGATTTCAAAGTATTCTACAATGCCTTCGTGCGCTTGAATTCGTAATAGCTGAAATGAGTACATGAACTTAGGAAGTATAGTAGTGTGATTATTTTGGCGTTATGGTTAGTAGCCAATTGGACATCTTTGGAAGCCGTTACGGGTTGCCAGGACGCACTTTCTTAGGGGTATCTTACGCGGAAAACTGGGTTAAGGAGGTCGGATAGACAATCCCGCTACGTAAAGTGTTGGTATTCTGCTACCTGGGTTAAGCCTTGATGCTAACCCTGACAAATGCAGTTGGGAGAAGACTCTTGGGACACGGGAAAAGCCTCGAAAACTGCTATTTAGTGAACAAATAAAAGGGCAAAATAATTATCCAAAATGAGTAAGCTGAACTACTCAGTTATTCAAACAAGAGATGCGATCTAAGATGGCTGAACGATCTGCGACTATTTTCATGACTCAAATATTCGCAGAAACGGGTGTTTTTGAAACACAAAATCTATACATATAATAAAATGATAGGAAAGTCAAAACTGTACATTGAATATTTTTAAAAAAAAATACTTGGGGGGTGATCTATTATCGATTCTGAACCCAAATATATAGTTTTTAGAATTTTTGTCTGTTTGTCTGTTTGTCTGTTTGTCTGTATGTTTGGTCTCACTGAACTCGAAAAGTACTGCATAGATTTAAATCAAATTTTGCATGAATATTACCTGGGAGCCGGTTCAACATATAGGATATAAATTATCACGCTATCACCTACGGGGGATGAGCAATGAACGATAATTTCTGTTAACGTTTCTGCAACAGCGGGTGCAATAATGACACATATTTGAATGTTGAACTTTGTAAGTTTATCGGCCTATTATCAATCTTTACATAGAAAATAATGCTTTTATAAGTAACTTGAGCAAAAAACTGAATTTAAAGAAATGATATCCTAAAATTATAGATGAAGAAAATCATGCAGAAACAGATGTGCCATAAAACTGGTAGTAGGTAAAATATCAATGAAAACAGACTTCACTTTGTCATGGTATGTTCTTACTTTCAAGAAAAAATTATATGACAACGTGTGTATTTCGCTACTATAAAAACACTACAAGAAATATCAGCGCATCATCAGGGACATTTTTATAATTCTTTCACCATTAGAAAGCTACATTATCTGCGTGTAACATAGGGTATATTTTATCCCGGTGCGGGCAGTAGTTCCCATGGGAAGCGGCACCCACGTCCCGAAGAAATTATGAACTTCCCCACATTCTTAAAAAGTCTACATATGTTGTTCTGACATAATATAAGCTATACCTCTCATAAACATGAATATCCATTCATTTCGTCCAATAACAAACACACATCACACTGAAAGTGCATTGCGAGTCTAAGATTTTATTATTATACAAAAAACATTGTAATTAATATTCAAACGTCCTTAAAAATAAGTTCCTGGTTTTAATATATTACATTATTTTGAATTCACTTACATATAAATAGAAGGTCCTTATTAATATACTTTTTGAGTAATGAAGAATGTAGGCAAAATACGACCAAAAACATTGTGTCACTTCTAAAATTAACATCAATGGGAATAACTACCTGTCACAATACGTCAACAAGATGTCAACAGAAGACAAGAGTTCGTTCGTTCTGAAAACGTACAAATTACGCGTCGCAGGCCAGAGACATACTTGCTTTCAACTTCTGATCACAAATCATCGAGCTAAGAATTATATCACAAATACACCGTTTACAATTACGAACAGTCACAGTCAGACCCACGGACTGAGTCTAAAAAAACACCTTTTATATAGCTACGTTTATATCATTTATATTATTCAGTTACAAAGACAGAATTACTATCAAACGTGTTTTCGCTAAATGTTCTATTAGTTTAACTCTGATCTCATGGAGGTGGCGCCCGGGTGTCACCACTGTGCGGACTGTGCGACCTATCGCACCCGGCCCCGGTTTAAACCATGATCTGGAGCGAGAAGAAATGGGATGACAAAGAATGAGGCGGCGGAGCGACTGAAAATTCCCAACTCTCATCCCAGCCACTGCGGTAAGACACCACGAAAGCCGGATGTCGAGAGACGACTCCCGGCCACCGTAGGCGTGAGCGATTAGTTTTGAGTGGGTCTTCGACCTTCCGGCTTCTGGGAGACCCGTTATTTCACGCGCCCCTCAAGGAGATTCAGCAAACCGCTGTGAGGCCCACTAGGGCCAAAGCCTGACACTCCCTCACGCTGCTCAAACTGATGGCTGAGAATTACGTAACTTTCCAGGATGCCATGCAACGTGTTGCAAATGCCCAGGCCTTTGGGAGCTTGGTAATCCTTTTCTCCACCTTAACTTGAGTTTTGTGGCACATGAACAAATTAGAATAGTAATGAATTAGGTCATCTTCATCACGTATTTACCAACTCTTAATGTTCATCATGCACACCCGCTTCTCTAACTTTATTGAAGGATCACTAAAATTGTTTCAGTTAGTTTAACTACGCTACTATAGCCCGTTGTCAAACCTTTTAATATCAATTCTGTAGAAGTGTGAATATCGAATGTGTAATATATCGAATTTCCGTTTGTGCATTGCACAAAAACCAACGTTATGATTTTCGAGAAGTCAAAAGAGTCGGCCGGCTAAGAATTATATTCATCGTTGGTTAATTGAATACATTTTCAGAAACCACAATAACAGTAGGAACCAAAGCGAATGATCGCTTCATAGAGCTCTGATTTTCTCGAGGCGATCAAGTCAGTTCTTTCATCAGATCTTTGAAAGCGGTTCGATGATAATATACTGTTGTCCTGTTTACCTACGTGTGACACATAATATGGTATTTAAACGTCCTCCGCAAGAGAGCGAACGTTTGTGCTATTTATAAAGACGAAATTTTACCGTTGTGCAGTAGTGACGCACAGTATACACAGCACTTATGTTTCTTCTGATCTGCTGGCTCCACCAAGAAATGACAAATTGCGAGCGTACATTTTGAAAATCTTGGAAGAACTGCAGGCTTTAAGTGCCAACACACGAATTGGACTTACTCTCTCGGACGTATACTTTACCTGATTGTGAACTAATGCAAACATTTCGGTGGAATTCCAACATAACATAGTGAGTGAGTGCACAGAAAATCCCCGGAATACAAGTAGTGAAACTATGCGCTTGCCTGATGACTCAGTCATCATCCACCCAGCTATTCCTCAATTGTGTGGGTGTTGGCTTCCAGTCAAACCGAATCTTTTTGAGTACCAATGTTTACTTGGAGTGCCTATCTGATCTCTTCAACCCAGTGAACTAGACACCGCGTTATCCATGGTAACTAAAACTGTTTGACAGACTTTCTGGCTCCTGATTTGTCGCAGCTGCTGCAGAAAATGTACAAATGACAACTTTGTCAGACCTTTGTTTTATGTGAGAATTACGTAATAATTTTCCAAATCGGTTGACTAGATCCAGAGATTTCCTCAACGTCACAAACTTTACTTCTTTTGTTTAGATAAATAGTCACACATCGTCGACACCACCTTGATTGATCAACCCGTGCTGCTGCTAAGTGGTAATCCTAATTATATTGTTACGTAAAAGAATACACCTACGCTACGGCATAAGTAGTATTTTGACCATTCCAAATTGCCCACGCAGACGAAGTCGCGGGCAACAGCTAGTAGATAAAATAAAGAATATTACTGGCGCCGGCGTGGGAGTTAGGTACCAATGTAACGTGACCCCTGACAACTCACGATTATTTGTTTGAATCCTTTATATTGGTTTTGTTGAAGGGTTTTCTTATACTGGTGGTCAACAGCGTAGGGCTTCTGAGAAATTGTCTAATGCGTGGGCATGAGTCAACAGTATGAAAAGGTATCGCTATAAACAACGTTATTACTTTGTTTTTTAATATTTAAATCTAATATGGACAACCTACGCTTTGTTTAGGGGTGAGTGAGCTTGGTAATGGAGCTAGAATAAAATGGTTTTGATAGTTCTTTATAAAAATATTTTATCTTGATTATGAAATATACTGTGTGGGTGTCATTTTGTGTTGTTATTTCAGAGTTTTGAATGGTCAGTTGATTTTGAGTATTTTATTTTCGTTGGTAGGTTTTATAGGCAAAAAGTGGTATATACAGTAAATAACTAAAATTTGTGTCACAACAAAAATAAAAATATTAATTTAATTGAAACTAAATAATTTCGTAAGTAAGATAACAATGAATTGGCGTGCAGAATATGATTAAGGCCAATAAGTAATTGAATGTAAGAGAGGCGTATCAACGTCCCTAATTTAATCATAACATGCCTAATAACTATAAATCATATTCGAGAGGTGAACGCCGACCAGTCGTTCTTGATACTTTTAACAACATAACATGATTTGGCATATATTATGGCATAGGTATTGGTATTGGTATATGGGATAGGTATTCAGATACGTTACTTTAAAGGGGCAAGGTTTCAATTGTAGGTACGAGTTTATTAACAGAGTATCTACTAGCCTATTTTCCTTTAGTTAGAAATTGGGTTGATACTTGCACAAAGGTACACATTTATATACTACTTACTTTCATATGGTTATTGCTATGGATGTCATTGTCATATGGACGTCAAAATTCACTAAAGTACCTAGTCTATTACTTTTTGTTATGGGCGTCATATGAACCTCCAAAATTCACTAAAGTGAATTCAATTCATAACACAAGAAAAGCTGAAATGAAGACTCATTATGATTCTACGTCGATAATATCAATCCAAACAATTTATGATTTTCTTTATTTAAAAACTTCATAAGCATAAATAAAAAAGCAACTCAATTTGAGCAAATACGATGTTCTCGATACAAGTGACCTTTAAGTTAAATGAAACCAATATTATTTGCGTACCAATGAATGATATATAAACGTTTATTGAGAATGCAATCAATGCAGCGGGTTGCAGTAATTTTGCCAAATGAAAGGATTTCCGTTCTGTACTCGTTTTGAGTTATTTATGAATGTTGTCAGTAAGATTTTGTATGATCTGAGTAGGATATTACTTGAATATTTTGTATGGAGAAAAATCTGAGTTTTTTAAGAGATCTTTTGAATTACACACATCAAAGATACAAACTTAAAAACTTCAGCCTTCAAACAATTCATTAAAATATGCTAAAAATCTTCTGTACCGGATAGTGTATCGTTTTTTCTACGTTTTTTGAGGTACACAAACTAAACAGAAATATGGAGTCAATACATTTTAACAATGCTATGTAAGGAAAAACAATTCAATGTATACTATATTTAGAAAAACTTTATACTTCTAAAACTTATTTAGAAGAACTTAATGAAATAAATACAAACGAGTATCAAGACCATGCCCGTCACTCGTCAATTATCGACACTATAAGTGGAGCAAGCACCACTACCGAGCTACTTGTGTCGCCGTGTCTTTCAAGTACGCACCATGAGACCCTTAGTTATCGGTGAGACAGAATTTGCGGATAGAAGGACCAAATTTTCTAAGGATTTCAAGGAATAATTAGGAGGATGTTAATGAAACCCTTCGTTGTATCTTGTTGTCAGAATAACCAAACGTTTCGAAATTAATGTCAAGGTTTATAAAATCGAAACAAATCATATGAAAAAAAAATGCTTCGCTGTTTGGGTATACTTAATTATGGTGTTACTAAAACGTTTTTCTATTTCTAGGTTTTGTGGTATTGACAGCGATTACTTGTACAAATTTGGCACATGTTGGAAATAATCATCATAAGGTAGATAAAGAAAACAAGTGACATATTGAATCAGAAATAACTATCGAAATAATAAATAATTATTTTATTGCACAGGCAAGAATTACAAGGGAAGCAGAGAAAGGAGATAATTCACTGGAAAATACTAACGCATTCATAGAAGAGAAACTAATGCATCAAAATCAAGCACTAGAACACCTGATCATAGAAGTAGACAAAAGCAGCGATATGATCAAAACGTTGATTGATACCCTAAGCAAGGGTCTGGAAAAACCAAACTTGCCTATCAGAGTAGACCCTGGAGACGAATCCCAAAACACAAATAAACCAAGTAATAGTAATGAGGGTCAAGATCATCCCATAGGAAGACAGGGTAAAGAGCATGCTATAGCAAGGCTTGGGAAAAATCTACCAAAATATGGCAAACTTGCTAAAGATTTGTTAGTAAAAGACGTGTATACCGGAACAGATCCAACACCTATTGTAGAACAAATAACTGATGGACCTCTTTTACTACAGGTAACTGAGATATGATTGTCTTGGAGAAACATACTTTTCATCATTATATCTCACCATCAGTTGCAGAAGGATCCATTAAAGTTAAAGCTTCTTTAAATCTATCTCTTTCTTTGTCAACAAGTTAAAAAGTGTTGGCAAAAGATTTCAATAAGTTTTAATTTTAATGGATCTTTCTGCAATTGATGGTAAATCACTTTAACTACAATTTTATAAATAATATATTAACAGGTTGTACTGCTTCCAGAGATGAGCGTAACCTCACCCACGTGTGAAGCTTGAACATATTTTTAAAATAAATCATTCTTTCAAAATTTGTGTTTTCATTCTTGGTTTCGGAGATTGAAATGATAGAAAATATTGTAGCAATTTCATGTGTTGCTTTTATTGCAAATAATATGAATGATGATTAAGTAAATGTTGCTTTTGAAATGAGATATAAATTATATTTTCTATCTTTTCAGTCAAGACGGTCGAATGGAGGTGATCCCACGTTGGGCTCAGATCCTCACAGCAATGGTATTAAGGTTAACCCCTGGTGTCCAATGGCTTTGCTTTGCCCGAAATCTGAAGACCCTATTTGTGGGTTTGATGACGAGTTTGGATACGGAAAATTCGAAAATTTCTGTCATCTTCTCCGCGTCAATTGCTATTGGAAATACAGTAAGTATTTATTTTTTCGTTCCATTTTCATTATTTAGTACCAACAGTATTTTATTTTAATCCAAAAATTATATACTTTTTAATATGGACTTTAAAGATTCCTATTTTTTTTTCAGATTTTTCTATTGTTATTTCGTGCAGCCCAAAATTATAAGACAGACCACATTGCATCAATGTTATAAAATCGCAAGACAGAAGTAATCAGATCCAATCCAAATCCATTTTTTTTAAATAAAAGTTAACTCTAAGCCATTGTTAGTTTTATTTTAATTATTAAACATTGCTTAGAGTGGGGGGATCTGCCTACAATTCCTCCTCCTTGCTTTACGAAATTCTGAAAAAGAAAACAGACAGTTAAAATTGTTTAATTGATTCTTTCAGAATTTTCACGTTCAATTTCAAATTAAAAAGTCGTTTTAAGAAATAAGATAGATACATTCTTTATTATGTACACCAAAGTAAAAAATATTTTTGTAAGAGAAACTGAGTATACCTTGATATCAGGTTTTATGAAAATTTCAGTGTCTAGTTTGGCAGAGTGATAGCGGTGAAACTTCAGTAATAAATATGTGAGACACTACCTTGTCTTTATAAAAACCGTAGAACACATTTAATAATAGCAAATTCTTACTTGCTTTATATTGACAGTTGAACTCTAAAAGGTCGCATTTGTCTAAAAACCAGCGCACTTCATTGGTCTCTCGTTCCAAACCACAAACTCGTCGTCTCCTTCTGTGCAAGCAAACGGCTGCGTCTAAGCAGGGTATCTAGATTTCAAAAGAAAAAAATGTACTTATAATAAAACCAACTTTCTCTTTTTTCTCTCTCCTCTCTTCTTCCCATACCCGAATAAAATATAGAGACGGCATCCAGGGATAGTGTATCTACCAACAGTGAAAGATTTTTCAGTAGCATCGAGGCTTTGTCATGGACCGGGTCTGCGGGATAGTTTGAAAGAGTTACCGCGGCCCTGGTACATAAAAAGCCTATGACGGAACACGACGGTTTTTAGTCAGTAAGCGGCTGATACTCCCTCACCGCTGCTAAACCACAGCGCGAGGGGTCATTTTGATGATTTTTGACGTCGTTAAAAAAAGGCCTTGTCATGGGTCCACACGTTACCAGGTAAGAACCTAGGTATAGAATTTTGTCTGCGCATCAAACCGGTGGATACAAAAAGACTTTATGGTAAAAAAGTGTGAGTGGACCACTTAACCCAAAAACTTTATAATATCAAGTTTCAATGAGGGCAAATAACGCGTCAAACAAATTATGTTTAGCAAAACGACATGCAACGAAAAAATAAAGCAAATTGAATACTTACTCCATATTTCTTTGCTTCTATATTCAAGAGAAATAACTCTAGAAGTGTTCCTAAGATCAACAACTTTATAAAAAGACACATAGACATCACGAATCCTCATCAAAGTTGCAACATGTACTTTTAATATGACTGCTCATAAACATGTATGTAGTTTCTGAAGACAATTTTACTATCAAGAAACTAAGACAATTATATTTTTTCAAACCGTAGCCTCCATAAGTCTACTTTGAATAAGTAATAAAAAGGCTGTAACGGAAGTAAATAATATGCTTCTATTTTCTTTTATAGTGGTGGTATAAATAACATTGAATTGTTTTTCTTTGATAATACTAATCTTATTTTGGTGTATAGGAAAATGAACGTCGTATTGAATATTGGTGAGATTCTATATTTATTGATAGGCATTTTGTTTTTTAACATATTTATATGTTTAAGTATCATAGACATTGATTGATTTCTAATAATGCTAGTATTTATTTATCTTAAATTCATATATTTTTTTATAAGTAGGTAATTTGTAACTGAATTCGATTTGTCATTTTGTTAATACAGTCGATAATTTGGTCCAAGGATAAAACGAAATATGTACCAAGCTGTATATTAAGCTGACTAACATAAAATAGGATACAAAACCTACCAATAATAACCGTATGCTTAGTTCGATTCAACTGCAGGCTATTGTGTGAGGGCGCCACCATCGCTCGCTTTCCACATGAGAGTGACCCCGAACGATTTGGCTTTTGTTTTCGAACGTAGCTTTGAATAATGCCTTCGATATAGACGCTGAAAATAGTTTAAAATAGGGGTTATTGTGAAGATAATATACTATTTTATAAAAAGATTTAATGCCTTAATAACATGTCGTTAGGGTTCCGTACCCAAAGGGTAAAACGGGACCCTATTGTTTTTGCTCCTCTGTCCGTCCGTCCGTATGTCACCAGGCTGTATCTCATGAACCGTGATAGTTAGAGAGCTGAAATTTTCATAGATGATGTATTATTGTTGCCGCTATAACTACAAGTACTGAAAACTAGAATTAAATTAATATTTTGGGGGCTCCCATGCAACAAATGTGATTTTTTGTCCGTTTTATAAATCGGTACGGAACCCTTCGTGCGCGAGTCCGACTCGCACTTAGCTGGTTTTTATTTTTGGAAGTATGATTTTTTCGTGACCATAAAGGAATATTAAAATTTTTGATATATTTTTCTTCTTTACTAGTATATGGCAGTATACTTGTCTTACTGCTCTCGTTTTATCAAAAGGGTCGAAAATGTAAAGGAATATAATACTTTAAAATGGAATGCTGTCTGTTTAAACTTTTTACTTGAGGATAATAAACGTTGATGTGCCCTTTACCTATCTTGTATACTTAATGAAAAAAATATTGTTTTACAGTGACGGTCATATTTCTGGTCTTTGTTTGGCATTCTGAAACTACGAAAGTAAGTGTAATGCAATGTAATTATATACGTTCTTAATATTTTATGTTTACGTAATGTCTTCCTATCATTCAACTACATACATGTATTTGATAGAATAATGCTAAAACTATGACTGCAAGATTGATTGAATAATTTAACCGCTCGCGTGTACTTGTTTAAAATACAGTGTACCTACGAATTATTAAATTTGAGGATAAGTAGATATTACCATTTATACCTTTGGAACTGTGCACATACGTATTATATCCAATAGGGTAACCAAAATTATATTATGTTTATTGTACATATGGTCTATAAACTTATTAAAATAATACCTAATTCCAGGAATGCTATCAAGCGAAGATTTGTTTCCACGATGCGATAGAAAAATGCGGTATTGATGAAAAAGGTACCCTTCGGAGGTTCCTAGACAGTTGTGATATTATGGAGTACAACTGTTACTATAATGGCAGTACGTACCTTTTAAAAAAAAACATTTTTATTTAATTTGTTTATTTAGGACAACCAACAAATCTTACACTAGTTACCATGAAAGTTATTACGAAGTTTTAAATGTTATGCTAAGTGTAGACTTAATTATAGGTTGCCACATCATGCATAATATGTGGTCGGATCTTTGTTATTTATTAAACAACATATATCTTGATGAATACTGTAAGTAATAGAAGTTTTCCGAGTACCTACTCTTTCTCGCGGCTAGGATTATGTAATCAGAAGCCAACCGTAAAGGGAACGTTTTGGAAAAGTGCTGCTAATTGCAACTGACGACGGCAGGTGCAGCGACTGCCGGAAATCCAAAGTGATTTCATGAAAATACATACAAACCACCGCACCGACCGTTGCAGTTGCAGTCGACAGCTCGCTTTCAAAACATACCTTTTTTTAACGACGTCAAAAATCATCAAATGACCCCTCCCGCTGTGGGTTAGTAGCGGTGAGCGAGTGTCAGACTCTTACTGACTAAAAACCGTCGTGTTCCGTCGTAGGCCTTTTATGTACCAGGGCCGCGGTATCTCTTTCGAACAACCCGCAGTTTCAAAACATACTGGTAGTCGTTAATATTAGCACATGTTTTTAACAAATTAAATTAAAGTTCTTCGTCATTTATTTCAGCGTATGCTAAAACCGACCCAGCATCGTGTGTAAATCTGCCGCCGATACCTACTGATAACAAAACCGATGTTAAGAATTGAATAAATTGTATTTACCTAAATTTTATTTTATTTCATTTCATATCAGATCAATAAACCATTCTGTACTGAGTTGACGTATACCAGTATTTTACATAATGGGAGTGCCTATCAGATGCATCCTGTTAAACGACTCCAACATAGCTGGGATTGTCGTTAAAGTAAAAAATACGAGAGAGCCACAAAAGCGGTTCAAACGAGTACTATTGAATATTATTATTATTAAATAGCTGCTTCCTGCTTTGGTTGCATAATAAGGCTGCTCAATAACCCTTTTTTTTTTCTTTTTTTTTTGTTGTCGCTGGGCTAAAAATGCTATTACGCATCCCCTTCCCGTCGGGGGACGAGAGAGGGGTATGTGGGACTCCCCGGTAAAGACGTTCCCGGTATACCCACTAAAAAGGCCCAGCGGCACTCCGACCTCGCCTGAGTGGAGGGGGTCTGGGAATCTATGGCGTCCAGTCCCCGTATGGCGTCCAGTCCCCCTGCTCAATAACCCTGGCATCATCAATATTACTCCATAAATTCTATGACTATTTCGCTGATTCTGGACATGTTATTTGAATCAACATCCCATTTTTTATAAAACCTAGATCGGGCAAGCTCTTCAATCGCTATTCAGACAGAGGCCCTACGACGATGGTGACATGAAGTACGTCAACAACCATTGGTGCAGGCGAGCTAAGATCTGCCACAAAATGGTTGGCCATCCAGTTTGCGGAGTGGACCCGAAGCGAAGACAGAAGAGGATGTTCAAAAATGCTTGCAGCTTGTACAAACATAATTGTGGCCGTATGCAAGGTAACGGCAAACTGCTTTTAGTCGGCCGATAGTTTCTTAGGCTCACAAATCAGTATGAAGATGGTGATACGTTACAAAGATCTGAGTGCTTAGTGCGAGTTTTCGTGAATTTTTTTACGGACTCACATGAGAGCGCGTATACTAAGATTTGTATGCAGTGTTGCCAACTTAGTGGATTTTCCACTAATACTGGTGGTTTAAGTCCCCTATTTAGTGGCGAAATGTTGAAAGTACTGCGGGTCAAGTAGCGAAATGTAAGTTTTGTGGTACAACTTTAAGGAGTTACTATGGAGATTTGAAGTCTCACGGAATGTCAAAAAAGCATCTACAAAACAAAAAGGTGAACGACTACTATATAATTATATTAAGTACTCATTCATTGGTCAAATGCGTAACTAAACAATTTGTGAAACTACTACGCCGATTATAATTTGTGAAGGATTCGGATCGGGTCGGATGAATTGCTAAACAGACGTAATGCTTTGTCTGTTTTAATTTTCTATCGTTGCCGAGTTACATCTTTGGATGATTAAATTGTTTAAGGTTACAATAAAATATAAACAATATTTTTTTAGTGGTGAATTTGGTGATTTTAAGTGTGGGATAAATTTTTGTTAGTGGTTTTCTGGTGGTTTTAAAAGTTGACTCTGGTGGTAAGCTTCTACAACTGTTGGCAACACTGTTTGTATGGAACAAAAACAGGTTCCAATTTTTGACATTAGGTGGAGCTGTTTTTGTTCCATACGAATCTTAGTATACGCGCTCTCATGTGAGTCCGTAAAAAAATTCACGAAAACTCGCACTAAGCACTCTGGTATGTAGCCCGGTATCAGATCGACTTAAAACATAAAAAAAATTACAACCACCGACTGTCGGGCGACTGTTTAGTCTGCAGTATGCTTTTAGATACGAAAGAATCAAATCTATAAGGCAGAATTTGTACGGGCACTGTATTTTGTTGTTTTAGCAGAGAGGGAGGAGTCTTGCTTTATGTTACTGTTACAGCCTTTTTATCGTCCCACTGCTAGGCACAGGCCTCCTCGCACACGGTGAAGGATTGAGCATTAATCACCACGCTTGCTCAATGCGGGTTGGTGATTTCAGACTAAATAGTCCAGGTTTCCTCAAGATGTTTTCCTTCACCTTTTTATCAGCCATTGGTGTTCAAGATATACTTAGAAAGTACAAACAATGCTTACTTTATAATGGATAAAAATAGGAAAATAAAAGTAGGTACATATTTCCTATTTAACCTATATTCTACATTCCAAGCACCAGAATGCGTATGAGGTTATACTTTCCCCCCTCCTTCGCTACCAGTTGAGAACAAAAATTTGTTTCGCTGCATGCAACTCACTCAGAGAGCTTAAAAAAATATCAATTTTGCATGTAGATTATATTGCTTGAAATAAATCCTAGTCCAGCTAACACGTTTTCAGTAGTTGTTATGAAAACACAATTGTTAATGAAAATTTCGATTGATTAATTACTTCTAATTATGTTTTCTCAGATTTCCAACCGCGCAATTGGATGGAATGCAGTAGTGCATCGATTAATCAAAAACCTAATGCGAAGAATAAACTTAAATAACCGTGTAATAGTTTTTTGTGTTTTTTTTTAACATACATAATTAATAAGTAGAATGAAACATACTTTTTGGTAATGAATTGTTTTATAATAATATTTTTAGGTAAGTTGATAATTGCATTCGATTAATTGAATTACTTATATTATAAACTAATTGAATAAATGAATATTTTCAGCTTTAATTACTTTGTCTAGGCAAGGGAAATTACAGAGCACTTATGAAGTGAGTAAATTGTATTTATATATTTTTTTATACCTAAACGTTCTTCTTATAACTTTCTAAGTCGTTTATCCTGACCTGTTTTTCTGATGTTATTACTCAATGAAATCTATTACTATTTAAGAACATTTTAATTAAACGTTAATAATTAATTTAGATAGTTTTTGACTATATCCTTGTTTTATTATTCTCTTTTTACGTGATAATAATTGAACTGAAGACTAGGAGGGGCACCATCCGTCGTGCCTTCTACTGCTCTCTCCCTAGTGAAATTGTTTGAGTTTCTTTTGATAAAACGAACAAAAACCTAATTAGAGCTTTTTTCACAGAATTTTAGGTTTATTTCCCAATAAAAATATTAAAATAGAAAGGGTACCGACGCAAAAGAAAACTCTTTAATGCTCAAAATATTGATGGCTCCTTTTATGACTTATTATTTTGGTCTAAAAAAGAGTTTCTCAAATTCGTCCATTTTTGCTATTTGAGCGTAATAATTTATCCGTGTTTCGTAGCAAGACGAAAAGTTGTCGGCAGACCGTGAGTCTCAATTCTACTGTTACAAGTTAAAGACATGCACCCCCGATGATCAGAAAGTGTGTGGCTACGACCCTCATGAACCCTGGCTTGCTGTATTCGCAGATATATGCACCATGTATAAAGCCAACTGCGATAAGAAAGGAAGTTAGTACGATTTCTTTTAATAATAAATGCAAATATTTTCAATATAAGTATTATTTATGAAATCAATTAAACAATTTTAACGAACAGAATTTATTTAAACATAGCAAACTGTGCTGGCCATTGAATACATTGATTTATACATACGTCCAGGATAAAAGGACTCATGAAAAGAATATTCCCCTACAAGGATGTGAATAGAAATTAATTACCATAATTTTTTTAGTAACAGCATTAACACCAGTACAGAAACGATATTTTTTAACTAAGACATTCGTTGCAGGATTCAAACTGGTAGACCAAGTGGTGTGCGACACCAGGATAGCGTATGACAAGGAGCATGTAAACGAGGAATTCGAATGGATCCATTTGTCAACCACTACGAAGAAACCTAATATTACTACTACAATTGATTTACCCCAAAAGGCTCCCCAAGGCAAAGTTAAATTAGTCTTGTAAAGAGTAACTCATAATTTGTTAGTAAATGTTAAATAAATTGTAAATCAACTTGGTTATTTTATTTCTGAAGCCTGAGAATACCCACTCATTGAAGACTTTTTAATCGGCCAACAGTTAAATCAGGCGCTTTATAAGTACGAAGATGTACCAGATAGACCGAAAACTTTTATATGTATAATTAGTCAGAGATCAGTCCACAACCGGACGAGTTTGCAAGAGCCTAAAAACGTCTACTGCTGGACAAAGCCCTAGCCCCAAGCTGGGGGAATTTGCCCATGGCTGGTGTCGATTTGCTATCACATTCGTATATTATATCCAAACCCACTATTCTTGTAACAAAAGTCACTATTCAGCAATGTACGATTAAAAAAATATTGATGAGAAAATTTTATTCAAAATGAGAAAAAATAAATAATAATTATTATTTTTACAGGAAAAATATGCCTTATACCATTGTCTCCAAAAGAAAATTTGCACTCCAGGGGGAGACAAAGTGTGTGGGGTGGATCTAAAAACAAAAGTGGTCGCGGAATTTCCAGATAAATGTACTTTGCATGGAGTCAACTGCAACAAGATGGGATGTTAGTTAATTTTACCTTGTCAATTTTATTTATTGGGCTGTTCTATTCTGCACGGCAGAGTCGTTTACAAACTCCTAAAATATTAGGACGTTATAGGCATTTTATTCTGGTAGATTGTCTGGTACATTTTTAGCTTTCATAATCACAGCTTTGTAAGGACACACATTTTCTGACTAAGTATATCTTGTACAGCACATTCATCATTCTTATTTCGACAAAAATAATTGCACAAGATTGTCCTCTTCCTAATTTTATTTGGAATCTGCGCAATATGTCATCCTCTTCCATTTTTCACTGTCACTCGTCATACTGACACTCACTCCCTTCCTATTCATGTCATCTTTCAGACAAACCATCCATCTTTTCTTAGGTCTTCCTCTTCCTCTCCATCCATCTACATGCTAAATTACACAAGATTGTACTTCAAAAATATTTATTTCAGTTTACTGGAAATTAGACACTGATCATTGTGCCGCGACCGTGATCTTCGGTGCAGAGGTGTTCCACCTTGGTCAACCTCAAGGTTATGAGACTGTCACGCCAAGTCAAACTCCTGCTAATACCACCAAGAGTGTCTTTCCCTCCTGGATCGCAGAACGCATCAAGAAAAGTTTCGCAAGCCTCCTGAATAGAACTCATG
The DNA here is from genome assembly GCF_030705265.1 of Helicoverpa armigera. NCBI lineage: Eukaryota > Metazoa > Arthropoda > Insecta > Lepidoptera > Noctuidae > Helicoverpa > Helicoverpa armigera. Next base: position 6,464,188 of record NC_087142.1, on the reverse strand, counting down.
TGACCCAGATGAGATAAAAAATAATACAAAATTATTATGTTTATTTTATTAGACCCTCAGTCAGTTGTTTGATCGGGCGCTTGATAAGATCGGAGATGTATGGGAGTGTACACGTAACTCATGATTTTAAAAAAATCTACCATAATATAATACCTAAATAAAACCTTACAATGAAAAAGTTTCTAACTAAATACACTACATGAGCTACGCCCTTAGGATAAAGTTGAAACTTTATCTCAAAAGCGCAGCTTTAGGCGGACAATCATATAAATTTTCCTACCTAATTCCTAGCAGAACGTTACCTATGTGTGGAAATTAACAATAAACACGTCCAAAAATGTCCAATAAATACCAGAACATGTAGCTACTTCAATCTGTAAAACTTTCCCAAACAAAAGCTTAAGAGTAGTCGCATACTGCAAACTTTTAGTCGGCCAATAGTTAGATCAGGTGTTTGGTTTGAGACCTAACTGAAAACATTGATTGGAATCAAGATTTTCTTTTAAAATCCAGTGTGTTAGAAATAAAGCAGATAATATATTTGCGTAGGTATAAATGATAAACGCTAGAATCTGCACATTGGTATCAAATCCATAAATCTCGAGTCTTTGTTATCTTCCGGCTACTTTACCTACTAAACGATAATAAAGGATTTCTCAATACCTACGCAGTTCTCAATTCTTTATATTAGCATTTCATATGTCATACAGGTGGTACATTTTATAAGGTGGCCACAGTGGTGGTGACTCGGTAGGGCACAGCTTAAAGATGGACAGTTATGCAGTAGCTTACTACTAAAATTATAAAAATACTAGCTTAGCCCACGTGGTGTGTTGGTAAATAGTAGCCTATGTGTTAGTCCAGGGTATCACCTATCTACATACCAAATTACCAACCAAATCGGTCCAGCCGTTTATGCGTGAAAGAATAACAATCATACATCCATACATTCTCACAAACACATTTATAATATTAGTAGGATAGTAGGAAGTAGAATATTACCTAGAAGGACATTAGTAAGAAGTAAGATAATGTATATTATTTTAATAAAATGTGTGTTTGTCTGTTATTAATATTTATTTTTATTTCAATATTATGTAGTTTCATGACGGTGGTCGATGACGTGAGACTGAACTGTCTCTGTACAGAATTTTAGTATTATTTCAAGAAAATAAATAGTGAATGTTACTTCTAAATCAAGATAAAAAAATTTAAGTGTAAAGATTTTATCACTAGAGCGACAAATATCACTTTGCGTGCCTGAAGCCGTGTGGTAAGTGTCAGTTTTCAAGTATTTGCGTAAGGATATTTTTTTACGAATGCAGTACCTACTTAACACATTAATTTAATTAATAGTTAGTTTAATTGCAATTTATGAAGTTTCATTACCGTGAAATCGAACTTCGTGTTTTATTTCTATTTTGTAGAATAGAATATAGTTTGTTGCGATGAATTATTTAAAAATAATATTTTTAGGTAAACAAGCTTAAAGTTTGGAATTGACTTCAATAACTTGAATTACAAAATAAATAACTGAATTGATAATTTTTGATTAATTAATATTTTTCAGTTTTATTTGCTATGTTTTGGCAAGTCAAATCACTCACGGAACATTTAAGTAAAGTGAGTTGAGTGTTTTTTTTTAACTACATATACATATGTTTTTGGCGCAATAACCTCATGAGGTGGTGTGGTTTCATTTCAGCAAGTCATTTAGTTAGGCACTTCTGAATGGCTACAACAGAATTTAGAGCTCCCGCAAACTACAAACTCAGCTGTCAGCCGTCTAAATAGTGGACCTGAAGATAGGCTAACAGTTTATTTATAATTTTTTCGGTCTGTCTTGTAGCCACCGGGCACCTGAGCGTTATGATGGGGATACTAACATTTATCTTCATACTGATTAATGTGGGGCTCCATCATCATCATCTGCCTAGCCTTTTCCCAACCATGTCTGGGTCGGACGCCAGTGAGTACCATCCTTCACAAGGAGTGACTGCCTACCTGATCTCTTCAAACCAGTTATCCGGGCAACCCAATACCCCTTTGTAAGACTGTTGTTGTCAGACTTACTAGCTTCTGACTACCCGTCACGACTGCTAAAGATATTCAATGACATAGAAAGACTTTCTTTCTCCTGCCCTGTTCCCAAATATTACTTGGGGTCGGCGCAATATGTCATTTTCTTCCATTTTCCCCTGTCACTCGTCATACTGACACTCACTCCCTTCCTATTCATATCATCTTTCAGGCAATCCATCCATCTTTTCTTAGGTCTTCCTCTTCCTCTCCATCCATCTACATTCATACTTAGCACACACTTTGTTGCATGCGTATCATCCCTCCTCATTACATGTCCATACCACGACAATCTTCTACTTCTCATCTTTTCTGTAACTGGCGCTACTTTCAGACTTCCTCTAATGTAATCATTCCTCACTTTATCCATTCTTGTAACACCACACATCCATCTCAGCATTCTCATTTCTGTTACATGCACTCTCTTCTCGTCCCTCTTTTCAATGCCCAACACTCCGATCCATACAGGACGACAGGTCTAATGACGGATTTGTAAATTTTGCCCTTCAGTTTGAGGGGCATCCGCGGGTCACAAATAGCGCTAGTTACCTGTCGCCACTTCATCCATCCAGTATTGATCCGATGCGTAACGTCCTTGTTCACCTCACCGTCACTTTGGACGAGTGAACCAAGGTACCGGAAGTCGGAGCAAACTGGTAGGGGCATGCCGGCTAGGGTTATGGTCATGGGTCCCGAAATACCGCCAAAATCACAATGAAGGTATTCGGTTTTACTCCTGCTCACCTTTAAACCCACTGTCTCCAGTCTCAGCCGCCATGCCTCCAGTCTACTCTGGACCTCTGGCCCACTCTCCCCCACCAGAACAATGTCATCGGCGAAAAGCATACACCAGGGTGCCTCCTCCCGTATATCTGCCGTAAGCGCGTCCATTACAAGCAGGAAGAGATACGGGCTGAGGGCCGACCCCTGATGTAAGCCAACACCTACACTGAAGCTGGTGGTAGTGCCCGCTGCGGACCGGACTTCTGTACGGCATCTGCTGTACATCGCTCGGATCAACTGCACATACTTCCCTGGTATACCTTTCTCCTCAAGGGCCCACCACAAAACCTCACGAGGCACCCGGTCATATGCCTTCTCGAGGTCAACGAACACCATATGCAAGTTTTGTGTGCACCCCTGTACTTTTCGCACAATTGGCGAATACAGAATATAGCGTCCGTTGTACTCCGACCAGGCATAAAACCGAATTGATTTCGTGCGATATCACTCTCTCTCTCAGCCTCCTTTCAATAACTTTCTCCCACACTTTCATACTATGTGACATTAGCTTTATTCCTCTATAGTTGTTGCAATTCAACACATCACCCTTGTTCTTAAAAATGGGCACCAGGAAACTATTGCACCACTCGTCTGGTATAGTTTCCTCTTGCAACAACTTATTGAAGAATAAAGCCAGCCATTTCCATCCATCCATCTTTAATAATTTCCACACTTCCACTGGTATTCCATCTGGCCCTATCGCTTTTCCATTTTTCATTCCATTCACTGCTAATCTGACCTCATCCTCACATACATTTCTTACAAGGCCCTCGTTCACCGCTTTATGATGGAGCACACCGCTCCACTCATTTTCTTCATTCATCAGTCTTTCAAAATATTCCTTCCACCTACCTTTAATCTCCACATCATTCGAAAGGACCGTTCCGTCTCCATTCTTTACACACCTTATCTGGCATACATCTCTTGTCATTTTCTCCCTAGATTTAACCAATCGGTAAAGTCATTTTGACCAGCTGGGCTATCCATCTCGTGCGCTTTTGCCCTTGAAACAGCCACAATCTTTTTTTTCATTCATCATATTCAGCCTTTTTCGTGCTTTCACTATCATCATTGTCTTCCGTCCGCTGCCATTCCTTGAATTTCATCTTCTTTCTTTAATACACTCTGCACTTCTTCCACCCACCACCAAGTTTCCTTCTCCATTCCCTTTTGATTCTCCTAGAATGCTTCTTGCCGCTTTCCTTATACACGTCGCCATTCCACTCCAGCATTCATTCACATTCTTTTCATTCATTTCTCCCATTTCAATCATCTTATCAACCACTACTTTTCTAAATTCCTGGCCAACTCAGCCTTCCCCAACAGATGCCATTTGATTTTGGGGGGCCGTCTCTCTTTGGCTTTTGGCCGGGAAGTTAAAATCACATCCATAATTAGGGGTCGGTGCTGCGAGACTACAGCTTCGCCTGGTATCACCTTGCAGTCTTTGATGTTCTTTAAACTACTGCGTCTGACCAAAAAGTAATCTATTTGTGTCACGTGGTGACCGCTTTTATAGGTGATTAGATGTTCGGTGTTCTTTTGAAACCACGTATTTACCACTGCTAGGTCAAACGCAGTAGCAGCCTGTAGCAGGGCTTCACCCTCGTCGTTCTGGCAACCGAACCCCCACCCTCCATGCACTCTTTCATAATTCCCTCTCATTCTGCCAACATGGCCATTAAAGTCTCCTCCCACAAATACCTGTTCATTCGTCGGCACATTCATCATTACTGCATCGAAATCCGTCCAAAATTGTTCTTTCACCCTGTCATCACAACCGACTTGAGGAGCATACACACTTATAACATTTATTATCAAACTTTCATACATTATTTTAACAACTATTATTCTATCATTCACTCTATTTACATCTATCACACTTTCTTTCAAGTTCTTATCTAACACAATGCCTACCCCATTCCTTTTCCCATCACTTCCACAATAATAAAACTTGTATCCTTCCCCAATTTCTCTAGCTTTCGTGCCCTTCCATTTAGTCTCTTGCAAACATGCCACATTTAGTCTTCTCTTTAATACATCCGCTAACTCTCTGGCTCTTCCAGTCATCGTTCCTACATTCCAACTTGCATACCTCAATCTTACTTCCCGGACTCGCTTCTTACATTGCACCCGCCCAGGTTGGTGCAAAAACCCTTGTCCACTTCCCACAGGCCGGTGCTGCCCTGCGCGTCGCCTGAGGGGTACGCCCTAGCCCTATCGCTCATCTCTTCAACATTCGACATATTGCTATATGATTTGGCATTGTGTTTTTACGACCGGCCGCCTGCCTGACGTCAACCCTCTTTGGGAATGCAATTGCTGGTGGTCACTCTCCTACCACCTAAGGATTGGTGTATTTTAGGATACATACATTAAAATATTAAACATTAAATTAACAAACATTAACAAAAATATCACACTCCAGTCTTTTAAAATCCGGATCATAGAAAGACGATACTATAAAAACGGAGATCAAGCCAGAAATGAAGATTCAGAGTAAAAAATAATGAATAAGATATACAAAGAGTAAAATATACAAAGTCAAATGATTAAAAACCATATTATATTATTATATATATTATATTATTATTATATTTTTTGCAGAATTTCGCAAGGTTTCACTGTTACAAGCTGCTGCATTGTGTCCCGGGTGGAGTGTCGCTGTGTACGAAAGATATCGCGTATCGTGGGGATCGCTACGTGGATCTCATACGATTCCCTGACAAATGTTCTTTCTATTCCGCCAACTGCCGTCAATTGGGACGTTAGTCAATATTGTTTCGTTCAATACAATAATTTTTGGCTTGGTATTGCAAACACTGCAGGAAGAAGTGCTTCTTGGCTGAACTAGCCTAGATACATTTTTGATGTCTTTATAGGTGCAATTAAAATCAATAATATTTTACAGAGTTTCTCAATATGTACGGACCAAATGCAATGGGGTTATAGACAGCAGGCCCCGAAAAAATGGATAATCATACTTACATAAAAGTCTAACTAAAAGTTTCCATTTCAGACTTTTGGGTATTAGAAGAAGATAAATGTCACGGATGGATGCCTTATAATGAACAATGGTACCTCGATCGTTATACCAAAGAACCAACAGAGCCTACAGAAGCTAAAGAACATACACCACGCAGCGACGAAGATACTGAACCCGTGACAACAGTATCAGATACTACGGTTACTACAGCCAGCAGCAAAGATACTGAACCCGTGACACCAGTAACAGCTACTACGGTTACTACAGCCACCAGCAAAGATACTGAACCCGTGACACCAGTAACAGCTACTACGGTTACTACAGCCAGCAGCAAAGATACTGAACCCGTTACAACAGTATCAGCTACTACGGTTACTACAGCCAGCAGCAAAGATACTGAACCCGTGACAACAGTATCACCTACTACGGTTACTACAGCCAGCAGCAAAGATACTGAACCCGTTACAACAGTATCAGCTACTACGGTTACTACAGCCAGCAGCAAAGATACTGAACCCGTGACAACAGTATCACAACCTGAGGGTCTGCGAACACGAAGCGACAAAGATGCAATAGAACGTGCAAGGTTTCTGCGTCATATCCTTAAAAATATGAATTTTGGCCTGCTTAATTCGAATTGAGCACCTTATTTGTGAGAACTCGCTTTAACATTTACTTGGGTGATTGATTATAGAAAGCTTAGGTAAAAAATATATTTCTGTCAATTTTCGTTTTTCTTGCCTGAAATAGTCCTCGTGTGTATCATTTAAATGCGAAAGTTACTGTGGCTATCTTATTGTCCACGCTTTCACCCAAACAACCTGGACCTTTATGGGGCCTGGGCGAGCGCTTTCTTGCGCCTGTATGACTGGCGCGAGGAGGCACTGCGTAAGGGGGAAACGACTTTGGCGAGTACACGACGGTGCTCTTCCCAAGCAGGCCACTCCTAGACTATGTGCTTCACCATGTCCAGTGATGAAGTGGTGACAGTGGTGACACTCGGGTGCCACCTCACGCCCGATCCGATGCAGGTCTCCTGAAATAACCTGCGTCACGTGGTAAGTGAGGGTGCCATGACTCCTCCCGAGCCACTGTTCAATAGGGGACTTAACGCCCCTATTGTGGCATGCTCTGCACTGGGGTGCGATAGTTGCTCCCTCCAAGCCAACTGAGATCGCGCTAGAAGTCCGCCCACAGTACGACAACTTGTCATTTCCCCCCAGCGCAGTGCCTTCTCGGGCCAGTAGTACAGGCGACCAGCTTTACTAGCTGTATCAATCTAACTAGCCTTTTTAGAATTGTATTAAGGTCGGCTACACATTTTAGATATTTAACATGAAATTATAATCTTTACCTAGGTACTTGTTTGAAGTGTCTTTGAAGATATTATATAAAATTGCTAGTTAATGTGGTTAATTCTATTTCAATTATCACTTTATCCAAATTGAGTAGATTTTATAAATAATGGCTAGAGATTAGAGAATATATATGTCGGAGAATGAATATTTTTTTATTTTTCGAGTAGCAACACTAGACTGAATGTTGTGAGCTTCATATTGATGTTTGACAGTGACAGTTGTCTGTGTCATTTCAATCTGTCAGTAGTGTGAATGTCGATGGAGCTCGCTCTCTTGCTCCTGAGACGTCGCCGGCGCCGGGTGTGCGCACTGACCGAGAAATATTAAGATGGCGGACGAACATCACCAACACGTGGATTCAAATCCGTTTGAATCTGCGACATATATAATATCCAGATTTATTACTTTGGCTGTAACTGTTATTTTTAGTTTACATAAATGACTTTCCAAAACATGTCACCTTTTCTATGGTACTTTTTGCTGACGACAGCAAATGTAAGACAGAATAAAAATAGAAGTTATGAATGTGACATCAAAGACTCATTATAACAATCAATTATTTGGTTTGATCAAAATAATTTACAAATAAAAAAGTTAGACTAAAATTATACAATTTAGACAAAGAGAAAGATTATACATTTGACGATAACAGAATTGAAGCAGTAGAACGCATAAAACTAGGCTTCACCATCTAGACACACGGCAGTGTGTCCGCCAAGTTCGTTGACTCTAAATTGACTTGGAAAGAATATGCATCAATCAATACTAACCAAAAAATTAAGTCGATTTGCTTTTGCTCTATAGAATAGAATAGAAAGTTTATTTATTCAAGTAACATGACTCATAATGTTAGTAAAAGACTTAATTTAATGTTAGTAAAAAAAAAAGAAAAACAAAAATACACACCAATTATTTATGTGCCATCCCGTGAGAAATGGCACAACAGCGATTTACATAGGAGCAATCCAGCCTATCAGCTATCATTTTTAGGACACTGTTGGAGCTGACCCGCACCCTACTCACCAGGGATGCACACCGCTTTCGCATTGTTGCATAGAAGCAATCCACATGAGCGTCAGCAAACATCCCTGATGCGCTACAGAAGCGTGGCAGCCCCAGCAGCATCCTAAACGCATTATTATACTGAACGCGGAGAGCGCTGTAGGACTTCCACGTACACCTGGCCCACAGGCTGCAGGTACAAGCTTAAGAAAATAGTTAATCAGGCAGCTGTTATTGTTGCATATTACCTATGGTTATGTTGACTGAACGTTGCATTACGGCGTATTTTTTTTTGCAAACTCTTGAGAAAAATGCGGTTTCAAGAGCACAGAAGAAGTGCATTAGATCGATGTGTAATTTAAAAGTGACGGATAGAATATGCCATGACTTTACCATGCCTTTAAATATACGAAACCGCATTGATCGTCAAGAAAAATACCTATATTGTTTAAAAATAATTCAGAAGAGCGTTACAGATCTACAAGGCCAAAATATCGACACGAATTATGTCTCAGATCCTCAAAGACAGCCCTTATTCACAATAGCATTCTATGTACCTATGGCTCCTAAAATACAATAAGGTCCCAAATGTTATCAAAGATTTGAACTTGACACAATTTAAAAGGAAACTTAATGATTTTTCAAATGCATTTATTGTTTACTAGCTTCTGCCAACGACTTCGTCCGCGTTAAATTCGGACTTTGTGCAAAGAGAGGAAGAAGTAATAAACACCAGCCTATCCAATTATCCAAATATTTACGTACCTACTACTTTTAGATTTTACTTTACCCAAAAAGAAATAAAATGTAAAATATTATTAATTTGTAACAAAAGAAAGTTAAAAATTAATTAAGTACTTAAAGTTGCGCTGCAAGGTTTGTCAATATCAATTATTGTCGTTGAATACGGTTGAGCACAACTGCTAAGCTATCGAGAGTCACACGTGTTATTGTGAGCCAACCATAAAAGATAGACAGACATACGCTGTCCTGGTATATTTTTTACATAATTTTAAGGAGAACATTTCCGTCAAACATGGTTTCTGTGTAGCTTCAACGGAAACGAACGCTTTAAATGGAATTACTTCTCCCGTTTTCCCAATTTTTCCCTTCACTGCTCTGCTCCTATTGATCGTAGCGTGATGAAAAGTATCCTATAACCTGCCCAGGAGTATGAAGAATAATTGTACCAAGTTTCATTAAAATCCGTCAAGTAGTTTTTGTTTCCATAACTGACATACAGACAGACAGACAAAAATCATCAGTATCGATCACTAATTAGGCGATTATCACACTGCCCCGCATGATGCAGCGTAGTGCGTGGATGCGTTTTTTTCAGTTGTATGGAAATATCTCCGTTTGTATGGAAAACACGCATAGTCCAACACACTGAAAATGCATCCACGCGCGTTCATGCGGATCACGCACATACATGCGGAGAAACACGCATCCCCGCGCGTAGGTGCGGGGCGAGACGCAAGGTATGGCACACTGAATCCCGCAGTGACGCGCGTGATTTTGAATGGGCGTGACGTGTATATTTGAAAATGGAACTCGATGAAAGCCGCCGTGCGTGAATCTACAAAACGCACCTACGCGCGTGAGTGCGTGAAAAACCCGCACGATGATGCAGATCTGCACTCCCGCAGGAACGCGCGTAGGTGCGTCGACACGCAAGATGCAGCGTGATGCGGGGCAGTGTGAAGATCACCTACCCCCCAATAGTTATTTGGAAAAATATTTAATGTACAGAATTGACCTCTCTACACATTTATAATAATAAATTGTAAGCTTATATTCAAATATTTTATTGTATTTTAACTAAATTGTGACGTTTGTTTTGTATACTTATCAATTTTAATATATTATTTTGGGTATTTATAATGGGTATCTTTTTGAGTTACCATTAAACTAGTCATTTTTTTATCTTACAACATATTATTTATATTTTTAAATATTCGATTATAAAAAAAATACTATTAAGACCTACTGTATCACCAAAAAGCACACTAATATATACTTTGACTTTGAAAAAAAAAAGCTGTGATTGATGTACCCAAACTTTCTAAGAATCAGTGGCGCCATCTACCAGTTTTCTCGGTCACTAACACAGGTTTAGGAACATGTAGCGAACAGTTAATATCATAAGTAACACGATCCGGTTCAGAAGCAGGTTAGTGCGTTAAACGGTAGATGTCGCTGGTAGTATCATTATAAAAAGTTTATGAATTAAATCGAGTATTAATTTATACATTTACGCTGTCTATATAAAATTTTAGTTTCAATTAACAACATTAACACAGCAGAAATTAATGTTTCAAGTTTAAAAATATTTATTCACAAAATATTTACATTAATTGAAAAAATTAAATAAAATAAACTTATATATATAAACACACTAGCTTTTGCCCGCAACTTCGTTCGCGTGGAATAGTGACTACCAGCAGATTTTTGATTTGACCGATTTTTGATTTTGATTTTGAATAGATGGCGCTATATGTCCGGAATAATTTTATTTTTATATATATTTTTTTTTGTTATAAAAACTATCCTATGTCCTTTCTCAAGTTTCAAACTATGTCTGTACCAAATTTCACACAAATCGGTTCAGTAGTTTAGGCGTGAAGAAAAGACAGACAGACAGACAGAAAGACAGACAGACAGACAGACAGAGTTACTTTCGCATTTATAATATTAGTTTGGATAATAAAGAAATTAATTGTTTTTTTTATAGTTACCTCTTGTGAACGCAGAGCCTCATACAAAACAAATTCGTTTAGCCTTTTCCGACTAATATTATGGTCAACTTCTACCGTTTAGCTTTATCCGACTTTATGGTCAACTTCTAGTCTATCCTAATGAAACAAAGTATTTGTTTATTACATGAATCGCCTACCTATTTGAATTCTGACCTCCTCAACCTAGTGCCTCCTCCGAAACAGGGAGGTTATGACATACATATGTATGTAGAAGGTCACCCACCACCATCTATTGCCTTTGTCTTGTGTTGTGTCAATATATGACTTTCTTTCATCTTTTCAAATCACAATCTTAGTCTCATTACCATCATATTAGGGCACCTATAAATGGCAACTGTGTAAGCCGACATAGGTACTTGTTATTCTTTTATTTTGTTAATTTGTACACAGAAGCTGTTGGTGTTCCTTTAATATCATCATCCTCCGAGCCTTTTTTTCAACTAAGTACCAGTGCTTTAGAAGAAGCGACTGTCTATCTGACCTCCTCAACCCAGTTACCCGGGCAACCCAATACCCCTTGGTTAGACAGGTGTCAGACTCACTGGCTTCTGACTACCCGTAACGACTGTCAAGGATGTTCAATGACAGCCGGGACCTACAGTTTAACGTGCCATCCGAAACACAGTCATATTGGTGTCTAAGATTGCTTTGTTATGGAATAAATAAATAAAATAAAAATATCAGCCAGTTGCCGTCCTCTACCGATCCTAGGCCTCCCCCAAGGGACGCCAACCACCCGGTCGTAAGCAGCCAACTGTACTGTACGACATAACATTAAATTCACTCCCACACATGTAAACCATTGCGTAATTCATTTGAATGGAACTCAAGGAAAAAACCCTTAATTCCTATTCTCTAATTAATAGTTAAGCCAGACTTACGTAGCATTTAAAATTAAGCCGACAATGTGTACGATGCGATTGCAAATGCACATGAATTTCAAGTTCAACGGACTAACGGGATATTCAGGTGACGTTGTACAGGAAAAACGGCCAAGAAACACAACACTAGAATACCTAAACAAAAAGAATAATCTACCATTTGTTAGTGTCACATCATTTTTTAGTTAAAGGTAAAAAAGTGATTGCAGTTTTTGTTTTCAGTTTGTTTTGCTAATCTTTGAATGGTGCTTGAATTTTCAATTTTTATTAAGGAAAATATCCTTGTTTTAAATCTAGTTTGCTTAATAATCTTTTTTTAACTTTAGTGGAAGGTGTAGTAAATTATGAGTTATGCCTTGAGGTACATAGGCACATAACATAAGCCTGTATCAAAATATATGTTTTAATGTACTGAAAAGTGTATGAAAATGATTTTTATTTTCCAACAAAAGTTATATACTTACCTACCCACTATCTATTTCAAATAGCAGTTTGTAAGAATATCTAATTTCAGAATCAAAATAAGAAACAACTCTATATTTTTGTAAAGTATAAAATTGAAAGTCAAAAGTTTCTCAATAGCAGGAAAATAGCTGATGTTCTAAGTCAAAAGTAGGGGAGGTTCGCGAAAGAGGCGTGCGTGCCATTTAGTCGTCGTTTAGAGAAACTGTCACATTATGGTGTATCAGATTAGATAAGCCACGAGTCCACCTGTAGTTCCCACGATCTCTATTATAATATTTACTAAGTTTAACCTGCGGTGGTGCTTGTTCATTGTTTCTTTATATTCGGCACAAACTTGCCAAAAATAATTCCGGGAAAATAGATTAAAATGCTGCCAGAGTAATGATACGTCACTACGATTTAATTGTAACGCTTCAAGCTCAAACCTTCAACGAATTGAATAAATAATTTAAATACCTGTGCAAAAAGGTATTTTAAGGCTTACTTATTTTATACTTTTACTCCAATATAAAGTTAAATAAGTTTAAAAATGTTTGCAGTTATTGTCACCGTCTTATTAAAAACGCCGGCAAACAAACATAAAGTTTGTCATTGTTACATTAATCGTATAAAGTGAAGACTTGTGACTCCACTACCATTTGTGACAAAAATATGACTCCTAAGTCGAAACGTCACTACTTATTTATCTCTTCAAATTAATCTACTCTTAAAATTTTGCAAAAACAACCAAAATTCTTAATGAAAGTTTTATGTCCCTTTGTATTTTTGTTAGGTAATGTTTACTTATAAGGATAAAATGTAACAGGAAGCAGAAAATGTAGGTACTTTTGTATGTAAATCAAGACTTTAGTGAACGTTGTTTTAATTTTTTGCTGTAATTTTTGTTATCGATGTTTAGTTAGAGATTTTTTTACATCACGAGCGAGCACGAGCCTAACATAAACACTTGTCCAAGGAGCCAATTAACTAACTATTATCATGAATAACCTGATACCTACTGAAAGGACAAAGTAAACAATTGTATTGTCGGTTTATTCAGTGTAAAAGTAACATCAAAACTCATTGTTTAACGCAGGTGAGGACCCAAAAACCCTTTGTAGCCCTTATCATAAATCAAATATTCCTTCCTTTCGTTTCATCACCCGAACTAGATTATGACAAAGCAAGCCGCGACTAATGACAACTCAATCGATATTTTCCCGTCCCTAACAGTACCAAAAACATCGATACTATCGACAAACCGTTATCACACCCCTTTGTATTGTAATCGATAACACTAAATTTAAATCGATTTAAATTCAGTTGCGTTTCATGGCACGTGTTATAAAATGCGTGCGCTTAAACAATTAGAATTGGAAAGGGTAAAAATGAATAATATTGTTTCAATCATTTCTAATTCAAGGAGTAAGCTAAAGTCGTGTATACGCTCTGAACACGTGGCAAAAGACATGAAAATCGTGCGTGCGTATGAATGAATAGTGATGAGTCGCGGCGTCGGAAGCTTATCGATACTTCATCTATGAAACTGATTGCTGTTTATAGCCCTTACACTCATAAAAGATCATACGCACCTTTCAAGAGAAGTTTCAAGAATATAGATGCAAGTTAAAGCTAGTATTAGATTAATTTATTCAGCAAAAGACTACTGATTTAAATGGATGCGCATTTCATTAAATAAATATATGAAATTACCTCCAATTAACCTAACAACGGTATAGATAATTAGCAGATACTATAGCAATATAACGATCATTTTGGTTAGATAGAATTTGGAGCTCTTTAGTCTGAGAGTTTCCAATGCCTCAAAAAGCTTGTAAAAAATACACAGAACATGTTGTGACAAGATCTTGTACCACATAAAAATGTCGATAAACTTTAATTGCTTATCGACATTTAATCACTGTGTCACATCCCTACAATAAAGCTGTCGGGTCGTGCGCTACCCTGTCGATTGTTTTCAATATCGGCTCCATTTCGATTAACACGAATAATGTAGTCTTCTTTGACGGTAATCCACTTAGTATGCATCGTTTGTTCGAGTTTGAGGTAAGGGGCAGCATTTTTGCACCCTAATTATAATAATTATGACCATTTCGCTTGAGCTTTTCGTCGAAAACGACTTTTTCGGTCCAAATACTTAAATGGTCATGGTTGTTTATTTGACGATGGCTCTGTAATATGAAAGTATCTTTAATAAATTTATATTAAAATTATTTATTATACTTATTGTTTAAAAAATATGCGATATCAAAACACTGAAGAAAAATTTAAGTTTCACTGGCTGAAATACGAGGAAAAAATTAAGCAATTAGTAAGAAGTCTAATATTGAAAATATGTTTTCCAATTTTATAATTTTTGCCTTTATCCGCTGAATTAATTGGTCACCGTACATCAACCAATTTTACCCGTAACCCACAGTAAAATAGTTTCGAATAAAAAATCGAGTGAGTAAATCGTAATCCCATTGAAAAGTACAGTCACAGTCGCCCACATCCTAACACCTTGCACAATGAAAAGCCGCCAGCAAACTTCGCGACACTTAGAGTATCCGCACACTGAAAACTAAACAGTCGGCCGATGGATGACAAAAAATTTAGTTACAGTCTTTTTATCGTCTCACTGCTGGGCACAGGCCTCCTCTTACACGGAGAAGGATTGCGCGTGTATCACCAACCTTACTCAATGAATTGGTTATTTAAGTCCTCGAGATGTTTTCCTTCACCTGTTTATCAGCCATTCGTGTCTAAGATATACTTAAAAGTACATACAAACTTAGAAAAGTTGTATATGTACTTGCCTGACCAGGAATCGAACAAACTCACACTTGAGACTTTTTACCCACCGTGCCACCACGATTCAAAAATTTAGTTAAAGGACACCTGATCGTTGCTATGTGTGTACTACCATATCTTTAAACTGATTTATGAGCCCAAACCAACCATCGGTAGACAGTTAAGTTTTTTTTAACACTTATATTAGCTTCACTTGTAAGTAGATAGATAGATAGATAGATAGATAGATAGATATTCTTTATTAGGTACACCAATGTTACATTTTTGATCTTAAACTAGGTATTTAAAGTAGGTGACATAATGGGCGGTCTTATCGCTAAGAGCGATCTCTTCCAGACAACCTTAGGATGGATTGAGACGAGAAGGAAAAGATTATATATGGTAGGCAGTAAGGCAAAGTGTACACTTGCTCCTGCAACTTGTGTACCTATAATAATATTGTTCTCATAAATACATAAACTATATATATATATATAATAATAACAATAAATACATATATACTTTACATATAATGTCAATGCTAAATATAGATTTTTGGAAGTAGGAATAGTATCCTACCATTAGGAGGAAAGGTAGTGTTCTTTTAACATTCTCTTGAAAACGGCTAATGATTGAGCCTGTCTTATTGTAACGGGCAATGCATTCCATAGCCGAACAGCCAGAACAGTAAAAGATTTGTCGAAGAAGCTAGTGGAATGCATCGCCATCTCAAGCCTCAAATTTTCTGATGACCTTAGATATTTTGTATGTGTGTCATAAAGGAACTTGAAACGTTCTTTAAGATAAGGGGGATTAGTGGGATTAAACAAAATGTTGTATAGCAAAGACAGGATATGAGTATTCCGGCGAAGACGTATAGGAAGCCACTTGAGCTTTGAACGAAATTCAGAAATATGATCATATTTGCGCAGGCCAAATATGAATCTAATACAAACATTTTGAAGTCGCTCAAGTTTATCTAATTGTGCCTCTGTGAGATCCGGGTAGCTGACATCTGCATAATCAAGGATGGGAAGCAGGAGGGATTGTGCGAGCGCAGTTTTGGTGGCAGTCGGGAGAAAGTTCCTCAGTCGTCTCAGGGACCGGACAGATGCAAACACCTTGCGACTAACCTCTTGTAGTTGAGGGCCCCAGGAAAGATGTTTGTCAATAAGGACTCCTAGGTTTTTGACTGTGTCCTTGACTGGAATGGTAGTGCCATTGAAATTGATGTGCGGGAGTTGTGACCAGCTAACTTTTTGTACCATCCTAGAACTGCCAATTACAATGGCTTGGGTTTTTGACGGATTAACCTTAAGACCGTAAGCCTCACTCCAATCAGATATTACAGCCAAGTCACTATTGATGATGGCGATTGCATCTGCCAGATCCGCTAAGGCAGCTTTCCTATAAATTTGTAGGTCATCAGCATAAAGGTGGTAGAGAGACTGAAGATTATTGGAAATTGAATTAATAAATATCGCGAAAAGTAAAGGAGATAAAACGCCACCCTGTGGCACGCCAACAGAGGTATAGCACCATGAAGAGTATTTGTCTTCTATGCATATACGTTGACGGCGTCCAGACAGGTAACTACGAAACCAGTCAATCACCGTTGGAGATATGTTAAGTGAGCCAAGTATGCCAAGCAGGATGTCAAAGTCGACGGTGTTGAATGCATTACTGAAATCTAGCAAGCAAAGGACCGTCAAATCTCCCTGATCCATGCCGCAGCGTATGTCCTCAGTAATATTGACTAAGGCTGTAGTGGTGCTGTGACCAGGTCGGAAACCGGATTGGAACGGATTCAGCAGACTGTTCTTGCACAGAAAAGCATTGAGCTGATCATGGACAAGACGTTCTAGGACTTTAGAAAGGAAAGGTAAGATGGAAATGGGACGATATTCAGAGAAAGAGGTAGGATTAGATGTTTTGGGTAACGGGATGACTTTTGCATCTTTCCAGATGGATGGGAAAATACCACAAGACACAGAGTAATTAAGGATATGGGATAGGACTGGTAGGATTTCGTCAAGGATAGGAAGTATCATTTTCCGACTGACACAATCATCACCAACAGCGTTAGAGGAGATGGATACTATACTCTTCTTAACATCACAATCAGAGAATTGACTAAAAACAAATGCAGGATAGTCCGGAGTTGGTAATTTTGAAAGATAATCTAATGTGCGTGCTTTTTTGGTCCCACTAAACGGAGACGACGATGTGAAGTGTTGATTAAGTAAATCAATATCTATGTCTTTAGAAATTGTATCACGGCGTGATTTTCCAACTCCCATGGATTTTAGGAATTTCCAGACTTTTGCTGGATCTCCGTTTTCAACTGAATGATGGATATGTTGGCGTTGTGCATCTCTACACACCTTGTTGCAACGATTTCGGACCTCAACATACTTCTCCCGAGTAGACATATTAGGTCGACATTTAAATTTAGACTTTGCAACAGCTTTTTTATGCATGGCAGTCTTAATGGCACCAGTTAGCCACGGAGCCGGAAGATGTTTAAGCTTAATTGCTCGAATTGGAGCATGGACGTCATAAAGCCGAACCAGTGAGTCAGTGAGTAAGGCAACTTTATCATCAACCGACTCAGCTGCAGCCAAAGGCGCCCAATCAATACAGCCAGCATCACTGCAAAGGTCTTCAGTGTTTATACCACCAAAATTGCGTTGCAGTAGAATTGTGGGTTTGGGCTTAGGTGGACGGATTTTATAGGAAAGGAATATTAGATCGTGGTACGAAAACATATCAGCTGAACATTGACCATGCTTACTGACATGTTCCGTAGACGATACAACAGCAAGGTCCAGTAGTGAAGGGTTGCAGTTGGGGAAATGGTGTGTGGCACTTAATGGCAGGATTGACAGATTGGATGAATTAAGTATTGAACATAAGGAAGACGAGCGAGAGTCGTTTTTCAATAAACACGTATTAAAATCTCCCATAATAATTGAATGACTGTAAGAAGGCATTAGGTTTTCGAGGAGATGTTCAAGGCTGGAAAAGTAATTAACACGTAAGGACGGACTATAGAAGACACCAAGCAAAATTTTGGCATGATTCAGGTTGACTTCCAAAAAGAGATGCTCACCGGCACCCAGCGGCGGGGGCTGTGCTGACATACTAATGATTGAAAAAGGAATATGTGGACGAAGATATATGGCAACACCACCCCCACCGCCAACCGCACGATCATTTCTTATCAGCTGAAAACCTGGCAAGGAATAGGAAGTAGAAGGAAGACATGGTTTTAACCAAGATTCTGAAACAAGGATAGCGTGTAAATTCTTACAGTCTAGATTAGCTAGCATGTCAGAGTAATGTGCCGGTATACTTTGGGCATTTATATGGACTACATTAAAATTCTTCGGAACATCAGAAAAAGTGGCTTCAAGAGAATCAGCAAGTGTTGGAAGGCTGGCAAAGCTGTCGTCACTACTACAAGCCGAGACAAAGGTTTCAGCATCGCTGTCATCATTTAAATGAAGCATTGACGTTATTAATTATATAAATATAATATATATAAATAAAATAATATTCTAAACTAATAAAAATAGATCAATTCCGCGTATTGTGCAGAAAAAAATAAATAATAATAATCTAATAAAATTGGTAATCCACCCGCCAGTTGTGTGTAAATAACGGAATTTTAAACACTAATAGAGTATGAAAAAAAAACAATAAAAAAAAAATATATAACGTTAACAACAAAAGAAAAAAAAAAACAAAATATATTATTGCATTACCCGAGCTATTTTAACTCTTAAAGTTTCCGAACGAAGATTAATAGCAGCAATGTCACAATGTGACAGTAATAGGTACTTGACGTTTGACTAAACGACATTTGACATTATTTATTAAGCTAGTTGTTATACTAATGTAGTGGAAAGAAAAAGCAAAAAAAATAAAAGATAATTTAGGGTACCTACACTACTTAGTACGCAATAAAACAATTTATGCTACTCGGATAATGCAATCACTTACAAAGGGAAGCTATGTACCAAATTACTTCTTTTTGGCAGCAACTCGTTTTGCTTTCTTCGGTGCTGGCGTCGACTGTGCCTTCTCTTTAATTTGCTGGATTCGGTTGAGGTCGCCTAGTGTGCTTACTCGATGGCGGGAGCCGTCCGCGCCCATCACATAAACAAGCCCCTGTTTTGTCCAGCAGTTGTTTACGCCGAACTTATCACGCGCTGACATGAAGAGCTGATGACGGGGCCGAGTGAGGAACTCCGATAATGTTATGCCAGTGCCCTTCAGCTTTGTCTTTGCAAACCACATGCTGTCTCTCAAACCAACATCCCGTAATTTACAAAGAATAGGCCTGGGTTTGCTTGCATCGGTCTGTCTACCCATCCTATGGCATCGTCGCACATCATCAACAGCAAATTCCGGAATTTCGAGATGACGCCGGACAACTTCTGCAACGACCTGTGCTGTGTCCTCCTTGGTCTGTTCAGGGACGCCATGCAGCAGCACCATCTTTCGTCGTCCACGCATCTCCATGCTATCCAGCTCCTGCGACAACGCCTCCATCTGCTGCTGAATGCAGCCCAACGCATCAAGAATGAACTTCTTGAAAGAAGTATAGTCAGCAACCAAGCTGTCTGTGCTACTTGAAGCACCAGGATTCTTCTGCAGCTGTGCCTCAAAACTTGTCATTCTGTCTTGGAATAATGACATCATATCGGACAGTGAACTCTTTAGTGCCTCCATGCCGTGTAATTTAGTGTTTATAAGAACCGTGATAATGTGGGAAATAACACTGAACTGGTGGGTGAAGTCCAATTATATATTAATAAAGCATTTACAGTTAATAAAAACAATAAATACTATTATTTATAATTATTTTAAATGAGAGCAAAAACTTTGTCACCTCTTGTCAAAACTACCCACCAAGAAAAGTCGTAGTAGATATGTATGCAAGAAAATCTTGGAATCTTAATTTGACCCACTTCCCGGTCTACAATTAGGATGAAATTTTGCACACGCTCTGAGTTCTGATGACAATACATTACTATCTTGTTTTTTTTTTGTTATTCAAACTATAATTTTTTTAAGATGTTGGTAGATGTGTCTGCTACTTTTATACAGATTTGTGAGCCCAAACAAACTATCTGCCGACGAAAAGTTTGCAGTGTGCTGCTATTAATCTATAAAACGCCATTCAAAGTGTCGCGTAATCCGTCCGCGTTGATATTTTCCTTTTTAAGTAGAATCCAGGATGTGTGGTTATATTTGCATGAATATTTATCAGGCATATCACCGGCAATGTCGTAAAGCGCATTTTAATACATTTTTATCTGCACTGTACTGTCGGTGTTACAATGATTTTTATGATGGTGTAATATCGTATTGTGGTTATAGCTCTATTATGGGTTTGTGATAAGAATGAAGGCTGTCGATGTTAAGTGATAGTTAAGTACGTTTTTGTACCTAATTGGTTAATAGTTTTTGTTTGCTCATGTGTTTGTTTTTCTCTTTTACTTGCACCTGTTCACGTAATTTGGATGAGGAGGAACATTTTTTTCGCTTGTGATCTGCGACGTAATTTACGTTTAAAAAAATCCAAAACAATAAGCGTGGTCACGTGGGTAGTCAGTTTAATGGACCTCATCATCACTTTAAACTAATCTCGTCATTAAATAACTCAATGAAGATTCATTCAAATTGCAATGAATTTAAGATTCAATCCATGCAACGTTGCGGTGGTCAAATTTATGTCGCTAATTTATTTTATTAGTAAAAAATCCCAGATATTTTGAATGCGTTGAGCAAAAATTCACTAAATTCTGACTAAAAGCGAGACTTATGTCTTGCTAACTATGAAGCTACTTATCCTCGACTTTATGATGTAAAATTTTCAATTCAGAAAACAATGGAAATTTTTCTGAGATTTCTGCCAAAAATAAACTTTCTGTCAGTACCTAAGTATAAACCGCCTTTATTTTGATATTTTAGTTTCGTGCGGATCATATAAAGTACTCAACGTCGCGTACAATTAGGGTACAACCAATTTTGTTTATATATTTACGTTTTTGTTGCATACAAAGTGGCGTTAACCTTCAAATAACAGAGCAATAAGTCGATGTTTCACACTTATTTACGAGTTACACTGAACTCCGGTAGGTTTTTGAATCAGATTGTTTTTTTTCTCGTTTTATTTTGAACGCCTGGATTTTAATAGCAATAGAAGGCTTCAGTTTTACCATCTTGGTATTTAATTCAGTCATTAGTGTGAACACAGTCTAATTTATCCTTCAAGCCTATTTCCGAACTACGTTGGGGTCTGCTTCCAGTCTAACTGGATGTAGCTGAGTACCAGTGCTTTACAAGAAGCGACTGTCCTATCTGACCCTCTCAACCCCGACCCGGGCAACCCAATACCCCTTGGTGGACTGGTCTCAGACTTACTGGCTTCTGACTGCCCGTATCGACTAACACACGACGTAACACACAGTTTAATTGAGTGAAGTATTATGCTTATGTACCTACATCACGTCTCTTGCACTGAAACATTAAGATAGGTTCACTGACATCAAAGGGTACAGATCTTTATTTGTATTGCTGAAAATTCCTACCAACACAACCAATCTAAAATTATTTGCCATTCTTGCAAGGGATATATTTCGCTGTAGTTCAAAAGTGTCAAAAGGGAGCATCATAAAAATTTTTACATAGCTGAATAAAAAAAAAATATCAATAACCTCAAAATTGTATTAAAAAAAAAACTAAAATTAGGTAAGTACACTAAACGAGATTGCCTATTAAAATACAAAAAAATTTGACCATGGAGCTTCTTGCCCGTTCTTCTTCATAAGAAGCTACTTTTTGAACGGGCAACTAGAATCAAAGCTATTTATAATTTTTGACGTTCATAAGCGCTTGTAAGGGCCTAAATGAAATAAATGATACTTTGACTTTGACCAGGCCTCCGTCACTCCATGTACTTGCGCGCTATAAGTGCCTACCGCCCAGCCGAGCGGTCTCGGTCCGCCGGCGGATCAAATTCAGTTGCGGTTTTCACAAGCGAAGCGCGCGCACGCCGTTCAATTTTTAACCGACTTCTAATAGTGCTGTTCGTTCGTACGCGCATTACGATGCCGTGTGGTGCCTTATGTGCTGTAACTTTAAAGATTTTTTTATTTTACCTACACACTGATGTATATAATTATGCTTTATCTAGGTTTCTTCTACAGTCAGCACCAATAGGTATATAAAACAAAACAAACTTACAAAAATAATAAAACAAACTTTAAAAAAAGAGAACCGACTTCAAAACACTAAACCGTAAGAAATAATTTATTTTTTGATGTCGGTGCTTTTTCGATTCGTAATTACCAGCTGTTAGCACCAACATAATTACCAGCTGTTAGCACCAACATAATTACCAGCTGTTAGCACCAACATAAAAAAAAAACCAAATTATTTCTTACGGCTTTGTGCCTTATTTGAAGTCGGTTCTCTTTTTTTAAGGTTTTTTTTTTCATTTCTAGTGAACATCTCCGAAGATCATCATCAAACTAAGAAGTATTATACTTATTTTAAAACGTTCTCCTAAATGTAACAAATCCTTTTCTGAAAATCGCATCGATATCGGTTTAGCCAAACGCGAGATTATCGCGCACAAACATACATACCTACAAACCATACAAGTCAAACTTCTCAGTTTGGCCTGTACCTATGTCTAATCACCTCCTTTTTTTTAAGTTGGTTAAATATTTTATAAATGATAAAAATTTTAACTGCCACATAAAAGTCAGAACATATTCACAGTTCTCAATAACATAGATAAAAAGTTATGTTAATTTAATTTTACCGAAGAGGCAGCCCTGCGATTACTGTGGAATCGCGCGGTGCGAAGCAATCACTGCTGTACGCTTGAGCATTTAGGCGCATTTTAGCATACAGTGGTTGTTGACGCGAAGGAGTAGGCAATTATCGTAATAGGTATTGGAAGTTTTCTACTGAGTGAAGTATCTGTAGTAATCTGTGCTTTGACTAAATAAAAATACCTACTACTCATACCATGCAATTTTAAGCCAACCATATTACGTAAGTCTAAACAAATGCTTGCCAACTGTTTCTTCTTTACGACCTGTTTAAATAAATTAGCTTCACTTCCCACGCGATGTGTGATCAGAAAACCTTACAAGGGTATAATTTATTAATTTGTTTTCCGCTAACGAGTCTAGTAATGCGAACCAATGTACCACGGGATGTTTTATGCAGTAATGAGCAATTGAAACCTGCTATTGATTAGTAAGCTATATCTGCTTGGATTAACTGTAAGTTTAGAGAGGTTTTCTAGGAATTTTGAATGTTTGGAAGTAACTGTTAATGTTTAACGGGTTGTTCGTATTGATGATGTAGGTAGTGCTAAGATAGGAAATTAAAAAATATAAATGAAAATTATTTTTTTTCTACATGCCTAATTAAAAAAAAAATGTTTAGTGTATATGCCAGGAAAACATTTTCTTTCTTTTAGTTCCTTTAAAAATGTTAACACTGAAAAAATAATCTTACGACTGGTTCAAGTAACATACAGTCATGACCGTAAATAAATCTTCACAAAAGTAAAATAGTTAGGTACGGAAATTCATAAAAATTACTCATTTGAAAAGAAACCATTCAAAACAGAATGAGACGCATTAAACCATTATTAATTCTATAAATGAACATATTACCCACATCTTGATATTCATGCTATCATAACATACCGCGGTACAAAAATCGAGGAACCACAAAAGTATATACCACTCACATATTCCATACAAAATTCCTCTCATCAATACTTAAGAAAGGACACAAAATAATGTGAATATTTTTCATTTGTTTTTAGTAGAAAGGTGTCCTCTAAGTTCGTGCCTCGTTATAGTACAGGTTAGCCTGGGATATAGGATCACGTATGTATCCTAGGCATCAATAATTCATCTGGTTGCAGTCAGACAGGCTTGAAATAACAATGGATCAAAGTTTTACTTGAGCATTTAGTGTGCAAGTTATAGAAGAAAGCGATTTTAGATGTCGAATGTATATTAACAATGTAGGAAAGGAGCTTCTTCCTTTTAATTTTTATTTTATTAAACGTATAATTTAAATTAAGTTTTATTTATTAATGCTCCATTTATTAGATGTCATAATTAAATTTTTAATGGCCTTACAAAACACCAAAGTATCTAACTCCATTTCATGTAGTGTCAGAAGTATTTTATGATTGATAGTACCAAAACTCGCTTCAATTTCTTCACTTGTACCACACGCAATCAAGCTTAGCTTTTGCCTGATTGACAGCTATAGCGCCGCCACTCTATCTTGACCCTTCTCCCCTCCCTTTATCAAACCATCTTAGAGCAATATAGGGGGACTTAGCCCATTCTTAATGGTCCAACATATACTGGTTGTTTGTTAAGCGCATTACATCTATTAAGAACTTCAACGCTTGTATCTTAATGTAATTCACACGCATTAGCCATTTAAATATAATTCAAGTAACTTATGTAAGTACTGAAACGGCTAATGGGTGGCATTAGGAACACTTACACACTGTGCACATAATTTACCTTTGAGTTTAAATTTTAACCGCGTGTAGCTTGTTTTACATTGTTCTAGGAAGAGTGACATTCTGACAGTGTGTTAGAACAGTTGGTAAGGATCGCGAGTGGTCGGATGAATTACCTAGTATTTGGTGGTCTTAGTCGTATTGGTTATGTGATATGGTAATGAAGAATGTTGGTGTATAATTACTTTGGTTATAGTACGACCGTTCGCAGATAACTTTTAGCACATAGCGACTTTGAGCATTCTAGTATGATACCTTTATTTGAATCCTTCTTGCGGTTTCTACCTTAAAAGCATTTTGCTGTAAAATCTTGCAAGAAAGTACTTGTTTTACATTGTTCTAGGAAGGGTGGCATTCTGACAGTATGTTAGAACAGTTGGTAAGGATCGCGAGTGGTCGGATGAATTACCTAGTATTTGATGGCCTTAATACTAATGGCTATGTGATATGGAAATGGATAACGTTGGTGTATAATTGATTTGCTTATAGTATGTATGTGTGCAGATTACGTTTAGGAGATAGTGATAATCAAGTATTCTAGTATGATACGTTTCATTGAATCCTTCGTGAGATTTTTATCTTGTATCCGTAGTAAAATAAATATTCATAAGAATATTACGAAGCTGTAAGCGTTGATAAGTAACAATTTCAACCATACTTTTTCACCCTTAAAATAAATAAAATAAAAAAAATTGCTTTCAGAAGCTTATCCACCAAATTAGACGGTATCTGTGATTTTCGTAGTACCTTGTAAGCAGTTTCATATTTTGTGCTTTCCATTTATACAATACATTAGGCACTAACGAAGAAGCTTGCTCAAAATCATGTGAATTTGGTTATTTATAATTCTTTACAAAAAGGTACATAATAGGAAGGCTTTAGGTAACATAAAATCTTTGTCCTAGAGAAATTACTGCGAGCTTTTGGAATCATGTTTCATTTTCGTGTAACGCTTTTTTATGGTTTTAAAGTATACAAATCTTGAGGTCCAGGTAGAATTAAGGATATTTCTATAAACGTCGTTAGGATTTACTAAGATGTATCAAATAAAAAAAAAACACAAGCACTGTAACTTATAGTTTTTTATTTAACTATTTTTCTCTTATTTCTTCTTAAAGACAATTGCAATAAAATAAACTTAATATTTACATAAATGCCACTATTATTATAAAGAAAATATTTACATCGAAATATAAACTTAACTATTCCTTTGGAATGCAAAAATATTTGGACGGAACCATATTCCAATACTTATGTTCTACACTATACATTAACTTACGAAGTAAAATACTGTTATAATATTATCCTTATCTTAAGTTGGCTCACTAAAATAAGAATTCTACTACTTTTTTAAGTACCAAAAATTTTGGAATTTCCATGACAAATATTTTTCACATTTTGCCTCATTTAAGCCAATTATTAACCGCCAACTTAGGATAAAGCATAACATATGAGCTTAAACCATAAATCAAATGAAATATCTTAACAAAATTTTAAATGCATCGAAATAGGAAGAAGAAGTAACTACATCTAATAGTTGGTTGCAATATGCAACACGAAAATACATAATTTTATTATATTTCCAAGTTGAAAAAAAAAAAATGTATTGCTAAATAATTCACATTTAGGACGGATTTATTTCCCTATATTTAACATGAAATGAATTCAGAAAAGTGATGATAATTTAAATTGTCATAATATATCAATGAAAATATCGAAGACATTAGCTATTTTAACAAAACACTATCTCACACTTCAATTGGTAGGCACATCACTATATATTATCTCGACTTACAGCACTTTCACACAAGCAAATTTTCCGTTCGGTTTTACGAGCGGATAATATCTGCGGCTGGTAATTGTCGCACGACATGATTTTTGTCGGTCGGAATGTGTCGTGCGTAAAAACCCGCTGGTGTAAAAGCACTATCACAATCTAATACCGAAAACAAAAGAAAATCTATCAATTCATTTCCCAAGAAATTCTATTTTCAAATCATGAAACATACGTAATTTTTGTACTTATTATAACTTAAACTAAATCTTAAGTGACCATAGCTCTTTCAGGGGGCATTGGTACCATATGATTGTAGGTGAACCGTTGGGTGTAGTCGGGTATTTTGAGCGTGGTGTCCGACCAGGGTGGGCTGGGGTTCCATCGGTCCATGCCGTCGGTTTCCTCTAGCGTGAGGGGAGGTGGGGCTAGCCGCATTCGCTTTGGACTTGGGTATTCCATACCTGAGAAGTAAGAAATGAAACTGAGATGGTTGTCATCATCCTCCGAGCCTTTTTCCCAAACTGTGTTGGGGTCGGCTTCCAGTCTAACCAGATTCAGCTGAGTACCCAGTGCTTTACAAGAAGCGACTGCCTATCTGACCTCCTCAACCCAGTTACCCGGGCAACCCGATACCCCTTGGTTAGACTGGTGTCAGACTTACTGGCTTCTGACTACCCGTAACGACTGCCAAGGATGTTCAATGACAGCCGGGACCTACAGTTTAACGTGCCATCCGAAACACAGTCATTGGTGTCTAAGATATACTTGAATGAAGAAACTGAGATGGTTGTAATTACGGTAATAGGTACTTCTCTTATTTCTTACCGTACCTTTACTGTACTGTAATTTTAAATTTATTCACTATACTTATTTTTTATTATTATTGGGCGTAGTCTAGTCATAGAAAATTTAAAGAACTAAGAAACAAAACTAATTGTCAAACGCTATATTACAATAGATAACCATGTTTCGCAAACATTTTGAAATATGCGATTGATAGTTAAGCTGTCTCAGAAGTTCATCTATTTTATCCATTATTCAAAAAATTGAAAAGTCATCATATTTGTTTTGATTCATTAACCTTTAAATCTTCTATCTACTTACACTTATAACGACTTATGAGTTATAACTTATAACGATATTATTTACCTTCAACAACAGTACTAGAACAGGGCTCCTGTACATGGTAGTTGACCCTGGGGTACTGCTCATAGTACTCTCTCTTCCCGGGGTGAGGGTACATGTACATATTGCTGTTCACGACAATGTCTGGTGGCGGGTCATAGTGGTGGGGAGATCTGGAAGAAAATGACTCGTTAGATATGGTATAAACGCTTACTATATAATCATTAATCAAAAGTTCCCTGTCGTGACTGTTTGTTCGCAATTATCTCTAAAACGAATACACGGATTTTCATGGACTTTTCGAGAATAGCTAGATTTCTGAAATTGGTTTAGATTATATTTATGTATGTTTTAAACTCTGGATGTAGCCTGAGTGAGACGCTAGAATACTATATTTATTAACAATACTACAAGAAATACCAATTTAAAATGGCAACCATATTTGTAACACACTGATCTACAGAGAAAAACATCACCCATCGTTAATTCGCAGGATAGGAACGACTGAACTAAACCAAGCACACATGTCTATATAACTGTATAGATAAGCAATTACGAACTCAGTAATAATTTACATCATAAACACGCTGTGAACGTCAAAACCAATACTGAACTACATCAAAATAATAAACTATCACTGACTTAAACCCTTTTCAAGCCAGGTTTTTGATATTTGGTTTACATTAACAACTTTACATTGTAACCCACAGACTTGAAAGCATTGAAAAATAGACTTTAATAGAGAAAGAATAAGGTGATGTAGGGAGTTCAGTGATCGTAAAATAAAGTTGGTAATAGTAAGTTTACAATAAATATGGTAATGAAAGGTGTCAAATTACGTAGACGGACAGACGGACGGACGGGGTGATGATTTTCTTATTTATATTCCTTGGTGCGACATGACGGGTACAAATTGTAGCAGCTGACCTTTGCTTGCTTGTTTTTTTTTGTTTTTGTCCTAGTATTTGTTTTTGTAAATTGTGCATTTAGTAACATTTTTGAGTTTACTTAAGAGGCCCACTGTTTTTGAAGCAGTTTTGTGAAAGTGCAATATTACCCTTAGTAGTGTAAAAAATATTTATCTATTCCGAATATCGATTCTTCAATGATCGTTTTCCCCAATCTCCCCTCTTCGATTCATTTCTTTACCGATTTGAATGACTTATGATTTTGTATTGCATTAATTACATGTGTATTTATTTATTTATTTTCAAAAATACAATCAAAAGTCCTTACCTTTCTTCACTAATCGTACTCTGAGGTGAATGCGTAGAATAATCAACGGGACCTCGATCCGTATACACTCGCTCACAGCCACCATACTCCTCAACTGGCTTCGGCTGTACATACGACGACACGTGGTACCCAGAATACTCCATCTCCTGGTTTTCCACATAAGGATATTCTTGGTACTCCTGGTAGTACTGATCTCGTCGGAAGAACTTCTGGCAGCGAGGGTCCAGCATACCGCAGGGTTGGTTCTGATAACCGTAGTATTGGTAAAGCCAGGAGTTGGCGAGCATTATTGTGGCTTCTTCTTCGCTGTTGGGTAGAAGAGATTGGTTTTAATGAGGATTTTAATTATGCTCTGAGGTGGTGACCTGACATGGGTACGGGAAAATAAACAATGCTTCAAAAAGTTGTTGAAAGAAACAATTGATGTAATCGGAAAATCAACCACTGTGAAAGCTCTGATCAGGAATATCCCAAAATTGATAATATAGTGGCTACATTATGTCTGAACCATGGAGACCAGAAAGTTCCGTACTCTGCTACCCATACGGAAACATGACTTAGTTATCTTTTAAAAAAACTTAGAAATAAAATGGATCTAAGTAATTTAAATAAATATGAGATTCGGCTATTACCTTAAAATCTGATTAGTAGCCACAATAAACTGTCTTGGTGTATCCGAGGCATCTTTGACTTGTAGCACCATATGCACCCATAGAAACTGACCGCTGCGTTGTTGCAACTTAACTAGCAATATGCAACATTTGTCTTGCTCCGATTGCGTTACTGCAACAAAAGAATAAACGTTCATATACATCACAGCAATTTCTATTTCCTAATCACAGACAAAATTTTGTTTTTTGTACGTATAGAGGTTTGGACAACATTGGTATGGGATAATGGCTATACCGACCCTGTTAAAATTAAGTACGGAAATTCATAAATGGTGTACTGAAAAATTTTTACCCTACGAGAAGTAGTTCCCTCTTTAAGCTGATGATACGAAACGCTAATATGCGTCTGTGTGGAAATACTCATAAGTATCTGTTATTTGTACACGTAAAGATTATAAAATCATTGAATTTTATTTATTAGAATGTCACATAAGCTTTCCCCAGATGCAGAAAGGCCGCGGGTGGAAGTTAGTTTTCTGTATTCAATGATTACAAAGCAAGCTATTATTATGCCTATTGTAAATAGTGGTTTTGTCAACCTAATGACTGTATCTATTGTAGTCTGACACCAATAACTTAATTTGAAGTATGAATTTAGTATAATCATCATTGTTTTATTGATTGTTAATTTCCTTTTCCAATCAGAAGTGTCAGTAGGTCTCATTGTTTGCAGGATATTTATTCTGTTTGTAAACAATGATTAATCAATTTGAATATTTAATGCATTTGTGAAAACTCTTCCTTTTGATACCTGCAACTTAGTCACCATAATTTTTGAATTTGGATACCTATTTGCAAATAAAATTGACACACAGTAAAATAAACATATTCAAAAGAAAAATAGATTCATAATTTTATTATTTATTAAATTAAGGAAAAACTTACGGAACAAACTGAGTAAAGACCATTTTTTAAAAATTTGATACTCTAAAATCGTACCAATTGATTTCAAATGCAAACACTTTATATAATTTCAAACTATTTTCGTACATTTTGACAGCGATGTGTAAAAACTTAAATGTAACGTGATTTCTAGTAATTGGCCTGTCACTATTTGATGCACTTAAATTTTAGTTGAATAAAATTCTGTTCGACTAATTTTAACTAGTGATGCACGAAGTTGTCGATAAAAGTGAAGCACTTTTTTATAAATTCCTCTACAATTAAAATTATAAATAGGAATAGCGGGGTAAAACTAACAAGGTCTCATTAAAGGAACGTTATGAAATAATTGTTAAAAAATTATATTATAAAGAGGATTTTTTTTCGTTAGTTCGTTTGTTCCCTAAAGGCTCTATAAGTACTATACAGATTTGAAAATCCTTTCATTCTTGGGAACGGTTGACATAGGATATATTTTATTTTATTTGCTCTCTTGAGACGCAACTAAAAACGCGAGACACATCTAGTTTATGAATAAATTTATTAAAAAAAAACTCACCTAATCTATGTTTACTTTGTGCTTCTCGTAAACTATCCCAATGTATAAGTTGGTACCACGAAACGTCAGCCAACTCAGATTTCTTCCATCCTAAGTACCATTCGCCACTGAAACAAACAAATCAATTACTATCATAGAAAAAAAAATAACTCAGACATCTAAACTGCACCACCAATTTCTAAATTCAATAAACCATTTATAATTAAAAATCTAATTAAACAACTGTTAATGTAAATCGATTAAGTTGCCATCAAAAATGTGCTTTTGAACATTTTGCTCAGCTGTATAATATCAATTAATCTTAGTCAAAAACTAGATTAAAAATTACCGTTAACCGATAAATTGGTTTATCATTTACTATCGCTGAACTTTCTGTTTTTATTTCCTGCTTTAGACTTATATTTTTTAGTCAAATACTAATTTTATCGATGTTTTTGGGGAAGAATACTCATCAATGATATTTGAAGTGACAGCGTTTCAGCTGACTGATTTCAAATGTCACCACGGTTGGCGGGATGTTTGTCTATGAATGGTTTTAGCAAATTCATTAAATACTTTTTGCACTCAAGATTTTCCTTATGCATTCGATGTTTGAAATTTTGGCGGGACTGTTGCCATAACTGTTTTGCGCGACGCGACGGTTTAAATGTGGAACATTGATCTTCATTTGTTTTTGGTACTTTTTTATACTATCCGTATTTTCTGATGTTCATTTGTTTTGAGGAGTTACGGTTGTACTTACTTGGCATCAATATGCAGTATCTTCATGTCCATGGCGTGCACGGTGGTGAAGACGTTGGTGGCGCCGTGCACGACGCACTCGCGCGTCTCCGGCATGGCCAGCGGCGTGCACACCGCCAGGAACACTGGCTCGTTGCGACTGCACAGCGGCAGGTACGACACGTAGTGGCCCCGAACGAGAACTACCTAAAAACACGCTACTGTTAAAAAAATTACAAAGACTTTGAATATTTTTTTCAGGACACGCTGACAATAAAAAAGGAAGACAAGTAATTACTCAGGATACGATAACAGAAAAACTAAATAGCGTTAACACTGTTGCAAATGTTAGAGCAATGACATTTCAGTTTGAAAATGACTATTCAGTTGTCGAAGTGACGCTTTACATAGTCACTGCGAAGTAGCACATAAACTATACTGAGTAACAAAATGGTTTACTTCTGGTTGTAAATTGATAAAATACATAGCAAGCTATTTAAGTTTTTTCGAGTAAAATCCGTATTTATAACGTAAAAGCCGGCTTTAGACTGGTTATATTCCTTCATGAAGAATGATGTAGTTTATATAATATACTTACTTTTTGGTCACCGAACCTCATTTGTCTTCTAGCGTTTCTAGACACGTTCATTCTACAGAAGAAATGCCTATTCTTTGGTACATTTTCAGTCTCTCCGTTTCCCCCTCTGTTGAGTTCCATTTGAACTGTCTGGTGGTCTTGTCTATCTATTATATCGTATACACTATCTCCATGTATTAGAAGGTCCTCCTAGAAATGAAATTCTTGTTATAAATCGACTCAAGGTTGTAAATCAGGAGTCAAAGAAATTATTCAAACCTACCATTGAATGTCCTAAGTACTCCGCCGCGTTCTCCGATATGTACAACAATTTTCCGTTCTGTGTCATCATCATCATAAAACCGTTCATAGCCTGAAAATACATTGTAAACTTAGTTCATGTCACGTCAAACACTCGTAAACAGAACTAGTAAAAAAACAAACCTTAGAAAATCCGATATTAGGCGTGGGCGTCGGTTGTTCTTGATACTGATAGCTGAAGTCGTGACTTTTGAACACTAAAACAGAAAGAAAGACTGTATTATGGGTAAAGTAATAGGTACAACTTACAATGGTAGATAAGATAGTGAACTAAATGCATTTTAAACGTCTTAATATGCCTTTTCGTGACAGAAGGTGAGCTAACAAAAAGTTGGGGAGACGATGTTCCGAGATGGCGGATAAAGGAGACGTGATGAGTTTGCCCAAAGATTTGGGCCATGAGAATCTACCGGATGAAACGTTATGTGAAGATGACGAGAAAACTGAAGCACGATTTTCCTGAGAAATGGGGGAAGTAACTGTTGTATGTGATGAAGTTGTAGATGGGTGCGCAAGTTTGTTTTTTAGATAGGTAGCTAAATACCTCTTGATGTTGTTGTATAGCTGAGTACATAAAGCAGACGTCTTTTACATCTATTCAATTAAAGATGTTAATCCATCAAAAGGATTTGAAAAACTGTAATACTTATGTATGAGCTTACTAAGAAGCTTTTATGTATATGTTTATTTGGTAAGTTTATTAGACATCGGGGAATGTTCAGAGACTAGATTCATATACTTCTTTCTATACAGGACACATTATCATGATTAACTTGTCAATAATAATGGTAGCAGAAGAATCAATAAGAAATCTTTTAAATGATTTATCCAAAACAGTCTAGACTCTAAATTTTATCAAGATATCATTTAGTGTTGATGCCTCTTTTATAGAGATAAAAACTCACAAAGCAACATGTAATGATTGAAACGGCCATTTTTTTAAACCAATTGATTCTTAGAATGGAATGATAAAAGATCTACAAGTTGTTAAGTATCTTATCAGTTAGAGGCTTCTAGTAAAAAATAACGTAACTGAATGTGTGTTTCTTAGTGTTTTAACTCCTCGATGAAATATAAGACGTGATGGCTCTTAACTTATGTAGTTGATAGTACAAAAAAAAGGAAATGTGCACAATATGACTCTCAATTTTTCTGCACCTTTGGTATTACTCATGATTAGGTTTTATTAGTCATACATGAATAAGCGACTGTTTAATTATAATGTCTGCGGACAGAAAAAGACTATGAAAACCGGATCGGCGTTTTTCAAAATCAAAGAAAACTGGTTAATTAGTTACAACAAAGTTAACTTTATCAGTGTCAAAACAACTAGACATTCCTGTTAGCAACAATTCAAACATCCTGCTCAGTTCAGACTCAATAAATAGTAATAAGGCACAATCATATTATTCGCATGAATCACACAACGTCATCGATCCAGTTAATCCACTGACCTAGTGTTATATAACAAGATTGCAGGCGCGTGGGACTTAGAGTATTTAACCAGCCGGAACGGTTATACGCATACACATTGGCGGATTTTCGAGCAGAAAAACCGGGACACATTGCCCGCATAGATGGGGTGTCGCGCGTCTAACAATTAACCACTGCCGGTAAAAATGACCTTAAAAACGCAAAAATTCCGCCCAAATAAACCGAAGACTATTACGCTTTAAAAATCCGCACGTGTGACAGCGCTGCAATGCAAGAAATTTTTGCAATATCCGCGCGGGTGCAGCAAAGGCAACTCAATAGTGATACGTTTCTTATGCATTCCAATATGATGGAGACACAATCAATTGTCTGTGCTTCAAGTTCATGACTGAAGCACACATGACCATAACCAGAGCGGTCTGGTAATTTTTGCAGAGGGGAAGGCACAGTAATGGCGTTCCCAGTTGGTTCAATGATCTAAGGCGTGGGCATTTGGGAACATTCTAAACTATGACTAACGTTGAAAGCAGTTGTCTTGTTTCTGACTGTCAATGTAATGATCTTGACACAGGCCTTTTGATTGCGGTTTTCAATTGTGTCTAGACTAAATTAATAGTAGACTGTACAGCTATTAAGGGAATGCATTACTTGGTATTGTTTGTTGATCCATTTCTGAGAAATATGTATGACGAATATTATTATCTTCTGTCAAAACTGATTCAATAGTGACGCTCAGTGTCAAAAAAATGAGGATTTCAATCCTTTAACCTAGTTATAGTTAGTTACAGCCTATTTTATCGTCCCACTGCTGGGCACAGGCCTCCTCTCACACGGAGAAGGATTGAGCATTAATCACCACGCTTGCTCAATGCGGGTTGGTGATTTCAGACTATAGTCCAGGTTTCCTCAAGATGTTTTCCTTCACCTTTTTATCAGCCACTGGCGTCTAAGATATACTTAGAAAGTACATACAAACTTAGAAAAGTTGCATTGGTACTTGCCTGACCTGGATTCGAACCCGCGCCCTCATACTCGAGAGGTTGGTTCTTTGCCCACTAGGCCACCACGACTTTTTTGCCTTTAACCTAATGAGACAAAAATATCTGTGGAAGTCTTTTGGATCAAGTTTTGGTATACCAATATCTAGAACTAATGTTTTGATAGATAGATTGATTGTCTGAATGATGGTATGAATAAGAAGGGAGTTGATGTAAGTGGCGTGCACTTGGAGAGGCCTATGTCCAGCAGCGAACTGCGATAGGCTGATGATGATGATGATGATGTAAGTATGACAGCTGACAAAGAGGAACGCCGACCTCATATAACTTGGGAACAAGGCAGGAAGAAAAAAAGACTGTTGAGCTTCTAACTATCGAAAATAGAAGCTCAAGAGCCAGAACAGTTTGTCAGAGAGTTAGAATTTACCTTGTTGGAAGTAGTTCATCTTTCTGACGTAGACACAGACGAGAGCCATGAGCTGCAGCTGCGAGAGCCTCTGTCTGGTGGAGGGGGGGAGAGGCAGCAGGTCTCGAAGGTTGGAGATCTCTGCGTTGATGAGGTCTCGACGCATCTTGCTGGCGCCTTTCGTTGATTTTGTTGGCTCGAATCTGTTTGGGAAGAATAATACGGTCAGTTTCTCGTACGATGTAATCATGTGTTTAGATCTACTATTGGTTATGGTGGCTTTTCTTTCTCAGGAAATCAGTCATTTATATAGGACATACAATAATAGTGCACAAAAATTTTCGCAAAGAGAGTGGACTATTTGCTCCTTCACTCTCATAGTCTGATAGGATGATATCAATTAAATAATGGCCAAATGTTAAAACAAAGGAAAGTAAAGCAGGAAAGTAATAAATATTTGCCGCGGACATGTCTTCTTTATGACGGAGATTTTAAATGACTGAAAATTGACATTCATAATTTTGGTCACAATATAAAGTACATGTTAGATGATATTTATGTAAAGCTAGACCCCAGAATTTGCTTGCTGGTTAACATCAAGACCCTAACCGGCGCAATGAAACATTAATAAATCATACATTATGCATAGTCCGCACTAAATACAGGAAGCAATAAACCGCGACACCTAAGAAACGCAAGTTTTCCTCGTATCTACTAAGAAAAAGTATCGAATAGAAAGCATTCCTGGTTCTAGGATGTGAGACAATGTCCGGATGTGTCGTTCCGGACAGGTGTCCCCCCCTTCTTGTCAGCGACGCATTACCATAGCGATCTCGGAGAGAGACTCTAATATTATAAACCGCGAAAGTTTGTTTGGATGGGTGTATGATTGTGACTATTCCACGGTGAATGGCAGAACGAGTTCATATGAAATTGGGATGGAAATAGTGTAGATTGTAGTTCAGCGGCCATATCCTTATGGGGAAAGTTAGGCAATCAAGAGGTTTGGGGGTTAAATCTAAAACTTTGCACTATTGACGTGAACCTGTTCTAAATGCTAAAAGCATTATTCAGCTTATTAGGAAGGCTTAAGAAGTCTACTAATAAATGTGTAACCGGCATAACTGATCAAATAAGTTAGGTTGAGGTAGCTTTTAATCCTAGTATGAATAGATAGTTCCCTCAGGACGCGGGTGAAACCGCCGTCAACAGCTAGTGTTGTAATATGCGCAAGCGCAGGATATTTTATGATTTACTGCTTTGTCGGATTCACTTGGAGATTTTTTGTGCGTTTTTATCGTGTTTTGTTAAAAGCGTTTATTTAATGGCACGTGTGCAGGATACTGTTTTATGATTTATTGTTTTGGGAGAGCTTTGATGATATTTTAATGTGGTGACAGCTACTTAAATGATTGCCCAAGTATGGATTTAAGGATGAGCTTTAAAACACTCCATTGTTGTAACAGGGTTTGGAAAAGTCAATTCGCTTCTTGCTAGTGATATGACCAGGGATCATTCAAACCATACTTTTTTTACGAGATCAGGCTTAATTGATACAGATATTTAGAGATAACGATCATTCAATTAAAATCACTATCTACGGAAATACAACTTATAGATTCCGTAACAAGCCAGTTTCTAAACCGCAAAAAAAGGTACAATTTTCTAAAGCACCGATTGAGATACTAAAGTGGAGTGTCGGATCGTATTATAAGCTTTATATAATCGTCGCACGCGCAGGATGTATTGATATATTGCTTTGAACACAGAAGCCGTGCTGTTTTATTCATATTTTTTCTTGAAACGAGAATTATTGCGAATCCCTTTAGAATCTAACTATGAGAAAGTTATTGCTGTTCGGTTTTAGGAATTGGAGTATTTAAATGATTGTAATTCAGTGTAACTGATTTTAAATTAGAATTATATATCTTCTTTCTGATGTGGGTAAAAATAATAAACTTATAAATAAATGCGATCAAAAATTACATAATTTAAAGTGGTAAATTATATTTTAACCAATAAAAAACAACGTCACCCAATTAATGTCAAAACCTCACAAAGTAGCGTTAACCAAACAAATAATCCTATTACAACATAATTGAATCAAACAATATAAATTGCCCACAAAACTAAAAAAAAAAACGTAAGGAAGTGTCTTTCCGTCCGTCCGCGGCATGTTAACATGCGCTAGAGCACCCGACGCGCCGCACCGCAGCGCGCATGCGCGGCCCTTTCATCTCACCTGGGAGTCCTTTTTATACCTCATTCCTTTTTCAAATCTCCGAGTGATTAGACGTTTTTTTATTCCTCAAATATGATTGTGGGAAACGACGGCCAGTATTATTAATTCGATTGAACTTTGTTTGTTTTTGATGATCGATTGGCGTAATAGCAAATAATGTTCGTGATTAATCGATGTGGTTGGGTTTATTCGATTAGGTGTATTTGTCATATTTTGAGGTATGGTTTGTTGGGAATTAGTTTACTGGGTAATGACTTGGTTTTATTTATAGTGTGTTAGACATTTATAATGCAGTTCCGCTAAGTTCTTGGTATACTGCTGTCTAATAATATTTCTAATTGCATTCTTTTAAGTGAAATTGTATTATGTAATGTAACTGGTCTTATTTATAAGAATTCTTGCTTAAAAATTACATAAATTTTTGATTTGCGATTAATAAATATTCATACTTAATGACTACGTATGTATTTTTGCCCTGCTTACCTAAGTTAAGGAAAAGTTAATTTTCTGTGTGCAATGTTTCCCTCTTTAGTAAACTTTAGTAAAATAATATTTTTTACATTTATCTTTCTTTAAAATATATCAATTGAGATTAATACAATAGATTGCCAAAATATTTGACACTATACTGAAGTTTCTAAATTAATTAACTCAAATAACGGATCACTGATTTTTATTGCGTCATATTGCGATTTACTGATTAACTTAGGCATATTATGTAAGTACAGGCGGCATAAATATTTAATAGAGTAAATACTCACATAATTAACTTTTTACTTACACCAAGAAGATGACCTCACCAAAATAACCAAGAAAGCCCAATTTTTTAAATATATCAAATCAAGAATGTATCTATAAAATGGTTTACACGTCGAGCCACAAAAAACGGGCATTCCTTACATACTGAGCCGTGTAACGACGTGAACGCTTCACGCTGAATTCTGTAAGTCGACCGTTTAAATTCTTCCGTAATACATTAGTGGACATCTGGTGTTGTACGGCTCGATGTAAATGTGCTGCGATAATTTTGAACGACAGTGTAATATTTTTGCTGCAGATATTAAGACTGAGTTTAAAGTTACAAAGCTATTATTTATAAAAACATAACAGTAGGAATACTATTATAAAGAAAGTAGGTATGACAATTAGAACTTTTCTTATAATTCTCTCATAATTTTGAAAGCTAGTGTTATCTTTTTTTGGATGTACTAAGATTAAGTTTATATGTTTAAATAAGGAAGAACACAACTTGAATACTATTGGAAAATTTTATCAATTTCTGTTCTTTGCGATGTAAAAATGAGAGTTCCTATAATTATAATACTCGCTCAGTTGCGTTTATGTACTAATATTACCGACAAGACATAACATGTAATATCATAGTGAAAACGCCTTCTATTAAGAAAATCATGGTTATTAGGCTCCATGAGTGGGCCTCAAGCTGGTTCCTCATTATACTTGCTTTACACTTGCTGACAAAAAGTATGAACATGTAGACAAATACATTACCTAACTACAGAATGTCACTACAATGTAACACACAATATCATGTTTTGCTCATCAAGAAATCTGGTTGACAAAATTATTAATTTACTAAGAAAAAAAATACTGGCTGGTGCGAATTCTACCTTATTAATTTTGTTTGTAGAATGTTCCAGACTAGCCAATACTTTTGGATCAAATAGAACATGACTATAAAAAACTATTGCAGTGGCCAGTGTAGGCTCGATATTATTTAAAAAATATAAACATTCTATTTTCAAACCGTTTTCTTTACAATATTAAAAAAGGCACATAAAATAAGTTCAATACAAATATTCGTAACGGTCATGATTTTAAAGAAATATTTTAGCACAAAAAATATGTTACTCAGAGGTGGCAATTTTTCACCGTTTTTTTTTTCAGTTAGGTACCGTTTTTCTGTACTTATTTGCGTAACGTTTATTTTAATAGAATATCGAGTCACATTTTAAACAAACAATGACTGAAAAACTCTATTAAAATTCATTACCAGGGTTAATTTAAATTGGGAACTGGTTCGGTTTCCCAAGTTGTGCAAATTGTGTTATTTATTTATGATAAAGATTTGAACACCAATGACCGACTTTCGGAGGGCACGATAAACTGTCTTGCACGCATGATAAAGTTGGTCCCGGCTGTCATTTGAACATCTTTCGCAGACATTACGGGTGGTCAGAAGCCAGTAAGTCTGATAAACCGTCTTACTCCTAGTAATACCCCTAGTAATGGGTTGTCTGGTTTGAGGAGGTCAGATAGGCAGTCGCTCCTTGTAAAGCACTGGTACTCAGCTCCATCCAGTTAGACTGGAAGCTGACCTCAACATAATTGGGAAAAGGCTAGGTTGATGATAATTTAGTAATCACTATTTGATTTTTTTAAAAATGAAGTATGATACTTAATATTACATATGTTATTAAAGTATGTAGATAAGGAACAGATTGTTAGAAGTATTTGGTAAGTAAATGCGTGCTTGCAGTCAATTAGGTATTGTTTTCCTATATCGCATTTTTATCACATTTCATAGTATTTACGTCATTTTGATCATAATATTAGAAGGTCAGTATATATTGCGTGTAACCTTATAAGGTACTAAATTGTATGTGAGAATTTTTACACATAGGCAAGAGTTTTAACTTCCACATGTAGCCTAGCTTTTCAAACTGGTCATTCCTATACCTAATTCAATTTTATAATATTGAAATTTGTAGGTTCTTTTTTACCCTTTTAATCAAAGATTGGTAATATTTTAAGCAAATCTATACTAATATTATAAAGCTGAAGGGTTTGTTTGTTTGAACGCGCTAATGTCAGGAACTACTGGTCCGATTTGAAAAATTCTTTCAGTGTTAGCCCATTTATCGAAGAAGGTTATAGGCTACTTTTTATACGGGTTCGTGTAGAGGTTCCCACGGGATGCGGGTGAAACCGCTGGCAGAAGCTAGTCTTTAATAAAGAACGAAACGAACATCTAAAATACTGAAAAGTATGTATTGTAACATTAGCTGAGTCAGATTTTACGTAGGTAGATTTTATTTTTTCAATATACGGAATTGAACCCGTAACAGCGCTTTAAGCAATAAAGGCGCTAATAAAACATTTGTTTTATAAAACTCTTAACCAGAAGGATTTTATTCCAAGCTATTGACTTATTTCCTAATCTGCAATCTTCCGCATATTTATGTAGTAGATATATCGGTAAGGTACCTAGATGGGGAAAAATAATCATACGTGATTCCGTGGAATGATCATAACTTCTCAGTAATTGAAGGAAATAAGTGGATCTTGTAAAACAGAAACTACTAGGAAAAGTATAATTTTTTTAAATGAAAATCTAATTTCCCGGAGTTGAAGGTCAAAGATGATATTATTTAGGGTCCCTTGCCTGGGACGGCACGTAAAGCCGGCGTCCCCGAATGCTACTCAGTAGTAGTTGTTGTTACAATTCCACATCAGAAAAGAGGATTTGAGAAAACTTTGACACTGAGACTTATTACGTGATTAAATCTGCAGTACATTAAAAAAGAATAAGTTAAATTTTAATTAAGACACTATTATAACAAATGCTTATAACAAATACATGGTTCCAAGGGACGGAAAGAATAAGTGAGAATATATAAGGGATGGACTCCCTTATATATTCTCACTTATTGTATTTGAAATACAACCTTTGAGTATCTTCTTTTTCATGTAAGCTATTCTTAAATAAAAGCACGTGTCAACATATAAAAGAAACGTCACATTATACTATAAATATAATGTACGAAAAGGTTCATCACGAATTCAAACTACGTAATATTTATACTCAAATATATTACTATGTATACAAGGTTACAGAGCCTATATCATTACCTAACTGAGGACTTACTACGTATGTCGTCCACACATGCAAATTTATTCACGCAGTTAACAGCTTTAATGATATAGGTTTAATGGCGATAATTGCTTGAGGGTTTTCGGAAGTTATGTAAAACAATAGGTGTCAGTTTTCAGCGTGATTTAGGTGACAGTTTTGTATGAGTTTTTTTGGTGTGGAAATTCATTTTCAGTTGGACAATGTAAAAAACATTGTCTGTGAAGTTTTTCGAAGATTTCGCTTTTAAATAGGTATTGTAAAGCACGACTTTTTTTATTGTGATTAAATGCATAATTCTCTTTTAATAGATAAAATATAAATATTGCTAGTTGCGTATAATCAATAATTATTATGTAATATACTTGCAATGGTATTTAATTGTCAGTACCTTAAGCGTGTTGTAAAGTTTACTAATAATGTTGTAACAAGATGTTAATTATTTTTTGTGATATCGTATCCTTGTTTGCAAGTAAAAAATAATTTAAATATAGAGCAAAGAAAAATCAAAACAACATAATTAAGATAATATAAAACCAACAAAAAATACCTTACCTTAAAAACATCTTGATTGTTTAAAATAAAATCTCCAAACAAAACTAATTAAACACCTCGAAGCACAATAAATCAATTCATTTTAAGAAATAATAAAAATAAAATAATAAACACGACCACACAGCTCGAACGTTGAAGTTCTAATGATAACTTAATAAAAACAACCCTTCACACTTTACTTCACAAAATTAATGTTAATTGTGGCAATAAAAATAACAATAAACAGCACGTGTCCAGCATTATTCAACAGCCGTCCATAACACACGAATTTTCATAAACCACTAATAAAAAATATTATAATTTAAAACTAATGCTAGCGCGTCAATTTATGCGTGAGCTTTTTATTAGAATGAGATTAAAGGCTCGATCCTGAAGCTCCGATACTTCCGTGCGCCGGCGCACCGGGACAGCGACTATAAAAAGCCACTAAGCCTCTCTTTCCCGCGAGCCTTATTTTCTTTTTTACGTTGAAAAAACATGCGCGGGCGCCTTAACGAAACCCTACGCGTGGTGGGGACTGCTCCAATTTCAAATTTTCAAGACACTTTAGTCTTGTCATTTTGGAAACGTAACCGTGGTGTAATTAAGAAAAAAAATATTCTTTTGAAGGTTTTATTTCGAGCGCAGCTGAAGCGAGTGCGAGGGAGACGGATGTCTTTTTGTGAGGAGCGTTTTTCCAGCGATGGTCGTTGTTTCGCGCGAAAGAAATGGAAAGAGTTGTTCGTTACTTACATCGCTTTAGATTAATGAGTTCGAGAGAGATGTAGCTAATGGCGCGGTAATTACTGTTGTTTCGCGTAAACGAGACGAAACTATAATGATTGGGCGCAATGACAGTTATTGATATTGTCGTAATAAGCGTCGATTTGTGGCTGGGAGATTTGCCGTATAGGTGGGGTGCGCGAGCGCATCTAGATCGCTAAAGCTAATGTTAATTACAATTTAATGACGGCGTCGGGATTCGCTGTTTTTATGGTGGTATATGGCGTTTTAATTCGCGCATGTGTGGGTAGTAGTTAACAAGTGCTTGCTATATTTAGAAGCCGTGTAGTATTTACTGTTTAAATTCATTAAGCGCTACTAAGTCGAAGATAATTTTATGTTGGCGTTTATTAATTGGTGTCATGTTCACTTTCAGTTTGTAGGTGCTTGTTTAGTTTGCTTATTGAATCTGATAGAGTAATTATTGAATAAATCACAAGTATTGGTTTATAAGGTAATGTTTTGAGCACTATAGTTAGGTCACCTTTATCATCAATAACCAAAACAATGAGTAGAAATACAAGACTGGCCCGTGACACGTAATTTTATCACTTCTTAAAGAAAAAAATTTAGCTTCTTTCCTAAAGATTGCACCTGTAACGAAACTCAATGAATACATCACAGAGGCGGGTAGAGAAACAAAAGTTTGAAGATGAGTGGTCGCCCGCGGGCGGCGTGTTACGCTGATACCAGTTATCTGAACA
Source organism: Helicoverpa armigera (assembly GCF_030705265.1). Lineage (NCBI taxonomy): Eukaryota > Metazoa > Arthropoda > Insecta > Lepidoptera > Noctuidae > Helicoverpa > Helicoverpa armigera. Next base: position 6,420,680 of record NC_087142.1, on the reverse strand, counting down.
TCAACACGTTAGGGATAAAGTTTCCTAAATGTTCACCCTTTTAAAATGTTAACAACACGACATTTTGATTTTTTTTCTTTATTATATGACAAGTATTTTTTTCTTTATTTCTACACGTTAAACTGTAGGTCCCGGCTGTCATTGAACATCCTTGTCAGTCGTTACGGGTAGTCAGAAGCCAGTAAGTCTGACACCAGTCTTGCCAAGGGGTACTGGGTTGCCCAGGTTACTCTTTTGAGGAGGGCAGATAAAGTGTGTTTTATTCACACGTCTACCCATTTTCACTTGACGACTCTGCCTGTCGGCAGGTTGACAAGCCCAACATCAGTTATACAGATTTGTCAAAATCATTCAATGACACTCTCCTATAATTTTATCACATAGTACATAATGTCTATTAGAGAATTCCAATGAAATGTGAAAAATAAGAATTTATTTTTGGCGGTTGTACCTAGATATTGCATGCTGCATAAGAATTTATCCTAATATTTCGGTTAAAGTTCCAATTCTACGAAATACAGAGCAGATAAAGGCATTTTGTAAATACATAGAGTACCATACTTACTTTCAAAGTTATTATTAATCACATCTTTTATGCTATAGATGTCGTATTTTAAGTTACAAAATATTTTTACTAAGAATTAGAACTAATAGATCAAAGTTTAATTCTATGTACATACATTTACTTCTCTCATTGTGCGGTACGGTAGACCGCACATCAGTGGTAACTGTCATGCACCTTAACCTAATAGTAATAAGTACGATTTTCCTATAAAACTGTTACCACTGACCTGAAGTTGACTGTACGTGCTAGATTTTATATTTGAGTATAAGTATGACGTAAAGTACATATAGACGTAGATATTATTTACTTTGTAGGTTTTGTTTGAGATTCAACGTACCAAAGTAAATTAGCAAAGGTTTATTTGTATAGTTTGGACTTTTGGAGATTTATTTTACTTACAAAAGACACTAAACTCTTCAAGAGACCTTCTACCATGAATTATTACATTTATAGGTGCAATTTAGATATAGAGTAATTGCTGATGGGATTTCTAGTACATCAAAACGCCCCTTTCCAAAAGTGTTTATTTATGTAAGACTTTTTTATTACTTACGAAATTAACGTGCAAACAAAGACACATTCCTGAAAAACAAGCACACTATTAACTGTCAGAAGTAAAATGGAGAAAAAAAGTTCAAATAGTCATAAATAAAGGTTTCCCTTTATATTCCTGCAAAATTAAAAAGTTACTCAAATCACCTCGTTTATTTGTTCGTAAGTAGCGATAACAGTAGTACCTAAGTTAACAGAGAAATGTTGAGCGGCACATCAAAAGGCTCACGTCGTGATGCTAACACAGGTGGTGAATTATCAAAAACATAGCTGCATTATGGATGACCACCTGTTCATGAGCTTCCATATTTTCGGGTGTATTGAATAACATTAATATTGGGACAGTTATGAATAAATAAAAAATCGGTAAAAAAACTTTTAAGTTAAACGGTTTTATCTTATGTGCACTGAAAACTAGAAAATAAAAAAAACTGTTACTTACCTATAAACCTACATAGGTGGTCCCGGTCATATTAGATTAAAATAAAAACGTGGGGCCCATTACCTAACTATTGCTGTAATACTTTCTTCTAGAGGTATGGAAATAGGTGTGGATTTCTACTTACTATAATCGTAACTGGAGATTTTGATCAATAATCAGCCGTAGCGGCTTCACCAGCGAACGCCGAGCTCACGATCTACCAAAGTATAAAGATATGCTTTGCCATAGGTAGGATTTCAGAGGGCCCCTACGTTTTTATTTTAGTCTAATGACCGGGACCACCTATGTAGGTTTATAGGTAAGTAACAGTTTTTTTTATTTTCTAGTTTTCAGTGCACATAAGATAAAACCGTTTAACTTAAAAGTTTTTTTACCGATTTTTTATTTTCTAGATTTTAGTATTTAATGAAAATGCCTACCGAATATTTCTCATTCTATATATGGGTCGGACTGGGAATGCCAGACTCTTACTGACTAAAAACCGTTGTGTTTCGTCGTAGGCCTTTTATGTACCAGGACAATCCCGCAGCCCAGGCAGACCTTGGCCCTGTTGGGCCCCGCTGGGGTTGCTGACAGTATTCTACTTGAGTAGCCCTTTCATTTGATACCCATATTGAGGGGGTTGTAGAAAAAATATCCGCCATTTTGTACCGGCGGCCATCTTGGATTTACAATGTTATTGATATTACTATATTGTATTGTCATCGGAATTAAAGGTGTGTACCAAATTTCAGATCAATCTGACAACAGCAAGGTACTTAAATTTGAATTACTAAATTTGACCCAAGAATAAATAATAAATAAAACAAACAGGGTAAGCTAAATAAAACCGTTTAAATATACTGGTTGGGAGAAAGCAGGATGACGTACGTTGGTGGATGTAGATTTTTTCAAGCCTTCTTTTGCTTTAACCGCTTTGCATAATATCCTAAACTATTTTTATTCTATAAAAAGTCGCTATGATGGATAAAAATTGCTTAAATATCTGCATGATGTACACGAACCATCTATCACAGATTTGGAAGAAAATGTTTAAATCTAAATAGATGTCTAATTTCAAGTGTCAAATTCACACAACCTTCCCAAATCTTTCTCGTATCGATGAACAATAAAAAAAACCTTTCCTCGAAACACCAATTCATACATAATAAATAATAGAGCATCACATTAGTTAACGTCCGGCGCGTTCGGCGGCCGGGAGTCGAGTGACACAGTGTCATTAGCGCGCGACTCACGCGCAGGCTAAACTGCGCCACGTGCTGCGTTTGCGCCGACAAACGGCGCGCGCGCACCCTTCTTCACGTACAGGCTGTTTTGTTGAAACTATTTGACAGGTTTTTTATTTCGAAGAATGTGGGTGATGCTGGGAGCTGTTGACTTTTTAAGGTAACGTTTTGCTAGTGGTTCAAACTTACTGGAAAATATGTGATGTTTGCTTGTGTGGTAAATAAATCTGTTTATTCATTTACTGCTGAAAGAAACTAGAACGGTAATGCTTCACAAAATATGACACCATATGTCGAAATAATCATCGTGTATGTTTCTGCAGCATTTTTAAGTCTTCACAAAGTTTATTATTTCATACTTTTGCACTTTGTTTTTTCCTAGTACCCACTTCAAATGAATTTGGAACTTAATTATCAACTTTTGTAACCCGCTGTATCCATATCAGAATGACGACGTATTTAACAATAACAGCAGGGAGGTCCTTCCAAAGAGACCGGCATGACCGCCGAAATCACGTAGCGAGCCACCCTAATGTAAACAATAGACAAAGGTCCCGACACAGTTATTAGGATACTTGATAACTATCATAGTTGAAGTACAGTTGAAGACTGGTTGTGTGGAAGTTGGGAGAAAGGGGTTTATTCATTAATGTGCCAGAATCATATGTTGGTCTAATAGGAAGGTATGTTTAAATTATGATTTGTGAGGTTTCGAATCCTCCTACATATAAGAGAGACCCTCCGTCCTTATCGTAGTTACAGCAAAAAGACTACTGGATAAGGTCTCCCCCAAACTGTGCTGATTTTTCGACTGAATACGGCAGCTTGCAATATTTATCGATGAATTTATTTATACGCATTTTGTTCATGAGTACAGTTCTTTGATAGTTCCCATAGTGACCAATATCTTTATTCATTTAACATTTCCACAAAAGAACTACCTACCAAAATTCTACGTTTATAACTGCTAGTGACAACAGGATGGTCATAATATATGTGGAACCTATTTCAGATTAGCAGTATGGTCTTATACTACCAATATCGTCTATAAGGCCATTAATCCCCTTTTAATCCTCAATTTAATTCTTATTTGCTCTATTTTGTTCCTCTACTTGACTGTACCTTTTACCAGGAATCCCCAGTATAGAAGGGTGGTGCTCCGATTTTGTCAGTCCTTTTTCACTAAACAGGTCGTTAAGATGCCATCGCGTTGTAAGATTAGGCCTTAAAGACTATTGTTCTTATTTTTGAAGCTGTGTTATTGTAGATTCTTGTTAGATTTTTACAATATTCGATTTTTAAAAATTGTTTATTCTATCAAGACTCTTATAGATAAGTGCTAGAGTAAGATAAAACTGGCCAAGTGCGAGTCGGAATCGCGCACGAAGGGTTCCGTACCATTATTCTGAAAATGAGCAAATCATCACGTTTGCTGTATGAGAGCCCCCCATAATATTTAGTTTATTCTAGTTTTCAGTATTTGTTGTTATAGCGGCAAAAGAAATACATCATCTATGAAATAATGATAAAGACAAAAACTTATCACTAAAAATCTTAAATCTAAGTTATCAACTACGCAACTCAATACCATTGTCGAGATTAATCAATTTGAAGTCTGATTAGAAAAAGTTAACTGACTTTAGCATGGAAACCACTCGATTATGTTGTGAGTTTCACCATCAATTTTGGACATCTCTTAATAAATTAATCATGAAATGACGTCTGACGTCAATGTGAAAGTGACCATGAGGCCAAACCTGATTAACCTTCATTAAACGTGAGTTACGGTATAATTTTAATTAAAATTGTATCAAACCTAGCATTAGGTACCCAAAGAAGCTTCATAATAACTGACCGTAAAGTCCAACTATTTATAATCACCAGTTTATTAAGCAAAGTTTATTGTAAACCTATAATTTTGTTATTAAAAATTACACAGACCGATTTTTAAAGTGTTAAGATCATTCTGAGTCATAATGTTTTATTTTTTTGTAACACCGCTTGCCTTTAACTCTTTTATGGATGAGTTAAAGTTACGCCCCGGGTTTGCCCGGGTTCGTTTTAGAAATTATATTTTTTTCTAAGGGGTGTTTTGAACAATGTTCTGAAGTAGTCATAAGTGGGCTCTATTATGAAGACTGAATTTTAAAAAAGTATGTTTCGTAAAAAACAAAGTTTTTTTTTATTAAACGATCCTTTCATTTTGTGATTACATATAAACTATATATATTAACGAGACCCGAAATATAACGTAGGCTTATGTAAATATGTGCGAACTAGAAAGATTAAAAAGCTGCGTATTAATTATGAAACATATCATCATAAATCATCACTTATTAAAAAAAAAAAAATTAAAATCACGCGATATTGATAGACAGACTTCGAGTCAATCATTTATGTAGGGGATAGTTTTATAATCTTTTACTCGAGCCGTTAGTTACAAGGTAAGTAAAACGGACCTCACTTAAGATGCATTTTTAACAACAGGGTTGCCACACTAATAATTTTATTTGCTGAATCAAAATTGAAAGATTACAAAGGTCGGATTAGGAACACAGAGTTTTGATTGAGCCCAATTTTAAGTTCACAGAATATTTAAATTTTGCTCTTTAAGATGACTCATTCTTAATGCTGGTTTAAGTTTGGCGTAGAATTTGTGTTTCTGTAATTTTAATTTTGTGCATTAAGGCTTGCGTGTTATATTTTTTTCCTGTTTTCATGGTGTTTTGTTCTACTAATGAGCTGTTTGGTGGTTTATCTTTGTAGTTCGCTCATTGTGTTGAAATATTAATGTTAATAACTTAATGGGGTAGGTCGGATGCGGTGTGTTTTACAGGTGAACTGAGCAAACCGTTTTCTTGGAACTTTTACGTCTACTTATAATTTTAGAATTCACTAATGAATTGTGTTCCCAAGACTCTAAATCAAGGGATTACTACATATCGTAACATCTACTTATTAGCTTGACAATTGTAATGTTTCTGGCACTGTCAGCCTGTATCTATCAAACATATCATTATGATATAATACATACAACAAAGAATAAGCCAATCAGGCCCATTTTCGTAGAAAACAAATAAACGTCTGTTTTTCTTAAAATGATTGTTTGCGTTGAATTTCACGTTCAATTTTCAAAGTCAACAGTTGTTATAAGAAAACTAACATTTGTGCTGTCGGTGATCTTAGGTCTTAGTGATCTACCGATAAGACCACCTTAGGATCACCTTAGGGTACTTAAACTGCATATTATATTTTCTTCTTTATTTTTTACGGAAATAATAAATGGGATTTTCACGTTCAATTTTCTGTCGGTGATCTTAGGTCTTTCCTACCGGTCAGTCTCGGTGCAGCCCTACAAGCGGTCGCGGGGTCGTTGGGCGTGGCGCACAGATGGCGCGATTGTCCGTCCGTTCGTCCTGTTTACCTGCCTCACTCCGCAAACAAAAGCAACAGCCACTTTTACACCTTCCGATCTAAATCTAAAATGTAAAAATAAACAAAAAAACATCGTTGCTGATTTTGTATGTACGCTTGGTGCAATGTGTAGTAATTGTCGGGTCGTGTGGTGTAAATAGATTTGATAGTGTAGTGCAATGATCTGTTTTGTAATTAAGTAGCGCTTGTCATATTGGCTCGCCATATTTGGCGATCGGTATAAACTGTCAAACTTATCTCCAAAAATGCCGATTCGACAAATATGTCGAGCCAATATGACAAGCGCTACTTAATTACAAAACAGATCATTGCACTACACTTACGACAAATATGGATAGCGCTCAATAGAGCGCTTTCGTTACTATCCCACTATTTAAACATTTTCATATAAAAATCTGTGTGCATACAAAAAGTGCAGATTTTCCATAGTTGCATAGACGATTTTGGGGGCAAAAAATTTCAAAACTCCCTTATTATTTTGGTTAAAAATAAAGAAGAAAATAAATCCAGATTAAGTATAAAAATAAATAACCCTGAGGTACTTATAATATACTTACACAGCATCAAACGTCGCCTGCACCGCAGTACCCCCGCTTTCTAATAAGTCAACTTTGACCGATCTCACGTATCTGATGTTGTGATTGTCATCTTAAACATCCATAAAATTACATTTATTTGTATGTTTATCGCAAGTGGTTTTAAACCATTTGCTAAAATAAAAGCTAGTACTTGCTTTTGATGTTTCAAAGTTTTTTTTTGGTGTAATTTTTGGTAGCGTACCACGTATAAGCTTAAGCTCTCTAAATCCTATACCTCTAGTTACCAATATACCTTGAGAATTTGCAATTGATTGATTTTGGAACACATATGAACATTTGAGTTCACTTAATTAGATTCCTCGTTCTTTGAGTCACAATCATTGACTTCATCGAACGGAACACCTCTTATTTCTTAAAGAATAATTGGAAATAAACCAGCGCAGCTTATCTTGTACATTCACCTTTTTATATTGCCAGCATCCTTTACTTTATCTAGATCACGGAAACGTATAATGTACGTCTGTCGAAATGTCCTTGACCCTACAATTCCACCTGTTTCAAACTTGACCTTAAATCGGTCTAATCGATGGAATCGTTGCGAACGGGTCGGCGCGAGCGCAGTGGAGAGGGGGTAGGGGGGAGTCCACTGCCCGTGATTTAATACCCCAGTCGCTAATTATGGCTTGTTCAAATTGTACCTTTCTCACGGCCACCAGAGACCGGTTACACCACGGACTTAACCAAACTTGAGATACAAGGTTTTTTTATATAAAATTTTCACATAAAATATGCTATTACATTTTATTGGATTATAATTATAGAAATGATATGAAGGAAGTTATTAATATTAATTGGGATTTGAATTAGATTTTCTGTGTGCAACACGTGTTTTCCTTTGAATGCGGTAGCGTTTTAGTTATTGAGGTCTGTAATTAAAATAGTAATAAAATCTTATTTTTAATGTAGTTTTTTTGTTTTTGCTAGTGTTATTTTTGCGTGCTCTATATTAAACAGATTTAATCCTTAACAGATTTAGATGTTTCAAACTGCTCCATGTCAAATGTTTTTCTTTGGTAACCAATCCGGGTAATCAATATTATTTGTTCAGAAATCCGTTCGTAGTCAAATTTTCTTAAACTATAAAAAAATATCTTGGAATTAGTTCCGTATAAAATTGCATAATCCTAAACAAATTAAGCAAACTAGCGTGTTTGAGTATTCATCGTAAAATATTAAAAAAAAATGTTTGCGAAACTTAACCCTCTGTTAACGGGCGATTATTTTCGTAGCATCGTATCTAAGATGCGCCGATGCGCCGTACCTTACTGCATTCGCTATACTTATTATTCTGTCTGCCCCAACCTGTTACCCGGTCAACCTTCGAGGTTCCCCTCTCTTTCTCACCAACCTAACCTTCAATATACCTCTCCCGTTCTAACGAACTCGGGTCAGGCCGAAGCATATTACAGTAATGATACTTAAACACATATTTAAGTAAAGATTCTTTTTGTTTAAAAAGTTGTATGTCTGAGTGTAGTCTGGTATTTTATAATCTGTGGTGTAATTCTGCGTTTTATTGAGATTGCAGGCCTTTTTAGTATTGTAATGGAGTTTGTACGGGAGGTACGGACTGATGATGATGGCCTATGCGTTTGTGGAATTGCAACCATGTAGGTAAGGTTGACTTTTGCGGATTTTTATAACCGATCTTTCTGTTTTTTTGGGATAATAGATTGGATTTTAACTTTCATATGGAGCTACTGTCGAAATTCGGTACATCGGTTATTGAAATCTATGGTATTTCGTAAATGCCGTGAAAATAAAGAGGCTCTAAAATTGTTTAATGTTTACCACAACAAAATATTATAGGTATTGTCCTATATATAGGCCAAGGCAAAAATAACTGAAAAATTAGTTTACTTATTTATACTACATAACACTTACATAACATAGCTAATTTAATTATTTAAAGATGACACAGTCGGGCCTTTTGCATTATATTTTTTAATTTTTATTTTAAATCACGTACTTTGTGTATCTTCTTCATTCTTTCTTCGGAACAGCAGGACATCCGTCCACGTCTTCGATGTGTACGTAAACTGAAAAATAAAATACCAATATGTATACTTAACACGAATTTTCTAAATACAATGTCATACTTACTTACTAAAAACCAGATTGGCTTAATTCAAACTTCTGGATTTTGGTCAAAAATTAAGATGGATTTGGAACTTTTTTAAAATGGGATATTATCAAATGATCCCTCCTGCTGTGGGTTAGCAGCGTGAGGGAGTATCTCTAGACTCTTATGGTCCTACTACAAAAACTTAAACGTCTGTCGAACACTTGTCTAAAAAAATGTGTCTGCAAAATGGACCTTATTTCAACGTCATAATCTGACATTTTTTAAACAAGAGTAAACTGACGTTTAAAAGTTTTTGTGGTACGACGGTTACTGACTAAAACACATCATGTTCCTTCTGAAGTCCTTTATGTACCAGAGCCGGGGTAAGGTCACTCTACTCTAACGAATCCCGCAGCCTCGGCAGGCTTTGGCCCTGGTGGGCCCCAATGATGAACTTGAATTGAAATAATAGAGTAAAGTACTGGAAAACATGGTGCGGAACATTTCAATGTGTTAAAAAGGCATTGTAATTTTCTCCCAGAGAAAATATCCTACGTGTTACTATCTATCTATATAAAAGGTGGATAATCATCATACTTAGCCTCTGACTGCAGGACAGGCTTCTTCTGACAGAGAGAAGGAATGAGCTTTGGTGGCCACGCAATGCGAGACAGAGGTCAAAGGGTTTTATTTCATATGGACATATTACAGGTGCTTAAAAACGTCAATGCTAGGTGTTCCAAAGAGTGGGACTTATGGAAAAGAACCGGTAAGAAACTCCATAAACACTATTACTATACTACTATTTGAAAAATTATTTCAGTGTTAGATAATGAAAATGAAAATTAGAAAACTAAAGGCTTATTAAGTATCTGGGTGCACGGAGTAGACCCAGGTAAAACTGCTGGCGGCAACTAGTACTAGAATATAAAATACGTACTATTGTTTGTGTCACAAGCAAACTCCAACATGTCACAGAGGTCCAAAAATGTTCTCTTCTGGTCTCCCATTTTGCCACAGATGGGAATCGTATCGTGGACACAGTGGTCTGACATCTGACAGAATTGTTCGATTTTGTTCTGCAGACAGAAAAGATGATGGTTGCAAACTGCTGATTTTGATATCTGACCAAATATGTTTAATAAGGGAGTGGCTTTGTTAAAGTTTCTGAAACAATTCTATACCTTCAGAGAATCAAACCCGAGAGCCCATGCATGGTCAACGGGCGGTCATAATAATAGGTATATGTTATAGAAATATATGTTTTTAGGTACTTACCGATGGTGTTGAAACGTAACTAGGAATGTGACTGTTTACTGGATTTATATAATTTAACAGAAATATTGAACCTGGAACAATCAAAAGTCGACAATTAACATGTCTACTTAACATTTTCAAAAATCGTTAACCTGAAATTTTGACTACCAGTTTTACCCGAATGACTGGGTTGAGGAGGTCAGATAAGCAGTCGCTCCATGTAGAACACTGGTACTCAGCATCTGGTTATTAAAACCAACAGAACTGTAATCGAGAAAAAGCTTAGGCAAATTATGGTTCTAAATTATTAATTTTGTACGAAGCAAAGGCAATTTTTCCATCAAAACGTAATACAAGTACCCAACTATAGTACTTAATTGGTAATAATATAAACACAGTTTAACTTACAGTACACGAATAGTTGAACTATCATAACCCACATTCCGATATTGTACGGTTGAATATTAACTCGACACAGTAGTAATTATGATACACAAACTGATATCATAAACTAGTTAAAGATCAATGTTTGTTAGATTTAGAACCACTAAAGCCAGAGGTACAATACTTTTGGAGGAATTATTTAGTTGGCTTACTCAAAAAATCAAAGTCAAAAATCGTTTCGGAGCCTTTATAATATTATCTTAGTTCAGATTTAGATGATCGTTTTTAAAACTAAAAGATAGAAACGTTTTTTACGAATTAGGAGAACTCTCTTTTTAATTTTTAAAGTGTGGAACCAGGGGGTATTGGGTTGCCTGGGTAACTGGGTTGAGGGGGTCAGATAGGGCAGTCGCTCCTTGTAAAGCTCTAGTACTCAGCTACATTAGCACGTTTAGACTGGAAGATGACCCCGACATAGTTAGGAAAAAGGCTCGGAAGATGACGATGATGATTTTTATTGCCAGGATCATAATATAATCTTAATTCTACCAATTGGTCTTATATTTACAATTTACCTCTTATTCAGGCTAGAATAGAAAGGCTATGGTAACCTACTGTCCCGATACCAACAGAATATATCTCCCTAAAGTTGAGCACTCCTGCAAAATATCTCGCGGTGCTTATAACCTTCAATATTATGTGTGTGTTGTAATAATTTCCTGTTCTAAAGCCATAGCTATGTTTGACCAAAGTAAACAAATGTGGCTATTGTTCACCTAGATCATTGTTATCCTTTAGTAGAAGTGATCGTGCACGCTATGATATTTAGGAAAGTTTGCGCTAGTAAGTAGCAGTTTTTGCTTGCATTAGCTGTTTCCGTGTGGTTTTAAAAGAACTTAATAAAAATAAAAGAATTGACAAAAAAGTAACTTTACATTGTGATTTGGGGACGAATTTTTTGACGCTTTTTAGTTGTTTGTTTTACTAGGATAGTTTTTGATATTTATTGTAAATATGTATTGTAAATATCTATGTAAATAAGACAAATTAAAATATAACCATTGTGATAGTTGACGTTGAACCACAAACTAAGCGGCGCTTGTGTCTTGTGGCTCGGAGTGCGACATTTGCTTAGTATTTAAAGTTACATAATCTTGTGAGTTAAAAGGGAGAAAATTATTAACAACTTCCGTCATCTGGACTAGCAATGTCTTCTCTCAGACTTTAGACTACCTGTTTACAAAATTTTATTTAAAGTTCTGTAGTTTTTGTGTGAAAGCTGGAAAACTCCCTATTAACGGATGATACAAACATCATGTATTATATTTTTTGTCAAGTGTTTTGATTTATTGTTGCAGGTTTAATAATTATCGGTTTGGCAGCAGAAGTTTGGTCACACGTTGAAATAGAAGCTGAAGATTATTTCTTTCCTCTAGAACCGGTAAATTTTTACTTCCTTATAAAAGTTCTCCAAAAGTATAATCGGGACGCGGATTTTATTTAAACCCGGATAAAAAATAGTCTATTGTCCTTTCTAAGACTTTAGTTTACCTGTATACCAAATTTGATTTCAATAGGTTCAGTAGTTTGACGTAAAATTCAGACAAACAGAATTAATTTCATAATCTATAAATTATTAAGTTTTGTTTGGAAATAACGTAACCACAACGTGGAAAATGATATTTCCCTCACTTCCTAAAACGTCAGTTATTTGGAATTGAAAAATGTTGCTTGTAAATAATTAAAACCTTGATATACCTCGCACCTCTTGACATACTCCAGTCTAAATGAGTGGTGCTGGGTCGAGAGTCTACATCACAATAGAAAACAAAAGAAAAAGCAAATTGTTCACGCGGTCCGCAGAAAGTTTCTGCATTTTTGTTCCTATTTTTAGAACTTATTTATCATCTTGGAGTACCTATATCAAAATTTTAATTCGTTTATAGAACCGTTTTGTAGTCTTCGCTACAATTGTATTTATTTTAAATTAATTATTTACTTTAATCATATACATGCTTACTCCTCTGAAATTATCGGTAGTGATAAGCACTTAATGCAGATTTCTGTAACCTATCCGCCGTTTTGCCATTGAAAATTTTCAATCAATAGACATAGTTTATGTAGCCAATAACAAAATTGTATCTCTAATCACAAATCAATGAATCTGAAGATAGATTAAGGAAATCTATCAGTAGAGCAACTTTAAAGAAAGTCAATTTTTTTTAAAAATTTGATGGAAAATTATTTCTGTGGCAGGTAATAAATTTCTGCAAGATGTCTGAAACGTGCACACATGATTTTGTGCCGATCTGCGGGCAGGATTCCTTGGGTATATCCCGAATGTTTAGCGATAATTGCGACTTATTCGAATACAACTGTGATGAAAAGAAACGTAAGTAACTTTGGCATGAAATATTCATCATCATCATTCCCTTTATAGCAATCTTCCACACTTAATTGTCTGTCTCTGTTTCACACGTAGTAACTTGAGCGTGATCCATTCATCACCACCATCCTCCTGCCTTTACCCCAATTTTTATCTATGGTTGTTACGGTTCGCATATCTTCTTCTTCTACACTTCTGTATCTGACGTCACAAATATTATTATAGTATTGCAGTTAACGGGCTGAATGCCGAAATTGTCTTGTCTCAAACAATTTTTGGCCAAATCTATACAATTTTTGACGGCGAAAAAAATACATATTAATCTTGAACATATTTTTAATTTCAAAACACGTTTTCGAAAAGTTTTCTCGATACAAAAAAATAGTAAACTAACCTCTAAAATGATCTTCCAAAAAAAATATCTGTATTACTTATCAACGTACATTGATAAAATTTCTAACATTAACGAGTCCATATGTAAATACAGAACTTGGTAAATTTTTATTTTTGATTACTCAACTCGTTTTAAAGCTATTAATTTATAATGTATGTTACGAACGTCGCGTCAACAGGCTTCTCACTCTTTCTCTCTCGTATGTATTTACTTACACTAGTGTGTTTTGGGTGCATTCAGCGTCTTAAGCTAAACTAACAATGTCTTGGTTCACAATTTGTTCCTGAGACCTGACTATGCTGAAAGTTTCAATGTAAATAATTCGATGAAAAATATAAGCTAGATAAATTTCGATGTGAAACTTACTGTGTCGTAAAAATATCTGTTATACGAAAAGCATTTGAAATTCGTTGTCATTCTAGAAATCGTTGAAATATTTATTTAATGTAGATGCAGTCGCATCTCTAGTGAAACCGGGACGGAGAAATACTGCAATGCGCCACGAATCTGCATAGTTTTTTTCTAAGTCACTGGGTGCTCCGAAGTTTTGTTACACTCAATATATCAGTAACGTTAAAATTGGGTATTGAAGATTTTAACTTCTTAAAACTGACATCATATTCATGTAAAGAGTATTTTATTTACTAGCTTCCGCCTGCGGCTTCGCCCTCGTCGACTTCGGTCATATCGCGTTTCCAAGAGAACTCTTGAAAAGTCCGGGATAAAAACTACCCTATGTCCTTTCTCGAGATCAACTCTATCTTTGTACTAAATTGTATTAAAATCAGTTGAGTGGTTTAGACGTGAAAGCGTAACAGACAGACAGAGTTACTTTCGCATTTATAATATTAGTAGGGATTTCACCTCAAGCTTTTTTCGGGGATGGGGATGGGGTTGATTTTTTTATGATTTTTAGTATTAGCTTTTTTTGCTAAGATAGTTTTTTTAATCTCAATTGTAAATATGTTAATAATTTTGCTTAAATTTAATAAAAAAATATTGTTATTTACAGAATATCGGCACGTGAAGATGGAGGTGTGCAAATACGAATTAGAAGCTGCTGCCGAACTTAATTAATTTGGATGTCGCTACGTGTAAATAAATTATTTATACAAATAAATAATTGATTAGCTAATAAGTGACAGGTTACGATGAAATTATTTACTTTACTTGTTCGAGAATTACGCATCGCTTTTTGACTACCTATGGAAGATTTTGGCTACGTTTTTACCTGACGTTTTTACAATATTTTTGAATAAAAATAATTTGGGTAGTTAAATATGAAACGGTTTGGTTGTTTTATAATATTTTAATAAAGTTTGTATGGATTGTTTTAATTTATTAATTAAAATGTTAAAATTAAAAGGCAAACCAAACACAAAGTATAGAGTAAGTAACTTTATAAAAGATATCTTTTATTTATCTACTTTATATTTAGACATCTTACTGTTCTAAATATAAACGACTAGCGGTTTGACCTGCATCTAGTGGGAACTTCTGCTTGAACCTTGATGAAAAGTAGCCCTTCGATAAATGGGCTAAGTATTTAACACTGAAAGAATTTTTCAAATCGGACCAGTAGGGTAAAGGCGGGATAGATGCCGCAGTGGGATAGATGCCCCATTTTTAAAAAAATATAACTTCCCATGCTCGCGATTAAGAAACAACCGTTTAACTAGAAGCCACAAGCACCCCGCACCTAAATTAGCCACGCGCCATCGAAGGGTGAGGTCGCGTTTCGCTCGTGTGTGAATTCATCTCCGCGGCGAACTTACAGCGAGCGTAAAATTTTTAAAGGTGAGTATTTGCTGTTGTATAACTTTATAAGTAGATATTAATTCCATCAATTTTTTTATCACGTATGTATATTGTTTCATGAAGTATACATTTTGATGTAAATAGTTGCTGTAGCAACTTGCACCGGCCGAAATGTAATTTCGGTGCGTGGTACTACTCTGGGGAGACCAGATCTTGGTCTTACGATAAAACACTTGTTGTTCGAGTAATTCCTGTACAGGTAACAGCAAAGATACAATGCACGCACATACCTTGCAAATCCGGGCTGCGACCTGCACTGGCCGTTGAGCTTCCAATCCGTTTGATCCCGGGATGCTTTGGTCTGCTGGTTGAGATGATTTCACACCAAAAACTAGGAGTTGCAGTCGGTTTAGGTTGATGAGCAGCGATATTGTCGTGTTCGCGCGCGTGATTTCGTTTTCTTAAACGACTGACAGAGCGCTTGCCGGCATTGGTCACTCGAACGAGCTTCGCGCGAGTCATGCCCGATTCTGATTGGTCAATGTGCGTACATGAACAACCAACAGATTGGCGTTTCGATACTGCTCCCGCAGGATACCAGAACAACAAGTATGAAACTAAATTGATTTGATTGAATTACGTTTTGTTTTCTTTATGGAAACGAAACATCCCGCCCACCAAAATGCCTATGGTATTTTCTGGTTAAAATAAAAAAAATAATTAAAGAGATTGACGATAGGGGAAAACACGAATATTAAAGTAACTAAAACGATTAAGAATTTTAATGAAATTTTACTTAAAACTAAATGTTAAGGTTATATGGTTAGAACAGCTAATCAGAGTCCTCTATAGGAAGTGGACACAGTTTAACTAAAGGTCGATTTATAATTTGTTTATTGGCATTTTGAACGAATGCACTCCGAGCTATTCCATCAGCACCAACCTGAAGGTCTACAACTCTAGCCAGTGTCCAATGCAATGGTGAACGATTATCGTCCTTAATGATTACCATAGAACCTATTTGTAACGGTTTAGAGTGTTTTGTCCACTTGGCTCGTTGCGTTAAAGAGTTTAAGTATTCTGATTTCCATCGAGACCAAAAACTCTGTTGAAAAGATTGGATCAGCTGCCACCGGTGAAGCCGATTTGGATTAACGTTAGAGAGATCTTCATCGGGAACGGCTGTCAACGGTTCTAAGGTGAGAAAATGACCCGGAGTGAGACACGTCATGTCGTTTGGATCGGAGCTAATGGGGTAGAGTGGCCTTGAGTTTAAAATGGCTTCTATTTGAACAAAGAGAGTTGTAAGCTCCTCAAAAGTCAGAACCTGATCACCCACGACCCGGAGCAAGTGAGATTTTGCGGCTTTGATCTGAATCTCCCAGACACCGCCGAAATGCGGTGCGCCGGGGGGGTTAAATTTAAATTCGATTTTTTCGGCATTCGATGCCTGTTCCATTAAAGTTGAGAGCTGGTTCTTAGCTCCAACGAAATTAGTGCCACAGTCCGCGTGAATGACGTTACACCGACCGCGCCTTCCGATGAAACGGCGTAACGCAGCAATAAACCCTTCCGTTGTTAACGTCGAGACGACTTCTAAATGCACCGCTTTGGTCACTAGGCAAACGAACAAGCACAAGTACGCCTTATCCATTTTCGCGCCTCTATGTGAACCGAGTTTAATACGGAACGGCCCTCCTAGATCGACACCGACCACAGAAAATGGTTTAACTTGATTGACGCGATAAGAGGGAAGATCGCTCATGAAAGGTTGTAACGGCTGAGGATTAGTTCGAAAACATTGAATGCACTTGGACAAACGCCGACGAATAACGCGTTTTGCAGCAATGATCCAGAATTGTTGAAGTAGTAAAAAATGTGTAGTATTAATGCCTGGGTGTAAATAACTGCGATGAATGAAATCGATAACCAAGTAAGTAAAAGGATGGTCAGAAGGTAAGAAGGCGGGGTGCTTTTGCTCGTATTCGAGACCTGATCGAGAAATCCTACCGCCCACCCTGAGCACTCCTTGGTCATCAAGGAACGGATTTAACTTGCGAAAAGGTTTTGATAAAGTGCTTTTAGATTGCAAATGAGATATTTCTTCTAGAAACGCGCCAGGTTGTACATGTTTAACTATTTTTATAAGAGTGTGATGACGTTCAACGTTGTTAAGAAATCCTTTTCGATTCACTTGATTGGGATGTCTAGTATTATTAATAAACCGATATACATACGTGAGAACATTAACTAACTTAGACAATGATGAGAAACGATTTAGTAACATTTCGATGATGGATTCGTCAGGTAAGGTTTTATCAAGTTGATCGGTTAGTAAGACTACAGACTTGCGTTCTTCGGATTTAACGAGTACCTCGTCGTCGCGGGATGCCGTATCAGGGCTAGAAGGCCAGGAGCAGTGATCCCTACGCAGCCAATCAGGGCCCGCCCACCATAAGGAATTGTTAACGAGTTCGCTAGGTAGTTGACCACGAGAACAAACGTCCGCAGGGTTATCTCCCGAAGGTACATGGCGCCAGCACACGGTTGCGGTAAGATCTTGGATTTGACTAACTCGGTTTGCGACGAATGTTACCCAGCGGGATGAAGGGGCTCGCAGCCATGAAAGAACTACTGTTGAGTCTGACCACAGATAGACATCGTTAATTATAATGCGATCAAGGTAAGTGTTACGAACGAATTTATAAAGCTCTGATAGAAGAACTGCCGCGCAGAGCTCCAGTCGAGGCAATGAAGTTCGCTTAAGCGGCGCTACACGAGCCTTGGAGCAGACCAGATACGTGGTGACATTGTCGCTTCCGTCAGTAACCCGCAAATATATCACAGCACCATACGCGACCTCGGAACTGTCACAAAACCCGTGAAGCTCGCACGATTTTACATCACAACAAGTTAACCTGCGAGGAATTCGAACTTGAGATAACTGTGATAATTGAACCTTGTACGTATTCCACATACTGATAACCTCATCAGGTGGTGTTTGATCCCATCCGATACCAAGAATCCAAAGTTTCTGGATGTATATTTTGATTTGAATTGTAAGGGGGGACAAAAATCCTAGAGGGTCAAACACTCTAGCTAGTTCGCTGAGAATCGATCGTTTTGTACATGGCCGGTCGAAAGGTTTGATGTCGAAAAGAAAGACGTCTGTGTGAGGATCCCATTTTAGGCCGAGAATTTTAAAGGTTGGAGATTCAGAGTTATCGAGAGAAACAGAACCAGCAAGACGATCTTCAGTAGGAAGGTTATGCAGAAGTTGCGCGTTATTAGACACCCATTTTCTAAGATGAAAGCCACCCAGTTTGAACAAGGCAATTAGTTGGTCTTTTGCCTGTTGGGCGTTTTCTAACGTGTCAGAACCACTGGCGACGTCGTCGATATATACGTCAGACAGAATAATCCCTTTCGCTACGGGATACTGATCGCCTTCGTCTTCGGTAAGCTGTCGCAGAGTGCGACACGCAAGGAAGGGTGATGATGAAACGCCATACGTTACAGTGTTCAAACGGTATTCTTGAAGACATTCTGTTGGCGTGGCTCTCCAAAAAATGCGCTGATAGTCACGATCAGCGGGTGAAATTAAGATATTACGGTACATTTGTCGAACGTCGGACATAAAAACGATATTGTGTATCCTAAAGCGTAACAAAATTTCTATAATATTCGGTTGCAACTTTGGACCGATTAGTTGAGTGTCGTTTAACGATCGAGAGTGGGCATCCTGGGCCGACGCATCAAAGACAACGCGGAGACGGGTAGTAGCAGAATCAGGACGCAAGACGCAATGGTGTGGAATATAATATTTCCCTTTATTGAGGTCATTCCCGGGAACCAGAGACATATGACCGGAGTCCAAATAATCTGTCATAAAATCCACGTATTGCCTTTTTAGTTCAGGGTCACGAGATAACCTACGTTCTATTGCATGAAAGCGTCTAAGTGCAACGTCACGAGAACCCTCAAAATTTGGTCCGATATCATCCTTGAATGGTAAGCGTACTATGTATCGTCCATAGGCATCGCGGCAATGATCGGATAAAAACTTTTGTTCGCAAAGCGCTTCATCTGGAGTCAAAAGGGACGCTTTGGGTACGCAGTCTAACTCCCAGAAACGTTGAACCAACGAATTCAAATCGATGTCGTTATTTCCCAATGCGTGCACTAAGGTATTTGAAGCTAGACGAGTCTTGCCCAAAAGAAGCCAACCGAAAACAGAGTTAAGAGCGATAGGTTGATTTGCATTGCCCTTGATATGTTGATTTAGAAGCGAGTCAGCGAACACCTCCGCACCGAGCAATATATCGACAGGTCCCGGAAGATCAAACCCAGGGTCTGCTAAAGGTTTCGATTCAATGTGTGTCCACCCAGATGTGTTAAGTTTTGCTATCGGCTGATCTCCACATATTGTTGAAATGACGTGCAAATTCAATTTATATAGGATTTTGTCTTTTGTACCTATCAAACAAGTGACGTCACCAAGAATCGGCGCTGCCGCATCTCCAATTCCGCTGACGCTATCGTTAGCCGGAGTAAGGGGTAAGGTCAGACGTTTTACTGCCTTTTCCGTGATAAAATTGCTTTGACTTCCAGTGTCAAAAAGAGCTCGGAACGTTTGCATGGAGCCGAAGGCATCACGGACCTGGACAAGTGCCGTGGCCAGTAGGACAGTGGTGTGTGTTAATGACCTTGACACTAAAGTCGATTTAGACGGACTTGACTCCCTAGACCTATCGCGATGGAGTAAGGTGTGGTGGTTTCTCTTGCATGTGCGACACGAAAAGATAGATTTACAATCTTTTAAATGGTGAGATGGGTTCAAACAGTTGAAACACCAGTGTTTCTCGGTAGCGATCTGCAAACGTTCATCAAACGATTTTTTAAGAAACTCGGGACATGCGGCGATGGAGTGGGAATCTGAACAAAACGTGCACTTTTTTGTGTATGGGACATTAATTGTTCCCCCTTCACTAAGTTGTGGTGTAGCGGCGGGCTTAGCGGCAACGAGTGTGTGTGATAAAGAACTACGCGGTTTAGGTTGCGGGTGAGCAGGTTCAGACCTCGGTTGAAGTTTGTTCGATTCAACGAAATGTGTGTCTCGCAATAAAGCCTCACATTTGGATTGTAAGAAAATTTGCAATTGTTTATAAGTAGGTAGGTAGTTCTACATCGGAATGTTTCTCCTCAAAATCCCGACGAAGCCTCTGGTCGACCTTCGATAAGATATGATATACTAAAACAAAATCCCAATGGTTAACCGGTAAATTAATCGTTTTTAAAATACTTAAGTTCTCTTCAAATAAATCGAGCGACTTTCTAAATGCGTGTGCGTCGTGAACCTTAAATTCAATTTTTAAAATATCCCGCCAACATGTAAACGCAAGATCCCGTTTATTCTTATAGCGCGCCGTGAGTGCTTCGTATGCGTCGCGGTAATGTTCGTGTGTCAAAGGAAATGCCTTGATAACAAGCAGCGCGTCGCCGCTCAGTGACGAGACGAGGTAGTGAAACTTCTCAGTGTCGGTTAACGATGTTGAGTTATGTATTAAGGCGTTAAACGTATCATAAAACTCAGGCCATTTTTTTATATCGCCGCTAAAGTTAGGAAGCACAATTTTCGGTAACCGAATATTCGACGAAGAAGCGGAAGAAGTGCTACAAGACTGAGTTGATTCAGTTTTAGATAAAGCTCGATGGATTGATAACACTCTGTAATACATCTCGTCGAAACCTTCTTGAATGTCATTATCTTCATTTTCAGGGTCATCGAGAATCCCCTGGATCGTAAAATGCGCATCCTCAAAACTAGCAACATGTCGCTTAACGTCTTGAAAATGTGATAAGAACAAATTTAGTTGCGACGAATCGTTCTCGGCCAAAATACCTATCTCCAACGTTTTGTTTAAACGGTTATAAGAAATAGTTCGTTTTCTACGTAAAGACGGCAAATCTTGAGTCGAATATTCGAGTACACTTGATTTAGATTTTGATAATGTACCCCTGCTGGTGGATTTACCGAGAAGCGGCATTTTATTTTAAATGTTTATTGAGTAGGTGCAAACACAACGATACGATAATTTTCTGTTAGTGTGTGAAGAACTTCGATACAGAGATAAGACTTACGAATAATAATTAATTACAAGTACCTAAATGCACGTAAGTAAGTAATTCACGCAAGTATATATCCACCTACCCAAACGCACACCGAAATTCGGCGCGCTGGAACTACCCAAGTACTTTACCCGACGCGTGTAGGTATCTTTATCGCCACGGACTAACAAATCTCACTGCATAGGTACACACCGGTATGTAGGTATTCGGTTCGATCACTGTGTAGTAGATAGAATGTACCTACTACAACAATTGGTTACCTCGTTGTTGTATTTGTAAGTATTTATTCTAATAATAGCGGTTGACGATATTTCGATTTACCTAGACAGTGAATAATAATACTGTAGGTGCGTTTATACGAATGAAAGTAGGTAAGTTTAACAAACAAATTGTTACTTAACAAAACGACTGTAATAAAAACTGTTAATCTGCTTAAATAATAATTAGGTACGTTATTTGTTATGGTGGGTCACTATGGATGAGTATTCACGAGCCGATTATTCGTTTATTAGGTACTTATTGCGAGTTGTAAAAGTGTGCACCGATAAATTGTTAAAAGTGATTGCACAATTCTATTTCACCACAATAATTACTTAAACTAGCAAGCAGGAATACCTATGCAGTACGTTATTTGTAGTTAGATCGGTATAGGTACCCACACGCTCCGGAATTGTTAGAAGTTTTTGTTCGATAACGAATTGGCGATAGCTCGTAAACGTGACACTCGTGAATGAAATTAATGTTATTGGAATGATACGATAGTTCTGATGGGATAACTCGGAATGCGATAATTGTTAGATTGTTAGATATGTTTTGTTAAAACAATAGATCGGTCAAGATTATTCCAAGTTGCGTTATTTCAACCAGAAAACCAATATGGCGGTAAGAATGAAATGGAAGCTCCCTGGTTTCGGCACCAAAAAGATGTAGCAACTTGCACCGGCCGAAATGTAATTTCGGTGCGTGGTACTACTCTGGGGAGACCAGATCTTGGTCTTACGATAAAACACTTGTTGTTCGAGTAATTCCTGTACAGGTAACAGCAAAGATACAATGCACGCACATACCTTGCAAATCCGGGCTGCGACCTGCACTGGCCGTTGAGCTTCCAATCCGTTTGATCCCGGGATGCTTTGGTCTGCTGGTTGAGATGATTTCACACCAAAAACTAGGAGTTGCAGTCGGTTTAGGTTGATGAGCAGCGATATTGTCGTGTTCGCGCGCGTGATTTCGTTTTCTTAAACGACTGACAGAGCGCTTGCCGGCATTGGTCACTCGAACGAGCTTCGCGCGAGTCATGCCCGATTCTGATTGGTCAATGTGCGTACATGAACAACCAACAGATTGGCGTTTCGATACTGCTCCCGCAGGATACCAGAACAACAAGTATGAAACTAAATTGATTTGATTGAATTACGTTTTGTTTTCTTTATGGAAACGAAACAGTTGCTCTATTGTATTTATTTATTTAAAAAAATACTAGGGCATCTAACCCTGTCAAAAAGGATAGTTGCCCTGATTTTTTACGGTATAGGTGCCCCTAGGGGCATCTATCCCTCCATACACCACGTGTACCCTGAATGTATTATAAGTGCTTTGAATATATATTTTTAATATATTTTTGTGTTTTTTTAATATATTTTTGTGTTTTTTTAATATTTTTCATGTGTTTATGTATAAGTTGTGTATACTTTTTATTGATTACGAATGATTTGCAGTTCAAACAGTGAAGATGAAGACAATTCACCTAAGAACATAGTTAAGGGAAAGAAAACTAAGGGTTTGCCGGTGAAAAAGACTAAAAGAGATGGACAGGATGAGCCTTAAGATACAAATAAAAATATCTGCATAGAATGCTTTGAAAACTATGAACAACCAAACCCTAAATCCGACTGGATTCAATGTGTAATGTGTCAGTGCTGGTTACATGAAACCTGTACACTTTTCACTGTCCGGTCAGACATTATAATGCTAAGTATATTGTGTTATTTTAGTTTTTGAAAGAATGATTTTTATAATTTTGCATGTTAAAACTAAATAATTAATATTTTGTAATAAGGGTTTAAAATATAAAATACATTATTTTTGTTGATTAAATACTTTTAGAATTTTATTGTGTTAATTTTAATTAATCTGATAATGAATATAAAAAGATTTTAAAAACTGCAAAATACATTTCATTTCAAATGAATTAAAGTCAAAAAATATGTAAATATTATTAATATAATATACTTATACAGTATGAAGGGCATCTATCCCGCACCGTAGGCATCTATCCTCGCTAGTATTTTCAAGGTGGGGCATCTATCCATAGGGGTAGGCATCTATCCCCAAAAATTAAGGTCTACAAAAAGCTAAAATCTGCAAAACGTGTAGTATATAGGTCCAAAAAGACAAATCACAAATAAACATAAAGGATTAAACTAGTTATATTCATAGGTGTTATTAATGTAGAACCAATATTTATTAAATTATAAGCATATTTCAAAAAGTGGGGCATCTATCCCGCCTTTACCCTACTTCCTGAGATTAGCGCGTTCAAGCAAACAAACTCTTTAGCTTTTTAATATTAGTATAGGTTCAGGTACAAGTGAGTACAAATTTTCTAACAAAATCGTCTTCACACAGGAGCGGTGTGCAAGCGCAAACAACGGTACGAGAACAAACTTGTCATGTTTGACGTCACTCGCCTACGCCTCTGTTACATATTCCTAGAATAACTTAAACAAATAACTTATGTAAGTTATTTTAGTATTTGAAATGAACTCAGATATATTAAATACTAGGGGTAACAGTATTACCGCACTACACACTTACACAGTATGACCATCGGCAAGTTTATAGCTGATCTAAGTCGAGCTGACGTATCTAAATTGCTGACCTGTTTGTGAAATGATTGAAGCTGGAACATCCTTCTTGGATTATTACTATTCTACTATTCTAGATTAGTTACTGATTGATAAATATACAAATTTTCTTATTTAATTCAGTCTAAGGTAGCCTTTAGCAAATTATGCATTAAAACATGCAGGGGCAAAGTCGGCTTAAGCATAATATTTCTAAAAAAGAAAACTTAAAACATGCCTTATTTCATTTAAAAACATATATCAGTCTTCCTTTGAAGTCTTTACAAAATTGTCTTGTCTATCCCCGTTGCCATAGTAACGTTACTTTCACGCATTTTCCACTTAACCACGCTAATACTACCGGTCGCTCATACGTCTTCATAAAGATAAGCGCGGAGTGCTCTTGCGCAGGCCCCATTACGCGTGCCACAATGCTCAATTAATAACTCGGCAGATATCGGCTGTCTTCGGCTATGTTCGGCACGTCGGGACCACTCATTGTGAAATGATAATAAAATTGAAGAGTTAATTGGGTGGCATGGAATTTGGTTGGTTTTATAATGTCTTTATTATGGAAAAAAATTATATATTTTTATTAAATACCTATAAATATATCTATATTTTCTGCGGCACCTAGATATCACTAAGTAATCGAGTCGAACGTCAATCGTATGTCGCTTAAGTAAAATTAGGAGAATCGGGCGACTCAGTTACGATTGAAACGTATATGGCATTATGCTATTTTTTCTTTAAAATAAATGTTTTTATCCTTTTCTGTTATTCAATTATGTGTGATTTTGTCTGCAAATGATTTACGATTGCATTACGATTGTAGAGCAAACTACCATATAGACCAAAATCACTAAAATAGCAGACCAATCGCAAACCAATCGAATGTCGTTGGAATACGATTGGTCTTATATTAGTAGGAAAGCCCGCTAACTGGGCCCCGATTCTCCTAAGTTAATAATGTCAAAATTAGTGATGTCAAAATAACTAATTTAGCCATTCAATATTAGTATTTTTGCGAAAGCTTGCAAAATAACTTCGAGTTTTCAACAAGTATTCTTGTATCCTTATAAGCTGAAATAGGTTTTCTGCAAAACATTTATTTATTGTAACCATATTATACTTTTAAGTGTTCGAAAAAGAATTAAATTAATCTCTAAAATAATAATGATATCATTAAATAAACTTGCTTAGCGAGACCACCTGCAAAGCGACGCGTGCGCATCGAATAACTCATTTATAAAGCGGATGTTTAAACTGTTCATTAAACTAGTATGTCTCGGAATAAAGGAAGACAATAATGATTTCTTTGAAATTAATCGGAACTATCAAAGTAACCTCTATGTGGTCGTAATAGGCTTATTTAAAAATCAAGATTAGGTTATGCTTACCGCGGTCACTTGGCGGATGGATTGGCTATTTATATGGACACACTGCTCTGTTTGTGGTAATATTGATCTTCTTAATTATAGGTTTTAAGAGCTAAAGCAGATCTTTGGCAATCTATATTTTTAAAATAATGTTAGAAGATTTAGAAAGATATCTTTACTTATCTTACGCGAATATAATGGCTGAATAAGGACATTAAAATTATCCATGTAAGTAAGTATAGAGTCAGGTAAACTAGAAGCGCACGGTGCAATACTACTTATACATCTAAACCTTCCTCTTCAATCACTCTATCTATCAAAAAAACCGCATCAAAATCCGTTCCGTAGTTTTAAAGATTTAAGCATGCATAGGGATATAGGGACAGAGAAAGCGACTTTGTTTTATTTATATTACTAGCTTCTGCCCGCGACTTCGTACGCGGATCCTGTCCCTTATGCCAGCGACTACGGGGTCAGCAAAATCAAAGATCTGAATCGTCTGATATTGAATTTTAGGGCCCGTTAACTTGAAAACAACAGAATGCGCATAGCCATTAGAAACGTTCCATATATTTAATTTTTGTACTTCAACGGCAAAAGCACAGCAGACTAAACAAAACGTGAACCGCAATAGACGTAACCATAGGGATAAAAGCAGTGATTCTAATTAATCCTCATTTAAGTTGAGTGTGGCAAAAATATTACACGTATTATTACGTAAAAAAACATTAAATGTTACTGAGATGACATAGTCGTGATGACTTAGTGGAAGTCGTGGTGGTTTAATGGGTAGCGAACCAATCTCTCAACTATGAGCGTGCGTCTTTGATTCTAGGTCTGGCAAGTACCTGCCAATGCAACTTTTCTAAGTTCGTATGTACTTTCTACGTATATTTTTGATACCAATGACCGTTATTTGGAGGGGATGTTAAACTGTAGGTTTCGGCTGTCATTGAACATTCTTGGCAGTCGTTGTAGGCTGTCATTGAACATTCTTGTCGCGTAGTCAGAAGCCAGTAAGTCTGACCAGTTTTATCAAGGGGTGTTGGGTTGAGCGGTTAACTGGGTTGTGGAGGTCAGATAGGCAGTCGCTCCTTGTAAAACACTGGTACTCAGTTGCATCGTGACTGGAAGTCGACCCTAACATAATTGGAACAAAAGCTCTTGAGATAATAACGACAATAATAATGAGATATAAGCACCGCAGGACATCTGAGGCTGATGACGGGGAGTAGCGACCCCGGGCATATACATATACTGAGTTCTCCAGGGAGCGTATACTGTCCCCCATCTCCGGCCGGTCGGAGTGAACCATGATGGGGATAGGTCTCACGCCTCTGCCTTGGCTTAACCGTACAGAATGGAGTCGCTAGAGCAGGGTTAGTAGCCCTGCTCTGAGGATAGGTGCCTCGTGGTAAGTGACCAACAGAGAGCGCGTAATCTGCGTTTAAAATCCGCCGAGGTATCCTAAAGCGTGTTCGAAATTCAAGCGTGTTATATCTTCGTTATTAGGTTGTTTGTGAGAAGGAGAAAAGAAAAAATACGTGTCCATTATTTTAGGGTTATCTAAAAGATTTATTTATTTATTTATTTATTTAGTACACTATGGAGAACTTACAGCTAAACAAAAACAAAATAAAAAAGGAAGTTATAGTCAATAGAGAGCCAATTAAAAGTCCTCGCTTATAATAAACAAAATTATGGACTTTTTTTGATTCACCATACCTATTTCATAACATTCGATTCATTTCTATACATTTTGAGTGTAGTATTGCTCTTGAAGTTCCACATCAGGTGTTCCAGATCTTCGATGTTTATACGTCAACAGAGAGTGCTTATCAGATTGAACCTCTTTTGCTAAAACGTCATATCTTTATATGCTATAGTCTAGCTGGGCTCCTGGGGTTCCACATCAGGTGTTTTACATCTTCAATTTTTTTAAGTCAACAGAGAGTGCTTATCAGATTAAACAACTTGTGTTAAAACGTCATACCTCTATATGCTATAGTCTAGCTGGGCCCCTGGAGTTCCACATCAGGTGTTTTAGATCTTCAATTTGTATAAGTCAATAGAAAGTGCTTATCAAATTGAACAACTTTTGCTAAAACGTCATACCTGTATATGGTACAGAGAAGCTGGGCTCTTGGGGTTCCACATCAGGTGTTCCAGATCTTCGAATTTAGTATCTTAACTGAAAATGCTCATCACATGAAACAATTTTTGCCATGGCACCATTTTTGTATCTCTTATAGTTTTGTTGGTCTGTTGGTGTTCTGCATCAGGTCTTCAAGTTTCGAAGATAAATTATAGCCTATATGTTGACCCGGCTTAATACTGACACAACAAAGAAAAAATCATTGAAATCCGTTCAGTAGTTCGGAAGATTAGCGTGTACAAACAAACAGACATACAGACATACAGACATACAGACATACAGACATACAGACAAACAGACAGAATTTTTTTTTTGGATTTGTGCTCCATTACTGTTTCTAAACCCCACCCAATTATTATTTTTTTATTATATTCAATGTACAGACACAGGTTTTTTACAGATTTATTATATGTATAGATGTAGTGATTACTACAGCCATTGTATAAACTATTCCTGTTTACAAACAAGTAGGTTCTATCGTAATAACCTTACAGCTATTTGTCGCATTGAAACTGACCACAACTATCCTTTCCTTTAGATAAGATAAACTAAAACTTAATGTTTCTGATACCCATTGTATTTATTGTTCTAACCTTTACAGAGGTCAGACCACGGGTTAGAATTAAAAGATTTCGCACAAAATACCGGGAAACGGTACTGATTTTAATTTCTACATCTTGAGATAAAGTTAAAAGGGTTTTGAAATGTTTCTAGTGGGTTTTGTGAGTGATTTATGGATTTATAAATTGTTATAAAGTTCAGAGATATGTATAATACAATTTATTATTGTACTTAGTTACCCATATTTATGTATACCATCTGTATATAGAGGTATTTATGTTGTCTTTTTCAATTTTGGGTTGCACATTCTTGCGAGGTCTGAATTAAAAAAAAAATCTCTGATCATAGCTTTGTGAAGTCACATTATTTTTTCGTAAATAACAATACTCAGTAAACAACAGAATTTGGAATATGTTTCACCCTATTATAATACACAGGCACTTTTAAGAAATGTGCTACAAATACCACGTATGTTTGCTACAAACTTTTGATACAGTTTCCAGTACGTACCGTGTGTTTGTTAGCACAGATGTCGGCGCGCGCGCACCCGGCTCTATTACCATACATGTGATAATGCGGTTTGAGGAAAATGCCGAATTTCAAGTCAAAGCCGACGGGTGACATTGCTCTTAGTGTTAAATTCACTTTGACAACTAACCTCCCTTTCTTTTTCTATGCGTATGACAGAGAGAAAATATGTCGTTTGGTTTGCTGTTGACATTCGAGTTTGACTAGTGATCGCGTTACAGTTTTGTCAATATTTAGATGTCAAAATGGAAAGGTTATGTCAAAAATGAAGCTTACAGTAGCATTTATAATAATTTAAGGCTTATGTTTAAACACCACCCAAAAAAGTACCCATTTTACTACCAAAAAAGTTCTAAACGGTTACCAAAATGGATAAATGGTCACCAAATAACGTTTCCAAAAATATTATTAGATAAAACCATTTTTTCGTATTATTGACTACTAAAAAAATATATGGACGCCCTTAAAATACACTTTAGACCAAATATTATATATTGTCACTACTTAGATGTTACCAATTATGTAATACCATTACTCCTAATTTGGTCATTTTTGTCAGACTAAAAAAGCTAACGATCGCTAGAATATTTCCCAAATACCAATTAATATACTGGGGTTCCCAAACGTACGTCGCTTATTTATTGTTATATGAATTTGTGTGTAACTCAGTACGTTTAAAATGTAAGCACGCAACATGCAGCAAGCATGGCTTCTGTCACGGCTCCGGCGCTGCAGGGCTCCGGCGGTCCCATGCGAGCTTATCGTCGCAGATAGTTTTCACGCTCACCACCGCAGCATCGGCTTGCTGGCCGGCGCCGGCCAGCCTTAGCCGCGGCGGCGAGCGCTGAAACTACCTGCGCCTCAGCTCGCAGGCCGCCTCGCCCCTCCGCGCCTACGCGGCACATACGGGTATTTCATCAATCTAGGCGGCCAAAAGTCAAAATAACAAAATTCTAGGAACGCAAATTTCATTGATCACCTGAGGCAGGGGACATTCCAGGAAACAATAGACTGCCACCCCCACCCTTTTTCCGTTGCGCGTTTTCCGGAAAAATCAGTCGAAAGTTGATCATTGATTCTTGTGCATGTGTCCGTTGTCGGCTATTTACAAAATCGTTAACTTTGTGTGTTAAACTGGAGTTTTCTGTGTTTACCTAGTGAAAAGTAGCAATGGATTCGGAAAGTACAGGTATGTGATGATCTACTTGTAATAAATTTATTAAAATTTGTGTTATTTTAAAGTACTTTTAGAGGTCGAGAAATCACGTCTGAAATTATGATACTTTTTTAAAGAAATTTATGTTTACGAGGCTATTTGTTTTAGTATCCTGGTAGATCCCGCAACTTTTGTAATTTATATGTAAACTATAGACCCTCAAGTAACGAATACTAAAAAAATTTGCCGCGGAATACCGCGGATGCGCAAAACCCTAGAACATTGAATTTCACGGTCAACAAAAGCAAAATTTTTGAAAGAAAATCTTAATGTCTAAAAGTAATATTTACTTGTTCCAGATATAAGTGTGTACTTCCGGAGTGAAAATAGTGACTCGTAAACCTCTCTTTAATATTATGAAAAATGAAAATTTACTCAATTTTGAAGAAAAACTATGTTTTTTGAGAGATCACCTTTTTAATAATGAAGATCAGTTAAAAACACTGAAAATCAATTTTGTTCATTTTAAATCGGAAATAACAACAAAGGTGGATTAAATCTCACAAAAAAAAGATGTTTTTTTCTTGAAAAACAACGAACTTTGGCCGGAAGGTACATTCGAAATTCCAGTCACAACGGCAAATCGTCCAGGTCGCCCTTGTAAATCTTTTGAGGAATCAAGCGAAAGAACCAAAAGAAGAAAAACGGAAGAGATCGGAACGGAAGGGATAATATTGATGTAATTAAGTTGAAAATATGAAAAACATGCTGAAGAAACTGCTTGTTTATACATAAAACTCTACCCATGGCACCCAATGACACCCACACTGCACAAAGTACTTGTACACGGGTCAGATATAATAAAATGCATTGTTACCTACAGGACAACAGTCTGAGGAAGCAACAGAGGCACGGAACAAACATTTTAGGACGTACAGACAGGATTACTGAAGGAAATTCTCTAGAGTTCTGTAATAGACATATTTTAAATAGGCTTCTTTTAAGCTCAGATCCATTTCTTAGTGCCTCAAGGATAATAAAGAAAAGAAGATGTATTCGTTTCTGCCTGAAACATTAATCATGCTTCTCTCTGGTATACACCAAACCCAACAGAATCAGAAAGTTAGAACGAGGAGTTGAATTAATTTGAAAAAATTGTTTTGTTATTGGTAAATCAATTAAGTAATGTATGAATATGTAAATAGTAATGGTTGTATATATAAGCGTATGTAAGTTTATGTCAATATATAGTCTAATGTAGATAAATGTACGTAAGAGTATGTAAATATATAGCCTATTTTGAGTTTTTTTTTTTATTTGTGTTTTATTGCTTTTTTTTATGAAATTATAAAAGTTATTGCCCGTATATATCACACATATATTATTTCCATCATTTAAAACAAGAAAAGCCACACAAATATTTTTGGCCGCCTAGATTGATGAAATACCCGTATGTGCGCGGTTTTGAATTGCACTCTAGGGGTAGGGCAGACAAGACTACGTGGAGTCGGTTTTGCAGCGATTCGTTTTCGTCACTAACTTTGATTTTTGGTAGTAATATTAATCTTTTAGTTGGATAGAATTTGGTGACCATTAATCCATTTTGGGAACCAAAAATAATATTTGTGAGAGATTTGCGATATTTTTGATGTTATTTTATTTTTTTTGGATCATAATATTATATACTTTAGTGCCCTTTTAATAAAGTCAATTTATTTTTTTTGGAGTTGTTTATTTTATTTGGTGCCTCAGCTTAGAGTCTTAAAAATATTTTTGGTGACCGCCTAAATTATACCCATAATTTAATAGTGGAACGAGAAATGATGAAGGACTTCATAATGAGATAGAAATTGAAATCTTGCCTACTTCGTTTTCCGTTTCGATATAAGTAATTATTTACTAATTAATAGTGATAGGACTGTTAGGTATTAACTACGACTAAGTGACTATATGTATAGTATAATAAGCAAAAAATATATTAGCAATACTTACAGTCTGCTCTCCTACATTTGGTGTTATTTAAGATGTCTACAATAAAATATAATACATTTAGAATTAGGTTTAAAGAGGATGTTTAATTAGCATATTATTATAATGGTAATTTTCAGACTAAATACACAGCACACTACAATGTTTTGTAATCGACGTCATCGTTTTTTCATGTGTGGTCCAAAATATCGAATGTAGCGTGTTACGCTTAGTAATCTAAAATAATCTGTAATAATATTAGAGGAATAAAGAGGATTTTTTCGTTTGCATGTAGCCTAAAGGCTTCGAAACTATTGAATTGATTTAACAATTTTCGAAAGCTACAGTCGTCCCTAGTAACCTAGGTTATGTTTTATCCCGGTACGGGCAGTACATCCCACGGGCTGCGAGTGAAACTGCGGGAAAACGGTTAGGTTAGGTTAGTTTCTTTTCGTTGAAAATACAATTTAATGTCACCAAATGATATTCTCTTAAGCTAAAAGAAGAGATTTATTTTGCCTGAAACACAACATTTCGTAATGTAGGAAACAATCATGATGTTGTTTATCCAACGCCTACATTAAGTACTACGTATTAGTGCATGATGCACTGCAAGAATAATCCTTATTCTTATCATGTATAATCATATTCTGTGCAAATTCTTAACATGCAAAAACAAAATCGCCATCTTACCCGCTTCTCTCACCGCTTTCTCCCACACCTTAACCCTCACACTGCAGCAAGGCGCTACCTCCTTGTACCAACATCGGTGAACGCAAACACCGCGGTCGTCTTGTTAACCTAAAACGTTAACAAGGATCGGCCAGCACTTAGCCGCGTAGTGTTAACTCGGGGGACAAAGCACGGATTTGTTTACTGCGCCTAGTTGCAGGGTTAAGTGGCCTAATTGTTAATAGAATGTCGGGCTGGCGTCCTCGATGTTTTGTATGGACTTTGGAAATTGTCTAATTGGTCTTTTGGGGTGGAAACTGCCTTTGTTAATTTAGAATGGTCTAAGTGGAAATACTGGAGAAATAAAAAAAAACAATAGAGCAAATAATAAAGTTACTAAAAGAAACAGATTTGCAGAAAAACAGATTCGTGATGGGGTTAAGATTTAAAAAAAATTAAGAGCACTGAGATACTTTTTAAAATATTAAAACCATATTCTTTCCTACATAATAATTGTGAAATCTTGCAGGACTTGTTGCAACATACCTACATAAAATGAAATTTCAATATGATAATTCTCATTAGCAGCACATATGTACTTACAATTTGTATCAAATACATATTACAAGTCTCGCGAAGAGATAACTCAAATATCCTTTGCAAATTATGATTGTGAAATCATTGTGATAATTTCAGCACCGGCGGGGGCAAAGTTTCAGGTTATATGGAAATTTTGTTCACGGATCTAACAAATTAGAGTAAATAGGCATAATTGCTTATAATAAATGTAGTGTAATCATGACAATTTAGTTTTAAACAGTACAAAATGTCGTAGAAATTAAAAAACGTTGAGAAAGAAGATTTAAAATGGTTTATTTTTCGTAAAATTTTCAAAACTTTTGAAGAAGAAAAATTGTGCTATCCGCTTCGTTTGAAGTAAGCAATTTTGAAAAAGAAATCATGTTGTTAAATGTATGCAAGTTTATATTAAGAGCTTGACCATTATATTCATTGGACCGCTGTTTCCGATTAATTCATAAAGTATTCATTGCATTGGGTTTTGCTAGCCTCGCTTACTCTGTTCGGTAAACTTTGGATTAAAGACCGGATTACACTTAATGCAAAGAATTTATTTATTTATTTTTCCTGACTAGAAAAAAGAATTGCATTGGAGTCTTATATTTCTTATCGAGTCCTTATAGATAAGTCCAAGAGTAAAAGTCTTTTTTAAGTTAGCATGACGGCTTCTACCATGTATTAGGACACCGACTTTCTTTCTGACCATTCTTTCCAATAGTAATAAATACTTCATTATGTTTACTTTCTATGTATCAATAACAGACCTTCTACATTTTTCTTTTTGTAAGAATTAAAAGGTATTTTTCGCTGAATTCCCCCGTGTGTCTCTACCCTTAAACAAGCCTAGTTTATTAACGTACGGGCTGAAGGAATATGTACACACTGCAGGTAAACAGTTTTAATTAAGAGTGCAGCGTTGCTTAAATAGAGGAAATAATACCTGCCTGAATATAAAGGGGCAAAGAGGAGGGTAAAGGGGGTTATTAACTGGTAGTTGATTGATCGTTTGAGTACAAAGTTACTGCAATATCGATTTTGTTTCTCAAATGCTAAAGGTTGTGATAATCTGTAGGTATGGATAAGATATTCGCAATTTGATAAGAGAGACTTAAAATATGCGGGTTCCAGAATAATTTAGGATAAAAAAATTGCAAATTAAGCTCAATTTAAAAATTTAACAAAAAGTTTCCCCTATTACTTTTATATATGGTTATTATATGGTTGTTATAGTCGCTTGAAATAAATGCATTTTACATACTTTATAATGAATACGATGACGTTATTTCCCAAACAAATATGATATAACAAACTGAACACCAATATCGCACTGTGCAGTCCCACGGATTGACGCTCGTTAATCGTTGTGTCCACGTAATTAAAGATTATCATCCTATGAGCCTTTTTCTCAACTATGTTGGGGACAGCTTCCAGTCTAACCGGATGCAGCTGACTAACAGTGTTTTAAAATGAGCGACTATCTATCTGACCTCCTCAACCCAGTTACTCGGGCAACCCCTTGGTAAGACTGGTGTCAGACTTACTGGCTTCTGACTACCGGTAACGATTGCTAAGGTTGTTAAATGACAGCCGGGACCTGCAGTTTAACGTGCCATCTGAAACACAGCCATTGGTGTGAAATATATATCTAGCGAGTACATAGAAACTTAGAAAATCTATACTAATATAAATAAGAGGAAAAAAAATGATTGTTTGTTTGTTTGTAATGGATAAACTAAAAAACTACAGGACCAATTTAAACGGCTAGTATGATATAACAAACTGAACACCAATATCGCACTGTGCAGTCCCACGGATTGACGCTCGTTAATCGTTAAGTCCACGTAATTAAAGGTAAGCCTGAAATAAATAAATGCATTAGACGAGAGAGTTACGATGCCTCGCGGACTCGGCTAATAAAATAAATGAACAGTCGGCACTGGGGCGCTTTGTGTGACCATTGTTTTAAAGAAACTGGTGTAAGTTGGTTTTCGAGATTTTTTTAAATTGGGTGCTGTGGTCAAATATATGTATCATTAAAAACTGTATCAGCAGTGTTAAATAAAATGTGCCGCAAATTAAAATCGGTTTCGTGTTAAATTTATTTATTTATTTATTTATTTATGAGTATGGAAGACTTACAGCTAAGTACATATAATAGTTAATTGTGTGACTAACTGACAGCCAATTACAAGTCTTCACTTCTAAAACTAGTTTAACATAAAAAGGACAGTAGAACAAACTCAACACACTGCTTATAACGCCTGAGCAAAAACAAAAAACAATAATTAAAAATCGCAAAACCAATAACTTTGCTACAGGATTTTTTGAGGGAAATGTTATGTATTAGAAATTGAATTGAGAAATGGGAAAAATTAATTTAATTTTTAAAGAAATTCAATGCTAAACTCTTTTTCACCGAAGTCACACTTGTTTTAAATATGTCGAAGTCAAACTGCTTACACACCTTATTAAAATATCTACACACACGCACAAAATAAGAATTTTGCCTGTAATTTGTATTTGATAATGGTATGCTTAGCGGTGGATTGAACCTTTTGGATTTACTTAGCACATTAAAATAGAAAGACGATAAAATTTCAAAACAATAAATGTACGAGATGTCCAGTGCTTATACCAGTCTTATCTTTGGGTTTCTAGAAGGACTAAAATATCACTAACTCGAATAAAATGTTTAACTTTCAAAAAGTAACGCAGCAGTTACCTCCCATTTCCCTAGCCTTTTTCTAACTACATAAGTACCTAGATATTTGTTATAGGCTTCCAGAAATTACCTCTATTTCGCATAAGACTGACACTTTTACTTCTACTAAAACAGGTACAAATCAAACACCAAACGGAAAACAATAATTCCAGTCTTACATCCATTCGGTTCGGTGTGCGGTGCGCAAGAGTTGGTCCAAAGCAATTGATTAGGCGGCGCCCTTTGTGCAGAGAGCCGACGCTCACAACAATTTGCTCGCGGCCCGACCGCCCTAATTTTAATGGCCTTATAAAATTTATATTTAATGTATTTATCATGCGTTGGATTTGTGTGGATAAGGTATCAGTAGTAAGCTTTATAGTTCTTCCAGTTTTTAAGTTCTTGACTGATTTGTGTACCATAATTTACGGATGAAAATCCACTTATGAAATGCCTATTTGATAATTTATTACACAAAATAGCGATGTTGAAAGATACATACAATTTATTATTTCTTTTGATTAAAAGGTTAAAGTTGGTTACAGCAGATTTGCATAAGATGCAATTATAAAAATATTTTATTTTTTCTATAAAGTATTCTTAAAAAAGTCGTAGTTACAAATTCAACTAGCGTAGGTATAAAACTTAACTTTACCAAAACTATTATGTATCGTTAACAACTAAATCTGACAGCATGACGTCACACCAAGTCCACATTAACCTTTCGTGTTTTCGCTAAGCATACTATTGTTTTATTGTGAGTGCTCTCGCGGCGCGCATTAAACGCGTACTTATGTCAGCAGGCTCTAGGTGGCATCCAAGATGGCCTGGTTAGGGTACCACCTGCCCAGTGCCCAGGAATGGGAGTATTTGTTCTGGGAAGGATTTTGATGTAAGTATATCGTTGGCAGTTTGGCAATGATGTGTAATTTGTTCTACAGCAACTGTATTTATCTATATTCCTGTGACATTGACAACCGAGGAAAAATATATTTTTGGATTAATAGGTACTGTTTGGAGAAATAAATAAGGTAACTAAGTATGCGATTCTGGCAAGAAGGGTATCGATAAGTTACTACCCAAATCGGTGCACAGTCTTCTTACTCGCCGTGGTGTTAATGTGCCAATTAATTTTCTTGTAAATAGGTCAGATATAATAAACACCAATGTTTTTACTTTTTGTTTTTTCACAAAGTTGGAGTAACGCTTGGAGGAAAGTATCTAGCGGTGCGCGTGTTGTGTGGACGCATATCGCGAGTTCGATTCCCACACTTTTGATTTATACGCTGTCTTTACAAAGTGTAAGCTTGTATGTTCCTTCCATCACGGCATATCCAAACAAACAATCAGTCCTACTAATATTCTAAATGCCTTTGTACATAAATGTTTGTTCCTCTTTCACGCAAAAAATACCTTGTGTATGGATTTTTATGAAACTTGTCAGTAACTTAGCTTATTTTTCAGAACGTATAGGCAACTTCCTTTCCGGATGCAGGACGTAGAACAAGAAACAGGTGAAACCGCTGATTTTAAATAGCCCTTAGTAGGCGAAAGTTATTCAAGTAAACTTACCTTAGCCATCTGAACAATACATATCATCATCCTCATCATCCTCCGAGCCTTTTTCCAATCATGTTGGGGTCGGCTTCTAGTCTAACCGGATTCAGCTGAGTACCAGTGCTTTACAAGAAGCGACTACCTATCTGACCTTCTCAACCCAGTTTCCCGGGCAACCCGATACCCCTTGGTTAGACTGGTGTCAGACTTACTGGCTTCTGACTACCCGTAACGACTGGCAAGGATGTTCAATGACAGCCGGGACACACAGCCAATGGTGTCTAAGATATACTTAGAAAGTACATACAAACTTAGAAAAGTTGCATTGGTACTTGCCTGACCTGGGATGGAACCCGCGCCCTCATACTTGAGAGGTTGGTCCTTTACCCACTAGGCCAAAACGACTCTCGACTCTGAACAATACATATATAGGCTACTTTTTATCTAGTTGCAGGAAATAGTTCCCTCAGAAAGAGGGTGAAACCGTTTGCAAAAATTTGTATGACCATATTTTTCAACAGTTTCTTGCCAATCGCCCTTACAACGCGTTATCTGAGTCACATAGATACTCTTATCTATTTCTATTGTGAGAGTCCGGAATGTAATTGAATGACGTTAAAGGGGCCTTAAATAGGCGAAAATTATTCAAGTAATTTAGCGTACACATCAAAACAATATGCAGGCAACTTTTAATCATCATCATCATCAGTGGCCTTTTACATCTATAAAAGATGATTTAAGCTGCATCCTTGTCAAGTTGCTTGGTTTTGGCACTTGCGCTGATGACTAAGAAGGCCTATCCGGGAGCGACAGCGCCGATCGCAACGTTCACAAACGAACTGTAACCCCGGTGATTTTGCAGGTTTGACAACTTTGTATACAGTTGCAGCAAGTAGTTCCCTCAGGAAGAGGGTGAAACCGTTTGCAAACATTTTTATGACCATATTTTTCAACAGTTTCTTGCCAAACGCCCTTACACCGCGTTATCTGAGTCACATAGATACTCCAATCTATTTATATTGGGAGAGTCCGGAACGTAATTGTATGACGTTAAAGGGGCCCTAAGTAGGCGTACATTATTGTAGTAAAGTGATATGTTTATGTACTAGTTATGTCTCGCGGTTTCTCCCGCGTGATGATTGAAGTGATTCATGTACTTGGGTAAATAATATATACCAATACGATGTGCAAATCTAATGGTCTTCCTTTGAGCCCATGAAAATAGGATAGTGTATTTCGTAAAATTTATTTTCGTATGGATGATGAAGTTTTTTTTATCAGGTAAAAGCATTTCGAGAATTTCATGCAGTTTATTTTTTTTTATTTAAATCAAGATTTTATTTGTTTAGGAAAGCATCCTTTTTGTATTAGCCCGGAATTAAACTACTCAATAGATAAAAAAGCTGCCGAATTTTCGCCAGCTATTGTGAGTGATTTAAAAGAACTTCCCTAGATTAGATAATGCTCAATGTGTTTACATTTGTCTAATAAACAATTACTATTAGTTGATAACAAAATAATTTCAAAAAATTGAGGGGTCCCGTACGTCATCGAGTATTTTTTGACACCAAAATAAGATTCAAAAATTTTTACTGACGAAATAATTCCTGAAAAATAATATTGCAAATACTAACCGATATAGCTTCTTATAATAATATAAAAAAATACAGAATACTAACAATACGGAATACTTTAAAAAATTCA
Organism: Helicoverpa armigera; assembly: GCF_030705265.1. Taxonomy (NCBI): domain Eukaryota; kingdom Metazoa; phylum Arthropoda; class Insecta; order Lepidoptera; family Noctuidae; genus Helicoverpa; species Helicoverpa armigera. Next base: position 6,381,682 of record NC_087142.1, on the reverse strand, counting down.
ACAACAAAATAACTGCTACTTGTTTTTTTTTTTCTGTTCATGGATACTTACTTACTGCCCTTCTTGAGATGAATTTTATATCGTACAAAGACTCACATTGAAATCACGCCGGAGGTTTTTCCCAGCAATTGAGTGCGGAATCCCAAAAATTGGTCTGATAACTCACCCACATATCGTATATAAGACGAGCGTGGCTAGCGATATTCATCAGTTGCGAGTACATATCCCACAGTACTACATCCCATTATATTTACAATGGCTGCCCTCAAGTTGTTTGTGGCTCTAACGCTGGTCTACGCGGTATCCGCCGTGCCTCAACGCGCTGGCCTCGTCCAATTCCTGGAAGCAACGAAAGCTCTAGGATACCAACACAACAACATCTTCCCGAAACAAGAACACAAGTTTGATCCTTACACCTACAATGGGGACCCGATGACGGACACAGAAATCATTCCTGGACAGATGAATAACTATGGCAAGTATAGTTATGGGTGTCGTGATGGGTACTGCTGGGTGCAGTGCAGGTCCTTCCCAGTGGACAGCTGGTGTTGGTCGACTCCCACTTGGTCGTACTCCCAGAGTTACCAGTACGTGACGTGTCGGGAACATAGTGATTGCACCAACAGGCTTCAGTGTGCAACGCCGTGCATTTGAAGTGAAGAAAAGTTCGTGCGGTCTGGTGGTGAAATATTTTTGTCAGTGTTTTATATTTTGTAAAAGTGTTTTATAAATTGTAGTGTAGTTTTTAACCCTGATGAACTTTGTAAAGAGACAGTGTGATTATTTTAGCAAGCCGCATGATATAGTTCGTGCTTGCATCCTTTCTGTCAGGTCATGTTGTAGTAATTTAGTACATTTAAATTGTATGTATTTTTATGTAAATAAATTAATTGTGTATTAAAATTAATGTATTTTCTTTAAATCCAAGCTTAACAGCAACCTACATCAATTTATCACAATATTTGTTAAATACAGATACACACCCACACACCAACAAGCATTCAATAAACATATAATATATCTACTTATGTACTTACGTGAAAATTGAAATGTAGGTACTTAGGTACTCCTGATAGCTACATTTTGAATAACCAAACAAGCCCTAGCATAAGTGTTGGGACAGCCTCTGACGTGAAATGGTAACAGCAGCCAGGGGTCGACAGCTAAATTGACGACTGATGTTGACGAGCTAGCGACGTATGGAAAGTTCCAGACTTCAAGCTCTTCTGAAGGAGTTTCCTAGAACTTGCTTTCGAATGCGAACGTCTGTGTGAACTACAACATCATCTCCCGAGCCTTTTCCTAACTATGTTGGGGTCGGCTGAGTACCGTTTTTTACAAGAAGAGACTGCCTATTAGTTACCCGGGCACCAGGGTTTACCTCTTAGTAAGAGTAGTGTCAGACTTACTGGCATCTGACTACCTTTAACAACTGCCAAGGATGTTAAATGACAGCCGGACATACAGTTTAACGTGCCCTCGGAAACACAGTCATTGGTGTCCAAGATATACTTAGAAAGCGCCTCTACAAGCAAACTTAGAAAAAAATCATTGGTACTTTGTGGAATCGAACTCACGTACTCATACTTGAGAGGTTAGTTCTTTACGTACTAGGCCACCACGAAGTCCCTATGAGTATGTATGTAGTAAGAATAGTAAAGAAATAAATTAAAAGAACTTTTACCATATGTTGCTACCTACTTAGAACGTAGCAGTTATTATACAGTTTAGTATTTAACCAGGTCACACTTCTAATTAAGTATGCGCTATAACTTCAACAAAACATTTTAACTACTCATTTTATAACTGTTATAAATGTTGAAATGGCTTGAAAACGCAGGGTATTGTATGTACTTTGCTACTTGGTGAGAAATCTTATTAAAGTAAGGTAATTAATAACTTAATATCATCACCTTTTCAAGAACTATGGTAGGATTGGCGTGCAGTCTTAACAAGGTGCAGTTGAGGTGTACTTGACAAGGAGCAACTGTCTATCTAACTTCCTCAAGCGGAACTCAATTACACGGGCGACCCTTTGATAAGACTAGTCATCAGACCAAGAATACCAAAGATGTTCAAATGACAGCCTGGATTCGCTAATTTTATGTGAGTTCCGAAACACGAAGGAACTCCTCATGGATGGTGTTAGTGAAAAATACTATTCCCTAATATTTAAGCATTAAAATGCAGTTCAGTAGATAGATTTGTAGGTACCTAGAGACTACAATAATCGGTATTACAAGTACTATTTTTGCAATAATTGTGTGTTGAATCTTTATCAGCGTCACTATCATCTATTTGTCAGTTTAGGATTTCCCCAACGGATGGTACACTTGGGTGCAAGAAAAAGGGTCGGTACTATTCAAACCCAATTTACTTAATACTTTTGACATTTTAATATTTTGCGTAAAAAACTACCGTAGCGTATAAAAACCTAAAAACTTCGAATTTTAGAATTTGCAATAACAAAGCCAACGTTTAATTAATTAAATAAAAAAATGATTTAGTAAAACTTTTAAGCTTTAATGTTTGTGACAGAAATCGTAGCTGGCCAAATTATACCGCTCTCAAGTGTAATGTTATGATAATAGACTACGATAGTTATAATTGTAGTGATTAGGAGTCAAGGGGTTATCCGATCTGTTCTATTATCAAATAGTTTATACTCAAAATTGTAACTATTATTTTTATAATAACAAAGATTTTTTCCTTATTTATTTTAAAAAATTACAAAAAGTACCTACTTAAAAAATAGATTCCATTATTGCAAAATAATACAAAATCAATTTTCTTCAATATCCTTCTACGTTTTTATCCAGGTAGTAGTTGTGAGAGTTTAGAGTTCTAAAAACGTTCTCACACTGGTGTATTTTATGATTGGTTTTTCTGTATCATTTTGTATGGGCAGTTTACGAGCGACAACACGCCAACAAGGTTTTTCACGAAATGTGACGCACATAGAAAACCCAAGCGTATATCTAAACTAGTTTCAAAGCTCTGTAATATTTAATGATCAATCCCTTTCACTAATTAACAATATAAGCATCAAGTTGCAAGCAATATTGATTAAAAGGTCAAGACACTACGCTAAAGCTCAATGGCTTGCATCAATGTATCCTGCAGTCATACTATGGGTACCTAAGTCGGGGGACTTCATTGATAGGGTGGCACACGTGCAGAGGCCCCCGGACCTACCCCACAAGTGGGGGAAATCGATGGGGGAGCACACGCAGTGCCTCGCGCATGCGTGGGGATAAAAGCTTTAGAGATGTACTGGTGAGAACAGCGGTGGTTAGTTTTATTGTGAATTAATAGTTGCGTTTGATTGATTTTGATATTGTAATAATTACTAATATTGTGTATATTATTTTTGAAATGCTGACAATATTACCTCAACATTTTGTATTATTTTTTAAGGATGCTAACATATGTTTATAGGCCAGACGATATATTAAGAATACAGTGTAGGTAGTCGTAAGGCACGACCATTTCCTAAGATTTTTTTTATAAGTACCTATCTTTTGTACACTGTAATAATATTTATATATCAGCTTTAATACCCGTTTTAATTTAGTTACTTACATTTAAATACCTAACACATAAGCAACACTACAGATTTTCCTTTTATATAAAACAACTGTAGCATGTTATTTTTTTAAATAAGTAGGTATGTAGCACAGAACTAACTTAAATAACTATTCACTTATATCCCAAACGTTACTACATCTACTTCTCAAGCCAAACACCATACCATTGGCCTAAAAAAATTGACTTCCCATGCCAGAAAGCTCGCTACAAAACTATTTTGTACCCGACTATACTGCGGCCGATTTCAGTCGCATTTTGCGCCAACATCACTGCTGAAAGCTCGCCTGAACGCTGAAAACTTAGCGCTGAAATAATTCAATTTACGCTTTATTATTTAATCGATTCTTTCAATTGAAGTGATAGTGAAGAATTGAACATGTAAGTTGCTGTTTTTTATTATATTTTTAGATTTTTAATATTTTTTTGTGTTTTTTTTTTGGTTGTGAGTTGTTTGTTTGCGAAAATTGTTTGTTGGAAGTCGTTTAAGGTTTTATTAATTTCAAATTAATATGTACCTTAGATTCTGAAATCTTGTTTCTTTAGAAAGATTCAATAGGAAAAGAGTTAGTGATATGATTTAATTAAGTTAATTAGGTTTTGCGCATTTTTATTCAACAATTTTTTTCTGCGTGTCTGATTGTAATAGCTGTTTCAAAGTATATAACTTGTTTTGTTAGTAGGGTGTCTTTAATAGTATGATTCAAAGTGTGTTTGAACTTGTAGAAGCAACAGTTTTAAAGTTATAGCTCAATATAATAGAGTTATCTATCATTCTAGTACTCCTAGCGAAGTGAATGTTTTTAAAGGATCGTAGAACGTTATTTTTATATTACAGACGAACTAGCCCGATTTGAGTGAAATAATATTAGGTATTTAAATCCTAGTATTGTTATTTGTTTTACTCAAAAGTACTAAGAGCTTATTCAGAACAGGTAATAAAAATGCTTACTGCTAAAAAAAGGTAGGTTGTTTATTTTAATGTTCTTTCAGTCCAAAAGTCCTTTAAATAATACCACAATTTAACCTCAATTGGTAACAATAAGCGAAACATAGGATGCAAAATGTCTACCTTCAAACCTTCAAAAAGTATATTAAAAGATATAAATTTTCACGTGTTTGTATCCTGTAGACAGATAAGCTCCAAGTTACTCGTTCAGTCATAAAAGTTGCTTACATTTTGATTAGGTTGTCGTATAACGCCATAGTTTCACTCGACGAAGCTTATTAAAATTTATCGTACAGCACTTTTCACGGTCATTGTATTTTTATGAATACTGGCAGAGTGGGTAATAGAAGCCTTTTTCGAGGTGTATTGTTATTATTTTAACTCTAAAAGGTATTTTCTTTTCTAAAAATGATGGTACGAAGTCTAAAAGCATAACTATCTTTTTATATGAGCAATGAGAAATAATGAACATGGCGAAGCTTATAGGTATGATTTTATTTTTGTAAAATATTTACTAATTCTTTTTTTTTTCATTCCTTTAACATATCAAAAATTTTAGCTCACCAGCTAGTACCTACGTCCCGAAATACGGCTTTTGAAAATTCCTGACTCGTAATAAGATCTGGTTACGGAAAGCTCAAAAAAATGCATTCTTCATCATTGATTATCTGCATTTTATCATAAAGTCATCTTCAGAATCGCTGCATTCTCTGCAAAATCTGCAGTTCCAATCAGCCTGATGACGTCATTTGGCACGTTGCCATTCCTATCGATTGGTGGTCTGTCAGCAAACGAGCCATTATGTGTTATTAAGTGAAAGCTATATGCATTAAACATGGTTAAGATCGATAAAGGTAATACAATTTCAAGGTGAAACGGACCGTTTAGTGGGAAATTAGTGAAATGTTGACACATGTTTTGTTTAGCGAGGTGTCTTTTGCAGTATTTTTTGTAGGGATCACTTAAGTTTCTTTTTTTGAAGATATTGTTATATTAATAGCTTCCTCTCGCGGTTTGATTCTGCCCCCGAGGGAACTGCATCCGGTACCATAATCAAAAGTAGTCTTTGTGTTATTCTGATATTAATGTCATTACAGCGAATGTAATTACATGTACATTACAGCGAAGTTTCATCAAAATCCATCATGTAGTTTTTGCGAGAAAGAGGAACAAATATCCATACAAACATTCGAGTTAATAATTTGTCGTAAAGCATAAAGCAATTAGATACTAAGTTTAGGTATATGTCTGGAACTATGGGTTATATATAGCTATATACTGCAGCAAAACTTCGAAGTTCAGCTTTGTCCACTTACCTTTAAGATAACAAAAACTTTGAACTGAGATTACCTCGATAAAACTACGAGCACTGATTAAACTATTAATACAAGAACTAAGTTCAAAGACCGTTCGACCAGTTGGGGTTGAATAGCAAATTAACTTGAAACTGTAACATTTTGTTCAAATATTTATGAAAAGTACACAGTAAGAACAAGCTTCGATGAAAATGTTTTCCTGCGTTGTATCGGTACGAAGTTCGGTACTTATTTTCAAGTAATATTATGGTATGTTTTAAAATTTATACCTTTAAATCACGCTCAAGTTGCTCGAATAGGGATGGGTTAGAAATTGTAGTTGTGTAATGTTTAAAATTCTAAGTATGATTTAAATTTTACACAGTCTGACTACATTTCTTTTTTATTCGTATTATCCCACTAGCTTCTGCCCGCGACTTCGTACGCGGATCCTGTCCCTTATGCCAGCGACTACGGGGTGTTGGGTTGAGCGGGTAACCGGGTTGTGGAGGTCAGATAGGCAGTCGCTCCTTGTAAAACACTGGTACTCAGTTGCACCGTGACTGGAACTCGACCCTAACATAATTGGGACAAAGGCTCTTGAGAAAATAACGACAATAATAATGAGATATAGGCACCGCAGGACATCTGAGGCTGATGACGGGGAGTAGCGACCCCGCGGGGCTATATATACTGAGTCCTCCAGGGAGAGTATACTGTCCCCCATTTCCGGCCGGTCGGAGTGAACCATGACGGGGGTAGGTCTCACGCCTCTGGCTTGGCTTGGCCGTCCAGAGTGGAGTCGCTAGAGCATGATTAGTAGCCCTGCTCGGAGGGTAGGTGCCTCATGGTAAGCACAGGGAGCGCGTTTTCTGCATTTAAAGTCCGCCGAGGTATCCTCACCCTTCAGCCGCTGTCCCTGTTGCCCTCTTGTTGCTATTCAGTGACTGGTTCCCAGTAAGTGAGGTGGCGAGTCTCCACCTGCCATTTTTACATGTACCTAATACATTGTCATCCACTAACATCCCATCACAATAGCCCAAGTAGTTTTCCTCCATAGTTAGCAATAGTTTAGCACAGAACCGGGGGTTTAGCACAGGACAGTGCTTATCAGATTGAACCACTTTTGCTAAAACGTCATATCTTCATATGCTATAGTCTAGCTGGGCTCCTGGAGTTCCACATCAGGTATTTTAGAGAGTGCTTATCAGATTGAACAACTTTTGCTAAAACGTCATACCTCTATATGCTATAGTCTAGCTGGGCCCCTGGAGTTCCACATCAGGTGTTTTAGATCTTCAATTTGTATAAGTCAACAGAAAGTGCTTATCAAATTGAACAACTTTTGCTAAAACGTCATACCTGTATATGGTACAGAGAAGCTGGGCTCTTGGGGTTCCACATCAGGTGTTCCAGATATTAAAATTTATTATCTCAGCTGAAAATGCTCATCACATGAAATAATTTTTGCCATGGCACCATTTTTGTATCTCTTATAGTTTTGTTGGTCTGTTGGAGTTCTGCATCAGGTCTTCAAGTTTCGAAGATAAATTATAGCCTATATGTTGACCAGGCTTAATACTGATACAACAAAGAAAAAATCATTGAAATCCGTCCAGTAGTTCCGAAGATTAGCGTGTACAAACAAACAGACATACAGACATACAGACATACAGACATACAGACAAACAGAAAGAATTTTTTTTTTGGATTTGTGCTCCATTACTGTTTCTAAACCCCACCCAATTATTATTTTTTTTATATATTCAATGTACAGACACAGTTTTTTTACAGATTTATTATATGTATAGATATAGATAGCGGACCTACTGAAAGAGATGTCCTATCAAATAAGCAGTGCCTTTGCACCTGATTTTTCAATTTGTTCTTCTTATTACGACATCGGTTTGTATCCATAAAGAAGTTAAATAAATAAATAAGAACTGATGAACCAGCTATAAATGTAAATGTCACTAACTTCCTAACACCTTATGACAAGGAAGAAAAAAAATAACCTATCTAGTTGAATAACCTAGTTTGCCACTGCGGAGTATTTACGTAAGATTGACCATAGAACTCTGCAAAGTCGGTATATTTGGCAAGTTTTCAAACCACATTACCTTGGCAGTATATTTTCTGAGTTGTACGAATGTCGGAGTGTCTTATATAAGTTCGTGTGGTTGATGGTGACAAACGAGCCTAACTGAGTTATGTGATAGCTTTTCACATAGATTATATTATGACGAACGATATTGTTATGACTGAGTAGCTCTTGTATTTATGAGTATTGAGTAATGATCGTTACTTGTTTTTCTATGCGAGTAAACAAGCGAAATATGTACTTGGTTTAGCTTTATCGCAAAAAGAAAAAGTATGCACGATGTTAGTTCAATTGATTGAAATGCATCCGCTGTATATTTACAAGCTATAGTTATTAGAAATCATCCTGTGACACTATATAATCTGAGACAATAAAGATTATTTATTTATGTATTATTTAAGCTTGGTCGGGTGTATTTTCAATTTTAGGCCTCTTGTTTCTCATCATGATTCACCAGTTGTTTTCAAGATGAACATTGAAGAAGTTTAGTAAACATGGTGTTTTCATAATTCAGACTCACACTTAATAAGTGGGATAACAGCATCTTGTTACCAAAACCTTCTGACTTATACTCATACCATCTGACTTATATGCTGAATATTCCAGGGCTGCCGAAGCAGGTCCCGCTCAAACCGGGCTTGCGCCCCCAGAGGGCGAGACGGGGCCCGATGGTGAGATCATCGGAGGGCCTCGCACGCCGCAGCAGATTGCAGCCCAGAGGCGGTTGCAGCAGACGCAGGCGCAAGTCGATGAGGTGTGTAAACATAACTAAGGTATTGTCATTTTTCTCTGCCAAACACTGAAAAAAAACTCAATTAGAGAAAACTTCAGTTTTATTTGGATAGAGTGAGTTAGGCCAAAGGCAAATATTCTAAAAGTGAAAATCAAGCTCTTTATGAAAAGATGAAAATTAAATGAAGTCTACCAAAAGACTGATTCTAAAGACGACCATAAAACAGTGACGGAATACTTACGCATTTTTTAAATGGGACCGAAACTCATTTTAATTCAATATTTTTGAACGCTTATGATAGAAAAAAATGGGATCTCGATAAAGCTTTATTTACACACTGTTCAGGTAGTGGACATCATGAAAACAAACATGGACAAGGTGCTGGACCGAGACGTGAAACTATCAGAACTTGACGACAGAGCAGGTAATATACTGTCTCAGTTTCCTTTCAAACAAGTTAGTTCGTTGGAGCTAGATCTAAGCGAATTTTTGAAAAGTACGTAACACTCCTCATTAATCCTAAAAGTCCTTAAGTCCTAATTAACAAATTCAAGTTAAAATTGATTCAAATAAAGTCGAATGTACTTGCAAATAAATCGATTCTAGAAAATTTATAAGCTTTTGTGAAATTCTTGCAGACGCCCTGCAGTATGGAGCGTCACAGTTTGAGCAACAAGCCAAAAGTTTGAAGAACAAGTTCTGGTTACAAAATCTTAAGGTAACCAATTTATTTATTTTCTTCTCTATTCACAATTCATTATATTTCAATGAATTAAATAGCTGTTAAATAAAAATTGAGTGAAGGCAAATAAGACCCTACGGTTTCACCCGCGTACTGAGAGGATTTTTTCTCGCACCAAGATAAGATACTGAAAAGTTTTATGAAAATCTATTCGGTGTAGTTTCTGAGTAAAAGAGTAAAGAGTCATCCAAACTTTTTCCTAATTTTAGTGTCATCCTTATTAATCCAAACTAATATTATAAATGCGAAAGTAACTCTGTCTGTCTGTATGTCTGTCTGTCTGTCTTTTCTTCACGCCTAAACTACTGAACCGATTTGTGTGAAATTTGGTACAGACATAGTTTGAAACTTGAGAAAGGACATAGGATAGTTTTTATTACAAAAAAAAATAAAAATAAAATTATTCCGGACATATAGCGCCATCTATTGGTCAAATCAAAAATCTGCTGGTAGTCACTATTCCACGCGAACGAAGTTGCGGGCAAAAGCTAGTAATTAATATATATGTAATCATCTATCCATCACGGCCCTTGGGTTGCCATTTTCAGACCAAGGTCTTTCCATTTCTGCTTCAATTTGGTATATGTATAGTAAAAAATATTTAACTAAGTAATTGTAAACTTGCAGATGATGATAATAATGGGAGTGATCGGGATCGTTATAATAGGCCTACTATTTGGTAAGTATGAGCACAAAGTCCAGCAGTGTCGGTGTTGTCCAGTGACGCTTAGCAGTCTATTGGAATATTCTGTGTGTCATGTGGGAAGGGATGAAACTTTAAGATGGCTAGTTTACTATAGCTTACCTTTAAGTACACAATCTTGTGGTAATTCTGGAAAAAAACAAGTATCAGGTTACTTGAAGGAACTCACTGCATTTGAGGAGGTTACATAGGCAGTCGCTTCAAATGATACTCAGCTAAATCCGATTAGACTGGAAGCCGACCCCAAAAATAGTTGGGAAAAGGCAGATGATGAATTATTAGACAATAATAATGTTAATAAAAGACTGAAATTTGGTTACAGTTCTAAGTGGAAACTGCAAAAAATATTATAAATAAATTACTATTAGCTCACTAAATTAGTAGAAACATTGGCTAAAAGAATAAAGTTTCACCTCTTCCCACTCGCAACGTAAATGCAAATACTTGTGATTGGCTATCAATTGTTAGTTTGCATCTAAAAACTTGTTGAAACGTCTGAATGTCTTAGAAATTGTACTGAAATGAAATTAGCGCAATTGGCTTATTGTTTTCTCTTCCAAATTCTGTGTCTATCTAGTTTCCTTGTTACATAAAACAAATTACACAGTGTACAAGTAACTTAGGAACGGGGATGAGAACAAGAAATAATTACCGAAAAATAATACATTTATGTGTTTATTTTTTATGAAACTGCACTAATGTGTGTCAACACAACACCTACATATTGAATGAAAACAACGCACTTGTTTGTCTGCACAAAATTTTGTTCACGATACTAAATAATTGATACAAATTGCAAATCAGGATCAGAAAATCACTGTTTAAAAAAATAACTGTTCCGTAAAGCCCGTTCCAAAAAATAGCTGGTTAAAACACAAGTTCACTTTCCCCTGAACTACGCACGTAAGTGTACGTAAATCACGGGTAGTTTAGAGGGTAGTCGCTTCGACGCATTTGTTCTGCTTACCGCTGTTTGCAGGTGATAACATTAAACAAATGTTTGGTTAGTTCGGTACCGAGGAACGTCAACTGTGACGGCCCCACCACCGATCGCACCCGGCAATAACACTGTGACAACAAATACTAACCATTGTAAGTATTAGCTACTCTTGGAACTGTTCCTTCTTTCTAATCTTTTGCATCTGTTGCTTGTAGTCTTAGATGTAGATTTAATATTAAGTTATTTTATAATAGAGACGGTATTGAAGGGCGGCAATGATCATCACTGATGCTTGGATTCGAAATAACAGTTAAGTATTGGAATGATATTATAGAGGTAGTTATTGTGGTGTAACTGTTATTTGTTGTGTTCAGGCAAGTATTCATATGAAACGAATATCAACGTGACTGACGCTTTGAGCAAACTACAATATACATTTTTTATCATTATCATACATCTGGTTCTGATCGCTGATTAATGAAGAACGAAATTACACCAATTCATTATGACCCCCACAATCCAAATCGTCAAAGTAAAATTGTTGTCATTTTGGAATTTTCTTAACACTCAGTTTCCCATATCGATACATCTGGAACGCTTCCACTGAATATGTTTTACCTAGTACTAACATCGATCAAAACACATCACTAATCGACATTCGCATTTCACCTCACTAGTCACATCACATTACAAATAGTTACATCGAGAGTAGATGCAATTTATAAATTTTTGAAAATCACTTTTACACTTTGTAATGTTTCAATTTTACACCACACTTTTTGATCTTATCATTTTTGACAAAGCATGACTCTTTGACTTTTAATACTAACAAGAACACTTTACATAAGTGTATTTACACACCTTTAGGTCTGATTGTGCACAAACAAAATAAGGAGAGTTTTTTTGAGTGTTTTTTACGTGTGAATATAGTCACAATATATCATATGCACTTGGTGTGATTAGGAGTTAAAGAGAATTTTTGCATTTGTACTAATTATTCTTGTTATTTCCAGGAAAATATATGTAATTAATTCACTCGTCGCATCCGTTGGGTTCCACTTCAAATGTGAAGCTAATTTATTATAATATAATATTTTATTATTTATCTATTGTGGACGTATTAATAAAATTGTAACAACTAGGCTCTAACTTTAAAGGAACGAAATATTACACAATATACTCGGCTGTTTTTTGAATAATTCAATTATTCAAAATTTTAAACTTTAACTAGATTATAATATTCGAAAATAATTATGTCAACAAAATAATTATGTGGTTAAAAATCTTTAAAATGATGCTTAAATTATAAAATGTAACGTTAGCCTTAAGTGAAGACATAAGTTCTAATCTATCCGTATACAAGGTTTAGATTAAAAAAGGTTTAGTAAAAAAGATTTTGCTCTTTTCATATTGGAAACACGACATTCACTAAATTTAAAACAACTAAATATGGCTGTTTGAAAATTTATTTGCGTGCCTTGTAGATACTATTTAGAGTCCTGTTTCTATGTACGTAATATCTATTTGCTCATTTAAACGTACTATGAATATCTATGTATTTATAATTAATAACTACTGTCGGCCAAAAGCTTGTGAAAGCGTTCAGGTTCTTCCAAATGTAGTGGAATCTTTCTGATACTGTAAAATAGCTCTATATTGACACAATATTAATCTATATTCCTAACACTAATATCTTGTGTTTTCTCATTGTATAACACCAAATACAACAGCGATGGTAGAAATATGGAATTGAACTGTAAGAAAAATAATTATAATATTTAAAATTATTTTCGCTTATTTTATAGTTTAACAGATCTTATGAATAGAATTATTGTAAAATTAATTGTAATTATTTCGGAAGTCCATTAGTATTCATAGCGTCTTAGAAGTCAATTATTTGCAATTTACAGAAAAATATTCTTATATTTTAGCGGCTTAAAGCAAGTCAATTAAATACAGAAGTGGATTTAACAATTTAATTATTGCTATTTAATATAGAAATTATTTTTAGGACAGCGATTATTATTGAAATTATTTACGTCAATGTATTTTAGGCTGAAACAAATGAAACTGTAAATGCTTACAGTTTTGGAGTGCCGTCATATAACTTTGCACTTATATGCCTAATTAACGGAATAATAATTATTTGCATTAATAAGTATAAAACTATACTATAATTACTTAGAATACATACAGTTGGGTAAAGGAGACGAGGTTGTATTTTCTCTGTAGGTACAATGTGAAATTGTAAGCAGTTACAAATCAAGGTGCCACTGACAATATTAGTTCTTTTATAATATAACGAGTGTGATAATTAAATGAATTATATAATTATAATTATTTGACTATTCGGTGTGCTAATCGCTTGTCTTTTCAATGTAGTTATATTAACTTAACTACAAGACTTAAGAGGGAAGACATAAGACAAATTCTATTATACACACTGTAGAAAATTATATTCTATCTATTTCATAGTGTATCTCATAGGATATCTTATAGCATTCCTAATAAAGTGTATACAATTTCCCCATCATACGATCTCAATGCCCCAATGGGTTGTGACGTTGATCCAAGTTTATGTCGCAGATTACGAAAAAAACATAAAATGTTCAGAATTTTGTATTCTTCAATATAAACTTAGAACAACCTCAATACTAATTTGCGAATTATAATAATTAAAAATTCCTTAATGTTTAAAATTCCTTGACAGTTGCCATTTGCAACTTTAATTCAAAGATTAAATATTTTATTCGACGAGTTAAATAATTAAAATCTATTTATATTTAACGAAATAATTATTTATTTAACAATTAAATGTTGTAGTGTAAGATATTTTTATTTCAATTTTAATTTATAACATTTACGAATTTGCCGTGTTATCATTAAATTATTATTGAAAGTCACAGATTATACCATTATAAATGTTGTAATTATTTAAAAACTCTAATGTACATGGAATTATTGATTATATAAAATGTGATGAATATATACAGTGAATCATATTTTATTTGTGTGATTCCCGTGATATTTTTTTCAGATTATACAATAACTAATTAATTAAATAATTCTGGAAAATAAAACAAATAAACACCTTTGACATACTAAACACTTCATCTTTCGTAGCATCAAAACCAATCTTACTTACAAACACAATATATTGATTAACATCGCCCACAAGGCAAGAAGTTCGTTAAATCACGAAGCCATTAAGGCGGTGCACCACATGTTATCTTCGAGAAACTCCAATAATTTAATATTTAGCAACGATATCGCTTCGAGACACGAACTTTACGTGTTAATAGCAACGAACAATCTTCGTAAATTGATAAATTTAGACCTGTCACAGGTTGGCGCCAAAGTTTGTGGTGATGCGTCGCGGTTAGTCCAACCAACTTTATTTATGTGGTTCTTTCAATTTCACTAAAAGCCAATAAGAGAATGCTGTAGCAAAAAACAATTTGACACAGTTTTGTCGATTCGAATAGCATTAAAAATATTTATTCAGCAATCTTTTAAAAGTAAAGCTGTACATGAAATACAACTTAAAATTATTGTGCTTCGAAAAATATGACCCTTTATGTTAATGAGATCTCTTTTCACCTCATTCATAATTTGATACCTATATTGGAAACAAACATTTTGTCCAATGTGTGAATCCTTCAAACCGAACAAAATTAACTGAAATAGTAAACCAATTTCATCCCTAAATTATTCACAATAAAGCCTCATTTACTACAGCCTTTTTAATCTGCACTCCGTTTCGCAAACCAAAGACTAGACCATAGAGAATGATGTGAGAGCTCGCGAGCTTTCTCTTTGATACTTGGCCGCCATTTTGAGTTACAGTAATGGTCGAAATGACGTGAGTTATGCGCCCGTGTCATTTGAACTAAACTAATGTTGGTAGTGCTAGTGCCGTTAATGCAGGTTAAATCGAAAAGTAAATAACGTAATTTATGATTTTGTCCGATAGCCTGATTGATAGTTTACCTGTGATTATTTCATTTACATAAACCTGGTTTTGTTTCGATTAACAATGAAGGAAAAAAAAACTTAATTAGGTAATTGTTTTTTTTTTAATTGCTGCAACAGTTAATTGTTATACCCAAATTAAAATATTTAATATTACGGCTCATTCTTCATGCTAAATATACAATATTCAATCTTCTTTTACTGTAGAATTTTAATAAAAATATTGCAAGGCTGATATAGTTTTATACCCAACATAATCATTAAATTCACACCTCGTATGTAGCTATAAGTCTTTCGAATGATTAAATTAATTAACCAGCATTGCATTACGGAAATCTCGAAGCTGATAAATGGTTTTACTTATGATTTACTATGCCTTGAAACCATTTTATCATTTTACTGTTTATTTAATGGTTCAACATTGCAATTAGCTCGAAAGCTGGAAGACATTTTTGAGTAGGTATCTGAAGTAAGAAAATTCGTCCTTTTGAACCTGACTTGCAAATGGAGCTTTCAAACTATTTTGTTACCTAGGTTTCTCATAAGAGAAATAATTTTATTACCTAAAATTGTTATTAAATCAAAGCTCAATAAATATTAACATAATAAAACCTCATTCCACTTTCGCTAACCCTGTAACCCAAACCCGTGAATAAAATATCGACTTACACCCTTTATATCGAGAAATAGAAACATCAGGATCGATTGATGTTTCGACTCGATTGGCCCAACTATCGAGGTATTCCGTTGAAATTTTAGCTGCATATAAAGTGATGCAAAAATACAGTGCGAACACAATATTTTGCTGAACGGACAGACTATTAGTTAGCCTGTGGGAAACTGTCTGAGGAAACAAAGCGTGTTTTGTTACATACAACTGTTCTTAAATTGCGTTCGATAATTACCTACTATTTGTTCTCGTGTGTGTTTTGTGCAGTTCTGTCTAGGTTCACAAGACACGTCTAGGATAAACATTTGTTTTTTTTTTGTTTGTGAAAATATTTTACGAAATCTAGAGATATGTTTTTCTGAAGGTCATAGGCAGAATAAGTAACGATTACGCAGACCAAACAACTTTTCGTCAACTGCAGTTTTTTTTCTAAATTAAATTATTTAGCAAAAACCTTTGTTATTTTTTTTTGGTGATCAGAGTAAAAACGTTCAGGGTAGTGGTAACTGAATCATAATGCTCGTAGATCTGAAAGAGTTGGCTGCGAGATATTGAATTTAGTGTGAACACTTGGAGCATTATTTAATTGCGTGTCAGCGGCGCGGCGCCTCGGTGAGAGGTGATACACAGTGGGTCGATTGACGGAGAACTGGAAATAAAATAGATGGGGATTTGTGGGTTGTAGGAAATGGGTTGGTAAGGCTAGATTTATTAAAGTTACTATCACATAAAATAAGTTAACTTTGATAGTAGATCTTTGATTGGCGTTAAATTAGTAAATACAGGTAGTATTATCGTAAATAGGTACCTACGCCAGTGGGCAACTTATAGTAATTTCAATTTGCTATGATATACTTGACAGATGCAGTATTTTTTTCGGGTCACACTACACACTGTAGAAAATGTCAGTAGGTAGAAAATTATTAACAGTAAAAAATAAACAGTAATACACTACTCTTCAGCTGATACCTATACCTACAACACAAACACAAAGTAAGTATTTTTTCTAGAACAATAATGCAGGCACAGTGTGCAGTGATAGTTCGCGGTAATGGGACTGTCAGGTGTTTGAAGAGCACATATCGTTGTTTATTTTCGTATTCCTTGAACTGTAACACTGTGTGCATTTATTTATTTTTGTCTGAGTAACCTCGCGACCTCGCACTCTGTGCGTTTCGATGATATATTGTTATAAGCAGAGAATTAAACTTTAGAGTTTGTTTTATGAAGATTTGAAATAGAGTACAGTACAATGACTTTGCATATTTGTTTTCTTTCGCTATTGGTTTTTAAATGGCTATTTATTGCAGAACTAGGTGCATAGGAAAGAAATATTGGGCGTAATCTTATAATACTGATTTCGAATCTTGCTTGTTGCAGTCGGTAACAATCTACGGACTTCTATAATGATTACGCCTTTTTAAATTTAAGAAAGAACTGTAAAAATATGTCTCCCAAACTCAACTCTACCAGCCTTACTACAAAACTTAAACATCTGTTAAACACTTGTTTAAAGAAAGTGTGGCTGCAAAACGTACTTTATTTCAACGTCATAATCTGACTTTTTTTAGACAAGTGTTCAACAGACGTCTAAAAGTTTTTGTGGTATGACTGTACATGTTTTACCTTTATCGTTAATCGATATTTATGTTATCAACACACGTTTTACATATTTTAAGGGTTTAACATTGTAAGCCTAAATACATAGCTATAGTTAAGTAGACATCATAGATGCCCATCATCGCACACAATAACAAGAGGTACCTCTAACAAAACACTATCGTTGAGCTTATTATTTTCACGGTTAGTCATCGCAAGTGCCTGTCAGGACGTTCATATTACGTGTGGCCTGTAGGTACATAATAGTAAATTGCGATTATTATGTTACAACCTAACGAGGTGCTTGCGACTTTCCCTATAATCGTACAGCACCGACTTCCCGGCCGCTCTAGAGAGACTTCAGTACATACCCGCTTGGCAAATGTATGATAATGTGTGTAGCCAGTAATGGGCCTGGTAATTTAGGAGGCCGTTTTGAAGTTAACGGGTAATGAAATTATATTGTGATCTTTGATCGGGGATGATGGTTGGTCATTTTGTTGAAGATTTTAGGTTCTGCGAATGATTTAAGCGAGTACTGATGGTAGAAAGTTTGTAAATTGTTTGCTGGTAATTATGTAAGTATAATAATAGGACAAATCCCTGAGTTTTATATAATACTTAATGGACTTTGTTAACTGGCTATTGAAAGTGTTGATTTCCAAGCAGCAACTAATATCGTCAAAACATACCAATATGGGCAACAATGATAAATAAGAACTGGCCTGAAAAGTATTAAACTGACCGATGTTGAGTATGTGAAATATCAAGCGATATTTTGTGAAAGAATAATCATCAAAAGTGGTGCAATTTTTGCAACATTTACAAAGAAGCCAAGTAAATCAAGCAATGTCTATTTTATTGGTAAACTCAGTCATACTTGTGGATACTTAAATAAATTGTTTCATATCATAAAGTCAATTCTACGCCATTTAGGGATCTCGTCCACAACAAGCGTGGCGAAAGATATTACTTTGTTATTATATTACCTGTGTTTATCAATTGTCGAGGTATGAATCGTGTTACGTGTGATTTTACGCTTATAAGTATCACAATCTTGTGAGACAACGCAAAGTATGCCAAAACATAAGGTAGGTATTAAATTAATTCTTAAGTTAAAAGATGAGACAGAGACATCCCAAATGTACATATATAGAACAGTAGCTGTTCCCTGTGGTTCCAACAATGATCCGAAGGAACTACTACCGCAGCCGAATAAAAAGTACTCAGCCTACCTATGTGCTTCTTCAGGTTCTAGACTATCTGTGCATCAAATATTATTAAAAAAAATAATGAATAACTTATAACTCATCGGTGGAATAGTTTCAGCGTGAAAGACAGAGTTTTTATTGCATTTATAAAGATAACAATGTATCTCTACCTATTTACGAATCGAAATAGCTAGGCTTTCTACAGCAGCAAAAAAGCTTAGCTACTACAACGACACATATCTAAGTTTACAATCACAATACAATCAGGGTAAGCGTATCAGTGCCGACAAGAGCAACAATTGCTTATTACAGTAATATGACGGACTGCAGTAATGCATTTTATAATGTTTATCGTTCTGTAAGCAGCAGAAATAAACGAAATAATATCTATCTCTGCATTTTTTTTTGTATAGCAAGAATTGTACGGCGATCTTTTGTGCGTGTACGCATGAATCATAGGGGTAGAACTGAGGTGAAGCTTCTGACCAAATATTTTGTGAAACTGTATAAAAAATATATTAAAACTTTGAAGTATTTTTGAGATAATATTATTTTTTAATTCCGTGTATGTACAACCTGTTAGTATTATGGCGTAATTTTGTATTTAAAGGAGCAAAGATATAGTTGTATGGTATGTTAGGGGATCGGGTGTGCCAATCATTGAATAATCTCTCAAAACTTTTTGTCGTCACGGAGCAGCATAGATTGTGGCGTAGAGGCAAGTTCGCTGCACAGAAAACATTATGGCGGAGTGGTACCTAAGTAATGGGCTCTGAATTTAATTGCAGACCGCCATTGATTTTGGTGAAAGCTGTAAACATATGATAATGAAAGAAAAATTCAATTATTGTGACACATTTTTACTGGTATATTTATATAATGAGGGAAATATTTATATAAAATATCCAAGCAAACCAGCGCAGTCTTAAAAACAATATTGTACCTCTCAACCCTGATAGGTTTTACAAAGACTAAAGATGCTACCGGCCGATGCGCACACGCACCGCGCTCTACAACAAGATGGAAGCATTCCAATTTCAAATTGTTGTCATTATTGTTCCCATACGTTGCTTGAGAATGCTATTTTTCAATCGATCTAGCTATTGTGAGATATTGTTTTGATTTTGCGGCTTAGAAATACTTTGTGTTGCCTTAACTGATACCTATACAAAAATTCAATACAAAAAAAAATATAGAAATAGGTTTGTGTATATCAATGTTTGCCATCCATGTAGATAGGTAATAGACAGCTACAACTATCAAAATCCAAATTACATAGGAATTCCTAAGTGTATAGACTACACGTATACATTTACCTATGATCCATTCCTTGTCATTGAAAAGCTTTTATTGTCAAATTCCTTGTACCTACCTACTTATTTCTTTGTACCTTTTCACAGTTTATTTGACAGACAATCAGTTTTGCATCGTTAAATGGATTGATCATCAATGCCATGAACATATGGAATTCAAAATAAATGGCGCCATACTACAATCAACTCAGGATTATCGCTACATGTTATACAAATCAACCAGATATTATATCATGATAACCTTCTCCAAACTCATATCCTCAGTTCACACAGGCCAACCACCTAAATACAATATAGAATAATAATTCCTTAGTGATATTCAAATCCCGTCATTGTAAGATAAATTAAAATGATTATAATCATTTAATTGCTAGCCGAGATATCGTCATCTTATTGTTTGCCTATCAGAAGGTACTACCGGGCAAAATGGTCAGAGGCCAAGTTACTTTGCAGCCATAAATACAGCGGTTGATACAAAATCTAAGGCCTTAAATTGCAAGATAATCGCTACTGTAATATTTGTAGAAATGATTTTGAATATTGATCCTGGTTATGCCAAATGTTTGTAATGAATAAGTATCTATAAATATATTTTGCTCTCCTCCCATTTGATGTTTTATTCAATTTATTAGTGTATGAAACAATACAGTTGTCCTATTTCCTTTGAAAGAGAAGTCACTATAAACCAATACTTCCTGTCTTATTTATTTATGTGTTGGCCCGAAGACCTAACCTTTTCTGAAATTTTCAAGAATCTGAATTCTGAACAGATTTTAACAGGCCAACCACGTGTAGGAAACTGTATTTCCTTATGGAACACTTCGCTCTATACTTGTCCCGTTGGTCTTAGTGGTTGTGGAGTGGATTTCAGACAACTCGAAAACAGAGCTTTTTAAGTAATTATAAATGCAGGTCACTCGACACGACGAAGAAAACTCTGTGTAGTTCCCTCGATGTTCAACTCCTTTCAACCGGGAATTTGAACATTGGATATCCCCCCAGAATCGTGAGAACCTTTAAACTTTTCCATTTTTTATAAGTTTTCCTGGCCACACCCAAAACCATATGAAACAATTACTCCATACACAGACTAGGTGTGATCAGACCCACTGACTTATGCCTGCAGTTACAGAACTTTCATTAGCTGCTTACGTAATGTCTTGTTTAAAACTAATTGTGGCTTATTATAGCTCGCCTGTTTGCATTCTCGTTAGCCCTGCAAACATTGGATAGATTTAACAACTGGAGACGCCTTATTGCAGCTGGCAATGGGCATACATACAGAGTTATCTAAAATGTCAACAAAATTGCAAACTATGTATAAAAACACATGCTAGCACTGGACGTTTCCATATTCTTTGTTCATGAAAACTTTGGTAGATCCTCACCATAACGATGTGATCAAAAACGCATGAATGAGTTATCACTATTTGTTGCACTGCTTCGCCCCTGCGCGTAAAATGCCAGCCTTTTTCCTAGAGATCCATGAAAGGAGAGCCATGAGAGGTCCTGACGGCTCCTGTTGGTTAACAATCTAAGAACAAACATGATTAGCGGGTCTAAAGGTTAAGAATCACTGAACTGTTTCCTGGGAATGGTAGTCATTATTGCTATGGGATAGTGTGTCGTAAAATTTGAGTTTCTTTGTTTAAGATAGATAGAACCTTTTTACGTGTCAGGTTGTAGCTTTCAGTTCTAATGTTCTCTCATAAAAGTCACCATTCTATTTTCAAAAGGTTTAGATTTGTTTGAATTTTTAATTAATAACATTAAAAAATATTTTCATTTAAAACGTAGAAAAACTTGTGATGGTAATGTTTCTAGATTTTTCATGAAGCTCTGAAGCTTTCTCCAGCTCGCATCAGGTTGCTCAAATCCATATAAAATAAAGTTGAATATCTTCGAATGCATTTCTATGACACTTTTTTAATCCTTTACTTCCAAACTAACTTTAAAGCCAATTAATACAACAGCCAATGCCATAGAGACCAAAAAAAACCCTCAAATAACCCTCCTAGCGTCCACGGTATAAAATCCATCGAGTATTTACAATAACGACGGGACTATTAGGGCTAAGTGCCCCTGTTTCGAACACACGACACGTTACAGGTTAAGTGGGCCGTACTATAAAATTTTACTACTAGCCGTTTGGTAACCATTTTTTTAACTAAATTGAGCTGCCGTTCTGGCTTCTTTTTTGGTCTAAAAGAAACATTTACCTACTTAACATTTTATTAAACTTCGCAAAGAAATGTTCGTCGATTAGTTAAGGTTTAAAAAGGCGTAATTGAGTTTCAATTAGGTCTTATTTACATACTTCAAAAATAAAATAATAATAATAAGATTTGGTGTTAATTTAGAGTTTCTTGATGCTGACGCTGTATGTTAACAATAGTCATACATACAGACAAGGTATACAATCAATCACGTAGGAATTAAAAACGTAGTACCTCGCAAACTAAAGGACCAAAGAAGACCACACAGCAAGAACCTCATAATCACCTTTAAATTTTACCCAACATAATCTGCATCTACAAAAAAGAAAAAACTGCAATCAAGCACCATTATCAGAATACCGTACATGTCCCATCTTCCTATAATCACCACTACACTTGGCAGTAAAAATCCGACGAAAGGCCCAGAAAGGACCAAAAGGGACAAAAGGACCAGTCTTTCGATATACGGCGACATGACGCAAAGGCTCGTTATTTTATTCAGCCAGCTACAACTTCATCTAGCGGTAGTACGGCGTTAATTAAACAGACTGTGTACAGGTGTCCTTGTCTGCCTTGAGGGTATTGTATGCTCTGTTTCATTATTATAACATGGTACGGTTTGGTGGTGAGTGGTGTGCAACAATTGGTTGGGGTAATGCTAGAAAAAGTACCTATGTCAAAATCGAGTCCAATGTAATTTCTGATCAATAAGATTGACAGATTGGCCTCAAGCAGCGATGGATAGAGAAAAGTGGAAGGCTTTGGGGGAGGCCTTTGCCCAGCATTGGGACAGCATAGGCTAATTAAAAAAAAAAGAAGATTGACGGCCAATGTAAATGATTTATAACAGTCAATTATCACTATGTAATGCTTAATTAAACCCATCGTTTTGTACACCATGTCTAAACAATAAGTTTCAGTACCTTACAACCTTTAAATACAAACCTACAACCTTTCAAAAAGCGCATTGAAATATATTTCACATTTAATTTTCGATAACTCACCAATACATAAAATATAATTCAACAATCTCGTCTTAACTACACTGTAAAATACAGTACATAATAAAATGCCATTCCAAAACAGTTGACAATCTCTGCCTCTCTAGTATGAGTAGTCGCATTTGCACATTTGATAAGATCGTCAGAGTGACATAAAATTGTGCCGGCCAGCGTTCAGAATGGCTACCTCCGTGTAACGTACGTTTTGTATCGCCGAGTACAACGGTGTTAGACGTTTTGTTCAGAAATACAATTTTCTGAACAAACCGTCTAATATGTAGCATGTAATATGTACTTGGTTGTTCGGTAATGCTGTGTGTACTTGGTACTAGTTTGATAGTAGGCTGTTTCTGTTTTGTTTCTATGACATTTATGTTAATAGTGAATGTAGAGTTCTGGAAATATCGTGTCTGTTTTAGACTATATGTGTACTAAATTTGTAAGTCATAGCTGGCAGTGGTTCGTTTCAAAATGTTACTATAAAATAGTTTAATATTGTGACTATAAGCTTTCAATATAGTCTTCAGTTTACTATCATAAATACATTACCTACATAAAAAAAAAACATTATAATGAAACTCTGACACCTATCTTACCAAAAGGTGTCAATTTGCCCTTGTAACTAACTGAATTGAGGAGGTCCAAGTTAAATACTGCCTCCGCTGTATCTGGTTTGACCTTAATCCGACCCCAATATAGCTGGGAAAAGACTAGACAGATGATTTAAAAGAAGCTTTATTCCGCAATCTCATATTTTTTCAAGAGTAGTCCTTCAGTGCAAGAAAGAGCTATGTATACCATAGCCTACTGCATATAAAATATATTGATGCATGCATTTTGTGCATACCTGTACCTCTAGTTATGGGTCTCGTTAGGTCACGTTTCAGACACAACGCATATAGGCTTTATGTCTTAATTCAGAGAGCCACTGGCCAAGCCTTCCATATTTATATAGCATGCCTGGCATTTAACAACAACTCTATAAAGTTTAACTACAGTTAACTTATGTACGAACTACGAACAGTTAGGAAAACAACTGATAGTGGACATTGTTCAAGTTTGGTTTATTTAATCCTCGTATAGAACAATAAATAAGTTTTTAAGATAAATTATTGTTTATATTGGTCATCGTTATATCAAAATTGATCACTGCTTTATAAGTTCTATAATAAATTATATAAAATCTTTTATTTTGCTAGAGTTGTATATGATATATCTTTAGCATGTTAAGTTATTTTGAGATAATTGAAACCGGCATTTCCTAACTGAAAAACCCTGAGAAGACGAAAGAAACTCAGGGGATGTCAAAATAATTGATACAGGTAGGTATACCTGATAAAAATTACTAGGAAATCGGAATGGTTCGCTAAACACTAACCTACAAGGCTTTTACTTTTGTCGCCATTAAATCTTGATACTACAAAACAATTGAGCCTGATCACCAAAATAAGAAAACGCTTTACTATAAAATATTTCAAATAGCATACCTACTTACAAAGTGCAGTCGGCTCACTATATAGGGCCATAGTTCAACCTTACTGGCTTATCTATCATTCTATACCTTTGTTCAGTTGCACAACTCTGTTATATATTTTAGAACCATATTTAAGGCTTATGGTGCTAAATTACAATTATTGCTATGTATTTAATGTAGGTAGTATCGGGATATTTTGAATTCGATCTTTCTCGATATTATTTGCCTTTTTGGTGAAGGAATTGGGAAAATGTCGTTAGTAAATAGTTGGTAAGGACATAAAATGTACTGCATAGGGCATAGAGAAATGATTAAAATGGATTATGAAGGTGAAACTATTGAAATGAGAAGCACCGCCTAAAAGGACGTCTTAAGAAGGCATGTTACATATCTTTGGCTCTACGTTTGTTTTCCAAAAAACGGGGACTCTGTAGCCCTGACTGACAGACACTAACATAATAAGAGACATTTTCCGAGACCTACATAAACATTACATTACAGTAACATTTAGATAAAGTTTTAGGTATGTACTCAGTTATGCCAATCAAACTTCCAATCACTCAATAATTCGGCATCTACAAACGTTACATTGTATATCAAACAGGCGCAGTATAAAATCATACTGATTAATTGTCCCAGGTGTAGGACTTAATTAGTGGTCATACGGGATAGCCCCGAACTTTGTCATTGCTATGTACCGCCCCGGCGAGATTGAACGATATATCTCGACGTATCTGATAAAGGGAGCAATTATCTTTTGATTTGCCGATATAAGTGGGTAAGGTTTACTCTTAGAGTAAACGTAAGCAAGCTAACTATACTATATAAAGTACGGGATATAGTGAGTAAGGTGTCTAAGCTATGCTTTGGAAAGCCGATTCATTTGTGTTGTTGTGCTTTAAAAAAATGAAAAGAATTTTAATTTTAAATTTTAAAGAGTTTTAATTTCTCTATCGGATTTGGACTGTTAATAGATTTCTATTTGTGTGAAGAAAGCTATTCTTTTTAATATCGATATTAATAACCTCATCTTAATTGAGAAAAGTCGATACGATGACCTAAATCAAACCCGATCACTTCTCATTCACTTCTATCATTATTATAAACTAACAAAAGACACTCACTCTCCTTGATACTGACCACAGAATTTTAATCGCACATTCGAACATAAACCCCGATAGCAGTCATCAATAAATAATCACCAACATTGAATAGAGACTTACTTAGTTAACACTTGAAATACTCGCGGCCCGGTCCATAAGACCGAGAACTTACTTTTTCTGCCTCACACATAAATAAATGGCTAACTAAGACGTTGGGACACACAATTTTATGGTCTTGGTGTTCACAGCACTTTATTGTGTTCAGATTTACTTGTTGATCTGTTGTAAAGTGAAGCGAGACGATTTAGTGAAGAAAAACCAAGAGGATTATGTTTATATTGACAGGTTAAGCCCCGATCTATTGTGTGAAGTTTTTAATCGTGACGATTTGAGATGGACGTAAATCTTTGTGGGGATTGAAATCTGGTTTGTTTATTTAATCATTAAGTGTTTTATTTTCGTTTTGATTAATGCTGGTTTTAGAATTAATATCAATTAAGGGCCAGTGACATCAGGAAATATTCAAATCTCTCCCTTTAATTTAGCTAATGGGTGGTACTTCCTAATCCCTTTCTTTGAAAGTTTAATCGGTATTATTATTATAATTGATAGCATCATTGATAAAAGTACCCAACATTCATATTTCAAGCATACTTAGTACTCCATACTTACAAAAAAACATAAACAAAAAAAAACACAGCCCACAATAGCCTACAGTTATTTGTGTGCACATAATATTTGTCTTCATACAAATTATGACACAGCCGCACAAAGGGTTAAGAAATTAACCGACCATTTACGGTCGTCCTTTTAACTCGAAAACATTAATTATAACACCTCTTTAAGTTTAAATTTATTGTGTTGTTTTGTTGCTCATTACTTGAAGTTTTAGTATTTTTTTTATGCGAAGTTCTTGAGGTTATAGCGGGTGTTTAAGTTTGTTATAATTTATGGCTTGAGGCGTGTTTTATGTGGTACCTTAATGGTCACGTGGCTATTTATGCGGTACGATTCAATCTGGGTGATCTTGGTCGGTGCTCGTTTATTTCTTTGTGAACTATTTGCTCGCGTTTTGCAGTTTGAGATTCGATGTTTCGTTTTGGTGATTTTTTGAGTTTGAGTTTCGTAATATGTAGGATTTAGAGACTGTACAAAATACGGAACCAATTAGGAAATGCATTAATTAAGATGTAATTAAGTAGAAACAAAATTATGTTTTGTGAAAAATTAAACAAATAAAAGTCCAAAAACCTAAATATTTTTTGTCACAGTAACATTTTTTATTGATAGCCGATAAATCTATACTAATATTATAAAGAGGAAAACTTTGTTTGTTTGTTTGGTTGTAATGGATAAACTCAAAAACTACTGAACCGATTTTAAATATTCTTTCACCATTAGAAAGCTATATTATCTGCGAGTAACATAGGCTATATTTAATCCCGGTGCGGGCAGCAGCTCCCACGGGACGCGGGTGAAACCGCGGGAAAACGGCTAGTATTTTATATACCTATGGTGTAGTTATAAGAAAAGGGATAGACCGATGATGCAGTTCACAAACCTATGATTCGTCTGACCAATTCTATGAATTTCCAACTTATGCTGATGTATTCATAATAAAACAGATATAATAATAGGTTTTCCTGCTATCATTGATCATAGTTTCCAACTACAATAAAATAGAGGTGTACATGTTAATAACGCAGAATATCATAATTAATTATAATTTATTCATAGGTGTCGGTTTTCCTTTAATTAGGAAAATGACTTTATAACAAAAGTGATTCTCTGAAGATTGTTGAGAATAGTGTGAATCAATAAGGAAATTAGTGTGGCGCCTGAAATTACTTGTAATAACTATGTTTTGTAATGTAATGTTTGAAAAATTGGTACCTACATACTACATAACATGATTTTCCTTTTACTACAGATATGCAAATACCTAGTCATAGTAATATCAACCAAAAACATTTGTCTCAAAATAACAAACTTCAGGATTAGAGTATCCGTTACAATGCTTTGAATTTCGAACGTATTTGATTGCCTGTACGAAAACTTGCTGGATGGTAATAGGTCCTACGACTCATTGCTTGATAGTACACTAAAAAGTTGAAACTTCTGTCAAATAGGTACCTACTTACATTTCACTAACATCTAGCTCAAATAACAATAATTTAATCACTTTTCTTTCCCATCTTACTACAGAGACATACAATTGAAGCGATGCATGATGCATATTTGATGAAAATATGATATCATGCCACTCATTAAGATGAATCAATATAAGGAAGAATAAATATATTATTACACCATTGTTCTAGAAAACCTACCAAGCAAATAAGATCACAACCTGGACTTTCAACAACATTTATTATTTTCTAGAAAAACGATTTGCGTAATTTATTTAAGGCGCTGACAGCACCAAATTAGCTTGTCTCAAACAATTATTTTGGCCAAATCTATACAGTTTTTGACGGCGAAAAAAATATATATTAATCTTGACCATATTTATGAGCACCCTGTTAAGTTCTAAACATATTAAAATATTATATCACGATACGAAAAAATTGTCGGGAAGCCGACCCCAACATAGTTGGGAAAAGGCTCGGAGGATGATGATGATGATACGAAAAAATTGTAAACTTACCTCTTAAAATGATCTTCCAACAAATATTTCTGTATTACTTATCAACGAACATTGATCATACGTAAATACAGAACTTGGTTGATTTTTATTTTTACTCAACTCATTTTAAAGCTATTTATTTATATTATGTGACGAACATCCCGTCATCAGGCTTCTCTTTCGTACCTAAGTATTTTGTTTTGAGTGCTGTCAGCCTCTTAACCAGGTGGTAACGTCATAACTATGATGGGGTAACCAGAATGATCGAGTAATCGTGATGTCATAGTTATATGAACAAGAGGTTATGACACTAAAGTCTTGGAAATCTTGAGGGAAAATCCTGGGAGTCATTTTATTGTGTTTTGAATAATATTAATAAACTCACACCTGTTTTCTTAGAACATACTGGGTCTGGAGAAGTCAATGCAAATAATTCAAGTTGAGAATTTGTTATTTTTATTAATAAGTAGATACTTCATATTGCTATTTGATTGGTCTAACACATTACAAAAAAAAAACGGCCAAGTGCGAGTCGGAATCACGCACGAAGTGTTCCGTATTGATTTATAAAACGGACAAAAAATCACGTTTTTATATGGGAGCCCACCAACATTTAGCGGCAACAATAACACATCATCTGTGAATTTCAGCTCTCTAACTATCGCGGTTCATGAGATACAGCCTGGTGACAGACGGACGGACGGACGGATAGAGGAGCGAAAACAATAGGGTCCCGTTTTAACCTTTGGGTACGGAACCTAAAAAATCACTTTATTTTAAGTCCTCAAATCACAGCTCCGATCGGTAATACCAACCTCATCTTCTATTCTATTAATAGGTTTATTATCTACAGGATATTCATGAATAGTGTGAAAGTGCCCACTGTCATAAAACCTCACACACACTATAGGAAATGGCGCCGGCCTCAAAGAGACGAAAAAGCCATAAAAAATAAGGAAGGAAATCGCAAAAACAAATGGCCTATATCAAGAATTACGTCGTTAAATCGTGCGATTAATTACTAATATTATAATACAAAGGGTAACTAATAGGTTTTTGTTGTACCTTAACTAATATTATAATTATAAATACAATTTGTTTGTCTGTTACTCTTTCATAGTTCAACATTACAAATTAGATCATTTTTCGTATGAGATAAAGAAGGATTATATGAACAGTTATTAGCATATTTTTTGGCCTTAATATATCATGTATTTGCATCAAAACACGAGTGAAACCGCGGGCACCATCTAGTGATCTACACAATAGGGTTACGTGGATATTGGTGACAAACAAACAAACGACAATAAATTAGCAATTCCGAAGGTTTAGCTTCGGTAAATCACCGCGATACACGCATGCCCCTCAACACCGGACGTTAATGCCTTTTTGTCTTAGACTGTGTTATGTGCTGGATAAGAATGCACTTGGAAGTTTCAGGTTTAAGATCTTTAATTTCTGATTAACAAATTATGTACGTATGTAAGTTTGAATATATAAATAAGTTTTAGATTTTGACTTAATGCCAAAAAATCGGAAATATTATAACATATGACTCACACGATAAGTAAATCCAGAATTAGGATAAAATACCATATGAAAATCCAATTAAACATTTCTGTATCAGACACAATTGTTGTCTGCATTTCAAGATAATACAGCAGCAGTATTACTTCAGTATTTTTTGCTCATAGATCCAAAAATACCTTTACACTCCGTTTCCTTTCAGACTGTTCCAAGTAAAATAGGTTAGAATGGATGTATTGATTTTTTTATACTTAATCTAAAAAAATACCATTCCTAATGCTACTACACTACAAACTATATATCTCCTACTACTTTTCTATGGCTCAGTTTCCTTATCCAGTATTCCTCAATCCCCACTCATGAATACACATTTATAGCGAGAAAATGTTAATAGAACAACACAATAGATTTCCACTGGCGATACCGGCCGATTGATATCGTTTTGAATAATTATCTCTGCTAGTTATAAAACTGACACAAAGCTACTATTATTTACAAAACGATTGATACACGAGTGTTATCCGGTGACTTTGTTCGAAAGCTCCAATTACTTGGATTTATTGAAATATCTTAACACATTAATTTACTATGTATTTAGTAAATTAATGGAATTTGTATATTTTGTTTAAAGGGTAAAGTTTAAAGTAAGATAAAAGAGATATTAGCTAGGAAAAGCTACTGGATATTTAGAGTGTGTTAAAATATGGATTCATAAAACTGAACACTGATGCTAAAGTTTTGGTACTAGAAGAATACTTCAGCTTTTAGATGACGTGAAAAGTTATGAAATTATAAGTGGCGCAGTCTAAACAGAATCAATTTTAGCAAATGTATCTCAAAGCTATATCTATCTTTCAATGACCCAGAATGTCTATCTTACAGAAAGTCCATTGACGCTGCCAAATTCGAAGCAATGATAAATAGTTACGTACTGAAATGTAACAAACAATCCCACAATTAAACCATCTATTAACAATCACTAAGATATCGTATCTACGATAAATACCAGTAATTAAGTCAGTTACAATAAGCGCATACATTTATATCAATGTACCATTTATTATGGCAATGCAACAACCTTTGATGTTCAGATAGGAACCCATGGTGTATCGGACAGAAACGTGTGTTAATGTCGTGAGATCGATGCTAGAACTAATTATTATTATTTTTCATCTTAAATAGGCTGTTGATTTTATCAATACATCTATGATGATATAATAGAGAAGACTTTTTTTGTTTGTTTGTGTGTATCCTAAAGGCCTATCTGGTACCTATCTGTGGAGATCTAAGGGGGAAGGCCTATGTTCAGCAGTGGACGCCCTATGGCTGAGATGATGATGATGAAAGGCTTCAGAACTACTGAAGCGATGTAAGAAAATCTTTCATTGTTTGCTGCACTATTACATACACATTATATAGCTACACTACTCTAGAGTAACATACGCTATATTTTATCCGGGTATGGGCAAGTTTCCCGGGACGCGGGAGAAACCGCAGGAAAATAGCCAGTCTTAAATAGGCTGTAGATGTTATTATTTATGTGGTAAAGTAATGTTAAGTCGTTAATGTGTTTATCTGTTTATGTGAATGCCATCTTAAGGTTCATCTTTGATTGTAATATACTTTTAAATAACAATGCAATAATGGTGCCCTTTAATAACTAAAAGATTTAAATCAAAACTCTTCTTCGGCTGTTGGGTAACAAAATAAGCTTAATTATGATACAATTAGACCTTCTTATCTTCACTCTAAATACTTCTAAACAGACTTTTGATAGCAGAATAGAATGAATGACATCTAAACTGAGGAGAACATCATTATAATTAGCTATATGCAGTGACCATAGTAAGATATCGAAATATTTTTTAAGAATCATACTTTATTATTCTCTCTTCTCTTCACTAGTATCCTCCATTTTATGCTGGAAATCTCCTAAAATGGACAAAACATTTTTTATTTCATTTGTGATATAGACTATGACCCGCGTATTGAAGTAACCGGGCCTCGTATTAAAAATAATGCATTACTTTCCTATGATACACTTGCCCAATAGTCACCGAGACCGATAGATAATATACTAATCTGTTTTTCAAAACATTGTGGTATGAGTTAGGTGTCCTAAATTGAGTCGATTTACAACTGACAACTTGTATTTTTTTTATCTTTTATATAGAAAACATTGGAGTTGAAATAGAGATTTTAAGATGAAAATGAAAAGACGTTACTCATGTTGCAAAAGTGAACGAACTTTTAAAATATATCCAGCTATGTAAAATATCTGAATGGATGGGCGATCTTTGCATACATACAGACCACCAGCGCCGGCACGGTAGCCCGGGGTCGCAGGTTCGATCCCGTGCAGGACGCGCATAAATATTGTTTCGTCTACAACAATCCCGATCATTTTTGTCTTTATTTATTGAAAGCATGCACTACCATTGTCATGAAAGGAACGTGATCTCCTTACATTGTTACTTACGGGAACACAATGTTATAAACTTATTAAGTTTATGAGTTTTGAGGTTAATGTTATTGATAGATAAGTTTTCCTTTAAAATAATTTATTATATTATTATTTGGTTAATAAAACAATAGATTTTTAGTTCTCGCATTTATTTGCGAAAAAAAAACTAAAATTCATATTTCATCTACAATCACGACAAAATTTAAGGCACACAATATTTTATTCTGGTTGGACTGGTAGGAGCATGCGGCATCCCTTGACTATTGCTATGAATTTTATCATCATTATATTTTTAGGACTTGCCACATTTTTTTCACAAGTAACTCTTCAAAATACAGTTGATATTTTATTTTAATGCCTATGTCATAGAATCCCTAAATCTTTGTAAGTGTTTAAAAGTTCTAAGGCCCAATTTTTTATATTTTACACTTAGGGAGACCTATAATTTAAAATTGCCAAGCTTACAATAGCTTGGCTAACGTAAGTTTACTCTCGTATGGAGTGACGGAGTGACAGGCGAGGCGGCTCCTGTGACCGCTCCAATCAATTTGTAGGGCCACAATACGCAATACATCGCGCCAAACTAACTGGCTCACACCGATGCAGGGCTATTCTGTACTAAGTTAGGAGGTATTTTTTGAGATTTTAGACGTGACATGTTTTGGTAAATGTTATCATAAAGTATATTTCAAACATGATGGGACACAGCTCTAGTACAATAAATCATATTAAAGAAGAAATGAATGAGAAGTCGCATGTCGATAAATGATCCCTTTGTCTCAAATCAAATACACCTTAAGTATATTTTCTTGTGAAATGAACTCTTTCTTTAAATTCAGCAATATTTATATAATCAATTCATTGTGATTAATTCTCAATGAAAACTATCTTGACTATTGTGATTAAAATATACTACTTCATATATAATTTCAGGTAAATATTTTAATGAAGTTTCAATGCACACGCAAAAAAAACTGGTATATTTTTTTCTCTACAACGATTTTCACGAAAAAAAAACACCCATTGTAATATACATAAACCACCAGGGCACACAAGCAGGTTACAATCCAAATCACCACACATACTTTACCCATCCCATTTCTCGCAGAATATCCCACCTCACCGGGTGTCTCATACAAGATGCATAGACCGACGCTGCGCAGGAGTCGCTGTGTTGTGCCGCTAATGAACGCAAGTGCTCATTACTGCTGCGTAACGAGACCGCACACATTCGATGCTCGAGTCAACACATTCAATATTTAGATTGATGGGATTGGTGAGCGAGCTGCGACTGAGAAAATTAGTGTTTGGTTTTTGAGAAGAAAAACATTTAGTCACTTTAGTAATAGACGGGCAAGATTTTAAATTCATGATTATTTACTGTGTACTCTGCATCATAATATCTTAACATTTTATCTACACAATTTTCTCGTAAATATCAAAACTTCAACAGTCAACTTGGTTAATCATTATCCACATTACTGCTTAACATTTCTCAATTATGTTGGGTTCGGCTTATAATAAAATCGGATACACTAGACTCTGTACTATGTTTTATAATAAGTCAATATTATTGTAATGTGAACAAAACTATTGAAATAGTCACAAAATATTGATTTATTATTACAAATAAAGTTGACTATCTATGCGATCTCAAAACTTTACGGTGGAAGAATTGCGTAGAGGCTTGGCTTTTTTTTACATTTAATGTTTTTGATGGGATCCCACTTACCTGGGCAATGTGATATCCCCTGGTAAGACTGTTTATTACCATGCACAAACATAGCCTTAAAATTCAAGTAATACTCCGGGAAAACAGCAAAGAGCATTACCTATTCAAAACAAATGACAAACGCTTAAACCTCATAACCATGTTACCATAATTATGAGAAACATAAATAAGACAATATCAGCCGTAAATTAAATTCCAATGAACACTATTATTATCATATATCACGTGGCAGGCAAGGCTTAGCGTAGAAGCAAACTGTAGACTTTTAGTCGGCCGATAGTTTGTTTGGGCTCATGAATCATTTATTTAAACTTTATTCGCAGGCATCAATGGCCTATAGAAAAATACCTCAAAAACTAATGTATATATGTTATATAAAAATCTGTTTGTAAATAAAAACTTAAATCTAAGTTAGTAACACTTCACTAGGTATGCACTATGTCACCGTGCGGTCCTATGGCACTTGTCCAGTCACTATGAAGATGAATGGTAGTTCCGTGCATTGGAGAGCACGTTAATGTCGGTCCTGCGCCTGATCTCTTTCCGGTCGTGTCGGATGCCCTCCCATCGGGCTATGAGAGTGAAGGAATAGTGAGTGCACTTGTGTCTGCGCAAATGCTCGTGCACTATAATATGTCCTGCGCAGCTGGCCGCCGTGGCCGAAATCGGCCGTGGACACCATTATTTAATGGTAGTACGCACATTACTAAGATCAGATACTTATCTGATCCCAGACCGTGTGATTTTTTTTATTGCAATAATTATTTTCTAACAAAAAAAATATTTGCCAACCATCTGGTCAACTGTCGGCCGACTATTAAGTCTCCAGTGTGCAGTGCACTCTTTGACTTATGGCGGATAAATATTATAATTTGCGTTACTACGTACTAGCAATAAGATTCACTTACGCTTACGTCTAAATTTCAATAGAGTGGAGCCGGTATTTTGTGATATTCTATGATATTGGTTGCTGTTAGAATAGTTGGCGGGGCCGTTTTTGAAAATATTGTTCTTTGGATAGCATCAAACAATTTCAATAAAAAACTTTGAAGACAAAGCTATTTCTAATAAGTCGTCGCGTCTATGCGTCATCGATTTGGATGTTATATTGCCAATCAAATTAGCAAAAAAGAAAGCTCCTTCCAGAATCTTTGAAATACTGTTAAAGCAAATCAAAGGTAGAATATTAATGAATATTTTTTTATGAAATTTAAGCAATGGGACAAAAAGATATGTTATGGGCTTATCTCTATTTCCCATATAACTCGAGTTAAGGAATAGGTATTTTCACTTATAATACCACAAGAGCTTCAAAATTATCGGGAAATGCCAGATAATTTTGAAGCTCGTGTGGTATTCGGGGGATTATTTTTCCGTCCCAAATGTCGGCCACAACCTGTCAGTTTGACGTGTGGTTAATTTGACTGGATCATGTTTTGTTTTTTATATATAGCAACTACCAGAGAAAATATTCAAAAATTATCAGTATAATACCATGTAGGTTGTACCACGTGACGTCGAATGGTGCAATTCTATTGGTCGATATTTGGGTCGGAAAAATAATCCTTACAATTTAAAAAGTTCGACATATTTGGACCCCGTATTTTTCAATAAGGATACAACTCGTTGATGCGGAGGAGGTGCTTACGTTGCATAATATCAGTAATTTGCTCTTATCAACTAGTTCCAGGGAAGAATCTGGATGTGACCTCTGTCCGCGATAAATAAAATTACTGTCCAACGTGTTTCAAATCATAGTTTTTTTGTTCGTAAGACTTGATAGAAAATACTGCAAAACATTATTTGTGTTACCTACGCTATTTCCTCATTCATCATTTTAAAATAAACTAAGCTACCTATGTATTTTTTTATCATTGCATTGAACGTGTACAAATATCCATTTCTGGAGGAAGGCGGTGATGATTTAAATTTTCTGTTTACTATTGGAATATAATTGTTTATATATTACCACTAGTATATGTAGATACATACATACCTGCACTGGACCATCATAAAAAAACCCTCTGCTATTGTTATTTCAAAAAACTGCAATTCAAACCCAACAATACAAACCCAACAATACAAACTTACAGTTATAAATACAATTAAAGTAAAAAATCTCATAAGATAAAATTCCTAAGGAGCGCAGCATTGTTTCCAAACATATGTATATATTCGATATAAATGCCCATTCCTGTGAGGATTTTAATATTCTATTTGCTGTTGGAATATAACTGTTTTTTTTTCAATTAATGTTAATATTTTTTCCAAGATTAATTTTAATGCTTTGTTAGTTTGACTCAACATTAAAACAGAAAGTAAATGTTAAGACTATAAAATTGTTTATTCTGAAATATTGTCAATGTATCTAGAGAGGACTATGATTTTAGCAAACCCTCTGAGCACTTACGACTGTATTAAAAAAAAATTCAATGCAAACCCTACAATACAAACCTACAGTTACCCTAAAACATACAATTAAAGTACAAAATCTCATAAGATAAAATTCCCAAGGAGCGCAGCATTGTTTCCGAACATATTCGATATAAAAACGCTATTGTAATACGTAGGAGAAGGAAAGTGGTGTCGGCGTAACGCGAGGCTACCCCGGACGCGTGGCTATGCGATTCATATGTGTAGGGATGCGCACGAGTCGATAAAGGGAGGTTTTGTTACGGTTGATTTTGATTGCTGTGAAATTGATAGTAAAGGAGTAAGAGTTTTTTGTATTTTTTGTTTTGGTTGTACAAAAAAATACATCTTAAATAATTACACGTATTGGTTTAAAGTGTGGTTTAATTATTTTCGGACTTCATAATTCTTCTCGACTTTGTGTTTTCTTGTTTCGAAGAATTGATATGAGAAATAAAAAAACAATCTTTTGTTTTAAACAAAACCAGGTTTCAAAAACTAGCTGCTAAACCGATCATCTTATTCTCTACATGTAATTAAGTAATCGTAAACTTACCTATTAAAAGCATACATACTAAACTCAAGTCAAATTTTAATAGTCAAATAACATTTTATTCATAAAACCCAAGGCTCCCAGCCCTACGCATCTCATATGTTTTATTGTACGCTCAGCAATGTGCGTGGAATACTCCGAGCGCGATAAAACAATCCAGTGAGCGCGTGCCTTACAATGCCACCGAAGCAATGCGTTTTGACTGAGATTACCCGATTACTTTGCCCAGATTGGATTTAAACGTGGAGAACAAAATCACTAACGGACGTGCCATAACGAAGAATCTCCTGAGAAAGTAGTGGGACTCTTGAAACTTGTGTGTTAGGCAACACTACGTGCTTCTCATTTCACTAGTCAGTGGCAGAATCATCGACATCAGCGTCGACAATTTTCTATAAAGAAAAATAGGATAGAATAGAAGTAGCGCGCCAAAATGCGGGTGAACGGGAAACGAGGAACGTTACTGATTCCACCATTATACGCCTTCTTTGGCCCCGACCATTTTTCCTATAATCATATATAGGTACCAAAAATCTTTGAAAGATATCTAAAATACTCAAACGCCTCGTTAGTTCACCCGTAGCTGGTGGTTTTGGTCATGCCCACCGTACGACTTTGACCTAGGATAAGGCGCCTGACCTACCTCCATTATGGCAGGTCCGCTATATTTTTTCCTCTGTGGATTGAAATATAATTCAGTAAGCATGTAAGTGTGGTAGAAAATGTAAAATTGATGGATGCTATTCTTCTATGATTCAGACGGCTCGTTTGAGAGTAAATGAAGAATTTTATACTGGAAGTGGGTTTTCGTTTTGTTCTTTTATCCTGTTGTTTTTGATGAGAAAGGTTCTTTTATTCAATATTTTCAATAAAACTTTGCCGTAGCATTCAAAAGTTTGACAAGGTATAGCTATGTAAAAAATTCATATAGGTACATTCCTAACCTGATCAGAAATGTTAAATAAGGGGGCGTAGAACTATTGCTTATCATCCCTAGAACCTCAATAAGGTCGAATGTAACGTCCGCCAATTTTGCACGGTCAACATTTTTCCGATCCCTTCCAACTTTTTTCAAAAACAAAACCAGAGACCAGCTGCAAAGCCGATCGCCTTATTCCTTACTTATATAAAGGTATTCTAAAAATCCTTCATAGAGTTTTTGTGAAGCTTTGTAAAGCATTCTACTCTATCTCAATTGACCATCCTTTTTATAGTTCGGACTCACCATTTTTGATAGACCCCCAATAACAGTGTATTTACCCGCCGTGGGACATACCTTGTTCGGTCCAAGGGGGGATGGGAGGTCAAGTTATGTCGGTTAGCTTTCAAACACGGATTGGACGCATCGTATCAATTTAGTTGAAAACGCGAAGGTATTTTAAGAATGTCGGAAGTGAACCCTTTACAACAGAAGATTGATGGCAGGCGGTTGTGTTTAATGACGTACTTATTGATTGTATTTAGAATAATGTTTTGAGATAACATAAATCTTTGGTCTGGTTACAAGTGCTACTGCTTAACATATGTGTAGTTTTGGATATTATTTGGATTTTACTATATCATATAGCATTTTTATCAAGTACTTCTCTGTAAGATAGCTGGGAATTTCGACTAATGGGAACCAGACGGAATTTTCAGTATTTTAAGGCCCCATCAACCAACAGTAACCCATGTAAAGATTTCTTAAAGGACGCAAGTAAAATCAGTATTAAAAATAATAGTCAGATGAATAATATGGAAATGCATACTTAAGTAAGTTATGTACGCATAAGATACTACATTATCGCTAGTTCTATCCATGTCAAGTTATTTTACATTATTCAGGTGTTTGTTTGGAAAACGAATGTCACTACGCTATTTTGGAAACATGAATAATTTCCAAATCCGAGCAATCTTCCATTTTTTTCAACAACACAAGAGAAACAAAATTCTACCTAATGAAGCAACACTACCCATCAATGAGGAGTAAGAATTCAAACTTTTTACTCGAAACTTTTTCTCGTATCTAATTGGTCGGAATGTAGTTGGCATGCCAGGCGCTCGAAGCACGTCGTTGTCACAGTCCAGTAGGTGCCAGCTATGTCGGCCATCTTAATTAATTTCATGGCGACATAATGTAGGCGGTTTTTATTAAGATGAACATTAATTGAGTTAATTTTCCTGTCTGTTTGTTTTAGTAAGCGGTTTGGTTGATTGGTTGGTTTGTGATTTGACTGAATTTAACTGCCAAATTATACTTGTGTTGTTGGTTTGAGTTGTTGCTCTGGCTTTAGTCCTACATTGTGATGGGGTCCGCTTTCTGTATCCTCTTTTCCACTTCGCTCTTTCCTAGATATCATTCTCTTCGAGCTTGCAACTTTTCATATAGGTATTTTTATACAACTGATGATTTTTAACGATCGAATATAATAATATCAAGCATTAATATCTTAATACAACACCCCGCATATATTTGACTTTGAATAGACCCAATCTTATCGTATATAAACACTGTTATTTAATGTCTATATTTCAATCAATGATCGCGACAAAAACATATTTCTTAAAATGCAGACTATTAAATCCAGTGTTGCCAATTACGTCACAAATACTAGTTCGCATTTTCCTCAGTTACATAACCCAACCTTTACCATTAGCATGTACTCCACTTTTCCTACTAAACTATTACGATCACGCTGACATTCAATCAGCGATGATAAGGTTTGCTAACGGCCCGAGAATCCCTTGATTATTATTATTTATTTATAACAGGTATATCCTCCGAGTCTGTTTCCCCAACTATATTGGGGTCGGCTTCCAGTCTAACCGGATGTAGCTGAGTACCAGTGCTTTACAAGAAGCAACTGCCCTGCCTGACCTCCTCAACCCAGTTACCCGGGCAACCCAATACCCCTTGGTTAGACTGGTGTCAAACTTACTGGCTTCTTACTACCCGTAACGACTGCCAAGGATGTTCACAGCCAGCCTGGACCTACAGTTTGTATTAAAACTACTCAGATGTTCCAAATTCCTTCAGAAATATTACCTACCGAATCCAAATTTTCCCCAGAGCAAACCTTACATAACCCAGCCTTTACCATTAGCTGTTACTCCACTTTTCCCAGTAAACTTCGATCTGTTTCGCCGTAAATCTCCAGTACACGAGGCTACAAATTACGCGAATATCGCCGGTGATATGGCTCGGTATCGGTTGCCATGGCAACGGGCGTGAGAAACCTTCGGTCAATGGTGCCCGATGACCTTTGGTGGTCAATTGTGTATGGGATGTGCCTTTTTTGTGTTGTGGGTTCTAATGTTTGTGGGTTGGGTTCTTTAGTGAATTGGGTTTACTGTTTGATTAAATAAATAAAATAAAACTACTTCTATGATACTTCTGTAAAATAGACAAATTATAACTATATGTATTTATTTACTAGCTATATGTACTTATTATTTACTGTATGTATGTATTGTGTAGTAGCTATTTGTTTCAGTCTTATTTTATTCATGTAATTTTCAAACGCAATTTCAACACATTAAAGATCAAAAGTTTGGTAGCCATTAGTCTTTACAAATTGGTATTCTTATATCAATAAAAAAATGTGTTATAAAGAAAAGGTTTTAATTATACTCAGGAATGTAACTATTTCATTTTAGATTGAGGGTGTATATGTGGATAAATTAATAAAAAAATAAATTATCGGGAATGGAATTAGGTAAATATTTAAGTAATGCATATTTTACTTGTGTTACATTATGTATTTCCCTCCTTTTTTCTTTTAGGTGTTAAATACTTACGTTAAAACAAAAGAACCCCGCTGTACATAGTTTCCGCACTAAGCTAAAGCTAGTGAGCATTCCTAGGAGTAAGTAAAAGATCAGTTATCTGTTACTACATGGTGTGAATCCAGAACTTTCTAACACTTAACTTATCTGCGTTCGTTTAACTTTGAATTCTTCTATTTTTTGCAAACCAAACTACTTGTAAAACAAATTAACTTGTAGACTAAAAATATTTGTAACATAAAATTATAACTAAAAAGTTGATATTTTATCTAAAACTGGGTCTGCATTGCTGGCATTTTACGTCGTTGAATATTTTAGATTTGTTTTTTTATTTACTGTTCTTATTTGTTGTTTGTCTTTTTATCTACTAAAGGATAAGCGTTTCTGTGAATTTAATAAACCTAAAACTAAGGGAAAGCCTCTTTGTTACATTATTTAAGTTTTATAGATAATTATTAAGTTATTTACTAAGTACGAGTAAATTATTAATTATTTCTTCTGCAATGTATATCGTTTAATCTAGTGGTATTAAAATGAGTAAGACAATGTTTTTTTTTTAAGAAAGTAATATATTAAAATCCCTTGTAACTAGTCTAAAACTTAATATTAAAACTTTCATGTGACTTAATATAGATAGTTAATTGACTTTCTGAAAGTCTATAGTGTGATATTTAAATTAATTTTTAAAGACGTATTTTTAAAGGCAGCAGTTATTTTTGTAATAGTAATTTATATCATACTATCGTATACAATGTTTATTATAAAGTAAATAGGCTACTTTATAAAAACCCCAGATTTTATTCACAACTTTTTTCACATCAATTTACTTGTATAGAGAACTTATTAATGTTTTTACCTATATATCAACAACCGCCACCATTTACCGGAACTTGAGGTCAATGACATATTATTTTAAACTTGATCTATATTTCACAAAAAACTAAACAATTCGTCCAAAAAACGCAATTGATTACCTCTCTCTCTATAAATAGGTCCCATAGCAATTCAACAAGCTAGAAAGAGATAGGTATAGTTTGTCGGTGTGTCGCCGCAATGGGCCGGCTTTCGCGTTGAACCGTGACGACCGTTCACTTCGCAGCGGAGTTGACAAACGCAGCGGAACAACAAACCTATTGTCGTCTCTTTCACACAGTATTTTTTTACGTCGACTGTTGACAGTCATGTGTGACGTAACGCTCGTAAAATCATCAAGGCTATATATTATCAGGGTGATAATTTTACACACGGTGTGAAGTTTTTGACAGCCATCAAATTTATTGCCCACTGAAATTGAGTTTTATTGGTGTTTTTTGTCACGATTTTTGCTGTATTAGGTATTATTTTTAGTTTTTGTTGAAATTTATGTTAAATGGTGTTTTTATGTTAAATATTTTAGGTAGATAACTAGGACTAACTTAAAACAATATTTTACCAAAAGTGGTTTTTGGTGATTTAGTATTGTTTTGTGCGTTGATGTCTTTTGTTCTATAGAAGCTTTTAGCTTCGAGCTTTAGAATTAAAAAACTTGGCGAGCTTTTGAATGTATTTCAGTTAGGAATATTCTTGCTTAGGGAATTGATTAGACATGGTGGGTGATGTTAAAAAGTAAGTTTCTAGAGATTGAATGCTCGGAAACTGAATTAATTAGCACATTCGTGAAGGACGATAAATTCAGGAATTAAAAAAATAAATATTACGAAGTATGTTGAAATGCTGTGCCAAAAATTACTGTATTAACAAAAAATATTAGGTTGAGGCAAGGGTTATATTAAATAAGCTATGTAGGTTCACTGTCTTAAAAAGCGAATATCAAAACAATAGAAAACATTTTATGCTCAAATATTAATTTAATCATTGAAAGCACTTAGGTTCCTAAATATCATGTTCTAATTTTCTTCGGAGAATCAACTAGCTACATAAACAGCAAGTACCTAATAGGTATTGAACGACTAAATAAAAAGAATATTTTGTAGGTAAATCATGAAACCGTATTTATAAAACAAAGCCATTATTCTCAAAGAGGTTCTATCAAAGCTAAACACTATAGACAAGCTGATAGTGAAAGTAACATCTCTATCGAAGATACCTTTGTCACGGCCTTTACCTAGATATTATCATCAACTACTTAAGTATACTGATTCTATACTATACAGTCGCTTTTGTTCATCAAAATGTCATCATCATCATCATCATCTCAGCCATAGGACGTCCACTGCTGAACATAGGCCCCTTAGATCTCCACAGATACCTGTTGGAATACATCAAAATGTATTTCAAGAAAAATAATATACATTTTACATACAGTAAGAAATAGTGTAAATAACTCTAATTAACATAAATAAGTCCAAAAGTCAAACATACAAAACTTAATGAAAAATAATGTTACCACTTAAAGTAACAAATGACCAACAAATCGATCAAACGCATTTGAGTCGAACACGTGGCCGTTTGAACGTAACACACCTAACACAATTCATTTTCATTGACACAAGTACTTTGAAATAACACAAAAAGCATTCTCTCGATTCACTACGGCTCACAGATGCATAGAATAATCCCATTAAAAAAATAAAATAACCACTCAAACGTCAGAATTTAAAAAAAAGAAAAGTTGGGTCATCAGTCAGTGATGATGCCTCGGACCGTTAGGCCGTCAACACACGATCTACATATCGGAACACTTCGTCCTTTCCGTGAGAAAATCTTTTAGAATCGACAGTTCTAATGCATCCTCGGAGGCTGTGAGCGGAGGTTTCGTAGGTCGAAAAGCGCGCGAACTCAGTGTGGCGCCGATGCCCGTGCGCACAGCACGCTCACACGACTGCGCGTGCGCACCACGCGACCTGTCAACCAGTTCCGACTTCCTCGGAACACTGGCATATTGACTTTCAACAAAAATGGAACGGATGACTCTCGACCTCTTTGCTGTTGATTTGACTTAACTTTTTTTTCTATTCCAATTTTTAAATTTAAAAGGGTGAAGTGACATTTGTTTTTTGAGGTTCTATTGCAGAGGTTTATATGTATAAATATTTACACAGAGTGTTCTGAATTCAGTGCTAAACAGTGCCTAAGGTCCGCTTGTTTTGTTCAGTGGTGCCAAGGGCGTGAATTTTGACTGTTTGAAGTGTGAACTGTGGGTAGTTGTGGACAGTACAGTTAGCTGAAAATTGTGTGTTTCATTTGTTACCCAACTTATTTACATTGCTTGGAATATACTCCTGTTGCATAAGGATTACTCATTCATTACAACTCGGTAAGATATCCTTTTCCTATTTTTGTTTCATTTATGCGGATAATTGGTTGCACAGCTGAACATCTAAGCAGAAATGGAAATTTTTCAGTTTTCAGACAACTTTTTTTTGCATCTACCTACATCTACTGTATTACTAGTAGCTAATTAGGTTATCAACTGGATACTACATACTATTACTACAATATCGTAATCATTTTCATGTTATTCCAAGTTTTAACATTATCACATCATGAAGAAGCAAAAGACATTCATGGAAAAATGTAAAACTTGAGGACATATTTCTAATATTCTTTCAGCGCAAAATATCTAAACCAAAAGTTTTTGCGGCCAATCCGGAGCTACTTTTTGAGCAAAAACTCTTCAAATCATTCTATGCTATACTTATTGTTACTTATTTAAGATTGTTAAAGTTTAATGTTTACCACATTGTTTATGTGGTATATAAAAGTTAACACTTTTACTTTCGTTGTGATCGTTTCTTTATTATCACGCGTATACTCTACCCTTTTTCACTGCCTTCATTGCAGTTTGTGATTTTCATCATCATTATCATTTATCATAACTTAGTACAGTATGGGAACTCAGCTGCATCTAGTTAGATTATAAGCCGATCCCAAAATAGTTGGGAAAAAAAACTTGGGAGATGATGATGATCACTTAGGTTTAGGTGTACCATTGATCTTTTCATTTTGCCTCACTTAAGTCTTTTTTCTTCTAAGCATGTCTACATCAACAAAAACGTGCCCTCCGAATATCGGAGGGCACGTTAAACTGCTATCTCTGCACTTCTGTCACAGTCGTTACTGGTAGTAAGAAGCCAGAAAGTCTGACAAAGGGTGTCAAGTTATCCTGGTAACTGGGTTGGAGAGATTAAATAGGTAGTCGCTTCTTGTAAAACACTAGCGCTCTGCAGCATCCGTTAGACAAAAGGCCGGCCCCAACATAGTTTGAAAATTTCTAGACTAAGTTCTAGGA
Organism: Helicoverpa armigera; assembly: GCF_030705265.1. Classification (NCBI taxonomy): domain Eukaryota; kingdom Metazoa; phylum Arthropoda; class Insecta; order Lepidoptera; family Noctuidae; genus Helicoverpa; species Helicoverpa armigera. The sequence goes on along the minus strand of NC_087142.1, from coordinate 6,336,765 downwards.
ATTGTTCTGTTGTATTTACTTGTCATCCTTTCTTTCTTGAAAGCCTTTTATTACATGCTTATTTATCTTGTAAAGCGTAAACTCCATCATCCGTTCCCTTTAAGCATCTATAAGCCTTACAATTATTATCACAGCTAGCTGTTCCCCGTTAACATCCGTAGCTCGGGAAAACTCACTACTTCCCGCAAGGGTAAAAAGTAGACCTACATTATTTTTCAGGTTCTAAACTATCTGTTTAGCAAACTTCATTAAATCACTGCTGCAGTTTTTTCGTGAAAGCGCGACAGCCAGAAAGACAGAGTTACTTTTTGCATTAATAATGTTATTAGTAAGTGTAGTAATAGTACAGATTCATGTGTTTCAGTCTCACTCATTACAGTACATGCTTTTCTAAATTTCTCAGTTGTTCAAACCCTTCTTTGATTCGTTACATGTTCTTATAGGTAGACTAGGTCAAGGCTTTCTTTTGTAAGCATCTTCACTTTATGCTTGTCATGACGTCTTTATATATAATACGGCTGTAGAAATAATTCGCATTTGTTTGGTCTTGTTGTTCTGGAATAAAGCGTGCAAGCGTGGTGATTAATGCTCAACCCTTCTCCCTGTGAGAGGAGGCCGCAGCCCAGCAGTGGGACGACAAAAAAGGCTGTAACAGTTGTTCTGGAATAATCATCCTTTGTTCATCTTATGCCCAAGTTTTATATTTATGGTAGTTTTTGCTAGAATCAAAAGGATATAGCCCAATAACTTTTCAAAGTTTAAAAAGTTCTATGATGACAACAATTTAATTATAAGGTTACAATCCTCTGCATCGTGTAGCTAGTTTAAATCTTAACAATGGCATACAGTTTAAGAAAGAATATATGTATAAGAATATCTGGGGTCGAAAGAGTTTACTTTACAAATAGTTTTCAAATATGATTGCTTCCTTACCATTGGCATTACAATAATTTTGTGATTGCAGACCACTTAACCTTTTCACTATAAAAGCCGTGAAAGGTACGTTAATTTGACATAGCGCAAAAATGTCTGTCACTTCAAAACTTAACTTGTTTTTATTTGTTTGAAATTGTTTCAAACAAATTAGTCGTTTTTGTTTGACATCTAAGGTGACATTTAAGTGGCCTAATGTCGGTCTTAATATATCTGTTCTGCAAATGTCTAATTTACCGCAAGTTTTTGTAAATATTTGGCTCCAGAATTCTACTTACTGCACTCCTGATTAATGGCTAAATATCTAAAAAAAAACAGATCTGACATCTCAAAAACCACAACAGATAAGTGTTTGACGACCTATATATTATTTGTAATTTGCCATAAGTCATAACCTTTACCCGAACCGGATTTACAGTATAGTACCTATTTACTTAGCGTATACACTACGCACTAAACACTAGGGGGGCAAAAAGTTTAACACATGGATTAAACCGTATTGTTGCATTTCTGACAAGTTTCTTTGATTCTATGTATAAAATAAGTGAACTCGACAGTCATAGATAAAATAGAATTCATAAAGATTGGCATTACAGTTCAAGAGTAATAACGATTGGAACAGGAAGACTAATGCGCGCTAGTTGCAATTTAGGACTTTCCTCTCAACATTGAAAATATCTGTTATATCTTAATTCGTTTTCAAACATTAAACTAAATCTGTCATCAAAATAACAGAACATTTAGACACATTAAGCAATTATTACACGGAGCCATACCAAAACGACCACAGACCAATTTACTAACAGCATTTACAATGTTTTTACACCATAGAGGATAATGGGGACCTACCCATCTAATTGAGATAAAAAACCCATAGGTATATAGCAACCACAATAGCTATAGGTATAGCAAAGAATAATACAAGTCTATTCATTTGTTTTTTGTGTCTATGTTATTTAATAGGTCAAACAAATGACGCGTCTACTCGTTTTGTTGATCTGCTTTTTTTTGTTTTTGATTTTCATTTGTTGTACAATTTTGAATTGAGAATATGACAACTACTATAATAATTCTTTTGTTTTCTTAGTTGTAAGGGGGTAAGATAGATTGAAACATTCTGAAACCATTTTCCTTCATCAAGTACTGAAGATTATATCATAATTTTCTTTTCTCTTCAGAAGAGAAAAGAAAATTTATTGAAATACATATATCATAATTTTCCCCAAGCACATCTTAAACTATTGAGGAAGTTATAAAATTCTACACAGTTGCTTTTCGCAAGGAAATTACAACGTCATAAAGTGTAGCCGGCTTAATCAACCTAAAAAGGCTATAAATCATCATGTAATTATTGCCAAAAACATCTTCACTATAAGAAATTAACTATGTTTGATATACAACGTTTTACGATTATAACTTATTTATTTTATTACAGTGTCATTAACTTGTTGAGTTAACCATGTACATCATTAATATATATTCTAATAAAGTTGTAAAACCTATCGCTTCTATATAAAACAAATATAATTTTGGAAACCGGTTAAAATACGGTTTCTTTAGAGTATCCGCACACCGCAAAATTTTATTCGGCCGATAGTTTATTTGGGCTCATAAATCATAGGAAGATGGGTAGTAGTACGCACATTGCAAATATCAGGTATTTAGCCGGTATCAGAACGACTGAAAGCTTTGAAAGTAGGTATATCTTAGACACCAATGACTGTGTTTCGGATGGCACGCTAAACTGTAGGTCCCGGCTGTCATTGAACATCCTTGGCAGTCGTTACGGGTAGTCAGAAGCCAGTAAGTCTGACGCCAGTCTAACCAAGGGGTAATGGGTTGCCCGGGTAACTGGGTTGAGGAGGTCAGGCAATCGCTTCTTGTAAAGCACTGGTACTCAGCTGAATCCGGTTAGACTGGAAGCCGACCCCAACATAGTTGGGAAAAGGCTCGATGGATGGATGTTTAATCTGCAGTGTGCGGGTGTTCTTAATCTTATCTTTGTTTTGAAAACTTAAGTGTTTAGAAGATTTGTGGGAAATTAAGTCATTGATATCGAATACTGTTTAATATTTAAAGAGCATTAGCGGCTGATTGATTTAAATGTTTATTGAGTTTTAGTGCTCATAAAATCGATTTGTGTTTATTGATCGGCTAGACGGAAATGTTCGTCTGAATTTCAACGATCGGATTTTGGATTGATAGATTTTTTTGCTTCTTTACACTTATGTCTAGCGAGCATTTGGGCTGATGAGTAATGCATCGCTTAATCGAATTTAAATATGTATAAGTATGACTGGAGGTATTTTCTATTAAATATTGATTTTTGTCTTGTTCAGGCACAATCCTTACAAATTTACACAGCGTGTCTAACGGTAGTCTAATCTAAAACATCTCATTTCCGATTCTATACCTCAAGAATTCAAACTGACTCATTTATTTAAAAAGGAGCGCATTGCTCAACTTAAACCACTAAAACAAATGACATTCGCCTGTCACATTAACTTAGTTCAAACATTCAACAAGCATTCTATTTTTAAACATAACTTAAACCTCATTTGAACCGCGCCTATATGAAACATAGTTACTTTTGACCTATACAAAATTGCACACACATTCTTAGAATCACACCAAATATATTTTTAACTCATAAGAGTAGGTACACACTGCAAACTTTTAGTCGGCCGATAGTTTGATTAGGATCATAAATCACAAAGAATCACAGAACGCGCATTACTAATATTAAGTTATATCGCGTTTCCAAGAGAATTCTTCAAAAGTCCGCGACAAAAACTATCCTATGTTCTTTCTCAAGGTCAAATTATATGTCTGTACCAAATTTTATTAAAATCAGTTCAGTGGTTTAAACTTGAAAGCGTAACAGACAGACAGATATAGTAGGGATTTAGTCGGTATCAGACCGACAGAAGAATTTGACCGGAATAAAGATTTGCTTTAAAAAATATTTTTGCCTACCATTGGGTCAACTATCGGCCGATTATTTAGTCTTCAGTGTGTACATTAATGAGTCACATTAGTTACAAAAACTCATATAATGTTGAACGATATGTCATATTGGAAATGTGACGTTTAGGAATGGGAGCACTTGCATTACAAGGTTAACAATCAGTTTTTAATGGCAGCCACTAAAATGTGGCATGACGTGTAGAAGATGAAAAAAACGTCTACTATAGCTGAGATGACGCTTCGACGATTTGGACTGAATTGATCATCATGGATGTTGGTACTCTGGAAGTGTCATAATTTTGTAAACTTTTGGTTACATTTTTATGTGCCTTTATATATTTTTTTAATTAGTAGTATTTAAGTAGGTAGTAGAAGTTATTTAATTAAATATTACCTAGTAATTTAGCTTTCTCACCCATTTACCATTTATCAAATGATTTTCTAGTTATAAACTCAAAATACACGCTTTTTTGAGTAGGTAAGGTAAAAATAAAAGTATTCTTGATCAACAAATTGCCTAAGCAAAAAGGGCTGAGAAGCCTACCTTAAGTGCCGATTTTTTCCGTCAGAGTCAATATCAATGAAAAAATAAAATACTAATAGAACACACAAACAGACACATCAAGACAAGCCACATCCAGTAGGTACCTAAATTATCTCCGCATTGCACTACAGCGATTTAGTTCAATTAAAAAAGCTCACGGTCACTCATCGGAACGCCGAATTTAACCGGCAGCGCCCCCTGACCCGCGTTCCGTGAAATACAATTACATTTCTTTGGTCTAGATATAGTGACTTTTTTGTAATGTCAAGTTCTATTTTTGGATATATGGAGGCTTTATTGGTTAGTACTCATGTTTTGTAGACCTCTACTGTATCATATTAGTAAGGTCAATATAGCTTTATAATTGGACAGTACTTATTATTATATGTAGGTAGACCTGTAGCCCACACTCTCTCATGTTGTATAACTAGCAAAGTTTTTTTACCTAAATATATTTTTTTCGGATGAAAGTTATTTTGTCTGAATGTAGTCTCGACATGTGCCTAGTCAAATTAGAATTGGGCATCAAAAACAAGCTTATATATAATCAATATAAGTTTATAAATAATATATAATTTTTCATTATAACACTATTCAATATAAGTTTATAATGAAAAATTGGATGTGATTTACTCTAAAAGTTAATTTCATTTAAGCTTCATGAAAGAAATGGACGTACTATTAACTTATTTGTGCAATCATTTAGCGTTGACTAAGATCTGACCTTTCACTGTAACGTACAAAAATAGCCGTAAATAATCAATATTTAGTTTCAAGCAATTTATTACACACGTCATTATTGTATGTTTAGTCATATTTCTAAGACTTTAACTGGTAATTTAACTAATGTTACAACTTAATGTATTACAACAAAAAAACACATAATTTTCTTAAACCAAATCCAGGATGGGAATGTTATAAAACCATGCACATAACATGACATGCACACACAGAAAAAAACTCAAAGAACAATACAGTATTTACCAACAATTTATTGAAGGCGACGATCAGTAAACAAAAATTTCAACAAAAAGACCCCTAAATGCGTACTCGCGGTATTTCTTGAATAACATAATAAAATATTAAGATGGAAACACAAAGATCTTTTTAAAAACAAAATACCCAAGATGAAGCCCGTTGCGGATGCGAGCAAATATTTAAATTTCAATTCGAACGTCGCATATCAATGCAGAGCCATAAGCCACCGGAGTTTTTTTTTTAGTCAGCCAGCACTGAGACAATAAAGAAAAAGCCATAGGGGGAAAAAGAAAAAACAATTCGAAAACAGCATCTAGATTCGAGACACTGGCTGATTCGAGGTTCGAAACAAAAGAAGTCGGCTCCTGCCTGACCGAGATCTTGGCTTACGCGGCCGCATCTCGTTTACTTTTTTATTTTACTTTTTTTTTGTTACGTTGCATCCATGTGATTTCTTTTCTCAGATGCATCACAATGAGACGGCCTATCGAACGTCAGTAGCTATTTTTGTAATAATTACATACGAATTGCGATGATATGTGTGTTCGTGGCGTTATTGGTTAACCGACCTTTAAGTTTGTGAAAAACAAAGTATACACTCATTAATAATGATCAGCTAGATGTAGTAACTCCACTTGAAGTAAAAAATAGGACCGTACTTTACACAATAAGAATAAAATCAATTTGTTAGTTGTAATCTTCTGAACTTATTTCTCAGAAAAAGCTAGTGCATTCGAAAAACCATACAAAATAGCTTAATTCGGTCAACATTTTCCCAGGTCAATTAAAAACCGGGTACTGTTGAGAATAGTTTTATTTCACAAGTTAAAAAATAATGTTGTAGAGCTACTTGTTTATTGGTAATTATGAGCAATCGTTTTAATTAAATACTTAATACCAATGAGGTTGTAATCTTGATCAGAGGTTAGATCATCACCGCTTATATATTATCTGTGCATGGGAAATAATATGAAGGAACAGGATTCAGATTGAAATAGGATGTACGCTTACTCATACTTTTGCCTACAGTGAATAATAAGAATATTCTTTGAAATTTTAAAAATAAAATCTTTAATAGACTATTTGTTTTTATGCATTGAAGATATGTTTTTTCCTTGAGTTGTTTTTTTTTCATAGTTTCACGCCTCATCGTTTCTTAGTACCTTCTTCACTTAATTTGGTATTTTCTAGTACAAAATTACTTCGGTTTTCCTCTTACGAATTAAGGATGCTTTTCTAGTTCCGTAAAGTACTTCACTACTATGTAAGACTATGGTAATATCTCTACCGCAGTCTTACTTTAAAATTGGATTACCAAACTTTTTCAAAACTCTCAATAAAAAATAAGATTAAATGAATTACAGAATATGGGAAGTTTGTTCTTGCTGTCCTTTTGTATATTTGACGGGAAAATGTGCTAAAAACTAGCTTAGTTTCAATAAACGTTTTTGACTTTTGAACAATTTTTCATATGATTCTAAGTTACCCAAAAACGATTCTATTTAATCTACATAATTTTTGCTATAGTTAAAAAAATAATTTTCTTTCAATAATTATTACTTATCTCAACAATATCACCCAAAACATACCTTAATTACTCAGACCAACAATTTAACCCGCACCTGTGTTCCGAAAATACACACATTGGTCAAATATACCCCGAATTCTTAACGCTCACATTAGCAAGTAGCCCAGTCGTCTGTTTACGAGGGTAGCATGGTAAGTAGCTGCCGAATTAACACTAGCACTTAGCAGTTACTTACCTAAAGGGTTGCAGGTGGTCTTTGTTTAAAACCTTTTTTTCTTGTTTTTGTTTTTTTTTTCTTTTTTTGTTTTTGGAGCAAATGGTTTTGGTTTGGTGTGGCCAACTTATCGGTATCACAAATGTGTGTAAGTATTGACTTATGTATGTTACATATGTATTATGTATTACTACATAAGAAGATTTAGAGAATCAAATCATGTGAAATCGAACAAATAGATTCGACCTATATTTGGATTGCTGGAATGTCTAGTTGTATGCTGACCAGACAAAAAAAGTAAACTCTACGTAGCTAAAAGTTTAGTTAATACTAAGTCAAACGCTTTTGTAAAATAGTTTCGTGTATTTAGCAGCTGTAAACATGACTTTTGTACTCCTTTACTTACTAAGATTCTTTGCCTCATTTTAAGGAACTTCTTACTTTGTAGCGTATTAAAATTTTTATTATAGGTATACTTAACATAACTTTTTCACTGACTTCTACCTCCCAATAAATCACTATTCTACGTTAACAGCGTACATTATTACTAGCCCAGATTTCGAGTTTGGAACTCGGAACAAAATATTTCGTCAGGCTTATCAAAGCAGCGTAGTTTGTGAGACATTCCGAGGTACGGAACATCATTCACTGCGCTTCTATGAAGGTTAGCATGAAGCTACGAAACTAAATGTCACCATAGATATGCTTTAAAGTAGACTATATAATTAAGTTCAGAAAGAAAACATATTCTATACTAATTAGTCGCAAATTGTTTTCGAATGCGATAAATTTTGATCAAACAGAATATTTTATAGGTACATAACATATATTATACTTATTTTTTTTTAATCTGCATTAAACTTGCCACTAAGTCGTGGTCGCCTAGTGGGCAAAGAACCGACCTCTCGAGTATGAGGGCGCGGGTTCGATTCCAGGTCAGGCAAGTACCAATGCAACTTTTCTAAGTTTGTATGTACTTTCTAAGTATATCTTAGACACCAATGACTGTGTTTCGGATGGCACGTTAAACTGTAGGTCCCGGCTGTCATTGAACATCCTTGGCAGTCGTTACGGGTAGTCAGAAGCCAGTAAGTCTGACACCAGTCTAACCAAGGGGTATTGGGTTGCCCAGGTAACTGGGTTGAGGAGGTCAGATAGGCAGTCGCTTCTTGTAAAGCACTGGTACTCAGCTGAATCCGGTTAGACTGGAAGCCGACCCCAACATAGTTTGGGAAAAGGCTCGGGGGATGATTAAACTTGCCACTAAGCTTATCGTTACCTCACACCAACGCACAATCTAAAAAATAATTGCATTACTAAAACAGTGCACACATCACAGCCCAATTTTAACTCAAACATACCACATCTAAAAATTCTAAAATCTTCATAACTCCAAGCTCGAACATAACCTAATCTCCAGCCATTACGTTCTACCAGAACTAATTCACTCGGCCTTATCATAATTCGAATCGACATTCTGGATGACTTTTGTATGACAAACCTCTGTTTTCTTATACGGTTATTAATTTTTGTAGCGTACGTAGCTGTACTATGAATTTGGGTGTGTTCATTATACGGTTAAGGGGACAGTTCAGTCAACTTTTAGAAGCTCTTTAAATGTTGGTGATATATGGAAATGTTTGATGAATTCTTACTAAGTGATTCTGTCAAAATTTGTATGGTAGACGTTTTTAATAGGTTCATAGTTATTTACTTGCCTAGGTACTGGTAAATAATCTTGTCTTTAACATCACTCTACACTATCAAAGATTTAAATAATGAATAAGATTAATACCATTCTGTTTTCCCCAAATATGATGCGGTGGGCTTACTTATATATAAAATGCTCATGCAGTGCTCTAAATACCACCTTTAAAAAAAACTAGTTACTACGAAGAATTTTTCTCACTTCATTGACTGTAGTGACAAAACTATCCCTTTAGAAAGCAAACCTAATGGACACACTCAGAGACATTTAATGGTTACTTAAGCCGTTCCTTAGTACAGAATTTCAATGAGAATCTGTCACTGAGGAGTGACTTAAGTAATCATTAAATGTCTCTGAGTGCGGGGGTAAATTTCAATCCCACACTTAACGTTACCACAAGCTCAGCACCTAACATACTTAGTAAGTACAGAATCTAAATTATGTACATACAAAAGCAAGCAAACTCGGTGGTACATAAAATAAAATTAGTGAGACTAGTACATTTAAAACTACGATTGCAAACAAAGGGAGACAATAGCTGAGGTCAGGCACAAACATTCCGGTTGAAAGTTTGTGATCCTGAAACACGACACCCTAAAAAGTAAATAGAAAGTCGGTAGAATTTTGTAGTAGTAAACTGAACAAAGTTTGACCAATTATTTATTTGGAAATTTTTATATCCCAAAAGATAACCAAGGAAAATTTTGTAAGGTACCTAATGATGATTGTCTTCTTCACAAAAAATTTTTACACCAAACTAAGCCATTGTTGCTAAATATCAAAAAAACACTTACAACATATTGGGACCCTTATCTGCATACAAAATATTGGTAGCCATTCTGCACATTTTAGTAAGACATACTCCTGAAACGGTAACCAAAATTATTATGACGTGATATCGCTTTATACTTAAGTACTCCAAACCTTAGCCCTCCTATTCGAACAAACAAGGACTCCAATAACTTTCTCTCAAACAATTAATTTCCAACTACTACTATCAAAGTCATCTCTTCGGTCAGGTCATCTACGCATTTAGTTTAAATCTTATGCCCAATAACCTATTGTTAGGCCCAATATAAGCACATACAAAAGTCACGGCTACCTTCCATATTGGCATATTGCGGACCCTACATGGTAGGGACCTAATGACCTACGACATTTCAACCAGTAACTCTGTCCTTCTTCGTCTTAGCGCGCGAGAAAGGGAGAACCGATCACCATAATAGAATATCAGTGTTTGTTTTATTCGATTTGTAAGTGGCTAGGATACAGAATCTGCAGTTTCTCATATTGTTTCTTTAGTAGTGTGTAGTTTTGTTGTTTTTTTTTGGGAATGATAAATTTTCCCATGGGATTGGGGGTTTTGTGCATTGTAGTGTAGTGATTCATAACTGGAAGATGCATTTATGTCACAGTTTAATGTTGCACCTATTAATTCGCGAATCGCATTCGATTAATTTATAATGTTCGACTTATAAAGTATTTATAGTAAGAAAATACCATAATGCCATATTTACGAAATCCGCATAACCAAATAGTATTCAAATAAAGCAAACATAAATATTCCCCATTAAAATCGATTTGAATTTGAATAATCACCAGAAAATACGTCTCATTACACAACACACAACAAATTAACAGTTTCACCATCTATAAAAAGGGCCGTTTATCAAAATCTACATAACGAGCCATTTAACCAATACCAATTACACATGCTTTTACCAATAATAACACGAAAAATTACACACTAAAATATGTCCAATCATTCGGTCCAAAGTGGATGTAATCACTTTAATACACGTCCTTAGTACACTACGGGCCAAAATTATTGGGCCTTTGAAAACTGTAATTTGTTTACGTTGAAAAATGTGCGTAAAAGCCATGCATTATAAAGATAACGTTGTATAATTGCGGATCATGACAAGTACGGTATTTTGAGAGCAATATCGTTTCGCTTTGAATTGGGTTGCGTCACTAATGAGCTGTGGAATGTCAAGAGCGATATAATATGTACCTATTGTTACTATTATTACCGTTATTGGTTCGAAAGGGTCACAATTGCCTTCCGATTTTTGTTTTATTTTTGTCATTAGCAGTAATTATTAATTACAATGATAAAAATGACTTGAAAATGTGTAAAATTCTTGACCCCGATACGCATGTAAGTTGGCAACAACACCTGTTTAACCATTTTACCAAACTATCAATTTCAAAGAACCCTGTCTAAGCAACTCTAATAAATCAATCATGTATCGACACAAACTATGTCGGTTTAACCTCCGCTCTTTAAACGTAACCCTCAATGCATACAACAGAACCATATTACGCAAACAACATGACATTTAAAACATAATCAATCATCCACAGATAAAAAATGAAAAAAATAGTAAAAAAATAAAAATGTAAAGTCAATAAAAATGTGCTTTGACCAATCACTTCACGCCGATTGGTGCAGACGAAAAAGGTAATAAGTGTTTAGTGTCTTATGATCGACTTGGCATGCCATATACGTCTGGCGGCGTCAATAATTAGCGCTCCTCCCATGCCTATTCTTGCCAGATTTCTGGCGCCGTCCAATGATTGGCGCAAGTCTTCGAAGGTACGCTAATGAGGCCTGTTTAGCGCACCATTTTTGTTTTATTGCGCCCATGTGCGTTACCTTATTAGGATGCGTCAAGTCTTTTTGGAGGGTACTACTTTTTCGTGAACAGGTGTGTTTTGTCAAACCATTTGTGTGAGACAGCTGATGTTTAAGTTTATGTATCTAAAGTTGTATATTTACCTACGGTTTTCGTTTTTGAACCTGTAAATGTTTAGTAATAGTTAGAATTAGTAGCAGTTATGCTTAGTAAGAACTGTTTTAATTAGGATGCAGTTACCGGAAAATTATTCTATGGCATACCTAAAGTTCATTTGAGAAACATTAACTCATTGGTCTGATTATTCGTCAGAACGAATATGTATGTAATAAGTTACATCTGATAAGTTGTTAATTGAACAAAGTCCATAGCAATACCAAAATATCTTCCTAGTGACATACGCAATGCCTACGTCACACAAACCCATTGATAGTACAGTAATTTTAAATACTACTCTAATTTATGATTCCCGACTTACTTGCGTAGAATCTACGTAAGATACGTAAACTTGCTGTCAATAGAACACGTGTATATTATTTACTTTTACAATAAACACAATACTCTCTTTGCCAGGTGGCAACAGTAACCAGGTTTATAGATTGATTTTTGTCACTTCACGACTTTTAACAAACTTGGCATTTGGGATCCCCTTATCTTGTACTAAAGTGTATTGTTGTATATTTTGTTCCATTACTGTCACTAAGCAAAATGTATATCCGCCTGACCACTTTTGAGTTTCAAATGCTACGGGTTTATTCAAAGAAACCCCTTTACATTAAGGGCACAGCAAGAAAGTGTTTTTTTTTTTCTAATGAATAAGCAAAAAGAAACCTAGTGGGGATCAGGCGGGAGTGTTTCCAATAGCACAAACAGAGTGAGTTATTATTGAAAACTTAATCTATTTTATCTAACTTTTCTAACGCCACCAAATCCCACCATCAAGTACACTTCAAGCCACAAAATTTGACCAACCATTTGTCACCAACAATGTGACCTCACAAGTCCAACAATCTGACCTTTATTCCTTCCTCAGGTGTGAAGTCCCGGTGAGTGCGTGGCCGTCGTGACGGCAATGATGACAAGGGACGCGTCGCGCGGGGACGCCGACCTGAGCGTGCCGATATACCTGACGCCCAACACAAGCCAACATGTTCACGAGGTTTGTAATTAGAAGTAGTATATTATGTTTATGATTTTGGTACTTTTTTTGGGTGGTAGGCAAGAATACTGTCAGTTTCTCTAGCTTAGCTCTAACATACTCTTGTGTGTGAATAAAGGAAAACTTCTATGTGTATAGGCTTCTAGCTCAATAGAAGCATATGTATACATGGGTAAATTTGTTCTATGCTGAAAATTTTTTTTTTATCTGGATAGAAGAAGTCTTCTCATTTCATACTTGTACTTTACAGGCAATGAATTTTTAAGCTTACTGGTAGTATAGTTAGAAACGATACATTTCATGTTTAACTGTCCATGTCAACACTGTCAAGAAAACGAAACAAATTTACAAAAAATCTTACACTTTCCGTCAAAACAATCGGGTTAACTTCCAATATCAAATTTAAATTCCATTCCAAGCACGTGTATACTCATTTCTTTGAAAAACGAATAACCCGGTGACCAATTAGCATCACGTGTGTACTACGAAGGAGCACTTGTCACAAAATCGTGATATCGTGATAGTGCCGTGTATATCACGCATGATTGACCCTGTTCGTGATGATGACGTACACAATGACTTCAAACAGTTAGATGTGAATAATTTAATTTGCATTGATTCTTGTGAACTCATGAAGGAAAAGGTTACGGGGGCAAAAGGTAAAATTGTAGGCATGGGTTTTTTATGAAAATTTAATAAGGCTGTGATGTCTTACAATTGTCCCAATGCGGGATACAGTTCCTCCTTTCAAAGAAAGACGCCACTTGGTAATAGGCCACAATGCTATATTAATTTACTTTTGAAATATTTAAAATGCGTGTAGATATATTATTATGTAGTTAACTTTCAAACAAGTGATTACGTACCCACAAATGTTCAAAATTTCTTCAAACTATTAACAGTTTTTCTTTCACCAGGCATATTCAATTTTTTACCAGGACATAAGCCGTAGCAACAAATTCGAGCAATCCTACCACACTTTTACTCTCCACGTTTTGTATTAGCACTTTTCGTCACACACAACGTATTAACAAACATATTTATTCCCAGAATTTGCTTTTCAATACTGAGAAATCTAACACCTAACACCATTTACAATAATTCAATTAGTACCTACTTCATTTCGAATTCTATTAGATCATATAATGACCAGTAAGTATGTTACTATGGCGTAAAAACCATGAAAAAATAATAATAATAGTTTCGTAACATTTACGTGTTACTAAAATATTACTATTTCAATAACTTAGTTACGTATTCTTTCATGAAGTGCTAAAATGACGCTTCCTTACTTAACACTAACTTTAACTTGGTGACGTTTTACGCTAAGTGAATCGGTATCACTATGTACAAGACTATTTATTTTAACACTTATTACAATGCCAATAAGTGCTATTATCGCTTGATTTTTTGGTGACGTTTTGTCACTGTCGTAGTTCATTGTTATGAGTATGTTCCGAGAAGTCGTTTTAGGAGCTTTAATTGAATTGATACGTTTTCTAAGAAAACGCTGCAAATTAAATTCGTAGCGGATCATTTAAATATTTAGTTTATATTAGCAGTATAAAATGTCATATCTATTTAGCTAGAGTAACGAGTACTCTCAGGTAACAACCAAATATTGGCATAGCCATACCGCACACTAAAGAGAAAAAATATTTTACTATTTTCCACCAGCGTTTTTACACTGGCATACGCTAAATAATTGTTTCAAATCGGTCTTGTAGTAACTGAAACTATCGTGTTCAAAACAACAAACTCTATAAAACAATATTAGAATAAATACTACCCCATGTTTCAAGCTATTTTTTTGCCCTTTTCTTTATCATTGTTCAACCGTTTTACCGTCGTCCCAAACAACTCAAGATCTTTGATCCCTGTATTGGAATATTTGCTAGTAAAAATCCTTATTACTTGTACTTAGATGACATTTTAACTGTGGCAAAATAGCGATAACCCTAAAACAAACCAGATATTCAGTAAAGACCTTTACTTTTACTGTACATTTTTGCATATTTAACAACAAAACAAAAGTATCTTTAATCTTAATAACTTTACACAGATTAGAGAGAAGATAAAGTCCAAAATATTTAGTATTCTCTCCACGTCATAGTTTCACAATATTGTAAAATATATTTGTGTTCTATATTAGTATAGTTTATTAGTACCGTCTAACTTATAGGGTGACGTGCTATGTGATAATATGTACCGTTAATACATTAGATATATCACGTGCTTTTGATATATTTCTGATTTTTTTATAATGGATTTTAAGCTAAACGGTTTATGAGTAGTGGGTTTGAGACAGGTGATAATAAAAAAGATTCTAAAGATTCTTAACTTGCTTTGGAGCTTGCCAATAAGGAATAAAGAAGAATTCTTCACTTTTCATTTTTGGTCTATATTAATATCGATTTTTCTTTCACATCGATAACCCAATAAATCGATTTCCAAAAACATATCGAACGCAGGACATTGCCTTAATATAATAATCTCGCTCAAGTTACAAGAGTCAACTGAGGCCAATGGGTTACGGTGCGTAGGCGCAAGCTAACAACCTGTCACTATCCCCGCAGCTTACCATTAGCAAATGCAATGGAATAATAATTTCAATACGATATTTGTCCAATATTTAATTACTTCCATGTATTTTGTTGATTTGTGTGGCGTTAGTGGGTCTAATTGTAGTAATAAATCCTAATCATAAACTGCTAAAGTTTGGTCGTATGAATGTTTGTTCCTCTTTCACGCTAAAACTGTAAGAAGGACTTTGATGATTTTTTTGCAGTAATTCGGCTTATTATTTTCTACCAACAGTCAATCGCTGACTTTTATGAAAGCAAGAAGTGACATAATCATGCAAAGAATTGTCAATGATACTTAAATGTATCATAATTTGCACAAAATATGTGAAATGAAGGGTCTGTTCTTCTTAAAAAAAACTGTAAAAATGTTTATTACTACATCTAAATACACATATGTAGAACCCAGCTGACTCCTTATAGAGCAGTATCCTAATGAAAAATAGTGAACCTTCAAATGTTTGACTAAAACAGTGCCCCAGCCAACGTTCCGCGCATAACTCGGATTGTCTTGCTATGTTTTTTGTTCGATACTAACCACTCAAAATAACGTAATGCGCGTAAGGCCATTACGGAATCACGGGCCATTGTACACTGGGGATCAGACAATTTTGGTACACATATTTTTTTGTCAATCGTTGGTATATTTTTGTGGCTTCGAGTCCATTAATGTTGTACTTATAATTTCACGTTATCCATCAATACATATTTTATTTCGCCGTTCAAAAATATTTTGAAACCATTTTTTTTTGTGATTTATCAAGTAAACCTTCCTAAAGGCCTAATTTTTTTTTATTTACAATATTTTAACTTGCATTAAAAAAACTAGTCACATATACGTGCCCAAATTTTGTGTCCGCCAGTGTACAACCAGCCTCGTTGATTTAATGTTCGCTATTTATATTAGGCCCAAAGATGACTTGCTCTTATTGCCCTGCGTCAAGGCAACCAGGTATTTTCACTAAAGCGTTCTAAAATTATATTGGACGACATCCATTATAGAAAGTGGAGTAAAAAGTTGATGGCCGTAGACCATTTAAAGTGATTTATTTTATAATGCTTTATGTTGTATTTTTATTAGTTTACATATGTTCGTTGTTATTTGCTTGTAGTACAGGGTTTTTATTCATAAGAAACTTAAGGTGCTATACGTAAATTACCTCTGAGAAAAATATTTTTTCTTTTTACCTTTAAAAAAAATCCTTTTATAATTTCCAACTAACGAAATAAAACCATCACCATACTCCAATTTAAACATCTACAAACCAAAAAAAACTAGTCAATCCCGTTACCGGTATCAGTAGACCATTAATCATACACTTCGTGTACAAATAAGTGTACAATCACATGTCACACGGTCCATTTAATCTGGGCACGTGGACAGACGTCGATGTACCATTTGATAGGCGACGTAAGCCGATCAACGAGACTCGGATTGTTTGGCCGCAAGTGTACATGTGGGGAAAATTATTTCGATTTTAATTTAATATTGGTAAAGGTGTGTTGACGTTACAATTTTTTGTATATTTTTTTTTTGTTTCTGACATTAAAGTAAGAATTTCAGTATATTATGTAGGTTTTGTAAAAATATTGTTTGTTCTCCACTTTAAGGTACAAATGTTTAAAAAAATCCTTACATAGAATCTATACTACCTATACTTCCGTAGGTTAAACTTTCGTTGTTTCTGTAAGCACCTGAATACCTTTAAAACATCCTTAAACTACTTCCTATTGAACAACAATACAATTAAAAATATATTTTTTACGACTACTAACGACTATCTAGTCAAAAAAAATATAACACATAATAAAAACGGTCAACAAACCTGCGCACGCGCCTGTACATTACACAACGATTCACGTCACTTACACACGACACATCTTTGACACACAGTTGACAGCCCACAGCGACAGAACTGAGTGTTTTGACACAATCGTATGTTAATGAACAGGCTCGATCTAATTAAACCATTGTGTTAGAACTAAACTCATTACGGGCTGTAATGAAACGGTATATCGGGTTTAATTAGTTGAATGGGTTTAGATTTTGAGATGGGTAGTTTTATTTGGCGGCAAGTGTATGGGTTCGTGATTGGGAATGTAAAATTTTGGAAAGTATTGATTTAAAGTAGCATAATTAAAAGGTTTTTTTTTGTGATTATTAGATTTATTGGTTGCCTGGATTCTTTAAAAAGTATTGAAAAAATTAAATTACTGAAAGCTTGTACATATGTTTAGAAATAAGCGAATCGTTGCCAATCCTCACTATTAAAATATTAATAATGCGAAAGTTACTGTCTGTAAGCGAGTCTGAAAGCAAGATTCCTACGGTCAAAACCAGTGCACCTAAAAATTAAAAGTCGAGTTTTATTAATTTAAAAATTAGCCTGACTATACCTATAAGTAGCCTTGGAAACAATATAGCACTATTTATCAAATGAATAAATAAACATGTTCTCACATAGTTATTGGAAGCTCGAAGCCTTGGCTCACAATGTTGCAGTCCGATTCATGTAATTTCAATCGTCTAAACAAATGCATGCATGCATAGGTTCTCATTATTAACCTATACTTTATATTGATGTTGAATATTGTGATTCACCTAATACTACATGTACATATGGGTTTATCTGTGTTTTAAGCGAGTTAAGAAAAATAGCAATTTACATAAAAATTTTGCTTACTCACTTATACTTTTCCATTTCTATTAGTTTCAGACATTTCTCACTATAGGTACCATTTTTATCCTTAATGATTGATTCTGTTCAAACAAATATTTAATATCAGATTTTCCCCGCGTTCTGAAGGAACTATTTCCCGCAACAAGATAAAATAGCCTATGTCTTATCTTTTTAATTTAAATCGGTTCAGAAGTAGACAGACAGACAGAATTACTTTCTCATTTATACATTAATAATAAGGATATTTATGAACTAAAAAAATACCCAAGTAACCTTACAAATATGTTTTGCTTCTAAGGTAGACGTACAAACCAAAACTGCGTAAATTCCCAGAACAAGTTAACAGATCCTAATAAAAACAATTAAACAATAATTATTTCCATATGTGCATCATTAAGTAGGCAATATTGCAGTCATGTCAGTGAATTATTAGCATATTCATGTAAAATGATGTATTCATTCATTTGAGGCATTAATTGCGCAGATACAACTCTTCTCTAACCACATAACCGCAACATCAGGTATATTATTGTACACGATTTTAATATCATAGATACTAAAGGCAATACAAACTTAGGTACTAATATTTATTTATTTACCTAAACAAAAAAAAAACATAATGTAAAAAAAATCACAATCATCACAAAATAAGATGCATACCTATTTATTGCAGTCAAAATGCTTTGAGAACAGATAGTTTCATTTACCGTTAAAAATGTTGTTAAGAAAAACTTACACTGGTGTAATAGTAGTCAATCTAAATAAAACTTCTAAATATGAACAAACCTTAATTGAAGTTAAAGTTCGCCTCAATCAATCAGTACCCGAAACATTTTCGGCAATTCTTCATCATTTAACCCATAACTGACGGTGGAACGGCAAAAAATTGCCCAAAATTTGGCCCACCATGAACCGTAACATATAATTGAGCCACCCACAACTAACTGGCCACTTTACATATAAAATATAAACTTTCACGTTTTTTTTAATTGCCCAATCCCAGCTCTATTTTCAAATGTTCGATTCTTAAAACGGCTCGGATGTAGCTCGACTGACAGCCGTAGAAAATACACAATTAACAGACGCATGCGTATTACCTTAATGGATTTATGTACTTATTGATGGATCAATCAAAAGTCCACTCACGCCTGCTCTGGGCTTTAATTGATAGAAACGGTTAGCTAAGAGGCTCTACTTGCGGATTGAGACGAACCTCTTTGTTTTGCCGACCGTTTTAGTTTAATGTGTGGGATTGCTTTCAGATATGTAGATCGTTGAAAGAATACACGATACAGTTTTAAGTGCTAAAATAATTCAATTAAGATGTATAATATGTTTTTGTTAGTTGATGATACCTACGGATTTTAAGAAAATATACAAGTCTATTTATGAAGCAGAACTTACTATTTATATCCAAATCGCTCATCTCATTACATATCTAGAAATAGTCTTAATCTGCATAACTGCGGCATATAATTATGTGCATGATATCTCTTAAATAAATTAGTCCGGGCAAACATGTACACCGACAACTACGACGTACTTGAATTTTATTTTCATAGATTTTCATTGAAAGAATATTTTTTTTTTTATCAGAGCGCCAAAATCAGCAAAAAATAACAAATGACAATGCAATATAAAAAGTCCGTCACTCACACCGAATAAAAACAACTTCAACACACACAGAATTCGAAAATCAAATCCCAAAGTTCCACAACTCATATTTGCACCAAAGGCGAAATAGATAAGCAAACAATTTAAAAGCCGAGTCGAGATAACATTACAGTACGGTGTGATAGTGGTCTAAGTACCAGTCGTTCCCACGAAGGCAAATGGTAATAAATTATAAGGATCCAATAACAGTGACTATTAAATCAGTTTCCGTATGCGGAACTCATTCATATTTTAATAATACTGCACTTTGCACTCGCGGCTGAATTGAGTTTAAATTGGAGCATTCTGTCGAGGGAAGATATTTTGAGGATATTTAAATTGGATGTTAACTTGTTTTAAAATGAGATATAATAATATTATTAAACTAAAACTTGATTTTCTAAAAAAATGAGTACGTACAAAGGCTTTTCTTGCACATTGCATAAATGTTCAGTAAATTCAAACGACTTTACAAAATATACCGGTGCTTGAGTACTCCTTCACGGAACTTTGAATACTTTTCATACATCCGTGCTTGTTTTAATTCATCATACGTATTACAAATGCAAAAGTTTTCTTGTCTGTCGGTTTCCTTGCGGTTATGACATGTGTCTATCATAGTGGCTTTTACACGAAATTTAATGAAGTACACAGATTGTCTAGACCCTGAGAAAGAACAGATTACTATTTATTTGAGTTTCAGTCGGCTGCAGCAAATAGCTAGTTAGTTGTACCAGTAGTAGGTAACCATGTCAAAATATTTATATGTATAACCGCTCAGAAATATTTCACTAAACATAATGTAGGTACTTTCATTTCCTACTTCATACCACACCAGTTCTCGATTACATCGGTCTAACCTTTACACCCGATCTAGATTCTACTTACAATACACATGTAAAAAATATTAGGAGAGCTCCTAATGCCTTGTCAATCAACATGATATGTAGGTATTAACATAGCTTTTAATGAACACTACGAAATTACATCTTTCGTAATATTTGTTTAAGTAATGGATTTTTGTATCGCAAGTTAATCTATATTGGGGTTCCTGTTACAGTTTGCTTATCATCAGCCTTGTCATCACAGCAATGAGTTAGTCAACTGGGAACTGGGCAATAGTTACTGGCAACTGGGAATTGGGAACTTAGATCTCTAGAGAAGCCAAAGAATTTCTTGATAGTTAGTTATTTTTACTTACAAATATTTTTTATTTATTTTAAAATACACAAAATCCAACAGTTTTGATACCTGATCTACATAAATCATCTTACGTTGACCATCTACGCTACATGTTTAAAAACTTAATCCTAAAACAATAACGGATGCTCATCCCACAAACAAAAAAACTAAAGCATGTCATACAAACTTTAGAACAAAAAACGCATTCAAAAAGTGCATATAAACATTCATAAAATATCTAGACCACAGACATAACGCATTAAAATCACAAAGAACCTTATACTTATCGTAACTAGACTTACTGCATTGTTAAGGTATGCTTAGACACGACTGTATGTCTCCGACTTCTAGGTCAATTAAAATGTAATGTCTGAACAGACCTTTAGATGTCAACATTCATAATGGATGACAGATTAGACTCCTAAATATAATTGTTGCGGATATAAAAATTTTGGCTGTTTGGTTGTTTTGTTTGGAGTCGTGGTGGCCTAGTGGGTAAAGGACCAACCTCTCAAGTATGAGGGCGCGGGTTCGATCCCAGGTCAGGCAAGTACCAATGCAACTTTTCTAAGTTTGTATGTACTTTCTAAGTATATCTTAGACACCAATGACTGTGTTTCGGATGGCACGTTAAACTGTAGGTCCCGGCTGTCATTGAACATCCTTGGCAGTCGTTACGGGTAGTCAGAAGCCAGTAAGTCTGACACCAGTCTAACCAAGGGGTATTGGGTTGCCCGGGTAACTGGGTTGAGGGGGTCAGGCAGGGCAGTCGCTCCTTGTAAAGCACTGGTACTCAGCTACATCCGGTTAGACTGGAAGCCGACCCCAACGTAGTTTGGGAAAAAAGGCTCGGAAGATGATGGTTTAAGTAAAAGGATGTGGCGATTTGTTATCTTAATATTGATATATCGTAATTTTAAGATTTATGTACGTTATAAGTTTTGATAAGAACAGTTTCTTGAATTACAGCGTGTTTCAAATCTTTAGAAAACAATCCTTCTGCATATAAAGAATCAGAGTTTTTATGTTGTGAAATATAGGTACCTATTTGAACAAACAAACAGGTATTGTCATACATACAGTTAGACCCGGATGTGTCTGCAAATCATACAAATATTTGTGCCCCGCGGGGATCGAACCCGTGACACGCAACACGAAAGTAAACGGTTTTGTCTGTATTGTCTGAAACTACAGACATTTTGAAATGCTGTTGACTGTTATTCTCTTTAATATCCTATGATAGTTTCCCGTGGTTCCACCTGCGTTCCGAGGGGGCTACTTACCCGGATAAAAACTACTACTTACGTATTTTTTCAGTCTCTAGACTAAAGCCAAAATATATTGCGCTGACTCCAAATAACTAGGGAACATTTAAAGGCAGGTTAAACGAGTCGGACTCGCACACGAAAGGTTCCGTACCATTATTTATAAAACGGACAAAAAAATCACGAGCCCAAAATATTTATTTAATTCTAGTTTTCAGTATTTGTTATTATATCGGCAACAAAAATACTTACATCATCTGTGAAAATTTCAGCTCTCTAACTATCACGGTTCATGAGATACAGCCTAGTGACAGATGGACGGACGGATGGACGGACGGACGCGACGGACAGAGGAGCGAAAACAATAGGGTTCCGTTTTACCCTTTCGGTACTGAACACTAAAAAGAATTAGACTATCTGTGTACCAAATATCATTTAGACAAACGCGTTATGGCTTCGAAGTGCGACAGACCGACAAAGCTACTTCTGCAGTACAATATTAGTACGGATTCCACAAAAGCACATAATACCGTGAACCATACTTACAACGTAGATCCGCAGTTTTTGCTCAATCACAAACATACAAAACGAACAATACGTTTTAAGCCTAATGTGTTATAGTGACATAATTTCTTTGCTCATTAAACCATTATTGTCTAATTACTTCCCCGTGTGATGCGGCCTTGCTTCCTGCTCTATTCAAGGCCTGTAGTACAAAAGGGGCTTATTTTGTACAGTCAGCTACAAATGTACATATATTAAACACAAACCGAAATAAATCTAATACTAAAATCAGCGTGAGCGAGAGCCGTTTTACATGGGTGTAACGCATATTTTCATTTATTTCTTACCTTATGTTAAATTATGTAGTGTCTTATTAGGTAGTTTTCTTTATTTTTTTTTCTGCGTCTTACTTACCTATATTTTGTCTAGTAATAAGATATTTTTTTTTCTTTCTTTCAAAACTGTATTCAATGTCTTGAGTAATTCCCTGATGTCCAGATTATTTGGTTCTGCAGTGACAGATACTCGTGGAAGGTTTGAGTGTTGTCAAAGTCAAAGGTTTTTATGTCATATAAACCTATTGCAGGTGCTTAAGATGCGTCAAGCTAGTTGTTGCTGACAGTACTTACTTTGGTAGATTATGATCAAGCTTATGATGTTCATTGACTATACATATAAGTTCTGTGTTCAAGGTGTGGGAACATTTTCGTTTTCGTTCGAAGTCGCTAGTGTGATATTTCGTTACGCTTAATTGAGATATTTGGATTAGGTTTTTATGACACTCGATAAGTTTTGTTAGGCGACATATTTTACATATATCACAGTTTCTTAATATACCTAAGCGTACAGTCTACTTCTTACTCTTTCTTTATAGAAGTCTAAATTGTTCCATGCGAGATCGCATCGGACCTACTGTAGGTATTATTTTTAAGTGCAACAGCAATATTAACTATGTCATAACCAAACAAATTAAACAAACACCATCCCACAACAACCACCAATATGCAAAACAATACAAATGAACAACACAAAAACAATAATAAATATTAAACAAGAGATTTATTTCAATAAGTCCAAATAGGCGTGAAAAACAATTATAATCCAATAAGAGATGTTCGCTAGAGGGTGCTAAACAACCGGCCGGCGGTTCATTAGCCGACAAATAATTTTAATCTTCGATTAAAGGCTGGCTATCTGTCAGTTGTAACCGAGAGTAATGAGCGCCGATACTTTATGGATCAACCTTGATTAGGATAAGATTGAATTTAAAATATTATTGTAATGGTACCTTTGGGATCAAGCTAGATCCTTATTGTGAAAGTTTTTCTTTATTTGTAGGTAGTAGTGTCTTCCAGACGAAAAACGTCACATATGCTAGGCAAAATATGTAAGGGTCTAAGTGTAAGTAATTTTCCACCTCATGTTTCATATTATTTGTTTTTATACTAACACACATGTTTTTTGACAAAATTAATCGTATTATTCGATGTGCGAAAGGCTTGACCTCATCATATATTTTAAGTAGGTATAGGAGTTAAAGCCAATGTTTTGATAGGAAACGCTTTACCCTTATTCTGAGATTCTAGTACATAGGTACTCCTTACGTACGTCTCTCTAGAATTTTCCAGGTACTGTTAAAAATCACAGTTAAAATGAAAGTTCCTTTTTAAACTACCTCTGTACTGTGTGAAGTGCTAGCTAGGACATCGGCCTCAAACAATAGTGCACTCATTATATAGTAGCTTGTGCGCTAATTATAACGACGTGGTGGGCACGTGCTGAGTGTCGTCTTGACACCTGTTTGACCTGATGTCGGATGTCAATTGTTTTGGGTGTTGAATGGGTTAAGAAATTCATAGTTTTCGCCTTGTAAGTGAAAAAAAGTCTCATTCTTACTCTTTTATAATAGAAAAAAAAACATAGAATTAATTCTTTATTTTTAATTTGAGTTCTTTTACAAAATCTTTCTCGTTTTTATGTTCTCTTGGTTAATTTTATTATGATATTGTAATTACGCAATGGGTTAGCTACAAATAATAAAAAATCTAACAACGAAAAAAAAATAATCAAAGCGACTGTAAGATGAAATACCGAAAACTTCAGTTTTATTGGGTGCATAAATTAATGACGAAATGTTCTTAAAACTAAACAACAAATATACAATGTGTCCCGGGGATAAGTGACCGCCCGAAATTTTTTGAATATTTGTACAAAATTAAGGATAATTTCCTTTATATTTGGGACTTACCGCCTTTGGTTTTTTTTTAATGATTTTTAGTAAATACTGTGACGTGCTGCAGTTTTTAAGATATTTCCTAAGTTTTACATCTTTTTAAATTCTTTTTCTTTATTGACTAGCCGACATCATAGTTTATCAATTAAAATTATCAAACATAACAAAAATGTAATAAAACATTTATTAGAAAAAAAAGAAAATAAAAATTCAAAGAAAATAACGCCTTTTTTTCAGTTTTTTCAAAATAAGTCCAATAAATGCCCCCTTAATATCACTTTCTTTTAATTTATTAATAAACTACATGATATTTCCTACAATAGCTCACAACAATGTTTGCTGCTATTTCAAACAAATGCAAAAATACAGTCAGTTGAAATTTGAAAAAAAAGAGCAAAGCCTGTTATTAACAGGCCTGACAATAAATTTTTTTTAATGATTTTTTTCAAAAATATAAAAGAAATCATCCTTAATTTTGTACAAATATTCAAAAAATTTCGGGCGGTCACTTATCCCCGGGACACATTGTATAAATGGTAATCATTAGATACTGAAAATTGATGTGAACTATTCCCAATTTAACGCATGACTTATCAATTAGAAAATGGCACAAAATTGTCAGTAAAACTTTAAGTGAAAACCTATCGATTTTCACCTAATACCAATTACTTTTACTTACTACGTAACTAAATACCATTTAACTTTCCCGCCATAACTGGGACAAAAGCAGCTTAATATCGCGGGCATACTGTAGGTATAAGCTTTATAATATCTTGGGCATTCTGTATAGGCTTTGTAATAGTTTGTAAAATGTCCACTTATCGTGTCAG
The DNA here is from genome assembly GCF_030705265.1 of Helicoverpa armigera. NCBI lineage: Eukaryota > Metazoa > Arthropoda > Insecta > Lepidoptera > Noctuidae > Helicoverpa > Helicoverpa armigera. The sequence continues at coordinate 6,311,165 of NC_087142.1, read as the reverse complement.
ATAGTGGCTTTGTGTGGGTGTTTGAGCATAGTGCACACACACATGTAAAGAATGGGTGTGTGGTGGTGAGGTATTTTAACATGTCTATATATTAATTTTATAAAATGACAATATAAAATTCAAAGTGATTATTTCGAGATACACGTATAGCTATTAGATAAGTATTGAACTCCTGTTTATTTCGCTTTTGTGATGTTCTTAAAATTAATCGAGGACAAAGCTAAACTTTTGACTTTTATTGCGAAAATGAGAATAACCATTGAATTAACTATTGAACGCGATTTGTAAATCAGTACAGCTTGTAACCATAGACCAATAAGGCAGCCATGTACTGTAATAACACCACAATATTATGCTCCTTTTCCTTATAACCAAACTCCTTACACAACTAAGCTCCGAACAAACCCACACATGCTTAACCTATGCCCTTTAAATGTCACAAAACATTGTAATACATGAAGCGGTGTATGTGTGTGTGCTGTGACACCAAGGAGAATAAAATGACGTGCCGAGTTGTCATAACTAAAAATCTCCCAAGAAAATAGAATAGATAAAATGCGGTAGTTCGGTGGACGAAGAACATTACTGGCTCCGCCCTCATACGCTTGCTAACGAACTTGTCATTCTTTTAACCCCAGCAAAAAGGGGCTAAAAGAAAGTGCGCGCATCCACGCGACACACAATTGATTTTCTATTGCTCTTCTAATAAGGGCTGAAATTAGAAAAAGCTTTCAAGAGCTGAAATTGTGTGAATTGAAGTGTCCAATAACTCGAAAGCCTGGTTAGTTCACTCGTAATGGTGCGTTCAGGTCACGTCTCTCATACGTTATTTGACATAAAAAAGGCGCCCTGCCTTATGACACCTCCAATCTTTCCTTCCTCCATGTACCTCTATGATACGAAGGGAAATTGCCATAAGCCCTAAGGCTCGAGATTTCTTGGCAAAGGACCATTATGAGTGAGCTGGGATACTGTTATAAACTTGTTCAGACGTGTTATCTGTCAATTGTCGATATTGATATTAAGAAGGTTCCGTTTGGCAGATAGATCGTGCATCAGTGTTGAAGGTATGTTAGTGTCAATGTTTTAGTTTATCGCCGTGTTTGCGGTGAGAGAATTGTATGTTAATGTTGTTGTGATGCTGTGAATACACGCGCATGTATAATGATATAATATTTTTAGTTAAGAAGGAGAAGATAGGATTAAGTTAGGAAGTTCTATTGAAGTACAGTTGTTCATATAGCGTCAAATATGAATACTGAAGATTTTTGGGACATATGTGTGTTGAACACTATAATATGTACATTGCATGTTGAAGTCCAAAATGTATTATTATGTACGTTATTCAATTATATACCTACTGATTTAGAAGATAAATATTTCATAAAAATTAATTACGCCTTCATTTTATCGATTACCCTTCATATAAAATGTCTCTAAGGCTGACTTCATTTGTCAACGAACAAACACACAATATAAAATGACACCAAAACAATTTATTTATCAATGAAAAACACACACACACAAAAAAACAAAACACACATGCAACCCAAGTAAAGTACCAGGATAGCATAAACACAGTAGTAATAAAGCTTTCTATGCACTAACATGGTATTAGAATTTATAGGGCGAACGAATGAGATAGAGTGCAGAGGTATGAAGGTACGCAGGTACGAAGGTATGGAGGTATGGAGGTACGGAGGTATGGAGGTATGGTCCTTAGGAGGTAATGCGAGTGGCGTGTAGTGTACCACCGATATGCTGTTGCGGTTTCTATGGACTACCCTATGTGGGTGGTGCAAGGTGGAAACTTAGAGCGATTTGTAGGCTTGTTTGTAAGGAAAGATCTATTGCGTGGATAAAACGTGTCGGTCCAATTGTTTAAGGAACGTTGGGTTTTTAGGTAGAGATTGATGTGAAAAATCCATGATTAGAGTCTTCTTATATTACGCAAATTACATAATATAATAATTTTACAAATTAAGCGATATGCTTCTGTATAAAACTTTTATAAGCCCGTTTTATAAGTTGGTGAGATTTTGTTTCGTACGGACATAATAACGTACTTTTCTATTTTAAAATCAAATTAAATAGACACATTTAAAACATTTTTTCTTCGACTATCAATCAAACCTTAACAGTCTCACAAAAAACTTTTCACTCGCTTATAAATTGTACCACACGTTGTCTGATATTGGAAAATTGACTAAATTATTAGCTGCCTTTGTAACGGCTCGCAGCGTGGGAAAACAGGCTTAGTTTTCACAGGGAATTATACTTACACAATACCGAAAGCTGTTGCGGTCACTTATTATGAAAATTCACGTGAAATTTTTTAGTAGAAAGCTTGTTAAATTACCAGGAAATATGTAGAGAGGTTGGCCTGTATCTACCATGTTATAATGTGATTTATGATAATATTCCTTATGCACTGCATTAAAAGTGTAGGACAGTTTTTCTTCTAAAACAAACGAGCATTACCCTACACATTTTCCTTAACTTTCCCAACTTATTTACCTTTCCACTACAATAATGAAACAAAGATTCCTACCCAACGTTATAGACATTTGAAACCAATAACTCCTAGGTAACAGCATTCCGATTCGTGCGTTCATATAAATTGGGCCCCTTTGTTCTTAGCTCACGGAATTTTCGTTAAAATACAGAAAGTGGTCGTGAGGTGAAGATGGCCTTATACATAAAATGGGTTAGGAGTTAGGTCTCCGGTTACGGTGGTAATGTATCACGTTCCCACGCTACACATGAGCTGTAGGTGTGCTTCAATTGCGACTGACAGACGGAAAAAAAAAAGTCTTGGATTTTCTTTTCCATATAAAAACAAAGGAATTTTATCAGCAATGATCTTCATGACATACTTAGTATACCACAGGATGATTGAGAAACAATTAGCAACCAAACAAATTATTATATATTATATACGAGAAGGTTCATTATGACGGCTCTTTACAAAAAAGAATATGAAAAGTTCATCCGCCTACACAATAATGACCAATGTTAAAAATATACATACACAGTAAAGTCGGTAGGTACCTACTAAAAAAAAACTGCAAATAAAAAAAGTCTTGCAAAATCCGTCGGTCCCAAGCGGAACAAACCAAGTAAGCAACGCGGGCGCATCGCGTGCTGCACTATATTAGCTAATAAGAGATCCACTCACTCACTTCATCGATTTCACTCCTTTATCCCATTCAACCACAAAGGATTTCTCTCGGTTTTACCGCGAAATATTCAAAAAACTTTTACTCAATTTTATTTAAAATTGATGGAATGCCAGACTTAATGGTAAAGTACGAAGTGGAATAAAGCAAGGAGTTTTTGATCCCAATTTGTATGTCGAAACGTGACTTTAAAATCTGAACAAAAATGATCATGGACTCCTTAATTTTTTTTGTTGTCATTTAATTGTGAAAATTTTCGAAATTACGTCGGTACGTTTGGCAGATCTCGGACGCGATTGGGCAATTACTGTTACATTTTAATTAAACCGTTTTTAATAAATGTGATTTTGTAGTTTTTTTCCCTCCTTTCTCCTGTAACTTTCTTTTCTTATCAAATACGGAGAGGATCCTTATTGCATTTATTAATTTTACAAGTTTTAACTTCCTTATAAATTATTAAGATAACAATATAACAGGTCGTTATTAATTCCAATAAACAGATACATTATTATTTTTCCTCAAATATAAATCATATCAACTTATAAGAAAATACATAAAACTGAATAGACGATTGTTTCAAGTACAAACTGGACTATTACCACGATATAAGGAAGTAACATAGTTCCGTAATACATCTCGGACAGCGTTAAAACGTTATACGCTTGTTCATAGATAATTAAATTGTAATGACATCATCGATATATGGATTTACTATCGAATCCTCGAATTAAAATTCCAATGTTCGTAAGTTTTTTTATTGCACTAGTTATACAGAGAATAGTAAAAATGATTGAAATTAAATGTTGAATTAAGAAAGGGGACGCTTTAACTACTGAGAAATGCATAAACATACTCTTGGTGAATGTTTGGTAAACTTATTAATTTGCATGCCAAACAAACATAAAAACAGTATCTTAGCAATTGAGAAACTGTATCGCAAAAGTTGTCCCGTAATCTTTTTTGGGAGTCATCTAGACACTGAAACGATTTAAGGAGTTAATTCTAAAACAAAATAATAAAAAAACTCTTCTAATATTCTTCAACGTTTTATTTTATTTTAAAAAGGTCGTCATAAAATCATTTCCTGTGTTCACAACAAACATACTTACCCATAGGTGCACGTGCACATAACCACAAACTTACTTAGAAACACTGTCAGGAGCCAATTTCAGCTATCATCACAAAGAGGAATTCGCCACACTTCGTCTACGAGCCTTTAGCTTCACCTATAACCTCGAAGCTGTCCATCCGAATCCTCCACAGTCCTTCCACAGCTGATTACTGCTGCTAAACCTCGCTCTTTGCCCTTGGGTAACATGATATGTCACTTAGCTTGAAGTTTCTGATTAAAATTGTCTGGTAATACTGATTTATGTGGTGTTAGATGGTGTAAGCTTCTGCAGGTAGCTTTGGTTGTGCTTTATAATGTTTATGGGATATTTTTCAGGAAACGTTCTTTGCTATTCTTAAAAGTTCAAAGCAATGCAAATGAATTTAAATTAAGGTGTTATTACATTCATTGATTACATTCAAATAAATCTAATACCTATCTGTTGCACCGTTTAAAAGCCAATCTCCAAAGCTATCTCCATTAAAATGATCGCCAATTTTGCCAAAATTAAATGAAAGAGTTAAATTACCATCAATTGATAAAAGTAAACTAGATTATTACGCAAAAATTATATTATTTAATAGTTTTACAAATATACCGATTAATTTATAATTTGAACGTGTTTTGATTGGGATATTTCGTGGTAATAAACTGAAAGAAAGCGTACACTAATTGGTGTTACACAATTAGTTATTTGATTTCTCAGAAACTAATATTTGCTTAATCACTTCAATTAATAGTGATATCAATTATGAATGATGAAACAAAAAATTAAAACAGACTGAGGTTTTGTAAAATAAAATGGAGATGGTTATCACAGCTGGCTTCTCTAAGATAAATCCAGAAAGTGCAATGATAAATATAGCTAACTAGCTTCTGCCAGCGGTTTCACCCGCATCCCGTGGAAACCTCTGCACGAACCCGGATAAAAAGTAGCCTATAGCCTTCCTCGATAAATGGGCTAACACTGAAATAATTTTTCAAATCAGCTTCATAATATTAGTATAGATTTGTTTGATAGTTATGATAGAAAACGAGAGAGTGGTGCGAATTATAATACTTATGGACGACCCATATGGAAAGAAATACGCACACTTGTCGCAACACTCAACGGTGGTCTCAGCACAGGTACGCGCATGTAGCCTAGACTCATTCGGCACCTCCATAATTCGATGATATTAAAAAAAAGACAAAAGGTTTGGTGACAACTGTAAAAATCAAAATCAAAATCAAAACTTATTTATTCAAACTTGGCTGCAAAACAGCACTTTTCGAACGTCAGAAAAAAATTACATAAGACAGTCCCCAAAACGCCCACCCTTCACCACTTCCTATGTGTTTTTGCTGGGAAGAAGAAGTGGCGCAACAAACTCCCCAGCAACACATGTCTGTCTGTAGGTTAAAAGAACCTTTCAACAAAGTACATTGAGTATATTGCAATATGCAATACGCAATATTGTCATAAAATAAAATTACATTTAAAAATGATTTATAAAATCCACCACATGCTAGCTAGCACTCACCCTACGTAACTTGTCTAACTCAAGCATTGAATAAATATGATGTGAAAAAAAAATTGTATAGCCTCCAATATTTATAATAGTTTATGAGGGAGTGCCCACCTTCATGTGATATTCTATTGCAACCTTATGTCATGTACAACATACATAGGTAAGTAATGAATCTAGTAAATTGGACCGCTCAGCAAGAAAAAAAGAAGTATAAGAAAAGAGTTTACAAAATTATATAATACTACTTATAGTATAGTCAGTAAGACGACCTGGCACCACAAGCAGCACCCGTTCACGAGCATAACGCGAGGATCAGCCATCGCCCCCTCGCACATCTTTGAGGGAGGGAGGCAACCCGACCGCCGACGCTACCGCAAGCAGTGCCGTCTAAGGGAGCATGACGTACTCACTGCTACACAACTCAATATCAGGATCAATTATCGCTAAGTAGTGGTCCTTATTTACTATAATCCAAAGGAAAAAAAATAATATAAATAGATGATTAAAATAAAATATAATAAATACAGTAAATGTATCCTGTCAATAATGTAAAACCAAGTAATGTCAATAATAAAAATATAAAATTGTAAAATTAGGATGTCATTCACAAAAAAAAGACAATTATAATATAGCTGTCTTGCGTTCAACATGGCGACCAACTATTTTTGTCATTCAAATAATCGTTAATTGTATAATATGCCTTTTGAATAAGAATAGCCTTAATTTGTTCTTTGAATTTATTAAACGGCTGTTCTAATAAAGACAGAGGAAGTTTATTATAGAAACGAATACCTAGACCCAGAAATGAACCATGCACTTTATGAAGCCGGTGAAAGGGTACACACAGTTTATGCTTATTTCTTGTATTAATGCTATGGACTTCACTTTTTGGTATATAAATGTAAGTTCTGTCTAATATACAGTATATTGGCAAAGATGAATTGTGATGCCACAGTAAGAATACCAATTTCTTTAAACAGCTCTCTGAGGGAAGTTCTGGTACCTAATTGGTATATCGCACGTATAGCACGTTTTGTAGAATAAATATATTCTCTATATCAGCGGCTTTGCCCCACAACAGAATACCGTAGGACATAACGCTGTGAAAATTACTGAAATACACCAATCGAGCTGTGTCGACGTCCGTGAACTGTCTGACTTTCCTAACGGCGTAGGCGGCAGAACTAAGCCTTCCCGCGAGGCTAGAAATATGTGAACCCCATTGAAGTTTTGTATCTACTGTTATACCCAGAAACACGGTAGATGCAACGGTTTGAAGAACCTCGTTGTTTAGGATAACATTAGGACCTAGGTTTTTTACATTAGGCAAAGTGAACTTAATGCATTTTGTTTTTTTAGCATTAAGTACTAAATTGTTTGTGGTAAACCAGTGCGTAACTAATGAGAGTGCACTGTTTACCTCTTCAAATTGCTCTCTATTTCTGTCAACTTTGAAAATGAGAGACGTATCATCTGCAAATAATACAACGTCGCAGATATTATTGAGGTGGTAAGGCAGATCATTGATGTATACTAAGAATAAGAATGGACCTAATATAGAGCCTTGTGGCACGCCTAGCTGAACTGGAAGGCCTGATGATTTAGAACCATTTACATCTACACATTGCAATCTATGTTGTAAATACGATTCTATTATGCTGAGAGCTCCGTTTTGGACTCCGTAAAACCGTAATTTGCGTAAAAGTGTATCATGATGGACGCAATCAAAAGCTTTGGAAAGGTCGCAAAAGACTCCAATAGCATTTTGAGAATTTTCCCATGCGTTATAAATATGTTTTAGAAGTGCAACACCAGCATCTGTGGTAGAACGACCTTTGGTAAAGCCATATTGTTCTGTATGAAGGAGGCTATTTAAATTGAAATATCGTAGTAACTGCTTGAGTATTAACTTTTCGAAAATTTTACTAAAGGCAGGCAAGATAGAAATAGGTCTAAAATTACTAATGTCTGACTTATTGCCTGATTTAAATAGAGGTATGACTTTACTGTGTTTCATGAGGTCAGGAAAAACACCAGTGTCAATGCACTTGTTGAATATGATAGCAAGGTAAGGAGCAATGACGTCAATTATATTACCAAATAGTTTGATGGAAATGTCCCAAAAATCACCCGTATTTTTTAATTTAAGAGTTTTCAAAACATTAATTACATCCATTGGAGTAACGTGCTCAAAACTAAACAAAGAATTACATTGAGGCACACTAGCACGCATAAGCTGTTCAGCGTCAGTTGAAGATGAATTTAAGGAGCGAGTCGTGGTTACAGGTATATCCGCAAAGAACTCATTAAAAGCTTTGGCTACATCAGCCGCATTACTAACAAGTTTGTCGTCCAGTTTAATCTCTAACTGACTTGCTTGTTCACTGACTTGCCAGTTTCATTATTTATAATTCTCCAGGTTGTTTTAATTTTATTTGAGGAGTTTTTAATAGAATCACTTAAAAATTTTGATTTTGCAAAATTACAGACCTTTTTAAATATTTTGGAATATTGTCTAACATAGTTTACAAAGTTATCGTCAAATTGACAAGTTTTCATACCGTATAACTCATATAGTCTCGCTCTACTTATACACTCTTTTGCAAAAAAAACGGGCACCTATGCGAAATCTTGGTTTTAAGGCCTTCACGTGTATTTCAAAGGGTTTTAATGACTGTAGGATATTACTAGCATCAAAAGGGTTAGCCAAGCATGCGTGAGAGTGTATTCTAAATTTGAATTTTGTAGATTTGCTAAGAAACTGGTTAAACCTTGTTTTGGACTAATTCCTGGTAGAAAGTTCGTGGGCGTTCTGAAAAGTTATTGACGTGATTTTCAGAAAACTGGTAATGCAGTTTTAATTGATGATTCATGTACATTTCTGTTAAATCAAAACATTTTTGAAAAACTATGCGTATTTGATAAAATTTTCACCTACTCTAAATGGTCTATGCTGATGATTGATGGCAATGTTCAGAGTTTCGGTATTTTTGCGTAAAGCGTTCTATTGTTTAGATATTGTGTCCATGCGTTTTAAAATAACCCTTTCTCACAAGTAAACACAATTTAGAGCAGTATCAGTTCTTTGGGCTGCGACAAAACAAATTTAATGTTAGCAGAACCAGACCACAACTCGTCTCCTATCACACTTTGACATAAAAAAAATAACAAATTTGGCGATAAATGCAAAAATAACCATATGAAAAATAATGAGAAGGGTTAAAACTATCCAAAAAGTCAAATTATTGCCTTGTTGAAGCTCTCGATAACTCCGTAGGTGTCGGGTTACTAAACGATGATTTAGCTGAAAGGGAGTTATGACTTCAAAATCATTGGCCAAACGTATGTTTTTTTTTTAATGATCAGTTAGCCAATTATTGTTATGATTTAAGCAGAAAAATGCTGTGGATACCAGAAAACCTTGGAGTAGATAGGTTTATTGAATAAAATGTCCGTGGGATGAAAACCCGATATTTGAACGCTCAGACTCATAGATCTTTAGAGGTCTACGGGGTTTCTCAACAGGCGAGGTTATTTAAAAATCAGTGATTACGAGACCTTAAGACCTCGTGCTCACAGTCTATGCGTTATTTTCTGTATTTTGTAGAATTTCAAGAATTTTCAAAATGTCAAAGTCTGATAGGAGCCGACTTGTGAACGGCACTGCTAACTTTAAATTGGTTTCGTTGCAGCCCAAAATATTGATACTCCTCTAAATTGTGTTTATTTATGAGAAAGGGATATTTTAAACCGCGTGGATACAATATCTCAACAATAGAACGCTTTACACAAAAATACCGAAACTCTTAACATTGCCATCAATCATCAGCACTGACCATTTACAGCAGGTGAAAATTTTATCAAATACGGATAGTTTTTCAAAAATGTTTAGATTTAACAGAAAGGTACATTAATCATTTATTAAAACTGCATTATCATTTTTCCGAAAATCACGTCAAAAACTTTTCAAAACCCCTACGAACTGTCTATCAGGAATTAGTCCAAAACAAGGTTGAACCAGTTTCTTAGGAAATCTACGAAATTCAAATTTAGAATACACTCTCACGCATGCTTGGCTAACCCTTTTGATGCTAGTAACATCCTACAGTCATTAAAACCCTTTGAAATACACGTGAAGTCCTTAAAACCAAGATTTCGTATAGGTGCCCGTTTTTTTTGCAAAAGAGTTTATAAATACCTGTAATATATGTAGTTCGTTAGTAGGAAGACAGTATGCACTCTATCGTAATCAGGCAACTTTATGCTTTATGCTTTAGGTATGAGTAGGTACAAAAATGCAATAAGGATCATACTGCCTCCACAAACATAAAACAAAAGACGAGTAATGGTTGTCAGTGGTCTGGTGATCTGTACAAATGGATGATATTAACATTATTGATAACTGGCCGTTCGGTAGACTTATGTTAGTTGTCCGTCAGAACTCTCATAAATCTAGTAACCTTAGTTTACCGATGATCTTGTAAGGTTGAATTAATACGAGCAAATGTTCATCGATTTTATAAGTAGACTAGCTTTTGCCCGCAACTTCGTTCGCGTGGAATAGTGACTACCAGCAGATTTTTGATTTGACCAATAGATGGCGCTATATGTCCGGAATAATTTTATTTTTATTTTTTTTGTAATAAAAACTATCCTATGTCCTTTCTCAAGTTTCAAACTATGTCTGTACCAAATTTCACACAAATCGGTTCAGTAGTTTAGGCGTGAAGAAAAGACAGACAGACAGACAGACAGACAGACAGAGTTACTTTCGCATTTATAATATTATATAGTTTGGATAACGGTGATAATCCACTAATCTTCTTCTTATCGAGTGAGCTGTAGGTTTAAATACCTAGCAAGCCATAGTAACAGACTTTTGTCGAATTCGCCTAATAGCCTCTGATGTGGAAATGTAACGATGTAACTCATAAGTAGGATTTGGACAGGCCGCCATTTGTGTGTCCTCCCAGGCATAGGGGTAGCTACCGCTAACTTCCAGACTCCGGGTCACTTCGTGTTTTCTGAAACCCTCAATGCAATATCGGCCCGACCGAGGAATTGAACCCGGACATAATATAGACACCGCCCTCTCCTATTTATTACAGGGAGTTAACACTATTTTTGAAGTCGGTTAAAAACGAAATTAACATGTTCTAAAACTCTGCACACATTTGTATGTACAGTTACCAGCCAGGTGGTATTTTAAAACAACTATAACTCTGACCTTTATTATTTCCACTACTATTACTTCGATTACAATCCAAGGTGAATTCGTAACTTTAGGAAATATTCGGTTTTTATGTCTAATACAATAAAAATCGTTAAATTATATATCGATATAAATAATCGATTCAAATGACGATTCCACTAGGATATGAATGTGGAACTAATTTTATTCGAATAAATATTGTTAAGTGGTTAATTGTTTGAGTTTTATTGACGTTTATATTATCTGATTTTAAGTTTTTTATTAAGCAGACTTAAGTAAATGTCTGCATTCTGTACACTTTTATTAAAAAATACTGTTCCTTAAGAACAGAGGAAATTCTTGCTCGCTATAGAACAGTGCAAGTGCATCTAAATTAGATGGAGAAATTATAACAACTTAGATACCTATAATATAAAAATGAATCGCAAAATGTGTTGGTAAGCGCATAACTCAACAACGTCTGGACCAATTTGGCTAATTCTTTTTTAGTTGTATTTGTTATTGTCAGGAGAAGGTTCTTATGAAAAAAATAGGGTAAAGTAGAGAAGTCAGTTGACGGGAGCGAAGCCGCGGGCAAAAGCTAGTTTCAAATAAAACTTAATAATCTTTATAACAGTAAAAGTATTCAATAAAGCTATGATCCTTGCCTATACAGGTTAACAGTCTCAACACAGATAACAAACAAGATTACAAGAATATAAAAGGGGTATTTTATTATACATAAAATTCAGTTAGTTACGATTACGATAGCAACGAGGCTAGGCAAATATTTAGCCATTTGCTTTATATGCCAATATTGTTAAAGTTGGCATTCGCTCTTAAAGCGAAGTACTGTAATAAGTTCAGAGAGGTTAAACGTCAAGATCGTATATTATCCATCAGTATTATATTACAGTTAAGTAGGCTTTTTGTAGGTTAATCTTATAAACATTTTTCATTATTGCGCTCTAAATAGAACAAGAAACAATAGTGAAATACACCCATTTTTTCTAAACGATTACGCTAGTTTAAATGTACCTCTATACTTTCAGAGATCCTGATTGATCTCATGACCTGAAAACGCTATTTTCGGGCCATATAGGGTATAAAGTGCCACCTTGATTACCTTTTTCTAAAATCTAATGCATGTTGACTACCACTTAGTAACCACTTAGTCAGAAGCCAGTAAGTCTGACACCAGTCTAACCAAGGGGTATCGGGTTGCCCGGGTAACTGGGTTGAGGAGGTCAGGCAGGGCAGTCGCTCCTAGTAAAGCACTGGTACTCAGCTACATCCGGTTAGACTGGAAGCCGACCCCAACATAGTTTGGGAAAAAGGCTCGGAGGATGGATGTTGACTACCACTTCGCCATGAATTTGGAAAAAATATTATCTTTTAAAATAAATTGACAAAGTTTTTCAGTCCAAGTATACCCTTGCCAAATCAATCATTTTGCGTTTCCAAAGAAGTAGGTAATTTGTCGTGTATCCCAATGTGCCTATTTATACCAAATGTTATCTCCTCCACCAGGTTCGACCAGGGCAAATCAACGAAAGGCGCGAGCAAGCTAAGACGCGACCTCATCAACGCAGAGATTGCCAACCTTCGAGACCTGCTGCCTCTCCCCCCCTCCACCCGGCAGAGGCTCTCGCAGCTGCAGCTCATGGCTCTCGTCTGTGTCTATGTGAGGAAGTCCAACTACTTCCAACAAGGTAAGTTGATCATCTGAAATTACCGAAGTAGAGGTTTAACCCGTCACATTTTTTTTTAGTTCTTTCATGTATCTCTATAATTACTTTATTGCATTTCATAATGGAATGTAAAACACGATGTTTAAATAAAAATCTTAACTAAGTAATTTTAACTTACGGGTAAAATCTTAGTATCAAATTGGTTCTGACACATTGCACTCTGAAATCCAGTGATAATTAAGCTTGAAGAAGGTGCAGAGCTTTTTTTTATCAAGTTGCAATCAAAAAATTATAACTCCAGTTAAAAAACAATACCTACTATATGTATATTATATGTGTGTTTTATAGTTTCAAAACAATTTAACAAAGCACAGTAGTACCTAAACAGGGCTTCAAATAGTAACATGACATGCATCTTGTGTCTCTAACGAAGTGTATCTAAATTAATACGTAATACGAGCGAGCCACTCCCCGTAACGTGCTCAAGCGCATCCTTACTCACCACACGGTGTATTCACATATTGTGTATGTATGTAAAACTTATGGGGATCTGATATGTGTGTGGAACTGATGTATGTATGAGTTTGAGAAGGAAAATGTTCGAGTATGTAATACTACTTCTAAAGTTAGTCGAATCCATTTGATGTGTTGATAAATAAAAGGGTTTGTTACAATTTTAAGGCCGCTTGTTACCCGTGATACCTGTGTATATCTGAGTTCTTAAACTATCGACTAACTTAACGATGCTTTCTAAACTTCAGTACAAAATAAACTCAAACAAAAGCCTCTAAATCATCAAAACTGAAGAGGCCATCATCGCATATCAAATTAAACACGTACTCACCTTTTCATAAGCACCGTTTATAAAATATCTATAAATACACAAAAATAATTCCCCAATACGAAGGTTACCAAAGTGTTAAGTTACGAAACTTACCTTGAAAATCTTTATACTCACTTATACCATGATAGGTAACTATCGCCACGCTAACCGACTAGAATCTCTCCTTCAAGCCTCATTTAACGCGTTTACACAAGGCCGAATTTCACACACGATACCAACACGCAAATATTAAAATACGTAAACAAAAAATTTGCAAAAAAAGTAAAAAATCTGCAATTACGTAAGTCGAGTTCTCACGATATAACAGTTAGGCGGCTACTGTCGGCATAAAAAACAATAGCGTTTCGGTTTTGATAGGAAAATTAGAGTAAATTAGCGGGCCGGGGACTGGCTACCGACTGATGGTTATTGGCTCTAATGGTGCCTGCAGGGAATCGAACCCGGAGCGGCCTGTCACGCCCGTACCGCACGCTAAGCTACGGGGTTCACATGGTTACGTCGCTATGGAATTTCTGGATCTCTTTATGAATTTATTTGTTTGAGGATGTTGAATTAATCATGGGCATTTTTGTTATTAGGTATTTATAAATATTCAACATTAAAATAATAACAAAAAATCTTCTACAATGCACACGGTTTTGTGAGGAAATATTATATTATTGCGGTTGACCATAACTAACTTAAAATCAATCGAGTGTCTACACCTTACCAAAATCACAACTACAGTAATAGGTATTAATAATTTTAAACCACAACCAGTTTTACCTGACATATTCTATATCAATTTCAGCAACACAAACGCAGCTGCTGAATATTTCATAAAACATTTAGAATAATCAACTAGGGAATTCCAGTTGCGTAGATCCCAAATGACCCTTAATAAATAAGCTTTAACCTTTCTTACAATGAATTCCTATCATACGTACTTCACTGTCATGTAAGCCGACGTTGCTCACATTTCGCCGAGATTCCCGCGGGACTACTGACTTTAAAGTCCGGGTATCGAGATGGGTTTTGAGTACAACCCTATTCTGATAGTCAGTTATTTCGATAGTATTGAAAAGGCACTAGCGAGTTGTGGGAAAGAAAAATGCTTTGAATATCTATGCTGTCGATATATTTCAAGGGAATATAATTCCTGAAATATGTAAAAAATAATATGTACACTTTTAAAGAGATAAGAGCTTGACCGTATTTGAAATTGCAATTAACTAAATTGTGAAGTGAACTAACGGCCAAAGCTATGAAATCAGAAAGAACACACAATAAGATTATATTAAATTCAATGCTCTCACTTGCAAAAGTTATTAACATACCTCAATGATGTTTAACGTTTAGGTAGTTTAATGGTCGCTAGTATAGATCGCAACTTGATTATATTCTGTCTATTCGACCAATTGAGACATAAATCTATTGAAATACGACCTTTTGTTAGTCATAAAATAAAATATCACCCCAGAGACAGTTATAGTAGTGTCAGAATTTTATTAAAGCAATTATTTATTCACTAACACTTACGAGCATAAAATAATCAAAAGACAAGTCAATAAAATCAATAATTTTTCCAATAATCACTAAATAAAATGGAAAAAAAAAATTATATGTACGTACCTGTATACTAATTATATTTGTTAGCTATAAAACATTTCCAAGTTAAAGTGTTGTAACTTTTTATATCGATAAAGAAATCGATTTAGATAAAAGCGAATAGGTTAATTTGTCAAAGCTAAACATTTAAACACCGACCGCCTTACCACAAAAACTTTTAAACGTCAGTTTATGCCTTGTCTAAAAAAATGTCAAATTATGACGTTGACATATGGTTCATTTTGCAGCCAAAATTTTATTAGACAAGTGTAAAACAGGGTTTAAAGTTTTTGTAGTAAGGCCCCGAAAGATTTATGATAACGGTATCGAGAACGTAAGTGAGATCGATTTTAATTAATCAATTTCTGGGGCATTTTGATTTGATTTATTACTTATTAGTGTATTTAGTTTTTAATTATATTTGAACAGGTGCATTAAAAACTGTAATAAAAAAGTAAAATACCCATTAATTTACTGCCTTATTCAGGTACTAGATTATTATTGAAATAAATACCAACTGCATCTTTTTTTGGAATGTGAATCGGTATATAGATATTTCGATGTCATAATTCGTCCAGAATCACGCGATATCGATAAAGAATAGGGGTCCGACTCGATAAACGTTCGATTGTCCACGGGTCGTGGGAAACGCATTTTGCATATGATTTCGCTGAACTCGCTTCTCAATGATGCTTTACTCTTTCTATCGTTGTTTAGACTTTGTTGTTTTATTGACCACTGATAGATGACCACTTTTAAAAACAAAATGCTCTATAAAAATACCCATTTAAAAATATTGACTTCAGATTTATCGATAAATCACGACAACACTATACCTAGTCGATAAAATTCGATTGTTTTAAAGACATTATTGTAATAAAGGATTTCCGTAAAAAACCCATGATTCATACGGAGATTTTTTCAAAGCATTTAAATATCGAACAGGTTTTGTAACAAATACATTATTTAGTCATCATCACTTAAATACCATTTGACGATGAAGTAAAAACGCGGCTTCCCTTTGTAGTGTGGATATGACACATAACGCTACATTTACACTAATATTTTTTTGTTTGTTTGGTTGAATGCGCTAATCTTAGATATCACTAGGCCGATTTTGATATTTTAGACCAAGTAACTACATATAGACGATAGGCGACTTTTTATCCGGGTGCGCGGAATAGTACCTACCGGGCGGGGGTGAACTAGAGGCTGCCTCCGTCTGTGTCACAAAATAACTACTGGACCAATTTTCATGCCTCTAACACCAATACATTCACTATAACCGTATAAGAATGAAGGAAGTGGTAAGATGGGCAAAGCTTTCTAATACTAAATTTCTTATTTATTAACTTCTGTCATAAATGTCCTAGTTCATATAGAAAAAATAAATTATCACAAAAATCCCGCATATTTCAAAAGCCTCAAAAAACTATCCCACAGCCTACACACACATTCACACCAACATAAGTCAACCCTCAAGCCTCAAGTACGTAACACATCAGACAATTACACAATTACAATTCCCAGTGTTATCGGCCTAAATGCTGAAATTACTGGCGTGCGCCCGCGCATTATCGACCACGCACTCCCGTGGTATTTTCTCAAACAATTTTTGCATACCACCCTGGGAACTATCGATATATGAGATCGTTTCTCGAGCTTAATTACCGCACTGGTTGGTTACTGCAATCGGTTATTTGCGTTTTGTTATGCCGAGGCGATATGATGCGCGGGAGTCTTGTTCTGTTTTTGAATTGTGATTGTTTTTCTTTTGTTTTGGTGTGTTTGTTATTGAGAGTTCGATTTTTAGAAAAATAGGTATAGTTTGTTTGAATTAATATTTGAATCTAGAAACCCGATACCAAATAATAAACATTGTTTTAGTGCGATTTATGCGAGAAATGAACTTTATATTGCATCATAGTGACGTCAATGAAAAGTAAACTACAAAATACTAAAAATATAACTTCCATTGTCAATCACCCAAAACATATTTGAACTTACATCTTACAACAATATAAAACAAAAGAACCACTTCAAATATCAATTAACAGAAAAAAAAATCTTGCAGTCAAAGTGATTCATCACAATAGTTCAGTGAACATAATTGAACCCGCGACCTCACGATCCACGGTAACCATTATTGACTGCCGATCGAAACACCCTTGGGCCATTGTCGCTACATCTTGACCTCTCGTTCTTACATCAAAATAATAATTATGTGTTAATACAACGTTATTGCTTTTAATTATTACTTGTCTAAGTTTTTGATAGAAGATATTTTGACTTAATATTTTTGGTTAATATTTTAGATAGCACTTAGTTTTTAGTCTGTATCTGTATGAAGCATTAGGCTTTATGTGGTTCCACTGGAAAAGCAAAATGCATTTAAATGAAATTATTTCTAAATTGGTGCAAACATTTTGATGTGGTGAGGATGCAACTACCTATGTAGTTAACTTGGTTCTTAAAATCTTAATATTTCAGGAATACTGTTCTGTTTAGGGTTCCGTACCCAAAGGGTAAAACGGGACCCTATTGTTTTCGCTCCCCTGTCCGTCCGTCCGTCTGTCACCAGGCTCTATCTCATGAACCGTGATAGTTAGAGAGCTGAAATTTTCACAGATTATGTATTTTTGTTGCCGCTATAACAACAAACGTGTATTTTATAAATAACTAGCTTTCCGCCCGCGGCTTCGCCCGCGTGGAATTCGTTTATATTGCGGTATAAATCACAACTATAAGAAAACTTCTCATTCCCACGGAAAAATCTAAGAAGCGCGATGTAACGCTGGATACGATTAGTTGTTAAACCAAAACTGAATGGTACACTATATTATACGTTTTCCCTTGTGGAGCAATAAACATGCAGATTTTGGGCACTGTAAACGACACACAGCGCCATCTACAATCCATCCATCAAGCAAACAATATTTTTGTTTTCCCTCGGGAATATCTTTTTTTTTCGGGATAAAAAGTACCCTATTATTTAATCCGGACTTCTAACTTTACGTCTGCAAAATTTCAAAGCAATCGGTTCAGTAGTTACGGCGTGAAAGCGGAACAAACAAACAAACAAACAAACTCACTTTCCGATTTATAATATTATATTAGTAAGGATGGTACGAAACCCTTCGTGCGCAAGTCCGGTTTTTTCATAAAATGATCCATAATGTAAAAGTGGGGAAAACTTCGATAAATTGTTCCTCAATAAATAAAACTCACACTTTTCTTTCTCTGTGGTTCTTTCAAAAGACATATCTAGTCATTGTTGAATCTATGAATAAAGCAATGAATTAAATTACCATTTTACAATAAACAATAACTTATTACTAAGAAAATGTCATAAAAGTATTTGTGAGTTATGATCCGGCTAGCTTGTATTTTATTCTCTTAATATTGATGTGATTATAATAAAAGCAGTTTATTATGAACTCAACATGAACAAATGTTTAGTTTACACTTGCGAGCATTAAATGTGGGTTAGTAACCAACACCTAAATGTCTATTTTAGCAATTATGACATTTTCATCAAGCGGTCGTGGTAAGTACTTTTTGGGGGACTTTAGTATTAATTATTTATTTATTTATTTATGGCACACCAGCGACTTATTCACTAATACATTTATGGGTAATTCTTACACTAATACTTAAATCTAGAATGAATTTGTCACTTAAAGGTGAGCACAACACTGACATACAGATTTATAAAACTGGCTGTTGGAAATTATAAATTTAAGCGAAATATAAAATGCAATATTTAGTAGATATGCTAAGATTTTAATGGCTAAATGGTTTATGTGGGATACCTATGTTATTTTGTTCCGGTACCAGTATTTTCTGTAATAAGAAACAATTGAAGAAGCATTCTTGTTTTATTCAAGAACCTCCATTAATTAGAAGTATTATATGTAATTCGAAATAAAATCGTTGACCCATATTTTTTGCTCCCATGTTTGAAATTAAAAGCAACACTACAAAGTGTACTTGTCGGAAACTACTGCATAATGGTTTATAGGACTGACGTATATCATTGCGTGTTAGTTTATTAATGCAGTAAATAAAACTGTTATTAGTAAGGTTATATTTAATGGGAGCCGTTTGGAAGCTGGCCGATCAATCATTCATAGCTGAAATAGTTTTAACACAAATTAATTTGGGATTTATTATTCGGTAGTTTTTTTTTTTGCAGGAAGTTATTTTTACAGAAGTGCATACGAAACTCGATGATTAACAGATTATTATAGTTTTTTTTTTTAGTTAATTTACGATCTATAGGTATATTTCCTTAGCAGTCTTACGTTTCCGTATAATTTCCGTCACGGGTTGCAATGGTTAAATTTTTGCCATTCTTGAAATATTACAAATTATTTTTTTTTCACAAATGAAAAGAAAACTCAAAAGCAAGGCTTATGCACAATATAGCAGAGTATCAAAGCCGCTAAAATTATATCGCTAAGTAGTGGTAATTTCAATAATGCACAATTTTATGAACTGACAATAAAGCCAGGGCCACACAAAATGATTCCTCTACAAATCTCACCAACCAATAATAATTATAATAAACTATATGCTATTACAACTTGCGATTGTCTCAAGACGACCTTGTCGGCGAATTTGTAAGAATACTTCACTTTTGTTCACAAAAATTACGCCGATTCATTCGTTTTATCGTGTAATCATAGCCTTTGTTTGGTCTTTATGGTTATGATCCATCGAATCGCACAAAAAATGTATGTGTGCAATATTGGAGATGAATTTTATATGCAAATGTATATACGGAACTTGGGTGTGAACGTATCAAATATGTATGTTTGTAGAAGTAGTATAAATTGATGACGTAAATGGTTAATTTAATTTCTGACACTTACGCGAATATTAGAAATTTAAATAAAACTACTTTTACGGATTTTATCGCGGTTATATTATATTATTATTTAATCCCGACGTCTCGGATCCTTTACAGCATCCTATACTGCTGTAAAAAACCGCGATAAAATCCGTAAAAGTAGTTTTATTTAAATGGTTTATTTAAGTTTCGTAACGCATTATTCGCGTTTTTAATTATGCTAATTGTCTTTGGATCTAGGGGCAGATTATTAATAAAATAAACAATTTTAAACACAACTGACATTTCAAACTATTTTTCAGCCGTTGCCCAGATGCCAACAGAAAAAATAATAAATCAATTGCATAATATTTTAACTAAGTTCCCGTCATTTACATCCATATAATTACACATTAATCTTAAAGTAAGCAACTGTGTTGATGATCAAATAGTTATTCGATCAGATAACAGATAACCTCCAAGTTTATTGGGCATTAAAAACAAGTAAATAAATATTTCTCAACACATCAAATGAATATGAAAAATGTTCCTTCGTCAAATTATGCGTGGATAATTTCATTGCAAATTTGATTAGTGTTAAAATTATGATTTATGAAATAAGAAACAAATTATATGTTTTTTGTGATTTATTTTAGTTCCGTGCGATATATATTTTGGCAAACAGTTTCCTATTGAGCTTTGATGCTTATAGTTAAATATTTGTTAAAATTAAACCCTAATTTAAATATAAGCAAGCCACTATTTAGACCCGTAACCATAATTATTTAGGATCGATGCAAAATCCTCATGCTATTTTTTCACCACTTGTTGTTTATCCTTTTTTTTTCAGAATACATATGTGTGATGCAATACATAATAACATTTACCTACACATACAAAACCCATTAATTAACTCAACATCAACAATTAACAAAAAACGTCTTATCTCGATACAAAATCTAAGCCAATCGCGTATAACCTACAAAGATGGGAGCTAAGGTAACGCGATAAGCGCACGCGCATCACCATCATTACCGACTGCGCAGAGGAGCGGCACCGACACTTAGCGAGCTATTATCGACGTATCGCAATTGTTTGTTCGTTTGTGTTTACAATTGCACTGTAATTAGAAATAATTACTGGGAGTAGGCAGTAAATTGTAGCTGTGTTAGACTTCTAGGTATGGAGCGTTGGGAACGGTTTCAATTTTGTTTTTTTTTTGCTGTTCTAGTAGTTTAAAGTTACTGGTAAATTTTTTTTCTGTTCTGTTTTTTTAGTAGTTTAAAGTAAGAGGTAAATTGTTTGAATTATTGATGTGGTTCTTTTAATATAGGTAGATAATGAAACAGATTGACACCAAAATGTGCCGACAAATCTTGAGCACTGAAAATGTATAATGATGAAATAAACAATTCTCTTTTGAAACGTAAGAAGATTGATATTTTTAAATCAAAGATAAAGGAAGAAAGCTTTATGGCAAAATTGGACTTTGCACACATTTGATTCACTTACAAATAAATATAAAAAACTGGCTGGCAGGAGCTGGATGCGAGCAGCCGAAATTCGATCTCAGTGGCGTGCACTTGGAGAGGCCTATGTCCAGCAGTGGACTGCGATAGGCTGATGATGATGTTGATGATGATAAAAAACTTCAACAAAATATCTAAAAGCCATCATTCAAGCAATTAAAATCACTAATATCAACATTAACACTTACCTACAGTTATCAGTACTTAACACCGACTACATAATGTAGGTGCAACCAGTGGGTAGCTATAGTGCGTTAATCCAATTAGTGTCGCAGTCCCGTGTCGCATTAACATAGCATTTGAATTTTAAAATAGGCAGAAAATTACATGCAACCTGTTATACGAACAGGTGTATGTGTTTCTGATAGTAAGTATAGTGGAGTGTGGGGATTGCCTAAATGTAATTTAGTAATTTGTCTTTTAAGTGAATTTAATTGGTGTTTTGTTTGTTGTAGTGACAGTAAGAAAGGTAAATGATATTTTTTTAGTCAAATCTCAAAAATATCGAATACTAGCTGTTTCTCACAGTTTCACCCTCGTCTCTCTCTTGGACCCGGAGAAAGTAGAGCCTATGTTACTAGGGGTTAATTTAATTTTCCAACAGTGAAAGCTATTTAAAAAAAAAAATAGTTTTTTCGGAGCCTTTAGAGTACAACCGAAAAATTATATGATATAATTTGTTACCATTTATCTATGCTTTCAAACTTTTATGACTCTGATATAAACACTCCTGCTTACTACAATATTCAAAAATATAACTATCGTCTATTTTACCATTTAATTCTCATTTAATAACGTACAAACGCATGCAATGTACTAATAAATAGTAAAGTGATGATTCACAATACGAAACTGCCGCAAGCAATATATTTCAAGAGCTATTTATTTATTGCCTACCGTAACTGTTAAATGAATGCAATTATTTTATTTCAATTTTAGAATTTAATTTATCACTTTTGAAATGAGTAGTTGAATTATGGATTAGGTGAATTATTGTTTTGTATTTTTTTGCACAGAAAAAAATATTTTTAGTTAGTGGTCTTGTAGCTTTATTTGAATCTTATTTGTACACCTAATATTTTCCTTAATAAAAATACACGACCTACATTTGTAACAAAAGTTATTAAACCAACCAGCTGGTTTTCAGGGCTGACAGGCATTACAACAATATCAGTTACGTTAGGAACCTTTGTACTTTAAAAACTATAATGAACTTTACACAACACCCTAACACTTCATCAAACATTACTCTTTTAAAACACATTGGCTAACACCATCTAAAATGAGCATCAACATATCAATCACTCAATCAAAAAAACTCATCGACAGACGTATAAATTTCACTCAACTAAAGGCCTAAAGTCAAAGCCAGTTTGACAGGCGCAGCCGGGGTATAACGCTAGTCTTGTGGGTTAAGGTCCTTAGCAATCTCAGCCCTATTCAGACCCGTATGGTTAGAGATTTATGGCAACATTTGTTCACTATTATTACGTACTAACCTTACAATTGAATATTATTTTAATAAATGTTCTTACCTGTTTCTTATGACTGTATTGAAGCCTTGAATTGATAATGGAATCGCTGATATATAATTTTGTTTTGAGACGAAGGGGTTTGAGCTTTATGAGAGTAAAGTAATCATTAATATCTATAAGTTCTATGAGTGTGTAAAAAATCATGTATGCACAATACATGTCGTTTTACATATTTTATTTTGTATTCCGTATAAAAAAAAGTTCCTTGTGAATACAATTGAGTCTTAATTTGATTACTTTTCCTCTTCTCAGTCTTGAATAATGCAAAAAAATACTCAAGTCGATTTCGTTAAATGTAGGTATTTTTTGGAAATATCCAATAATATTTTCCTTCAAAATCAAAACGTGAACATGTGAAAAGTAAAAGTACTACAACCATTTCGCAAACACCATAAAAACACCAACGAAATACGTTAAAATTTTTGCAACAACCCATAAACACGAAATAGGGTCACCATGAACTGAACCACTTTGCAATTTGACCTCCTAGTACCAGACCCACAGACCCACAAGCACACATTTACAACATTCTTAATTAAATTAATTGTCAGTTAACTATTCCAGCAACAATTAACGCCTTGGGTAAGGTCGGAAATAATAATAATATTTTTTTATTCATATCGATTGATACAATCGATTACAACACGCGTTTAATCGATACAATGGGCGATTCGAATCGATGAAAGACGTTTGACGTCGAGTGCTCACGTGTTACATTACAACCTTTTTGTTCTAAGCTAAGAGTTTATCAATCAATAACGTAATGTATTGTTTTGATCGAGAACTTCTGTTGTTCGGTAATCCGAGGTAGCCATTAAAATCAATTGTTATATAAGTTTATTGCTGTTAAGCTTTAAATATAAAAGCTTACGTTGCATTATTTTTAATGATCTTAAATAATGTACCGATTGAATTTATCAATTTCGACATTTACGAAACTTATCGTCAAAATCCGAGTGAGAAACGAGACTTAATATGCTACTTTTATCCATGTACGGGAAGGAGTTCCCTCAAGACGCGGGTGGAACCATGAGATTCAGCCAGTATTGAACACCACATTGCAATCAAGACAGCACACAGTACAAAAACTCATCTTTGATAAATGACCTTAAAATCAAGTGCCGATCGCACTTTCAATTGTTTTAATGGTAAAAAAATCCTCAGTTACGGTACAAAAGGTCAGCTTAAACCAGTAATGATGATTTCATCAATGTATTAAAATTAGGCGCACACTGCAGACTAAAAAGTCGGCCGACTGTTGGCCCGGCTTTTAGATATATATATTTTTAATTGTGAACTCCCTCAAAGTTTTTAGTCGGTCTGATACCGTGGTGATAGGTGACAAATAAGTAAATATAGAGGATATAGTCAGTAGATCTGAAGACTAGAATATAGTAAGTCATGAGTAATAAGTAGGTATATTATAAGCCTTCAAATTTGCAACGCCTGAAAAAGGCCGCTAAGCTGTACCTTAACTTTAGCATTAGTACCTGTAAATACCTTGACACACGCAAAAAAATATTTTGAGTTTGAGATTTACGAGTCCAATCCAACTATCGGCCGACTAAAAATGTGTAGTGTGCGCGTACTCTTAACATTCGAGGGAACTTATTCACGGAACTGTATTCTAGGATGTACGATAACGGATGTTTTTGGATGTTCGATACGTTTTAATGCAATATGAGTACGGATAGTTGTTTTTCGTTGAGTGGTATGTAGGCAGCTATTTCTGTCCGTGAGTGTAAGGTGAGTCATCTTGAATGTGTAACAATAAAAAATTGGCTGGCTATTACCTCGGACAAAGGATCAGCATGGCCATCCAACGAGGTAATGCTGTCAGCCTCTTGGGTACGCTCCCAGTTGACAGCGATGGGGATGAATTTTTAGATATAGTGTATAATATACCTATATATATTTTTTATTGTTCTACTAGGATAGTTTTTTTTTGTGTTGTAAATATCAAAGTCTGTATGTTATTTTTAAAGTAAATAAAATCTTTATGTGTAACAATATACTATTGGACTTATATGTACATATGTAGGCATAGTTTTGCAGTAACAGTAGATATAGTAGACGGTGTAAGTAATCTTTTTGAGCGTTTCGGTGGGATTATAACGGTTTGTGAAGACCTTACCTATTTAATTTAACATAGTACTTCCTACCCTAAATTAAAAAAAAAAACACAGACCTTAGTAACTACTGAATAGGCTTATTATCAGATTGCGGAGTAGTTCCCACGGGAAGTAAAAGTAGAGACCGCTTGTAGAATATAGTACGAGTATATATTAAAAAAAACTAGCGGTCAGCATTAACTTAAACATTTTTTGAAGTAAATGCCTGCCTACTCTACATTAAGAAATATAGTTAAATGATTACGTTGACAGGATAAAATAGTAAAATATAAGTAATTGCAATTTTGATGGATGGCGCAGATTGCATGCATTAGTTTTCAATTAGCAGATCATAAGTTTACGTCCACTTATATGCAATTTATCATTCGTTAACAAATCTGTATAGGAGTAAATGTTTCTGTCATCAGCATTTTTCAGTGAATATAAAACTGAATTCTTTTTTTTTTGGGCAATATGACAAAAGACCAAGACAAAAGATGGACCTATAATGATAACGTTTTTTTTTTAGTTTTCTTTTTCAAGTGTAAGTATAATATTTTAAACAGTAAGTAATGGTACTTACTTGCAGGTTACTATATTACCTCATACAAAAAATAATACAAGATCAAGCCAGTAAATCACAAAGGCACTTCTTATTTAAGATTACGCCATTACACCATTACATTGAATCAATTCGTTTGTTCAAACCCAGGCAAACGACACACCTTGTCATTACTTTAGCGAATGTAATATAATTAAAATTGATGACTTAATCATCTGACGCAGTTCCAAACTATTGATGGCTAGATTAATGAAAAGAAATATCATATTTCATTCATGTTCGCTTCGCAATTTTTATTTGTCAATGTTGACAGCCAATCAAGACGGAATGCGTGTGATTTATTTAGAAATTAACGGCTAGTGATCAAATAATATATGTTAGTATAATTTGAAGGTGATTTTGTGGTTTTTAGAGTATCGTTTTACTTGAAATATTCTGTTGAGATACCAAATATACTCAACGCTCAATACAAAAGAAACAAACGCGCTCGATATCAAAGGATTGGTATCTGAAATAAAAATGTACCAACAATTGTACAAAATAACCTTGTAAACCAAACCAACACTTACTATAAAAATAAAATACCAACAGGTGGTACTCTTACGTAATATGTAACTTAATAAACAGTTAGAGTTTCCCGAAAATACGAGTCGATAAAACGTATAATTACAAGTTAAGAAAAATATCGAGTGGCACCGAGTTTCATCACTTCACACCTCTATTTTGGACGATTGCACCGATCACTTAAACGTTTAGATAATTTTAATAATAGACCCCATATATTAACTAGCGTCACCGCCCAACTGTTGCTCTATCTAATTTCTAATCTAACTACAACTTAATTAATAGCCACTTGTTGAAATCGATTTCGAGTTTGATTTATAAATCGAATGACCTGTATTTACGCGGCCTATCCACTCGAATATATTATATCGATTAAAAATAACACGTACCTGTGTTCTTCTTAATTTTGTTTATTTGATGGAGCAGTTATCGGAATGTTTATTTTTATTGAAAAAAAGCGAAATGTCAAGGGAATCAAATAATTCGTTTAATAGGTATAACGCTATATCAATATGTGTGAAGATTAATTATACTCTCAACGAGTTTCGGAGTAATTAATGTTCCTTGACATAGTAACACCGGGTTGAAATACTCGAGTCATATTCTACGGAAAAAATATCAATTTGTTATTCTATTAATCAATTTAATTTTGAGAATTGAGATGCTAGATAGTAACTATTAAAGTTCTAGCTATTCTGAGGGTGGGGCTACATCTGACATGAAGGATTAGACATTTAAAAGTTTAAAAGACCAAAAGTAAGTTCTTCCTCAATATGAATTTAACATCCATGAATTCACGAAAAATCACTCACATTGCAAAAAATAATTTTAAATAGAGATTGTATTTAATTTAAAATATTTAAACTTTTGCTACGTAAATTCCTTTGCCCTTTCTGAAAGTCGAGCTAGATAAACTGAAATAATTATCTAATCGGTCGAGTAGTTTCTGAGTTTAATACTTACAACCATATAATATAACTATAGATTATATTCAGACTAAACACACACAGCCCAGTCTAATTAGAAACAATTTCTCCCACAGTTTACGTACCCATCAAACTTTCAAACAGCCGTCAATTTGTAGCTACATAAAGGCCGGCTCACACGAGCCGGTTGGCATGACAAGCCAATCTGCAGTGGCGGCCCTAGGGGTGTGCGAACTGTGCCTTCGCACAGGGCCTCGCGCTTGGGGGGGCCTCGCGCTACAACCCACACTAATATAAAAAAAATATAATTAAAAAATACATAATTATATATCCAAGAAAAAAAATATTTTTCTTTATTTATTTCTTATTCATTCTGCGTTTACTTTTTAAGTTCTCAATTTAACAAAAAAATTGGAACACCAACGTAACAAAAACAACTGGCTCTCGATCCAGTCACGGATTCTTTTTATTTGTGCTTAATTCCGAGTTTAATTTGAGAGTCCTTAAACAAACAATTTTAAAAAATTCGCGCTCGCTACGCTCGCGGCTGTTCACTTGTCAGTGCAGTTCTTTCTAACATGATTAGAGTACTTTTATGTCCCAAAACTCAAAAATTTTCGCGCTCGCTACGCTCGCGGCTGTTCGCTTGTCAGTACCGTTCATTCTAACATGATTAGAGTACTTTTATGTCCCAAAACTCAAAAATTTTCGCGCTCGCTGCGCTCGCGGGTGCTTTACTTTCCACTTCTTTTATTTTTTTCATCCTGTTTTTACCGAACCTAGAAGGTAGCGCCGCTTGTAAGTCCTTTTATTAACAAGAAAATAACTCCTAGCTCACAACAGACTTTTCACGTAGGACAAAGGGCCTCGCATAGACCTGCCGCACGTAGCCTCGCAATGGCTAGGGCCGCCGCTGCCAATCTGTTTGACGCGCTTGAAGCGTTAATTGTCGGCAAGACAGCTGGTGTGAAGGTGACCTTAGGATGCGTTTAATGTTGCGTAATGTTGACAGATGGTGTGCGTTTCACGGGTTTCTTTGATTGATCTAAGTGTTGGCTAAATTAGACGTGTTGGCTTTTACTGTACATGTAGGTACTAAAGTTGTATTTCGTTTTGTGCGGTATTGTGACAGTAATCACTGATAGGTATGTTGTTGGTTGGAGCAAACAGTCAATCTTTAAGTCTTATCGTGTTAGTCTAGTCTTATTTTAGAATGCGAAATATCTTTTTGATCCTTAAATAGTATACTCATTTTTGTAATATGATATATCACAACATTTTTATGTAAAAATTCATACCGGAAACCATAAAGTCAAAGCAACCTTAAATATACTTATGTATGTATGATTCACAAAAAATACATTTCCTTTTATGAAGAATCTAAGACAAAAAATCCTGAACAAGTCCAGCTCCTATTACACTTACTTTGAAAAACCAAACCCTCACACGAGCGTCCCCTTACCCAACTCTAATCCAATTCCCCGACTCCCGTTACCAATACATTACATAATGAACTCACCACTCCTCCCCACTCCGACTGACAGACAATACGGACCTCGAGTCCTACCCGAAAAGGCCTCGCACGACTCGCGAGGCCCGCAACAATTTCTTCTGAAGTAATTGACTGTGGGATTTGCATAAGTGGGGTGGTACGTTGGGACTGGGAGCACCACTTTAAACGACTAATGATTGAACGGTTATGTCGTGAGACAGTTTACGGTTTTTACGAAAAAAGAACGCTCTATAAAGGACGATGGGCGTTTTGGTACCTTGTCCAACAGTGTTGAATGTAGTACCATTGCGTCGGTCTTGGCAAGGCAAAAAATGTTTACTATGACGACTAGTCCCAAATCCTTGTCCATTTCGCGTGACATCGACTAATAGAATGCATAATGTTCATAAATCATCAACGTAGATGTAGTTCTTAAATCCAACTGTATCGAATAAAAACTGGTAAAGTAACAAAAAAACTAGAATTTGGCCTTTTTACAATGTTTGCCTGCCGATTGATTTGAAAAAAGACTGTGCAAACCTTTGCAGTTCACGCAGAACTAGCTGATGTATTTGGTGAAAGTTTTTCAGTCTTTACAATCAATTGAGGTTGAAAAGTCAGAAGACGATGTTTACATAGTACATATTACGACTCAATCTTGCTCGTCAAGACGTGCTGAGATAATGATGGATTTCTTCTTAAAAAAAGATTCTAAGAATATAAATGTTTTGAGCTTTCGTCAAATCAGATGACGATTGTGTTTCCGTAGTATGACTCCATAGACTATTACAACCTTTAGATTATAATAGAGTGTATCTCAAACAATGTAAGATGTCTGTTAACTGAGTTTAAAATTATTACACTGACGACATAATATGCCTCTTAATGAATTTGCATATATGGATGACATACTTGTATGTCGATTCAATTTTTATCGTTACTCGGATCGGACAGCTAATTGAGGCAAGCCCCATAGTTTTTATTATTCTTCACGTTAATACCTTTCTAATGATATATCATACGTTACTGTTGGAGCGGGTACCAAATTCCATACAAAGTGCCCATTGTCCTTTTAGCTAAATTTTCGGTTTTTAGCTAAATTTTGTATAGAAACTAGGAAAACAGACAGTTGCATATCTGTATTAGATTTTAAATTATAGAGGTACCTAAGGGAAAGTGTAGAAAATGTTTCATGAAAGAAACATATTTATTCTTTATTGCACATATACAAAGAATAAAGACAGTTTATGTACAAAAGCGAGCCTAATAATAATATAATTGTCCTTAGAAAATCTTAAGGACGTGGAGATCTAATCACATTGTGAATGCACTTTTTAATGGCTCCACAAATATCAGGTGCAGATGCAAATATTAAATTAGAAAAATCCTCAGACGCTACTCCACAGACAATTTTCTTATAACGCTAAGTCAATTCAAAAATATTTCTCTTCTAACCAAAAACTGGTCAATCGCACAATACCCACAATAACCCGAGCTTTATTAAAAAGGATCAGTGACCACAAGCCGGGCGACAGAAATAACTGGCTCCGATTGACGAGATACATACCATTACGCTAACGAACATCTCAATTTAGCGAACCACCTGAAGCTTGCCTTTAAACGAACACTCACTTTATACCCTTGTGCCAGTGTTAGAATCGTTTTATTTTTAATGGTCATTTTTGTTGGGGTTTCGAATATTTTGATGCGAAATAAATATTTTCACTTTTATTCATTAGTTAGGTTAATGGTGTATATTTGTTTGTGAAGTGTAAGTTTGTTCTGGAATTTTAAATCTACATATAAATTGCAAATTAAACATTTCTTTCCTTTTGATAAAGAATCAAAGTCAACTTCTGCGAGGACAAAAGACAGTTAAAAACTAGGCCATTCAAATAAATAAATGTATCTATAAGGTAATGTTTTACAAGTTTTTGTCTGCCTCTCAGATGTAAGAGATCCCAAGAAAAACTGCTGAACTAAAAACTTTTCTTTACCACCAAATAATACCCATTAATACACATTAGTTTTTCATATACCAAGAAATAAGAACATAGAAACTTAAAACAGCAACCAAAAATCGTATCAAATTACAAAAAACCCACAGTTCCGAATAAACAAATGTGGCGTACATTAGAATTGATTAGGCGGCGTGCGCGCGCGCATTGACTTCGCTCGCTTCACTTCGCTCGCTTCCACTCGTAGGTAATTAATTAGTGTAACGATTATGGCGGTGGGCACGTGCTTCGCCATTATTTATGGACACCATAACAGCGTGAATGTTGTGCGAATTCTATGGGAAATGGGTTCAGTTGATAGGTTTTGATTTAGTTGGGAAAGTGTGTGAAAAGGTGGATAAAAGGGTAAATTTTGTTGAAGAAGATTTTTCTATAACGTACTGCCTATATCTATATTTATATGCCTATATACCTCAGCTGAAACAGAATTCATATATGTATATGATTATATACTTTGTATCATTATGTTTTATGTTTATATATATTTTGGATATAGTATTTTATTTTTAGATTTGTATAAAGATAAGTAGTTTAATTTTGTATATATACTTTGTATAATAAGTTTGCAACCTTCTTTTGCAATGCAAACTTTAAAATACAATTCCTCTTTTACACAAGTTCCACAGCGAAACTTACTTACTGGAATTATAATATTTTTATTATGTTGTAGGATGAACTTGTGAAGTATTTATATACTTCACAAGTTCATCCTACAACATAACACCACGTCCACAATATTTAATTACCGACAGCCAAGCATTCCGTGTAAACATTAAGCTTAATGTAACGAAACAATCTTAAGACTCGTCCTAACAAATGTACTACATTTGAATCAGTTACAAACCCATTTGACTTACTCTAGCCTCTAGCCTCAGGCCAACCATTATATCGGTATTAGGTGAATTTCTTACGCGTTTTTATGATGTTACTTGTGTATATTAATATTTGTCGATTTATTCAAGTTGATTTTAATGTGTAGTGGTGAGTAAATTGGGTAGTTAGTTAATTGTTTTGGTTATTTGTTTGAGTGTTGTTTAGCGGGTATTATTATTTGCGGGTGTATGTAATTACTGCTCTCCACGTGTTTTAATGTAAAACGGTCTTATATCCATATACCTGGTAGATATAGTAATGTAAAACGATATTATATCTATTTAGTCAGATATCAAAAACGACTGAATAATATTTTTCATATTGTTTTGCAAGCGAAACGTAACTTCCCACAGCCAAGTAAAAAGGAACCCATGTCTGTCCAGATTATTTGTATTGATAGGTACTAGGTACCTAACTTCATTTAAATCGTTTCAGTAGTTTTGGCGTGAAAACCCGACAGAAAAACAGAGTTCCTTTCGCATTTATTATTAGCAACGATTTGTAAAAATATCATAATCCTTTTGAATTACAGTACCTACCAGTCTATCAAAGCCAACCTTCCTAATTACCCACAACCTTTACCCCACTAAGTTATAACTAAAACACAGTTAATTTCAAGTGTAGTGCAGTGAAACTATCAGGCTGCAACAGTGATGCACTGCGCCATTCGTACTGCAATCGCACGCATTAGCGGCGTCTGCGCAGACATCCGTCTTGTTAGGAGATGTTTAGCAAGTGTTGGTGGGAGTAAGAGTATGAAAGATTTGTATAGCGGGCGTGATGATTGTCGTGTAGGGTATGTTTTGTAGCGTGAATACTTGATGTTCTTTTGTTATTGTTATGTCATTTTCATATTGTGGTTCGTTGAAGATCAACATACTTTATGCTCTTATGTCCAGTTAATCGATGTAAATGGTGCACATACTTTCGCAGTGTAATATGCCAACTTCCAGAGCAATTAAAGCAGTTTTAGGTTTAAAATTTTTGAAATCAGTAAAAAAAATCTTCAAGTCTTTTATATTTTCAATAACGATTTACTTCTTTATCACACTTATAAGTTATATTCCTATTCGTGGGCATATAAGTTATATTCCTGTATTGACAATTTTATCAAACCCAATATAGCTTGTCATATTCATAGTCCTAGCTTCTCCCTATCATCAACACGTGTCCCAGTAACTGTAGAATCAGTAATTGATCGAGTATGTATCAATTACCTAAGTGTTGGTATTTATCAGCGAGCGACGAAACTTGAAGATCGATCGTCTGCAATACAAGTGTGCGCACGCGTTGATATTCTATCGATCTGGCTTAACTGATTTAATTTGTGGTGAAATCTGTGTTTTTTTAGTAATCTATATTTTCTAGTAATTAAATTGAGTAATATGAAAGTGAGTTTATACTTTTACTTTACAGGTATATCCTAGTTTTAATTTTATTAAGCCACTGGTGTATGTTCCTACTAATGTAAGTTATACCAAATACGATAAAAACAAAGATATCATAAAACATATTTTATCTTTAATCTGTGCAGTCTTTAGAAAATGTGAGTTGTTTTCAACAGAGTACACAGTTTGCATTTTATTGTTAATTAATAAAAAATAAAACACCAAAATGTATTTAATTAAACATCACTACTATTTACTAAAAGCATTAGCTACTCATAAAAAATTAAAACTTCAAAAAAAACATAGTTCTAAAGCCTTCAAACTCATTTATCACGCACAAAAACTTCGATATAGAGATAAACAGCAGATACCCCATCAAACAGTAAATAACTGAGCAGTTACCATTATAACCGTCGGTAGTTAGGTTCATAAAGCACAGTTTTCGCATACATATCGTAGCTCAGTCGCACATAACGGCTGGAATGCATTATTAAACAGTAATGTATAGTGTTCGGCCGCCTCTGATGTTTATCTAATGCTGAGGGAGTTTCTGAGCTTGAGTCAACACTCAGATATGGCTGTTTTTTTATATATTTTTAATGTATTTTTTTATATTAGGTACAAAAAAATATATATAATAAAATGTGATACACTGTATGTACAATTGTATACTGAAAGGTTTTCCTACCTGCCCAAAAAAACTGAATAAAGTCATCGCTTCTAATGTTAAGTACATTTAATTGGTAAATATTAGATAGAAAGACGTAACTAAACACCTATTAAAAATGCTAATTTAATCTAATTTAGAAGTGTCATTAGGTAATAACTGATACAAACTCATGGAGTCAATCTCATGTACCCTTCCTTATTAAACCAATTAATTAAAGTCTCAACACAACAGTACAGTGTGAGCCAACCTTTACAATAACTTATCAATATTCTAATCCATCCTCTACTGAAACCCTTTTGAGATACTTTAGAAAGTGTAAATCCCTTACGCTGAGGCGGCCCATTAGAGACGGGAATTATTCCACAGATAACTTATCGATATAATCGGGTGGCCGCTTATTGTTTATCGATGCTTCCTGGCCGCCGCCGGTCGAGAAAGTATGGATCGATACTATCGATTAATTACGAATAGTGTTTGTCTCGTAAGTGGTTGACATCGATTTGAATTTAGCAGTGTCATATGGATTTGATTGGCTATCTGTCTTAATGCTTATATTGCGTCAGTTAGAGTATGTGTCGTATTAGTACGATGTACGTACGACGTATTAGTACGATCAAGATGGCGTATGTGATATATTCTGCATGAAATTGGCGATTCTTCTAAATATTAAAATGGCTTATTAATTTCTGACACCTACGCAAATATTACACATTTAAATAAAACTATTTTCACGGATTTGGAATAATATGGCTAAACGGTTTGCTCCAGAATTTATACTTCAGTAAAAATGCATGCTATTTAAAATACCATTTTGATAATGTCGTAATTTTTCATCTTCGGAGAAAGGTTTCACAATAGTGATGCGAGTGATCGAGAGCGCTCATCGAGTACAATACTCGACATCGTCGCAATAGAGATGTGTATCAGCGATGTGGCTCCGAATTATCGATTGTTCGTAAATTACTAGTGTGTCGATGTTAGGGGAAATCCACATGATAGAAGATCAAAGGGATTTTTAGATGGATTTTATTGAGAAAAATATTTTATTAGGAGTTTTGAATGCATAGAAAAATCTCTTAAATACGAGTATTACCACATATTTCTAGAGATCCCCGTCGCTTGGTTTTACCCAATTATGGTATGAAGACGAGTTCCATCAACTTGTATTATCAATAACGTTTCCCTTTTAACTTCTTTCAATTTCAAACTAAAATGCATTTGACGCCTTTTTTGAACATTAGCTGTCGTACCACAAAAAACTTAAACGTCTGATGTTTTCTAAAAAAATGTCAGATGAAATAATATGTAAGTATGACGTTGAAATAAGGTCCGTTTTGCAGCCACACTTTATTTAGACAAGTGTTCAACTGGTGTTTAAGTTTTTGTAGTGAGGCTATAGATGTTTAGTGTGCAAGTAGCCTAAACAAGAACATTTCGTATTAAGTATGTCGTTACAATTTCTTGTCGGTCGATCATTGACATAATGTCTTTGCTCAAATGACCGTTTTATCTGCAATTGTAGATGTCTTTTGATATTTTTCTAAATGATAGTAAAAAAGTTACAATAGTTATTATGGGCACATTTCTCTTTAAAGTGTTCAAATTTGTATATACATAGACAAATACTTAATGTTGCTTTTTGCAGCATAACAATATTCGTATAGTAGGTATACTGCAATATGATAAACTGTCATTCTTGGTGCCGCATAAGATTGATCATTTTTGTTCCAGATGATTTTGAAAAATAGACATAGCATTTATATCAGAATTAAAGATGTTTATTCTTCACAGCAAAATAATGTTTATTCCTTTTTGTTCACAGTTTTCAAACGCTTTGACATCAACCACCAACCATCGACCACACTCAACTTCGGATTTTCTAAGGTCAGTAAAATCTTCCCAATTTGTATCATAAGCAAATATTATTAGAGGAAACTTCCAACACAAAAAAGTATCAGAACCCCATAATCGCTTCTGTTAACATCCTCAGCAGGATAACCTCAACTTAAAACCATATTCCCGGTAAATAATATATCACAAGAAACCGAAACGCAAAACCAGAACCATAACCCTTAACTTAATTAATTAAAAACTCTTTCAAAACTTTTCCCACGCAACGTAATTTCACATTTACAAATTCTCAAAGTACCCAAAGTGTTTTTTCTCCGTCACTCTTACAGGAGTTTCGAAAGTAAGAAAGGGATACAATACCCATTTGAATTATGCGTAAGGCCATATTAGTGGGGTGTGGTCTCCAGTAACCACTCATTATATTTAATTCTGGGGGTTTTAATCATAAGTTGGAAGCTATTTTTCAAATCAACCGGTACAAGTTCATAATAAACCTTTTTGGTCAGTTGTTTGTAAGGTCAAATGTACTATTAATAATTGTTAGCCTACTTACGTAAGCGAAATGTGGGCTCGTTTGTCACATATTTTATCAATCGGTACTTGTGTATGTGATAATTATATGTAGTCGTTTGACCTCACTTAATTGACTATTACATGTATTACACACGTTATACCGTGGGACAGTAATAATTTGTCCATCAATAGCAAAAAATACCACATAATTATGACACTCAGGTGGGAAAACCCCAAAACTTTCTGATCTTCCATAAAAGATTCTTTTATTATTATTTTTTTTTGACATTAAGAAATCCGAAGATTTTTTTAAATATTAACGTGGAATTAAAAGACCCAGAAAAAAATAGTTTATGTATATTTCATCTATTGATTTTTCTATGTATTTTTTTATTTCTATGAATTCATTCATGTGAATTTGATCCTTTAGCTAGACAGCTTCTTTTAGGTAGATACATCAAATATTAATCATTGTCAAAAAAGAAATCAATTCACATTCTCGTACAATAGGCCAAATTACTCTCGCCTTTATGTCCGAAATACTTAATTTAATAAAACAAAAGCTAATCGCGTAAGGCGACATTATAATATTACTTACCGATACTCGTATTATGTTCAGTCGAGTTCAATTGTCCCGCAATTTAATTTATGTGGTTCATAACTCAGATGTATCACGTTTGAACGTAATGTAAATTAGAACGGTGAACTTAATATCGAGGTTTTTGCATAAATTAGGAGAGGTAAAGGGAGATCTTTAAATAGGTCTTTGAGAAGAGTAGGTCAAATAAGATATGTCAAAGTAAAAATCATTTATTGAAAGTAGGTCAATTAAATTAGCGTCTTTTCACGTCAAAAATACAAATGGTTAGATTTTATCATCAGCATTTAACACCATTGTCTACCATTGTTGGTTATAGCTTCCAGCCAAATTATTTTTGCAGCCATAAAACTATTCTGTATGGACTCTAATTTCATACAAAGAACTTCCTAATCTATAATAAAATCTTTATTAGCACATAAAAACGCATTACAAATTTTAGTTCTAATAAATCACCCAACACTTAAAAGACAAAAGAATGATTCAAAACAGATTTATGCGAATTTAAAACCTATAAAACATTTACGCAAATCAATTACACGAAGCACCGTTAAATGACTGTTTTCCGTAAAAAATATGATTATCTCATGAATATTGAATATCATAATTCAATGTTACACATAATTATTCTATTTCAAAATTATTTAAATATCAACAGTTCAAGATCTTTTGCTGTTTTTTGCAAATTGCATTGAGAAAGGCTCAAGTAGTGACTAGTGTGACTAGATTGCATTATTATTACGCCAATGATGGCTTTGAACAATAGAATTGTTAGTTAGAACTTTAGCGTTAGGTTAGAAGCTCTTGAAAGAAAAGTATTGCTATGCTTGCGTTATTAAGTTTGGTTCGTCGTGGAAGTTTTATGTCACAAATACTTCTGCTTAAATGTTTTTTATATTGTTTGTTACTTACATGTTTTAATTTTCTACAGGCACTAAACGGGTTCCTAATGATGATGACACAAAACGGCAAACTTCTTTACATATCGGACAATGCGGCTGAATATTTGGGACATTCTATGGTAAGTTAACTCTTAGCTTATAATGTAACTTATTAATACCTACTTATTTATATGATGTTGATTGTACTTGATAGTATTGGGAAAGTTCGTTGAAAAAAAATTCCTCACTTTATCCATTCTTGTAACACCACACATCCATCTCAGCATTCTCATTTCTGCTACATGCACTCTCTTCTCGTCCCTCTTTTTCAATGCCCAACACTCCGATCCATACAGAAACTTAATCCATATTTAATCACTCAATAAAAACGATAACTACATACCTATCAACACATTAATAAAATAATATTCTTTTATAACCTTTAAGCAAATAAATAACCTTTAAAATCTTAATTAACCGTATCAGATCTTCTGTCATCGTTACATTAATGATGTGGCTAACACTTACCCAAATATCAGAGGTGTAAAACTGCAATCACTTACCGCTCAAAAATGCAATAAAAATATAATCAAATACTAACTATGCATCTACTAACTTAAGTTTTAAAATTAACCAGCTCAACCGCGTCTCTTGTGGATTACTCCGCGTGTTCGGATAAATAATCTGTAGCCTTTCTCGATAAATTGGTTTTCTAAAAAAATATTTTTTCTAATGGATTTTATAGTTCCTGTCATTAGCGAGCTAATAAAAAGGAACTCTTCAGCTTTTTAATACCAGTATAGATAATGACCTAATTAATTATTTTAATCAAATACTATTACATAATAAGTTACAATAAAAATTCAGATTCAGTTACTTAATATCTTTTTCCAATGACATTCAAAGACTAGCGAAATGACCAGATAGGCCACAACTTTCAGTTTTTGTAACAAAGCACGCCGGTGGGTCCGATACAAATGGTACCGTCTGACCCCAAATAGTTCCTCGTTAGCTTGCGCCGGCGCACAGAAATTAATCACTATGTTTTATTGTTAACCGCGCCCTGTATACAGGTTGATGTGATCGGGTTCAAAAGTAAGGTACTTAGATTTTAAGGAAGATTATTAATTAGTGTTGGCTTTGGAAATCTTCTATAAGAGTTTCATATTAGGCAAGTCAGCAGTTTGATTATGATGGTGTAAAATAAGAGAAGTTTGAAAATGTGAATAACTTTAACTGGGTACAAAATGAGAGCTATTATCGCTTTTTTAAAGTAAAGTTAAATACATTCTTAATTTTGTCTTAAAAGCTCATCATCTGCCGAGCCTTTCTGGAATCGAACCCACACCCTCTTAGTCGTGAGGTTGGTTCTTTACCTAGTAGGCATTATGTGAATAAAATGAATATTTATAAAAAAAAAGTGTATCAACCTGTAGTACAACCATTTTGGCGGCCGCCCGTGTGAAACCCAGCTACCACACATATACACCAATACCTAATGATTGCCAGTCAATATGTCTAAATTGTGATTAATACGCCGTCGGCACACTATCAAAACGAATCATAGCTTATCTAAAGATTCATATTTTTTCGCTCAAATGCATCTGTGGTTATGTTTTGACCATTCAAAGAGACCTGTCAGATGACGTTTCAGATTAAATGTCAAACGATAGTATCCGGGTTGTGATTCAGCTTTTGTATTTAGAACGAGTTCTGTTTTTGAATTTTGTATTTTGTATTTCGAATGTGTGACGTAAATTGAGGTGTTCTAAATGTAGATTATGAGTAAATAGTATGAATCAGTTCTTGATTTTGTTACGTCATTAATTTAATAGGAACTCAACAATGGTTTGCCCTTAGCGTTGATGCTGGGCAAAACCAAGTAAGTTGAAGTTCTTGTAAACGTACTTAAAGCAGGATAATGAATAAGATTATTGTCATAATCAGTTAAGATAAATGCGCTGAATTGAAAAGTTTTTGTCGACCACAAGCAACAACTTTTAAACGTTTTATATTAAAAAGTAACTAATTGTCCTGCATAAAAAGCTAAATATACTCCGGGCTAAAATTATTTTATTACCAAAATGTAATAGGTTATTAATTATCAACTAACCAGTGGCGACATATAAAACAATAAACAAGCCAAAAGTGAAAGCAGCCGGATATTATGAATAAGAACAAAATTGCAAAATATTAATTTCCATGTCGGAGGCACTAATAAAAATATATCAAAATATCACCATGTCCCTTGAGGCTAAAAACTAAATACAGTATCAATTATTGGACTAAACATTTGACACACAATTATTGCATGATTAATGATATGATATCTATAAAAAGTACTATCTAAGACCTTGAACTATTGCTGAAGGCTTTTTAGAACTTCGCAAAGTACAAACTACACTCCTCTGAAACTACTGGATCAACTCATGTAAAAATCTAATATATGAAGAATTTCTATAGACCATCCTATTCGGCCATTTATGATCAAAGAAACTTCGTAAACACAGGCCGTTTTAATCTATAGTCAACTCCTTATAGTGACTAATAATGTACACAAAATTCACTATCCCAGCTAATTATGCTAGCAATAAGAGTCCTGTTATTCTATTGCTATCAGCCTCATTAACTGAACTGACCTTAGAAAGCTCTGTAATTACCATCCTTTATCGATATACAATCAAAGCTAATAAAGACTAAATAGTATCGAGTATTTGAAATTTCGAGATAATCCTAAGTCCATCTTTCGATCATAACTCATCTATCTAGAGAGTTCCCACGCTACACTTCTTATGAGCCAGTAATGTAACGATCGATACAACTATTATTATCTCCACTAAACATCAAAATTATACCTTAATTTCTACGAGATAAGAACCAGTTTGCAATGAAATTGAGCCAACCTCCGAGCAATATTTTATTGTTATTCCGCAATTAAGATTAATGATAAGACTTAGACGCAATAAGTACTTAATCCAAATATCTAGTTTGAAAAAATTCTGTGTACGAGCTTTATTAAGATAGGCGGATTCTGTAGCATTTATTTTGTATCCATAAATCAAAGATACGTACATACGTTTATTTTAATTAATTTAAATTCACATACTGACCTTACAAGAAACTGTAATGTAACATTTCCCTGAGACCAGCATATCCCCTACATTATCTAGAATTATGGCCGTATCTAGATACGTCATTTTATGAAAATATATTATTTTTTTACCTTACCTTACGTTTTACACGTAATTACAAAACTTTTCCATGAAAATTACTTCATCATATTAACTACTGCTAATAATACTACCTATTTATATAAAAGACATGTATTTATCTCAACAAATCGATAGAAAGTGCTCAAGCTACTTAAAGGTTCTCAACAAACTGTGCGGAACTCTATAAAACACTATTGATATCGTAAATACGGCTATAAGATCAAATTGATGCGTAGGAGTGTCCCTAACAGTACTCACATTGTTTATAATTTATTATGAAAATGTCAAACAAAGCGGTTGTTATCTTTCTACACGTTACGATAAGGTGTGTTTCCATTGCGACGATTGATGATCGCCGACTTAAGTTACAATGTTGTGTATAG
Organism: Helicoverpa armigera; assembly: GCF_030705265.1. Classification (NCBI taxonomy): domain Eukaryota; kingdom Metazoa; phylum Arthropoda; class Insecta; order Lepidoptera; family Noctuidae; genus Helicoverpa; species Helicoverpa armigera. The sequence goes on along the minus strand of NC_087142.1, from coordinate 6,270,114 downwards.
TACTGTGGATCGTACAGATTTATATATAAGCCTTGATCTACATATGTCATAGCATCAGTTTCTTGAGTTGGATTAGATTCAGTCTTTTTTGTCCAAAAAATATAATTCAATTAGTGGTAATCACTTAATAATTTTGTTGGCTGTCCTTATGTAAGTAAATAAATACAAATTTTGTTCACAGAATTGTATGTCATGGTATAGATTCCTGTAGAATACTAATCAATACCTATTATTATATTTATGGCGATATGCAGAACGCGAGCATGAAAACGTAGTAGATACCTACTTATTTCATTTGCAGTGTATTAAAAAAATGCCATGGGTTGAAAACGAATTACATTAACCAATTAGCTAAAAATAAATGTCTTTGTCTTTAGCTAGTGTTACGTTACAGCATGTTACAGTACAGTGGTAACGCACCTTTACATTCACAATAACTTAGGGCTTATTACAGTTATTAACATTAATTGTGTTTTAACGAATGGTTTTTATAACTCGTGCGTATACTATATACTGAAGAGATAACCTTTTGGTAATTGCTCAATCATTAAATGTCAAAGAAAAAATTATGTTCCCTTTGTGCGTTTTGCTAATGATTATTGTTATTATTTCTAGTTTTAATAAGCTTTTACTAGGATATCCTTTTTACACACGTAATTACCAAAGGCTTTTTCAGGATAGATTTAAGACAAAAACCTTACTCGCAAACTGCTGACTAAACAGTCGATGGGTAGCAATGTATTTTTAAAAAAATATTATTGAAGAAGATATTGGCTAAAACTACTATTTGACTAAAACAGACATTAACACAAGACTTAAAGTAAAACGAGCACTATTTATAGTAATTAATAATCTAAACATCCCAAAAAAGGGTGGCCATTTCAAAATGAGGACCTCACGCGATCCTCCAATTAAGTGCTTAAAACAAAATGTTTTCGCAAATTGTACAAAGCTTCTATAATTGATGTACAGAAACCGTAAGATCAAAGATTAACCGTTGTCTTAAGAGACAATATAATTATCCGCGGACAATTATTCGTGGCTGGATTAATGGCTTTAATTACATTATTTATGATGTCCGTTCTAGCAGGAATGTTGCTTTTTTTTGCTCTTTCCCGTTTTCTTAAATTGTTTAATTGAAGATGTTTTTAGTGGCACTCTAGAGGTCTACCTGTAGGGTACTTAGTGGTGGGTTCGATTCTCACTTCGATAACCACACATCAGAAAACACATAACTGCTATTTAAAAAAAACTACACAATATTTGACGTTAGCACGAGTTATTCCCAATTTGTCACTAGTACCGATTGGTCACCAACTATTTTTTCCATACACCAAGTCCCAATTGGTCATTCGAGCAAAATAAATAATTTAATATTTAAATTTTGAGTTCCGATTGGTCACCCGCATAAAATTGCACGTATCAGAGTACCGTCAGAAATAAACGTGTTAGAAGAAATTTTAAATGAAAAACTTCGATGTAGGTAAAGGTATAGCTCTCATATAAATATAATAAAATTTACATTAAAACACAGGTGAAGACAACTTGGGCATTTTATAAACCCGAAAATGTGACTCGATACTTTTTGTGCCGGTAACAAAAGTACCAGGGGCCCATAAGTAGCAAAGAGATTGTATACATAAAAATGATGAATGATGGTGTAAATTGGTATGTTTATCTACAATTAGGAAAAAAACGTAAAATCCTGACACTCTTGACTGCTATACTCCTGTAAGTTATGCGGTCCTAGTACACGGTGGGCAGTTCCATGGACACTCGTTGATTGGTATATTACTCATCTGATTTATGCGATCCTGGTATTTTGGTTTTGGCCGTGCGGTGTGTGACGCCGTTGAAATCGCGATTTTATTAATAGCGTCTTGCCATATTCGGAAAAAACATAACCAAAATAATAAAAAAAAAAACATATTACAATATTGTAAAGCTCATCTTGTTGACAGTACTTTTTACAAAATAAAGTACGGATGACCAATTGGGACTAAGCAAAATAAAATATTTTATTGAATGACCAACTGGGACACGTTTTTTATGGATGCCAAATCACTAAAATGACGAATCGGGCATAACTCGTTAGCACAAAAATTGATAACTCCAACAATACTTTTGAAGAAAAATTAAATTACCTTTGAAGGAGCTCTGAAATAGGTCACAAGAATAGTTGCAAGCGATTGTCCGAGACTTTTACGTTCAGATTATATCTCGCTCTCTGTTGAAAGAAAGAAAGAAGAAGAAAGAAAAGATATTTATTGACACAAGCCATACATACACAAAGAAATAAAAATAGAATAATAATTTAAAAAAAAGTAATAAAAGGTTGTGCCAAATAGGTCCAGTTCAGCATTATGCCAGACAGCTAGTGTCTGACGCTGGTTTTCAACTGGACCTATGAGGAGTTGCGGGTGTCGATCGGTATGAAATCATTTATGCTCTAAAGACATAATAATAAAACTACTAAACTACTAAAAATAACTAAAAAAATAAATAAAAAAAGGAACCATAATCATAATCAGAAGGATAAATATATAGGAGGCCAAATATACCAGCCAACACCCCAATCACATACCATCCACATCAAAGAAACCACTCAATTGAAAGCAGTTCTCAAGATAATGCCATCGCCAACTAACCACACACATGGACTCATCATAAACAATAGAAGAACGCACAATTCAATATGCAAAACAATGTAATGATAATGCTTTAGACAATGCGCTGTCGCTAACCACTATATCGATTTATTGATGTTCAATATTAAATACTTGAGCAATAAAAGTAGCCAATTTAAAATGACCTCTTAAAACCATTCGAATGACCCCTCTGAGTTCGGTATTTTCCACGAGCTCTCGGGGTAAGGTAGGTCTTGTTAAAACGGTTGGTTTAAGTAAGGTATGGGTTGCACCGCGCCTAAGCCTTAGGCAATGCGGTATTTATCATTTGCTATTGTGCATTCGCCCTTTGTGGTACTGAAGTTCTGAAACAACTTCACACCAGCGATGATATGTCGTTAATGTCAATTGTTATCGGGAATTCAAAATGTTAGTAGGCAGAGTTCGACGGTCAATATTTTGAGTGATTTATATAAGACGTGGCTGTATTTACTTATTATTTTGAATAGTCATTTGTTTTGTACGGGTGCAGCTTCGTTTTGTTATTAGTTTCCTGCCGAAGTAATTAGTGTTTTAGTTCCTTTGTGATGTAAATTACTTGCAACTGGATGCTCTGAACAATATTTCTTGGAGTCGTTATTTGTCAGTTGTGGAAGCTTAGAACGTCTGGTCCTTTAAATTTATATTATGACTTCTAGTTTGATGCTCCTGCTCCAACTGCGTTAGCGTTAACGTTAATGTCAATGGCCAACTACACGTTACTTATAGCATTAAAAATGCGTGTTGGCTACACTTACGCAAAGAGTTAATCCCTCATGAAGTAACGCGTTAACATACATTAAAGAGATTAAACTCAGACACACAAAATAATTCTAAAAACTAAAGCTTTCTCATTTGACCATTCCATTATCGTGCTCGTAAAATGCAGTTACAACTTAAACAAAGTATCTACACTCGTCCTTGCATGCGTGCAATGAGATGACATTAATGTAGCCAACATCACTTAGCGCTCTAAGCTACGCACTAAAACCCTTTGATGTGTCCAAAAAACCGACACCCGAGTTATCGCTTAACGTTTAATGCTATTTGTATTGCCATTAGTATAAATTGACATTAAAACGTTGGCCACATCTGCGTAATGCCAAAATTTAACGCGTTAAGACGCAGGTGGAGCAGTAGCATGAGAGAGAAATGGAGATACGAGTATAAAGGATGAAGCTGGATTTCTATGAAGCTTTTGTACTGCAAAACTTTCGATACTCAAATCAAAGGCCTTAAAAAAATTGCTCTTTATAATTCATCAAGACATTTGCCTTTCGAAATAATAACACTTTTTAATTAACAACAAACAAAAGCGCTAATTCGTAACCTAGAACAAATCAAAGTAATTTAAATCTCATGTATGTATTTAGCTATTAATTTTCATATACTTCTCGACAAGTGTATCAATCGATGTTAAATGATGACTCGATTAATCAATCGAGACATGTATTCATTTGTACGCAATTAGATTGTGTGTTTTCGTTTGTGAATCATTAATCTACATATCCGGGGGCTTGTTTGTCTGTCTGTCTTACATTTGTTTGGTCATAAAAGGGATGGGCTGATGTAGTCGATTCATCGAATAGTTAAGTTGACTAATCGTTGGACAGGGAGATAAAATATGAATCAACTTTTAACAAATGTAGGTAAGCGTCAGTACATTGTAGTAAGTAATTATATAAAGTAGTAATTTTCTTTTTTTAAGGTCAGCATTTTTATCTTACATCCAAATACGTAGATAATTATTTGTAAGAAAATATATTTCGCATTCTGTATCTAAATACTGATAACCAATATATTACCATAAGACCTCAAAAACACTCACTCTCTAAGACTTGCATAGCAACTGAAAATCTCAACATTTCATTAATGAAATCGACTATAAGCACATCCCTAGCTATTCATAATGACATGCAGTGTAAATATTTTAATAGGTGTGTACGCAATGATTTATTGAGCCGAAACTAGATCAGACAGAGTTATATAAATTTTTATCTATATGTATATGAATAGAGATAAAATAAATAACGTATTATCAAGATTGCTTTATTTGTTTCTGTTCACACATGTGCAGTTCTGTGTTTGTTGATCAAAAGATTGTAACTTGTAATGTATGTTGAATGATTGCTTGATTGGTCTACTTTCGTAAGATTTGGTAGTGAATTGTGAATATATATAATATAGGGGTCGTTGGTTTGAGTCCTAGGTTAAGTAAAGTTTTATATAAGTTAGTTTTTTCATTTCGATGACTAAAAGGAGCTTTCTATTGAATTTTTTAAACCATAGTTTTTATAGCAAAACTTGTGGCTATCATAGTTTAAAAGTCAGCTAACTTTCTTGCGCGCTGGGATAAATTACAAATCCAATTTTCAATTGTTTTTATCCAGGCAGCGTTAACTGAATTACTTAAGCTGTTTTATCGTAGATACTAAGAAATATAACCAAAGATATTAAATTAACAACATCAAGCACCAAAACGAAATCTTTATCACCTATCAGACAAAGCCTATATTTTTACCCGACACCGCAATAATAGGTGTTGAAAGCGATTTATAAGTTAACAATAGATTGCAGTAATATATTGATACATTGTAACTTTATCTCGCCTTTGGCTTATATCTTGTAAGGCATTATACTGGCTGTTGTTAATTTTCGAGATATCAAAGATTTATCGGAATCTGTTTTCCTTGTTGTCGCTTATTGGTATGAGTTGAGGTCATGTTATCAGTATTTTAATGGAATATTGAATAAATTGTTTGTTTAGAAGCCGGTATTAAACGGCTTTAATCGTTTTATGGTAAGCTGAGATAACATAAACATCAGGCCAATTTTCCCCTTAGAATTACGCGTACCTACTCGTTAGTTTGCCTGCAGGCAGTTTACGCGCATTTGGGTGGCAATGTTATGCCTAATATTATGTTTGAATGTAATGGAAAAGCAACATATATGTAGATCACACTGCTATTTTAAGCTAACTAGCAAACTATCTAGTATGTTGGAAGTTAAAAACTATCTTAACATATCAGCAAGGTAAAAGAGATTTCATATTAAGTTCAGAAGTGTCATTAAATGATCTTTCTAACCATAAATGGCAAAAAATAATGTCAGCTTGGATCAATATTATCACGAAAAAATATCAATGTATTAAGAGTCCATATTATTCCATTCCATGATTCCATTTATTAATAATACTCCAAATATTGCCCTAGAAAAATTAAATACAAGATACAAATAGTAGACGTAAATTAATAAACCCAATTCATACAAAATATACATACCAACTGAACAGTAAAATTACTCTTCACAAAGATAGGCTTACAGATTCTCAATAACTGATATCAATACAAAAACTTCATAAGAAATCAATTCCAAAAATCATACAATTGTTAACTGGAGCAAAATATCGCTGCATCATCATACTTTAAAGTCGGATAACGGTATGATCATCATCAATATTGAAATCGATTGAAAAATAACGAAATCATATTGATGCGAAATGTAACAGTGATGGGCTTGAATCATGGAGAATAAAATGACTAGCGGAGATGGCACAGTGGAAGTTCTCTTACGAAACATGCGGGTGTGAGGGAGATCAGAAACGTTACTGTCTCCGTCCTTATATGCCTTCTATGGTGTAAATATTTTGTAATACCAAGAAACTAGTGCGCCAAAATGCGGGTATTCGGGGGACAAGAAATGTTACCGTCTCCGCCCTGATATGCCTTCTTTGGGACCCGTACATTTTTTGTAATATAATCGTTGATAAATGTCTCACAGAACCCGAACGTCTCATTATTTCACTCGTAACTGTAAGTTTTGGTCATGTCAACAGTAGGTAATTGACCTAGGAGAAGGCGAATGACCTACCTGCATTATGGCATCTTCGCTCATCTTTCCTTACTCCGTGGCCTGAATCGATTCCCTTTACTCGATCAAATGGAACTCGATTCGACGTAGAGTATCGATACAAAATGTTGTCGTTTTTGTCGATGGAATGGAACAACAATAGCTCAGCAGGTATTCCGTAATTGGCGGGAAAAGGTCGCCAGTTCGCAACCTACTCCGTTTTTGTAGGTTTTTGTGAACAACTTCCAGGAAGCTTGTGGAAGAAAATTAATACTAAGAGATATAAAGTGATGAAGCTCAAAATTGTAGGATAATAGAAAGGGTCTGGTCTTCACATATCTTCATTTCGGCTTTACTAGACCGATAGAAATGTATTAAGGATACTTATTTAAATAGATAAGTTAAATGCTGTTCTTTCCAATTTTTGTACGTTCAATATACAGTATAGTACCTTGTTGACTGAGAAAAAATACTTTTATCTGGGTGCAAAATATAGTTTCAGAAAACACGATATCTAGCACCTACTTATGTAATAAATAAGTACCTAAATCTTTTCTCTTAGGCTTTCAAAGGTCTTTACGAATTAAAGTAGCTATATCTACATACACGTATATGCTTATACCTACATACACAAATTCATACACAAATTATAGCCCAACACTAAGTGAAAGCGGCAACAGTAGAAATAACTCAAATACAAATAATAATATTGAATGGCCTACCGCGTTGTGTTCGTATTAACGTAAATAATATAATGTAAACTTAGATTCTATAAGTAATGAAGTATCGAAGCTGTTTATTTATTGTGTTTGTTCATGGAAATGCATTTGTAATACAAAATGGCTTTATTTGGCCCTTACAAGCTGCGGTTGCTATGGCTACGGAATTCTGTTGGTACCTTTCTATCGAGGGTTTTAAGGCCGTAGTCAGAAACGTTGATAACGGTGAGAGCCGATGAGTCGTATTGTAATGCATATGTACCTAAGCCATTTACAGGCAATTTTTATTTATTTTTTTTAAAAACCTTATCATATTTTTTGCCCAAAAATTGTGGCAAGTGTGGGCAAATCTCTTCAGTATAGCGAAGGCCGTTGACCAGCAATAGATGTTTTTGGGCTGGGACGATTTAACCAAAACTAGTTCAGTTATTAATTTACTTTATAGAAAAAGGTTAATTTGTTTTCAAGTTATTACATAAAATGTTTATATTTTATACATTCAGCTAGCATAGCTTCAATATTCTTATGAATGTCTGTGAGTGCGGCCCTAACATAACTTGAGTGAAATTCATTTGTACGCATTGTAAGCTTGTTCCTAATCATATTGTCTGTTAATGTGTTTTATAAGGAAGTTAATAGTACCGCAACTGTACTAAACACTATTAGGTAGTAGGTATTATTGTTTCACGTTAATATAATTTTACTTTACGCAAAAATAGTACTGAGATAATTATACTTTGAACAACAGTTGTACAGAATTGTTACTTTCGATAGTTCCATGTTTAACTTTGTTGACGTAGAAACAAAACATACATATAATGATATATACCTACCTCTAAAGCCAAAAGTAGCGTGGGCAGGCCATTTCAATATACCTGGATGTATGATCTGGCCAAAGTCGAAGAAAATGTTGGTTGCTAAAGACCACGTAAAGTGGCGAACCTTGGGGTGGACTCTGGGTCCAACAGTGGACGTCTTTCGACTGAAACGATGACGACGAAAGCCCGCCGAACAATTGCATAACAGTCCATCAATAATCACCCACCCATTAATCACCATAAAAATCAAAGCAAATAAAGTGTCATGGCGTAATTCACTTAAGAGCAAATTTATCGGCGTTACAGTCAAGTGGTTAAATCTAAGTGAAATCGTGCTGTTGAGATTTTAGCACGTAATTTACGGTCCCTGCCCAATAGTTGGGATTTATGGAGCCCTGCGGCTATCATATGGTGTAATCCACCACAACGCAATTTTACAACACAATTATTTTCTTGAGATATGGTATCGGTAACGCCTGTTAGATCTTTAACTTGAAGTACGCTTCAACGGTTGGACACGATTTGAGATAACGTTGATAACATTCTTCGAATTTTAGAAAATTATTCAGTATCTTTTACTCAAATTCACAAGTAACTAAATGATGATTTTTGCACTAGAAGTTTCCATTAAAAGGGAAATATGTTGTATTAATATATGTATATTGTATATGTATATTATTAATATATGTTTTTATTTAAGTTTCACTCAAAAAGTTTAAATAACACACATAATATTACAATATGGTTCTAAGAAAATCTGGGTTAGTACCGAAGGAACCTCGGAGATTGGGTACCTCCTGTGCTAACTCGAAAATCTCCCACTTAAAGCCAATTTAAAAAGGTAGGCACTTTTTAAATTGGCTTTAAGTGGTAATTTTCATGTTAGTAATTTTCATATACCAAAAAAAATACATATTTCCATAATCATAAACCTGTCTATTTAAATCCCCATAATACGGCAGAGCCTACAATTAACAGACATATTTGCATACATTACTGCGATTCCGTATGTTCATCACCAGGGGGCGTGGTCGCCCCCTGGTGTACTTGCTATGTATGTTACGTTTTGTTTAATTTCTGAATGTAAGGGAAAAGGTTGTAGTCGCTATGTTGGTGGTCTATGGTTTAATAGTAAAAATATGCTATAACTATATACATATGTACATATTTACAATTTAAAGGTGAAATTCGAATAGAAAAAATACTTGTAATATGTGGTATGTACATTATATATCACAGTCTCACAGATGGAATCTCGGTTTATAACATTATAGGTAGGGGTAGGTGTTCTTTGACAAATTCAATACAACGAAGAAACATGTTCCAAATAAGCACATTGATTCAAGGACAAAGTTGACACTCGCTGCTAGCTAGCGGTAGCTAAATCATTCAAAAATAATGATTGATTAACCTTCTACGTTTCAGCAATATGGTTTGGAAAGAGCAATGAATCATGCCAAAATCTTCGAATACAATGTAATCATATAAAACTCTAAATTCACGAGATTCGGATTTAGACACAAACATGTAATTTGACTCAAATGATACAATAAAACCTATTTAACAAAATAGTGCACACCAATATCTTCATAAGACACACTAGCCCGCCATAAAGGCCGGTTCACATGGACACACAGGTTGTGCGCGTGGGCGGTGTGCGCCCGCTATTATGTCTTAACGCGGAGAGCTCGCGACAGGTGGGCGGGGCTTCGTGACGCGCCGTGACGTCAGATAGGGGTGAACTCGGTCAGAAGATGGTCTATTGTTTTTGTATAATAAATGGTATTTATGATTAATAAGGTATTTTGAATGGCTACCTAGTTGAAGAATGTGGCATTGGCTATTAGAAAAATATCGGTGATTTGTAGAATACTTTGAATTTATATTTAATAGAAGAATTAAGTATTGGCAAAGTATTACCAAAACACTTTCAGGTAGGTTATAATAGGTATAATAATAGGCTAAAATAAATATGAGCTTTGGTTAAATTACTTCTTGTCGAAGACCTATGTCCTATTTTCCATACATGACAGATAAACAGGACAGATTGACTTTGTGTCATAAATCATAAACTGTAATAAAATATTTTTACCTCCTGCCAGCCCTACACAAAACGCAGCACAACACTAGCAATTTAAAGAAAATCTGCTGTGCTTTACTTAGCTCAAGAAATATGATTTAATTAAAGTTATTAAAGCGGGCCTAGGTTAATTGAAATTTGTTTATAGAGAAACCAGAGAGAATTATGTACTACAATTTTATTGACCCCATCTGACCCCGGGTCGACAAGTTGGCAGTTAGGAAGTTATAAAATAATAATTGTTGGTTATAAAGTTAAATCCTGGTATAAGCGAGTGCATTCGTTTATAATAGCTTTATTTAACGTTGGGTATATAACTTGGACTGTCTAATAAAGTTGGGTAAGTAATGTTCTGTGTGCGGTATAATGTATGGATTGGCGATGCATGGTCCGATACGTTGGGTAAATTGGAACGACGGAAAACGTCTTAGTGTAGTGCTGAGACTAGTACCTATTGTTGTGACTATTGTAGGTATTAGGAGTCCAAAGAAGTGCGCAAAGATCAGATTAAATAATTCTTGTATTAAAACTATACCTATTTATGTCATGATGCGTAATTATAACAAATTGCGAAAATATTTTTACACAGCTCCTAACTTTGATTGCAAAAACTGAAAGGCAGTTGTGACCAATTGCGTACCTCTAGCTTGTTGATCGGCTGTCAATCCGAGAAATTTTCTTGACAGCTGTTTCATTGTACAATGCGGAGACCCAGAAATATTTTTTTTATTTCAAATCTGCTATTTGGCAATGTTATTAATTTTTTACACATTTTTTAAACATTTCACAATTACTGACAAAAAGAGGTACACATATTTTTGAGTAGTGGCATAAATATGGCATAATAATGATATACCTCAAAAATACCTAGTATATGTATTTCCAATTTATTTACTTCTATGTATCACTGTCGCTTTCTCTGACACTCTATGTATTAGCATTTTCTGTGGGGCTTTTCATTTAGTAACTATCCGAATATTTATCAAACGCACAGATTACAAACAAAAGAAAGGCTCAGTGCACACGGAATGCTAATTGCGCCTTCATCACCATCCGTCGCCGCATTCAAGCAAACGCTTTTATTTTTAAAGAGGCGTATACTTAGCTAGATTGAGTCGACAGTTTCATCAGACTGTAGACCGCAGGACGTATTATTTTAATCGCGGCACTACCACCTTACGGCGTTTCCAAGCGCACAATTATTTGACGATGAATGAGGAGTGCTATTGTTTTAATTTTGCAGGAAATAGTTTTTTGAGTGTGTTATTTGGGTTTGTCCGAAACCATCAGCTTTTTATTCAGTGCAAAGCGAGAGCAAGTTGATAAACCTCCCGAGCCCTTGTGTCAGAACTTCCTTCGACAGTTACAGAACAGAAAATGTTAACACTAAAGAGTTAAAAATACTGACTATAAAAATAAAACAAGCAACAACCTATATAGAAAATATTACCTACATACATAGATTCATTCACAAATGGAATTGTCGTTTGCACACCGCATGGCATACAAAAAGCTGACCCACCCACTACCACACTATAACATCACAAATCTACCAATTTCACTGACCCCTAATCTTCTTCTCCAGGAGGACCTGCTAATCCACGGAGACAGCGTATACGACGTGATAGACAAGCAAGACCAGCAGGCTGTCAGGACGGAACTGTCTCGAGCACCCACTGATGGAGAAGACAGGGTGTTCTTATGTCGCATGAATGTCGCGCGCAATGCTAGAAGGCAGATGCGGTTTGGGGATCAGAAAGTAAGTCTACTTGGAATATTTTAGTTTAATAATTGTGTTATTAATAGGTACTGCGTGATTAGGTTTCTCGTGAAACGATTATATACTTACTCCTACATAGACGAATTACAGCGCTTTCACACCAACGTATTTCCCGCTCGGCACTTTTCCGCGCGGCACATACCGAGCGATATAATATACCCTTCGGACTTTCAAATGTCATCGATTCGACTACATAGTAGTTGTCATTTGTTTACTGTCGCTTTTTCACTAAACACACCATCGCTGGTACGATATGCTCAGAAAATCCGCTAGTGTGAAGCATTGTTACCAAGGCGTCATTACGATATGTTCTAAAGATTTTAGTTGATGATCCTACTTGCTTGACACATCAAGACATCCTAATTTGTGACTCCTCTGAACTTTTGAATATTAACAGTCATGCATGATCAATAAATTAAAATGGATTTTCTGAAAGTTTAATTAACACACTTTGTTAATCAATATAATGAGAAGGATTAATGTTTCAATCGTTTATCGTTACCTAATTGTAACGTCAGTCAAATCGGTAATGGTAAGATTATTATTAGGCTGACTCCCATTACAATCGTTATAAGAGCCTTGTGATGTGGAAAACACAGTTAATATTTTCCTTGTATATTAAACTATCATAACCTTTTTCGCCTGTTTTATACTGAAATAATTGAACAAACTGTTGTAAAAACACTAAGAAAAAATATTCAACCATCTTCCCATTTAAACATTCTGCTATAAAAATAACTTTTAAATCAAACAAACTTAGCTTTGGCAATTAATAGGATACCACTAAGCAGTACTATAAAGTAATTATATCGCCTACACTCGAACCGGACTATAAAATATTAAATACGAAATCGATGAGAGCATAATTAACAAGTTTGCTTTCAAAATGTTTAAGTGAATATAAAATGTACGTATAAAGAGGTTACGGATAGACTGACAAATTGATAGGCTTCGATACACTCGCGTTATTACAAGTAATTGAAAGCTCACGCGCATGAAAGCTCGACTTTTCACTGTTTATGCAATCTCAACCTTATCTCATAGGACATAGATTTCCTTATCTCATGTCTCGTATGTCCTAGTATAATGTACGGACGTTAGTTAAATATTGGCCGTTAGACAAATATTTTAAAATTATTTGGAATTAATAACTCAATATTTTAGTGAGGTTTATTTATTCATAAGTTTTATACATTAGTCTTCATCATCATCAGCTTGTTAACGCCAGGAAAAAATCAACTGTTATTGATTAATTTTTAACTTTGGAATGGCGCATGCGTCATGTATGGTAATCTTTTTTTATTGCACCTTGTTTGATCTTCAAATATAAAATTGCTATATTAGGCTAGGAAGATACAATGTTGAGTTTTCCAGTTCTTCTTTGAATTTTTGGTCTTTTCCCATAATTTCTCTTCTAGTTTTCGTTTACGGTTTCAGCTTTCTTATATATACATAAATAAAATCCAGCCCTATCGGATACTAAGAATTATTATTGACAAAAATGGTACTAACTTATAGGTTCGGAAAAAGCTGGGAAAATCTTTTCATATTTTTCCAAACCAACTTCCCAAAAAAGGAGGTTCTGAATTGGGATGACCGTATTTTATTTTTAAAATAGACTGCTTATTGTTTATTAAGTCAACGTGAACGTTACAAAGTCTCTCGCCTGTAGTATTTAACCGCCTATGAAGTAACAACACCCACGATAGGTATTCGATTATAATATTAATGTCTCAATAAAGGGTAGTCTATCGGCATCGCTTCTCATAATGACAAATCTGGTAGCATTTATAATGTACGAGATAAAGTACGGGTTAGTCCTGATGTATAGCTTAGTCTTGACATAAACTTCACGCCCGAGACACGGCGGGAAAGAGGAAATATGCTAGTGTGAAGTACGACTACATTCCTGTAGGTATACCTAACTCTGTATCAAAGGACAAAAAGGCATTTAATATATTTGAGCACTTTTTTTGTTCTACTGTAAATGACCACTGAAAAATAACCAAAGACAGAGAGATAGTTGAAATAGTGGAAAAAGGAGCTCTAAATCCAAAGAGAAAAAAATAAACAAAATGCAATTGACAAAACTAGAGGAGTTGATTTTTTTATTTGTTGCCGATGAAAGTTAATTTTGTAATGAGTAAATATTAACCTAGTTTTCAGTTCTCTCGGTAAGTATTTAATATCTAATAATAAATAATCATCCACTTTCTTCCCTCTCTTGCGTAAAACAAAAAATCCATTACCAAGAAACCTAACATCAAACTAAAATTAATATTTCATCTCATAAGCACATCACGATCATTTTTTATAGAAAATTAATTAGATCCATTCATTTATACCTGCTTAAATCAAAATCATCTGGTAGCTTTCAAAGTAATTATTATTGCAGCCATAAACGAGGTAATCAGCCTTAGAGACTTACACGGAAAACTTTTAGTCGGCCGATACTTTGTTCAGCCTCATAATCAGTCATCATCATCGTGAGAGTCTTTTCCCAACATTGTTAGACATTGTTGGGGTCGACTTCCAGTTATAATTCTGTCATCATGAACTTCCGAGCCTTTTTCCCAACTATGTTGGGGTCGGCTTCCAGTCGAACCGGATGAAGCTGTGTACCAGTGTTTTACAAGGAGCGACTGCCCTATCTGACCTCCTCAACCCAGTTACCCGGGCAACCCAATAACCCTTGGTTAGACTGTCATAAATCAGTAGGGGAACGAATTGTAGTACCTACGCAGATTACAAAGATCCGGTATTTAGCCGGTACAACAGCAACTGGAAGCTATAATATTGGAATCAAGATTTTCTTTAAAAAAATATATTTACCAACAATCAGGTAAACTGTCGGCCGACTTTTTAGTCTCCAGTATGTGGCTACTCTTATCTGATGAGCTATAACGAACTAACGTTTATTAGACCCCAGTTAACACTATAATATACCATCGTGAGAAAAACCACCGAATGTTTTTGACCCCTCAAAGTTCCGGTACAAACGGAAGTCAGTCGGGAATCTAGTACCAATTTGGAGATATTTATGTGTTCTCGAAGTTTGAGAAATTGTTAAATATTAAGCTCCCAGGATTTTGTTTTTGGTCTAAGTGAATCATCAAAATATAGGTTTCTTAAATTCTAGCTCATACTGTTTACTGCTAAACTGTCATAAGGGATGACAAGGAATAAAAGTTTTCTGGATTTTTTGATTTAATAGTGTAACGCAAAATGCCTGTTGATTTCTGACAATGAGACATACGCGAATATTAGATGTTAAAATAAAACTACTTTTTCGGATTTTATCGCGATTGTATCAAATACCTGTTATACACAAAAATACATAAAATAAGACCCTAATATTAAAAACTTAACCCTTTACCAACCATCACATCTAACAACATAATCCTTCATACTTCAACGTGCTGCCAATACCATTACTAACTACAAAATACAGGCAATAAATAAAGATTATTCTAATCCCAACACCCACAGCTAAGTGCCCGATACAAGAGAGAAGTAAAACACTACAAAATAACAAATGACAACTATCTGCGAGTACGCTGTATGCAATTAATATAGCGCACGTGCGTTTTGGAGCATTTGTCACTTGGTCGGTTGTACCAGAGGTGTTGCGTTTGCGGGTTATTACGCATTTGTTATATTAATGAGGTTTTAAATGTAATAAGTATGTTGGTAATATTATATTTTGGTTGTAGTTACATAAACTGCGTTTTAAAATTTTGAATTTGATATACCATATCTACGTTGAATAGGACGTTAAATAGTTAGATAATATTTTGTGAACCTAATCAAAAATCTACTAAAATTAGCTTATAGCATATAGTTAAAGTTGTGTTTCTTTAACTGAGAAATTATTCATTAATTTGTGACCCAAAGAATAATATTTTCCTTCAATGCTACTTAAAATTCTTACAAAAATCCTTCATAACAACATTTATTACTGAGTATATGATATACTTATCATTAGGTAAGTCCTAGGTCTTATCCAGCCACTTTACCTGTCTAAACCCTATTACTGATCTAGCACGTATTGTAGATTAATCTAGATCGGTTTAAATTCAAGATTATTTATTTAAATTGGCTGTTGTATTGTTGACACGTTCTCGTATTGTGCAAAAATACCCAATTACTGGTATTTATCGTCTGTGGTGGTGCTACTTTCCACTGCAAGCCAGTGTGCCTGCTGGTATTAAGTGCTCGTTGGTACGTGAAACTAGGTAAGAATAAGGCCCATAAAGCACATTAAAGGGCTTAGGGAACTCGCAAACTGCAAACTTTTAGTCGGCTGATCAGGGTTATAAATTATGCAGACGAATGGTAGTGCGCAGATTAGAATGATTAGGTTTCAGACTTACTACATGAACTGATGAACTAAAAAGTTACTCAGGTGAGAACTTTTTAATTATCAGTTCATGATTCTCTTCAAAGAAAACTTTCAGCCAACCATCGGGGCAACAATCGGTTTACAGTTACAGTTTAGTTTATAGATTAAGACCACCCGCAAAACACTAGAAAACCAAACAACAAATTAATCAAACAATAATTGTATTAAATTTTAAATACAAACTTACAACACATACTAACTCAGACATCTGCCGCAGGGTTGAATATTTAGTAGAAAAGGCCATCCAATGAATGAAGGATTGCAATTTCATATAGATGAATATCATTTTAATATGCCTCGACAAACTTGCGGTAGTATTATTCAAACTAAAAGGTTATGAGACTTCAATCAGATTCGATTAATGTTGTACCTTAGCTAGGAAGGTATTATATTTCTGTGTTATGAAGTGTACTTGTGAAATTGTATTATTTATTCAGTAAATACAGATTTCAAGACCTGTTGTCTTCTATATCTAAACTGGAGAATAAATTCTGGTGTTATTACTTTAAAATAAAAAGAAAGAAATAGATTGTTAAATAATAAATCTTGGTATTATTTGGAAGTTGTTGTTTTTAAGAAGTTTATCACCGCTTTTAATTTCAACCATAACGTCATATTACTCATATATTTTTTTGACTTTGACTCAGTGAAATTTAAAAAATAATTCCTTAGGCAAAAGCCCTGGATACCGTCCATCAAACCATACCGCACACAAACAAAACTGAAAACCAACTATTATTCAATAAACAGATTGAATTACAATATTACAAACGTACGGCATTCAGTCCAACTTTCCCTAAGCACATTAATTTATCTGTCTACCAAACGCGACCCAAGCCTTATGTTACATTACACGAATTAATGTTTATTCAGCGAGGCGGCACGCCTGTAGGCAGTATACTATTCACGTATATTATACGACAGAAAATTATTTAGAAAATACTATCAAAGTCACGCCTACAACGCGGCAATGGTTTGTGTGGTCGTATGGTAATGAAGAGATGAGACCTCTGTTTGTTTTATACTCTTTGATGGGTTGGTTGTGTGTGAAAATGTATGTAGCGTTTGGTTATTACCAAACTTAGAGATTTCTTGGGATTCAAAAAAGATGATGAGGTTTTTAGTTATTTACTGCAGTGTACCTAAAAATACTGATCTGAAACCTAACTTTGCCTGTAAAGTATTTGTCTATTCTAATAAGATATTGGGTTAACACCGAGGCTAACTTCCTCAATAGGTTAGAATCAAAACAATGAAATTCAGCCAAACTGTTGCAATAATCACGACTTGTTAGACAGAAATTCAATAAACAGTGGACGTAGTTCGAAAATAAATATCCGTTTCACGTCTAAAACCGTTTATTTCAAGCGTTTTTGCCTGCGGCTTAAGTAAATTAAGTTAGCAGAATAAAATGTTACCGTTTCGTTTGACAGTTAACGATAAGTTACTTTATTTTGACGCTTAATTCTCTCAACAAAGTACAAATCATAAAATGGACGAAGTAAAAGACATTCCCGCAGTGCAGTACTGAGGAAACAAATGCAATTTCAATGATAATAAGGCTCTAAATAATAGTAATTTCAAACTGAATGTTTCTTAAGAAATATATCTAATAACTAGTTATTCATTCGTTGACGTACCACCTATATAATATGAATATTTAATTGTATTGAATTATTGGCGTGAAATAACGTAGTGTGTATGCAAATATTGATGTACATATTACCTATTTTCATCTTGATTTTTCTTATATTGGATATCTTGGAATTGTGGCTTAGCTATGACATGAGATATTTGGTTTTGTTTTCAAAGTCTGTACATTCTTTCCATTTTACTGATATTTTGCAGAACCGGCCACGTTTTCAGCTTGTTTCGTACGAGTTGATTATATTTTAATACTGAGAAACAGTAGCAGAGACTGTCAAACTATTTACTTACATAAGACAATATTTTCAAGTATTTATTTGTGCCACAAAATTACTAACACCCACGCAATAATATTAGAACAGGAATATGATTATTCCCACAACCTTACTAAACATAATTAAATTTTATGATCAATAGAGCTCCTATACAATTAACCTTTTATTTTACAACATAAAATTAATAATTTACGATTATCGACAAACGAATTATTTTACTATATAACATAAATAAATACTAAACAATCTAGTTTTAGACACTCGAACAAAATGTAATAAAACTTTGGATTTTATTGTTAGGAATGGCGTAATTTCGTACAAAGATTCAGAATTCAGGTAGGTACGTTAAGTTTGCCATTTAGTCGGGGCAGTGGTCTGATATTCCAAGTTAATAGTATCAGTTGATGAAGTTAAGAAGGCCTTTCGCTAATGAGGTTTATCTGGCGAGCGCCGCGATGACACGGCCGATGCCTGCGTGCGCACACAAGCTTGTTAGCGACAGGTAGCTGTGCTTTGATTCAAGGAATTAACGTAGGAAATGTTAATTGATAGACGACCGATAATTTCTTATGCAAATGTTATTGGTGATGCAGTCAAATTGTCGGGTGATAGTCAAATTACACTACATTACTGATCAATTAATTAAAGCTTTGAAAATAAAGTCAACAGTTTTAAGTCTCAATTTATTTAATAAAATTGTTGATAAAAATAAACTCTTATTTATCAGAATCATCTTCTGGTCTATCAAGTTCAAGTTTAAAGCTGACATGAGAAGGTTTACCATGTTCGTACTCATAAACAGTTTCCTGATCACTTTCCACTGACTCCGCTATACTTAATAAATCAACCATTTCTTCTTTATCTTTTGCAGTAATCAGTTTCATTTTGGCTTTTCGACATATTGCGCTCAGAATGCGGAATAATGCAGCCACTGATACAAATAGCAAACCGAATAGGGTAACACTAAATATAGTATCTATAGTGGTCCATTTTGCTGTAGCTAGTGGATCTTTGTCTTTGTAAATTTTTTCTGTAAATTGTGGAAGCTTCTTGTCTTCTTCAAAATACTTTTCGAAGTTTAGAGAATTGTTAACAGACCTTGATAATTTGTGAAACACTAGCTTGCCTAGCCAATCCGATAGGTCAGCGTGTCCAAGTTGTCGCAATCTTTTTCCTACTACGGTATGTGATTTTCCTTTTCCCTCCCATGGTTGGTCTCCACTGTTCCATTTGATCAGTAGCTTCACACATGGCACGTCTTTCGGTACTTTCTCTTCAGCTTCGGTTAAATTTTCTGGAAGTTTGTTCGACGTGAACAGCAACGAAGCGAAGAGTCGCCGACATTCTACCGCGGACAAATGATCAGCAATGTAAACTAAATCTTGTATATTCAAATCTACGGTACACTCATGCAAAGTTACAAAGTATAGCACGAGACATAAATATTTCATAATCAATTAGTTTTTATATAGAGCTAATTTTGCTAGCCATTTGAGATAGAAATCATTATCAATTTTATCAGCTGTCAGTTTTGACGTTTTCAAATCTTACAGATCAAAATACGTCCATAGACATTTGAAAGAGTTCCGATGCGATCGAGAATTGTCTATGTCTATAGTATTAAAATTGCAGTAGCTGCAGAAGTATTTCAGTTATGTTTGAAAATTGAAATGAGGGAAGCGGGCCACGGCTTATAAATAACAGATGAGGTTGCAACTTGTGTCTATGGCATCTTATACACTTTTGTCATACGAACAATCCGGTAGACACTGATTTATATACAAGTTTTAACACTTGGAATTCTCTATAGACACAACACAAACATTAAATAAAACAAGTGTGTGTCGGACTGGCGCACGAAGGGCTCCGTACTATGTCTCTAAAGTTTCCAAAATATATCTGTAGTATGGGAGTCCCTAAAATATTTATTTTATTCTAGCTTTCATTACTTGTTGTTATAACAGCAACAGAAATAAATCATCTGTGAAAATATCAACTATACATATGATTCAGCCTGCTGACAGAATAGGGTCTCGTTTTATTCGTTCGGTACGGCCGGCACCCAAGAAAAAATCCTGCTGTCATATTTGCACGTACAAATCCAAACTAATATCCAAACTAATATTATAAATGCGAAAGTAACTCTGTCTGTCTGTCTGTCTGTCTGTCTGTCTGTCTTTCTGTCTTTCTGTCTGTCTGTCTGTCTGTCTTTTCTTCACGCCTAAACTAATGAACCGATTTGTGTGAAATTTGGTACAGACATAGTTTGAAACTTGAGAAAGGACATAGGATAGTTTTTATTACAAAAAAAAAATAAAATTATTCCGGACATATAGCGCCATCTATTGGTCAAATCAAAAATCTGCTGGTAGTCACTATTCCACGCGAACGAAGTTGCGGGCAAAAGCTAGTATAATTATAAATCAGTGTTGTCATCACCAAACTACATTATAACCAACTATACCATATATATACCATATATATATACTGTATTATACCATATAATTATAATATTAAAGTAACTAAACTGCAATATACGAAATTACAGCATTTCCCCAGAATCGCTTGTAACTATTGGACTAAATGCATGTTGCGCAAGCGCCGCTAATGGTCGCGAGCGCACGATACCGACATACAAGTATCGACTTTACACTATCGTTCCTGTAATGGACCAAATATTTCATAAACAGCTTTAAGAGCGTGTACGCTGGGCGCGCGATGTCAACTTTAGGTAATTCAACGCAAAAAACCGCGCAGACTAGCGTCGCGGCTGTGTGCGTGCCTATCATACTTCACGTATAGTCACACAAACCATTTTGATCCTTTCGAGTGAAATTGGTAGAACAAAAAATTTATATTATTTAGTAAATAGTTAATAGCGGGAAGCATGAAAATAAGTCGTTAATACTTACACTCTTTTGCAAAAAAATCGGGCACCTATGAAAACCTTGGTTTTGAGCACTTTCTGTATATTACATACAATTTTGAACAGTACTAAATAGTCGACTGATGATTAATGACAATGTTAAGAGTTTCTGTATTTTAACCGATTTCAAAAAAGAAAGGAGGAGGTTTCAATTAGATTGTTTTGTGATTGTTCTCAATTTGATTGTTCTCGATTTTTCAAAGACGCTTGGACCGATTTGAAAAATTGATTGTTTATATGAATGGTCCAGTCCATCCAGACTGAAAAATTGTGGTCAAATAACAACAATTGCCGGAAAGCCAAATATTGGTGAAGAGCTTGGGTTTACCATTGCAAATAAAGTTTTAAGTTATCTATCCTATATGCTTCAAAAGTTATTCGAGATCAAAAGTCAAAATTTGGGTACATCCAAAATGAAAAAAAAAAAATTATAGCTCGATTGGTAACAGACATCTGCAATAAGTGATTTCTAGCCTAAGGAGTCCGCCATATTGGATTTAGACTCGCGACACATTTTTTTTCGAGTTATTCATAGCAAGCCCTTTCATTTGATACCCATATCGTAGGAATGCATTAAAACATTTTTTCTCCATCTTGGGTATACCGCCATATTGGATATAGAATCATACATTGTCATTAAAACTGAACATTCAAACAAAATTTCAACTCAATCGATAAAAAATATGCTTCAAAATTGAGCTTTAAATAAAATAGTAATGTATCAAGATTTGTTGGTCGCGCTTGAAATGTACTCTATTCTCGGTATCCACGGCAGAGGTTATTCACCCTACGCGATGTGACGGAGCGACACGTCCTCTCTGTGAAGCCTTGCGGCGGTCTGGTTTGAGTTGACTCGCGTGCAGCGTTTTATAGTAGTTTTAAATAATTTATAAAAAATAAAAACGAGATTAAATTATAATATAAAGTTTATGTTTTAAAGAAAGAGTTATATTACTATAGTAAATAATTGTTACATTAAATTAAGTAAGATAGATAGGTAAAAAAAGCATTTGAAATTCACAATTTTTCACATTGTTAAAATATTTTTTTCTGAAAGATAGAGACCTAAATCAAAAAATGTTTTCAACTAACTATAGGCATGGGGATTTCGTCTATGAGTAAAAAAATAAATATGATTAGATTTGCCACTGTTTTCACATGAATTTAAGCTTCGAAATAGACGCTGAACGGGAATTTTATAAAACATCTGTTACGTTATAGGGGTTTTAAGTATTTAAACTACACAAATTGAAATTTATGTTCAATTAACTATATAGACAGTGAAATTACCTTGCGTTATTAAAAAATAACATAGTTATAGGATAAGTAGTTACTGAGAAACAGTGGTTTGAAAAGTACCATTTTAGGCCAAATGGCGCGCGGTTGACGTACACGCTCTTAATTCACTGGTTTTATGGGTACTTGATAATCGTACACTTACTTGCAATAAAATGTAGACATTTTAAAATAATGCTGAATTAAATATGTACATAGGTATGAAGGGATTGCGTGAGACACAAAATATCGACGAGCCTTATTCTATGATTTGGAGTACAGGGGGATAATTATTTCAATCTGAAATCAAATTATTGTAATTTGCAATTTGAATCAAAGTTGAGCTATTGTTATAAGTTCGGAAAATAATGCGATGCAGGGTGCTCAAAATACAAACTTGTTGGTAGAAAATTTTGATTGAGATCCAAGAATAATTTTAAGTTCAATTTTGCCAATTTAATAAATTGCTTAATATTATAGTTTCTTTAAAAAGAGGCAAGAATAAATATTTCATACTTATTCACACAATAAGAGTACCTACCTATATGTCCAAATTATTACAAAACCGCAACAATGGTCTGCATTCGACACCATATCGTTGAATGGTATTATTAACCACAAAAAGTATTGAAATGTACACTGAATAGCTACTAATACTAATCTCAACCTTTTCACATTTGACTTGCTACGTTCATTAGTATTAATTCAACAAACAATTTTGAACTTAACCTCGATTCAAATAGAGTTTAGAATACAATAGTAGAAGAGCAACAAAACACATTGGCTGATGATTATTATAAGAGGAGGGGTAAAAGTGAATATTATAAAACTATTTGTCCAAGTGATGAAAATGAAAGTCCTTTTCTATTCTGACAAAGTGTTTTAAATTTTTCAATAACATAGTCGATCTTGAAAAATTTTCACTTGATGGAGAAGAAGTTATTGAAGACGATAATAGATATACAAATATGGAAGAAGATAAATATGCTGCGCAGACCCCAAATAACATAGTATGAGGGCATGATAACGGTGATGATGAAAATGGAATTGCTTGATAAAAAATCATTTGTTATGGATATTTTTGACGAAACCGTCAGAATTTGACCATATGTATAACATATTATAAAACTGGAGAAATATTGACTATTTCAGATCAGTATCACAAGTTAATCACAGCAGCATTACTCCAATCCAATACTACTCAGTAGCGAAATCTTATGAGATCTATTTCCATCTGCCAAGAGCACACGACATGCAGATACAATACAATTTACATAAATTGCATCTAATATTCCTAGAACAATATCTTCGAGACAGTCGAACATCAGGCATTAAACAATACAGTTGTAATAGTCGACGATTGCAAGAAATGCTCTTAGAAATGATCAGAAACCATTATTGTGATGCGGAATAAGGTTAGTGCGGTGGAACCGATCGGTAGCGTCCGCAACTGTATGTGGAATGGCATTTTTTTTTTGTTTTATTGCCTTCTTTTGCAAATGAATCTAAAATCACCAGTATGAGTTTAGACCTGGTGATCATTTCGTACCAGTATCATTTGTTGACCCTCCGAACATATGGGTCTTTTCGCCACACCTCGTAAATCACTGATCTCCAAATTATGTTTTACAAATCTTAAGTCAGCTACTTCCACTATCTCCCAAAATATAACAACAGGAGATTTTATGAAAGCTTTATAAGGATAAAATCAATTTGAGGCTTTTCGAAAATACTTGCTGTATTTTTTTTTCAGCTGTAGAAATTACCAAAGCTAAAAAGTTTTTTCCCATGAAGATAATCCTAAATATTCATTTGATTTGTTTGCCCGCCAGTACCAGGAGAGCATACATTTTAACTAGTTGCACAAGGTTCTTTTGTCATTGTATAATGATGCTCAGCGTCTGATGTTTTGTGTATCGGAATGTGCAGCGATTACTCTCGGCACACGGATACATTGCTCTCGTAAATATTAACACATTGACCAACTTTGTCACTGTATTTAGTAATATAGGACGATGCATAGTCTATCATGTACTTAAACATCTTCATACTTTATATTTTTTGGCTCATCTCGCCTTCAATATTCACTTCTATTCGCGGGAACTCTCCAGATATAACATTATTATGGTAAGCTGGTAGACATTTCCAAGCTATTGAATTGCATTGCATAAAAATACTGCATCTACAGTTGATGAAATATCGGAGTTAAAATCTAAGCCAGCTCTTATTCACAAAATCAGTCGTGTCTTCAAATAATTGGGTCACAAATTCGTAATCGGCACAACATTTACTTGAAAGCATTCGATTACGTGACGATACGTTACATCGACAGTTTAATTAGCACGTCGTGCAGCACTACTCGATTAGTATGTCAATACATGTCCAGTACATCACTAAAAATATATTTCACAAGCTCTTCCACAACCTTCGATACCGGCCTTCGTAATTAAAGAAGACGATTCACAATTACCGTAGTTTATAGATGCCTCTAATTATATGTATTTGATGTTTTCTATATGGTGTGTGACGAAAGAAGGCTCATTCGGACGGTCATTATTGAAATTAATATACCTACGTGTCAGTTCACGGGGTTCCGTATAATGATTGGTACTTGATTTTTAGTGTTCGTGAGAACACGTCCAAATGATATGTCTCTGTATGTGAGCTTTTTGCTCAATAGCCTAATACGGTTCATGATGATACAAAGAATTTCTTTTGTAATTGATACGAGCGCTAATGTGTATAGAATGGTGCTATTTGTAGGCAATTATTGTTAATAAAAACGTTGTGATATCAGTTTTTTTGGGTGACCTTAGACTTCGATTTATTTTTTTGTTTGCTATTTTTTCTGTTCTTCCTTCTTTCGGTTCTCCTTGATGTGAGCGGAACAGCCTCAGTATCAGGCAAGGAGTGGTCTTACGGAACTGATAGATTATAGAAATGCAGAACATTTAATTACATCAGGGTTATTTTTGATGAGCTTGTTTGTGCGAACTTTGATGAGTGACTAGTGATTACAACATTATTCGTGTAACTGGTGAATTTTCACTGCTGAATCATTTGATAAGATATAATAATTGACTAATTTGTCGTCATACATTCAATAAAATGTTTATGTTTAATTTAAGTTAAAGTTGAGTTTTCGTGATTGCAGTACTTCAACTATATTTTCGCACAAATATTTTTTTGTCGCATTGTTTCTATCCTCATAAACAGTCCACTGCCATAGGTAATAAATTATATCCTGAATTATCTCTCTGCAAAAATGACTATTTATCTCCAAGAAAATGTTCTTTTTGTATTATTGTAATACTATTGATTTATTTGATTTAAAATATAGCCTCTGCTACAAGTAACCTTACAAGCAGTCACAGAGTCAAACATAATCGTCACAGCCTCCGTTACAGCTAAAATGTAACAACCACTCGGTCACACGTTCAGCATACCGTATGCAAATAATACATCTTAATATAGAGACCAGTAGCCCGAGTTTTGTTATTACAATCAGATGCATTTACATTTCATAAATAAATGCATCTCCGGCGCTGCCTAACGACGGCACACTCAATGTTTTGCCTCACATAAAGTGTATGAGTGGCTTAATTTAAATAACACGCCACGTTCCCCGGACTTTATTCTGTGGTGTGAATATTATGTTAGTAAGATGTAATGTGGAGGGTACAGCCAGGTGTAGCTTTGAGCGTATAATGCTGTAAGCTTTGACTTACGACGGTTTGAGCTAGGGTTGGTCGTGTGAGGCTGTGACATTGTTGCAGTATCGGGGAATATACAGAATGCAACCATGATTACTTCGTCACATAATGTTCGTATCAATTGTTATGTTTAACACAATGTAAAACTACCTAAAACAATACTTTTAGTTTCCAGACATTTATAATACCTACTTTATATAAAATGTAGAGCACATTCAATGTATATTTTTATGAACTGATACTGTACATGCACCATATTCTATGTCATATTCGAAGGGCTTCAAACTTTTCACGAGGTACGCTTCTGTGAATATGAACTAAATTCAGAGCACATTAAATTGTAATTATCCATTATCAGAGAACATGAGCTTTTGATACAAATCGGCATCATTAAACTAAATCAAGTTGGCACTCCAACTTTCTAATTTGATTGACTGCGCATGTACCCTATAATTTTGAAAATTAATTCTGCTATAATTTGAATTCGCTCAGAAGCAGTTCATAGTTCAAGTTTTTGCGTAATGTTGTGAGCAATATTTTAATTGGCCAATCACTAGTATGATAGTTTCACTTATTGTAACTACGTAAGATTTGCATAACGCGATAATTGCTCTAATTGCAATGTTTTTATTGGTAAATGGTTTACTAAAATAGCGGGTAATTTAACTAATAGTTGTAAGCCATAAAAGGATTTTCTTGTATATGCCGTAGCCATAGCGTAGATTTGTTCATTTCATCAAATGTCACGGGTCTTCTTTTCAGGGCGTTTCTTCAAAAATATACCTATAAATCCAGCAACAATTTCAATTTTCGTAACCGCTAAAATCGAAACTTGCAGTTGCCAAACCAATATTTCATATTTAATTTACGAAAATTTACCAAACGTATGACAAATGTACAATCACGATTTCCAGTCTAGTAATTTATCAAACGCCGAACAACGGTTTGCACGAACCACCTACCGACATAGGTACCTAAGCTAAAATTAGTACGTACCCATGTTACTACGACAACCAGTAGTAACACAGGAGTAACATTCGTCATCAAACACATCGGTCAAGCTTTATCAATAGTATCGAAAGCAATCAATCACCTCCAATATAATAAAGTACATGAACCGCACACGACACGAGTCGTGCGGCGACGCGTGCGCACACCGTTATAAAGGATAACTTGTGACGAAAAAAAAGAAGGTGTGACGTCAGAATTCGTGACTCCGGAGTGAGCGTGACTCTTGTGACCACTTGCCGACGTTTGTGGTGTTTAATCGGTCTTGCCCTCAGACTATATAGATAAACAATAGCTCTAACGGTTTCACTGTTCTTTGGCTAACTTTTGACTTGAACTTTGCAGGTTTTTATAGTTCGGCCGTTCAGAGAATGCGTTCCTGACACCTATCAGTTAGTCAGGACTAGTGATGGGCACAACATAACACTGAGTTCGTTACCGTTCCTCCAAAATGAACCGCCGCATTATTTTAAGATTATTTTCGTTTTAAATTGGCGGAATCATTTAAAATTTATATTTTAGTTATTTAAGTGGAAACCAAAAAAAGGTAATATTCATATAATAAAATCGTTTTATTTATTCTTTTTTACAAAGTTACAATCTGTATTTCTATGCAATAAAGTAAGTACATTGAATTGAATGTGCGTACAGAATGTTAATCAGACTCCGATTCGCTTGAGGAGGTGGTGTCTTCATCATCATCTTCGCCTACGTGTATATTACGTGTATATTAGGTATTATCAATAACAGAATCAATCCTGATATCTCGGTCAAAATCTTCCAAAATCAGGTTTTTAGAGCTCTACCTCACTGGGACGCCATGGCGACGTCGCCAGCGGCACAGGTCTGGCTACTTCTGGCATCCAAATGTCGCCAAGTCGAGTGGCCATGGCGTCTCGACAGTCAATTGTTTACGTCGTCGCTCAAGAAATTGCAAGCTGACTGGCGACCACATTGGCGACTGTGTGAGGGAGGTGCGCTTTACCGTGTACATTATAGTGGCTACTGCGGCCACGTCGCCAAGTTGCCACGGTAGCCAGAAGCCACATAGGGAACTGTAGCTCGTGGCCACGCCTCCAATTTGGCGACGTTACCAAACCGTCGCCAAGTGAGTTAGGTTCCATACATTTCAATACTAACTGCTTGGATACGTAGCCGGCGACGTCGCCATTGGCGTCCTAATGAGGCAGGGCACTTAGTCTTAGCGCACGAAACGACAACAAATGACTATTTAGCGTCACAAAATGACGGCCCATGATGCCATTTGGGGTTACCATTTTCAACCTAAATATAAAAATGCTACTTTCTTTCGCGCGTTCAGTTTGATCATAGTTTTATTTTTATATTTCATAAAAGTTATCCTATAGTCCGTTATTTTCAAATTCTTTAAAAGAAAAACAAAACGTATTATTTTATATTATAAGTATAACTGTATAAGAACCATCAACCAGAACAGATTACGATACTTGCCTGTTATTTTTAGCACAGCACTACAAATATAAAGCGCTGACATAACCTTGTAATAGCGCAGTATAGATTTAGAAAAATATTGTTTACCAAGTTATTTGACACTCAATTTGGCACAAAATTACAACATTCATTGATTATTATTGATATAATAATGTTGGTTTAATGCTCAACAATTGTTAAAACGATAAACAACCAGCAAAAATATTTTTATCGTACTGCAACGCCATTACAAAGTTACGTCGTCAGTTCAATCGCGATGTGTCAGAAACGCATTCTCTGAGCGGCCGAACTATAGTAGATTTTTTGCTGTGAAGGATGTTGTGTCTATGTTTGCTTCTTTGGATGGTACATGGTGTTACGTTAACTTTGTGATAGCTTAATTCTGCATTGAGAACTTACGGTGAACATTTTCTGAGCTTTAAGTTCTGCAATTCAGGTTAGTCTTAAGACGTTCTTGGCGGCCTTTTATAACAAAAATTCAACCCGTATTCAAATAACCCGTTGTTTACCAAAATGATGATTCATGGTCCTGAAAACCTAAACCTAAAACCTATGCTACATTTTAGACAATTGTAAACAAAAAAAGTAAAAGTTTTTCTTTATCTGCTAGAACACCAACACGAAAACATTAATTTCCATTGAATATTAAACTGCCCATATCAATTTCAACTTCCTACCCATTCACTACTGTCACGGAACATTATCAACCACGTCTCAATATAGCACGACATTTAAGCTTCAAAAGATAAAGTCCAATTCTGAAATCACAACACTATCATTTGACAATTCAATGACCGAACAGAGTTGCGGTGAAAATCGGAACTAATTATCAATGAAGAAAGTATGACTACTAGCGCCATTGTCAGGGTAACAGAGTGGTCAGTGTATCGGGTCAGGAGAAGTCACGAAGTCCCTTATCTTGGTAGAAAGTGGTCCATGTTGAGTGAGTCGGTATGGTTCTGATGGATTTCGGTTCTACGCAACAGATAATAAGTCACGATTGATTGTCCTATACTGTTATGAACTTGTGGGATGAAGTTGTAAGCGATAGCGAGAGCGTTTGATCCTAATTTATTAGGTACAAGCTTAATGATATGCATCACTTTTTTTTCTACAGTATTCTTTTTTCAAAGCCTTCGATTCTACCTTGAAATAAGAAACAATTGAGAAACATTGATTTATTGTTTACGCTAACCTAATCAGTCAACCAGTAGGGCAATCACGACATAAACACAGACTGAAAAAAGCAGACTTAAATTAACATTTAAAGGACAAGGACAAAAACAATGTTTAATTTTTCTAGTCTTCGTCGAACAATCTAGATAGAATCTGCATAAAAGATAACTAAAGTTTTGCATTCACGCCAATGCAAAATTATGCCATTGACTAATTTCTTAATCATAAAAGATCGCAGTTTTACTAGCTAAAATCCACCTATTTTCCTTGAAACGCCCTTTGTGTACTAGGGCCTAAGGCAGTTGTGACACTTTTAAATAATCCCGCAGCCCCAGCAGACTTTGGCTCGCTGACGTGCTCTCGCTGTGCACTATTTTATATTGGGCCGACAAAATGTAGTCTCACTATAAGACATGTCATCGACACGAAAGAAGTAGAAGAAGCAGACCCTCTCTCTTGAACAGAAAGACCCTCCAATTTTGCTTACACTTCTTTGACAAAAAATCTTTCTTTCGCGTATCACTTGCACCACACACAGTCATACGTCTGGGCGTATCGTCATACGCCGATTATCTTCCATCATATCCGGCTAATCTAGCGTCATACATTTTGTTCGGTGGGCGTCGCGTTGACGTAACCAATCGGTTTATGACCAAAGCCTTTGTTATAATCCCCTAAGTACTTATGTCAAATTAATTCTTTTTAATTCTAATCTGGGATGGGAATGGAGACCTTGTTCTGTGTGAGGGAACGGGTTATTAAATGTAGCGTGTGATGACCGACCTTATATGAGCTGAGGAGATGACATGCGAACGGATGTAATATGTACAGTACATGTGTCAGATAATATTTTGAAGACGATCTTAGTTTCCTTGAATATGAACAGTTCAATATTTTTATGCAATATTTTTCAGTTACCACATATTTTACTTTTCACTTCACAGGCCCAATTTTCACCATTTGCATCGTTATTTTTATCACATAACCCCTGTCTATGCAAATCCTATACACAGCATTCTTTTGACACGTCAGTATTTCCTATCCAATTAGCATAATATTCATTCAAAATTGCATTCAGAATAATGTTGTCATACAATACCGTGGTCTATTTAAGATCATGATACAATCTGACCTACAGCCGCAGACATCATTTAAATATATCTTGTTAAGTAGATTAAAGTTTTTACGCAACGATACAATGATATTTTTGTACCTACTTATTGTTTCCTGACGTATTCATAGTATGGTTTGTTGCTATTGTTGTTTTGATCTATGAAGTAGTTTGAAAAGCCTTTAGTTTTGCATCATGCCACAGATTACTTAAAAGTTTATTCGTATCATGCGAAAAGCTTGCTTCTGCTTTTTTATCATTTGTATAATTTTTAACTGAAAATGATGAAAAGACTGATGAATATGATAAGGTTACATCATTGGATCATCACTCTTTAACTTCAACCTTAGACCTTTAATCCACACTTAAAACAAAACAGAGAACCTCCACAGATCTCCACATCAATTAAAAGCCAAACCATCAATCAAAACCACACACGAAGACAAAATAAATGAACATCTACAATCGATTCCAAATCCAAATCGATACTATGAATACGATAGTTCGAAACAATAAAATATCGTTCAAGGTTGTTCGAATCCGGATCGAGAAGCGTCAGTGAGTGGTTGAACTGTGAACTATTGTGTGGAACCTACCTATTGTGCGGTTAAAAGTTTAAAGAATGTCATAGCACCACGCCCTATCGCAAGGGGGTCACACTGTGTCAGATGTAAAAAGCTTTTTAGTAAAGGCCTTGATGGTCTGCGATAGTTGTTAAGTGTATCACTGGTATCATAGTGAATGTGGTTGTGGGATTGGGTAAATGAGATTATGATGTTGGCTTGATATGGTGTTTTGAACTGACTTTTACACTTTCCCTTGTGACGCTTCTATCACATTGTTTTTGGCTTTGTATATTCTGAGAAGATGAAAGGAAAGGATAGGAACTAATGGAAGAGACCAGCCGTGCCCTTTGTCCAGCAGTGTGGCAGCATAGGCTAACAAGAATCTATTCTGAGATCCTTTTTTAGACTTGAGAAGAAAATTTTACAGGTACCTTTGAGGACTTGTTTTTTGATACAATGTTGTTACTTTTTTCTAGGTAATACTAGTCCGCGGCCACTACGTGTCGTACCTGCCGCTGTGCAGTCGCAACGAGCCAGTGTTCCTGGCGGTGTGCACGCCGCTGGCCATGCCCGAGACGCGCGAGTGCGTCGTGCACGGCGCCACCAACGTCTTCACCACCGTGCACGCCATGGACATGAAGATACTGCATATTGATGCCAAGTTAGTAACATAGTAACATCGCCAGCACCTTATTCCTGACGAATTTTAGACATATACCTAGGCCTATACCAACAATGTTGAGGTCGACTTACAGTCTTACCGCAATAAGCTGAGTGCCACTGTTTTACATGGAGCAACTGCCTAAGCCTTCAACTCCCTCAACCCAGTTACCTGGGCAACACGATACCTCTAGTTACCTCGCTTGCAAAAGACTACCTACTACAAATGGCGGGACCCACAATTTATCAATTCTCCAAAAAGCATAAATTTTAAAAGTTTTATAAATAACCAATACCACATGGGCTGTCAAAGATCGGGACAGCTACAATTCATGATACATATCTTCTTACGCAATAGACTGATTTCAGATGATGACCAAAAAACGAACCCTAAAGACCTAATCGAAATCAGATCCATTCAGAATCTCACTATGTACAAAAAAACAAAAGACATTAAAACCAAGATCAAGTTCCATTTGTAAACAGTAGCTCCTACCAAACACCCGATGCATTTACAAGAACATGTCACACAAACAGCCTACTGGTTCAAGGCCCAGTGAACAATAAACAATGCAGTATGTATAACTGTCACTGGGCCACTGTCCATCAAACACTGCAGTATGACAACATCTCTATTGAAACTGCTTCATATTCATGGCTCTCGTCACCACATTGAATGGCACGAAATAATAAGACGACTTCAAATATATGCAATGGTTTAAGAGATGAGTTGCACTCGACGTGCTACAAATAATCTGACGTTTTTTATGCGGCTGTCGTGGTTGAAATGTGGAATTTATACGTAAAGAATATGTTGTGGAGTGTTGCTTTATACGTCTGAAGAAGGTACTTACTAGACTTGTTTTCAGATGTTACATTGAATCCTGAGTTCCTTGATGTTCAATTGTTTTCAAAATCAGAATCTAAGTGTAGACCATAGTGTGCAGTGTTCATTTATATAGAACCTTCTTAAATAAAAAAGAGGAATAACACTGTATTCGAAATTCAAAATAGAAATGCTTCATGATTTAAATTATCAGCCAGCTTTTATATCTTGTCGTTAAACACATTTGACAGCACGTCGACTTATCTATTATTCCTTAACTCAAGCAAGAACAACATAATTAATATCTAATTTATTCAAATGCTCAAAGCATCGGGCCTTTCATTGCACTATATTTCCGTGTCTAGTGTTGAAATGTAAACACGCCTGTCACCTGCTGGGAAATGGACAGACTTTGCATACAATAACAAAGTTACAAGCTCCCGTGAAACTCTGTCTTAGAGCTGTGTGCACACTGACAGATCTTTAGACATTTTGCACTATCTCGACTTAATATTTTTGAAAGTCTAATAGGTATTTTGTAAAGTCACATAAGTAAATAAAATATTCATAGTGGTTTCGTTTAAAATATGCTTGATTCTGAAAAATTCTCGATATACCTACACCTAATATGTAGATCACACCATTAATGTTGATACATTAGAAATATAAATCCATAAATCACACTGAAAAAGCACTCATAATCTAACCCTTTGCAACCTTATAAATACATTTTCTAAATTATAACGACTTAATGCACCATGATTCTTAGTTAATATAAACGGATTTAGCATAAAAACATTTACAGATGATCTACAGTATGACGCCATAGAGACTCCCTATTAATTAGCAGACGAGTCTATGCACTATGTAACTGTCACAATAAAATTACAGGTAATTTTAAGCTTCATACACATGTAGTAATTAAAGTTGAATAAATCAATATTCATAATTTATGTATAAATAATTAGCATTTAAAAACATTCCATAATTTCTGGGTATGATAATGAACTTCTGTGCTAATAGTCTACCAGTAACTCATCTCATCATCATCCTGCTGCCCTTATCCCAATTTTATTTGGGGCAGCTCAGCATGTTTTCTCCTTCAATACTCTTCTATCTGTCGTCATCTTACAAGGCACATTCTTTCTTACCAGATCGACTATCGAGTATCTTTGTCTACTTAAATTAAGTTGGACACAAATGTTAGGCCAATTAAATATTACCTATATGACTTACAAGCAATAAGAGCTTGCAACGAACCTTAAGGAAAAAAAAATCTTTTACCTTTTACCTATTTATTAAACCATATATCCGCGAAAGGCTGAATTCAGTGCGTACTTTTACACAAGACCTTGAGTATTTTGGCAAAAGCAGTTCAAAAACCCCTACTTTTTTAATAGATAAAGTGATCAGTGAACTCCTACCTTATAAAGATCTATGATTTATATGTTAAGCGGATCACGCACAGCCATATGTCACACAGTCTATAATGGTGTATTGCATCTGGTCGCAGTAAACATTATTGTCCTGTCTTAGCGTACATTATGCGGTTTTCAATGAGTTTCTACGTCACTCCCATGCAAATGTTTTCTTGTTTGGTTATGATTTGTTGAGCGCGCCGACTAATTTTAATTGTTTTGTGGGCAAGTTTGTTTTCGTTTTAGCGTGGGTATTGACGCGGTATGGGTACGAAATATTTAGAACTTGAATTAGTTGCGTTAATTTTTATTCTCTCTCCCATTGCATATAATAAATAGTCATAAGTATATTATAAGCCCTCACATTTGCAACGCCTGAAAAAGGCCGGGCGTGGTGATTTCTGCTTATCCTTTGTCTAGGTATATGAGCAGAGGTCAGTCAAAGGAAAGGCCAAGAAATTGACACAACATTATGCAAAAGCTATCGCTACAAAACAATCTACTATTACTGTCGTGAGATATATTTTAATGCAAATCTAAAAGCCATTTATTCCTAATTACGGCACTATCACAATATGTATCTATTGTCGTTTTCTTAAATGACAGTCGCAATTTCATATTCAGATAAAATATTAATGAGTTGTTAATACCACTCGAAACTATTGTCAATGACCTACTTCTTTAAGAGAAAACTTAGAAGTTTAACGTAAGCTTAATTGCTTTAAGATAAATGCAAATATTAACTCCATATCGATTACAATCGTTTTATCAGTTAATCGAATAACGACTCTAATTTTAATGTGGTAAGGTTGTTTATTGCTGATTTGATAGGTGATAATAATACAGCTTTAGATACACTTGAAATTTTGAAGAGAATCGCGTTAGTTAAGAAAACAAATTGTTATGTGTATGAGCCAATCGCTACTGTAGCTACTGAGTGTGCTTTAAGGTCAAGTTAAAAAGGCAATATTGCGGATTTTTTATTAGCTATTATTAGCTGACTCACTGTTTATTGTAGCACTTTATAAAATTCTAACACCATCTGTTCATATAATTTTATACAAAGGTATACGTTTCTTAACTACGCACTACTTGTGAATACGAATTTTGGGTCCACGTATAGGTAGATAGATAATTCAATTTGTAACAAAAGGATACGGAAATTCAAGGCTGTCACTGTGTCCTCTATCAGGTATTAAAAGCTTATAAAAGACTCTAAATAATTTTAACAGAACTTTTTATTCAATCTACTCTCATATTATAAAGCTGAAGTCAGTAACTACTAGTCCGATTTGAAAAATGAAATTAGCATTTTTTTCTCGGGTCAAGTAACTGAAACCACTTTCACAGGCGAGCTTAAGAATATATTTAGTAAACCATAAATATTATCGAGTAACAACTAATATGCATAAACAAACACCCAAAAAAATTACCAAATCAAGACCGATTAAAAGTAAAATTAAAACGAACTTGAAATACAAACACAATCTGTTAGGGTCATCTGATCCATCAATCATTTGAACCTTGAGGGTACAATAGTCAGTTCGATTCCGTTCATAATGTTTGCATAATACCAGAAATACTGGTCTAATTTCTTAATAATTATTATCTGTGGCATATAGTTTTTGATATCGAATTGTTTAATAATTTGCCTTGAAGCTAGTATAGTTTTAATTAGATGCTTTTTTATTTGGTTTCGTTTGTTGGTAGTTTTGAATGTATATGATTAATGATTTTAGTGTTAGAAATAAAAATAATATTGTTGTTACTTAAACCTTTGTATTTAGGTCGTCTGAAAAATTATAAGCAATGCCTTTGAGAATAAGCCTTTTCGAGTATGTTAAAAGATTGATTACAAAAAAACTTAATAAATCTTAGCTAGTTAATTGCAGTAATGCAATAACTGTATTGAACTTTGGTACAAACTATAATAGAACATAGAGAGATAATATACAGTTGATTGATCGATTTTTTCCGACTTCCGTCTTGCCCTGTTAAGTGGCTATAAGGCCATGACCAATGACCAAAAGTTCTTAAGTAATATCATTTACGAAAAAAACTACTTCTTATTTAATTTTTATTAATATGCGTATGGAACGAACGCCTTAGATTGTTTGAATTAGAAGTTTCGTTGGTTCCAAATGCAAATATCCCAGTGTAGCAGATTTGGCTGTGGGTCCTTGACGAAACTGTCAACGCTGTTCAGGAATTTGGTATGGAAGAGTTTGGATAGATATTAATTACACCTTTACCCATCAAAGGTGTAAACATCTTCACCTTATGTTAGATGCACGTACTTCTGAAAGAAACTTACAGGTCGTCTAAAGTTACTATTTAAATTGGAGTTGTTTAAAGATGACTTGAAATTAAGAACGATTATGAAGACAAAATTATGCGAATTCAACCCATACTTTAACAGTGTATCAGTCAGTACTTACGTGTAACTATAATACTAATTGTGCCTTATATTTGTCCAGTAGCGAGTGGCACCTGGGCTGGGAGCGAAGTTCACTGCACGGCGTGAGCTGGTACCACCTCCTGCATCCCGACTGCTGCAAGGAGGCTCAGAGCAAACATCGATTAAGTGAGTATATTGTTTCAATAATATGAAAGTGGACTATAGTCGTCATACAGTAAATAATAGTGACTAACAGAAAAATCGCTAATCGCTTGAAAATAACATCACTGAAATAAATTAGTCCAGCGATATTCGCAAAACTATAGGAAAAATATGAGCGCCGTTATACGGACATAACCTAATAATCGCATGTTATCCATACATAAATAACAAAAATATCCAGGAAAAAAAAGTATTAATATAGCTGAAAAAAAGTTAGTCAATCGTTCACATTCTACACACTTGCATTTACATGACTTCATCGTGCAAAGCTTAGAAAATACGTAAGTAGCAGGTATAACACTTCCAGATAAAACCCACAACAACCCCAAACAAATATCAAAAAAATCTAGCCAGTCATAGAGCTCCTAACGTAATACCACAACTCGTGCGCAGATCGAGCCCGTCAATCACGCGGCAAACTGCACGCTTAATAGTTCTCTAAGCGCTTGC
The DNA here is from genome assembly GCF_030705265.1 of Helicoverpa armigera. Taxonomy (NCBI): domain Eukaryota; kingdom Metazoa; phylum Arthropoda; class Insecta; order Lepidoptera; family Noctuidae; genus Helicoverpa; species Helicoverpa armigera. The sequence continues at coordinate 6,232,659 of NC_087142.1, read as the reverse complement.
GCCCATTGTCTGTGATTAATGATGAGCTGGTGTCCTGGTGGACGAAAACCGTGGGAATATTTGTTATGATTTGTGATGTCGAACTTAATTCTTCTGTTTGGTGAAGTAGGGTAAATACATGTGACGGTGTCAGATGCTGTCTATCACTGATTCCCCACTCTTAATTGTATGACATACCAACAAAAGGAATAAAAACCGTATAAATCTCCTAAGAATAACGGTAAGGAATTGCTGATAACATAAAATACTGTCGTCCCTAAGGTCAATAAGCTTAATACAGAATTTTCATGTAAGCTTCTATTGCTTAAAAGCCCTTACGTAGGTATCTTCAAAAAACCTATGTCCACAGAAAGTGTTAATTTTAGTTTAGTTCCAACAAATTCAATGTTGCTAAAAGATGACAATCTTCGTATCGGGAACATCGCGTGCGATCTCTCGATAACCTACGACAATACAACAGCGTTTAACGCAAACTTATCTACTACAGCACACGTAAGAGAAAGTTCGACGACTTGACGCGACGCGACGTGACGATCGTGTGTGAACCTTCCCTTACGTGAGCGATTATATCGAGCACTCGACTAATATTACTAAACGACTCTCAACCCTATGTTTAGAAGACAATGTTCGAAATTCAAAATATTCCGCAGAACTCGTGACTTCGCGCTTGACGCAAAACTTGGTAAATCCGAAATTGGAACACTTTCGGAGGATCCGCGCTAAGATGTTCATAAGTCAAATGTCAAGCAAATAGCGGTAAGAACGCAGTAATAAACTATCTAGGGATAATGACATAAGCTATGTACAACTTATTCAGATGCAAATTGCCCATAAAAGCTATATTCTTAAGATATTGTTGTCTACACCGATATCCTCCACAGGCTGATGAAATATTATTACAATCGCAATGGTTATTGAGTACTACAATATGTTAATTTCCACAATTACTAGAATTTGAACTGAAACAGATCTACTTCAAAACATCAGTTAACTAAAATACGGACCTCATAACTTACGTGTCGAACGTTTAATCTAAATCTACGCATAATTCTAGTTAGAATGAGAATTAATTACAACAATTTACATTCATATCATTATGTCATTCGTTAAGGTGCGCGTAGGCAGAGCTCTGAATACAGCTCGCAAATCAAACCCACTTTAGCCAAACGCACCGGTGTATAGTTGGGAGTAAACATACTGGCAGTTTGCCGACCCACAATCGCTGCACTCGTCAATCTCTCCCTCTAAAACCAACAGTCGAGATTGCACAAATGATGGGCTGACATTAACCCTCATTACAATCCTGCAAACGTACATTCTTACTTCGAAATTTGAAATAATTCAACTGTCACGTCGGCATAAGACGTATATTCGAATGACGGAATCGAGTAACGAACTTTGTTGAATCGGAATCGTACTTGGCAATGCATCGTAGTCGAGTCATCATTCGAATGATTCGATAATCGGTAATGACAAGGACGGTTCTCTGCTTGTGCGGTGACCTTTGGATTGAGTTTGGTTTAGCGGTAACTGCTTTGATTGCGTTTTATTATTAGTTTTTGTTATTGATACTATGATGATATACAATGTTTATTGTCAAGCATCGGTAAAAAAACGTTGTAAAGTTCAGTAAGACGTAGTAGAGTTCTTCTGCATTTTTCCTCGAAGCAAATGCTAAGTAACAAAAACTATAAGATAGACAAACACCCACCAATTTAGTACCTAAGCGAAGATTAGTTTCCCATAAGACTTTATATATCTTCTTACCTGTCATTGTTTCCTTCCTGTAACTATCAAAATTAGTTTAATGGTAGAATGGTATTTTATTTATTTCGCTACTACAAGTCAAAACAAACAATTGAGTTTCAATAGATACCGTAATCACCTATGATTAACAGCGCTGTCAATAATACATCATTTGACTTAACTGCCTTATAAAACCTATGAGCAATTCGATTCTGATATCGATTAATATTATCGATATCTCTCGATCTTACGTTGATTGTAACGGTTTATTGTTGTAGCTGTTGTTGTTACTATGTAGTATACGCAAACCTACCACGAGTAGGTAAGCAAAGTTAGGTAAAAGCTCTTGAGGCAATGTGTTTCTTGTTAAATCCTTACCTAATAATTGTTAAGTTATTGAGCCACCAAGTACATTGAATGTACAAAATGTATAAAAAAAATACTCACTGGATAAATCCAATATTGTGTTGTTTTGTGTCCCAAATAATTTGAAAAGTTTCAGAATTTTGCACAATGTTATTTTGCGTAGTTGTTCCTTAAGTTTGACCCCTGAATCGGTAACTGCACAACGGATCCATACGGAATACGGACTTAAATCGATATACTTACCATGTTAACTTGGTCAAGTTGTAGCTAAGTATAATCTAATTTACAGGAGACTGCTTCTACGTATAATAAAGTAATGTAGGAACACCTGTCCCATCCCTAAAGATTAATTTTAATAAAATTACATTTAGCATACATATCAAGTATTTATTAGCATTCTTTGTCGCAACTCATTTACAATTTATTAGCTATTGCAATCAGATAAACGTCAGGGTTCAATTAATTGTCAAAGAGTAAGCTTAGATACTGTCGCTTGAAATATTTCATTTACATATTATTGCTTTTAATTTATTATTTATTAATGGTTAGGATGTACGAGTACTTATGTTTGTTTGAGTTGATTTGAGATAATTTAAATATTGTGGTTGTAAGCTCGTGTTCTGAAGAAAATTCAGCAGTTGTTTCTAAATGCATTCATTTATTTATCCTATAATGATTTATTGCCAAACATTTATGGCCAGTTTCGCCGGATACTGATAAAGTCTCTGATAGCCTATCAGGTACTGAACTATAACTTTTGGTTTCACAGGTAATAGCAATATCTGGCAGAAATTATAAGAAGCCCATATCTAACAGATAGCATTAACTATCATACAATTAACCGACATTTTATCGGTAACCAGTGAAACTGGGCCTTAGAATTTTTTAATGCAGCATTATACAATTAAGTACATCGATAAGTTTCACGAGACGATCTTAGTCTATATATAATCTTATATAGTGTCTTTTGTAATACTCACCTACTTACTCTTGTTATTTTTCGTAAATAATTATGTTAGAAATCTATTCATTCTTATTTACTGTTTACCTAATATATGTAATGTACTAAAACATTCTAAGGAAATCCCATACCAGCGTAAAAACACACTTATTAAATATCCTAATGTATTCAAAATGTGAGTATATGAATACCTCAACACGGATCCGATAGAGGCACGTGAATTAATTGTTGCAATAATTGTTTATAAATCAATGTTACAATAATAAATCTGTGACCGTTAGACTCGTCAGTGTTGTACCGGACCTGGTGGTTATGGTATGGCGTATACAGAGTGATTCCTTAAAAAAAATGCTAAGAAAGTTATGAAAGAATTTTAAATACGCACTAATACGCGCGTGTGCGTTGGGATGCGCCACAGCTAAATCTTGCAATTACTTAGTAGTCACGCGACTCAGATTTTTTGATATTAAGCATCGACTTCAAGTATATTCTACGTTCACATCTGAAAATTATTGTTTTCACGTCAAACTCAGCGGTATCCTTCCAAATATCAATACTAAATAATTGACAAACAACTTAAGAATCTTACATTTTTTAAACACCCTGTAAATAATGTACCCACAGTAACACATATCTGTAATTCCCTTGCTTATTTGACTCAGTAATTTATGTAAAAACAATATTATACTCTATTAATATTCCAGTTATTATAATAATCTTATTTATAGACTCCTTGTTTATTTATATTTAAGGACTATCTAGATTTAAAATTTGAATAAGTGTCCCACGGACTGATGAATATTCTAAGCGCCATAATTAAATTAAAATCGATTATTAAATACATTGCATTTATATTAGTTAAATAATTGTTTTAGAATAATTTAAATAATATTATCCAAACGTGAGACATAATACTTTATAGTAGGTAAATAAACTTTCATATTTATAAAACGCAGCAGAGTAATTTAAACAATATTTAAATTGCAGTAAAGAGGCTAAGCTAGTTAACTTTACATCGATCGTGTTCAAATTAATCACCACTATTTGTATTTCACAACTATAAAAAGGGCTCGGCGATTAAATACCAATAATAATCATCGATACTTACAATCGTTTAGTAATAAATAATATCGAATGACTTTATAAGGGAAAGCTGTTCAAACATAATAAAACGCTCTAACTATAAACAAATAAAACTAACTAGAGATGATCAGCGATCACAATTCGTATTAGCATCGTTAGTATCGATAAACAAACGAAATTGATTGCGTAAACATCGGTCATACGAATCGGGAATCGATTTATCTCCGAAATGATCGACAAATAAACGAGTACCTTTTATGACGATTCGTCGGACAAGAATCGGATGCCATTTACGGCGATTCGTATGATCGCCAAGACCATTCCTGGAGCATGTAAATTACTATCATAACATCATTGTCAAAGTCAAATACTTTGTATAAATGTAGACAACCCTCAAGCTGAAACAAACCCTACTACATATTATTAAAGTTCAATTTTAAATGACATGAATGTGTCGCTTTTGACTTAAGGGAAGTGTGAAAGTTAATGTTAGCCGCACCTCGATAATCTTTAAATTAACGGCGTTCTAATTTTAGGGCTATTCAATTATAACTATTCACACTGTGATTGTGATTGTAGTTTCTAATAGTTTTATCTTCTCCTTAATCGTTTAGGTATGGTTTTCTTAAGTACAGTTTTAAGATACGGTTATGGACCAACTTAGAATTAAACGTACTAACTTACTTGGCCTAATGTGCTAAATTACTTAAATTTTAGCTTTAAAAAAAATAGGTATATATATATATGTTGAGGTAACGTTCGCTGATTAATTTCTTCTCTTCAAAAGATGGAATGCGCAAATATCGCCATTTTGGAGGCTATACTTACTTTTAAACAATTCCTGACATCCTAGAGCTGATTTTCATTATTTTACTCCGGGCATTTTCATTATTTTACGGGCAAAGTCATCCCCTTAGATACTTTTCCCTATTTTGTTTTATCGGGAGCACAATTGTTGTGGAATAAGTGCTTACAGTTCCATATTTTTCTAACTTAAGTTTTCTCTCCACCAGTAACACAATCGGAACAAGAGCGGTCATGCATTGCGTTGCTGAGGCTGCAGCGTCGCTCGGGCCAGTTTCTGTGGGTGCATGCTGTGCTGCAGCTCAAGGATAACCTGGAGAACTCGCAGCGACCTGTTATAGTGTGCACTAATCAGGTGTTGAGGTAAGTTAATGGAATTATAGAAATTATTAATATAAATATTGAACATTTTTAGGGACTTAGGCCGAGAAGCCAAAATTCTAGCAGTCATTGGGAAACTGCGGGTGTTCTTGATTTCTTTGAATGCTAAAGGTGTATGTCAAATAACATGTTTTAAGTAGCGCCATACCCAAAATTAATGCAAAGAGGTTTACATAGATATTAAAAAGCGCCCAAATAAAGCATCCCAAGACGTGATTTGTTTGCTTGGATTTGACTCCAAATTGCATACGATTTTTATACATACCTAGTTTTAAATACTTTACCTACATTTTATTTATAAACTAGTAGATAAGTTGTAAAGCTACTTAGTATAGTATTTTGCGATTTGCTTCTACCATCAATATTATATCTTAGGAATTCCACCAAGCTCAGAGCCACACACATCTCAGCCAACCCTACTCTCACTGGCCATTAACTAGGGACGGCACTAAACTATCAAATTATCCATCGACTGCAAACATTCCACATAATCGGCCGTCCACGTAGAATCTTCTATTACCCGCTAATACTTCGAAACAAGCGGCATTGCAGGGAGAAATCACTTCATTTGCTGGCCGGCGCACGCGCAATTATTGTGCAGAGTTACGTCAAACTGACAGTTTATGGGGATCTATGGAGGATGCGTTTTTGTTTTTGTTTATGGAAATAAAATTAAGGATGACTTGAATATTGCCTTGCTACGAAAATACTTAATTACGGAGCAGATTTTATCTGTACCTACCTATGTATGACAAAGTCCTATACTTTGTTTTACCTACTTCACCGTAGTTATAGGTTCACCAATTTGTAATAAGTCAACTCCTCGGTCAAATGGGTGAGGCCACATAGCAATCATTAGAATTATAATCCTTTAATATTTCTGCAGGCAATTTGTCTACATTATTTCACTTCAAAATTACAAATAATTACTGGTTCAACCAATCACAAATTCCTATTATAAGTAGGTAACTAGTTATTATTTCGAACTTAAGATTAAATTACATGTCTAAATTAATAGTAGGTATGTATTTTCCAAATATAAGCAAAATAAGCATTGTGATATTATAATATATCAATAAATGTCAAAATCCCAAGTAAATGGGAACTGTTTAATAAATTTTGTACTAAAGTTACAAACGTCATTGCGTAGTAATAAATAAAGCACTTTAAATCACATTTAATGTTCTCTGAGTAACACAAATAATTCTATCGCCGAATCGTAGCTCAAATTATTATGAACAAAGAGTAATGAGCAAATGGAGTGATAAGTGTGCTACATTACTTCGACAAAATGACCACGGTCCAGTCACCAACTGGATTTTTGGGTCACACCGAAACTAATTTTGATTAACTTAATGAAGTATTTCGAACAAAAGTCAGAGAACATATTGAATTGTAAAAAAAAATATGTAAGGCAATTTAAATAGTGTTCACCTTATAAGTTCAAAGGCCGACATTTAATGGACTAGCCGGCTTTAACCGTCTGTTATGAACAGACTACATTTAAGATAATATATAAAAAAAAAAACACTTTAAGAAAGTCCTCATGCAAATAATCGATTCAAATATAACCTTTAGGACAGATCCAAAAAATTCTTTCAATCAGAAATTAAGCATCGTTTTAATACAAACACGTAACGTCACCGAGAAAAACTGGTCTATATGGAATATCATTCATTCTACCCCACAGAACAACCTCTTCATAACAAGTGAACATCAAAAGCTTCTCCCACAAGCCTTATCTTTCTTTCTCCTGCCCTATTCCCAATTTTACTAGGGGTCGGCGCAATATGTCATTTTCTTCCATTTTCCCCTGTCACTTGTCATACTGACACTCACTCCTTTCCTATTCTTATAATCTTTCAGGCAATCCATCCATCTTTTCTTAGGTCTTCCTTTTCTGTAACTGGAGCTACTTTCAGACTTCCTCTAATGTAATCATTCCTCACTTTATCCATTCTTGTAACACCACACATCCATCTCAGCATTCTCATTTCTGCTACATGCACTCTCCCACAAGCCTTATCGTATACATCAAATTAAAGCCTCCCTCCATCAACAAACAATATCAAGTAAACCAATACTAAATGGTACGATATTTATCGTCAAGTTACGGCGTTCCAACAAGCAATTATGTTTACGGCTTGAGGTCCAGCCTTGTAATTATGAATTAAACTGTAATTGGAGATAATTTTACATGGTATTTTGTTAGCGTTGCATCTCGACAACATTTTTTAAATTCCGTTGCAATATTTCCCTTTTATAGGATGCGATGTGGCAAATAAATCTGATGCCGGTATGACTAGGCCGTAGATAAATATTAAATGCTTGAGTTTATGCTGTTGAAGAGTCAGGTAATGTAATTAAAGTCACTTTATTTTATATGGTTTGTTTGTTAATCGAAGTCATAAACATAGGTTCAGAATATAGGTAGGTACGGTAAATCAATAATAGCGTAAATTCTTCTTGACCATTGGTATCTACTTGAACAAAAATGTAGTGCTTTGCAAGCAAACTATGTAAGTCATTTAACCCCAGTGCCTATCTATCAAATTGGGTGCTTGCCTTAACCAAGCACTTCATAGAGAAAACAAAACAGGTGCAAAACCTCCAACAAAACAAAATAAAACGCGAAACGCGAACAATACAAAAACTCCTTAGAACAATAACTCCATGTATATCAGAAAGTCTAAAGCTCGCCAACTAATTGAGCCCAAAGCCACACTATTAACCGAGCCGATAATTCCGCCGGCCCACGGTGCGCCGACTTTGAAAAATTGCAGTCATAACTTAACGCGGTCACTTACAGACTTCCCTATTGAGATATCAATACTAGATGACGTTGTACGACGTACGCCTCTCGCGTAAACACGACCCTTACTATTGTTCAGCCAACTCGACAAAGAAAATACATTTGAAAACAATCCAAACTTTGTTAATAAAAACGATTTTTTGGCAATGGTGACTCAATTCTGTAATATTTTTTTCCTGGAGTACCTACCTACTATGAAGCCAATTATTGAATTAAAACTAACATACTCATGTTTTCTAAAAGACAATCCATTTTATAAACTGCTCATGAGTCAAGCATAACTTTTCTATGCCTCGTTAATTGACGTTAATAGTCACAATCATAGCCTAGCAATTTAAGAAGGCCAATTATGTTCCATTTTGTTTACTTGTCTTGATTGGAATAGCCTACATTCGGCTTACACTCTTCTAATGATACGCTACGTAATCATTTTCATTCAGAGCATTCGTTGTAATGGCTATTCTTCGCATTTCGCGAGCGTGAAGTCGCGTGTTGTAATTCAAAGCTATGTCATGATAGGCACGAACATAGTTTGGAACCACATTCAGACTAATAAATTAGATTTAACGATCACACATGCTCAAGCGACAGTTTGCAGGCTACAGATACCGAGCCAACTTTCGCTGAATGTTTTCTGATCTCTCTTATTAGTAACAAGCGGTTCAGGTCTTTGGTCCTCCATGGTTATTTTCTAAGCTGCATCGGTAATATTTATCTACTTTGTTCTATGCAATCGAGTGTTAAAACTCGATCGAAGATCTAGAGTTCGTAGTGAAGCTTCGCAGAGAATAAATATTGTAAGGGGGTGATTTATAGAGCCGGGGCGAGCCTCGCAAGCCGATCGGCCGGCCGATGTTACTATCGGGATGGCTTGAAATATGCCTGCAAAGGGCTATTGTTGTGATGTGAGAAACGGTGTTTAACAAGCGCCGGGTTTGATCGATGGACCCGGCGGATACAACCGTCTATGTTTTATAGCACGAGAATACACGAAAACTGCTGCTAATTTTGTAAATTTGCTCGAGATGTATGGCTGGATTGGTACGGCAAAACTTTTGGATAAATAAATTATTTTGGATGAATCTTACCGATCTGTTGCTTTATCACATTAATTGCTTTTTTTGCAAGCAGTGTTCGAAGGAATGCTTTAAAATCCACGTGTGGATCCACAGTGAGTAGATTCCGCAGCGTTCCAAGAGTTTTAACGAGGAACTCCTTCCTTATTCCGCCGGGCCATTAAAGGCGTAATTAAGATAACGTCTGACTTAACACTTTCCTAAACATTAAATTCAACACCATTCACAATCCGGATTAGGCATCTAGATAATAATCGGCGCGAACAAAGTCATTATGGCTCGGCCTACAGTGACAAGACCGATTCATATTAGTCGTGGTAGGCGCTATTTAGATAGTAAATCTAAATTAATTTGAATGGGCGAGTGGGTGACAGTCCAGCTGACCTAAACAATCAGGCACAAAGGGCGGTGGCGCGGTCCTTAGCCACTTAGGACTTGAAAGGGTGCGGTCCATGTCATAAGCAGACATTAGCGATAATAACACCTGAAGACCATTTGCCTCTAAAAGCCTAAATAAGGTACGAAGTTAGCTCAAATGTAGGTTATGAAACTTTAAGAGCTTAGCTCTTAGGCAATTAGTTAAAAGGGTAAACAAATTGGACTTAAGTAGACCTACTTAGATGCAAGATTTGAAACAACATAAATATAGGTACCCTACGTAATGACTGTATTAAAAGCCGAGTGCTTTTAAAATGACACAATTCTTGGTACAGTCGATTTGTTTACTGTAATACACTATTACAATATTGTTGTTTATCTGCACCTGCAGAGCTAGGTATTTATTAAACGTTTAAATCCCTTGTAGGTTTACGCATATTATGGCAACGCTCTATTTTATAAATTGTACCAAATATTGTACGGTGGTGCCTATAAATCCGCTGTGCTCACAAGCTCAGTTGCATTGTTCGCGGGATTGCGTCATTTGTCACGTTTCTGCGCTGATGCTCTTGCGCAACCTACTCATGTTACTTCGTGCTCTCCACTGACAAATACTGTTGCTTTTAATAATGAGCCTGGCTTACGTGAATAACTGATTTAATGGCGTCCCGAGCTTTACTTTCCAGTCATTTTATTAGTAACGAAAACATTTCACGGTTATTCTATCTGTCTACGTTCAGATTCCTTTTGTGTATTTTTTGTAAGCCACAAAAAATAATGTAACTATTCCCGGTTTAATTGGTTCATTACATTTAAAAATAAAAACATGCTGCGTAAGAGGCAACTGACGCTTTTTTGTAGAGGACAAGTCGTTTCTGTAAAGAACCGTTTGTCGTTGTTTAGACCATCAAAAGAAATATCGATGTCGAAAGTGTATGAGCAAGTAATTTAACGCTTGTTTATACACACCTATGGCATGTACAAGTGATACGGTGAACGACAACAAATTGTCAACATGTCGGCCGCCTACGTCATGTCGACGAGATTTATGCGTTCGGGCTGCGCGGACGCACAAATTGGCGGGAAACTGAGAACATGGACGGATACGTTGATTTCCAACATTCCATTAACTCGGTTATGCATAACAAGCACCGGATTATGTAGACAATATAAAAAGTCTAACTAGAATGCTTGAACCTTGAAAATTATCTAGGATCTCAGTCAAATAGGATCTACGACATTTTATAGACGTTGGTAGATTTACATTAGTATAATTAACTTAATACGTGTTCAAACTTACGATGCTAGAAGCACGTAAATTATTTCTGATTAGGTACCATGTAGTTTACCTACTTGGCATACCTACATCTACAGCCACTCGTTAAACAACTCGTCCTCAGTAATTAAAATTATAAAATTAAATATAAGCAATATTTCTTGATTTGAGGCTCCACAGGTGTTCGAAAACCTACATTAATATACTAAAACAGAAATCTAAATCAATATTGTTTTAACACTCAATAATAAGATATAACTTATACAAATGAGCATAAAATTAATGGCAACTAATGTGCATAACTTACCTACTGTTTGTACGATATCTTCGAGCCGTTCAGTAAGGCTTTTAGCATAAATAAAATGTTAGCACAAGCTTGCTATAAATCACGAAGGTCGTAAGGGTCAAGTTTATTAATGCAGAACGCGTGTTAACATAGGAATAGTGTTTTATCCATTCGGTGTTTTGGTTCCGAACCCTTCACAACTGTATCTGTTCGTTCCTTAGAGTGAATGTAAGAACGATTTGTCGCCGTCCAACACATATCTAAGCTTTGATGTACTGTCGTCAACGCAACACGTCTCGAGTTTTCGATTGGTGGATTTCAAAATATAGTTTTCCTATGGAATAGGCACTAATTAAGTCACTTTTTTAACTTTTATATTAAGTTAAAGCAACCCCCATTAAATAATGAAAAAAGCTCAAAAACTGCAGAGCATAGGTATAGGTGTTGTACTAGTTTCTATAAATAGCAGCCCTCAATCCTCATAATTTTCTTAGTTCAATAATTCACACTTAGCGAGTTGGCAGTTCAATAAATCTGTTCTAGTACTATTTAATGAACTACAGATAATTTTGCAGCCCGACAACACGCATTGAATATGTATGTTTTATTAATTAAATCTCACACAATGATATCTGTGAAGCATTTTCAACCCACCTGTACCTATGTAGGTCCAGGGCTGAGTCCAACTATGTGACATTTCCCTGCATCCACTATCTTAAAGGTTGCAAACACAAACGTTAGCTGAACTCGCGCGAAAGGTTACATTAAGCACAAATTCAATACTGTGTATTCACCTTGCCTTACCCGCAGTCATTACATGTCGTTTGTTTAAATGTTCCTCATTTTGTCGACAATCGGAGATGTGTGACGTAGATAACTTATACGTATGTATCATTTGTTAACTAGTAACGAACATAACGTTGTTAACTAACTTTATTGGCAATACGTTTATCTTACGACGGGACGACGATTGTAGATAAAAACAATGTAATTGTTTTACAAAAGAACGTTTGTTTACTTTGTCAAAAGCTTTTCGAAGAACTGCAGATAAGTGAACTCGTAGAATGTTAACCGCAGTCAGTAGAAAACGCTTTTATAATGGAAGCGATAAAATTCTCGCCGCTCGAAAATGCAGGGCTTTTATCGGAAAATCTCAGACAGCAAACTCTATTTCAAGTATTTGTGAGAAGGCCGCTAAACAACAGTGACTTGTTAAACACATTACAAGTCTAATATACTGTCCTTATCTGCGATTAGTGTAATGGAACATAGCCTAAACTACTTCGATACATAATTAATTGTCGGCAGTAACGCATGGCGAAACGAATCCTACTAAATATAAACATTAAACTTTAGTACTCCTCCTTACTATTATAGTAATGGGTAAAGCTTGTAACAATGTCGTTGAAACTAACGTGAATTCTTTCCAGTTATATGCAATCACCATTTAAAAGTTATTTTAATTGTTTGCGTAGCTCATAACTTAGGAGCGATCTATTTCGAGTTCAAGGTTTCTGGCGCTTGAACAACCTATTCCATTCGGATAAATATTGATGACAGATACAGGGGCAAATATTTAATAACAATAATGGTTACATTATTATTTATCATCCTATAGGTACCTACTTCCAAGCTTTATCATAGTTGAACTGGATTTCATGTTAAAGATCTCAACGTGGTCATGTTCAACATTATCTTAAAGTTATTCTTTTGTCAACAGTGAACAGGAAGCCTCAGTAATGAAAGCCAACCCCTGGCTCTACCATTACTATGCAGTACAATCCAAGCTACACTACGGCCTGGCTTACGAAGCAGCAACGAGGATGTACGGCCCGCCACCCCCAGACATACAAGTGTACCCGCCAGCGATGCAGTACACGCCAACACCGCCCGTCTGCATCAACGGCAACCAGCCTGTCATGATGCCCAACCCTGGCATACAACCTCACATACCACACGTCCCACCACACATAGCACCCATGCACTACGCCTACGAGAGGACAGACAACGGACCTGTGGATTATTCAGTCTCGCTGCAAGAAAATAGGTAAGATATTCTACTTTCCGATTTGATGGCCAACAATTGTTAATTATGCTAATGGAATTAAATTGTTCATGGCCATAACTCGATTAATTTCAAATTGTCAGTTCATCTAACAGCGTAGTGTTTAAGTATCAGGTATGGCCTAGAAATGGTCTTGCTAATTGCACTATGACCTCATGCTGTCCATCAAATATGTCGTTTTAGGAATGTGCGTGTAATTGAGTTTCATCTTTAAATCGTATTCTTGACGAGTTTGCCTAGTTAGTCCGATTGAAATTCCACATGTGTAACTTTAGCTTCCTCTTTCAGATACCACAATTTACGGATAGAGGATACGAGGATCCAGCCTAATGCTAAGCGGAAAGGGAAAAGTATAGAAGAGAAATCAAATACGCCAGTAACAAATATGTCACCTCGTTGCACACCTTCTACTATAACATCGGGAGGCGATACACTAATAGCAGTATCAGCAGGGTCAATAGCCAGTAGAAGGCCTGGGTCTAAAAACTTTAACATAACAGAAACAGAAATGGTTGACCAATGGAACCCAAGTCCCACGTGGTCAGAGTCAGCGCTGCAGAAAGTGCCTGACGTCTGTCACCAAGACCTTAGTCCTTACGTGACGACGACGCCTCCTACGCCGTCCGGCACACCTACAGCCTACACCCACAACTACAGTCATACGTTCGTGTTCGACTGGTCACCAGAGCAATATGTTCCTCATACTAACAATAGATGTAACACAATAACCACAGAAAGTTCCTATCAACAGACGTGGAATAGGAGTCAAAGGACAACGTTCGCTAATAGCGCAGAGATCTCGGTAGATGAAAACTCCAATCCTAATAGATTAAGTTTACCAATGAGGGTCAGTAATCCACCGCCAGCGTATAATGCATCTAGGGAAGACGTACTTAGAAGGCAAATTGGTAAGTTACTGCATTTGAATTGAATGAGAATTTTAGCTATCGTATCTACTGTTGGAACCAATATTTCGTATCTTAAGATAGTTGGAATCTGTTTCGAAGTGCAGAGATTGCAGATACATAAATAAAGCAAGATAAATGCGCAGGAGCAATGCGTCTGCACTACCTACACCAGATAAAACATCAGAATAAAATATATTAACGTTCCCTTTTTCTTATTGTTCTAGATCGACCACATTCTGATTCGCCGGATGCCAAAAAGCCTGCGTTATAACTGTAGCTTATTTTCTTATAATGTCTTTGAATAGTTAAATAATTTGTTACCCTGTAATAATAAATTTTATTAAATATAGTAAAAGCTCTGGAACTCTCCTGTGATCTTTGTGTTTAATTATTTTTGTATAATGATAGATTTATTTGTACATATTATTGTCCGGTATCGTGGATTCTGTACAAAATAATGATATAGGTGCTAGAGCGTAATTATTATTCACATGCAATGTGATTTGTTTGTGTATACGAAGTGTATTATTTTTGTAAATATTTATAGTAGGCACGTGCATAAGTCCGTGCTTTGGTAAATCGATGCCGTCCATTTTCCTAGCTCCTTTTATTCGCAGTGCTATTCATAAATTATGCACAAACGCAATATTGCTTCTGGTACCGTTCAACGACGAGGTTGCAACTGCCTATTGAATAAAACAATAGCGAATCTGGTTTATGCTCGTCGCTCTAATTTCTCTTTCTCCCTTTAAATAAAAAAAAAAACTTTGTAAAAGCAACGCAAGACCTAGCAATTTATTAAAGCAAAAGTTTTTGTTCCCCTAAGGTTTGTTGCTTTGAAGGTCTGGTATGCAGCCGTATCAGACGGCAGTTTGTTTTATTTTTAATAAGAATTTACTTCTGTCCAAAGCGATCCTATTCAAAACAATAAATTTTATTGTGTCAAGTTTATTTATGAGTCATTTTAAATCGTACCGTACCGTATGTTTTGAAACACGACCAGAAATCGCGAATTTAAACTGAATACCATTAACTTAAGTTGTTTTGGCCACTAATAATTCAATGCTCTTTTTCTCTTTACCGAGCAGTTTGTGCAATTCCGTCCAGTATTGGAAATTGTAGAAATAAGAATATTGTACAAAATAGCAGTAAGTGTGTAAAATATAAAACAGGAACAACTATTTGTAACAGGAGAAGTACATAACTAGTATTAATTTATGATCACTATTTTGTTGATTGCGTTTTGCGAAGTAAAGATTATTATGACCTTAATTATTTCGTTTCATTTCCTCCTAAGTGATTATAAATAAAAACCCAATGTAATTAATAATTCGATTTTATTTTACACATAATATAAACTCATAAATTGACGACACATAATTTTGCACATGAAACTTATTTAATCGGGTCTGAGCCGCATATTTCTCATAAGGCATAAATCCCTGGCTGTATCTTTTCTTCCATAGGGAGTGGTTAAGTCGTACAGTCGGAGTATCAGACTGATGTTGAAGCCATCGGGAAGACATTTTATAAGTGTCGGTACTAACTCACTTGGCATTTTCTGTAAGACCAGCGGAGCCCTATCCTGTCCACATTGGACCACATACACAAGAAACTGTAAAATAAAATCAGTCTGTGGCGTGACATCACCGTTCTTCCCAGCCAATTGCGAGAAGGACGTATAAAGTGTCTCTAGCGCAGTCAGTAAAGGCTCTTTCAATGTGATTCCAGAAACACTATGTGCCTGTGAATAGTACATGCTATCAGAAGAATTGTCATTCAACCTCCTTACTTTACTAGATGTGCACATGGCATCCATGTCTTCCGAATCATCGTGACGACGCTTTCTAGATGGCTGTCCTTTGCTCAAGTTGCTGTGTTCGAGAGCGGCATAAACGCAATAAACTGATAGTTTTGCCAACATAGCACATTGCGGCTCTACTAAATCCTCGCAAAGCTTACTGTTGTATAAGTATTGAGGTAAGACATGCAGTAACAACGCTTCAGTGCATTTTTCAATATCCAAATGGAACATAGCTAATACGATGTCCACGGACCTATCAAGATCCTCTTGATAACGGAATTTCAGAGTTTCTTTAACTAAGTTTGTGACAAACCAAATAGGACCAGTTGTATTCAAAAGACTCTCTACTATATGAGTAGCATCAATGTGTAGATAGCCTCTGGATTTTATATCTTCCCAAACTGATTGCAATTGCTCCAAAATAGGTTGCCTCGATATAATATTATGTGTTAATGCTAACGTTTTCGATTTTGGTACTGATGGAGGATGAATATCGTACTGCATTTTTCTTACAATTTGACACATCAAAACAGTCCTCTCCTTGAAATTATCAATTTGAGTCAACTCAACCTCACCAGGTGGTACCAAAAATTGCTGAACCATGTTAATAGGTTTCAAAAATGCATCTTGATGCACAACATTTATGTAGGAACATAACCAAACGGAAGCACAGACAGCTAAAGATGTCATTTTCTGCCTCAAGGAATCCAACATACATTTAACATCTGCAGCAGAAAGGGAGCCCTGCTCCCAAGCAAACAGGATTTCTTTTATTACTCCACTTACATTCATGCATAAATCATGAGGTTTGATATTTGTGTTTTTGAAATCAAAATCTGGAGCACTCAAGTGACTAATAAATATATCCACAAGTTGCTGATCACATTTTTGGAGGATTTGATCTGGAGACTTATGTACTCCTTGGTACACCATACATTCCTTTACCCATTTATCAAAAAAGGAGTCCCCATTTTCATCAAGGACAGCATCTGCACCATAATCCTGTACTATAGAGCAAAGAATCAAGAAAGATATATCAAAAATGTATACCTTGGACTGTGGTGCTCCTTTTTCACTGGCAGCAAGAAGAGCAAATTCATTGAATTTAATCAATCTTGAGACAAACAGTTTTAACTTCCCTTCTACAGTAGCTACTGCTAATATGGTGTCCAAAGTTGTACCTCCAACAATTTGACAAAGCATAGCATACAAAGATTCCTGAGTTTTATGGAAATCACCTCCCATAGTTTTCAAAATACCAGCTAAAGTTGGTTCAGCTCTTGTAATGAATGAAGGGACAGATCCTTGAAGACCTGTTGGCTCCAACTTTTGTAGTTTGATATCTTTATGCTCTCGCTTCTGTTTGAAGTACGCCAGATGACTTTCTGATACCACATTCAACTTAACTAGAGGCTCTAGCAAAGACACAATGCTGTTGCAAGAGTTCTTAGTATCCACAACATCTAGCAAAGGTGTTGATTGCAACAATTTCTCAAAAGCCTCTGCAATCTCGATAGAATGTTCACCATCTTTGGTTGTTGTACCACAAATATTGTGTAAGTAGTGTATGACTTGAGGTATTTTAAGGAAGGTGAACGCAGCCCACAATGATTGCTTTGTAGCATCCTTGCTTGAATCATTGAGAGAAATAAAACATGCTCTAATCAGTTCACAGTACAGTCTTGAGAGCGGGTACCCTTTGATTCTCTGTATCATGAGAAGTTGGCTGGATAACTGTTGCATATTAGCGCTAGGGTTCGACAGCACATTCACAGCTATCAAAGCTTGCAAACAATGAGTTACTGGCTCAGGTTTATTATTCAATGGTGCTATTTTATCAATATCCATATTGCAAATCTTTTGTAAAGTCTCATGTATAGTGACGGGTGCCTTAAATTGAGTATTCATCATCATAAATGCTGTGATCTCTTGGCATTTCTTTGTCACCTCACTATACTCATTAGGGTCATTCTGCTTAGCTAAATAGAACATAGCGAGCAGGAAATCAGCATTGATAATGGAATTCAAAATTGATGTTGATTTTTCTAGTAATTCTTGACTTTGTATGGGGCTGGGTGATGGATACTTGCTCAGGCAGTAGTGGTATACCTGTAGCAGCCATAGTATAATTGATGAAACAGCAAATGATAGTACTTCCTCTTCCATTTTCCCACGGCAAGTGATACCATCAAGAACACCCTCTAAGAACTCAAGTAGGCTCATAACGCAATGAGGTTTATGAAACGCGTCAAATTTAGCGATTCTCTGAAGGACAGCGGCGTAAGAAACGAGGTGAGATGCCAAAGAATGCTTCAAATAAGATATTACCAACTGGTTGGCTCCACAACCAACCATTGCTTGCTGGAGGATGCAGTCTGCTAGGTTATATAGGTCGCCGCTGACGCCTCTCGGGAGTATAGTCTTGATGTTGATACCCCATTGTATGTCAGTCCAGCGTTCCCTCCAGGCTTTAAGGATAAGAGCCTTCAACGAGCTTGTTTTACTCGTCACTTTGGACGCGTCCATTTTCACCATAATTCTACAGATTCTCACATAAACACAAAAGCATTTGATTTATTTAAGAATTGTGCACAGTCATTTTTGTGTTAGATTCACTTATTCATTGATATTTTCACCAAAATCACAAAATCTCTATTTTGGCCGCAAGCAAGCAACGTCAAACTAAGTTTGTTTTCCTTGCATTTTGTACCCATATCTCAAATGTCATTGGTCCGCTCAAAAAAAAAAGGTTATCTACCAATGAAGACGTACATTTTAGTCCATAGGAAACTGACTAGCGAGCAAGTAGCGTTTAGTTAAATACGTTAATGATACATAAAAAGAGCAGTTTATATTTATTTAGTTTAGTTATTTACCACCAGAACAATGCTAAGTTTATAGATATGCTTATGTTGAAGATATCATGTGGATTTCATATAATTTTCTTTTTTATTTCAGAATTGTCATTTTTACCAAAACTGCCTGTGAGAGAGCAAAACCAAAACGTAACGTCAAAACTTGAGCACCCCTCGTGTGTGGTTTGTTTACAAACTTTGCCGTGCACAAAATTATAAAAATAAGATGAGTTTTAAAGATTATAAAGATAAAATTGAGGAAGGAGATACAGCTATTCTGTATCTAAGTAATAGTTTGTACGCCATAGATGTGAGACCCGAAATGAAAAATAAAAAAGGTGAAATTGTGGAAAATGTGTATCAAACACCTTTTGGTGCTTTGAAAGTGAGAACTCTGATTGGAGCCAACTATGGTAGCCGGGTAAGTTTATGATCATTGCCTCAAGGATAAGACCCTTTATTATTTATAAATCGAAATAACACAAAAACAATAAGGTTTTATAACCTCAACATAACAACAGCCTGGCAAAAGTAACAAACCGGTGCCGGTCTTCTATGCAATAGAAAGCAACTTTTTTTTCAATAATTTCCTAGTCATTTGAATCGGTCAATTGTTAACGTAATCCAAAAAAAAATATTATATTCAAAGACGCCTACAACCTTGACTGGTGGGAGCACTCTAAAGATCGAGAGGTGTGGAAACAAAATGGGGAGGCCTTTGCCCAGCAGTGGGACAATAAGGGCTAAGAAAAAAAAAAAAAAAAAGTTCAAAGCAAGAAATTGGAAAATCTTCATAAAAATAAAAATTATCAATATAGATTCGACAGTAGGTACACTAAAACTACTCATTTCAACATCAGGTGGAGCTATCAAAAGGCTGGGGACATGTATTACAGCCAACACCCGAGCTATGGTCATTGACCCTGCCTCATCGCACACAAATTATTTACACTCCGGATATTAGCATGATTATGTTACAACTAGACCTGGTCCCAGGGTCTGTTGTTATTGAAGCTGGTAAGTTGTTCATTATTTAACAATAACATGATCTGTCTTAAATAAAAAAAAAATATTTTTCACATGAAGATAAAAAAATCTCATAATTTTTATTTTTTTTAATTGTGGGTGTTCAAATTTGATATGCCAAGTAATGGTTATAAGTACCTTAACTGTTGAAAAATAATCAGAGGCAATCTTTTCAACCTTCATATAATTTCTCTCTTAGAAGCTCTGAAAAAAAATGGGTCTTATTAAATTTTGTGTTACAGTAACTCTCATATCATTTTACTTTATTGTTAGTTAACCGTTATGTAATTTTACCTAACATTTTAAAATTTTATATAGGTACAGGCAGTGGGTCACTTACCCATGCCCTCATTAGAAGAGTGCGGCCACATGGCCACGTCCATACATTTGACTTCCATGAGCACAGGAGTAAAATCGCTCAGCAAGAGTTTGAAGAACATGGTATAGCTGAGTTTGTTACTGTGAGTACTTGATCATTCAGTTAAATATTAATAATTTAATTTTATAGCACTTTGTTAATTAATGCTCAATTCTTGTCCGTGTGAGAGGAGGCCTGTGCCCAGCAGTGGGACGGTAAAAAGGCTATGACAGTAACAGTTTGTTAAATGGAAAAATCATAAATTGAAATAGCAAATTGTCTTGCTGAAAGCTTAAATGTTAATTATCTGTGGGTAATCAATTAGCCTTCAAAAGGGTATATTTTTACCAAAGGAGGGTATTATAAAAAAAATAAGTATGTTATTAGCAAAAATTGTAAGTTACTAAAGCAATTTGTAGAGTATTTTAAAAAAGGGGGAAATCCCAATTAGGATGTTTGTTATTTTACTGCAGAAACAAGATAAAGAAATGTGTTACATTTTAGGCAAAACACAGAGATGTGTTAACTGATGGTTTTGGCGAGGAGTTGAATGGTAAAGCTGATGCAGTTTTCCTGGATCTACCTAGCCCTTGGATTGGAGTACCTCATGCACTCGCTGCTATCAAGGACCAAGGCAAGTCAACATTTATTAAAATTATCTTTTTCTATGTAACTTTTACTACCTACTATTTATGCAGTAGCACTTCCTTCGGGCATAAGTCGGACTTCTGGAAGTCACACAAATAGATAAATACAATCATTAAATAAACATTACCTATTATACTGTGGATATTTAACTATTATTCAAGAATGCGTACTAAAAGGCACGTACTTCCACATACACCCTTTTAACTCTAAACCAGCACAAAACTATTAAGATTCCAGCACAGACAGATCTAGTCCTCTATTTGTATAGAACGGACACAAGATCAAACAATTTATAAATGGCTGCCATGATATGCAGATAAGAAATCGTTTGTACGTAAGCGGAAAACGGCAGATCCTTATAAATCGAGAAAACAGATAGCAATCTGATTACACAGTGTCGATTATTCAGATCCCCTTGTAAGTTATTCGAGTCTATTCATTAATCTGGATAGTAGTGAACCAGATAACGAATTCTCAATCGATACATCGATTTGTGTCGATTTGAAAGTAGTTGAACTCCTACCATTTTGTAGGGTTGTCAACTTAGCAAGGGAATACATACGCAGACCTTATGGAAAAAGAGAGAGCTTTGTACCTCCAAAACTATCCTAAATACATGGTCGATAAAGCCTCACCTTCGCATATAATCCTCAATTAATTTGTAAATGAATGTCACTATAGGTTACATACATACATAGTTAAAATAATACGAAGGAATGAGGACCGTGTTGGGAGGATGGCATGCCATGAACGCGGTTGGATGTAGAATATGGGGCAAACAAAGAAATTATGCTTGGATTCTGTGAAGGACGATAAGTCGGAGAGACTGTCACTTGTGAGATAAAAATATAGAAGATCCCAAGACATGTTGCACAATACACAGACTCAAAATTAAATTGTTGATGATAATTCAAGTCAACGAAATAATCATCACAAAAGCAGCAGCCCTAAATTCATTAGTCTAATTGGTACATAGCGGTTATAACATAAGTAAGCGTTAGATACGCATCGCAAAGCGACCCGGGCGACAAAGTACACAATAACTGCAGCTTATCCTTGAGAATGCTTTTAGCTGTCCATTGTCAACGGCTCGTAGGAACCTCCGGTTAAAGAGACTGTAAGATCAATGGAACTATTTGAGCGGTCTCAGTTTTTTTATTAAGTTATGTAACAGCAGGATCTAAGATATTGGCTTCTAGTGTAATACGTTTCTGAATTGTTTGCTTTAGGAAATCAAGAGCAAAAGTTAAGATACAACCAGTTGAAAAATATTTGGGTGCTTTCTGATATACTATATACTGTCGGTGAAATACCTAAACTCATTCGAATTAAGCAATATTGATGCAATTAATTTCTAGTTAAACTTGACATGTGGGTACCTGGTTTTGTCCCTAACAAATTCTGTATCAAAGATTCTTTGATCTGCTCGCTTATTGCCTCAGAATCAAACTCGATACATTTGTCAGCACAAACATTCGAGCCGACCAGATCGAACGTTCGAAAAGCTCCGTAACTAACAGACTTTCGGTTCAAATTCTGACTTGTATACGTTTATTTATTACACGTCGTTTGCTGTCCAAATATGTCCTATTAATAAATGGTCAGCCGTTCCATGATCTCTGTTCCGAACTTACAACAATAGATATAACAAATGCTTGAGAAATGTACCACTAATACTGTAACGAAGCTTTTACTAAACCTTTGTGTTAGTACAACTGTTATTTTTCAAAGTACTCATCAAAAAGTTTTAATGCGCTGCTATTTGTCATAATTATTTTGTGTGTAGCTTTGTCAAAAGATATGTTGATGGCAACGTATCTTTTCTAGCCCTAAGAAATCATGTACAAGGCTTTACTAGCGTAGCATTCCGCTACGATCAAAATCATGGCAAAGTCAAATTCTTGCGAAAGATTTAAATTCAGAACTAAGCTTTTCAGTTTGTGTCACCCACCATAAACGTTTTCCTACATAAAATCTTATCTATTAGGTACTTAGGTGCGTATTAGTACAAAATCAACATTCCTTACAAACAAGACTTACACTCTTTTTTCGCAATAACCCCAAGATACACTTTAATCGCCCCTTTTAAACACTGCAGCAATCTAAACATTTGAAACAGTAACAAATGTGGTACCGCGAAGCATGACTCATATCCAAGCTAGCAATCCCGCTCCCATGGTGGTCTTCAAGAAACGGACGAAAGTTTAATAAGACAGGCCTTTAGCTCAGCTGTCTGGCCTAGGACGTTATCTTCTAGTGAAAAATAGTGCCCTTTGTAGCTTTACTTGAAAGCGAGCTGGCATTATGGCGGAAAGTGACCCGTGCATTAAAAATATCGTATGCTGGCTAATGTTTGTTTAAGTGCTGTTTAAATGTTGTGAATGTATGAGAAGCCTTAAAAACTGTTCAATAGATAGCCTTGTTGTAGATTGTGATAGTTATATCAAACCTGCATTTCTCATTTAAAGCTTAAAGCTCGGCCCAACGAAAATGTTGAATATGCGTGCTATTTATCGCACAAAAACTCTCGTGGTCTAAAATTGTCTTATGAAATAAGCTTACTAAAATCTTATCGCTGTTCTTTATTTAAAATTACAATAAAAACAATCGCAACAATTAAACAAATTAAAATAATCATTCAATTAAAGCATTGCTGCAAACGAATTGATTAATGTAATCGAGTTTGTATCGAATACTAATCGATGGTAAAGGTTTAGATTGAACCGGGTTCAACCGTGACCTTATTATATGTTGATTGAATTATTGTTTGACGGTATCGAGATATATGTTCTGTTGATTGTAGTGTTGTTAATGACTAAGGAATTGTATGAGGCAAGGCATCCACCTGCTGATGATGTCATAGAATGTTGGGGTGGCAGAGGTCATTCCGTGATCATGGCTTATCTAATCGCCTTGACTGCCAAACTGAACCAACGAGGTTTCGTGGTCACATGTGCGCTTACTACCGTGGGATTCTAGAAATGAACAAATCCTAGTTACCAACTCCAATTCTAATCTTGCTTCTTCTTAGGTACTCATATCAAAGTAGTGGCAATGCTATATTGCATTTATCTACCTTATAACCGTACCTACTTTTGGCCCAATAAGCTCTTTGCGGAAGGCCTAAGAGAATCTAACCCATCCAACTGATTACCCGTCATAATTATGGATTATATTGCTAAGTTCTGAAAAGGAAACACTTCACGAAACCATATGGAGCAAAATTCTCCAGTCTGGGTTCAACCTCACAACTTTTTAATCTGATGTTTTAATCAAAGTCTGGTACTGCGATGTACCTATATGCACATCTAGGAAGCTAATTACGCCTTGACATAAAGAAGATGCAACTATAAACATGTTGTTTATATAATTAAAGGTTTCCTAGTTGCCGCTGACACTCGGTAAATCATTGTGACGTCATTCAAGCAGTACTTACAGCTTAAACTTCCGCGTACTTCAATTGTAGGTAAAAGGATCTATTATTATGTAGTTTGTATTAACTGGAATTGACAACAGAAGTCCGCGAAGTAATTGACAGGTTGTATATTATGTATTTCTTCAAAAGATTTCCGGAATGTGTATCTCGGTTAGTTACTACTGTAGCATATCAGACCATGGGACAAACAATTCCAAAACATAGTCAAAAACCCAGGCTTACCATGTGCCTTCATTGATGTCAAGGATTATGATACAAAACTTGAAGGAGTTGCATTTAAGTAATGCGTAGCAAAATTAATTCCAACTTATTCATATTATGGAACAAATGTCGCAGCTAGAAGCCACAAAAATACTATACTTAATTAAGCACCACAAGTTCAGTTTGTAATGGCATAATTCGCAATCGCACTCTAGAACCAAATGTAAAACTGATTTCTCACGCACTTTGACATATCAATGAATCATCAAATATCCCAAAACCAGTTTCCATTTATATGTATATTATGCGGCGAACAGGCAGTTAATAAACAGGGGTACAAATCTTATCGTATCATTCGTGATAAATTTATTTGCTGACAAGTTTCATTTGCTAAACCAACTTGGCTGATAAAGATCAAGGAACGAACTGTGCACACTTCATTCACTCATTTACTGATAAAACTGACATACCTGTTCGAGGCCTACTATGACCAATCAACATGAATTAGCAACTGTCACGCGAATAGTAATGGCCGCCTGCGACCAATTAGAAAGAAGACATTTGAATATCGTTCGATATTCAAATCATGCTGTGAAGAAGTTTGAGAGGTTTAAGATTTATTGGCAGAATAAAAAATAATAATGTAGAATCGAAATTCAAAATATTCAGGTTCCTGGTATGCCCCCTGAACTTCAATCAAATTCATATGGCGCGATACAGATCTTATGTCCTTGTTACTTACCAACCAGACGTGTTGTACAAGAAATAGCTGTGTGACATAACTTGTCCCCTTAGGCGTTGCTCACACAATGCCTTTTGACAACCTCATAAATTCCCATAGCACTAACAAACTAGAGCTCTATCACCAAAGTAACAAGGTTGAATTTTGAATGACGTAACTTTTCCGAAACGAAGCATTAGATTGGCACGTGCCTTTAAAGACAAACTTAGAGGTGCTGCTACTAAAATATATTCGGCAATAAATTCGTTAGGTGTATGGGCGTTGGTTAGCAGCAAAGTTAAGTTGGCAAACAGTTGCGCCACTAAATCAAATTGCAGTCAATTAAGATAAAGCGGTGCGAACGACAGCTATGGACAATAGACCATATGACTAATACAGCGTTTTGTTTGGCTAACTGAATTACAACCGGGCCGGTTGTTGTGAATAGAATTCCTATTAATATTAGAGGTGTTATGTACTGGCCGATAGACATGGTGAAATATAACTCCCCTTTATATTATTGATCCGCTTTTGTTCATTATTTGGTTCTGAGCCGAAACTTCCATTCACTGAATGCAACTCTAGCATTCAAAGACCTTTCAATGGTTCCAATAGATACGATCTTGTTAGATCTTGAAATAACGCTGAGATTTTCAAATAATCTTTTCTTTTGTTTTCCTCAATGACTGCATTTCTCATGAACTATTGTTGCCTACCTGCAAAAATTTCGCCATCTAAATATTTCAATCAAATACTCTGTAGAGTTCCTATATCCTAAACATATTTCTATAGATGAAACTGGACCAATTAACACGAAAATACATTTTATGTTTGGATGTGAAGAAATATCAGCAGTAAATATTATTTCCTATTGCCTGACTATCCCTTCAAGGGACTTACATCACCGCCTATTAGAAGTCGTAGATATAGGTTTCAACCATGGAGTAAGTAGATCTTCAGAGATGCCATAATGCAGGTAGGTCAGGCGCCTTCTTCTAGGTCTAGCACACGTACGGTAGACACGACCTAAACGATCAGTTACGAGTGAACTAATAAGGCGTCCGGGTTCTTTGAGACATCTGTCAACGATTTTCGCTGTTGGCGGATTCCAAGGAAGGCGTATAAGGGCGGAGACAGTAACGTTCCTCATCCCCCGAACACCCGCATTTTGGCGCGCTACTTTTTTAGGAGATTTTCAGTTATGTCATCTCCGTTGGTCATTTTGGTTCTCTATGGTTCCAACACGAGTGTGAAATAGCCTCCAATAAAGTTTATATCGACCTCTTATTAGGGCAATGTTGTCAGTAGGTACAACAGCTAACACGCTATAAATTAGTTTATACATAAATTGCACAATAAGTTTACATCGTAGGTGCTTTGTACCACCGGTGTACAATTTTACGGGCTTCTGTCATTGTATAGGAATTTACATCAATTAAGATAGTATGTGGCAGTATTTTGAAAATGTTGGAGTATGGGCGGCACCGCGATAAGACAGAAAATTCACTTCCACAATCCCTTTAAAAATGTCCAAATACCCGATGTTGCATTGAATGCCTTCGCTAAGTATAGGGATGCCTTTACCTATTTCAATAAATAAGCTAAGAATAATATAAAAATGCGGACATAGGTGTAAAAATAAGTAGCAGCTCATAGGCTTGGGTAATTCAAACAGAAGCAAATGATGTGCTACAATTTTAAAATGATGCAAATATAGACCTGCCGTTACACCAATTTTATTTGGGGTTGGTTAGTACAAGATATTTTCTTCTATCATACTCTTCTATCTACAATCATCACTACAAGTAACATTCTTGCATTCTGCAATTACAGTACTTATAATGAACGTAACAGTTGTACGGATGCTGTCAGCTGATTGGTCAGTAAATAGATCCATAAATCTAGCACATAATATAAAATAGTTAAATATTATGAGGTCGAGTCGGCACGCTATGTTGACATGTTAATACTTGGTCATTTAAATATCATAAAGACAATATATTGTCTGTCGGTCGGGTTGTATGCTATTCTGTTTCATGTAACTCCAATTGATAATTATGCTGTTAAAATATGATACTTACTACTTGGAAATATGTGTGGTACGTAAAATAGGGCCAAACCCTCCAGTTAAGTTCTATAATTTGTTAAGCCTTATGACCAACTAGACTAGAAGGATTCTAAAATGTATGAAACTGTACTCGAAGTACTTCTCTCTTTGTACTAGTTTGTTTGAACGCACTATTATCATGAACTACGGGTCCAATTTTTTTAAAAATGTTATTGTTTCATTCAGCCCATTTATCGGGGAAGGCTATAGTGTAGGCTACTTTTCGGCTACTTCTCACCACCTTTTTGCTACCCACGGGACGCGGAGAAACCTAGGTATATATTCGATGAGTGATACATTTTTTCTAGGGAGGTGGGCATTTTGGGGCTATCTTTTATAAATGACATTCAAAAGGTGTTTTTTTGCAGCCAAGTTTGAATAAATGAGTTTGGGTTCGAGTGAAACAAGCCAAAGACAAAGAAGAAAAATTGGATAGTTAAATAACTAATTACGTTATTACATTATAAACTCATAACAAACCGAACACACGTTTAGCTACGTAATGCGTATATAAGGAGCAAGCTCTATGAAACCAGTCTCGAATGTGGATCAAAGCGCAATGTCAACAGCTGGTCGAACTTTAAGCTTTGTAGCTAAGTAAACGACGGACATGCTTCTAGTTTTAGAGCTTATATTGGCGTTTATATTATTATGTTTTGAGGTAGATGGAAGTTGGAGTTAATCAAGAAGTAAGTAAAGATACTCCAAAACAGGGTTAAATCTAAGATGTTCCCATTTTTGTTGTGGAGTCTCAACTGTAAGAAAAATATTAAAATGGTTAGAAAAATGTTAAATAAAAGAAATTCAAATTTTTCAGTAGCTAGCTACAGGTCCAAAGATATGTTGGCCCTTTTCGACATTGGACCTAAGTTATTTTCAACACATTCCTGGGCCGCTTAACATTCAAACCCCGCTAATTTTAAGCAAACACTATCAAACCGACCCTTTGTTAGCCAATTAAGCCTTATCTCAAAGCTCAACCCAGAACAAGCGTGAAAATACCAATCAAAAGCTTACAAATAACAACACAATAAATTGCTAATTTTCCCCAACAATTTATTTCCTAATTTGCGGCACAAAATGGCAACAATTTAAAACTTGTAACCGACAGCCGTGTAACAACATAATAGCCTCTTATTGAGTTAATTAATTCGTACTTGGTGTTGCCACAAATTAAAATTTAAAATACATTATAATGATTTATATTCAGTAATGACATTGCGAATAACTATAATAACAGTGTTGGTAATTGGTGTGGGCACTCACCACGCCTACCCGCCTTGTAGGGGCTAGCCGAAACGCTAGGCGCGGTTGCCGATGATGGTAGAATTAATCTGTTGCTCGCAAAATTTATGGCAACACTAAATCATTAGTGTCAAATGGTTGAAACTTTTATGACGGACTGTGCGATTAGAAAAAAGTATTGTTGAATATTATTATAGCTATATTTAGCTTTGAAACCGATTTATCAGGTTATACCTACGGACTTATTCATATTTTTAAGGGACGAGTCATTAGTAGCAATTTCACCGAAACAGAACTTACCTTCGCCTAACTTTCAAAATATAAATGTACCTCTACCAAATGTAATTTTAATAATACCAATAAATAGTGAATGTAATGTGATGTACCAAAATTGCATCACTTTCACTAAACACCGGTACATCCATAAATTGCAGACGTTAAGTAAATCCTGATCGATGCAACACCGTTCGCTAATTAGATATCGCAATAATGATGTATGGGCCAAACATTTGATGGCTATATTGTGCCCGTAAAGTACCGACTTTATACCCTCACAATTAGAAGGCAATAATTGTGAAACTTACTGAGTAAATAAATGGACCATCTCTCAATATACCTCGTTGTACATAAAACCTTATGATTTGTCACTCTGTCATCACGTTACCTAAAATCTAATCTGTAGTAAATTCTTCAATATTTATGAGTCTCCTAACTTATTGAAAGGACTATAAAATTGTTTAGCTATAATAATGAACGTGAGATTACAGCATTCACAGCTTTAATTTCGATGTTTGCCTTCTAAAAGATATTTAGCATCTTCAGTAAAATTATTTATTGCGCCAATAAACTCAATAAAACTAGACGAACATTACCATGTATTGGGGTCGATAGCTTTTACTGAAAAGTAGATTCAATGCAACAATTTTCGATGGACCACCACCTACCCTAATAAAGGTAGGAGCCTATTGCTAATTTCGCAAAAGCTCATAAGTTTTCACATCATGAGAAGAAGTCTATAATGTCTTATCTGGTATGTAATCCATTCAGCATTCCAAAAAAATTAGCCTTTACCTGTATTTGGTATAAATAGAGCATGTACGGGATATCTCCCCTATATACCTCTCTACCGCCGATGCCGTAACCTCTCATACAACCGACCCGAAATAAGAGATTTTTTGTAAAATTATTTCATACAAAAAATGCAGAAAACATTGTCTCCAACAAGTAAAAGCCCAATAAATACCCCTAATATTAATAAGTTTAGTACAAAATTAACACAGACATTAGGCGTGCCTTTCTCTCTGACCCCTTACCTTGACTCGCCGCGCCCTGCGGCTCGCATTCCGGTCACACGTCACTGCACACTATATTTGTTTTCTATAGATTACATTGTTATAATTATTAGCCGCTGTTACTACACTTGATTGAAGCCTTAAGCCTTTGAATGACGTGAATGTTGATACGCGGCTTGTAGATGTGTTTGCGTGATAACTGCTGGTTGAACGGAAGGCTAGCTTCTTTTTTGGCGATTGCGGATATTTCTGGAATAGTTTGATGCAATATTAAGACAAAAAGTTCAAAGGAAAAAAAACTATTTCACGTGTCTAATGAAAACTGAGTAACGTATTATCTATTGAAACTTTACGTACCTACAGATGTCAGGACATACTTGACATAATGGGAAATTAGAACCCTATGAGGGTCGTCAGAAACTACAAATTGCCACCTAAAGAAATCATCGCATAGTATTTAACTAGGAGCTAGTATCATAATTTGCATTTTCACGTTCTTGTCTGAAAATCCTAATGATTCGGTCATCTAGGAGAGGCCCCCCTACGCAATATCTTGTGGGGGGTCCGTCTAGTTAACAACTACGTACCCACGCAACCAACTTCATACAATTCAAATTTAAGATCATAATCCATCATTTTGCACGCAACCATTATGCCCAATTAATACTTGACGCAATACTTAGCGTAATCACAAAAAAACTACTCATAGGTCTGATCTTATCAAAGTTCTGCCTAATTAATTTAACATTTCGCTAAATGATTGGCAAATGGCAGTTTTCTTGTCATGTTATTAAATGTTTTTAATGAACAATTGAATAACTGAACTAGATACCCGATTCGATATGATCGTATCGTATAGATCTAAGCGGGACTGAAAGCGTGATATCTAAATCAAATAAATTAACAACTAC
The DNA here is from genome assembly GCF_030705265.1 of Helicoverpa armigera. NCBI lineage: Eukaryota > Metazoa > Arthropoda > Insecta > Lepidoptera > Noctuidae > Helicoverpa > Helicoverpa armigera. The sequence goes on along the minus strand of NC_087142.1, from coordinate 6,201,913 downwards.
AAACAAGCTTCAAGCCGGATACATAATTTAAAAATAATAAATCAGTTTTTAATCAAACTTCATTAGTGGTGTTATTTGTATTTTGTTATAGCTGCTGTTACTGCGAGATATAATTTCGAAATCGGACTGCATCAACCATTGCGGGCTTTGTTTTGATGAAACGTTTATGATGTCATATAAAAACGTCAATGGATTCAGAGATATGAATTTTCATGATTGGATTTGGAACGCAGCCTTTGCTTGGGTCACGTTGAAATGATTTAGTTTCAATATTCACAAACGTCGGTGTAAACGCGATTGTCGGCCACCGCTTAATTTATACCGATTGGCCCTTGTTTATTATTACTGCTTATGTAATAAACCCAGTGATTTTGCAAGGGAATTTATTTTAATGCTAAGCAATGCGTAAGCGTTAATATATGGATATTTTTCTCGTTAAAACATTACGAGGTTTAGTTAGGTTTATTGCTTTTGTTCCGATTGACTGGCAGATTGACTAGCAAGGATATATGTGTCTCGTTAGCTAAATTGCTAGTCAATTATGTGGTAAAAACGTAATGTACTCTTACCAGGATGTTAGTGGCTGGTACTTACGTGTCTTATTAATATTAATAATAGGTTACTATTAGTTTATCGTCGACATGTAATCAAATATTATAACGACTTAATTTTATTGTCTGTTTTATTGATTGCTAGTGTGATTTGTAAATCTGATGTTCTGTCAGGTAGATGTCCTGGATAGAAGAGGAGGTGCCTACTTATATTTGATTTTATATTTACAGTACATGATACTAATGTGTATTCACTGTAATGGAAGCCTACAAACTATACACTCATTTGTACTACAGTAACTTTGCGGAACTTTTCTAATTTTTGCCATTTTGTTCATAAGTTTAAAGCAATTCAGAACACCATTTCATTCAGGCAACTAGAACAACTTGATCATCGTTGTTAAATTAAAATTATAATAAAACAAAATCAGAGCAATGCAAAAAACAAAATTTTACAAAGTGCCCGAACTAATGTCCCGCATTAAAATCATTTATGTAGGCAATTAATACGCTTAGCTGGATGTTTTCCTACGCTAGGCAAAGCCTTAGGCGGTGTTCCCGCAGTGTTCTATGGCAAATGGGCTCAGACACGCTATACTCGTTCATGTACACTACGCGTTGTTTCTATGAGAACAAAACAATATTAAACAACAGTATCTACGCCATACTTCATCCTTACCAAAAAGGGAGTTAAAATTACGAACAAAATTTTATTAAGATTTCAAATTAACACAGAATGGGCACTTAATATTTTATTGCCCCACAATTCTGAGAAAAGCTGCTTTATCTATTTCTATTTATTTACATTTTAAGCTTTATTGTGCAATTTGTCTAGATATGTAATTAATGGTCATAAATTACGACTAAGTACAGGTCATGAGAACAGTTTCAATGTTTTGTTCGATTGACAAACCTACACGTATAATATTTATTTTATTACATTTTATGAACTGATATTTTAACGAAAACATTTAAATAAATTCATTCTCTATTTTCATAACTTTGCTATAATTCAGAGAGAATAGAGTCATAAATAATATACTACTTACAACATTACAATTTTCTCAAAATAAAACTCATGTCCAAGAACATGTTAGGGCGTTAGGTATGCGTGTGAATCCATGTGTACAAGTCTCAACATACTTAGGTAGGTACTCGGGCTACAACATAGCTTCGAGCCAAATACTATAAGTCCAGTCCGCTCTGTACAGCTTCGAGTACACGTGAGAAGTTGAAATAGCTAGTAAACTTCACCTTTGAAATAATTTAATTAGGTGCCTGTATGCAATAACTTACTTACATGTATCTAAAGGCGCTTAATATTGTCAAAGTTCCCACATAAACACGTTATGTTGAAATTCGCATGATGCACTTTCTTAAAATGCTCGTAACATCATATTACTGGCTTCATTACTACAACGATAAGTGGCGTCTAAACGCCCCCTAATACCGCATTTCGAGCGTCCTACTAATTCATGTTCCAGCGAAGAACTGTCAATTACCAACAATATAGTATTATCCGAGCTTCTCTCTTATCTTAGTATCGTAGTAAATGTCGCTAGCGAAATACTGTTCGTTTGTTGAACCCCTTAATTATCAGCCGATGGGATGTATTGCATCCTTAAAGGCTTAATTACGTACGCTAAAGGTTCCCGCTAAACGCGATTGACGCAGTTTCTATGGCTATCCGCGAATGCGTGCGACTATCGATTAGACTCAGTAATTCGAGCAATAATTCCCTATTGAACTGTTACCTCGGCTAGTTAAATGAGTTTATATCTTTGCCTAGAACGTTCCCACTTGTTTGCCTTTAAGTTTCGTACTTTATAATAGAGCCTGAATAAATGGGGTTTTAGAAGCTCTTTACGTTTGAGAATTGTCTGTGAATCGCAATTTATTCTACTGCTACTCTATATTATAATATAATTATACTTGGACATTTATTCGTTTTATAGGTTTTAAGTGCCTATTATAAACAGAATCAAATGCATACTAAAGCGTACCCGATTGACTTGACCCGCGAGTTAAACGGAAACATTTTATAATAAACATTAATTTGACCTAAAAGCTTGGATACTGCGAATATTAGGCTAGACTGAAATTAGCGAACATTAAGTGTTCTAAACAATGTCAGTATTTAACGGTTGTAGTTCATCGCGAATGTATGCAAATTGCAAACTTGTCGAATTAGCATCGTTCTCATACGTTGTGGCATCATCCCCGTAACGGGGACGCGTGTCTAACGTCGCATAATAACACGTCCGCTTACATCGCCGACCGTTGCGCGACTAATCAATTGGCGTGCCGCGTGATGTCTTCATCAGTCGCCTGGGGGCGTAACGCCCTGCGCTTGCGCACCTAACATAGCTTTTGAGCTTTCCGCGCCAATATGGTGCTTCTATTGTAATTTCATGCACTCATGAAAGTAAAGCATAAATGTTTTGTGTTTTAACTTGATAAAAGTTGGCCTAACTTATATCGAACTAACGAATAAGTTGACTTTTTACACTATTTATTTTTGATGTTTAAACTGAACATCTAAGTCATATCCTTAAAAAAAGCTTAACCCTGCCACCTAACAATAGGCTGATCAATGACAACCACTGTCCATTGAAGCAGAACTCGGAACAAAAACAAGTCTAAGCGTCCACCTGTGAGTGTTAGGGCTCGCGCGTGGGAACCCTTCCCTAATTACCCAGGTCCAGATAACGAGTCTAATTCGCGGGCTGCGTGCGCGCACCACTCTCACGCACGCATTGTCTTCAGTAATTGCCAACCCTGTTCAATTTGTTGCTTCTCTCCGCTGTGATTCCTTTAAGTGGCTACACTCAATTGCTAAATAAATCCCATGCGTACTTATGTGGCCTAACCGATACTATTTCTCATACATTGTTAAATGTTAATAGGATGGAATGCCGCTGTGGATGTGGGCTAAATAACCTGATTTATTGTTGTTTCTGTTAACGGATTAGATATTATTTATAATATTAACCTTTTCAGTGCGGTTGCTAAATTCGTGAAATATTGTTTGAACTACAATGGGATTTTGGCTTTGTTTTACCATTAATAGGCATTGGTTTTTGAAAATCTAAATCCTCCTTGGCTGAGTCTCCTCTTTGACATTTAGTTGGTATGACCTGAAGGGTTATTGTGTAACTCTTTGACTAGCATCATTATGATTAGTTTATACACGGTAGGTACATTTATGTATATCCTTGTCATAAAAAGTTTAATTGAAGTTTTGTAAATGTTACAAGTAAGTATTAAAAGCTTTTAGATTAATAAATGCATGACAGACAGCCTAGTTATAAATGGATTTTAAAAAACATTAATCAACTCAAAGCTTAATTAATCAAACGCATACATATTCTGCCTTAAAAAAGGTTCAACTACCAATGCGACTTTTTGTTCACAATTAAATTCTTAACCAAACAACTGTTAATTCAATGATTCAAATTAACTAAAGCAATTAAATCTGGGTGATCGAACCAATACAGCCATTACAGATATCATGTATAACTTGACTTAATTGATGTAGGAGTAGATATCGGAATTTCCTCAGTAAACCAGTATTTAACTAAAACCTATTAATAATCAATTAAATACACATCTATTCGGCATAAATCATACAGCCTCTGAAATATAACAGAAAATAACATTGCCCAAAATGGGACACGAATAAATTTAAATATTGGAAAACTGGTGTTTAAATCAAACGTAGTTGGCGCGTAAACGCAGCTGCCAATATTAATTTGAATCGAGAACATCGGTGAATAAATCGATTCGCGGGGCGAGTAAAGTGAATCGATTCAATTCGTGCGGTGCGTTTTTAATAAGGCATCTATTAAGTTGACGAACGTGTGAATGAGTTTTATTGCCTTATCTGTGGGTAGGTGAGGCGGGAGGCATTCGCACGTCCAATAATGATTTACTTGAGGTTTCAGCTTGGCTGTGTACTTAGAGAAGATACTTGTGTTTATTCATATTTAGAATGACACTAGTTAGACATTGCGTGTGCGCCAGTTGATGTTTTTAGTATGGAAGTAGAAGGTATTCGTGTTCATGCCAGTTGTGGTAATTTGTTCACGGACCGTGTCCCCTAATGGTCTATTTAATATTTATTACTGTTAAGATTTATAGCTATTCACATATTAACCTTGATTTATAGAGCTGGAACGCGTTGGCAATTTAAGATTGATTTATTTTTATGAAAATGTATATCCTAAGATTGTGTTTGGAATTTTGTGTTTTTGTTACCCTTATAAGCCCATATTGCCTTGGCTCTGATTTACATGCGCCTTACTTACTTACAGTACCTCTATGAACTTCCATAATATTCAAAACTTATCGAATTTTATTCACACAATTTCCGAATAAAATATACTTACCAAATAAAGAAAGCCTCAAGCCTAACCTATTCCTGTTTTCACACAAGCCAAAGACCTTACTTACAAAAAAAACTTTTCTAATTACATCACCTTTAGTCCGTTTAAGTGCGCACGCACATTCTCCATTGAATGCGTATAAGGTAGCGACATGTCGCTGCGACACGCGACACGGCGCGCGCTGTCGCGTTGTCGCCTTGTCGCTACCGTACATTGCTTACGCGCATTGATAAACGGCAGAGTTTAGTGTGAAGTTAGAAATTGTGCGTATTATTAGGTAATTTTAACTGCTTAAGGGGTTATCTGAGACAGGAATAGATGACCATCATTTTACCGATGCGAAAAGCCATTTTTTTTCAAGGTGTCCATAAAAAAATATTTTCTGAACAGTTTACGGATATTTTTAGTAATTACGTTGACAATTACCTAGGCATTTAATACACTTGCTACACCACAAAGCTTCCCAGAACTTTCAAACAATATTGATGAGAGCATACAGATTTCCAGAAATAAATAGCGCAGTATTTATAAGGTTAAGGCAACGGGAGATCCGGCGTACGATTGCAGTTCTTGTATCACTTGTAAAATACTTTATTGCTATAGTGGGCGGGACGAGAAGTGACCGCTGAACACCTTTGGCATTTATGACCAGTATTTTAAACCATTATTTCTAATATGAAATTAGTTGGAACCATTGGTATGCGATTTGTCGCAGATATGGTAAACAGGTGTCCTACATTCTGTGCCGTATCTTAACTTTGACACTTTGTGGAGGACGGATTAATTATTTGTTTTGTTGCTGGAGGTTAATTACATTGCGGATATTTACATACAATGAAATCTGTGACATGAAATCTCTGGACTCGGACATTTATGGAGATAAAGGTATGAACTAATTGTTTCGTATTTGTAGAACCGATTCGTTTGACAGGCTTTGTGGTTATGACAATATCCGTAATAAGGCTTTTGCTGTGGAAGTTTCTAGAACCTCTACTGGATACCGTGAAGTACTAGATGATTAACTACCTTTTCTTTATGTACTTTTTTTCTCTAAATAAAAACTTCCATGACAAAACATTTGAACCGAACACTGAGCTGAAAGTACCAGGGCAGCATGAGTGGGACAGAGGCAGCGTTTGGTTCGTTTTGGTATTTATAGCAGCGCCTCCCCGTTAGCTTTATCTGTATCGTGGCTGTGCGCTATGCGGCTATCGAGCACCAGCCGAGCCATCGCTGATACATACGAACTGAATTTTGGTGCGAATTACGACATTTATATGTATTGTGGTTTTCGACCCCGATGTTCCGGGTTTTTTTTTTATATTCAGGAAGAATATATTAAGAGATTTGCTATGAATTTTGGTCCAATTAGATTATCGAAAATGCGGCTAAATATATGCTAAAACCTAGAGAATTTATAAAGAGAGCATACCTATTTCTTCTCTGACTATCACTAAATCAATTAATTAAGTACCTAAGTAAGCTGCATATGTATGCTTAGCTTATTCTTGGAGTATTAGCTTGTATTGAAGGTATGGTTGAAAATGCATGTTTAGGCTTCAAGTGGAAATGAGTGGCTTGGAAAACGCTACGCTGTAGCGCTCACAATTACCAATGTAGAGGTACATTCAAATAACATTAATTAAATCCTCCAGAAAAAAATCAGCGAGTGTGCGTCGCACTCGCGAGCTAATGATACACTGATTAACAATATTCGGGGCAGATAGCAGTGAGTTACTCGCGGGGGGCGGGGCGAGCGACCGCCGCGATGTTAGATTGCGCCCGCGCCGATTTATGCCAGCCTCTCCGTATTAACTGATATCGCACACTAAATATGCCATTATTATATGCGAAACAAATAATGCTCTCTCACATTTACGATCCTGATTGCGCTTCCTTTTATTTATTGCTGAGAATGGAATTTGAAGGCGGTTGAGATAATAACAATATTTTGTGTTACATCTTTCGGATTGTTGTTACTGATTATGTTTGCTATTATGTCTAACTGCCAGTTTAAATGATAGACTGCAATGTTAATCTTTGTGCTAAAGAGCCTGCAATAAAGAAACAAATAAATAAGATAAAGGAAATTGTACAAATGCATGAACTTATAAAAGATCCAGCCCAGTGGGTTTTTAGAAATTGTGTCAACAAGCTAAAACTGGAATTCAAGAAGAGCCACCCGAGACCACAAAATCTTAGAATTGTTTTTAAATCCAAACAATGCTTTTCCCAGCTCCAATATAATCAAATAGTAAATTACAAATTCAAAAGCAAGAAACTTAAGAAAAACAATATTAGAGACGCGACCTATGGAATTAATACAGTCAAGATGTTATTGCTACGATAGCAAATTGGAATTCTATTATAGTCTAGCATGAATTCTGTTACTTATTCTGTTATCCACCATCGTACAATTGCATAGCACTTAGCATTTCATATTGTTAAAGGAACTGAGTGAAGCGTTCCTTATTTTGCTATAATTTCTTTTGAAAGGTCATTAGTGTTGGTTGCACTGGTGTTATTTCCTCGGTTTTATGCTTAAGCGAATTTACTTTGAATTAAATGCTAACAGTGTTTGTATATTTTGGCATCGTATCATTGTATTCTTTTACTTCATTACTATCTTATTCTACTTCATCATCACCATTTTCGTGCTATAATTTGAGATCGCTGCAACGTTCCTTTAACTTAACATTAAATGCAACTCTTATATGACCTGGTCATTACAACAAATTGTGCCTGAAAGAATGTACATTTAAAGTGACTATTCTTATCAGATTTTCAAAGATGTTCAGAGACAAATATTATCACACGTTAATCGTTAAAACGATTCGCTAATTATGTCGCATTCTGGTAGATTAGCTATCAGCCCTATCACATATGTCCCACCCTTTGTTAAAAACGGAATAAAGCCAATTTATAAATTCGTCTCCAACACGAACATCATTAATTATGTTGCTGGCTGGGTGGCTGAGAAAAACTTACTCCACTCATTTCGCTATCAATACCATCGGGTATTGTCCCTTTTGCTCCTCCAATTGTATCAACTCTTTGTTCAACTGCTTCATGACTTATGTCATTTTAATCGTCTTTCAGTAAAGCACCTTACGCTCTTTGAAATAGTGTTGCTTTTGCAGTGACCATGTTGAAAAAGTTAGCTTTTTCGGAAATGGACCGATATTAGCGTCCCTTTCTATTGTTTTGTTCGCCAGCCTCCCCGGCGTTAATGGTGTTATCTGGAGCCTCGAACGCAGGCACCTCTCCGTATATTTCTTTATCTTGTCCACTCTGTTGGCGGTTACCAACATTTTGTTTTTTATTCATTTGCTAATTTCGAAAATGAGAAGGCGTTCGCGATCACATCTTCCAGTGATCGTAGATTTAGGCTTGAGCGCATTAATAAAATTAACGAATGTTTTTAAATTAATTGAACGCATCGTACTTGGAATTTCATTATCCGCCATCGGATGCCTTCCCGGTATTAGTCGTTGAAAATGTAAATTGTATTTGATTATATTTTGTTCAAGTTGTTCAGCTGCAGATCTTTCTTTGAGGTTAAGGTTTAACATGTTTAACATATCAAGTGGTGATTCATCTATGAATGTACACGTTTAAACCACAGTCATGTGCTACCACTATAATTCCTAAATAACATTATGAATTGCAATTCATAATAAACATGCACGTACCATATTAATAACGTTATTATAACCTAACCTCAAAACTAGGCACACCTTTACGGCTTTATCTTACAATGTTACGAATAAATGAATATCATATTGCAAACAAACATGACAGAACAATCCTCACCACTTCCCATGATTGTTTACATTAAATTACAACATTGGGTTTATAGGTGGTATGTTGATAATAGTACGGGTTGTCGGCGCGAGCGCAGCCGCGGGCGGGGGCGGGGCCGACGCATGCGCGGGCCACCCCGACGACGACGCCCCATGCCGCACGCGGGCGAAACACCTTGCCTATGTACGAATTCAACGAAAAACATGTGCTTTGTGCTCATGAATATGTATCTTAGAAAGTTGGGCCATCATTGGTTATCCCACGAAAACTTGAAAATTCACTAACAATATCTTCGCGCGAATTAAAGTACGTATTTAAAAGTTTTCTTTTCGCTCTCTTTGAAATCTCTGTTAATCGCATCCAATTCACTATAACCATGTTCATTTCGCTTCCTTTGTCTACCAGATTACATAAAATGTTACCACAATTTACCATTACCCAACAAAGCGACGAGGTATCGACGTAGCTTAATTCCAATCGGATCATTGAAAGAACAATACGGTATGCGCACGAGTGGATTGCGAGCCGACCTCATTACGCTGCGTACGCGCATACACATGTGATTTCACCGCGTTATCTTTACTAATACATCAATGGCTTGTCCAGTATTGTTAGTGACGTGGCTATTGTGATGTGTTGCTTTACATTGTATAGATACAGGGAAGTGATGGGACATGGTGATTTTCATCGATAACTGTCGACTCCTGTCAGTCAGGAGACAGAATCTCCCAACTTCCAATAAATTTTCATTTGTTAGTTAAATGAGACCGTCGATATTTCATTAACTAAGTACTTATAAGTACTGCATATTTTACTAACATCTGACATTCCGTGTGTTAGTCGTGTGCATCATCATCTTTTTATACGCAAGCAAGTTTTCTGAAAGCGCTTAATGTGATGAAAATCCTGAAAACGTTTTAAAGAGGCTTTGTTTGACTTTTAAGTGGTGTTATACCTACAACACGTCGCAATCTAATATAAGGTATACGTTTAAACCACCGATACAAACCACGGTGCATCACTAAATCCATCGGTGAATGGGGGTACTTACGGCACAAAGCCCTTGTTACGTAACGCATATTGTAGCAGTCTGCCAGGATTAGACTTGTGTCGATACCTTCAGACTAGACTTGACATTTAGATCGCTTCACATCTCTGCATAGTATTTACGACGCCACAAATTATGGCTTACAACCGTCTTATTTGAGTGCAGTGTTTAGGTGCTATGATTTGCTTGGTATTCTTCTGCAGCTTAGGTACCATTTATTTTGATGCACTCACTATATACTTCACAAATTCATATTTAAGCCCCCTACTTATCCATATAAACGTCTGGTAAATTGAAATATTTTTGCGCATTAGCGCTCAAAATTTTGCAATTGCAAGGCACCATTCTATGTCTCAATTTCGAAGAGCTCTGACTTAACAATACATTTTGTGCCCTTGCATAAACCTCATCTAAATCATAGCAATATGGACTAACAAATCAGTATATTTTTGACAAAATACCAACCCTCCAATGCCACAAGCCTAATCAGCATCATTCATTTACAAATAAGATTTCATAATGACTAAGCTAAAACCGCCTCAAGGCAGCAATTAGTTAAGCAACAAAGGGCCCGTTGCTAAGCGGCAGTGACACAGCCAGTCCACCAATTTATCAATTAGGCGACTTTGCTATGTCTTGACCTCAGGGCCTAACATTGTTTTATGAGGTCCGTTTTGGAATATCTTTATCCGACTTGGTCTTAAGCTGTTTTGAAAATGTTTATGGGCAAGGGGTTGGTAGGGTTGACATTTGCCGTTCGAATCAGTTATAAGTTATAAAGGTTTGCTTAGTGTGTTTTTATTGTTTTTGTGTGTTCACATATCAGGAAGCTCGACAGAAAAAAAAATGCTGTAAACCAAACCTCCAGAAATCTTAAATCCTATATATGTCTTAAATCTTATGGTTTCCAAGCATTCACATATTAAACTCTCCTAAAAAGGAATTGCTAACAATTAGGAAGAAAACTTCCTTCGAAAGCTCCCCTTGAGTAAGTCCTAGAGAAACCCTGAAAAAAAACAGACTACCAAAACTGCCACAATAAATCACATCACAATATCCAGTAAATTGCTCAAGCCCGCAATATGTCACTACAAATTCCGCAATACCTCCAAAATTATTCGCCGAAAATTCTAAATTGTTAAACAATTACTAAAGCAAGTGAGGTTTATTAAGTAGCAGTGACAAGCCCGTCGGGCCGTCCTCGCCAATCTGTCAATTAGGCGGCATTCTTGTGCCCTGACCCGGCGCAGGCAACTGCCGAGGATGACTAACGGCTGTGTTCGGCTCACCCTTTACCTTGCTGTGCCGTACTTAGACTGGCTGTATGGTTTGTGTCGTGTTTAACATTTTGTACTGTGGTAGGTTGCTGTTACTGGTTCTTAAACTTATCAGTGTTTTGGTTTTTTGGTCCCCAACTCTTAATTAACAGAATCTTTCAAAGCATCCCTAAGATATGTTTGTAAGCTGTGTGCATTGCTGTTGTGCGTGCAGATTTATCGACGTCTTAAGTGTCGGGAAACATTTTTAGTTACAATACAGGTATTATGGACCCATTTTTAACAGCCTTTTGCAAACATTCATCTACATACATAGAAAAGCACAAACGTCCATATAGAGTGCGTGCGACTACTCTGGTGTGTTTTTCATTAAAAAGTAATCTGCCAATCTTGACCAAATCAACTACATACATGTATTTTATTAAAAATATAAATGTCAAAGCAATATCGTTTAAATTAATGGCAGACAACATTATATGCAATGTTACATCAAATATTCAATAAATCTAAGGTCTCCAGGTGGCGGATAGTAGGAAAAGGTTAACAAGTTGTAAATTATTTTCACATAAATCCCAATTCGATCTTTAACATTTCCCACGATAAACCTGAAATCCTGTCAACCCTAGCAACGAAATCTTAGAAGACATTAACTTTCAAATGCCCACTAAATACTAATAAGATAAAGAGCCTTCATTTATCTACAAACAACTAATCAAATCGTCATCAGTGATTAATTAACTTTAATTGAACACTTGGAATCATGTAACTAAGATAACTCGATACTCGGCCCTCTCGCTATCGAATCGAGTCGAGTCGACTCGAAGCGAGTACGTGACTCGCGATGCATTAAGATAGTGTATTACATATTTCACCACCTATACGACCTCTGCTAGAACCTTTGTAGTGACAGTTTGTGGACTGCAACACAAAAATCTTAAGGAAAAACGTTGCGAAAATTGTATGATTTGTATCATGGTTAGAAGCGTGTGAAAGATCATAATTTTTGATAATAAGTGAAACAGACATTTCAAAATGCATAAGCCATAGGTGTTTTGAAATAGATTTCTGTTCTGCATGACTATATACCTACCCGTTCTTATAAGCTGCAAAATAAGCTGTGCAAAGTATACTTGCCATTTTTACATTCCACATAACTGTGGCGCACTGTGTCAAGGCACGAAGATTATCCTCAATAATGGCTTCATTACGTTCCACGGAGCGTCTCTAACTACATTATGTTAATAGAGCGCGGGTTATACCATCCAGGCACGCGATACACATTTTAAAAATGGAACAATTTTAAATTCACCCCCCGCAGAGAAGCGCCCGCGCCGCTCAGATTGGCAGAGTGAGTGACGTCCGCTGTCCTTATTGGTCGATAAGATTTGACAGATAAGAATAAGCGGGCCACATAAAAGACGATGTGTCTCTTCCTGAGCATTTTGGACTTGTAAAAATTTCAAAACGGTATCGCGGTAACAAAAAGGGTACGCTATCTTGCTCTCGGCCGGTCATCTCGTATCTATCACATGGGAATGAAAACATCTGTCGACATTTTGTTATGTCTGGAGCTTTTTTACGTGCGCGCTCGCATTATAAAGTGGTAGACGTTTTGGTTTTGTTTGGATTGTGTAATAGCGAGGTCGATCGCCTCTGGTCGTTTCAAACATTGTTATGAGCCCGAACGGGTCCTGACGTGGAGCGAGGAATCCCTCTGGACATTATCCGGTCGAACCATTGTGATGCGAGTTAACACAATTCGGAGATGTTCGATAGTGTGGCGTACGATACGACTTCGTCACTGCTATCTCATATCTGAGATGCATAATTGAATATGAACCGTTATGAGGTCATTGGTTTATCAAAAGTTACGATGTATATGAACGAAATTTTGAAGTGTTTTTTACTGAACTTTGGACCTAAAATTACCCTGCAGCCCCAAATAAAACCTAAAATTACGTGAAAGTTAAACATCCCATCTGCTACCAGCTCTACATCCATACCTAGTATAGATTCATATCTTAACCCCTATTCAAGCTAGGTCCTCTAAAAATTCGTTAAGATTCACTTTTTTCCTGTCCTAACCATTAACGTTTTATTCCAGGTGGAAGATTCTGCTCGTTCTCTCCCTGCATCGAGCAAGTTCAGAGAACATGTCTAGCGCTACAAGACTGCGGCTTTCAAGAAATATCTACCATGGAAGTATTGCAGACTGAAATCAAGGTCACCAGGAGAACAATCCCCGTTAGGGATTTATCGTTCTTGAAGCAAAAGGTAAGAATCAAATAATTTGATAAGAATATATTGACGACAGCGTTGACGAACTATGAACTCCCATTGACGGCAATATGAACGAACGACGATACGAACTATAAATCTGATGTAAGAATGTGGTCTTGAAACACAGTCTACGATTAAACATTATCGAGGAATCTCAGTCTTAGTTGCTATTTGGCATAGACAAGCTATATAAACGCAGCTGAATCGGTTCTTAGACTTTAAATCTACCTTAAAACACACAAAAGCACATGTAGAGATTATATTACTTTAGATTATAATAATAACGGCGTAGGTACAGTTACACCTAAACAAGATCTTATAAACTAGCGGTCCCTAAAAGCAATCTAAACAATAATCCAACTTTAATTAGTGCAACTTAACTAAAATATTCAAGCAAACAAAGCATACCTCAGGCGTATCTCCCATCAGGTCTTAATTTACTAATGGCCACATCTGGGCCATAGTGACCTGACACATTAGACGGTTGAGTTACGGGTCCTCAACACACGACGAGGATCGATCAGGCCTAACGAGCAGGTAATTGACAGTATCACTTGGTATAGCCTACTGTTCTGTACTTGTACCGGTTTAAGGCCATTCAAATAATTTGTGGTCGGTAGGATTTGGTTTTGAATTTTGGGTTAATTTTGTTTCTATTGTTATGTAGAATAGATTGTGCATGTCCTATGTAACTTGCGATGAGCTAGTTCTCAAAATCTGGAATTTCTCTGGGAAAACTCAGTTAAAAGAATGAGACTTTTTAACTTAGTAATTGAATTCAAGATCTACTGATGATTTGGGAATTGAATTCAGGATCTTATGCAGTGAGTCTTGCAAAACCAACGACACAGCACTAGCCCAAAACAAGTTACTTTTTCCATATTACAAAACTAAGTTCAAGCCTTAGATATGTAATAGTAAATTCTGACTCCGATATTACACATACAGCTAAAGGTCAAACACATTAAACTGTGTGACAAGTACAATTGGACGTGATTGTAAAGTGGGCACAGATCTGTCTGTTTTATTAAATCTTATATTTTATCTTACATAACTTGTGAGTTTGCAGACAGTAGTTCAAGGTTTTTAACATTTTGAGAAGTCTTAATTGAGGTTGGTAACAAACCTTCGAATATTATTCTCAATTTTTTCATCATCAATCCTATCGTCTTCATTTCTCTCCTGTCATTATTATTATTGATTTAGCGCCCGGTTCATATCTTCGTCTTTCAGTCTTATTCAATGGACCCTAAAACTTACTAATAGCAAATAGGATTAACCATTTAAAAATAGAATATACCCTAAAAGGTAGCACGTCCTAAATTGAATGGGTCCGCGGATATGAATGGGGTTACAGCGGATACATAGTCGATTCGGCGGATAATTGGACTTACGCGGATACGTGAAACGCGTATTGCTGAGTAAATGCGGTCATAAGTCTTAATGGTCGGGCATTCAAACCAGCGATTTTCATTATAGGTTCTTCGAAGCACCTCGTAATCGTTACTATGCAAAATAAAAAATGTGTGGTGATCCTGAACCGAATAGGTAATATACTATCTCCTCTTCTGAATTGTCTTATCCTACTAATATTATAAACGCGAAAGTTTGTATGTATGGATGTATGGATGTTTGTTACTCTTTCACGCAAAAACTACTGAATGGATTTTAATGAAACTTTACAATAATATAGCTTATACATCAGAATAACACATAGGCTACAATTTGTAAACATATTGTTCGAAATACTAAACCTGCGCAGACGAAGTCGCTGGCACCAGCTAGTATAGTTATATAACAATATTATAAAACGATAACCCAAGTAACAAATCGCCTAAAATAAATTGATTATTACTTATCACCAATCGTAGAGACCAGAAGTTATGTCCAAATATCCCAAAATCCTAATAAACTTCCTTAGATGTCCTTAATCGCTTAGCATCGTAGTATCAACAAATCTAGCCGATTTCAAAGCCCCAGATAAATCTAACAGTGACGTAGATTGAAGTTGCAGAAAGTTGAAGTGGATGGGGTACTAACCCGCCCATCACAGTGAATAGTGATCGTGTTTCGAATTAAATGGAAGTTACTTAGGCAAAGTCATTGATTGATTGATGTAAATTGATTGCCTCCTTCCAATATATGTGAGAATATTTTACTGTTTCCTTGAATTTGTGGTTGTGGTCTAGTTATTGCAGTATTTACTTGTGAAATGGCGACCTTTACAGGCTTTCTTTTTCCTTTAACGGGACAAGGAATCATGCTAAATATACATTTAAAAATATTTATGACAAGCAAAAGCTACGAAAGCTTGACAAAATGAATTCAGAAACCATAATTCAATAACATTAGCCGTACATAAATTATCAAAGCGTTTAAACACCACAGAAACTATTAAAAAAGATTTTGGAATAGCTATACAGATTTTGCAGTCCAACAATTATCCCAAAAACTACTGTTGTGTTCTCGCTAGCCTTAAAACTCTCTTTAACTTTACTTAAGTACAACTCCTCTTCACAATGATGACTTGATCCAACAAACGGTTACTATTTCATCCCAGGTGTCTCGATCAGATAGGCCTGGCTCACCAGCGCGATTGTCTCTTTGTTAGTCATCATGCCTGTCGGCGCTTGTCACCCGCTCGTTTCACATGCAAGGGAATGTTGCCACAGGCTGTATATGTTCAGAAGGCTTTAGCAAAATGTAGGTATGGATTTCTGTAGCATGTAATGTTCAGTGAAAACTCTCTTTGACTTAAACTTAAGTACAACTCCTCGTCACAATGATGACTTGATCCAACAAACGGTTACTATTTCATCCCAGGTGTGTCGATCAGATAGGCCTGGCTCACCAGCGCGATTGTCTCTTTGTTAGTCATCATGCCTGTCGGCTCTTGTCACTCGCTCGTTTCACATGCAAGGGAATGCTGCCACAGGCTATATAGCATGTTCAGAAGGCTATAGCAAAATATATCAATTGCTTTGTTTGTAATGTTGGATGAAAACATACATGTCTTTACAAAGACCTCTTCTGGGTCCAGAGCCAATTGCAACCTATACATGAGAATTATTCAAGCTTTCCTACTTACCTACCCGCCTGCTGATACCTGCGCTGCCTTAGCGTCAATCCCACGCCACCGGGAAAAGTTTTTGGTAAAGCTATTTATTTCGAGCGTGGCTTCTCTAGCTTTAAAATTCACTTTAGACTTAAGTACATCTCCTCTTCACAATGATGACTTGATCCAGACAAACGCGTAGTATTTCATCCCAGGTGTCTCGATCAGATAGGCCTGGCTCACCAGCGCGATTGTCTCTTTGTTAGTCATCATGCCTGTCGGCTCTTGTCACCCGCTCGTTTCACATGCTAGGGAATGTTGCCACAAGCTATATAGTATGCTCAGAAGGCTATAGCAAAATGTATCAATTGCTTTGCCTGTAATTTTGAGTGAAAACATACGTGTCTTTACAAGGACCTCTTCTGGGTCCAAAGCCAATTACAACCTATACATGAGAATTATTCAAGCTTTCCTACCTACCTACATACCTGCCTGCTGACACCTGCGCTGCCTTAGCGTCAATCCCATGCCACCGGGAAAAGTTTTTGGTAAAACTATTTATTTCAATCGTGGCTTCTCTATCTTTCAAATTCTCCGTAAACTTAAGTACAGCTCCTCTTCACAATGATGACTTGATCCAGACAAACGGTTACTATTTCATCCCAGGTGTCTCGATCAGATAGGCCTGGCTCACCAGCGCGATTGTCTCTTTGTTAGTCATCATGCCTGTCGGCTCTTGTCACCCGCTCGTTTCATATGCTAGGGAATGTTGCCATAGAATTGTGTAGCTAGAAGGCGTACTTCAAGAAATAGTCTCAATTTCTTAGCCTATAGTGTTTGGTGAAAACGTACCTACATGTCTTCTATTACCTTAGGAAGGACCTTTCTAGGCGATCAAGTTATTTAAGCTCCCAATTATATTCTCTTTTATCTTAACATCTTCTTTATTGCTTAACATAAGACCCAAAGCCTACCGGTTTGTACCTCAACATCTATTGCGTTCTGGTCACAACAAATCGGTAAAATTGATTATTTGTATCCTGATCTTCACCGTCTAATGGACCTTCTGAAAATCAGTTCTATTGTTGAATTTACAATCGTAACCTGAATGGATAAAATACGACCATTTGAAATTAAGATTGTTGTAAGATGCAGAAATTTAAGGAAAAGAATATTTAATATCCATATTTATCAATCATCATCAGTTCATTGTAACTTCACTCGCGCATTTTGGTACTAAAAGTTTGCTTGGTATGAAATACAAAATTTATTTTGTCTGCTTAAATAAACTTATGTAATACCTCTATTAGCACTAGCACCGCAACACCGAAGGTAAAGCATGAAAATTGCTGTACTAACGCTTTTAACATAAACTTTATATCAACTTTAAATAATACGTAGGAAAAACTTCTGACGTGACAACAGAGTACAGGAATATATCTGTTAAAGCCTTTGGAATAAAGGTTAGATTAGTGTGTTGTGATGTGCATGGTATCGGCGACATATCGGGCTGCGTTCGGAAACGTCACGCGCGCCGTTTGTCGCGGGCGGTCACGTTTCGCGAACGGTAGCCGAGTGCTGTCGATACGACATGTTTAGTACTATCGATTATCGATAAACGCATTGCCTCGCAATAATACTTCAATTTAACTATTGCTGTTTCTACTATACAATAGTTGCTGACAGAAATATGAACCGTAAAACGTTTTTATGCTTGAACGCCTACTTAGTCTGAAAATGGAAATTAAATCACTCCACTGCTATCAGATATGCAAAGCATAGTGTCAAAGTGACTCAACTCACAGATAACAGGTTCAGTCAGTTTAACACGATACAAGATAAACAGCGTAATTCCTGCAATGTCCACACTTATTTATGTGCATTAGTATTCAAAGAAAGCTCACATCATATTTCCTAAAAATCTGCGAGAGATTCGAGTTTATCGATAAAATTCTTGCGCACGCGGCACATGCCTAAGAACAAAGGCCCAGCATCCGTGGGAAAATCAGCAGGGCTTTTTAAAATCTAGCTAAAAGCGGCCCGGGTATGCCCATAGTCATATATTAAGACTGCATTACTAGATTACTTTGCTGGATCTTATGGTGTTTTCCTATTTGGGTTAAGCTGATTTACGGCCGCCTTGGTACATCGGCAGTAATGACGCTTCGG
The DNA here is from genome assembly GCF_030705265.1 of Helicoverpa armigera. Lineage (NCBI taxonomy): Eukaryota > Metazoa > Arthropoda > Insecta > Lepidoptera > Noctuidae > Helicoverpa > Helicoverpa armigera. Next base: position 6,183,344 of record NC_087142.1, on the reverse strand, counting down.
CTGATGCATATCATTGATCTAAGTTATGTTCGTGTGTATGAATATGCATGCAACTGTACTAGGTCTTAGATTATTACATTGTTGATATTGATCAGCTTCTTCTATTTAACAATCTTCTTTGTTGTCTTAGGTTTTAGAGGTCAAGATTACATTTTACTTGCATTCAAAAATAAAAACTTGCAAAAATATCAGAGAATTGTCAAAACAAATAAATACTAAGTACAATGATCTTGACACACCTTTTTCAAATAGCATAACTCGTTCTATATTTGTAACAACATAAATCCACCAACAATACCCGGATAAACTATGTCAAAATAAACTAAAAATTTCATAAATCAAGTCGCAACATTTATTTCAATGAGCTGCAATTTCTACAGCTTTTAAATCATTGCCAGCCAGACAGCTGGTCGCCGTAATCCCCTCTGTCTATAAATCCCCTTAAATCTTAAGCAAGGTATCTGATAAAGTCGAAAGTAGCCAATCTCGCACAATTGAGTGGCTGGACGTTGATAAATTGCCAAACTGGATCTTGTTAGTCGCTGCGGTATTTAGTATTCATAAATTTTCGTAAACGCATGCCGCTAATATATTTTCGTCTACACACGTGCGTTTAACTGAGCTTATTTCGCTTAAATGTCAAGTGATTCAGGCTTTGTAGCCTTCAATTTGAATTTAGTTTTGACTTTGCTCCGGGTTAGCAATGTTTGTTTTCATTATAGACTATCATGAATTCTCTCTTGAAACTGCTTATGAATAACACTTTCATATACATTGTAGCTCTAATGTTCTTATAGGATCCAGACGAATATGTGATCAGTATATCCATCTACTTCACATTCGTTTATCTATCTGTCTGTTCAAATATTCGGTGGTGTATCTATCAAGGTATCTGTCTAGACCATTGTTGACTGAATTTATCTCATACCAATAGGTATTGTTAAATGCACTAAAAAGGTCACATGGCCAATGATATCTTTACTTTCGTTTTCTATAACAGATGTGTTTCTTTCAAAGTTCAAAGTGCATTGACACGAGTCATGATCACTTATGTTCCGTTTAAAATAATACGAACACAAAACGGATACCCGTAGTCAGTAAACTTATGACTGGCACTCGGTAGATTAATCTTAGTGCCCTTTTGAGAGATGTTAATTCAATTATCTAAGTAGTTTACCGTTTACGGTACACTCCTTGCAAATTCAATTACATAGATATCATTAAATTCAAGCCAGCAATAGATGCCAGTATAGCCAACTGTACAGAAATCCCTGTTTAATATGACTACTAAATCATGAAAGTAGCCATGCCTTCCTGAAGACAACAGACCTTGTGCTCGAATATTTGCGACCCTAATAAGGCCCACCTGAGCCGTTTATGCCAAACGAGAGCGGCGCCCGCGCAGCAAATCAACGAGGGTCTAATAGCACTGTTACCATTATACGACCATTATAGGACGGGAGGCTTGTACCACGGTAGTGTATGAGGGGCGTTACGTGTGCCTAATGTGGCCCTATTCTGTGCGAGGCCTTAATCTAGCCAGGATTTTAAAAGGTTTTAGAAAGTGTGTGTTTGAGTGCGTCTGTATTTATTGACTGTTTGGGCTACATTAGGGTTTTTATTACTTGCGTGTTTTCTTAAATTGTTTTGCCTAGAGTCCGGTCGTATGCAAAGCGTTTCATGGAAAAAAAATATGTTCAACATTACCATTAACCTATTAAACGACTCGTATTCAGCGAGGGTTAAAATAAAAACAAAATAAAATAATTTATTTTTATTACAACAAATGTGTTTGTGGTTTACGAAAACAGCTTTCAATAAAATCTAACACTAAAGTTCACTTCTAATAACTCTCTAATTACAATCTAAACAAGCGTCTGTCCTAATTTAGATAGCATTATTTACCGAAATGATTTATTTGTCGACGCAGCTGCGACCAGACAAAGCCTTCTCATTCGTTCATTCATTCATTCCCACATCACTCATAAATATGACCGATCATTCCCGTCTCATTATCTTCACTCTTTTAAATCTAATTATTGTGTTTTTCTTGTCTTAATATATTCTAATGTACCGCATTTCAATTTTGATTAAATAATTGGTGCGGACAACCTAATGTCTTGATCTCGGACATAATAATATTAAATCTATTTAAATTATATGCAAATTAGAAAACTTGTATTTGATAGCGTCTGAGTAATGCAGAGAGTTACTTGTTGTTCATTTGTTAATTCCCAAAACTAGAATACATTGTCTACAAGTGGACTTGATAATTATTTAATCAGTGTCAAGAGAACGAGACTGAATTAAATTATTTCAACAAATGGAGAATAATTTCAATACTATACACTATACTGGATGAGTAATGGGAAGACAAATAATGAACGTATAGGCGAGCATAAAGCGACTGATTAAGTAGTATCATAATGCATCATTGAGGTAAAAAACTTCTTGTATTTTTTTACAGTTAATAAAGATTCCAGGAACTTTCTTTAAAGTATTTTAATTTTAAGATTGACTACGAAGAAGAATAGACACTAGTTAAAGTTTTAACTAAACACATAATAGCAACGTTATCTCTAATTCATGTTGTAAGGACCCTTCAAACTTTGAGCAGCTCAAACAGTCAATAGAACAAGATTGGTGATGCGATAAAGAGTACAACTGACTGATATCGACTGTATCTTAGACTGTCAAGTCAAGCACAGACCAGCGCAATCGAAACGCATCATGTTGTCATTCTTGTGGCAGATAAAAAATATACAGCATCAATTGTAGGCTTGATTGTGATATAAGTCAGTGTGATATTTCCATTTTGTTGAATTTAGAAAGTGACTTTGTGGTTGGAAATGTTATGTGACGACTGTTTTGCATTAGTATTAGCCGAACGATTAGCTGACCTCAAGAATGTAACATTGGGTTATAAAAAAAGGCCCTGAAACACAGCAAACATACTGCCATCGTTTGAGCAGAATTTGGGCAACGATTTGGGTAACACTCTTTTCAATTTATTTTGCGTAATACCATTGATGATTTGGTCTTGTGAATCATAGTGTTACCTGCTAGATATACCTAACAGATAAGTACAAAGCTAAACCCCAAGAGGTACAAAATCTTATCAATTAACATAAACAGATATCAAATTCAATCATTCCCCACAAATCCCATTCAATACCCACTTAAATAAATAATCTTACATTAAACAACGTTTCGAACAATTAATCCGTGGAACCATTAAGCACAACTATAAATCGCTTTTAATTTCACGGTCCAATCTAAACCGGGGCTCGGCGCGTGCCACAGTGATTCACGCTCCATACAAAGGCGGCCATAAATACGAAACTCACAAATACTTTTAATTTATTTATTTTACACGTTGAAATATGTTAAGATAAGTGTAAATTATTAATATTATAACATAACCACATTTATTAAAAAAATATCATTACTATTTAGGTGTAAAAATGTCTCGCAGTAATTTTGTTTTAGACGATAAACCTAGAACATGTCATACTGCGACTTTTAATGAAAAATCTATATAAATAATGGTTATTTATTTATATAGATCGTTGCCTCGTTGGTCTAGCTGTCGCAAGTGCGGCTGCTGAGCACGAGGCCTCGGGTTCGATTCCCGAGTCGGGCCGAAATCGCTTTGTGGGTTTTAGAAGACTTTCACAAAGCAGCCCGGAGCCTGGAAGTTGGTGATTGATACACCCGTGCATCGGAGAGCACGTAAATGTCGGTCCTGCGCCTGATCTCTCTCCGGTCGTGTCGGATTTGCCGTCCCATCGGGTTATGAGAGTGAAGGAATAGGGAGTGCACTTGTGTCTGCGCAAATGTTTGTGCACTATAATATGTCCTGCGCAATTGGCTGATCTCCTTAAATGAGAACAGCCGCCGTAGCCGATAATCGGCTAGGAGGACATCATTTATATTAAAAACAACCATAAAGAAATAAAATAAAACAACAAAAATACATGAACAACCTTTTTTTGCAAATACACACAAAACACAAAATATACCAGAATACATTCAAGCTCAAAAGTATTTACTACAAACAGATAACAAATCTAGTACAAATTTTGATAGTACATGTTTTGTTTTTGACAGGTAACTTTCGTAAATCTGTTAGGAAGGGATCGGAATGAAGAAGTTGATGGTTCAACTTTGTCAGCATTCTGAGATACATGTAACTCAATTCGCTCTACATCAATATTTTCAACTGCATTCAGCCAATCTGAATATTTATCTATAAACTTAGATCTCCTACGATTTGATTTTGCCCAATAATGAGAAATTCGTTTACATACATTCATAATTTTATTAGTTAAAGTCTCTAGTTTGATATTTTCGATGTCATCCGAAAGGCACGATGTTTCTGTCAAAGTATTCAGGACATGTTGCATTTTTCATTTGGACTACCCTCTTTAGAGTGCCAGATGTCAAAAATAGTCGTCCTCGAAACAGAACATTTGAAAACTTTACCTCAAAACAACATGAAAGCTGAACTTAAAATATAAAGTTTTTTCTTTACTATGGACATGCATACTTTGACACTCCTTTAACCCAAGAAGGGGCAGAAAGATGCAGATGAAACTTATATGGTTTTATAAGAACATCCTCTTCATTCGAAAAACATTTGCCTCAAGTGCAGCACTGAGCAGCAAAAAGTTATAAGTCCAAATGAAATCAAAGTATACCAAACAAATCTACAAAAACGCGACCTTCAATAAAAAAATAAAATAAAATATTAAACGCATTAAAAAAAATTAAAAAGTAGTTGATAATAGAAGTACATACCTTGGTCTTGGACCTCCATACTATCACCATACGTAAACACTTGATTTGGAAGAGTGACACTCAAAAACAAAGTGTTAAGTTTTGATGACTCACACGTTGCGATAATTAGACTCGAGATGCGCTAACTTCCGATGCACAAAAGTGAATAATAATTTGACCTTATGACACAGGTATTTAGAGTTTTCGAAAGCTTCTTTACTTGTTAATCACTTAGTAAGTAGATCTAATGGGGATAAGCCAATGACATTTTTCGATTTATGGCCTTAGAGTGAATCACTGTGCGTGCGCACAGATACGATCTAATCGCGCGATCGAGAAGCAACTCATTGTCGCTGTCGCGAGAGTGCGCGTGTCCAAACATTGTCCCCTGTGGGACACCGGTTGTGGCTCCATTTTGTGAATGCTAACTGAAATTGCTTTGATGAGTGACAATTTGGTTATGTATTGTGTGTTGATGGATGGATTTCTGTGTTGTAATCTGGCTATGTAGCGTCGGAATTGCGATTTTTGTACATATCGGCTGATTCACAAAGTTTGCTTAATTGAGTTGAGTAAAATCTAAATCGTTTGTTTAGGCGAAATACTTTTGAAAAGAAGGCCAATTCAGTTATTCGAAAATATTAATGAAAAAAGAAAATTGATTGTTGCAAGAAAGTTGATTTGAATCTTAGCGGATTAAAATGCTGCAGGGCATGGTATTTAACATGCAATGACAGTTTTATTATTGTATACCGCCTCAAAAACCAAAGAATTACTAAATAATTACGGATTTACATTAATGGTCTTACAGTTGTCATTGAGAAAATCGCGCCCGCATTCATTGTTAAGATATTATCTCGACTAAATGAAATCCAATTAATCGATGATTTATAAGTTCTACAAAGTAGCAAACTGTGTTGGAATGCTAAATATTTTTAATGATATCATGACTATTTTGATCCTTAGAATTTACTGTCCAATAAACCTGTCTGACCTATCAAGAATGGTCAATTGCACATTCAATCAATTCTTCTGTTGCATCCGGTAATGCGACTGAATAGACCTATTCTTAAGAATATCAACCAGCTAAATTCAAGCTAGCAACAATATTGTACAACTCTACCAAGAGATCTATACATGCAAATCAAAGAACAAAGGAGATTTAGGGCAGTGTAACACGATCCTCTCTATATTGTTGGCGCATGTGACGCAACGTATCTGTCGCACGCGCAGCCAAGATGGCGGCGTGATCGAGGGCCGACAGCCGTGGCGAAAGGATGCGCTCGCGCCGTGAAATCGCTCGTTACGGCTCTTGTGTTAAAACTTATACAACCCAGTGTACTACACCAAATTATTTGATTAAAACTCGAAATTGGACCAACTGTATCGATCGTGGAATGTTAATTCAGAATTTTAGAATTTCAAATCATTGAATTCACATTCCGATAGTGACGGGGTTAGAGGTGTCTCGTAAAGCAATGGACAGATTCTGTGATAAACATCTATCGTTGGGTCGTGCTTGTTAGTGAGACGAAAAAACTTTACTGCTCGATATTGATATTTGTAACGGAACTGAAATTGAATTTAGATTTATTCGCGTGAACACTATTAGTATTACAAATAACCACGCACAAGAATAAATTGCTTTATAAAAAACTGCTGTAACTGGCCAGCTCGAGTTTAATTGTAATGAAAGAGAGATCAACAAAGCTTCCACAAAACTAACCCGATTCCCAAAGACGTCCAGATCAGCCCTACAGATTGAGTCTGAAATATGAAACGCACGTAAACGTTCTTTGCCAACAGAACAACAGTTACCCAATCGAAAGCTTACACTAACTCAATCCATTCCCAGAACACAAGTAACCTTTACTTTAGTCCTTATCCTGTTTGATAGTATCTGAGACCAGACGCCCTATATAAGAGCATACACTGGCAAATGTTCATAGGACTCAGACAGGCTATACCGTTACGCGAGGTAATCTATAAATCCCAACTTGACAAAATAATAGGCTAGTCGATAGTTCCTCGCTATTAACGCCCCGCAAGATATATTGAATCTACTCTTCTCAATCAGATACCTTAATAGAGGCTGCTGCTTCGTAATAGAAAGTAAACTACCTTAATGTTTCTGTAGCGGTCGGTTAAAATCGCTGTCACACAAATCTTAGGACACTTGTAATATAGTGTAATTGCTAGCCGGGATTGAGTTGGATTGTGTTTCGAGTAGGAGATAATTACTGTGAATATAACGTAGATCAACAATCAGTCTGTTGTTAGATGTAATTGTGGTAATAACCTTTCAGCAATATTTCTTGTTTATGGGGTAAGCTTATTTTCAATAGGTAGTTTATAAATTGCAAATGTGAGCATCAAAAGTTTTAGACCTTAAAGCCATGATTGTGTTCTTTTCACTATCGTTAGATAGTTCGTGTGTACTGAATTGAATATAGGTACTATTTTCTGATGTAACGTACCATTTCTCATTCCCCTGCGTTGATTTTACTACTCATATCATTATTTTACGACGTACAAGTCACTACAAATTTTATATTCTCTAAATAATTAACTGCGTCCCAATGTCTTCGAGCAATTCAAACGTTACGACCTACATATATTGCTTTAAGATTGAATGTAAAACACATGTCGAGTAGACACTCATAACTTGGACATTTACAGCCAAGTAACAGTCATTATTTATAGATGAAATATTTATATCTCCATCGTTTATTTTGTCAATATATTCGTTTTCATCATTTACTTGCAATTGACTGCATAGCATTCGATAAATTTATACTTCATATGCAAATAAGTGAACTTTTGTATTTATAAGCTATAAAATTCATTCAGTCGCGTGAGACTTAAATTATATGGCCTAGCTAGTGTATAAATTAATCTGAATCAAATATACTCAGCGATATTTTTCTCCAGCCGCAAGTATCTACGTTGACATAATTTTAGTGTGGAGACGGATTTAGTTGATGACTTAAATTCTGATGACAAGACGCACCATGAGTCATTGAAACCGTCAAATCATGATGTCCCATAACAGCCTGCTCAGTATGGTAAACTGTCGATATTCCCACATTGAAGTCCAGAGCAAGAAGTATTTATTACCAGCTGATGTAATACAAGCATGTGAGATGTTGTGCGTTGTACCGGGCTGGTGTCTACATGTGGAATGGACGTCTACATCAATGACACGAGACACGGAATCAAAAGCTGTACTTGAGCCTAAAGGGATGTCCATAGTAGCTTAGGTACTCAGGTGTATTATTGAAGCTGACTTATATATCCTCAGTTTTTGTTGCTGCTCCAGTAGTAAAATTTATTCTATTGTATTTTTCCAAAAAAGCCTTACCAACTTGAAACTAACCAATTTTCTTATTCGTCAATTCAAAAATATTGTGAATCCTCTCGATCTATCCAATATTACATTACATATTCTTTCTTCTAAAGATTTAAAAGAAAGAATTTCTTAATTCATAATTAAAATTGTGTAGCATTGCTTGAACAACAACTATCTCAATGGTTACAAAGGCTATACTCGTTTGCTTTTTACTTAGACAACAGATACATATGTAATATTTGTAGTTCACGTACAGCAGTGGATTCTGGTCATCAACAGTTCATTGTAAACAAACCTTAATGTAGTACAACGCTCGGAAATGTGAATGTCAAGGTACGCTATGTGAGACAAATCTGTGTATTTGAGTGCGGAAATCGATTCTATATGTTCCAACATGTTGATATTGCATGAATTCTTAGTACGACAAATTGTTATGTTCGACTCTATTCAGAGTTTAATGGAAATGTGTATTCGATCTTGAGCATTGTGTATAAGTACATAGTCCTATACAATACATCTATATCTGCTTCTAGGAACAAGGAAACATGGACAATAACAGATACAAAAAAGGTATAAGATAATTTGGAGTGTCGATTCACAAATACGTGTGTCAAACAGGCTACATTTCATCAAAAGGATTTAATTGATGCCTTTCATATAACAAAATATAAATAACATCTATATGTATAATCACAGCCTACGGATGTAGTCTGAATTTCACATACATTTGCATTTTGATGGTCCTACAAATCATTTGAATCTCACACAGTCCCCTAGGCAAGCTCAATGACAAGCTTTAAAAGCGATATTGTAAATTTTAACTATCTTCCTCGTTAAGTCATCTTCTCCTGATCAGTGTACCTAGCATTGGTGATTACATCATCGTGGATCGCAATCACACCATTGTACAAGTATATTTATGAGATGATCCCCCCAGACTTATGAGCTTGAACTATTGTTATGGCGCTTTAGATCGATGAGCCGAGGAATTTATTAATATATCTGAAAGGGTTTGATGTTGATGGGAAATGTTAATGTAAGTGAGAGGTTTAATGATAGATTTAAGGATGAATTTAAAATATTGGCGAGATTTAAGACCAGGCACAGGCAAAGTTGTTTTGAAGAGCATTTAGTTGTCATTGTTCCAAGATTTTCATTGTCTGTAGTTGTGTTAAGTTCTATCTGGATTTTTTGTGCTATTGTGATGTTATGATTGTCTAATAACACCTTTAGACTACACCAATTGTGTAAATGATTAAGGTAAAGTGCGAATCGTGCATCATTTGGCACGCTCGTATTTATTTATGCCACCGGTTAGTGAGCGGTTTGACTCAATTTACTGCTTAATCTGATTCGCAAAGGATGATACTCTGTGATATATGGTTTTGGTTACACAATTTTATGGCTACGGTATGGTACTCGGTTTTCAATTGTTAGTAACAGGTGTGCGGTTTCGAAATTCTTGGTAAAGTTTGAACGCGGAATTTAGATTTATCTGCTTAGTGTCCGAAATGGCGAAATTGAAAAACTTTAGTTTGTTGAACTGTTTTCGGTTGTAAGGTGCACGAAAGATTTACGGCACTCGGTGATACTCTCGTTAATTTTGTTTTGCTAGCTGTGAAGCTACCTGAATAACTCTAAGTACTTATTACAGCAGGGTCTTCTAACGAGATAGCTTGTTGTTAACAAATACGAAAATAGCCAAAACCCACCTAGTTATTGCAGCACATTGGCCATACAATCATAACAACGAACAAGAACACAAAAATACAAGACACTATTCAAACAGAACAGCATTAACAATTTGCTTAGCATTGCTCAACTGTATAACTCAATACCAGCGACAACGTAGCATCGTTTGACAGCGCACTTGTGGATTTCGGCTCGCTAGCTCTCATTTGCGATGTGAATTTACGAGGTAATGCCTTGGCAGGCGGGATAGAGTCGTCAGTCCCATGTAGTGCAACGCTAGGCAATAAATTAGCTCTCCAAGAGGTGTGTTCCCACGAACGCTGAACCGTATCAAGATGGTGGTGCGAGCAACAGCGACGCTCGAAGTCCGCGAAACGGGGACACGGGCGAAATGCTTTATTTTCGCCCGCGATTTATTTTCTCTATGTGACATTTTGTTACGTTTTGTAAGCTGTCACTCGCTCACACTTGTACATTGTTTCAATTTATGCTGCGGTTTCAGTGTTTGTTCGCATTATTGAAACATTTTTCAACTGCAGTTAGCTGCTGTTAAGATATGAAAAGGACATTATTTAAGTCTCTAATCTGGATCTATCTATGAGATATAGGAAATCGTGTAAAATAATTTAAAAAACCAAAATGAATTATTTTAAATCCTGTTTAAAAATGAGGTTCCAGTAAACGGACCCAGAAGAATTAAAATCCTATCTAAAACAATTAACCCTAACATTCCAACAACAACCTCACACGAACACCATTCACCTTGGTCTTATTGAAATTAATTAATTGAATAAATATGATTAAGCACCACATCCGTAATTGTGATCGATCGTGTGTCCGCGGTCCAAACAATGGTATTCGTGGGTTCAACCGGATAGAAATTACACAGTCGCTATTAATATCCTTGTATCACGATTATTCACGATATGAAAGTGGTTGGATTGAGTGACAGACATTTGTAGGGAGCTGACATCTGTGGGCGTGAGATGTTGTATAAGCGGGTGTTGAAATGTGCTACCACTCTTTTAAGTTCATTTGGGCGGTGATAATGTCCGCCTTCTTTACTTTCAAGAATTTCATAGGCTGAAACTTCAAATCTTTATATGGCCAAATGTAACCTCAAACATGCTGAGTTTCGTTCACAAGTCTACCGCTGAAGATTGGTGAACCAAACGAGTGCATTTGAGGATTAAATGGAAAATTTACAGTAATTGATTTTACAGCAATAGCTTTGATTAATCCAGGTTTTTAATGGTCTTCTAATTCTACCTATATTAAATCTTTCGAAAAAAGTTTTTGTGTTCTATTCCCCCGCACAAAACATCGAAACTTCCATTTCAAAAATTTTGTCGAACATCCCGATTTCCACACAGCCTGATCAGCTTTCTAACCAGGACCACTATAAGAAACTGTCCCATTGTTGCACTAAGTCAAAGTTAAGCCACTTCTCATAGCGAGCCAAAAGTTGCGGGACCGTCGCTCGTGACCTGACCTGACCCCGATCTAGTAACCGCTTCGTACCCATTGTCTCTTCGGCAAGGGGGTGGTGTAATTTATAAACTTATTTAGTAGGTTCCTAGATAAATTAGTTTTGGAAATTAATATTGGCTCTGTGTTATGATCCCAAGTTAAATTAAGTGTTTTCAGCTTATTGTAGTTGAAAGCTGAAGTACCTATCATAGTTGCTGTTGAAGCTAGTTAAGATCTTGTCTGATAGCTACTTGAAAGATGACTTAAGTATTGCAGTTTCCTTGACTTCTGTGAAATATCAGTAATCATATTTACTTATGTCGAAAATACAACAAAAAATTTAATTGCATTGTAAGTCTCGAATAGTTACAAGTATTTGGTAAAATGAAATCGATGTTAAGTTTCCATTTTCTATAACACATAATTTCGTCACAACGAAATGGCTTTACCCTATTCCGTAATATTAAGAGGCTTTAAAATTTTAACGACTTTATCTAAAACAGTTTACTGAAAAGCAGTTTAATGGAAAGTTAACTAGCAATTAATAAACTATTACGAACGGCGTGGGTGTTAGGAATGTAGAATAGAATAAAGTTGTGTAAAAGATAACATTTTACAACTTGAGAAAATGTTATGAAAATCAAATCTTATTTCTAACTGCTCTCTAAATGAGCTTTAAATATTTTATAGTTATGATTATTGCCTACTCACCTATATTTCTATGACTACATACCTAACCCATAATTCTGTATTAGGTATGAGCGACTGATGGTTATTCCAGGCTTGAGTGTTTACGCGTTCCATATTTTATTTTCATAAATATGTATGAATTTATCATTCCCCTGTAAGTTTGTCTCGATCATGAATGTCCAGAATAACTGAACCATCAACAACAATTCTTTCAGTTTTGTTCACTGCTAAATCTCTTAGCTGACTGTTAGTCTGTTCGAATGTTGATCTCAGGTCTTTTTAAAAGCTTTTATATATTATCAATATGTACTTTCACCTTCACTTTATCCAAATTTGAATCTTTCGTACCTCTTATGACTTGCCGCCCAATAGTCATCACTTGGCTTTGCTATCAGTAATTGAAATGTGTCTCTTCGACAGTTCGATCACGCATACTGTTGCTCAAGTATAAAGAAATTATATCACTGATGAAATTATGACACCTACAGTCGAAATTATTAATCAAACAAATATTTAAAATATATTCCATTTTAAGATAAAATGCCAGTTAAAACTTAGCAACTCGGAAGTTTTAACTTTTTGCGCATTTGTTCATTGTCAAGAAGCTTTGCTTGTTCAAAGTTGGTGACTTTAATGCTCCCAAAAATATCAATAAGACTACAGTGCATGCTTGAAATATCAAATGGCTTACTTCACACTTGCAAAGTTATTTGTCGCTTAGTGTATTCTCAGCTATTTCTCAAGAAAACTCAACAGCAGACCACCCCAAATCAAAATTCCATCGGCAAACAAAAATCAATTAAAATTATTGCAACAAATGCTATTGTTTCAAATCATTACCATTACATGGTTCCAATTACATTGATATGAAACAAAAGATTGCTCAAGTAACTAACTGATCTCATTTGGGCGCCTTTGTTTGACCCGGTCATTATATCTATGGACCCGGTCAGATTAATGATCGCCATGAGACAGAATATCGATGCAGTCGATTGGTATCGAATGCTGTATTGGTATCGGTATCCGTAGTACTATTGGTATTGTCGTTGGTTTTTGTATCTATGTGACTGGGCTATAGATGCAATTATGGTTATTATTTTCCATTGTCCAGTTTTCTGAGTAAATTGAAAAAATGTGCTTTGTGTTTTGAATATTCGAAATTCGTCTAAATAACCCTCTTCCTGCTTTTTCTTTTCTTTCCTTAAACCTGTGTATAAAATTCCCCGAAAATTGCATTTCAAAGATGCATTATAAATTACTTTTCACCAGAAATACAATAAAATAAAGCAACAATTTATAACGCTATCAATTCAATTCATTTTAGACCAGATATTTGACAAAAAGCCAAACAACAATACTTTAGATTCGACCCCTTTTATGCGTTAAACAACAATGAACGACCCAGGTTAATAAAGTCATAACCGCCGCGGTCTGTCAACGATACAAAAAAAACATTGTAAAGCCGTTCTAGGAAGTCAATTGGCCTTATCAAAATAAGACTTTCCAAAAAGAATGTTTCGCACAAAAATAACAAACAATAGACGAACTTTTAATACAAAAACGTAATACTGGAATGATGGTCGTGATTGCACGGTTATCAAAACAAAAGCATTGGTTGGAGATTTCATGGGATTTGAGGGAATGTTAGGGCTTTTTATGGAGTCTCTGAGAGAGGGTAACTGTAGAGGCTCATTGAAGAGTCGGAGGGGGGGGAGCGTGGCCGCTGGACCGCGTCGGGTCACGCCGCAGCTGACGACCGACGACCTGTCTGTTTCCATTGATTTTGACCTGTAGAAATCTAGAATTTCATTTTAAAATATCCCCATTAATTACAATACGTATAAGTTACATTAGGTAATTAATAATCTCGAAGTATATACGGAATCGATAAGATGAAACGCAGATATTAATATTCACCGTCTACCTATACACGGTAAAGATATGAAATGTATGACCAAAGCGCCACCTGGTGGATTTTTTCGGAACAACTTTCCTTGTTACAAAAGATTGAAAAAACAAAACAAATTACCAGGAATATGACAAAAACAAAATTAGAACTACAATCTTCAACATTATTTATTTTAGCACTACAAAAATCGAATGTAAGTAAACGAAACTTATCCTTTTATCGGAATCGGACGTCAATGGACAACGGGCCGGCCAACCGACCTCCGACACGGAAGGCAAAGCGTCACGACCCGACAAAAAATCGTCACAATGAGGTCGTGACCGACACCGTCCCATTCACGACGCTCTGAGAAATGTCTACGTGCAACTATTTTCGCAGCCGAAATGCATTCGATGCGCTTAGCAATGGGCCTTTGTCATTGCCGACTATAATTAGAAAAAGTCTAATATTTTTTTATATAATGATCTAATTCTTGAAATTTTTTAATACATGGTAAAAGTTAAAACAAAGCTCATACATTATGTATATCAAAGGACCAACATATCATCACCTCACGCATCACTATCAACAACAACTACTCCATGTTTTATATTAAAATCTATTCCAAATTTAGTACAAATAATATTTTTTTCCTTGTAAGAAATATTTTTTATACACTAAACATATCTTACATTCAAATTATTTCATAAAATATTTTAAGTTTGCAAACTCGTACCCGAAAAAGTTTACACCTCACCTCGATAGATGGCGTTGGGATCGAGTTAGATCGCGCTATGGTTTCGTTACAACGATTTGGTTGGGTCGGGCGCGAACTACTCTCAAGTTAACTTTGCGCAGAGGCAATATCGTAACCAATGAGGTTAATCCGAGGTGCGATTATTGCTAGTTGAAAACTTTACCAATACCCCGCCGTGTGGACGTGAAATACCGTCCGCGATGGCAATTTTTGAGCGGCCGTAATTGGCCTGAGAATTTCTTGAAAACTTCTAGCTGGCGACAGTAGCGACATCTGCAGGCCATTTGCTAAAACTAGTACCTATTTTTTTATACGGTTAAAAGTAGAGATTAAGATCAGTTTATCCTAATAAATAAATTTAGCTTTCCAATCTCCAATAATTATTCAGGCCGAGATAAAATAAAATCCAAATCAGTAAACATACTTTGCTGAAGGAATTAAATACATAATTATATATTTAAAAGACAAGTTATTCAATAAAATCTTCGGCAGATAAATTCAGACTTAACATGATTTTTGTAGGCTATCATTAACCTGTACATTTGACACATGAATGACTTATTAATCAAGCGGATTGCTTGTAATATAATATTGCGCAGGGCCGGTATTAGGCATCATTTATCTGCCTGTCTGAGTAAACTGCACACGGTTTTACTAACATGTTGAAATTGTATCCATTAAAATAGGTTATATTGTTGTTATAGTTGTTTTTGTATGTAATGTTTTGATTCCCTACAGATGATAACATGTTTTTTTGGTTAGACCCTACGCTCAGTTTTCATTACATTCTTCAATTTTAATGAATGAATCCATTAAGGGATGTGTATGATTTTAAAAGGAGCTGTCTGCACTTGTTGTCCGCTGTGCTAAACGTTGTCTATTTTAGTTTTTAGTGCTGGAGTACAAAAATGGTATCTAAGGTATTTATTTATGTAGATCGCAGATGCTTTTGATAAGTGCAGATACCTACAGTAGAAAAAAAATGGGATCCTGACGAAAGGTCGTTGTATAACAATACATGCTGAAAGCTATGAAAAGCAGAATATAAAACAAAAAAGTCAAAGAAGAAATCTAATTTGCCATTAACAACATGATGACTGACAGCATCTTCTTTTGAATTCGAGTATCTAATTGATCACAAAAAGGGCGTCTTGTATATTAATATTCCCTTTAATCATACTTGAAACATAATCCGGCCTTTTAAAACAAATGACCGTCACTAAAAGGATTTTAAATTGATACAAACATTCGGCCGGATTACGTTTCGATCCAGATTTTATACTCATGATTTGACATTCATACTCGGTGAAAGCGCTCGCTTATTACCAATCGATTCAAGCGATAATCGATCGTTCGGTTCGCATAATCGCATTAGCATCACGGGGGGTCCCGCTGTACGCGTGCCATTGCACCGCTTATAGTGTTAAAATTACGTACTGAACTTACTAACCCGAAATTGAGTTATGCAACAGATTCCTTATCTACATAGTTCAGGCTTTCAGTTCAAGGCTCAACTGCCAGGTTTTACTCTACATTACACTAATTAGCTTCAAACTTCTCATGTACAAAGTGACAGCTTATTTGTTATTCAAAGGAAATATTGGGCAATGTTTTGTCTGCTCATTGCATTGCAAAACATGGAATCAATCAAAGCTGTACTTATCGAAATTAAAGGACGTTTCAGCCACGATCTCTGTGAGACTCGGCTGAGCGTTTAACATCTAAGTATAATATTAATTGCGGATCCTTGCGTACTTTCGTCATTTGGGTCTCAAACTTATAATTTTATTTGGAATATTTATGTGGGTCCAAATGTAGCGTAATGTTGTGAGTCATTATGGGCAAGTGATTTAGGTGGCTGAGTGGTGTGATAAAATATGTGACGGCTTGGAGTCGGCCGGCCGGTGGCGTGCGAGGAATGTCAGCCGGGAGCCGCTGTGTTGACGCGGTGACAATAATCAGATGCAATGGAACCGTGAAATTGTTGTAGACCGCACGGGCTTATTTTGGACCGTTTATAATAACAATTTAATGAAGTACCTAAAAGAGGAAGAAGATTTACGAATGATTGAAACTAGAAGATAGTGTTTCGTAGTCTTTTTATATTTGAACGTTGTTAAAAATTGAGGTGCCAGTAGCAGATGGGAGACTATACTTTAATGTAGATAATACAGATATGTACGACGTACGATAAGCAGTTGGCGAAACAGGACCTAAATTAAAGTTCTTAGGTCAAATCAAAGCGAAATCTTGGCCGTCAACTATATCAATTGCTCATACATATTCAGGATCCCTCAAAAGCCATACAAATATAAATCTCAGCGTATGATAGCGCGGGCGGTATCTGGCGTGATTCATACGCTCTCATTACTGACAGATGGCAGCGTAATAGCTCGATTGATTTACGATACCGCTCGATTTAATCGTTGCGTAATCGAGTATCGAATGTATCGATACTCTTGACGCGCCGATTGTATCGTCCTTTTATCGAATAAAACACGCGTCTTGCTGTTGGGTTATTGAGTGATGATGGTTTTGAGTTGCCGTTTGCGTGTTTGCTTGCAGATATTTAAATGTGTATGTGTATTTAAATTCTTGATCATGTATTATTTTGTACAGATGTCGAATAGCCGCCTCATTGCTTCATTCAATGTTCTCTTTCATTGTGTCTCCAGTCATTCAAGATGGATCAGTATTCACCTTTTCTTTTGGCTTCTCTCAAACTTCATCTGTTCTTTCCTTTTTACAGCCGTGTTTAGCATCTTCAAATACTACATTATCTTTCCTCTTCATAAACTCACTACTTCATACATCAACTACAACAGCTTTCAAATCGTCAACATGCAAGTACGATCTGTGTACCACCTCGTCGTAGTAATTTGTAACAAAGTGTGAAGACATCGAACGAGTCGGCGCGGGCGCAGGTGGCGATTGCGTGAGTCCTATCAGCTACACGGGTTACCGACGCTTTTTACCGTATCTACGACATGCGACAAGCCGTATTTGTTGCCTCACTATCAAATCCTACACGCACAATATAATGTGGAAGTGTTTAATTGGTGTAATTATGGTCAGAAGGAAATTATTTCAGTAAATACTCATCAAAATTGACATACATTTGGTAATTTTCAGCTGCTACTGGCACATCTATGGTGATTTTTGTTATATCAAAACACAGTTGCATTTCATTCCTAACTCCATCCTAACTCCAAAACTTAGAAAACTCTTTTAGTCCTTGACTTCTTGACATTCAGCTATTCAAAAATTAGGATTTCTGTCAGCCAAAGTCTACACCCTACATTTTATACGGCTAACTGCTTCAATGGTCCTGCTCATCACCTCCTGTCTACCTTCATCTCTCATATCAAAACCAACTCGTTTTTCCCTATCATTCCAATAATCCTTCCATCGTTTTATTACTCATTCCACCTTCCCCGACGGACGTCTAAATCCGGCGTCAGTCCGTTTGTCACCGCGGCGACGGCTAACATGCCCAGCCGATAACACTTGTATATTGTAACCGTTTTGGCAACTCGCTGACGTTATATCGATGTTTCTTTTACGGGACGAATCATTTGCATATCGAATTTCTGGGTATTTTGTTCTCGTTCTTTTGTTTTTTTTTTTTTTTTAAGTGAGTAAGGTCTGTAGTAAAATGTCTCGAAGATTTGGTAGGAGGAAAGAATGTGGGATCTGTTTTCTGAGCTATCTTATGTATGAGGACAGAAAATATTTTGCTATCAGAATTGGCATAATAATACCCACTTACGCAACTATAAATCCCGTCATTACTCACTTCTACAGCTCTAGTTTTTGTTTTATTTATAGTAGTAGCGTCTGTTAAGTAGGAGTTTTCAATAAATTGCTTTTAAAACCGTTAGGTACTCTCGCAAATAATAAATCTATTACAGTTCAAACACATTGGCGTAAGGTCTTCGACACGAGAGCCACATTCGGCACGGGCCAACCGGCCGGTAATTATTTTAAGTGTCAATAAATAATAAAGTCGGCCGCGCGCCGTTGAGTGCCCGTCCATCTCTCTTATCTCAATTCTTAATGCGCCTCTTTGCTCGTTATTCTTTTTTCAAAACCTTTTTATTTCCTTTTTCGTTTATGTCATCCAGTGGAGAGGTTAAATTCTGTGTTGACAGCATGAAGGTTTTATGTTTTAATCTGGGCTTTATGGGCGTTTAATCGCTCGTGTTAGAAAGAGTACGTCGTCGTTTATTTCTTGTTACAAAAGCTTATCTATTTTATGTTCGCTGATGGAGGTAAAACCAAATATGTGTTATTGTATTTTAATATATTCAAAGTAAGGCATAGCTGTTAAGTTAACTGTTGAGTAATAAAACGTAGGTAAGATATGGTTGACTAAAATTAACAATGCGATCTAAATAAAGTTGATATAATAAATCAAAATGTAACAAGTGGACATGGTTTTGTTGTGTTTGGGAACACAGCGGTCCATCGATCACGGCGCGTTCCACTCTGGATTTATGTTACGTAATTGCGGTGCGTGCGCGCAGCTTATGCGCACAACGAGCGATGCCTTCGACATTATGTTGTTTTTCAACGGTTAATGTCTTGATATCTCTGTTAATGTGGCAGCGAAGTGCAAGTTTATTATTATTCGCATTGAATAATTCCTTAACACTTTCAATAAGTTTAATGCAAATGTCACCAAGTGTAAACATGAGGCTGCCTATCAAATGAAGTGTCAGCGTTTTGAATAGTAATGCTTCGAGTAATGGATGATATTTATTCAGTCGTCTGTAGTGTTGGGTTTTGAAGTAAATACACGCAAGTTTGTGAAGAGGTCACAATACGAAGTTCAGTTGCGGTTAGAGACACTCGCTGGGTTAAATTAGCGTAATCTTCGCCACAACTCTGTCAAGGTTTCCAATTATAAGTTTATACACTTACGTGGTCATTACAGCGATTGAGCTCTAGACTTTAAGCTAATATTTGTGTGGATGTATTAATGTACTACATTGTTGGTTCAATAGGCGCCTGCGCTTCTGCGCTATTGATGATATTGACTTTTATCCCTAAGTTTTATAATAAAGATTTTAATAAGTCCACCTTTTTATACCCTGTTATGTAGGTATAATCATCATGAGATGTAACCCAGTTAAGTATAATGGGCTCACCAAAGTATTCCATTGAATTTGGTGTACAGTCCCTTCTCCGGCCAAAGCTCTGCTAAAACCACTGGCATTTTGAGGAAAAAAAACCGAATTGGTGTACCTATTGCATAAACTCTAAGCCTACCTTTATACTTCAGTTTCAGGGTTCTCAAAGTGGAAACTTCTAACATTCATCACAGATCCAGATCTTATACCTAATCTACAAAATACAGTTGCGCAATCGTCTCTATCATCACAATCCTTATAAATAACATTAGTTTGTACAGCGGCAGTACAAAGCTCGCGTTTGGTAATCTCGCTAATGAGAGGGGACATCTCTGGCGCGACTCACTCTGTGATTAGACGCCGGGTGGCGCCACCGCGAGCGCCTTGTCATTTCACCAGGTACCAAAGCTGCGTAGACGGGCTTCTAAAGATTTAGGATTTTATAGGAAATGTGATGAGAAAATGTAAACAAATACTAATGTACTTACCTATACTCTAAGTTATATTAGATAAAGCAAATTATAAGAAGTTGGTAAGTAGGTAAGTACATAAAGCCCTCCCCGTAACGCCCTCAAAGGCTGTTAAGCTGTTCCTAGTAAATACTCCGTTGGTGCTTCGAATGAATTTAATTGGTTCGATTTAAGGGGTATGCAGTCCATTTTCACTATTAACTTTGATGAGTCAAAAATTGAACACTTTTTTACACATTTTGTGATTCCGGAATTTCTCCAAATGGCCTTGTTTTTTTTTTATCCTCAGGTTCATTCACGTCAGTATCAATTGTCAATGTCAATATCAATCTTTTTTACTTTCAAACACTTTGTAAATGTCGTGCGACTAAGTCGTTGGTGTGCGTAGTCCTTATTACGAAAGGGCGTTTTTCGGTGGGCATTGTCGGTGTCGCTAAATCTAAACGCGACTGCATCTAAATCCGGCTCCCTATAATCCTTTTGTTTTGTATTTTCACTTGATATTTACTGTTACAACAGTTGCGATAGTCTGTTCGTGTATTACAATGTAAGGCACGAGGTGGGTAGGGTACGTAGTGATAGGTATTGAAAGTTACAGATTGATATCTACTACGTATCTAGGACAGGGCTTCCTCTTTTCATCTCTCTTAAAATTGCAAAGGAATAGAAATGAAAACCGAAAACTCTTATTGCAACTAGATATGAAATCATCTTTCGTTACATTGAATCACATCAATCAAATTTTTTATTTGTGAGACCTCAAAATAATCGTTTACCATATAATTATTTGTACAAAAATAATATTTTCATTGAACTTTGTTGTATCCACGCTTATTACTGTCCTAGTTAGCCGTTGCACAATCTATTTGTAATTTAAATAATATTCTTACGCTATTAGCGGGTATTAAATCTAAACGTCTGTGAATCATCCGTATTAACATGGATCAAGATTGAAGCTTGCCCTCATCATTTGACTAATGACCCTGTTTATGTAAGTTTACATATTAATGTTATTATTACCTCATTCACACAAACCTACCGGCCTTACTTGGTCTAAACCTTACCACCTTAGAAGATTTCTCAGGCCCACAAGGTACGACATATGGTCATGTTTTTGTTATTGATCAGCCAGCGGATTTTGACTTTCCTTAGAAGATTGTTGTGTTGGTGTTCTCTTCTTTACCTTCGTAGACAAACTTAAAAATTCAGACTTTTTCGGCACCATCCACAGGCCTAGGCAATGGGCAACTCATCATCATATCAGCGAATTGCCTTCTACTTCTGAACCTAGGCTTCGCAAAACGAACGCCAACTATCCTGATCTTGGGCAGTCCACATCCATCCACTGCCCACCACCTACAAACAGTCAATTGTTTGACTAAAATAAATACAATCAGCTGCAAGTGATAGCTACGTTTGAAGGACGAGCTGCAACGAGCTTCAGCCGTGTCATCGATAATTATGCCCGCGCCCTGACCCCTTCGTGTACACTCGTGAACAGAGGTTCTGGTTTGTGATATTGTTATAGCCTTAGTTTAGTTTTTTTTTAGGTACCTTAACGGGTACACTCGTAAACGGAGGTTCTTACTATATAGTCTGTAATGTTTTAACACCTTATGTATGTATGTATTGGTTCGTTCGCTAGGTTTGACTTTAGGAGCTATAAAAAGCTTGCTAAATACGATACCAGATTACTGAATATCTTTGCCGTTTTTCTGGTTGCGAAGTCAAACTTCCAGAGATCCTCGAGATGCCATTATCCTACAGAAGGACACCTTCGTCCTCGTTGAGCGCAGTTTCCTACAATGGCCCATGAAAATCATATCTACTTCACATTTATTGTCTTCTTTTGAAATAAGATTAATTAAATATTGTTTGTCCCTAAGTCAATCCCCATATTATTCATTCATAACTGTATATCACATTAGTACCGGAGCATACTACCATCTCTCACGAAGTGGCAGGCGGGTAATAGCGCGCGAACACATGTCTGCGCTGTTAGCCGCTGATGACGAGGTGGCGTCATCCACCGTTTAGCGCAGCCCTACCTCACCTCTGACTTACTAGTTGAACTGTGACCAAGCGTTTAAGATGGACTAGGTTTTTGCTTAGAAATTGGAGGAGTGTCATATAGAGGAACCACAATGCATGGTACTGTTAATGAGACACATAGTCAATTAACTGTCTTTCTACAAAAAAAAAATGTTTTGCAATCTAGGCAGGCCTGATAAAAGCTACTAGGTACCTACTACCCAAGCATGAGTTCTAATATAGTTTTTTCAAACTTTTTTCATCACTCAGTCAGTTAGGCTTAAAACATAACATATCGTGAATGCTATTATGAAACCTGGTTAAAATTATATTGATTTCAAACCAATTACGTACTTACATGGATAGGCACGGTCCGTCACGCACGTCGAGCTCTAAGTTGCGAATCTTCACAGCCTTCAACTCACGCGCATCGGATGCGATGACGTCATCTACGTCTGACAAACCACTAATATCCATTAGAGATAGGCAGATGATGCGTAATTTAAGATTTTTGCGTTCATTAGGTAGGTAC
This sequence comes from Helicoverpa armigera, assembly GCF_030705265.1. Classification (NCBI taxonomy): domain Eukaryota; kingdom Metazoa; phylum Arthropoda; class Insecta; order Lepidoptera; family Noctuidae; genus Helicoverpa; species Helicoverpa armigera. The sequence goes on along the minus strand of NC_087142.1, from coordinate 6,160,554 downwards.
TTAGTTGAAATATTTTTTTGTGGTAGGTAATTTAAATTAAGTTGTTTTTTTGCCTTGGCTATTTCTGGATTTGTTGACGCAGATAATAACTTAGTCGGAATAATTATTTAAGTACCTACCTACATTAGTTGTATGGGTTTACGATTCTAAAGTAGTTGGGTATCGACAGATCAGAGTTCGAAATGACCATACCACTAATGCTAATCATACCGTGGGTATTTCATATGGTATAATTGAATTTCTTCGTTCCCCAGAGCTCAGTATCACCAGTGGAGGAGAAGCCTAGCAGTGAAACGAGCTACGTGGTGGGCACGTGGCCACAGAGCACGCCTGGCCACACCGGCTACCTCACCGTCGCCACGCTGCCGCCTCCATATGCACGCAGTAAGTATCATGTAGCTTAAGTATTGGTGTCTAAAGCAGCTTTCTCAAATAAGATCAGCCAGTTGTGGAGGACATAGCATTTGCGCAGACTCAGGTGCACTCCCTATTCCTTCACTCTCATAACCCGATGGAACGGTAATCCGACACGACCGGGGAGAGATCACTGTTGTGTTCATATTATAAGAATTTACTAAGTTATTTGTAATTTGCTTTAGGTAAAGTGAAGAAAACGAAAACGGAAAATGAAGAAGAAAATGGTGACAAAATGGCTGTTGATGAAAGTGTATAAAACTTGATTAATTAATTAATTATTTTTACTCAAAGTATTATTATTTTCTGTTCATCCAAAAGACATTTTACTTGCGCACTCGCTTTCCGAAGTGGCGATCTTATAACCTAGTGAGTAAAAGTCGATTTTTCTTACTGTTTTTAAGCAGCAAAACCTACATGTTTGAGCTACTGATGTGAAAAAACAATTCAGAAACACACGGGATATGGCTGATAAAGTAATAAAAAACCAACAAATACTGTTCATAGGTATACTTTATTGAACCAAAAGCTATAAATAGGTACAATGATTGGCAACTTAAAACTAAATAAATAAAGGTTATATATTCTTAAAATAAACGAGCTAAATATAATTGACTTGCGAAGACAGAAACTTAAAATCTAAAATATTTCGAAGCTAAAATAATATTAGTGTATAGTATAGGAACAAGTGAAATTAGAAATGTGTAGTAATGAAAAATGGAAGCATAAGGAGGATTCTTAATTTATTAAAATTTGGCATTTTGGATCTTTTTTCGCCACACACACAAAATAAATGGAATGGACACAAATTGTAGTTTATTATGAACAGATATATACTGCCATAGATAGGTTTTATTTTTTATGTAATAAATGTAAAAAATTATATTCAGAAAAAAAAAATATATTCAAAAAATCATTTACTAATCGCTCAACGCTTGTCTCCATTCCATCTACAAATGCAAATCTCTAGAAAATCATGATTTAAAACTGTATAAGGAACTATCACAGAACTGTTGTTTTCCATATAATTTCATTTCGTTATAAACGTTACTTTTTTTAATATACGAGTATTTTTTTATATAATTTTCTATATTTACTACGAATATTTTATTATAATCGTATTAGTTTTCAGTTTAGGAATTCTCCGCCCATTTTAATTCGTAAGTCTTATTATTATTTGCAAGTAATATTAATATAATAAAACATATGAATTTCATAGGAAATATTGCTACTATTTCCATAGATCATTAGATAACTTTTTTTACGAATAATAAGGTTTATAATATCTACGATACCGAGATAGCTACGCATCTCTATCTACTTCATAATAATATTATTGTTCTAGAAATTATTGAACTCCTATAATATTTAAAACTACTAATACGAGGAGTTTTAGTTAATCTGTTATGTTATCAGTTTAGATTGTAGAAAATGCTTTTAATAACTTAGTTATGGAATGGTTAATGTTATAGTCAGGTGTATTATCAAATTGTGCTTACTTCGTCCACGTTAATATTCTTAGGTGTTATGGGTTAAAATAAAATTACCATTTTATACAGATATGGAAAAAGTTATTAAGTTAGAGTTTTAGACGATGATAAAAGTTTAATATATCTGCAATAAAATGGTTTTGTCTCAAGGAAGCAACACTTTCCCTGAATTAGTCAGTAAATTAAAAACCGACACTTATATCTTTACAAAAACACGACTGGGCGTGTCTTGTACAAATAAAAATGCCCCTAACTTACGTAATTTCTGATTTTAAGGCGATTCACACTCACTACATGTTTCTCAAATAAATCTATATCATTCTGTTTTAGTATTTCGTGCAAACGCCATGTAACAACCAAATGGTTGCTACAAATTATTGTTTTATTGCGATTGCACATTATATAGCTTAACAATCATGGGTCATAAAATACGGTCACTTTTACTTAATCCGCACGAAATGTTCTCAAACTACACTCAATAAATAATGAGATCTGTTTTATATACCGCTCTATATCATTGATTCTTCTTCTTTCTGCCCTGTTCCCAAGTTATTTGGGGTCGGCGCAACATATATTTTTTTTCTTCCGTTTCTCCCTAACATGGATTATTACAGTTGATTAAAAGTTTTTGATATTTGAAGAATTCTTATAGCTTATTAGTAGATGCTTTATTTAATTCCTCAACTGTTTATCTATTAGTTTAAGACCCTAATATAAAGGATAGTTAAAGTACCTAACATGATATTAAAAATATTGATATTTCGACCACAATAATATTCCTGTGTACAAGTTTACCTAAAATCACTGAAGTCTGTTTTCAATTGTATGGTGGGTTTAGCTGGTTTAGCGTCGAACAGTGGTCGCTGCGACTGCGCAGATCGGCCGGAGCGAGCGCTCGCTTGGTTCGCTTTGAGAGCGTTTTCTAACTTGTTACGTAACTCGGATGACTGTTGCATCATTGTTTTGAATTCCTGGAAAAATAAGAAGGACAAAATTAATAACGTCAGTTGAAATAAATTACAAAAAATTAAGTAGACTAGGATGTTTTTAAACAAAAAGGTGAGTACACAGTCTATCAAAGTTAATTTCTTTAATTATATTTTTCATACTCCAATTACAATAGTATACTGAGGCTTAGTAATTACAAATCATGCTTTCCAAACACTCAGGATGGGATTTATGTTATTTACTTTACTTAATGAACTACATGAAATAAAAAAAAATATTCCTTGCATGTATATGATAAATGTTATATATAATATGATATAAATACCTGTGGATGCTTCGGTCCGACTTTAGTAAGCCAGTGTAACGCGAACTCGTGCAACGCTCGTACGTGCGGCGGAGCGCGTTGCAACTCCGCACCCTCGCGTAAGTACGATATCACTATCGGTACTAATAGCCACAGCATTTTGATACCTATACACATTGAAATAGGATTCATTATTATACGACGATTTTTGACTAATATTTTAAAAGTGCAGAACATGTAAGATGATGATGATGAGAATTAAAGTAAAGTGTGGGTTTTTTTTACCTTTGGGGCCCTCTTCTATAGCAGCATATAAAATAAAGTTTGGTATAAGTGTATTTTACAATGAGGCAGTGATTATTAGAACATAGTCATTGATCAGAAAGTTACTAAGAACACGGTATGATAGGCGTGGATTGAATAGATGACACGTGATCAATTGACAATTTTGCATTTGCTATCTTGCGTGAAGACAAACAATAAGCACAGCTACATTTTCTCCCGACATTTTAAGTTTATATTCGATACCTACAGTTTTTAATTGTTTATTTAGTTTTAGCATAAAAATCACACGCTCTATTCACACACGAATTTGACATCACTTGCATGGGCTTATATCAAAATGCTATTGATTATACCTCATTTGAAATCCTTCATAACCATAGCACCAGCTCAAAAAAAAACAAACTCACGTGCAGAATCCGGTGCAGCATTAACCAGCTCATCCAACGCCGCGAAAGCCGCAATCGCAGCTTTAGTATGGGACATGTCGGTAGGTCTGCGGGCGGCGGCCGCGCGAGCGATGACGCGGGCGGCCAGGCCTCGCGCCCACCACGACACGCATGACGCTGAGGCACTGCTCGACCACACCGAGCGGAGCACGGAGCAGCATGACGAGAACGTCTGCAGACAGGCAGGTCATGTTACAAGAATTGAACGGAGGACTGAACAACGTGAGGAGAAAGTCTGTTGGGAAAAGGTTTCTCATGGCAGAAGTCTACTTAAAAAAAGTCGTGGTGGCCTAATGGGCAAAGAACCAACCGCCCAAGTATGAGGGCGCGGGATTCCAAGTCAGGCAAGTACCAATACAAATTTTCTAAGTTTGTATGTACTTTCTAAGAATCTCTTAGACACCAATGACTGTGTTTCGGATGGCACGTCAAACTGTAGGTGTAGGTCCCGGCTGTCATTGAACAATTTGAACATCCTTGACAGTCGTTACGGTTAGTCAGAAGCCAGTAAGTCTGACACCGGGTTGCCTGGGTAACTGGGTTGAGGCGGGCAGATAGGGCAGTCGCCCCTTGTAAAGCGCTGGTACTCAGCTACATCCGGTTAGACTGGAAGCCGTACTCAACATAGTTGAGGAAAAGGCTCGGAGGATGATGATGGAAGATGTCTACTTCGTCTATGCGCTGGTCCGGCTCGTCTGTATGGAGGGAGGATGATATCGGCACTGTATATAAGTAACTACCTCGTTATCATTGGTCTCGAGGCACTGTCGGAAGTGGTTGATGCAGGGGTAGTGCAGCGGCGGCGCGGGCGCGGCTCGGTTCAGCACCACCGCCATGCCGCGGGCGCCTATCACTGGTTCTATGCGCTGGTCTGGCTCGTCTGTACGGAAAGAGATTTTAGTTATGTAAATATAAAAAAAAAAACACATGTACCATCGACCAATGATACGTACGACCCACTTAGCAAGTCGAATTTCGACCTTATTGCATTCGATTTTCTCTCCGAAAATTTGCTTAGGACGGGTCATAAATAAGGTGGATGGTTGATTGTACACAAATCTACACTTTACTCTAGCGCTGTAGTGTATGCTACAGACACTCACCACTCTTGACCCTCTCCACCAGCTTGGCGAGAGCACTCTGCAGCAGCTGAGCGTGCTGCGTGCGCGTGTGCTCGTGCACAGACACTCACCACTCTTGACCCTCTCCACCAGCTTGGCGAGAGCACTCTGCAGCAGCTGAGCGTGCTGCGTGCGCGTGTGCTCGTGCACAGACACTCACCACTCTTGACCCTCTCCACCAGCTTGGCGAGAGCACTCTGCAGCAGCTGAGCGTGCTGCGTGCGCGTGTGCTCGTGCACAGACACTCACCACTCTTGACCCTCTCCACCAGCTTGGCGAGAGCACTCTGCAGCAGCTGAGCGTGCTGCGTGCGCGTGTGCTCGTGCACAGACACTCACCACTCTTGACCCTCTCCACCAGCTTGGCGAGAGCACTCTGCAGCAGCTGAGCGTGCTGCGTGCGCGTGTGCTCGTGCACAGACACTCACCACTCTTGACCCTCTCCACCAGCTTGGCGAGAGCACTCTGCAGCAGCTGAGCGTGCTGCGTGCGCGTGTGCTCGTGCACAGACACTCACCACTCTTGACCCTCTCCACCAGCTTGGCGAGAGCACTCTGCAGCAGCTGAGCGTGCTGCGTGCGCGTGTGCTCGTGCACAGACACTCACCACTCTTGACCCTCTCCACCAGCTTGGCGAGAGCACTCTGCAGCAGCTGAGCGTGCTGCGTGCGCGTGTGCTCGTGCACAGACACTCACCACTCTTGACCCTCTCCACCAGCTTGGCGAGAGCACTCTGCAGCAGCTGAGCGTGCTGCGTGCGCGTGTGCTCGTGCACAGACACTCACCACTCTTGACCCTCTCCACCAGCTTGGCGAGAGCACTCTGCAGCAGCTGAGCGTGCTGCGTGCGCGTGTGCTCGTGCACAGACACTCACCACTCTTGACCCTCTCCACCAGCTTGGCGAGAGCACTCTGCAGCAGCTGAGCGTGCTGCGTGCGCGTGTGCTCGTGCACAGACACTCACCACTCTTGACCCTCTCCACCAGCTTGGCGAGAGCACTCTGCAGCAGCTGAGCGTGCTGCGTGCGCGTGTGCTCGTGCACGCGCACGGCGCGGCACTCGGCGGCTCGCTGCAGCAGCACCACGCCGGCCTCGGCGGCTGCACCCGAGCCTTTGCTCTCGCGGAGGATCTCCGTCGCTAGGTACAGGATGGTTGGTAGGATTGAGAGGGCTCCTGCAACAAAAAAGTATATATTAGACGTGGTGAAAATGAGCCATTGACCTTAGCGTTCCTGCACGCGCCGTCACCGCGCCGCCGCCGCGCGCGTTCCGTACGTTGGATTCAGTCCATTGCCGGCCGCTTAGCCACGTGCACGTGCGTAACGGCGCGGCGCGGTGACGGCACCGTGGCACGCTTATGCCGAAATAAATATAATCCTTATTTCACGATTGTCAACCTATTTAGTATATCGGGTGTGTCTTACCTAATCACATTAAATTAAATACGTTAATATACTGGTTAATATATGACGATTAGCACAAATAAAAAATAATATACGTAAAAATAAAAAATAAAACTGAATTTTTCAAACAAACGATGTTGTAAATTATGAAAACGAAAAATGACTCCTGTGGCTAAACCACTGAATGGATTAGGTTATTTTTTTTACAATTCGCCATAGAATTTAATGGTGATTAGGTACGACACACTCGATATACATATCACTAAAATCGTGTAATCGTAAATAACCAATATTTTAACTTATTCCTATTCAATTTTTACTTATTTTTATCCAAATAAAAAAGACCAAAAACCAACTCACCCTGAGGACTCGTCAAACTCGGAAGCTCGGACATAGCCGAAAGACTTTTCACCAACAAGGTATCCCCATGGACGCCCAATCCTTTGGGTACGCCGATGACACCCACGGCACCCCCATGTTTCTTCGGCGACAGATTCGGTAGCCTCCGTACGAGGAGACAGAGACAGGCCTCCAGACATGCGAAGACTACGGACTTGCCGGGGGGCAGGTCGCCAGTGGGACCCCCCTCGCCTAGTGTGTGAACCACTTCGAGAACTGATTGGGGCGTCGACCCGTCAGTTGCTTCGTTTGGTGCTAGTTCTGGAAAAGTTAGGGGTTAGCTTTACAGTATTAAAAAATAAGATATGTGACAGGTGCTTGCATGATCTTTCTATCACACAAACAATAAGTACGGAATTTCAACCTTGTAGAACAATCATGCTCGATCATGTAGGAATTTTGAATGTGAAGGATAAAGCTGTCAAATCAATTTCGCATTATGAAGTTATATACTGGTGAAGTTATACATAAACAGAGACATCAAATAGCTAACTTCATCTGGGCTAAGTAATTTGACTTTCAGGTAAGGTAGCTGAATATCACATTTAGAATATAAAATAACTATGATGTTCAGCGAAAAATTTGGGTTTCGTAAAAGATGTAAATCCTCTCTGTTACACAGTTGTAATATATATTTGTTACCTTTAATCTTAGCCTGCATACTAGCATGTAGTTGCTCCCTAGCGCCATCTATGACGAGTCGGAGCACGTCGGCGGCCAGTAGCAATGCTTCAATGCTCTCTTGAGTTAATCCAGTGCGGTGGATTATTTGGCACAGCTCGATGGCTAGAGATCTGAGAATTATCATACATTGAAACAAAATCAAAAGTAAGTAGGCTGAAAATCAGCACTTTTTGAACGTCAAATCCACAAAAGACAACCCCCAAAACGCCCGCCCGAATTGTAGTTACATACATATAGGTTTCCATACATATTCTTTTACATACATATATTTTTGAATACCTATACTTTTACGGGAAAGATTATGATGATGTATAAATAAAAGAAGAATTTATTTGAACAAAATATCAAATGTGAAAGGTTCATTGCCGACTTAGAAATTGTCAATAAACTTTACATAAGAGCGAAGGCTAATATCAGTATTTCGTTATTGACCTTACAAAGCCATATTGTCACATACCTGTCTTTCAGCAACCTGGCTCTATTTTCAGGGGCATCTAGTAGCGTAACCAAAGACAATAGAACTGAGATTATATTCTCATCGGTCATGTCACGTTGTGCACACAAGGCTTCCGTACAAATACCTAGAAGGAAAAAAAATACGATTTTAGAACTGTTCATGCAAGAAATGAATTAATAATAAATGGGAGGGAATGGATTACGGGAAATAAGTTCTTACCGAATAATAAATGGAATCTCTCGTCAACGGGCTCGAAAAATTCAAAGTTTCCGTTCTCAGTCTTCGACGATCTATTGTCTAAAGCGCCTTCTGTTTTATCTGTAAACATTCATTTTATGTATTTATTCTGTTGATAAAATAATCACTTACGAAACTTTGTACGTTAATCTCGATGATCTGAAGGATTTTAATGCTTCATGAACCATGGTTTTATTTTTAATTTTACTAGGAGTTTTCCAGGATTTTAGTAACAATGCGAAGCAATGCCGTAGTTTTTACGTGACAGTGCGACAAATACACAAAGTTACTTTCGCACACACATACGTCACAGAAAAAGAACTAAAGTCGTTAGAGGCCGCTATCAACACTTCCCTCAACACTTTGACTTTGATTTTAAAGGTTTTATATTGAAGTAATAATAATATTTGCAAATTAATAGAACAACGCTTGCATATTTATATCCAAAACTTACCAGCAGCATTATCAGTCTGCGGCAATGATATATTAGCATTGAATCGTAACGAAGCAGCATACAGCAGTGACGGCCATGCCCTCGCGTAATGCTGCCGTGACGCTTCCGCTGTCTCTGCTGAGTAGAACGCACCGCCGCCGTGAGGGAGTTGGGAGGCGAATTCTGTAAAACAATACATAATATACTTAAGATCGCAGTTTTCTTTACAAAATGATAAGTTTGTGGAATAATTTGAGGACCATACTTGAAAAGCAAGTTTATTAATTCTTTCAAGATTCTGTGTAAAAGTATAAAAATCACATGCATTCAAATAATCGTGGATCTGAATTAAAATTGTCGCTAAACCTAAAATGTAGCATTAAGAAAACTCGTCTAGAATCATAAACGTTAATCACCTGTTCAAGGCTGATTAACGTTTATTCCAGCATTGCTTGCTGAATATTTTGAATTCGAGTTTGATTGGCGACGTCGGTCTTTATAAGGCCGAACTTCCTTGAGATGTTTGCCATCACATATTACAATTAAAATACTTCTTACATTAATTAAATTGGAATATTCCAAGTCAATTAACAGTTTACACAAATTACAAGTTTCACTTACCCGGCGGTAAACTCAACAGCGCATGATCTTTCAAAGCCGCAATCCAATTCTCCCCCAAGCTCTCTAACTCCGGTTCTACCAACTTCAGCAAACTCTCTCCTTTAGACTCAAAGTCCCCATATTCCTCTTCCTCAGGAGTTTCGGGGGCCGAGTTGTCTATCTGATTGTTGTTTTGTAGTAGCTGGTTCCTCCATTTAGCTAGTTCTGCTCGGTTGTTGAATGGTTTCGTGTCGAGGTGTTTTACATAGCTACCTGGGGCACTGCCGTTGCTGACCATTGCTACTATGTATACCTGAAGATGTAAAAAAATAGACATTATAAATACAGTAAATATACATAGATAGATAAAGGGAATAAAAGTGATGGACAATAATGTGGATGAATATAGTGGAAGAAGGCGACCAAAAAAAAGGTGGACTGTGTAAGAGTATAATAAACCTATTTGATGGTGTAAAAAAAATATTATGTTGAACTTACCTCAGCCCAAGCTTTTAAGATAGAGAGTTTTTCGAGTGTTGCCATGCTTTCGTTGTAAATCAAAGTGGTGTTGCCCTTTGTGTTTAATTTGTCCAAACTGGAGACTAGCAGTTGGTGTACTCTGGAATTTAAAAAAGTCATTTTTTTACCTTTATTATATTACTTTATAATACATACAATATTTAACAACCTGCTTAATGATGATATAATTCTCGCCAAAGTTTATAGCGGCTTGGAAGATCACGTGAGACCTCGTTCTTTCTCTCGTGCGTGAGAAACTAAAGTAACTATATAAGGTATGTATACATAAGGTATATTACAGGCAACGGAAGTGCGCGAGGTGTTTGGTACACATGTACTTATGATCGGAAATAGGTAGTTGTCAAGTTTAGTGAGAACTAAACTAAGTAATAAAATATTAAAATACCTTCTAAGATCATTGATATCTCTCGCCACGCCGCATCCGATCCACGCAGAGCAAACATCGCAAGCAGCCGCTGTCACGTGCGACGCCGTATCCCCTGCGAAGGCTGGTCGAACTGCCGCACCCACCTATTTAAATACACAAAATTATATAGGTATATGTAGTTAGAATATGTATAAGAAATAAATTATAAAAACCAAATAGTAGCTGATGTACAAAAAAAGACAAATAAGTACGTAACCTCTTGTGGGTACGTACTTATTTGTCTTTTTTTATTGCTATTACTTAAAAATCAACAGTTATATTTGGCCTTACAAAAAAAAGGAAAATTCTTCATACAATATTTTCTACAACGCGTGACGAACGTCTGTCTAACTTTTCTGTAGTAAATGTAAAACATGTTTATAGCAAATGGTATGCTGCAGCTTATTTGAATCCATCGTAATTACCAACATAAAAGGGCGATGTCCTACATGGAAAGTTAGAAGTTAGATAGCTACGGTTTTAGGTCATCTATTGAATGCCTGCGCTTGGTACTATTCGGGCAGCAGGTGTCCAAGAAAGTCAGGCTCGGGCGCCAGGCGGACCAGGTCCGACAAGCGCAGAGTACAATACCTGTGCTTGGTACTGCTCCAGCAGCAGGTGTCCGGGGAAGTCAGGCTCGGGAGCCCTGGCGTACTGCTGGATGATCATCTGCAGCGTGTAGAGCCCGCTCAGGCGCAGCGCGTCCGACTCGCCCGTAGCGCCCACGAACGCCATGCGGACCAGGTCCGACAGATGCAGGGATAGGTAGTCTCCTGAAAAGAGGGAGTTTTAATAGGTGAATGGAGTTTTTAAAGCTAGAAAATGATAGTTTTCCCCCGTGTCGGGTTACAAACATACACACACTAACGTACAAAGTTCTATAAGACGAAAACAATATGCAGACAGTTTTAATTTTGTGAACAACTGACGTCACTGTCTTGGGCCTAAAATTAAGACGGAATAGTCATAGGTTTTTATTTAGTAACGTAATGACTATCCCCCAATGCTATAGCTCCAAATATGTAAATTAGAATGCGTGACAAAAAATATCGACAAAATATGTTGTGCTTGTAATTAATGTTACTATAGTAGAGCTGACAAATTACTTCACTTCACAACTTAAAATCAATTATTATTATTATCATAAAAATAAGGCTATATTTTACATACCGTCAGGTTGATTCTGCAGCTTCTCCTTAGCTTTGACGAGGTCGAAGTGAGCGGCGTCGCCGGTCGCCTCGCACGCGCCCATTATCTTCTGTATGCATTCCATTGCGAATACCTAAGACATGGAAATATTGCAGTTTTATTTATGTAGTAATGTAATCTAGAATTTGTTTATACCATACAGGTTAAAATGTGATATTTCATTTTAAAGAAATATCTGTCATAAATGCAGACGCTAGAATTACGCAATAAGTACATGACAGGATACTACCTGGCTAATTTTGCTTTAACCTACTGCATAAAAAAAGGAAGGCATTTAGGGCATTATTTTCCTTAAAAACAAAAAAAGGAATCCGATCACATTGCGGTCTGTCTGGCGTCTGTTCTTCTTTTGTTTAATATAAGTATTCGCGGTTAACTTCGTTATTTATGTAGCCATTTAGGAAATTATTTATTTCTTCAATCTGTAAATTTGTTTCTCAACAAGCTCCACTTACCCTAGTCGGCCATCTTGACTGCACGGCGGGATGTGTGGAGGTCTCAGACTCGGCGTGGAACTCTGCCTGATCATCATCACCTTCGCCGTCGAAGTCTGTCTCTGGATTGTTGCTGTCCTCTGCAAATTATTTTAACTATAGTATTTTTTTTATCCTTATACAACGTAGTTGACTAGGTCAAAAATAAAACCCTTCATCATATTCATTCGGCAAAGCAATCTCAATGTCACTTTCACTTATCGTTCTGATGAAAAATTTGTTTTCAATTAAACAAAATAATGAAAAATATGTAATGTCATAATTCTGATGTTCATTCAAAATAGCTTAGAAAGTAACTGTTTTGACATTTTGAAAAAGTATGTAATACGGCTGAAATTATGAAAATGACTTAGGGACGTCTGCGTTATTTGATTTAACGATAATCCTATTTCTATTTCATTATTATTTCTGATACAATGAATTCCGAAAAAAATATCACTACACAATCTTACAAAAGATACATTACCCAGCCTGATAGTAAGCACTCGCTTCGCCAGCGCCAGCCAGTCGCGCAGATCGCGTCGCGAGGCGGCCGCTAACAGGGCACACGTTAGCGTGTCTCGAGCGTACGACAGAGCCGTCTCGTCGCGTTCGCTGTCGAGAAACGCGAACAACGCACCCGGTAGGCCCGTCTCCGTTATTACGACACCTGGAGAAAGATCATGAATTATAATGATTATCTCTATTTCAAGATGCAGATCCATATCAATGGAAAAAATATTGATTCTCCCCTACGTATTTCTTTGTATACACTCTACGAACTCCCCAATGTATCTCGTATCTCGCGAAACTTTTGCCTTGAAGACGCGGTCACAAATAACGCAGTAAAGTTGCCCTTGCGCATTGTAAGTGAAAAAGACTGAAGTTATCATTAACTTGTACGGTAGACTGCACATCAGTGGTAACTGTCATGCACCTTAACTCAATAGTAATAAGTACGATTTTCCTATAAAACTGTTACCAGTGACCTAAAGTTGACTGTACAACTCACCACAATAAGGCTTGGCGGGTACATGGTCTTTGGCCAAGAGCGCGTGCTTGCACACCTCGGCCGCCTCCTTCTGCGACAACTGACGCAAGCAGCATAATGCCGCGCGACGAACTGTCAGCTCCGAACTTGATAGGTCACGCTGCAAAAAATATGATTAATAATAATCTCTTTCTCTATTGCCCTTTTCTCCCCCTCTCTCTCGTTTACTCTATCTTTCTGTCTTACTTTCCTCCTCTTTCTCTCCCCATTCTTTTTCTCTCTCTCTCTCTCCCTCACTCTCTTTCACTCTAACCCTCCCTCTCTCTCTGACCCTCCCTCTCTTCTTGTTTCTCTCTCCCACTTTACGCACTCAAGCGCCAGACAATACACATAAAAATGCATTTTGTGTTTCTTGTTGCACTTGTGTACCTAAATGTGGTAGTGAGACTCGACATTTCCGAGTTTTTTGTAATTTTCTAGGGAAAACAAGGATTTCAAAGATTTCCACATAGACGAGGTCTACATGTATGTATGTACTCATATGTGTATACGTACACAGAGATGCGGCACGAGTGTGTGCAGGTTGATGTGGTCGGGCGCGAACATCTGCAGCTGCTGCAGGCAGCCCGTCGCCTCCGCCCGCGCCCCCGCGCCGCACTCGCCCAGCGCCGCGCAAGCACATACGAAACGACCTACTGCTACCACTGGGAACAATATTACAAGTAAATTACTGCCTCTTAGAGTCCGATCAGACAGACCGACTCGGAGAGGAGAGCAAATTCTTAACACGTTGAAAATAGGGTACCTTATATATACAACCTTAGTATTTAAATTAAGGTTTATTTTTGTAGTGCACTGCTTTTGTCATTAAGAATGCACGAAGGCGCTGGTGCCGGCGCTGGTGTGAAATAATAAGAGGAGCCGACTAGCTCCGATCGCGTACTTTTCTCGGTCTTGCAGACGTTTAGCTCCGATTGCATCTCACGCAGCCGATCGGAGCTGATTCCAGTATGTGTGAAAAGAAAAATGCGCGCCGATGCTCTCCGAGCCGGTTTGTCTGAACGGACCCTTAGGTCTATACTGGTAGAGATGTCAGCAACCCCAGCGGGGCCCAGCAGGGCCAAGGCCTGCCGGGCTGCGGGTTGTTCGAAAGAGATACCGCGGCCCTGGTACATAAAAGGCCTATGACGGAACACGACGGTTTTTAGTCAGTAAGAGTCTGACACTCCCTCACCGCTGCTAACCCACAGCGGGAGGGGTCATTTGATGATTTTTGACGTCGGAAAAAAAAAAAAAAAAAGGTCTATACTGGTCTTAGTTAGAATAATAAAATCACACCAATAGCATTGTAGTTAAACCAAAAGCAAAATATGGGTTTTGCTAGCTAGCTGGCTAGCTTTATGGTATCGAATATCAACTTATTGACAGGACGATATATTCCGGGCGATTATAGAGACACATATTCTCCGACTATCGTGACTTTGTCATATACTTCGGAAATTCTCCAACAATAGGGCCAATTTTTTAGCGACTTCCCAAAAAGGAGGAAATCTTTCTCCTCTTCTCTACCCGTTTTTTTCAGTTTTTATCGCAAGAAAGCCTTTATTTGACTGTGTTATATAAGTTGCTATCACTAACACACTCTCAAAACATAAAATAAACAACTAACCACTACCTTGTAACTCAGGCCCGACGACAGTAATCAAAGCTGACAGCAGTCGTCCTATACTTCGATGTAAATCCTCCTGAAAGCCGGGGGCACTGAATAATAGCTTCAGAGCTAAGTTCAGAGTAGATTCCACGTGGCCTCGGAACATGGGGCCTGAAGCGTCGGCTAGCACTGAGAGCGCGTGGAGAGACCAAACCTGGGTAAACATCAAAAATTACATTCATAGGAATTATTATTTATGTAAAAAGGAACGTTTTTAAAGTGAAAATGTTTTACAATTGAGCAAAAGATAAAGTTTGCGCACAATTAATCAATGTATGTTGCGAAAAAAGTTCTATTCAAAATCTTTGTACAAAAAATGTTTTCAGTAATTGTGCAAAAAGTTATATTTTGAGCAAACGGTATGAGAATTATGCGCAAAAATAAATCTGTTGCGCAATCCAAATGATGTTTAAAAAATCGGTTCAAAATCTATGTGCGAATTTTGCGCAAAAACCTGTCTTAATTATGTTATCTTTTTAAATTATGTTATCAGTATGCCTTTACACTAAGACTGAATTCCAAAACTCACTTGCAACTCAACAGCCGCCGTATCCTGCGCTAGAGCCCTCAGCACGGGCAGCGCTGCAGCGCTTGACGTCGCGCCCCTGGCTCTTTGTACCGCCCCCACAGCGGCTGCAGCGGCCGCACGAACGGATCTGTAGATTTAATTGTAACGCATATTGTTTATTGGCAAATTCATACACAGATATACATTAACAATAATTATTAGCCCTGTATTACATAGCGCTACAATATGAAGATCGCTAATACTGCATCCGCTCCAATATTTCTTAATGTTTATATTTGCTGATGCACCTTTGACGTCAATAGATTTTTGCAATCTGTTGTTTGCTCAATAAAATGTAAGAATGATCATTCTAATATCCTACTTCGATCTAAAATCATCCATCATTCATTAGGTATAATTTTGTAAAATTGTAACATCATTTCGTTTTTTTTTTTCGACTCTATGATCGCAGAACACGTAATTCCTTTGTAAATAAATCAGTTACAAGCGTACACAACATTCACAGAGAAAGTATAGTCGGCTGCAATTACGTCAAATAGTTTTTTTATTTTTATTAAATACATATCATACAAATTATCAAAAACCAAACAATACAATTACCTATTGACCGCTGTACGCGCTAGGTTTATCACTTTCTCGGAAAGCGCTTGGCTTTCGGCTTCCGTGATGCAGCCGCAGAGTCGGCCGGCACAAGATGCGGCCGCGGCCCGAACCGTTGCGCTGTTGGCTGAGAGGCCGTTCTGGAATGAAAAATACAGATTTTAATTTTTAAAAAACACAGCTCGATTTAACCAAGGTTTTGTTATTATTTTTTTTTTTTTCTAGAGAAAAATTCTGAAATTTCCATGTAGTTGGTTGAACTTTTGCTTTTATGTACAAAAAAATTGAGTGACATATCATTAGATGGGTAGATTATAATCTAATGAACCAAGAGTCGATTATGCCTATATTTTCAAAAAACTATGGATCTCGACACCGCAGTAAAGTCCAGTAAATGTTTATGTATAGTTATTATGTACGTTTAAATTATTTTTACCTTCTTCTTTTTTGCCTTTGCAACACCCTAGCCCATGCCATTAATTGCGGACACAGAGAAAGTGGTGGGTGGTTGGGCGTTTCGGGGACTGTCTTTAGTAAAATTTGACATTCCAAAAGTTATATTTCACAGCAGTTTAAATAAATAATTTTAAGTTTGTGCAAAATACTCACAATAACAAGTTCAGTAGCGATATTCTTGACAGCATCCTGTCCGAGCGAGCTCTTCTGTTCAGCTAATGTCCTTAGCGCTAACAGTAGCGCGGTGTATATGTTAATTTGTATAGCTTCTTGACGAGCCCCTTTAGACATCTTGATGCATTCCGCGAAGTGCTCTAGCATTTGTTGTCTGTGGAATTGGAGAATTGATTTAATGTTGATAGCTTTCTCTGTTCTTAACGTCCTATTTATTTGTTACAACTGCGCTAGACGGCCGCCTGTGTCGGTAAGCATGCCTTAAGTGTTTTTTAACGGTCTCCCTTAGCTAAGTAACAGTAAAAATAATTTAAAAAATTGACGTTAGTCAACTTGTCGTAATCGGTTCCAGATTACTACCACACCCCATGTAAAATTCTCTTTGGAAATTATGATAACCCTGACTGGAAATCATGGCGGTCTTGTCTGGAAATTAATATCACCATTTCAAGACTTACACATTTCTTAATAGACTTGGAGGTACGGATTTCACGTTTCGGATGGCACGGTAAACTGTAGGTCCTAGCTGTCATTGAACATCCTTGGCAGTCGTTACGGGTAGTCAGAAGCCAGTAAGTCTGACGCCGGTCTAGCCAAGGGGTATCGGGTTGCCCGGGTAACTGGATTGAGGAGGTCAGATAGACAGTCGCTTCTTGTTATTTTTCGTTTGGTCGCCCATGACTCGGCTGTTCCCTGAAATATTTGTCGCTACTTGCCTGTGCTTGTTGGCGGCTCGCGCGAGTATCTGCGGGAAGAGCGCGACGGAGGCGTCGATGACGGCCACGCCGAGCGGCTGCGCGCCCGTGGCGCCGCGGTACACGCAGCACGGGTCGTGCTCCAGCGCCGTCGACCCGCGGGCGCTGAGTGCTGAGATCAGCTGCACACAAATCATATTATCTAATAAATCTGATGAAAATCCTAGACAAAGGTCTCAAGGGGTGTTAAAAATAGGTGTAACAGTTAATGGTAATGGAATTCAGTCAATATCATTCATATATCATATACACTGTACTGTAACAAATTACGCTCGGCTGAGTGTGACTTTTATGCCGCAAGTCGCGCGCTAATCGCGACTGTCGCTTGTTGAACTTTTACGCAAAGCACACAGCTTCGCATCGTTTGCAGTCACCCCGAGTAGTATTTAGCGCTGGTATGAATAAGGCTCTTGAGTAAAACGTAGCTGTTCTCTTAAAGGTCAATGACATTCCGAGCTAGTGATCTTGTGTCCGCGCCTGTCTCCATACCCTCCCCACTCCTGACACCCGTTCATGCAAAGTTGAGTTGGACAAATTGGGAAGAATTATATACGTTAAGGAAAAGAGTGATCGGGATTTTATTTATTTTATCGGATTATGTATAGCATTACCTGTTCTTCAATTTCAGCGTGGTCTGTATCGTATATCCAGCCTTCTTCGCCCAAAAGTATTGTGTCGCGTGGATGCATCGCGCTTCGAAGAGTACCTGTTGATAGAAAACACAACTATTATAGTACTGAACTCACAACACAAAGGCGATCTTGCGATCAAAAGATTATCCAACGATTGCCGCGGTCCGTCCATACATCTCGTCATGACAAGTTTTTCCATGTTTCTCTCTGTCTCTTTTATCATTTGTACATCTTTGACAGTCGTTACGAGCCAGAAAGTCTGACGACCAATCTTACTAAGACGTACCGTTCTTTTTAGGTACTTGCGTCGTCAGATGAGCAGACATTCTGGCAAAACTTTGGTGCTCAGCTGCATACGAATACACTGAAAAGGCTAGGCAGAAGATATTCACGGACATAATGGTCTATGTGATGGGCAGTCGTTGACTGGTGGTATAGACTAGTGCTCAGTTAGGTACCGTTAGGGGCAGATATTGTTCGTACACTGACCTGTAGCTACACTAGCGCCACTGGGGTCAGCTGCGCCCGCTAGCTCTGCGGCCAGCAGGCGCAGCAGCGGCGCGGGCGGCGGCGCGGCGGCCGCGCCCAGCCCGCAGCACGCCTGGTACACGCGCAGCCGCAGCAACGCCGCCGGCGCCTTCAGGGCTCCGCCGTATGAGCGGACTACTGTGCTCACGCTGGAAACACAGAAATCGTGGGCATCAAAATAGCTGACAACCCTCCTATTTTCCGTCGATCATCATCAATCATCATCACCATCGAGAAATCATTTAGAGAGTTGCTACCTAATTGCTACCAGCTAACATTAGTTGCTACCAATCGTTACCCTCGTGATTGAAAAAATAATCGAAAGCTAAAGGTAACAGCTATTCTGATATCAGAAGAAATTACGTAATTTCTATTGCGTATTTATTTTTTTTTTACCAAGAGTTGTTACCTAATTGCTACCTTCTGGCATCAACGAAAACGCTCTCACTGTAATATTCCCTAAAATATTTTATCCACTTATACAACAAAAAAAATTAAGAACACTTGCAAATTATTAGTACTAAAGTTATCAATAACCAGCACTTACTTTGTAAGTACAGCGATGGCGCCGTCTATAGGCTGCATGAGACGTTTGGCGGTGTCATCGTTGTTCACTAGTGAAGGACAGTGGATCAGCAGGCTGTGTAACGCCGATAGGGCTCCGGCACGACCTTCCAATGTCACCTGAGAAATTATATACTTTTTATGTAGGAAAAATAAAAAAAAACGACTTTGGCTGAACCGATTTTGATGCGGTTTTCAGCATAGTATTTGTCAGACGATTTATATTAGGCCGGGCCGTGTCCGGGGCGTGGCGTGTACGTGGCTCGTATGGGGCACGGATGTGAAACGTTACATACATTTTGTATGAAGCAGTTTATATTACACAGTGCATGATCCGTGGTCTTTAGAATTTCGTAAAAGCCCGGACACGGCCCGGCCTAATACAAATCATCCCTAACTCAAGTCTGTCTATATTATTCCATTTAATGTAAATAAAAGTTATGATACATAAGAAAATCGCTTCACTTGTACATGAAATTAGCGATTCATTGTGGACAAGATCGAAACGAAACATGCATAAAAAAATTATCGACTATTTTGCTTTTTAAAAATACAGCTGAATTGAAAATCTCTTCCTTTTCTTAAGTCGGGTATAGTACACACTTACCTGCCAAGTAAAAGCATCTCCTCTGGACTTCTCAGATTCCAGCTCTTTGGCTGATCGCGGGAAACTGTTGCGCCATAGAAGTAACATCCTGGGTAATAAGCCACGGACCACAGGTACACCTGATATACGGGAATAGAAGTGTATTATGACAATTGAAAATAGCATGAAATATTATGAAACAACAAAGTAGCATGTTGAAAAAGACGTAGGTTTCTTTAAAAATTGCTTTTAGAATTAGTATGCAATGTGACTGGACATTTTGTAAAGTTAGAATTTGGATTGCTTCACAACCAACATCAGTGACAGAAAATGAGAGTCAAAATGTCGTCCCATTTGAACTACACACCCAGTGAGGAGAGGCGGTAGGATAGCTGCTAAAGCTCCAGAATCATCTCCCGAGCCTTTTCCCAACTATGTTCGTGTCGGCTTCCAGTCTAACCGGATGCAGCCGAGTACCAGTGCTTTACAAAAAGCGAATGCCTGTCTGACCTCCTCAACTCAGTTACCCGGGCAATCCGGTACCCCTTGGTTAGATTGGTGTCAAACTTACTGGCTTCTGACAACCCGTAACGACTGCCAAGAGTGTTCAATGACAGCCTAAAGCTGCTGAATACACTCTTCAAACTTACCCAGAGTACAAATAGCTCCCACAATGAGCCATCCAGCATTAGTCCTAGCCGCAGTCAACCGGCTGCTCTGTCCAGCAGACCTGAGCAGTTGTTCAGCGGCATTGAAAGCCACCTTGCCTCTGCCGTGAGGAACACCGAAAGGGGATAGTCGGTAGGATAGCTGCTAAAGCTGCTGAATCATCTACCGAGCCTTTTCCCAACTAGTTGGGGTCGGCTTCCAGTCTAACCGGATTCAGCTGAGTACCAGTGCTTTACAGGGAGCGATTGCCTATCTGACCTCCTCAACCCATTTACCCGGGCAACCCGATACCCCTTGGTTACACTGGTGTCAGACTTACTGGCTTCTGACTACCCGAAACGACTGCCAATAGTGTTCAATGACAGCCTAAAGCCGCTGAATATCCTTTTCAAACTTACCAAGAGTACAAATAGCTCCCACAATAAGCCATCCAGCATTAGTCCTGGCGGCAGTCAACCGGCTACTCTGTCCAGCAGACCTGAGCAGTTGTTCAGCGGCATTGAAAGCCACCTTGCCTCTGCCGTGAGGGACACCCAGTGGGGAGAGACGGACCGCGCCGAGGATTGCTGCTAAGGCTGCTGAATATCCTGGAAGGAAGATGAGGAAATTAGTGTATTCGTTTACTGATATCTATACTAATATTATAAAGCGGAAAACTTTGTTTGTTTGTTCGGTTGCAATGAATAGGCTCAAAAACTACTGGACCGTTTTTAAAAATTCTTTCACCATTCGAAAGCTACATTATCCACGAGTAACATAGGCTATATTTTACCCCGGTACGGGCAGTAGTTACCACGGGACGCGGGTGAAACCGCGGGAAAACGGCTAGTTTTATATATGACAGATTTTTTTTTCCTGTCATCTTTCTTAATTGTGTATGTCGGCGCGTCATCGCCGTCGTCACCACGATCACACATTATATCCACCAAAAAGTTCACACACCAACACACACAATTAAATAGGGGAACAAAAATTATAATAAAAAGGACTTACTCCGACTTAAGTTGTTTATTCACTGCTGAGCGAAACAAGAATGAATCCTAATGGCCACATTGCGGCCTTTTTATACCGATTTTTGACAATCAAAAAGAGCGGGAATGTTAAAAGTATTACAATACCTACAATCAACCAATCAGAAACGCTAGCGAATCAAAATAAGCTCTAATATTATGAATTTAATACAAAAACGGAAATACGAAAGAAACACAAGAATTAAAATAAAATCCTACTATTAAATTAAAATAATACAAACGGAAACATGGTTGAAATCAAATTGAAGACTTATTCAGGTATAAAATATAAACGGAAACACAATTTTAAATCTACAGACATACTAATATTAATTATTAATCACAGTCGGAAACACTTGTAATATCACGAACGGAAATACAGTTGTAGTCAAAAGAAAGATTTACAAAATAATTAAATTAAATCGTAAACGGAAGTTCAAAACAAAAACTTAATAAATTTAAATCAAACGGAAGTTCAAAATAAAATAAATACTAAATTTAACAAAGCTGTCAAAACAAATACCAATATAAAAACGGAAATGACAATAAAAATTACTTGCAACATTATAATTATCGGTAGTTGACACAAAATAATTACAATTTAAATAAAAATATTAGTTTCGCGCCCATACGGCCATTCTGATCCAGCGCGCTCTCTGCGCTGCACAAGTTAAATAGATATGGCCCATGTAGGGTCAACCTCTTTGCATGGCATCACCCGCCTTGGATCTAGCCATATCACATGGCATCACCCGCCTGGGATCTAGCCCAAAATCACTGACTTGGCATCACCCGCCTTGGATCTAGCCATATCACATGGCATCACCCGCCTGGGATCTAGCCCTTAGACCGGGAATAAGGATACGCATGGTGGCCAGCCAGCGCTTAAGGAAGGAAAGGTGGATAGGTAATTTAATCATTATCGGCCCATACGGTCGGTTCATTATTATCATCACAATTATCCATAAATGGATCATTTTGGGCCAGAGGTGCTGGTCTCAAAAAATCATGACTAGCGATCTTTTCAGAACAACCCCGCAAATTGACATGTTTTACTTTGTAACGATTATTTGGCAGAACCTCTAGAACTTCCATAGGGCCTTCATATTTAGGACCAAGCTTAGTTGTATGTCTTTCATGTTTATGCATTAAGACAAAATCTCCAACTTTAAAAGGATTTATATGAGCTTTACCTTTATCAAATCTTAATTTATCCCGAAATGATCGCTCGTCCATCCTTAATTTACACAACGATCTTACAGCATTAAGGTCATCGATTGGTTCATCGCTGTCAATTTGTAAGAGCTTAATACCTGGTGGTGAACATTTTTTCCCAAATAGCAACTCCATTGGAGATATTCCCGTACTTTTAGAAATGGTAGAGTTAATAGCCAACTGTAAATCTCGGATAGCACTATGCCAAGGTTTATTAAGCTCTACAACTGACATATTATCTTTGATTATTTTCATAATACGTTCCACCTGTCCGTTTGCCCGACTAGCGCCTTTAGCTACTACGTGATGTTCAATACCGAAACGCTGACAAAAGTTTTTAAAGTCAGCTGAGGTCATACTTTTGTCCTGGTCCGTTATAAGTCTATTGGGGGTACCAAATATAGAAATTACTTCTTGTAAACAAGATATAGCTGTATTTGACGTTCTATCAGTAGTGTAAATTAAATGCGTGTATTTAGTAAAAGCGTCTATAAATACAAATGCATATTCAGTGTTGTTACGTTTACCATTCATACGCCCGGTTATGTCAGCATGGATGGTGTGAAAAGGAATAGCGATTTTGTCTATAGGATGGAGAGTGACCTGTTTGGCACCGGACATACCTTTTCGAATTCTACAACTTACACAATTTTCAGTAAACTTTCGAACTAATTTTGACATGTTTGGGAACCAATACTGTTCTCTTATTTTAGCGAGTACTTTTTCCCAGCTAAAATGCTGAAGGCTATCGTGATAATGAGAAATAAGATTCCATCTGTAATTTTGTGGCACTATAATAAGTTTACGAGTTTTATTATCAATTTGAACTTTACGTCGTAAAAGTTTATCTTGTGATATTATATAAGTGTCTGCTATGTCTTTTGGAATTGTATCGGACCCCAGTTGTTCTACTATGTTTTTAAGAACAGGGTCTCTTTTTTGTTCGATAAGTAGCCAGTTATGATCTAACGTAGAGGAGTTTACTGAAAATTGTAAAGAGCTATTTTCGCTATGAATTTTATTATCTTCGCGCTCTACGGGATTCCGGCTAAAGAAGTCAGCATGAGAAAGTCGGTCACCCTTCCTATACTCAATATCAAATTGGAAATTTTGCAAAAACGCCCACCAGCGGTGAACTCTGGGCGTCAGTTCTCTTTTTGTTCTAGATGCTTTAAGTGAATTACAATCTGTTACGACTTTGAAACATCTACCGTATAAAAAATGGCGAAAATGTTTAATGGCTTTAACTACAGCCAATGTTTCGAGCTCATATGAGTGATATCTGCTCTCAGCATTGGTTGTTCGCATACTGAAATAGCCTACAACATGAGGATTATTATCATGGCGTTGAATTAGAACAGCACCATAACCAAGAGAACTAGCGTCTGTATGGAGTTCACATGGTAAGTCGGGATTAAAAATTGTCAAGAGTGGGGAGGATGTCAATCTAGAAATTATTTCATTCCTAGCATTTTCCTGACGTTCTGTCCACTTCCAAGGTACGCCCGTTTTAGTTAACTCGTATAAAGGAGACATAATTTTCGAAAAGTTTGGAACAAATTTCCTGAAGTAACCAGCTAAACCATTAAACTGACGCAACTCCTTAACGTTTTTCGGCACCGAGGTCTTAGAGAGTGCATCTATTTTCCTACTGCTTGGCCTAACGGTTCCGTTTTCTACTATATTTCCTAAATATTCAACAGATTTTTTTAGAAAGGAGCACTTTTTAATATTTAAAGAAAAACCAGCGTTAGTTAACCTTTCTAAAACGAGTTGTAGATTAGTTAATCCTTCCTCTACGGTGGCAGATATTACAAGCACATCGTCGATATAAACTAAAGCAATTTTATCTCTATAGTCACCTAACGCATTATTAATGGCACGCTGGTAGACAGACGGTGCATTACAAAGTCCAAAAGGCATGCGTAAAAATTCATATTGGCCATCGGGTGTAACGAACGCTGTTTTTTCAATGGATTCGACTGAAATAGGTATTTGGTAAAATCCTGCAGTCATATCTAAACAAGTAAAATATCGAGCTGTACCTAACTTATCTATCTGATCGGCAATAAGAGGCAGTGGGAAATTATCCCTAACAGTATTTGCATTCAATTCACGAAAATCTATACACAACCTATCAGACCCATCCTTTTTTTTAACTAATAGAATAGGGCTGCTGAAAGGAGATGAACTGTCTCGAATTATACCATTTTGTTTAAGGTCATCAATTATTTCCTTAACTTTTTCACGTTCTATTGGTGATAATCTGTATGGCCTACGTTGCACAATTTTATCTGGATTCTTTAATCTAATGCTTAACTGACCGGTTTTAACCTCTGAAACTTTGTTACCAGAAGTAAAATTGTCTTTGAATTTTTCCAAAACTACATTTAATTTCTCCAATAAATTAGGGTCATCGATGTCGGTATTTAGTTTTGTTTCCGAATCTGACAAGGTACATTCATTAACAATCATGTTTCTAGTTACAGTTAATTTTGAATTTGATAATGTAATAGCAAGTCCAGGAATTTGAACTAAATTATAGCCTATTAAAATATCAAACTGGATTTGATGATCTTCCATAATGAACAGCTCTAGCTCTACAGTTACTTGATCTATCTCAACAATAGCCAATATACTTTGAGAACACATAACATCAATGCCACCAATTCCGGTAAAAATTGTGCTGACAGATTTTCTTTTGCCTGGAATCGAACCAGAAATACTTTTTCGTACTAACGAACAGTCTGCACCAGAATCAAATAAACAAGAATAGGTATTAGCTCCAATTTTGACGGTAGTCATACATCTATTTATAGGGCCACAGAAATTTACTTGTGGTTTGGATTTCTCATCATTCTGCTTACGAAAACAGTTTTTCTCTAAATGTCCCTTTTTATGGCAATATTTACACTCTACTGATCTACGATCGGGCGTAACCTGAGAAGCGGACGTTGCAGGTGGATTTAACTCTGAAGCTACCGAATTTCCCTTACAATCACGCATGAGGTGACCTGGCTTTCTACATCTAAAGCAAATATTTGTGGCAGTTGCGGGTATTTCGAAAGGTCTGGGCTTTTTGTTGGGAGGATTTTTGTCCGTACTGTTGTCAGTCTTTGGTCGGTCGCGTTTGCGGTAAGTTTTTAAAACGGAAACTAGTTTGGGCAAAGAGTCAGGCGTATTACGTAACAATTCACATTTTATGAAATCAGGGTAGATACCAGTAATAAGAGCATCAATTACCTCGGCATCCGTTGCTTCAGGCCGCACACGCTTAAACAGCGTCCATCCCGTAGTCGCGTAGTCCGCGTAGCTGCTCGCCTGCTCCGACGTGAAGTTGCGCCACCGCTGGACGTCGTCAGCATAGCGGAATTCTTCTCCAAATGTCTGGATCAGGTCCTGTTTCACTTGCTCCCATGTAGTGGACTGCAGTGACCATGTGTCGGCCCAAGTCTTCGCTCTTCCCTTTAACTGCAGAATCGCCTTCATACGAGCTTCGTGGGGCGATATACCAATCGTTGAAATTGTTTGGTCAACGTTGGCACACCAGTCCCTGATGTCATGTGATCTGACATCTGGGTCAAAGGGTGGTAGGTAGAAGGTACCACGGTCCCGAGACGGTGCTGGAGCTGCATTTAGCGCAGCAGTCACAGCGCTAGAGGCGGCGCTGGATGCAGCCTGCTTCGTTATGGAGGTTACGAGGCTCATCACTTGTTCCAGAGAGAAGGTGGGGTCTGGCTGCGTAGCCGGGGCTAGCTTGCGGGCCCTGGTTCCGGAAGACCTCAACAAGGGCGAGGTAGATCCCACCGCTGCTGTCGGCGCGTCATCGCCGTCGTCACCACGATCACACATTATATCCACCAAAAAGTTCACACACCAACACACACAATTAAATAGGGGAACAAAAATTATAATAAAAAGGACTTACTCCGACTTAAGTTGTTTATTCACTGCTGAGCGAAACAAGAATGAATCCTAATGGCCACATTGCGGCCTTTTTATACCGATTTTTGACAATCAAAAAGAGCGGGAATGTTAAAAGTATTACAATACCTACAATCAACCAATCAGAAACGCTAGCGAATCAAAATAAGCTCTAATATTATGAATTTAATACAAAAACGGAAATACGAAAGAAACACAAGAATTAAAATAAAATCCTACTATTAAATTAAAATAATACAAACGGAAACATGGTTGAAATCAAATTGAAGACTTATTCAGGTATAAAATATAAACGGAAACACAATTTTAAATCTACAGACATACTAATATTAATTATTAATCACAGTCGGAAACACTTGTAATATCACGAACGGAAATACAGTTGTAGTCAAAAGAAAGATTTACAAAATAATTAAATTAAATCGTAAACGGAAGTTCAAAACAAAAACTTAATAAATTTAAATCAAACGGAAGTTCAAAATAAAATAAATACTAAATTTAACAAAGCTGTCAAAACAAATACCAATATAAAAACGGAAATGACAATAAAAATTACTTGCAACATTATAATTATCGGTAGTTGACACAAAATAATTACAATTTAAATAAAAATATTAGTTTCGCGCCCATATGTATGTACAAACATTTTTAAATAAATAAAATAAATGAGTAGCTGGAAGTTTGTTCTGCCACTTCTTCGTAGCAAACACACACATGCCACATAGGTAGTGGTGAAGGCTGGGATTGTGTTTCAACTAGGTTTTTTGAAAATCTTTTACCAAACTGACAATTTACTATATTTTAATAAGAGTGAATAGATTTATGATCTCTCGGGTATATTACAGGGTGATAGCAATGAGCAGCAATTTTTTGATATACCTTATGACCTTTATGAGTTAGTATATTATGTAATTATACCCTGTTTTGAAATGCTACTAACCAGAGATATGATGAGGCGTAGGCCTGGCGGCGTCAAGGGCATCAACACACTTGTCGATGAGCGGCGTGATCTGCGACGGCAACGCCACGCACACGCAGCGGATACACCACGCCGCAGCTAGTCGCGCTGCCACACATGGGTGTTCTAATACCTGAGATAGTAGGAAAACCATTAGATATTACTGCCTAGCTTCTGCCAGCGGTTTAAAAAATATTCCGCGCACCCGGAAAAAAGTAGCGTATAGCCTTACTTTCTTTAACATTCACCTTCTATTTAACACTGAAATAAATGTTCAAATCGGTCCTATAGATCTTGAGTTTATCGCGTTCAATCAAACAAACACTTCTACTTTATAAATGAATTAATTAAAAGTGCCATACTATGAATAATATAATTAATAATGAATTTATTAAAAATGCTATACTAGGTAATGTTTTTCCACCTTGATATTGCTGGCTGTACAATGTACAGTACAGTGAATTGCACCACCAAAGGAACATTGTATATAGATAGAAGCAACATCTGCGTTCAAATGACATGACATGATGATATAAAGATATATACGAAATATTCGTCTTGACCATGCAGACTTTTATCATGTATTCTACATACATTTTACTACTTAATCATTCCCACAAAATATCACTCGTATTTAGACAAAATATACTTACAGTACAAATCGCATCGAGCATGTTGAGCGAGGTGTCAGACACGAGGTTCTGCACTGATGTTCCCAGTTGTAAAGCCAGTTCCCCCGCCTCCATCAGCGCGCATACTAGCAAGTGCTGGCTGAATAGCGTCTCCTAGGAGTAGGGAAATAATATTGGTAGGAGTTTTCTGAAAATATTGGGAACTTCCTACTTCTCGGGAAGTCGGTTAAAAACTATGTTATTTCGTCTGTCTAGCCGTTTTTCCAACTATATCGGGGTCGGCTTCCACTCTAACCGGATGGACCTGAGTACCAGTGCTTTACATGGAGCGACTGCTTATCTTCCTCCTACCCAGTTACCCGGGCAACCCAATACTGGTACAAAGACTGGTGTCAGACTTACTCCACCTTATTACAAAACGTGGTTTTAAAAAAGTACCAGGTTTTGTACCACCATCCCGAACAAAATCAGTGGACTAAAGCTATTAACTAAAGCGGGTCCTTTTTAACACCACGTTTTATAATAAGGTAGACTGTTATATTCTTTTCAGTATAATAAACTTACCTGATTACAAT
Source organism: Helicoverpa armigera (assembly GCF_030705265.1). Lineage (NCBI taxonomy): Eukaryota > Metazoa > Arthropoda > Insecta > Lepidoptera > Noctuidae > Helicoverpa > Helicoverpa armigera. The sequence goes on along the minus strand of NC_087142.1, from coordinate 6,132,178 downwards.
CCTTAGCGTTCTCGGGATTGAAGTCAATACTGTTCATCTGCTTGATGACAATCTGTATGATCTCACGACACGCCGACGCCTGCGCCTTCTCGCCTAACATCTTGCCCAGAGTGTTGCGTAGGATGTAGTTTATGCATTTTCTATGGACAATATAATAATAATTAGCATATGGCATTACTAAGCTTATATTTGCGTGTTTAGCGAAGTGTTAGATGACAAGTCGAAAACGTAATCGAGAGATATTGGGCTAGAAACATATAGCAATCGGGAGGTGTTTTGCAAGAAACATAAGGGAAGCGGGCGTAGCCTTGCAAGAAAATAGAGCAAATATAGGGGAATGTCTTACGAGAAAAATAACTGAATCGAGAGGTAACTTACAAGAAACAAAGCAATCAAAAACAAAGCAAAAAACAAAAGCAAGAAAAAACATTAAATTTATAGGAACAATTTTTATTAAAATTTTTATCACAATTACAAGGGAAGACCGCAGGAAGCCAACAGTCATATAATATAATCAATATTTTAGTGTAAACTTACCTAGAATAAACAGCGTCGACATGCGAGCTGGCCGCCTTAGGATTAGCCACTAAATCCAACACGTGGTTCAAGAACGTTGTCATATTACGTTCCAGCCACACGCCTCCCATATTTTGTACGAATACCACATATGCCTGAAAATAAGTGGAGAAATCGTATGTAAGTATTTGTAGATGGAATTTTGTTATTCTTCATTGTTAGTAAACGAGGCATTGTTTGTTTCGTATATCCTGAAGGTAACTTGTTTTTGATGGATGATGATAACATATTCATCTACCATGTTTTAACAAACGTTGCTGTGAGGGATTGGATTGGATGTAGGAGTCAGCAGTATCTAAAGAAGAATTAATTCCGATAACTACTACAAATCTTTCACTGAACACCGCCACTAAAGTATTATTTTAAATCTGAATCAATGTGGTTTGATAACTATATTGGGCAAGTTTCAATCATTACCTAATGACTGTATTAAGATCTTTAAAACTTGACTATTCTCTTCAGAACAAAAACTTAATGAAGGACTGTTAAAGTTGTACCCTCAGCATAAAGTGGCTATCCAAATAATAATAGTTTATATAATAGGTATTATTATGTATTACTTATTAGTATTTACTATTTTATTTAAATAAATAAGACCAATAAGTTTCTTTGTACTTACATGTGTAACACAGACGCGAACTTCCCTATTAACACCGGAACTGGACTTGATGATCTCTCCCTTAAGGAATGAGGTGCCGCCGCGAAGGAACGCGCCCATCAGCAAGTTTAACGCCTCGTCTAGAGATACCACGTTCTTTGGCGGGTCTTTCTTTTGTTGCACTGGAAGTAACAAATACATAATTATAAAGAGGAGTTTTGTAAAGGCTCCGAAACTACTACACGTGGTCACCCGAGGATGTATATAGAGGAAGCTACACAAGGTAGACAAAGGCTTTATTTTATTCTTATCTTTGAATCTATGGAACCAATTTTTATTTTGCCAATTGAAAACTGCGTTGTGTTATGCTACTTTTTATCCGGGAGCGGGAACTAATTTCGGGACACATGTGAAGATACACAAACAGATAATATACCTACATATATTTTTGATTTCTCTACAGTACCTGATTGAGCTCCAACCTTCAGTTTAGAATTGAGATTGGTAACTTCTCCAGCTTGCGTGATTGCTATTAATGCGCCAAGGAGTTCCGCTATAGCGCACCTGTTCAAAGAATGAAACAACTTAGAAGAGAATTTGGGTTGCGTTAAATACCTTACATATCTACAACACCAAATAAATAGTGTTAGTTGCACTATTTATTACTAGAGAATCGATTTGGCTATATATAAGCGGCATAATTAGAGTCAGGAGACTGACATAGGATTTTTATCCCATCCATTTATAAGAAGTAGGTAATAGGTACATAAGTGAAACCGCAGCTGCAATATAATTACCTTATTATAAATACAACAGTAATAAACTCACCTCAAAGAATAATCACTCGAATGCGCAGCTCTCAAACACGCCGCCGCAATAGCATCCAAGTCCGCCGGCGTCAAACGCATCAACGGCAGTAGATGCCGTAAAGTATGTGCTGCTGCCGCTCTCACTGCCGTCGCTCTCTCGGAGACGAGGGCGGCGCGGGCGGCGCGGGAGACTTCGCGGACGGCCGCGGGGGCCGCTGTGCCCATGCCTACGCAGATCTGTGGGATAAGGAGCAAGGGATCTTTAATTTCAATGTTTAAGGTTCTTCTAACCTACAGACAGACATGTGTTGCTGGGGAGTTTGTTGCGCCACTTCTTCTTCCTAGCAAAAACATATAGGAAGTGGTGAAGGGTGGAAGTTTTGGGGCTGTCTTTGTTAAATTTCTGACGTTCGAAAAGTGCTGTTTTGCAGTCTAATTTGAATAAATGACTTTTGATTTTGACTTTTTACATTTTAATCAAGTTGTATGATAGTTACGGTATATAAGGTATGTTTACAAAAACATAATTTAAGTATGTATAAGACTAAATCAAGTACATGGTGTTTAACTTTCGTGAACTCGTAGGTTTTGCTAAAAACAAACATGTTTATTTTTATAAGATACCATCTGTTCTTGGAATACATCATAGTTCCATGATGAACATCTGTCCTTGGTTTTTGCGCATTTGCTGTTTACCATCCACAATCCACTGATTACTATGTGGCATATACCGAATGAGTGGATTCAGAAAATTGCAAATGAAAGACAAAATGCAAACGTTGATATATAAAGACTCCAAAACTACTGAAGCGATTTGAAAAAAATTGCTTCTGTTGGAAAGCTAACTCTATCCCAGGGTGTCAGAAGCTATATATATTTTATCCGGTACCAGGATAAGTTACCCTGATATGCGGGTAAAACCGCGAGAAACTACATAATATAAATACCAAAACAGAGTTCTGAGATCGCTACATTACGTCATAACCGCTTGTATCATGATGTATCATCATACAGTTTCATTGTTAAATAAATTGTATTACCGTTCCTATTAGCCACAACAACAATATGTGTTGACAAACTATCTGCCATTCAATTTAACACCATCGTTCAAAGGGCATACGTTTCAATTTGCTTTGATGTCAAAAAGTCAACAGTCAGAACCCACTTGATAGATTAACAACGTACTTTATACACCAAAGAACTAAAAACGGTTTTTTGCAAGTTAACAACAGTTACAAAACTGATAAGAAACAACAATTTACCTAATGTATTCAAAAGTTACTGTGAATGGCCTAGACACCATAAAATAACAAGTTTGTTAGTGAATTTCATTTGAGTAGGGAAAGCATGTTTTTCCCTAATAAATATAAAGATAATATAGCTACATTGATAGCATATAATATTAACATTGTCATAGCCAACAATATGACAAAATGTAGGATAAGCGACGAGCCAGTATTGACTAGTTATTCTAACAATACTGCGATTGATTGTTTAAACTAGGTTCTAAGACAATAGAAAAGCGTAGCGATAACCTCATCCTATTTCATCAGAATGTAAACCGTTTTTCTGGCAAAATATTAGACATTGAACTTTTAACTGATAAGTTTTCTATAGATATATTATGTCTTTGTGAGACATGGCTCAAGCCTGAGAAAATGTTATTTAATATTAATAATTTCAAGGTTGCTAGTGTATTTAATAGGGTAACTGCAGAGGGTGGGGGTACATTGATATTGTGTAAAAATAACTTAAAATTTAAGGATAGAAGCGACATCACTTCGAGCTCTGTTAATCGCCTGTGCGAGGTAGCATGTGCAGAAATAGGAAGTCATTTATTCTTATGTGTATATAGACCACCAGCAAGTAACTTTTCATTATTTATTACAAATATGGAGGAAATACTTAGGAAGATTTTTAAGTCAAATAAACTAGTTTTCATTTGCGGTGACTTTAACATAGATATATCTTCTGAATCTTCTGATAAATGTCAACTGTTATCTCTATTTCAATCTTTTAATTTAAAACATTTGTTAAATGAACCCACTAGAATTACACCATCTTCAAGTTCATGTTTAGACAATATTTTTACAAATTGTGTGGTTCAGCATTCTTCCATTATTGCTGGTGTGAGATCGGATCACTTGGGGCAGCTTGTTAGCTTTCCTGCTAATAGAAACACTCCGTCAAACATAGTAATAAAATACAGACAATTAACAGACAGAACCTTAGAAACCTTTAAAAATAATGTTGTCAATAAATTATGCAGTAGTTTTAAATCAGAGGACTCGAATACTAAATTTAATAAGTTATTTAACACACTTTGTCTATTAAGAAACTGTCATGTCCTATTAAGAAACTAAAAATCGACAATAAATTAAAATTCAACGAATGGTGTACAAAAGGGATTAGGATAAGCAGAGATGTATTGTATAACCTGTATCGAGAAAAATCAATGACATCTGATAAATCTTTTCATGATCATGTACGGAACTACTCTAAGATATTCAAAAGTGTATGTATTCTTGCAAAGTCTAAATCAATTAGTGACAGAATAACTAAATCGGATAATAAAAACCGTTTGGAAAATAATAAATGCGGAAACGGGTCAAATTAAAGTCCGGGATACTGAACTATCGTTAACGATTAATGATGCAACTGTGTCGGATAATGTGCAGGTTGCTAACGCGTTTGATAATTTTTTCTCTAAAGTACCAGTAGAGGTTACTAAATCACTTAACTCGTCCTCTACACTTGCAGAGTCATTACTAAAACAAAATTTTACTAAAGAAGTACCGGATTTCGGATTCCATTACATAACTTTTAATACAGTAAAAAAAGCTTTCAAAAACCTTAATTTAAAAAAAACGGAAGACTTATGGGGCATCTCTGTTAAAGCCCTGAGCTCCGTGATTGACAATATTGCACCAATACTCAGTCAAATATTTAACTCGTGTATAGATGAAGGCACCTTTCCTGATTTGATGAAACACAGTAAGGTCATTCCAATATTTAAGTCAGGCTGTAAGAAAAATCCGTCAAACTACAGACCCATTTCTATTCTCCCGGCTCTAAGTAAAATATTCGAAAGGATCATGCTTGATCAGATGTTAAACCATTTCAACTTAAACGATATACTGCACGACCGTCAATTCGGCTTCACAAAGGGTAGGTCCACTACGGACGCAAGTGCGCGGTTAGTCACTCAGATTTTGAAGCCTGGGAGAGTTCCCAGGATGCCGTCGGTATATTCTGTGATCTCTCCAAGGCGTTTGATTGTGTGGACCACGATACACTCATTTCTAAGCTGAGACACTACGGCATTCGTGGAAAATCTCTTGAACTTGTCCGGTCTTATTTATCCAACAGACAGCAAAAAGTGGATGTCTGCGGCTCAAAATCTTCGGGGACAGTTGTAAAAATGGGCGTGCCTCAAGGCTCTATACTGGGTCCATTTCTGTTCCTAGCTTATATAAATGACCTTCCATTTGTGCTGTCTGATATTTCGGATGTTATTTTGTTTGCGGATGACACTTCCCTTGTCTTTAAAGTTAAGCGTAAGAACCCCAATGTTAGTCACATTAATGAAAGCCTAGAAATTCTCTCCAAATGGTTCGCAGCCAACAATTTATTATTAAACGCTTCCAAGACTAAATGTCTTAAGTTCTGTTTGCCTAACGTCACTGCGGTTGAAACAAATATAATGCTCGATAAGAGCAAATTAGAGTTAATTAACAGTACAGTATTTCTGGGCATTACCATTGACAGTAAATTGCAATGGGGTCCCCATATATCCTCCCTATCAGGGCGACTTGGTTCTGCTGCTTTTGCAGTCAGAAAAATCAGACAACTGACCGATGTAGCTACGGCCAGGCTTGTATACTTCGCCTATTTCCATTGCGTGATGTCATATGGCATTTTGCTATGGGGGGCAGCGGCTGATGTCCAATCAATTTTTGTTTTGCAAAAAAGGGCAATCCGAGCGATCTATGGCATGGGCTCTCGCGAATCTCTTAGAGAATTCTTTAAGGAAATTAATATACTTACATTACCTTCCTTGTATATTTTTGAAAATATTATGTTTGTTCGCAAAAACATCCATAAATTCACAGTTAAAAGTGACATTCACCAGATAAATACACGTAACAAACATAAATTAGTGGTTCCCAAGTTTAGGCTAACAAAAACAAATAAGTCATTCTTAGGGAATTGTGTACGTTTTTATAACAAGCTACCTAAATGTATCCTTGATCTCACGGATAAAAAGTTTAAGAATGTAGTTAAAAACATTTTGATTAAAAAGGCGTATTATAAAATTCAGGATTACATTAATGACAGTGATGCCTGGCGTTAAATTAATATTGTTTTTTCTTTTTCTCTGCACATGTGGCTTCCCCGGCGACCACGGGCACGGGAGTGCCTCCGCCCAGACCAGCCAAGCCCAAGCCAGCAAGACCCCAAATTGCATTATATGATAACTTGGTTACCCATTATATTTTTTTCTTTGAATTGTATAAATTATTTTTCCAGTAACGATTGCACTAAAATTATTTTGTATAATTTATTAATACATTTTTAGCTCAATTTGGATTGTATAACATTCTCAGGACTAGATAGAAAACTGTATGTTTGTAATTATTTTTATTTTCTTTTAAAAAGAGTGTCCATGGAGTTTCTTGCCGGTTCTTCTCCATGAGACCAACTCTTTGGAACCGTGCACCTAACTTTGACGTTTCGAAAGAGCTTTCATAGGCCTATTTGAAATAAAAAATTTTGAGTTTGAGTTTGAGTTTGAATACTAAGTAAATGAAGCAACTTGTGAAATAATATGATATACATGGCCTTTACAGGGTTTAAACTACCCTACAGCTACACAGCAAGGGTAGTTTGAGCATTATAAAGGGCATTTGAAGACTAAAGGGAATTAGATTATTCTTTATCCTCTTGAAGGATATCTTTGTTATTCTACTACACATACATATAATGTATCAAGTACACAATAATAAAATGTGTAACAAATTGAAGGCGAAATTAACACACCTGATTAAGAGAACATTAACTGATATCAAAGTTCGTAATTAGGTAACATTAAAAAAGTTCTTGATAAGACCATTTTATGTAATAAAATATTGAAAACATGATTTTATCAAATGACCTGCATGTATCATATGACATAAATATAATAATAAAGTCCCCAAATGCCTAAAATCATCCCTGCATACAATCGTGGAAGCAAAGAATTACTCGAAAATCGAATCCTCAAGTCTCACCTTTTCAAGAGTATTCATAATCTCCAGCCTAGTTTGTGATTCAGCATTTTTCAGAGACCTAACTAGGGTTGTCACCGTCTCTTCATATGACCTTCCCATCATACGTCCAAGTTTCTCATACATACTGCCGAGGCAACATATGGCAGCCCTGGAAAATACACATGTTTTGTAAAACGTAGAAGAGGTGTAATAGGATTATAGTTATAATCTTTCATAAGCTCATTACGGCTTTGCGCGGGAAATGTTTCTTTATGTTATTGTGTGTGATCTGTTTAGAATTAAACAGATGTTCGATGAGTGATGAGATGACCTTTGAAGAGTAATTAAAAAGTTGATTGATATAACAACATTTTGCATTTCCGAAGTTAGCTGTTTGACTCCTTACGTTATTTCGCATAGATGTTCCAAGACGCTTCCTTGTCTAAAGATGGCCAATATTGAAAAGCCGAAGGTGTAAATTATTTACTTTGCGAAATTGAAAATGTGAAAAAATCATTACTGTGCATGCGTGAGAACTAACTTCAGAAATGAAATTTTATTTAGCGCGTAAAAGTCACAGATAAGGTTTTAGGAGGCTTCCTATTTTAATCTTCAAAAGCACTTACTCTCAATTAACTAAGCCTTGAGACAAAGATAAATTTTAGTAAAAAATTGTCAATGTTATTTATTTCCTCTGCCAAACTAGTCTCTACTCTCTAACTAGACTAACAATAGTAAATTCTTTCCCAATTTTGTCAAAATTAAATAAGGCTAGACTATCTCGGGTACAACAATGCCTTTAGTACAAATAAAACTTATATATGCATATCATGTTAGAAACTTAGAAGTTTTAAATGCCTAATTTACAAAACTACTGGTTGTCTAGCTACCACCCACATAGCAAATATTATGCAAAACTGCTTGCCGTATGTGTACATAGTCTGACCTACTAATATTATCATAAATGCGAAAGTTTGGATGTATGTACTGATGTTTGTTCCCCTTTCATGCCAAACTCCAAATTGATTTTGATGAAACTTTGCAGGAACATAGCTTATATATCTGAATAATATATAGGCTACTTTTCTTTTTCATCAGAGTGTTGGAATTAGTTCCCTCGGGAAGCAGGTGAAACCGTTGGCAGAAGCTAGTTCAAAAAACTATTCAGGTTACACAAGAGCTTTGTTCAGCTATAAACTATCTCTGACCTTTATCTTGGCATTTACAAGTGCTTAGCAAAATATAGTTCAAAAGGACAATAAAGCAAGTCCCTTGGGGTAAATTGGATTTAGGGTCATAAGTGAAGTCTTTTGAAATAACATATTGATCCATTTCCGCTTCCGCTTTTGCAGACCTAAATACTTCGGGATTACATAAATACACAAAAGTACATTTGTCAGATGATTCATGAACCAATAAATGATAATAAAACTATACTTACAGTCTTGTTGGTAAATAAGACGGAGAGTCATCCTTAACCTTGATGATGTCATTGCATTTGTTAACTGTATCAAATAGTAGGAACGTGTCTCCCACAGAAAATAAAGTAGCCAAGTTCCTAGCTAGCAACCTCCTTGCCGGTCCACCAAGGTTCTCTCGTAAAAGGTTGACTAGCTGAGCCACCAATTTTTGCTGGCAGCTTTTGATGTCAGACTGTTAGAAAAAAGAAAAAATATTCATACTTTGGAAATGAGGGTTTTCTAAAATGGCGTCCACGAGGTGGCAGCACCGAGTCGTCAGGTCCAGGTAACTGTCAAAGTGCTTATCTTTACTATGAATAGTGAACGATTTTAGTGTTTTTTTTTTTTATTTTATAATTAAAGCACTGCATTATTGTTTTACTATTGAGGTTGAGTAAATAAAAAAAACTAAATCATATTGTGTTAACAAATTTTTCAACAAGCTTTTCCTTAGTACCAGTGACTTTTGCACCCTCTCTCTTAGCTCAATTTTTAGTTCGGAAACCGTATTCTGACCGTAATCCATAATAAAATCAATAACACTTCCAATATAACAGAATTTCAATAAACAATAAGTTCGGACCCTACAATTCCATACTATTTGACAGCTGTTTGGACCTGACGCATACGAAGCGCCGCCTGGCGGCAGAAAAAGTATCAAAAACCCTCATTGAATGGAAAATGTGGCACAGAATAATTCATCTTTTTTTTTGTTAATGTCTTCAATTTGATTGAAAAATATTCAACTTGAGTTTAATACCTTCCTTGTATGATCATGAATCATAAATATTTGGTACACTGCAGTTGTATAATGCATGCATTGTGAACTTACCACTTTATGAAGATAGACTCATCATAGCAAAGAAAACCAAACTACATAATATACACAATAAATATTATCCTTAAATGCCCAGCCATCTTAGAAAACAAATATTTCTTAGAAAAACTATTTAAAATAAAAATACCCTACCGAAGAGAGCAACTGAAAGAGGTTTCACATCAATATTTACCTTATGTGCAGCCACAAGTACTTTGTCAAGGAATCGGAGCCACTCAAATATGAAGTGTGGCTTCTTATCATCAGGTAGCTGCTGCAGAGCAGACTCATTCAGAGTCAGGGAATGGGACACCTCCATTTTTCTAAAAAAAAAACATATTTATGGCCAGTTACAACCTATTGTTTTTTTGTTTGGATTTGTGTTTTGGTTGTTCTAATTTTGAAAAGTTTGATTTAAATCTAGTTCTTGATTGTTAATTTACTTGAGGTGGTTGTATATTGTATCAATACGAATAATAATAATAAGGTCCTTGTTTCAGTTATTTTGCTAAGTTGTTCTCTGTTATTTCTTTAACATTTTGTTAAATCTTTCAACATTATGTTATCCACAGTTTACTCATGACAACAGTACATAAACCTAGTTTCACTAACATGCTGTTTTACTGCGTGCGAAAACAGAATAACGAGCGCAGACTCGATACGTGTAACACAACGAAGTTTGTTTATTATAGTTAATTATACCCCGCAATGGCGTCAACGTGATGAATCAACCGGAGACTGATAATATTACACAGAAATCGGCACAGGGTCGAATAGTTCTACTAAAATACTGTCTATCTTGAAACGTAATGCAATACATTCACGATCACATTAATTAAAAAGGAACAAACCAATGAACGTGGGTTGGAAGTCGAAGAAAACACTTTCACATATTATAACTAAGAATATTTTGAAGATCTACACTTCCTAATCTCAGTTAAGAGCTATAACATTAAATATTAACTAGCCACAATATCCACAAAACTATAGTTGATGATTATTTAATTAAAATACACAAAATCACTCGCTCGACACACACAGCAGGCTGCCCAAAGCTGTGAAATGAAATGTCAAATTAATTAATGTCAACAAATGGTTTTCTCGAAATGACAGTTCCTACTAAAATAATTAGAGTAACGAAAACCGAATATTTACCGTAAAATCCAGTGGGTGTAGCCTATCCCTAACATAGTCTCCATAACAAGCTGTTGATTTTGTCTATGATTATTTTTGTTGTCTGTCAATTGTCACGTCAATGTCGTCGATTGTCCGACGCTTGTCTCTTTCGAGAAATAGTTAATAAGTTAGTATTTTAATCTCGTTAACAAAGTATTTAAACTAATATCGTTAATAAACCACAAATTGACACATGGTTCTGTGAAATTTTAAACGTTAACATAAAAATACAATGATTTTAACCTTAACGTAGCCTACGTGTATTGTAAGAAGCCAGTGCAAAAAGCATTTGAACCAGATCAATGATTAACATGAGTGCCCAGCAGAGCCCGGCGAACATGCAGTCCGTGGACAGGGAAAAAATATTTACATGGATCCTGGAACTGTGCAATCCTGAGACCCGAGAGAATGCTTTATTGGAGCTGAGTAAGAAGCGCGAGAATGTGCCGGACCTGGCGCCTATGTTGTGGCACAGCTTCGGCACGATCGCCGCGCTGCTGCAGGAGATCACCAACATCTATGTGGCCATGATCCCGCCGACGCTCACGGCGCACCAGAGCAACCGCGTGTGCAACGCGCTGGCGCTCATGCAGTGCGTCGCCTCGCATCCCGAGACCCGTTCGGCCTTCCTACAAGCACACGTACCGCTATTCCTTTATCCCTTCCTCCACACTGTTTCCAAAACACGTCCTTTCGAATACTTACGCCTTACCAGCCTCGGAGTTATTGGAGCCTTAGTCAAAACAGATGAACAGGAAGTTATTACTTTTCTGTTGACCACTGAAATAATACCACTGTGTCTGCGTATCATGGAAAATGGATCTGAACTATCCAAGACAGTGGCTACATTTATTTTACAAAAGATATTGCTAGATGACAGTGGACTTTGTTATATTTGCCAAACGTATGACAGATTCTCTCATGTAGCTATGATATTAGGAAAAATGGTATTATCTCTGGCCAAAGACCCGTCCGCACGCTTACTGAAACATGTTGTCAGATGTTATTTGCGCCTGTCTGACAATGCTAGAGCTAGAGAGGCCTTAAGACAATGTCTGCCCGACCAGTTGAGAGACTCCACGTTTGCAGCTTGCCTCCAGGAAGATAACTCCACTAAGCACTGGCTGGCTCAGCTCATTAAGAACTTGGAAGCTCAGCCCCCGCCGGCCAGTCCGGCACAACAGAACATGTGAGCCTTGTCTTTCTGATACATGCCCACTATGGACAATATACAATAAGTAGTGCAGTTTTATACACTAAATTAAATAAATATAGCTAGCATAATTACACATCCCTGCTTATAAATTGTTGATGGTAAAGTGTATTTTATTGCAGAGATGTATGAAAATAAGCCTTGATAAATTGGCTCATACTAAAGAGTTACATGTTAAGGATTATTGCACAGGTGTGATTAGTTCTCTTATACAAGCATATTCTTATAGCTTGTATTGACTGAATGGAGGATGAACACACTGTGCACTTGTAGTTCCAAGTATTACATTAGATCCTTATGGAAATTCTGGAAATTTCAATATAGGTCTATAAATTTATTATTTCTGTTTATAGTATAAGGAATACTATTAAGTGCTACTTTTTGTTATTGTTTATAGTGGGCCTGTGAGCCTTTTAACAATATTCTCAGAACAAATCTGTGTTTATACCAGATACTCTACAGATTTGAACTGTTAAAATTATATGTTTTCTGACATATCCATTTATATTTGAAATAATAAAATTAATGAATGTACTGACTAAATTTTGCCTTTTAAATGTTATTATTATGTATTTGTCTCTTACACATTATTGTATTATTTTTTTAGGTACAAAACAAGATGAAAGCACTAATTTTGTATGCAGTCGTAGTGGACTAGGAATAAACCTTTTTATTATTTCAATCAAGTTGTTTAATTTCCCTAACCTATTTAAAATAAGACAAGAGCAACAGTCAAGTCTCTATTTGAAAAAATTGCTTCCTGAAACCATAAAGGCTCTTTCAAAATGGACATTTACAGCAACCTTACGAGCGATTACGGTACCGACGCCGCACTGCACTTTTTCTATAGTGTAAAGTTTTAAAATAATAGGTATATCCTATATTGGAAAGTTTGAAGGTAATGGCTTTCCGACTCTGATCATAACTCCTAGGTAAGCAGTGGGTATCCAATAATAAAGCAGCAACAGTATAAATACCCACATTATCTGTGAAAAAATCTGCAGTCTAGCTATTACATAGGCATACAGAACATAATAAACCCCCATTGTATTAGGTACCCCAAGAGGGCTTACGTATCTATGATGGTTCATGAGGCAGCCCGGTGAAGACGACCAATCAGGTCCCGTTTTACCCTGTTGGGTTCGGAACCCTAAAAATCAAGCAAAACCGAATCGGCGTACCTTTTTGGTCATCTTGTAAGTAAGGGGCCAACTAGACGAACAATTAAATTCTGGAACAAAAAATACGCTAATGCGCAACGTCAATATGAACTCTGTAGGTAGCTACTGTCGTATAATTCGTAATTTTGGGCAATCTTTTTAATCTTCTATTCTAGGCTTCTTCTTCTTAAATTTAAGAGCCCAGCTCTTGTCGGTGCAGCTCCTTCCATTTACGCCTATCTAGCGCCAACTCCAGAACTTCCTTATACTATTCTAGGCTGCCTTTAATAAATTATGTCGGACAATAAAAAAAAATAACATTCTCAGGACTAGATAGAAAACTGTATGAAATATGTAATTAATTTTATTTTCTTTTAAAAAGAGTGTCCATGTGGTGTCCATGGAGTTTCTTGCCGGTTCTTCTCCATGAGACCAACTCTTTGGAACCGTGCACCTAACTTTGACGTTTCGAAAGAGCTTTTATAGGCCTATCTTCTCTTATCTTCTCTCTTCTCTTCTCTTATATATAAAAATGAATTGCTGTTCGTTAGTCTCACTAAAACTCCGGAATGGCTGGACCGATTTGGCTTATTTTGGTTTTAAAATGTCTGTAGAGGTCCAGGGAAGGTTTAAACGATACGAAGTTCGCGGGGTCAGCTAGTTTGAAATAAAAAAAATGAGTTTGAGTTTAACCAGCTTGGTACAAGAATGTCAGTTTAGTACTGCTGGTTGTACATTTTGGAGATGTTGATGTTTGATTGTTGAAACCCTGAATAACAGTTCTATTCAGCGACTTGCAAGTCGCGCGGTATTCTTCCTTCCTAAACGACAAATAGTGTGGGGAGACTATAGGTAAGGATAGCTACAGGTAGAGGTTCAAAGTAAGAGAATGAAAATAAATAATAATTACTTATTTTTTTAATGTGTCTCAAAAATCTGGTCCTTGAACTGGGAAGTGATTGAGTGCCCATCGCTTGGAACTTAACTTGAAACTACAGTTCGAATTGACCGCCTGGGACTTCTTATGATTGTGTTGAGATTCCTGTCTAACTTTCGTACCCTGTGATCGTCTTGTAGATAGCACAGTCATCGTTTCTTTACACAATGATTTAGGTTTATCTCGACGCTGCCGTATTGCTTTGCTTAGTGTCTCAAGAAACTGTGTACCACAACTGGCTTTCTCAACAATTTTTGAACAAGCTTTATCGGCGAGAAAATAATTTCTGTTATGATGTGTTTGAATTTCCTTAACGCTGGCTTTACAATTATTTAGTTTTCCAAGAGAACATTTGCAAGCGCAGCGGTTGGCCGGAGAAGACTTGCGTTTGCGCAAGTTTGTTACGCAATGGTTCTCACACGTTATGGGTCCAGATACTAAGGTGTTGACAGCTGTATCTATAAGAATATACTTTGGTTTAATATGACTTTCGCTTTCGATGTTTTTGAGCTTAGATTGTAGAAGGGTCCTGCTATCACAAGCTTGAGGTCCAGATACGAAGGTGTTGACCGCTGTATCTATAAGATTTTTTAGCTTGGATGACCGAAGAAGGTTGCCACTGCCGAAAGATTCTCGCGTTGGTAATTTGCTGGAAGTCTTCCTTTTTTGAACATTTATACTTTTCTGAGGATTAATAGGTCGGGAATTCGAAGAACGGTGTCCGCTTGATGAAGTCTTAGGGTTCTGAAACATACATTTCCTGGATGTGCTTAAGATAGCAGGTTTTATGGCTGGCTCCACAATTTCATTACACAGTCTCTGAGCTATAGACATTGATAAGTGACTGTTATTATAAAGGCTTTATTTTTTTAGTCATTATTGTTGTTCTTCTGACTTTAAGCAAGCCAAGCATATTCGTTACTGCTGTAGATCACCATATTCGAATAAAATAGTGTCCATACATAAGCAAATGGTACATGTAGCTACGAGATAACCTATGAATTTTTGTTTTATCCAGCCATTTTATAATATTAAACCAATAAAAATGTATTAAACTAGCTATGACATATTGTAATATTTTGACACCGTAGAACATAGACATAATTTACATCTATGCCGTCGAATGAATGGTAAATGAACCTTCTTCGAGAGTCTTAATTTCTTTTTTTATATAAAACCTCTACCAGTAAGTCTTGGGAGAACGGCAAGGAAGTTCAAGGTGTTATGGGTAAATAGCATTGTAAATAGCTACTTAAAGTCAACTTCTTAGTGTAATAAAATAAATATCTCTTGTGTTTTCGTATAAGTAAACGAAACCTAAATATTCTGGTGTCTGGATAACACTTTACATCTATAATTACTCGCATTTAAATACGAGAATAGCATTGAAGAAAAACTGACGGTGTTATACCGCCGTGCTTACTGCCGGTATCCCTGAATGCTCCTCATTGGCACTTCCTGCCTACTGCTACTACTAAATGTCCAGAGGCTGTTAGGTGGATTTGAGAATACCCTATTTTTTCCTCAGTTTATTAGGCGTTTATAGTTGATTTTGACATTAAAAATACTGCACAGTTCCAGTTTCAAGAGATCATTCCGAAATTCGTTTCAGATTTAAAGAAAAGTCACATTACACATTTCTTGCACGAGTTTTATTCAGTTTTAAATTTTAATGTGGTGTGACAAGGTGAGGCAAGGGTGCGAGAATATTCGAGGACTGTATGTCACTCATTAGTAGTCATTAGTGTCATGCATGTCATAGTCAGGCATCCATCAGCCATACAATTATCAAAATGAGCGAATTGAAATTTTAAGTTCCTATTTTTAATAATTTATTCAAACATATTTATATAAAAAGGTCCAAAACTTATTCATTTGATAAATTAAAACGTGAAAAAAATGTGGATATTTGGCTATGGATCATTGGTGTGGAAAGTAGACTTCAAATACGATTGCAAAATCGTAGGTTATATAAAAGGTTACTTGAGAAGATTTTATCAACATAGTATTGACCACCGAGGAGTACCAGAAAAAGTAAGTAATTAGAATATCTCATGCTTGTCAGATCTAACAGGTAAGCTACTCAAAACTCGCTTGCAATGCCTATTCTAAGGCAAAACTGGGTAATCATAGCAAACCAAGGGTAACACTTCATATGTACGTCATTTATTAACATGTTTGTTTATTCAATTTATTATATGTCGTGTCTTGTGACTCTACTTGAAGTTCTCATCTCAAATATATCTGTTTTTTTGTGCTATATTATACTTTGCAAATAAATCTATTTCTTTTTGCTTTTCATTATTTCATCATCATTATCATGACTCAGCTCCTTTTTTTACACTACTTGATTTATACATGTTGATACATACTTTTATTGTACTAGCCCCGCACGTTGATATTGCGATGGAACCTTGTCACAATAACAGCTGTATGACGTCATCCGTCGCACAAAAGTACAGCTAACAAAAAATATGGTAATACAAAGTAAATAAGCTAGGGTTATAGGTTTATTTGTATTTTGTTATTTTATTAATACAATCTAAAGTGTAAACTCTTTATACCTACTCACACATATTCTGACAAATAAACTTTCATCTATATATATAAAAAGAGAAACTGACTGACTGATATATCCACTCAGACAGAAATGACAGACAATGTAATCTAAGAATACCGAAGACCTTGCGAACGGTACTGACGCTTCGACTACGTCACCAAGATGGCCGCCGATCGCAATATCAACTTGCGGGGCTAGTATAAAATATCGACTTTTATTTATTAAAATAACAATTTTATTTGTTACACACACTGAAGATTGTAAAAAAAAACTTTTTTCTAATTCCAGCCGGGCAGAGTCGTAACGCTGGTCCAAAGTGATGACCCAAACAGCACAGTGTGGGGCATAGCTTACAAGATAAGAACAGAAGATGTGGCTCAAGTCACCAAGCACCTGGACTACCGAGAGAAGAACGGATACATGAGGAAGACCATCACATTCTATCCGGCAGACACGAATCATGAACCATTCCAGTTGACTCTGTATGTGGCGACGGAGGAAAATGAATCTTATGCTGGTGGGTTGAGGGTTTATTTTGTAATAATTTAATTGCTACCTTAACTTTTATGGTTTACTGCGAAACCAAAATTAATTCAATGTATGAAATAATGCTGGTCAGCAGCAAACATCCGTAATCTTCTTATTACTTTGATTAAATCAAATTTTTCAAAATTTTTCCTTCTGAATTAATCATTGTCACAGTTAGTCATATTGCTATTTTAAAAATTAGGCTCATTGGAAATATTTATTTTTATAAACTGGCTTAAAAAATCTTATTCAGCCAATTTGATAAAAATACTTTTGTAATAGACAGATAATAAAAATCGATGTATGTAGTTCTACTCATTCTCATATATCTATGCCCTATCATTCCAGGTGAAGCATCAATAGAAGAGATCGCGCAACAGGTGGTATCCTGCCATGGTCCCAGTGGGCCTAACAAGGAGTATGTATACAATTTAGCAGCAACCATGAGGAAACTAGTACCAGACGTCAAAGATGATCATCTCTTTGAGCTAGAGGCTGCCGTGAGGAGACTAGATCCGGATTTAAAAAAGACTTGAGTGTGATATTCTTTTGTTTTAATGTAGACCAATCGCTGGGCGTAGCTTTGGTGCTTCTATTCGAATTTTGAATAAGTCTTTTTATCATTAAATAATGGCTTTTAGTCTTTATGATGTGAAAGTCAATAATATTTCACTTAATATACTTCAATCTCTGCCGTGCCTACCACATGCGCAAGTTATTACTAAACTGTGGGGAAATTTTGACGTGTGGTAGGCGCCTTAAACTTTTTAACTAACATCTGCGTCATAAAGCGTCTAAAAAATAAAGTAAAATCTTTGCATTCAAAAAAGCTTCGAACATTTAATAAAATAATTCTAATGGCCTTTTGATTACCTTTAGGTAAATTCGTAAAGTATCTCGCTACGCTCATTTCAGTATATTTAAGGTAAGTTGCACTATTTAATTATAACGATAGCTGAACTATTTCCAATTTTCGAATCGCAGATTTGACTAATAGTCGGTAATTTCAAGGCTGGGTATGGTTTGGTTATCGGCATAGTTAAATGGTACAACTTACCCTTTAATCAATAGATAAATAAGTAGACAAATTGTGATTATAAAGTTGTAGTTATTTTTGTAAAAATATGCAATTTTATAAAGCCTCGCTATTTTGTGGCTGATGCAAGTATTCAGTTAGATAAATTAAAAAAACTGTACAACTAAGAAATTAGCTTGTTAGACTTAGCTTTTCCAATACATTCTTATTCAGTATAATTCTTATATAAACATATTAAATGAGAAAATAAAAACTTGCTTATTTTGTGTAGGAATCTTGTTAGTCACTTTAACATTTTATCCACGTTTATTTTTCTTACTCTTGCATTAATCATGATGTGAACACAGTGCTTCGGCAGCTAAAGTAGTTAGTCAAATTATTATAAATTGTATAATTTATTTATTTTAATGAAATATTTTAAATTGTTTATACTTATGAAGAGTATTTATAATATTTTGTTACATATGTATATAAAAAAAGCAAAGAAGTATCATATCAACATTTCTGCAACGTAAAACGTTATTTTGAGTACTTATTTAAGTTTGTACTTTATCATAACAAGGTAAATTTGCAATTTCTTGTAAGCAGGAACATACATATTTCTTAACTAAAATGTTGCTCCATAATTTTTTAAATGATATTCGTGATCTGACTAATGACTATTTTTGTGATGAACCTACCTTTTTCTCCTGGCTTGGCCCAAAGATTGACAAACCCACTCACCGCAAATAACATCCCCTGATATCATCAGCGAGCATTTTATCTACCGTATTCAGTTAGATAAATTAAAAAAACTGTACAACTAAGAAATTAGCTTGTTAGACTTAGCTTTTCCAATACATTCTTATTCAGTATAATTCTTATATAAACATATTAAATGAGAAAATAAAAACTTGCTTATTTTGTGTAGGAATCTTGTTAGTCACTTTAACATTTTATCCACGTTTATTTTTCTTACTCTTGCATTAATCATGATGTGAACACAGTGCTTCGGCAGCTAAAGTAGTTAGTCAAATTATTATAAATTGTATAATTTATTTATTTTAATGAAATATTTTAAATTGTTTATACTTATGAAGAGTATTTATAATATTTTGTTACATATGTATATAAAAAAAGCAAAGAAGTATCATATCAACATTTCTGCAACGTAAAACGTTATTTTGAGTACTTATTTAAGTTTGTACTTTATCATAACAAGGTAAATTTGCAATTTCTTGTAAGCAGGAACATACATATTTCTTAACTAAAATGTTGCTCCATAATTTTTTAAATGATATTCGTGATCTGACTAATGACTATTTTTGTGATGAACCTACCTTTTTCTCCTGGCTTGGCCCAAAGATTGACAAACCCACTCACCGCAAATAACATCCCCTGATATCATCAGCGAGCATTTTATCTACCAGTGTTTATGGTTTAGGTTCCGTAACATAAAACCACATAATAATATTGTGTTAAAGTGATAATTGTGACCATTTATATAGACTATAGACCTTGATTCACAAGCCAAAGACAAATTGAAGGGTTCAATTTGAGTAAATTTTAACTGTTTTTTTTTTTACCGAAAAAATGGTCCATATTCATACAAAACTAACTTTGAAAAAAGATACAGGTAAACTATTCTAGAATTGAACCCTTTTAGGGTAGCAAATGAAGGTGGATAACGATAACAAGAGAAAATTTTACAAATGACATTTAAAAATAATCCTTTTCTAGGACATAATAGAAGACCTTTTGAATCTATCTAGAGTTTTCCACGCAAATCTGCATGACTCTTTCCCAACAAGGTCAGACATTACCGCTTATTTCTTACATAATTATCTCGATAAACTGTCTGGACTATAAATAAAGCCTTGAACTTTGTTTAGTTGTCTTTGAGGTAACCGGATAGAAAACGACCAGCTTATCTGTATTTTTAAATAATAATATGCATACATATTGACGTGCAAAAGTATGAAAAGATATTCAATGTTCCATTTATCAGTAACATATATACTTAGAAATATTTCAAGTGCAGTACTTACGTGTCAGATTGTCAGGTTGTATTCTTCAGATAAAGACATAAGGTGCGCCCCGACAGAACTATTTTCCCGCAGCAGGATAGAGAGTTTACTATGTCCAGGACATAGTAAACTCTGAGCCTGAGAAAGGACATAATGTCCTTTCTCAAGCTCTAAATTAAATGTACACAAAATTAAATTTCGCGACAGAGTTAATCTCGCATTTATAATATTGCTAAGGATTTTTTGAGGTATTACTTGGATTGGATTATTTTACCATTTGTCCAGATATTGTTATATTTATTTTTTAAAAATGCTTTTATACCAACCAAATTAATTATTAATATGTGAAAATATGCGCAGTTTCAGTGTCATGTACCTAAATGGACTTGTTTCCTTATTCACCCGGTAAAATGTAACCAGAAAAACAAGTACCTACTTAAATATGTATAAAGTCCCTACTGAAATATATTTTTATTAAGATAAAAATTACCTATACCTACCCAGTACCTACTTAATTAATCCATATAATATTTTACATATTTATATGTATAAAAATACGTCTTGTTGTCTGTCTGTTCACTATAAACTTGCAGGCATTTCAACAAAAAGGTGTCATTGAATTTGTCTCAGTCACGCAAATAAAAATACAATGAAACGTAACAATGCTAAATGTCGAGCGAAAATGTATGTTTTTGTGCATAAACTACATTCTAGACACGATTCTGTAATATACCATTGCGTACATTACGAAATTCAGTGAACTCATAAAAAAAACATATTTGGAATGTCATATCTACGCAATGCTATTAAAATCTCGTTTCTATTACATTTTAATTAAGGTACGCTTTTGAAATAACCTTAGCAATTTATTTGTACTTTATAATAAGACACTGTGATACTTATAATAATGCAATAATCATATTTTTCTGAAATATAATTTCATTGACGAAGACTGTGTTTCTTTTCAATAAAATTCAATGATTAAAAACAGAAAATTTATTATGAAAATATTTGGTTCTAAGGCTCACTAGCTTATGATCTCGGCAATATTTGTGTGGGAATTGTAACAGTATTATTAAATGGAGCTAGTTATAAATAGTAGTGTTTTTAATGACATCATAGAATTGTACCTATTGATAACTTAAGGCACGTTTACGGAAAATTTACAGGATGTATTATGATATTAATTAATTAAACAAATAACAATAATTTCATTGACGAAGACTGTGTTTCTTTTCAATAAAATTCAATGATTAAAAACAGAAAATTTATTATGAAAATATTTGGTTCTAAGGCTCACTAGCTTATGATCTCGGCAATATTTGTGTGGGAATTGTAACAGTATTATTAAATGGAGCTAGTTATAAATAGTAGTGTTTTTAATGACATCATAGAATTGTACCTAATGATAACTTAAGGCACGTTTACGGAAAATTTACAGGATGTATTATGATATTAATTAATTAAACAAATAACAAAATATATAACGTTAATAGCACAACTATTAATATTTCTCTTACATACTAGTTATTCACAAAATATTTGTTATAAAACAGTTTGAATTTGGCAGATAGGGCGTGTCACATGGCACTTAGTATTATCAGCTAGTGATAACCCAACCAATGCATTACGATAAAAAACATAGGAAGACTGGCCTTAATTATTAGATATAAATAAATCTATCGGTTTATTCCTTTGCCATGTAAAGAAATATCTACATATCAAAAGATTACAGAAATGACGTCATGCTTCTTTTAATCTTTGGCTGTCCTGCATTATTTGCAGTATGTTCAATATCACATCAATGTTATAATATATCGCTAGCTACTACTTGTCCTTCTTGCGACCTAGCAACTTGTCTAAGAAACTACGTTTTCGCTTTACTTTCTTCTGTTTTTTATTCGTATTCTCCAGGTTTTCACCCTCCGCAGTCATTTTCTGTATCAGTGCAGGTATACTTAAATCTACGATTTCCAGAGGAGGCTTTTTGGGACCCTCTTTAATTACTTGTCTCTGAATCTGCGACAGCTCGGGCACTTCATCCTGTTTCTCGTCCAGTTCGGACTGTGATGTTTTTGATTCATTTTCCTTAGTCGCGCCGGCACTTAACGATTCAGGGCCGTTTTGAATAACCTCTGCTTTAACTTCAACCGGATTCTCACTAGATTTTTCCACTGAATTTTCACTTAAAACAGCCAAAGCCACTTCACCATTTTGCTTCTTCTCAAACACGTCATCATCACCCGTTTTCTCATTTTTGTCGTCACCTTTTTTATCTGCACTATCAATACTGTCGGCCACACTAGAATTAGATTTAGGAACTGACGCGACCACCCTCGGCTTGGTCGGAGGTAACTCCCAGTCGATTGGCTTTCGCTGCGGGGAATATCTCTTCAGTATTTCTTCAAACAACTTTTGTTGGTCCAGTCTACTAGGCGTGTCTTGTCCTGACAAACTTTGATGTCGAACTCTCTCTGGATCCTGATTCTCCTTGCCACCGTTTTCGTCTGCTGGTCCTAGATCCACAACCACTCGGCGCACCGGCGTCGGCGTCGAGTACGGTTCAGCGAACGGGAACTTGTATAAATTAGGACTTTCAATTTTATATTTAAGAGGTGAAGAACTGTTAGCCGGCATCGATGCTCGGGTCCCGGAGCGGTTGAAAGGACTGGTACTACCTGGCTCGTGTAAGTTGGAAGTCATGAAATCCCGCCGCAATTTGGATAAGCGCCGCGTCCTTTCAGTCATCGTGTGTCTGTATTCCACATCGTCACTTTGGTTCACTTCCGATGTGAAATTGTCGGAGTACTTCCTCGGTCTGAAGTCGAAGACTCGCTCGTCGGTGCGTGACTCCCTCATGCTGGAGTAGCCGGGCGTGTTGCGCTTGAAGTTGGCGGTGGTCTTGCCGTGGTTGGAGGTGACGATGGGCTCGACGTCGCGGTAGCTGGTGGGCACGGGCGACGCGGGCGGGAGGAACACCGTGTCGTGCTTGCCGAACACTTCGCGCCGCTGACTGAACTGCTCTTCGCCGATCATTTCCCGCGACTTCACACTCATAGTAGGCGATTTAGCTGCCATTTCCGTTCAATTACAAACCGCAACACTTTGTTATTGATACTATTTTCCTGTAAACACTGTATTTCTATTTTTGAACGACGCACATTATGAGTTCACCGGTAACATCGCGGCTAGCACACGTCTATATGTTAAATTGGACAATAAAGGTGGCACGGTCGTCCGTATAAGGCGAGCCGTTCGCGATATGTGTCGAGTGATCAATAGAGTGGATGCGATAAGATACGAGCGTCGTGTAGCGCGCCGCTTTAGCTATTTCTTTATCTTTCAGCAGTCGAAACAGTTGAGTAAATATAACCGACTGAACACAATCGTGTACGTAATTAATAGCGTACCGAGTGAAAGCGCGCAAGGCGGCGACTGATCGCCGACCACCTCATTATGTAATGAATATTAAAACAAATGTCCCAAATTCGTTAGAATCACTTTACACAGCATTGTTAATATTCATGGAACACTAATTTGTGTCTGGAAGCACTTTGGTAATTAATGTCAATATTTACTTGACAATTGGTCTTTATCACTTAAATTCACAGTCATTAGATAAATTGGTAACTGAATAGAAACGCGTTTCTCACAAACAACGAGATTGTTGTTGCAACAATATCTTACAACAGATAACATAGATTATACACAGCTTGGAGCACGGGCGGGACTGTAACAAGTATTACACTCGGGTAGAGACTAAAATCGAATGCACTTCGATGTCTGTTTATTCACCTACTCGCATGAGTTTTGTTGGAAGAACCGTTAGAACGAAAATTGTTCAAGCTATTAACGCTCGCGGTGAGAAATATTCGTGCTATACAATGGATATGGAACACGATTCAACTCTGGCTCAGTTTTTACAGCGAAGCGAGTACATTTCGAATACTCTTTATGTTTCCCGGTTTTCCATGAAAACGAGAAAGATTCATCACGTCAGATTACCGAGAAAACCTTTTGAATCACTTTATATTTTAGTAAAAAAACTTTAAATAAATCCGCCCCACACATATTTTGACTAGAGAAACAAACACTATAGTGTAAGGATAAAATTATACACCCTTCACTTTTGACGGGCGTTAATTATAGCGCGGGGCTAAATATAAAATCAGATAGAAGAGTTCATAGAACGATATCTAAGAGCTTCTAACGAGAGGAGTTTCTCCGCCGAGGTGAAGTATTTACAGATCGGATTGTTGCACACTTCCTGGATTTCGTTCCATATATGCATGACAATCTGAGCGTCTCTGTTATGTCCCAGAAATATTACTCAGTGGGGATCTCAGACTAACACAGGCGTACATTATTAGCTCATGTATTCTGATTGAAATCGTAACTACGAAGACAGTGGTCTCTTATTCTAGTGTAGATGGCGACATACTTAAGTACTAGCCGTAATTCAAATGTGGAAAGGTACTCTTATAAATACTGCTTACGTGAATAGGTGTAGCATTGTAATAAAATCCAATGATAAAACAGGCAAGGTAAGTAACAAAAGATAATACACACTTATTGGACACAGATAAATCAGCTACATAGTCGCATACCTTTTAAAACAAGGTTGATTTATTCTCACATCCATTTTTGTCATTCGTAGGCGATTGTGACGAAATTGCAGGCAGAGTACCCGATGTGTCATGGATATACAAAACTATGCTTAACTGTTGACTAAAGTTCAACTAAACAGGAATTACGAAATCAGTTGCCAGTTAGATACAGGCAGCGGTGTTGAGGCAAATATCATAAAGTACTTATGATGTGTAGTTGGCATACTGTATTTACATTTTTCCTGTAGGTAGGTACAAAGTTGTACTTCATATTTAATGCATTGCAATTGTTGATAAATGCTGATAATTATAAAG